>NC_135335.1:74279341-75536252 GCF_023851605.1 Tamandua tetradactyla
AAATGTGGAGATCATCTGAGTCTTTGAGTGATAGTACTTTTCTCTACAGCATACAATCTGAATTGGACAGTACTAACTCAAGAGGGTGTGACAAAGAAATCCCTAATATTCAAGAGTTTTGTGAGCCTTGAATGTTCAATATTCTATCAAACAAAATCTTATTCCTCAGTATTTAATTTTATGAGGGGAAGTTAAGTTAGGAAAAATATCTCAAAATCAGCTTAACACTGCAATAATGAAAAGGAAAAGTTGAGAAACACTGTTCTAGAAAAATGTGTTTGTTGACATGAGACAGTTAAATTATAGCAGAGTCACAACATGTGGACTGACAACCCATGGTTTCCAGATACCCTTTCAGGAGAATCACTTGGCCAAAACTATCTTACAACAAAACTAGGACATTGTTTTATTTTTCCACTCTCATTCTCTCATGAGCATAGAATAGTGTTTTCTTGAGGAGATCTGACTTGCTACTCCACAAAGACTGAATGCAGCCACAGATAAGATAATCCAGTGGTCTTCTATTATAATAGACTTCAAAGAAATTTCAACAAATGTAAAATGATGATGTGCTTGCCACTAACTTCTTTTTTTAAAAATCAGTTGTTCTAGTTTGCCAGCTGCCGGAATGCAACACACCAGAGATGGATTGGCTTTTAATAAAAGGGGATTTATTTTGTTAGTTCTTCAGAGGAAAGGCAGCTAACTTTCCACTGAGGTTCTTTCTTACGTGGAAGGCACAGGATGGTCTCTGCTGGCCTTCTCTCCAGACCCCTGGGTTCCAACAACTTTCCCTGGGGTGACTTCTTTCTGCATCTCCAAAGGTCTCAGCTGAGCTGCCAGTGCTGAGATGCTGCTAGGCTGTGCTGCGTTGTGCGCTCTCATTTAAGCACCAGCCAATTAAGTCAAATGTCACTCATTGCAGCAGACACGCCTCCTAGCAGACTGCAGATGTAATTAGCAACAGATGAGGTTCACGTACCATTGGCTTATGTCTGCAGCAACAAAACTAGGTATGCTCACCTGGCCAAGTTGACAACTGAATCTAACTACCACATCAGTTTTTCATAAACTATATATTTATGCTAACTGCTCATTTTACTTTTATGTATAAATACATGAACTACTAAATATTTTTATGTTTTGTTTTAATTTCTATTACAATAAATATTAATGCAGATAAGCCACCTAAGCAAAACTATTTAGGGTCCTCAAAAATTTTAACAAGGTAAAAGAAGTCCTGAGTCTGAAAAGCTTGAGAGCCATAGAGTTAAGGTGTAACAGTGATCCCATACCAATTTACTTCACTTAGAAATTCTATTCTCTTTAATCCGGGCTTTTAGTTTTGGGAAGGATGGTTTATGTCAAGTTCACACTCATTTGTAGAGTATAGCCTTTCAGATTTTCAAATGAAAGTCAGACAAGCTTAGCAGGGCTCTCCTTCTTCAGTGGACCTGATTCAATTTTGCTATGATGACTCTGTTATAAAATCTATTTACTTCTCAGTGTCTCAGCCACTATTTTTGAATTGGGAAAGAAGTGACCCTAAAAAGTTATTCTCTCTGGGGTTCTCTCCTATTTGGAATCTTTGCCTTAGAATTCTTTTTTTAATCTTTAGCTTGTATTGTAAATGATAACATTTTCACAATAGAAGCATCAAGACTTTTATTTTACTATAACACTTTTCACCTTAAAATAATTGAACCATTGATACTAATTTGGAAGCTACCTCGTGGTATTATTGAGTTATAGAAAAGCTACTATAAGGAAAATTCTGTTTAATAATTGCTTTGAGCATATCTTTGTCTCTTACATTTTTCTAGTCACTGTTCAAAAATCTTAACGTGAATCATCTTAGTTAATTTTATCAAAGTTCTTTTTATTGGTATTTTATGGTTAAAAAATACCAGAATATGTGCAAAAGGCTAAGTATTTTCCTGTTCTTTTACTCCCTCCTATTTCCATGGAGATTCCTTCTCTGCTCATGATCTATCATTAAGTTCTATTACCCTCAAATGCTAAATGCCATGTCCACAGGCTATTACTCTCTCTTTTAATAAAATCTTGCTCTTGAATAGCTAGGTCAGTGAAAAAGAGCTTATGCATAAATGCGTGCAGTTTTACAGTGCCAGGCAATTTCTATTGAAGGGATAAACACATGGATAAACACTGGATCCAAGTTTATGAAATTGGGACTCTCTGAGAATGTTTAAACTAAATTAATCGGTATGAAATAATGTGTATGTGGGGGCCTTCTCCCACCATGCATGCTGCTGCGTGAGCTTTATCCACTGCAGTTGAACAGTCCTTCCTTTCTAGCATACACAGAGGCAGGTTCCAGCATCACCAAGGGAGCCCTTTCTTAATAAAATAATGGGATCATAATATACAGAGCCACTGTTTATAGAGTGCCAAAGTTAATAAGGAAATGATTTTATGTAATTAGAGAAAGATGGAATATGAAACATTTGGCTGTTCAAGCTCTTCTCCAGATACTTAATTCCTCTACCCTATAATTGTAGAAAGGGTAGAAAGAGTCCTGCGAATGGGGTAATACTACTAGCAGGCAAGCAAAAACTTTAGAGGTCCAATATGAAGGATAAATACACTATGTTTCCTTAGCAACATAAGCTACAGAATATTAAAAGTGATCATTTGTATTCATGAAAATCCATCATGAACCGAACTGCTATGACTATTCCTAAATTGTTTTAAATTGATAAATGAAATTTCAAAGTGATACCAGACATATTACAAGATACATTTTATGCTGAGGTGTAATTATTTTAAGGTATTGTGCTGGTTTGGAGCTGTTAGGTACTTCAGATAATGGTATGTTCTTTTAACCCATTCCTGTGGGTGTAGACCTAGTGTGGGTGGGACCTTTTGGTTAGATTATTTCAACTGAGGTGTGACCCACCCCATTTCAAAGTGGGTCATAGTCCTTCACAGGAATCTTTTATGAGGATAAAAGACAAAAAAAAAAAAAAAAGCAAAACAAAAAAAGGCCAGAGAGCTCAGACAGAAACTCCCAGAGAGCTTTGTAGAAAGCTTAGCGATAAAGCTCCCGGACAGACCTTAGAGAGAAAAACTCCAGACATGCTGAATGAGGACCCAGAGAAACTCAGAGAGGAGGCCGCTAGAACCAGGAGCTGAAAGCAATGAAAGCTGGGAGCAAAGGAGCAGCAGACAAAGGCCATGTACCTTGCTGTCTGACAGAGGAACTCTGGATGCCAGCAGTCCTGGCATCATCCTGTTGATGTCTTAACTGGGTCATTTTTCTGGCCTTAGAACTGTAACTTTCTAAACTAATAAATCTCCTTTGTAAAAGCCAAACCATTTCTGGTATATTGCATTCCAGCAACCTTAGCAAATCGAGATAGGCATTTTCCCTAAATTTTAAGTGCCAGATATTTGAATGATTTTTACATAGTTTATAATGAAATTAGCTTGTGGCAGTCAAATTTAGAAGATGATATATCTGTTTTTCCCATCATTTAAAACTTTGGATGCCAACTTTTTATTTTTAATAAAAATCTATTGAGTTGTATTAGACTTTATTCAGAATCTTTTTCTTTGAAATTATTAATTTGTATTCATGTAGTGAGCATTTTTGGGAATTAAGAGAAGGTAAATATGAACTAAAATGTCTTAGTAGATGACAGGATAAATTAATTTACAATTGCTATTAATGACATTATAAATATAATTCATACTAATTTAAGTAATATTATAATCAGCTCCTAGTTAAAGTGTAAGTTCTTGTTAGAAATTTTCTTTATACAATATTAGATTTTAATATAACAGGATTCATAAGAACAAACAGATAAATTCTAAGTACACTCAGGGGTTTGCCATGAGTTGAATTGTGTCTCTCCAAATTCAAACTTTGTTCCTATAAATATGAGCCTGTTTGGAAGTAAGATCTTTGACAATATTATTTGTTAATAAGAGATCAAACTGGATTGGAATGGGCCCTAAACAAACATGGCTGCTGCCCTTATAAGAAGGGGAGAATTGGACACAGGCAGATAGAGAGAGGCTGTCACGTATAGAAAGATGGAGAATGCCATGGATTACCAGCAAACCACCAAAAGCCAGAAGAGGTGTGGAAACAGTTCTGCTCATGCACTTTGATTGAACTATGGCCCTGCTTATACCTTGATTTCAGAAATCTAGACTCCAGGCGTAGGAGGCAAAATTTTAGTTGTTTAAAGCCACCCGATCTGTTGTTCTTTGTTATAGCAGCCTTAAGACAGTGTTATATCTTACTATTTTACTTACCTGATACTTTCAAACAATCATAATCTATTTATCTAATGAGTTTTCAAATAGATTTTATTATACCTCTTTGTTTGTTTTGGGTAATTCATATGGCTAATACTATTTTCTTTCCTTCCTCGTCCCCACCCCCTTTTTCCTTTCTTTCTCCTCTTTCTTTCTTTCTTTCTCCTCTTTCTTTCTCTTTCTTTCTTTCTCCTCTTTCTTTCTTTCTCCTTTTTCTTTCTCCTTTCTTTCTCCTCGTTCTCTCTCTCTTTCTTTCTTTCTTTCCTTCTCTCTCTCTCTCTCTTTCTTTCTTTCTCTTCCTTCCTTCCTTCCGTTCTTTCTTTCTCTCTCTTTTTTTTGTTTCCTTCTCTCTCTCTCTCTCAAAAAAGGGCAATCAAATGAACTTATACACATATATGTGGCATACGTGCGTTTTCCTTTTTTGACCATCCTATCTACTTTTCATCCTCCTCCACATCCATGTACAACAAATGACTGTGGCTTTAGCACCTATGCTTTGATTTTCAAAATGAATTTGACTGTTACACTAATTATTCCATGATTCAATTGACTAATTTATATTTGGAAGCTACACTAAATTTTTTCAGGATTTGTGGAGATTATTTTACTTTTCATAATTTTACAACTAATCAATAAAATATAATTAAAGAGGAAATAACTCTCAGTCATTTCAGCATATTAAATCATCAGTTTTGACAGTTATATTTTTCATATCAATTGATAGAACAAATGCTTCAAAATGTGCTTTCAGGCGGGCCGCGGTGGCTCAGCGGGCAAAGTGCTTGCCTGCTACGCCGGAGGACCTCGGTTCGATTCCCGGCCCCAGCCCATGTAACAAAAACGGAGAAACAGAATACAATAAAACAAGAAAATGTTTAAAGATGTTTCCCTTTCTTCCTTCCTTCCTTCCTTCTATCCTTCCTTCCTTCTCTCTGTCTTTCCTTTAAAAAAAAAAAAAAAAAAAAAAAAAAAATGTGCTTTCACTCCTGCAGATTATCTGTTTTAATTTTTAGTGTGAGGCTTCATCACAGGAATTCTCTCTCAGAATTTGCTATCTAATGTTTTCTTTGGTTTTACTGAGTTTTGAAATGTCTACCATGCAATTGTCATATAATCTCTATTATTTAGTCAAGAAAAATGGAGCAGTTTGACCGAAAATTTGCTTGCTGTGGGTTATCTAGGTATTTAGGAAGGTAGACCGATACATATAGCCATCCCAGGAAACAGATGATTTATTACAACACCTCTGGGACTATACACTTTCAGAAGTTTGGTAAATTATACCCTTGTGGCTTGAAAGGGTTAAAGTGCCTTCCTAAATTCTCTTCTTAGCAGGAAGTTGGGCAAGCAGAATGCTTGAATTTCTCTCTGTTATGTAGATGCATTTCATCTGATATGGATATTTAGGATGTTAGGAAATAGCTCTTAACCATCTCCTGGCAAATTTGCTTTTTAAAATATATTTTCCATCTTGTTTTCTTAAAATAACAAAATGATTTTATGAAGGACTATAATAGTAAAAATATATATATATAATATATGTGGTAGTTAGATTCAGTTGTCAACTTGGCCAGTTGAAGGCACCTAGTTCTGTTGCTGTGGACATGAGCCAATGGTACGTGAACCTCATCTGTTGCTGATTACATCTGCAGTTGGCTAGGAGGCATGCCTGCTGCAATGAATGATGTTTGACTTAGTTGGATGGTGCTTAAATGAGGAAGCTCAACATCGCACAGCCCAAGCAGCTCCACATACCTCATCTCAGCACTTGCAGCTCAGCCCAGGCCTTTGGAGATGCAGAAAGAAATCACCCCAGGGAAAGATGTTGGAACACAGAGGCCTGGAGAGAAGGCCAGTAGAGACCATCCTGTGCCTTCCCATGTAAGAAAGAACCTCAGTTGAAAGTTAGCTGCCTTTCCTCTGAAGAACTAATGAAATAAATTAAAAGCCAATTCGTCTCTGGTGTGTTGCATTCCGGCAGCTAGCAAACTAGAACAGTATATATTATATTTGATAGTTCCTTTCCTGAAGGTTTTTAAATATGGCTTTCTGAGATGATTTAAGTTTCTTATTCTTAATGGCAAAAAGGGGGAAGTAGATGACTTCTCTTGTTAGTTCCCAGGCAAGTAATCTCCTGATATATGAGAGTGCTACATGTGTGATTATCTAACATGCAAATGTGTTTTTAAAAGTAATTTATTTGTGGAATAAGTAAAATAAGCTTTTTTCAAAAGTTTAACCTTACATTAAAATTCAGTGAAAATAGTTTTGATTACATATTTTTTCTAAAGGTACTAAGAAATAGTATATATGAGAATGATGCAAGGGGGTAAAAAACTACTATTCATACTTGAGGGCAAGTTCAGACACATGAAGAGCAGGGAAACAAATCATGCATTTAAAATATTCAGAATTTTTTGCAGTGCTCATTTATTTGAGCAGCCACAGCTCTTATTGAATGAGGAAGCAGGTGACCAACTGTCAAAAACACTAATCTTTAATCAACCCATATTTGAAGCATGGAATTCTCATCTCAGGAAAGTGATTAGTTAATTTAGTAGGATTAGAATCCTCAAATGGCAAATGTAGATAGAAGAATAATTTATACCATTTCTGTCTGTTATTACTCTTGCAATTTGAAGAGTACTATGTCTCATTATCTGGAATTTATGTGATTATTTTTTCCAACAAAATAATTTCCAAACACATCAAATAGGTAATGTCTCTTCTGCTACTCTTTACAAAGCAAAAATACCTTGCCTCAATCTTCTTCATGCTTTTAATATTTTTAAAGCATGATTTTGGACATCTGGTAAATATCCCCTTAGAACTAATGAAATAAAACTACATAGAGACTTTCATTAAACACATAAGCTATATCTGTGAATGTGGCAGACAGAATAATTCAGCTACCATTAGAAGACTGCTACTTTTATTGTGACCAGGTTAAATCTGCACCTAGTATTTATTAAAATTTGTTTTAATGTCAATTCTAAAATGAATAGTTAGATCTATAAATTCAGCACCTTGGCAGATATAATCATTGTCTTATAGCTTAGATTTTTATGGTCTTGAAAATCTATACCATCTAATTTGACTCATTTCACTGGAAGATTTCCACATGTTTTGTAATATTCTGGGAAAATTATTTGACTTTTCCAAATGAGTGAAAATACACTATTGCAGCATATAAAATGTTAGTATAAAAGACCCAGGAAGAAAGAAGTTATTCCTGAGAGCACACCACTTTCTCTTCTAGAACTGAATGTGCTGCATAATTAATATTCCAAATTTGGGAGATTTTGGCATTTAAATTTGGAGAAATGTATAAGCTGTTATGAAAACTCTGAACTGACTCTAATGAAGTTAAACTACATAATCGTTTAAGTAAAGTGTCCTTACAGACCTTTAAAATTTTGAAAGTGTGATTTTTTTCTGTTATAGATAACAGTACACTCATGACGAGTTTACTGCTTTTGGTTTTGGTTATCTGATTTTACTAATTAATAAAAGTTTAAGGTGGTATTTCTTTTTAATTTCACCACAGTTTCTTAATATGATTTATCAAGTTATTTCGTGTGTGAAAATTATGTGACAAAATAAATGTTTTGAGGAATATACTTGTATTGAAATATGAAAGTGATATTACTGTATTTTGCTTGAAATATTTTCAACTATTGCTATTAATTATACTTCATGAACATGCAAATACTGACATTTTCAACTTATATTTTCAAAGTAATTGATTATCTATGGAACTTTTCTGAAAGTTTGATGTTGTAAGAAAGACAAGAATATCTAAACCCAACACTCTTTTTTTTAATTAATTTTTAAAGTGAACATTTTAAATACTGAGAAATACATACAAAGTCATTGTCAAAGGAAAAATGATTATCATGAAATTCAAGTTAGAAATTATTCATATCATTCAATGTTTACCAGCTTATTTTGCTTTTAATTCACCTTTAATCAAATTATGCAACATGCTAATATTAAAATACAAAATGTATGGCTAACATCCAACAAGTTAATATTAGAAAAATTAGTTGTTTATACTGTGTGTGTATTTGACTACAAAGTTGAAGTAAACTATTTTACTTAATTGTGATGACATGTAACAAAGTAACTTAAATAACCACATTTTCCTTTTCCTTTTTTTTTTTTGCAATCTCATGTATATATGTTCACTACTATGTTGAGTGGGCCATTGAAAGAGTTATTTTATTTATTTATTTATTTAAGTGATGTGTGTATGTGGGTGACTATATGAGAAAAAGATAGAGAGAGAGAGCTTGAGTAAGAAAGAGAGAAGGAGGCAGAGAGAAGGCAATGTTTATACTAAATAAGGAATTGGATAATATAATAAGACTGAAAACAAACTGGAGTTTTTCGAAGTGGGCAGTTGATTTCAAAAAGATTACAGGGAGTAACCAAACTAAAAATGTCCTATAACTAACTGGGGAGACCCTGCCATGGAATACCCAGATTCTGCTCTATTCTCCTTCAGACAAGAGCTAAAAAATCCTCTCTCATCATTATGAAAAAGAAAAACAAGACATTATGTATCAAGATATTAAAAGACTTGTGAATCAATGAATTCCAGTCTTTTTGAAGTTTCTGTAATTTTCAAAACCTGTAGTAGAAAATAGAAACTGAAACAAAGAGTAAGATTTCAATAAATATTTAATCCAAATCTCAATTGACAAGTGGACGGTTAGAAAAGATAGAAAAACAGCATCATTTCCTGGCTTCTTCTCTGGCTGTAAAGATGCAATCGCAGAGGCTCTTACTCAGTATTAATACAAAGAACAAGAGATTTTGGGAGACAGACCGTGCTGCACCCGAATGTGGAGGAAATGATCACAAAGAATAATCATGGGCTGTGGTCATAGACGAAAGACGGACAAATTAAGGGTTCGGTTTATACTTGTGCTCATTTGTGTTGCATTGCTCTTTGAGGATTCTAAGCTCAAAATAAGAAAGAAGGCAACAGAAAACTGAGACATGTTATCAAGGTACTACTCAAACATCAGGGTGAGACATTGATACTATTAGATATAAGTAGTCTGGGCAGCCCCTGAGAATTATTTACCATCATAGAAGACTAAGTTTCCCACTGTGACCTTTGCTTAACCACAACTCCTCACTACCCCTTCCATCCCACTTATTGAATTCAAATTGCCCAAATAATGTTGCTAAACCATGACCCATATCTCACCTCTACCCATAATTACTATAACCTAGAAGCATTCATGCCTTTCAAGATTGAAAATTGAAAAAAAACAAAGAATTCTTGAAACAAATGATAATCAACTAACTTTTCCTAATCTGCCATATGAAATGTTCAGGCATCTAGTTTTTTTCTCCCCTCTGATCACACCATTCAATTAATCATCCCTAACATTATTTGACAAACCTCCTTCCTTAAGGGTAATTTTTATAGCTGAAGTGTTTAGAGTTTACAAAGAAGCTAAGCACAGATGAGTTAGGGAGAAATAGAGAAGCTGAGGACGGATCATTGAAAACAAAACTTTCCCACTCTTGTCTCCACCAATTGTACCCCAAGGACACATGTAAGAGTATAACACAGGGCCTAGACTTTTCCTCATTGTCCATGGAGACAAAACCAGTTTACCTACTGTTCTAGTTTGTTAGCTGCCGGAATGCAACACACCAGAGACGGATTGGCTTTTAATAAAAGGGGATTTATTTTGTTGGTTCTTCAGAGGAAAGGCAGCTAACTTTCCACTGAGGTTCTTTCTTATGGGGAAGGCACAGGATGGTCTCTGCTGGTCTTCTCTCCAGACCCCTAAGTTCCAACAACTTTCCCCGGGGTGACTTCTTTCTGCATCTCCAAAGGCCTGGGCTGAGCTGAGAGTGCTGAGATGAGGAATGCTGAGCTGCTTAGGCTGTGCTACCTTGTGCTCTCTCATTAAGGCACCAGCCAATTAAGTCAAACGTCACTCATTGCAGCAGACATGCCTCCTAACTGACTGCAGATGTAATTAGCAACAGATGAGGCTCACGTACCATTGACTTATGTCCACAGCAACAAGACTAGGTATGCTCACCTGGCCAAGTTGACCACCGAGTCTAACTAACACACTGTGTTGCGGTAAATGATTTTTCTTGCATTGAACCATCATTTCATTGCTAGTATAAGCCCCTCTTGATCATGATATATAATTCTTTTATGTGCTGTTGGATTCGATTTGCTAGTATTTTGTTGGGAATTTTGGCATTTATGTTCATCAGGATATTGGCCTGTAGTTTTCTCTTCTTGTAGCATCTTTACCTGATTTTGGTATTAAAGTGATGTTAGCTTCATAAAATGACTTAAGTAGTGTTCCTTTTTTTTCAATTTTTTAGAAAAGTTTGAGCAGGATTTGTGTTAGTTCTTTTTGGAATTTTTGATAAAATTTTCCAGTGAATCCATCTGGCCCTGGGCTTTTCTTTTTAGGAAGATTTTTTGGTGACTGATTGAATCTCTTTCCTTGTGATTAGTTTATTATATCTTCTACTTTTTCCTGAGCCAGTGTAGCTTGTATGTGTGTCTCCAGGAATTTGTCCATTTCATCTAAGTTGTGTAGTTTGTTGGCATATAAATATTCATAGAGTTGTAATGCACCCCTTCTCATTTTTTATTTTGTTTATTTGCACGCTCTCTTTTTTTCTTTGCAAGTCTTGCAAGTGGCCCATCAATGTTATTGATTTTCTCAAAGAACCAACTTTTGGTTGGATGTGGCCTGGCTGCACAGGTCAATGCTTGCCCAGAGCTTGGGGTTCTAACTGGGTGCCATGTGCCTGTGCAGATGTGGAAAGCCCATAAACTAATCTACATGTACGCAGAGCTCAGAGGGCCAAGTGAGGTAGCAGGGCTGTATGAGCTGGGGGCAGTTATAGCCTGGGTATGGAGGTAAGCACCCACAGCCTTTATGCCCTGGTGACCACCTGCAGGGGGCAGGGACTGGGAGGTAGGTCTCTGGAGGGTTGAGGTGAGACTGTACTTCTGAGGGAGAGTTGGGTTAGGCTGAGGCAGGCTTGGGGTGAGGGTGTGGAGTGGGTATGCTCACAAGAGATTGGTGGGGTGGGGGAGCTTGGAGTGCAGGGTGGGGGATGTGAGTGACAGGGGTCAGGAGCATCAGATGTGGGGTGAGTGTCAAGGATCATATGGCTGCACTGGTGAAGGTAGTGCATTCAAGGAATGTGCCTTGGGTTACTCCCTAGTCCCTGTCTCCCCTTCTGTGCACTCCTGAGGGTTCTGTGCTTCTGTGTTGGGCTGCATGCACCAGCTGGGCAGTCTCTGGTTCTCTGATTCTCAATTCCTCAGCTTTTACAACCAAAGACCACCCTATGTGGTGCAGAAGACTCTCCAGGGCACAATCTATCCTATTCCACCATCTTCCCAGAACTCTATTCTAAATCTTTTCATAAATGAAGTCATTGATCAGGCCATTATTGAAAGCTTTCTTATTACCAGATATTTTCAGTTCATTTCTGTTTTCTTATGTAAAAAAATGATCATACTTTAAAAACAATACAGGAAACAGCACTAATAAACTTCCAAATATAGAAATACTTTTCATTTCTGAAATAAATGAAAATAAAATCTATTTTGACCATTTTTCTTTTCTTTTTCATTCCTTTCCTTTAATTTATTTCCTATTCATTGCCTTTCCCTTTCTTTACTTCTTTTTCCTTTCTTTCCTTTTGATATAGCTTTGGATTCTGTTTTCTGAAATTCAAAAGTGATAAATAATTTTTCATTCATTTTCTTTTTTGTTATCATAAACCCATGTAGATTAGATACCAGAGATATGATAGGTTTATGGAATTATTTGGAAAATCCCTATCTGTTTTGCCCAGTTCAGGCAAAACAAGAATGTACAAGAATATACATTTATGTTCATTTATGAACAAGAATGATATGTTCTTTAAATACTTAATGAGCTCACTCAGAAGATCAGAAGAAATTAATTCAAGTTTAGAAAGTAGATTGTTGAATGTTTTTCCAAGATTTTTTAATGGATTCGCAATTTATAATTGTATTAATTCTTACATCATTAATATTGATATAAATTTTCTAAAAATGTGATTTCATTTTAATAGCTTGTATATTGACTTACAGATGAATTAACTCATTGTCTCTTCTATATATCACTATCATTATTATTTGTGGTTTTGCAATTCTAATGACTTTGGAAACTACATACTTTCTTTAGAAAACAGCCTCAGTCACTACCCACAAGTACTGGCCTAATTACTGTTAATTTCTATATAATGTTATACATTAAATTATTATTTTGGGTATCCAGAATAAAATAAAAATTCACAGAGTATCCTTGAAAAAATGAAAACAAACTAGTTAATTGTGGTTAGAGGACATGGCCATTATTTTTCTCTTTAAATTTGCTAAGAATGTAATTTTGATAAAGTGCATCATTAATTTGTATAAATGATCTATGGTCATTCAAAAATATTAACTGCTATTTATTTGCTAGAAAACTATATATATCCCTCCAAAATTATATATGTATCTGTGCACTTAAATGGGTTCAAACTTGCTTAATTGCTTCTCTTACTTGCCTGAATTAAGTAAGGGAAAGATATCCTTAAGCACATTGTGTTAAATCTCTGTAACCTGTTTCTTAATGATAGGATAATTTAGCACTTTAAAGCATAAGTATGTGCAGTAGACCCTAATTCCAACTGAAACTCAATATAAATGTTTAATTAAACCTAGTTTTTCTACACTCAGTTTAAGGTTTGGGTATTGCCTCTGGTTTGTTGGTGAGGATATATATTATATATGTGTTTTCTGTGTGTGTGTGTGTGTGTTTGTGTGTTGGTAGGTCTGCTTTCTCACCCCTCTTCTAATAATTCTTCCTTGTCTTCTAGGTTTCTTCTTTGTCTCTGGTGCTTTGGCCTCTGAGAACAGTCATGGATTATATGTATATAGCTCTCTCTTTTTTAACTTTTGCAACTCTAGGCCTTCCCACAAGTGAGTTCTTTTAGAATTCTTAAGGAGCTCGCACACTTCTTCGTTCCATGAGATGGAAGATACCTGGTGTAAATTTTTCAAACTACTTCTCAGTGGCCACTTTTGGTTGTACGACCCTCCTGTTCCTTGCTTCCAGGATCCCCTCAACAGCAATAACCTTTCTTGGAAAGGGTAGTCCAAGCCCAAGTACCTACCATGGTGCCTGCAAGAATTTTAGGGGCTCTCACAGCCATGCCCCATAGAATTCATGCTGCTCTTCTTTCTCCTGCCCTTGTTGTAGTTACTACCACCACATTTTTTTCCAAAAGAGACACTCAAGACAAAAAAAAAAAAAATTCTAGTCTATTGTTTATGCTAAAATCCAGTATTAACCCTATGTGTCTTTGCTTAAGAAACAAGTTAAGTGGATATTATGAATGTCAGAAAGAACCACTTTGGGGGTGGGATACCACAGTCTCCTCTTGAACACATCAATAATTCTCTCTATTTTTTCCTCAGGCATCTGTACTTGAATGGGCTGAACTTTCCATACAACAATGATAGATGGTAGATTAGATAGATAGATAGATAGATAGATAGATAGATAGATAGATAGATAGATAGATTGATAGATTGATTGATATAAATGTGTTGTTTCAAGGTAACTCCCTTTGCCAGTCTTTACAGTTCTTTCTCATCATCTATCTTTAGAATGTGAACAAACAAAAAATCTATTGGCCTTTACTTTAGTGCTTTATTTATAATTCCAGGAAAACAGCAATTTGGCTTTTGGCTCCATTTAACATTTGGTTAATGGCACCACTATTTTGTTAGTCAATGAGCTTCAAGTTTCTACATCCTTCTCCTTTGACCACAATATCTAAACTATAATTGAACTCTTCTTTTTGTCCTAAAGTAAATTTCCATTGATGCTCTCCTAATGTTATTTGTTATACTAATTGCCTCTTCCCTGCGTTATTCAGTTTTTCTTAGTTTTCCCAACTCTAGTGTGACTCTGAATCAGTTTGTAGAATATTAGTCATTATATTTTCAAAAAGCACAGCTTTGATCATATTACATTAATCTCTATAATTATGAAAGACTCTCTTCCCATACCTTGAAAATGCATACTAAATTGGTACTCCCTCCCACCGTATAAGGTGAAACTGCTTTTCCTCCAAAACTATATTGCAAACATGATAACTGTTCATAACTTGTCCCTACTTTCCAATTGCCACACATTTGTTATTGTCATTCTCTCCTTTACCCATGCCCATCTTAATTTTCTTTTTTTGTCTAATCCTGTATAACCCACCACTGCAATTCCATCACAAATTTCATACCTTTTAGCTTTGAGATGCTCTCACATTTTTCATTTAAACTGATATAGTAGTTTGTTAGTTCAACTGATAACACATCACATTATACAATGTATTATAAAAATATCTGTACCTCTTTCATTTTAAAATTAGATTCCATGTTTGTTTTAGACAGGAATTGGTCATCATTTAACTATTGAGTATGAAGTCCCCAGTAATGTATAAACCTGAGCTTTCTTTTTCATACATTCTCAAATAATAGCTCTTGAATGAAACTTAAATGTATTCTCTTTCAGTATGTAAAAAGCCTAAGACTGCATATTTACATTTTAGCACATAGCTCTCTCCTTTCCAACTTAAGATAGTTTCTGCAAAATCCTTTTTCTCTCTTATAAGTTTACCAATGTATATCATTATAAACATATATAAAGGAAGGATTATGAAAGCTGCTATCATCTTTAATTATGTATTCCTAGTCAGTGAAAGAAATGCTAGAGATCAGCATCAATGCTAGTTTCTCTAACCATGCCCCAAGAAAGCTTTGAATTATGGAAAATGAAAAGTAAATTAATTTTATGCATTAAAAAGTTGAAAAGACTCTCTGTAAAGTTGAATTTAAGTGAATTAATTAATATTTAAAAGATGGCATACCATTCAAATGCATCTTATTTGGTGGAATGAGAGGGTATCTACTGTTTTGCAAAGTGAGTTTGGGTAATTACACTTAGGGAACTTCCTAATACAAAAGTTGTGGGATGTGAGAGAGAAGGGAACTGGAGGAGCATAGATGGCCATAGCTGCATCAGAGAAAATGATATAGGGTCAAGGAATTAAGACATGTATTGATAGGGAGTAGGAGAAATGGTTCTGAAAAGAAGATTTGGCATGTTCTATTTGAAGAGATACTTTAATAAAAGAAGAACACACAGAGAATAAATGTCCAAAAGAATATTCACATATTTAACTTGAACTTAACTACACAAAGTCAAAAATTAGTAAGAAATAGCCTAGGTTCCAAGTAAGAGTGAATTAATTTTGCAATAACTATAGCTGTTTGGAAGAAATGTGCTTAGAAATAGGAATTCTATCAATGCACCTAAGCTATAAAATTAATTCATTTGCTGGATAATGACCCTGTTGGAGAATGTAGAGGATTAAATTGCATTCCTTTTCACCCTAATCACAATCTAAATAATGTTACAGGGAATCCAGTAATTCCTTTTTTTCCATCCGTTAACACCTGGGCCCAAAGATCTAACACACTTTATTTCACATATTCTATTTTATTTCCTTTTCATCATTTCTGCTCTTACCACAATTGATTTCTTCAGATGATGTTGGAATTTTCTTCCACCTTCTAAAAAATACTGCTGCAAGTACTATAGGCTTCTCTAGATTGAGAGAAGGGATTTGTCATATGCTATTAAAACATCATTCAGTACCTCTTTCCATTTGTTTATCTCCTTCATTTCAAAGAGTCAGGAACATGTTTCTGCATTCTGGGTTGGAAATAATTTGTGTGAGTTCACTTTGCCTCCCTCAACATGCCTTATCCTAAGTTGTATCTCTGGGACAGTGATCCAAAAGAGATTCAGCTTCTTGACCCTGCTACATTTGTACTCCCCACATACCGTTGGTCCAGGATATCACAGTTAGTACTTACATTTCTTTATTATAACTATTTGGTTATCTATCTCCCCCATGCAAATCAATGCAAATTGCTTGATGGCTAGGATAGGATATTGTTCATCACTGGATCCCTAGCTTCTATTTTATCTTAAATATTTTCTCACTGTATAGGGAATTATCCCTATTGTCTAAGAAACCATATATCTGAGCCATATATAAAATTTGCCTAAAAAACAGAACAAAACACCCACAAAACAGCATATATACAAACACATACACAAATATATTAATTTAGCAAATACATTAAACTTTTGTCATCTAATCCATAGGCAATGAAGGATTTAGTCATGCAATTTAACATATATAGGAAGACCTATATATCTTGGGCTTTTTTGTTTTGCTAGTCACATGATTTTGCTTAAAACCTTATTGCTAAATCATTAGTACATTTGCATCTCTTTAACTGCTTCCTCATTTAGATCATTACAGGCTTGCAAACTGCCTAGGTTGCTGAGGTCAAACCAATAGTTCTGTATTGCTATTATAAGCATTTCAACCTCAATTGAGATTACTCAATTCAATCTCATAGTTACTTTAGACTTCAAGTTTATAGTTGTCCAAAATGCTTTGCAAACCCTTTGAAACTACACATAATTTACATAGCCCACTAGTATCAAGAATCACAGTTCACAGGATCAGCAGCAACATGATTATTTTTTCAAGGACTGGAGTTGATGTCCCTCCTAGCAAGTTAGAAGAGTTTTCTAATGAACTAGAAGGGTTTAATGACTCCATAAAAAATATATTATGTCTGGTATAAAAAGTTGCTTTTAAAGTAAGAAGGGAAGAAGTAACAAAAACTGAATTGTGACATCTTGACGTTCACTATCAATTACAATATAGGTAAGAGAAAATAACTTCAGTTTTATAAAAATCAACAGTTATTTCTCTCTTTTGGCATTAATATTCTATATGCAAGTTTTAGCATTTTGAATAACCACTACAAAACATATCAGCATTTGTTGATACATGGTGAAGAGACATTTTAGCACGCTAAATGAGTTACTAAATATTTCAAAGATGGTAATGATGATTTTAGGACCTGAAAATATCTTTGTTATGTAGTTACTAATGGGCTGTTATATAAGAGAGTGCTAATTTTACTATGAACTTTATACTCGTTTAGAGAATGCTAATTTGGGGAATGATCTCACTTATTTTTAACCTGCTCATAATTAATCACTAAATTAAAAATAATAAATTTATTATTTTGGGGTTCAATAAGCAAAAACATAAATGATAATCTATTAGTCCTCTCCTTTATTACTAATCTTTAATCTGTTCCCATGAAGGAGAAAAAACAAACTGTAATGATGTTTTTATGGAAATTAATCACCTTGGATTTCAGGTTATTCAACTATTAAAATGATAGGGGTGATATAAAGTCACTTATGTATTCACTGATTCATTTCAATCAACACTTATTGAACAAATAGCCCTTCCTAGAACACTAAATGGGAGTCTACTAAGGTTCATGTCAGAGGACACTGAAGAAATAGTTTGTTCTTAGGAGATCATGGAAACAATTTAATATGCCAATTATACCAGCTACAGTGTGTGCAGAAGTTCATATATTTTTGTCTTTTTACTATTTGTACAATATGGATTGTAATATATACACATTATATTCAGTTACAAATTCTGTAAAACTGTTTCCTTAAAATCAGTGGGTTGTTATTAAATCACTCTCAAGCCAACACACATTTGGAGAAAGGGGTTGGGATTTTCCTAAAGGTAAAATTGCTTTGTTTAGAAATAAATGTTTTTACTAATTTAAAACAAATTAAATTACAATATGTGGTATTTTCCGATTAAAATGTAATCATAATCAAATTTTAGTTATTTGGTTCATAAGAGCTGGTGACAACATGGTTTAAAGGCAATGTGTTTTTTTGTTTTTGTTTTGCTTTCAGCACTTTGTTTAATGCAATTTTATTGAGATGTATTCACATACCATATAATCATCCAAGGTGTACAATCAGTGGTTCACAGTATCATCTTATACTTGTGCATTCACCACCACAATCAATTTTTGAAAATTTTCATTACTCAAAAAATAGATATGAGAATAAAAAGAAAAAGAAAAAGAACAGTATAATAACCCATGCCTCCTATTCCCCTTATTATTTATTTATTTTATCTTTCCCTATTCCATGATGCCAGGTCCAGGCTCATCCTGGGAGTCATTCCCCATATTTCTATGGAGATTTACACCCCTAGGAGTCATGTACCACATACGGGGGAGGGCGTTGGGTTTACCTGCAGAGTTGGCTTAGAGAAAGAGGCCACATCTGAGCAGCAAGAGATTATCTAGAGGTGACTCTTAGTCATAATTGTAAGTAAGCTTAGCTTCCCCTTTGCAGGAGTAAGTTTCATAAGGAAAACCCCAAAATCCAGGGGTTGGTTTATTAAATTGGTAGTCCTCAATGCTTGTGTGAAAATCAAGAATTGCCCCAGGTGGATAAGTTTAATTTTTGCATGTTTTTTTCCCAGTCACTCAAGGGGACTTTGAAAATACTTTTTTAAAAATTTTCTGTCCATATTAGCCT
Organism: Tamandua tetradactyla; assembly: GCF_023851605.1. Taxonomy (NCBI): domain Eukaryota; kingdom Metazoa; phylum Chordata; class Mammalia; order Pilosa; family Myrmecophagidae; genus Tamandua; species Tamandua tetradactyla. The sequence goes on from NC_135335.1 coordinate 74,298,166, forward strand.
GGGATATATCAGGGCATCACACTAACAAACAACTTTATCAACTAGAGAAGAATATTAATGTATAGTTTATTTGCCTTTAGCTTTGCAGACTCCACTAGTTTTCAAAGTTACTTTAATAAGAACTCTTTTCTTCCATCTCTTTTAGTGCAGTTGTTTCATATATTAGTAATATTTCAGCCATCTCACATTCTGCATTCCCTCCTGGGATTCTACAACATACCAAATTATAATTATTTTTTAATCTGCATACATTAAGACATCTTCTTAGATATAGATATATTTGAAAAATACAGAATAGCATAGCCACAATTACAATCATAAAGAATAGTTTCATTAGCCTAAAAAGTTCCTTATATTTTATCTATTCAATCCTGCAAACTCTTGCTGTTACATATACATACACACACACACACACACACACACACATATATATACACACATATATATATATGTGTGTGTATATATATATATTTCTTACCTATTAAAATGTAATCTGAGAGAAGTTGCAAGTGAGGTGTGGAATTTAGTTTGTCCTCTAGAACAGCTAGTGAATAGCTAGGGGCAGTAAAGAACAATTTCTGGGGGAACATCAGTGACCAAACACTCCAAACTGGACCAGGTGGAATGGCTGAGACCCTACACAGAACTGTAAGCCACCCAAACCATGGCAGCTGGCACCCTTTCCCATGGGAACAGTTTCTAAGAGGAAAGGAAACATACTTTAGTAGCAGCAATGGCTTAGCTCAACCAAGTTCCAATTGCAGAATTAACTAATAAATTCTGACTACTAAAAATAGGTCCCAAACACAGATAAAACTGAAATACGTACTAACAGAACTAGGAATATTTATCCCAGCAGTGAGGGGACAGGGCTAACGGAAAAACAAAAACATAAAGAAGCAAAAAATCAAAACCAGAGGACTTTTAAATTGGCAACATAAAATACTGGAAAAGGACTGGACCCCAAGTAAAGGAGGCACATAGAACCTGGAAATACATAGAGCCATGTACTAACTTAAGCTCTTGATTGATAAACCCACGTTGCTGAGGTCTGGTTCTGAAAAGCCTTTTATTTTTGCTTTCTTTTCTACTGCTTAACAGCTCATTAGATAGAACTGGAAGCATTGTCAGGCTCCTTCACTGCCCCAGGCAAGGGTGGAATTAAGCTTGTCTGAGAGACAAAGTAACTAGTTAGTTGAAAGGATTGAATTCCTTAAAGGTTGTATCTTCCCCAAGAGAAAGGTGGGACACAGTTCAAGTGGAATTCCTCCGTCAAGGGAAGGATTCAGGCCCAGAGACTGGAAAATTGAAGAAATTAAAGACATCCTACAGTCTCACCTCTGTCTCAAACATGACCCCAGTGAGGTGAGTCCTCTAAAATTAAAAGTACCACATTACTTTAAGCTGGTGGGAAGCCATGGACAGACAAGCACCAAATGCTGTACATAAGAAATGTACAGAGTCTAGAGGCTTCATAGCAAAGTCGAACAATATGCTGGGTCTCACCCTCAGGGATAGCTGATGCTGATTACTCTTTCCTCCTGAGACATGGTTCTGTCTGGTCTGGGAAAATCTGACTGAGGTCTATAAAATCTGAAGAGATCATACTAAAGAAGGGCATCATGAAGGCAGAGCAAGAAACAGAAAAACAAGAACTGAAAAATTCTTATCAGTTTAAAAGAATTTATGGTAGAGGTCTAGAATACATTGAATTGTAAGTCAAAAAACAGAGAGAGAACAAAGCCAAACAGCAAGAAAATCCTAGTTAAAAGAGTGAAAACAACCTCCAGAATAAACTGAAAAAAGAAATCAAATGCCTGGATACCAGCAAAAAAATAATGAGTCATGGTAGAAAAATCAAAGTTATTGCCCAGTCAAAGGAACAAACTAATAGTTCAAATGAGATATAGGAGTTGAAACAACTAATTCAGGATGTTCAAAAAGACATGTAAAATATCATCAAAAATCAATCAGCAAGTTGAGGGAGGATATAAAGAAGACACTGGGTGAACAGAAAGAACTCAAAAGATTTGGAATGAAAAACAAGTCACTGAGGGCAGGTCACAGAGGCTCAGCAGACTGAGTTCTTACCTGCCATGCTGGAGACCTGGGTTCGATTCCCAGTCCCTGCCCATGTAAAAAAAAAAAAAAAAAAAAAGTCGTTGAACTTGTGGTAATGAACGGCACAATATAAGAGATGAAAAAGAAAATGGAAACCTACAACAACAGATTTGAAGAAGCAGAAGAGAAGATTAGTGAACTAGAGGACTGAACATCTGAAATCCAACACAGAAAAGAAAATATAGTGAAAAGAATGGAAAAATATGAGCAAGGTCTCAGGGAATTAAATGACAACATGAAGCACATGACTATATGTGTTGTGGGTATCCCAAAAGGAGAAGAGAAGGGAAAAAGAAGAGAAAGGTTAATGGATGAAATAAGCACTGAAAATTTCCCATCTCTAATGAAAGATATAAAATTACAGATCCAAGAAATGTAGCATAAATCCAAACAGAATAGATTCAGATAGACATACTCCAAGACACATACTAATTAGAGTGTCAAATGTCAAAGAGAAAAAAAGACCTTTGAAAACAGCCAGAGAGAAACAATCCATCACATACAAAGGAAGTCTAATAAGATTCTGGGTGGATTTCTCAACAGAAACCATGGAGGTGAGAAGGCATTGGTATGATATATTTATGATTCTGAAAGAGAAAAGGTGCCAACCAAGAATTCTATATCCAGCAAAACTGTTTTACAAAATTGAGGGGGAAGGCTATTCTAGGAAGATGGCAGAATAGGATAGACCAAATTCAGCTCTGCTCCAAGGAACAGTTAGAGAAGGGTAGGGAGGGCAATTGAGACAGCAATTTCATAGTGTAAGTGACCTGGGAGAGTTTTCTGCACAACATAGGTGGCCCTGGATGCAAAGTCTGAGGAGCTGAGAAGCAGAGAAATAGAGAGATGTTTGGTTGGTGCAAACAACCTATGTAGAAGACTGGAGTCCTCAGGAGTGCATAGATGGGCAGACGGGAACTAGGAAGTAAGTCAAGCCATGCTCCTTGAATGTGATACCCTCATCACTGCAGTCCTGCAACCTATGACACACTCCACACCCCATGCATATGAACTCCTTCACCCACCCCTACTCCCCAAGACACAAGCACTCCCCCCCACCAACCCCTTGGGTATGTACCTGCCACATACCCCCACCCCAAGAGCAGCCCAACTCACCTCTCCTGTGCCCCTTCTGAGCACTACTTCCTGTAGTGCTTTGCTCCCTGCAGACTGTTGCCAATGCATAAAGGCTGTGGGTGCTTACATCTATACCCAGGCTACAATCACCCGCAGCCCATATAGTCACACAGCCCCACCCCAAGCCCTGAGCTCTGCACACATGTACATCAGCTTACAGTATTCTTAGACCCATGCATGCACATGGATCTCAGTCACATTCTCAGCTCTGGGAAAGTGCTGAACTGCATAGCCCGGTCGCTTCTGCCCCTAGAACCTATAGGCATAACATCAACCCATTGCCATAGCTCTGTACATGTGCACAAAGGGTCCCATGCCCTAAACCAGCACATACCAGAGCCAAGCCCTCTGCAACCATGCACCCACACGGCCACATACATCACCATGGCTGGGCACCCATTTTTACAGGCGCCAGAGTAGCATCCCCAACCTGAACCTATATGTGCATTATAGCACATCAATGAATTATTCTGCCCCACCCATTGCCCAGCAACCTACTACTCATCAATCATGTACACACACAAGGTTTTAGACAACTGAAGGAAATCAACCTCCAAAGTAAATCAATCAAGATATTTATATGCGATGAAAAAAACAGAAGATTACTAAGCATATCACAGTGAAGGAAGATATAACCTAGACTAATGACCAAATTAAAACATCAGAAGGGACACAGAAGTCAAAACAACTAATCGATGATGTTCATATAATTCTACTAAATAAAATGAATGGGATGGCTAATGACATAAAGGAGACCAAGAAGACACTAGGAGAGCATAAAGAGGAATTTGAAAGAATAAGTAGAAAAATCATAGATATCACAGAGATTAAAGGTTCTATAGACCAAATGAAAAACATACTAGAGACACACACCAGCAGATTTGAAGAGGCAGAAGAAAGAATTAGCAAAGTAGAGGACAGGACAACTGATTTTGAACATTCAAAACAGCAAATGGAAAAACAGATGGAAAAAATTGAAATGGATCTCAGGGAAATGATGGACAAAGCAAAGCACACTAATATAAGAATGACTGGTGTCCCAGAAGGAGAAGAGGGGAGTAAAGGACTAGGAAGATTAGTTGAGGATATAATGGGGGAAAACTTCCCAACCCTTATGAAGGACATAAATATACAAGTCAAAGTAGCTCAACAAATGCCAAATAGAATAAATCCAAATAGGCCTTCCCCAAGACACTAAAGAATCAGTCTGCCAAATGTTGAAAAGTAGCAAAAATCCTGAAAGCAGCAAGAGAAAAACAATCTACCACATACAAGGGAAACCACATAAGACTGAGTTCAGACTATTCAACTCAACTGGCACCAAGGAAGTGAGAAGACACTGACATGATATATTTAAGATCCTGAGAGACACTTCCAGCCAAGAATTCTGTACCCAGCTAAATTGTCCTTTAAAACTGGGAGAGATTAAAATTTTCACAGACAAACAAATCCTGAAAGAATTTGTCAACAAGAGAACAGCCCTACAAGAAATACTAAAGGGAGTTCAGCTAGTTGAAAAAAAAAAAAAAAAAAAGACAGGAGAGGGAAGTCTGGAGGAGGACACAGAATTGAAGAGTACCAGTAAGGGTAACTTAAAGGATAAAAAGAGAAAAAGGGAAAATAATATATAGATCAGACTAATAAAATCCAAAAGTAAGATGGTGTATTCAAGAAACACCTTTTCAGTAATAACTTTGAATCTTAATGGATTTAAACTTATTAAAATATACAGATTCACAGACTGGATTAAAAATATAATCAAGTTATATGCTGTTTGCAAAAGACACATTTCAGACAAGGGCACAAATAGCTTGAAAGTGAGAGGATTGAAAAATATTTCCCATGCAAGTTGTAACCAAAAAAAAAGCAGGAGCAGCTATAATAATGTCAGATAAAATCGACTTTAAATGTAAAGACATCATAAGAGACAAAGAAGGACACTATATATTAGTAAAGGGACAAAGTGGGAGGATTAACACTCTCTGATTTTAAGAATTAGTATAAAGCCACAGTGGTCAAAACAGCATGATACTGGCACAAAGACTGAAGTACTGACCAATGGAATTAAATTGAGGGTACAGTAACAGACCACCAAATCAATGGTCAACTGATTTTCAACCAGGACCCCAAATCCACTGAACAGGGACAAAATAGTCTTTTCAATAAATGGGCATGGGAGAAATGAATATGAGGCCAAAAGAATGAAAGATGACCCTTACCTTACACCCTACACAAAAATTAATTCAAAGTGGATTAAACACCTAAATATAGGAACTAGCACCATAAAGCTTCTAGAAGAAAAGGAAAAGAAACATCTTGAAGAACTAGTGATAGTAGGTAGCATCCTAAACTTCATATACAAAGCATAACCAACAATAGAAAAAATAGATAAATGGGAACTCCTCAAAATCAAATGCTTCAGTACCTCAAAAGACTTTGTTAAAAAGGTGAAGAGGCAGCCAACTCAGTGGAAGAAAATATTTGAAAATCATATACCTGAAAAAGGTTTAATATCTGGTATACAAAAAAGAAAACATACAACTCAAAAATAGAAGAACAACGAACCCAATTATAAGATGAGCTAGAGATAGATGAGCTAGAGATAGGCATTTTTCTGAAGAGGAAATACAGATGGCTTGAAAGCACATGAAGAAAGATGCTCATTTTGATTAGTTATAAAGAAAATGCAGATCATGATTACAATGAAATACCACTTCACACCCATAAAAATGGCTCCTATTAAACTAACAGGAAACTATAAATGTAGAGAGGATGTGGAAAAACTGGGACACTTATGCACTGCTGGTGGGAATGTATAATGGTGCAAAAACTATGGAAGACAATTTCATAGCTCTTTAGGAAACTAAATATCAATATTGGATTGCCCTATTACCCAACAATAGCACTACTTGGTATATACCCAGAACAGCTGAAAATAATGACACAAACAGAGATTTGCACATTGATTTTCAGAGCAGCATTATTCCAAGTTACCAAAAGATGGAAACAAAGCAAACACCCATCAACAGAGGAGTGGATCAACAAAATACGGTATAAACATGTGATGGAATGCTACACAGCAGTAGGGCGAAATAACATCCTGAAGCAACATAACAAAATGAATGAGCCTTGAAGACATACTGCTGAGTGAAAAAAGCCAGACACAAAAAGATAGATACTGTATGACTCTACTTTTGTGACCATGGTAAAGGCAAAATCAGAAGCTTCTAACAGAATATAGGGGATGTAGAGATACATAGAAGCTAGAGATGGGTGAGCGGTTAGCCATTGAGGTTGAACTCAACTGTTAAGGAAATAGATAGGGGTAAAGGCAGTTCTCTGGTACTATATTGAAGATGAACATGATTGAAAGGGTTTGTATATGTGTCCCACTGATTACCACTAGAAATATAAATTAGTTCTTGCAAGAACTACTTCAAAGATATGATTCATGTACAAAAAGTGCTTAAGGAGGATATAGGAGAAAGACTGTTATTGCATGCTATGGACTGTGTTTAAGAAGAAAATTTCAGCACTACCACAACAATAGCAGAGGTAAATAATGGGAGGAAGGATAAGTGATAAGAGGAGGTTTAGATTTCTGTTTGTTGAATGTGTGTTTGTTGGCAATCTTTCTCTTGGGAAAAATGAAATCATCTAAAATGAGATAGTTGTTGGAATGTGGACTTGGACATTACACATGATGCCTAATGAATGCAGGTGGCTGAAGGATGCACTGACTGAGAATAAATGGCAAATGATGGTGTACACATATGATCAAATATTGTGCTACTACAAAATGGAACGAAGTCATGAGGCATGCAATGATATGAATGAATGTGTGAGACATTTGGTGAGGCAAAATAAGCCAGAAATGAAAGCACAGTTGTATGGCCTCTTTTAGGAAGTGCTTATAAGAAAACAGGGGCCTAGATTGCAAGCTCTTATAGCAGATACATTTCGTCCACAGTAGTGATTATTATCTTTGAATTTTAAGGGACTGTTTATATATATATATATGTACATATATATACACACACACACATATATATATATATATATATATATATATATATATATAATTTATTTTGTCTGGAACCTTATTTTACTGTAGCACATAATCTAACTCAACCTATCTGTATAGCTCATTTAAACAATTAAAGCACGGGGAGCCCAGAATAAGAAAGAGAGCCTTTAATCCTGTATAGCTTAAAGTAATGCCTAGATAAATCCTAGAATATATTAAGCAGATAATCAAAAAGTATTGGCAAAGTTCCTTGAGGGATGGGAGAAAGAATATTTAGCTATTACTCTTAATCAACAGGGAGTCCCCTGATACTGTGTCAAAATTTAGGGACAGCTAAATCAATAGGCCAAGCCCTTGATCTTGAAGTTTATTGTTGTGAAGCTTATGTAGGTAGCAGAGAAGCTTAGCCTCCCTATAGGTATGCCTAAGAGTTACTTCTGGAGGATCTCTTTTGTTACTCAAATGTGGCCTCACTCTCTCTAAGCCCCAGTTTGTAAGTGAAATCATCGGCCTTACCCTACATGAGGCATGACATCCAGGGGTGAAAGTCTCCCCGGTGGCATGGGAGATGATTCCCAGTGATACGTCTGGCCCTGGCACTGTGGGATTAACACTTCCATCCTGACCAAAAGTGGAAAAACAAATGTAGCAAATAGAGTATCAGTGGCAGAGAGTGTTCAGAGTCGAGAGGCTATTCTGGAGGTTGTTCTTATGCAAGTTTCATTTAGACATTGCTACCTATGATAACTTGCCAAGGCCCAACCAAAACCATTCCAGCCAATACTAAAGAGCATCTAGGGCAATATATAGAATTCTAGAAAGGTTTCAGTCACTAGAGTAACTTTCCAGAAGCCTACAACCTGCAAATGGGCCCTTGGACCACATAAGTCTTGAAACCTAGAGCACCCAGCCTCTCCAGAACATTAGCTATTTCCATCTCCCTACCCCATATTACTTACAGACCCTTCCAACATGAAAAATTTAAAATGGCTATAGCCCAAATACCTCTAAAGAGAGGGATAGAAAGACCAAAGATGATGATGGTATTATACAGAGAAGGTAGGATTTAACAAATGACTATGATTGCTGAATCAGTAAATTGATATCTCTTTTAGTCTCCAGTGTTTTAGAGCAGATAGAATTAAAATCTTAAAATGATGGAATTGCAATCCATGCCAAACTCTGAAATTTGTCCTACAACTAATAGTGATGCTGTGCTTTGAAAGTTGTTGCAATTTTATATATATGTTATTTTTTCGCAAAAATGAAAAAAAGTTAAAAAAAAAAAAAAAAGTATTTACTCCTTCTAGCATCCAATGTTCTAGAGTAGGGAAAATCTGAGTTGGTGGTTCGGAAGCCCATAACAAACCTTGCATCTGTCCTGTAACTACTTGTTGAAGAGTGCGTTGAAAACTATTGTTTTTTTTTCTTTCTTTGCTTTGTATATATGTTATATTATGCAATAAAAAAAAAAATGAAAGTACATTGAGGGAGAAGTTAAAATGTTTTCAGCCAAACAATCACTGAGAGAATTTGTGACTAAGAGATTGAAATTGGCAAGAAATAATAAAGGGAGAACTACAGACAGATAGGAAAAGGCAGGAGAGAGAGATGTCTGGAGAAGAGTGTCTGAATGAAGAGTATCAGTAAAGGCCAAAAGAGGAAAAAAATAGATATGACAAATAAAATCCAAAAGACAATATGAGAGAAGTAAGTACTGCCTTTACAGTAATAATATTAAATGTAAATGGATTAAACTTCCTAATCAAAAGATATAGACAGGCAGAATGGACAAGACCAACTTATATGCTTTCTTCAGGAGACTCATTTTAGACCCAAGGACACAAATAGGTTGAAAGTGAAAGGTTGGGAACAGACGTTTCATGTAAACAACAATCAGAAAAGAGCAAAATAGCTATACTAATAACCAACAAATTAGACTACAAATAAAACACAATAAAAAGAGACAAAGAAGGTAACTATTATTAATAACAAGAACAATTCAATAAGAAGATATACCAGTCTTGAATATTTATGCACCAATCCAGAGTGTTCCAAAGTCTATGAGGCAAACACTGACAATACTGAAGGGAGAAATAGACACCTCTATCATAGTAGTTGGAGACTTCAAACCCCTGCTCTTGTCAATGAATAGACCATCTACACAAATGATGAATAAAAAGTTAGAGAATTTAAGTAATATGATACATGAACTAGATTTCACATTTTTAAAACGTTAAACCCACAGCAGCTGGATAAATATTTCTCTCAAGTGCTTATGGATCATTCTCATGAATAGATCATATGCTGTGTGAAAAAGCAAGTTTCAATAAATTTAAAATGATTGAAATCATACAAAACATTTTCTTGGATCATAATGAAGTGAAGTTGGAATTCAATAATAGTCAGAGGACCAGAAAATTCACAAGTATATGGAGGCTAAACAACATACATTTAAACAACCAGTGGGTCAAGGAAGAAATTACAAGAGATATCAGCAAATATCTCAAGGCAAATGAAAAGGGAAACACAACATATCAAAGTTTATGGGTTGCAACAAAAGCAGTACTGAGGGAAATTTATTGGCTTAAATGTCTATATTAAAAAAGAAGGAAAAGCAAAAATCAAGGAATTAACTGTTCATCTGGAAGAACTAGAAAAGAACAGCAAAATAACCCCAAAGCAAACAAAAGGAAAGAAACAACAAAGATTAGAGCAGAAATAAATGACATTGGGAACATGAAAATAATTGAGATAATCAACATAGTTAGAACTTGGTTCTTTGAGAAAATCAGTAAAATTGATGGATTCTTAACTAGGTTGTGTATGAGAGAGAGAGAGAAGATGTAAATAAATAAAATCAGAAATGGAAGAGGGGGCATAACCACTTGCCCCACAAAAACAAAGGAGGTAATGAGAGGATACTATGAACAACTGTATTCTAATAAACTAGATGAGGTAGATGAAATGGACAGTTTCCTAGAAAGGCATGAAAAACCAGCATTGACTTGAGCAGAAATAGGCCACCTCAACAAACCACTCACAAGTAAAATGGTTGAATCAGTCATTAAGAAGCTCTCCAAAAATAAAAGTCCAGGACCAAGTGGCTTCACATGTGAATTCTACCAAGCATTCAAGAAAGAATTAGTACCAATCCTGCTCAAACATTTCCAAGAAATTGAAGAGGATGGAAAGCTACCTAATCTAGTCTGTGATCTGAATACCAAAGCCAGACAAAGAGTCTACAAGAAAAGAAAATTACAGACCAATTTTTCTAAGGAATATACATACAAAAGTCCTTAATAATACTTACAAATTAAACCCAACAGCATATTGAAATAATTACATACCATGACCAAGTTGGATTTATTTCAGGTATGCAAGGATGGTTCAACACAAGAAAATCAATTAATGTAATACAATATATCAACAAATCAAAGCATAAAAACACATAATCAACTTGATTGATGTCAAAAAGTTCATTTAAGAAAATTCAACCTCCCTTCTTGATTAAAGCACTTCAAAGAGTAAGAATAGAAGGAAACTTCCTCAACATGATAAAGGGAATGTATGAAAAACCCACAGCTAATTTCATTCTCAATGGGAAAAAAACCTGAAAACATTCACCCTAAGATTAGGAACAAGATAGAGATACCTACTGTCTACATTGTTATTCAAAATTGTACTGAAAATTCTAGCAAGAGCAATTAGGCAAGAAAGAATAAAGAAAAGGCATCAATAGGAAAGGATGAGGTAAAGGTTTCATTGTTTGCAGGTTATATGATACTATATGTCAAATATCCTGAAAAATCTACAACAAAGCTACTAAAGCTAATAAATGAGTATAGCAAGGTGGCAGGGAACATTATCAACACCCAAAAATCAGTACTATCTCTATACACTAGTAATCAGAAAACTGAGGGGGAAATCAAGAAAATTTTCCATTTACAATAGCAACCAAAAAATTCAAATATTTAGGAATAAATTTAGCTAAGGATACAAAAGACTTATGCACAGAAAATGATGAGAAATTGCTAAAGAAATCATGGGAGAACTAAATAAATGGGCATACATGGTGTTGTTCATGGATTAGAAGACTAAATATAGTTAAGATATCTGTTCTACCCAAATTAATTTATATATTAAATGCAATACCAATTAAAAGGAAAATTCTTAATTTGCAGAAATAGAAAAGCCAGTAACTAAATATTTGGAAGAGGAGAGTCCCCTGAATACCTAAAAACATCTTGAGACAGAAAAATTAAGTGGGAGGTCTCACACTATCTGCCTTTGAAACATCTTATAAAGCTAACAGTTGTCAAAACATCATGATACTGGCATAAAAATAGATATACTGACCAATGGAATAAAATAGAACTTTCAGAAATAGACCCCTTCATCTATGGACAATTGAACTTGGATAAAGCAGTCAAGGCAACCCACCTGGGACAGAGCAGTGTCTTCAATAAATTGTGCTTGGAGAACTGGATATCTGTATGCAGAAAATGAAAGAGGATATATATCTCACAGCCTATACAAAAATTAGCTCAAAATAAGTCAAAGAAGAAAATGTAGGAAAGTATCATATAAATCTTGTATTGGAATGTGATTTGCTAGACCTTATACCCAAAGCATAAGCATTGAAAAAGGAAATAGATAAATGGGAATTCTTCAAAGTAAAACACTATTCGCATCAAATGATTTGTCAAGAAAGTAACAAGAAAGCCTACACAATGTGAGACAATATTTAGAAACCACAAATCAGTATCCAGAATGTATAAAGAAATTCTTCAACTCAACGACAAAAAGACACACAACCAAATTAAAAATTGGACAAAAGACATGAACAGATCCTTCTTAGAAGAAGAAATACACATAGCTAAAAGGCACATGAAAAGATAGTTAACGTCACAGGCTGCTAGGGAAATGCGACTTAAAATCACAATAAGATATCATGTGATACCCTGCAGAATGGCCACTATCAAAAGAAAATTACACGTGCTGGAGAGGATATGGAGAAAGTGACACACTTATCTACTATTGGTAGGAATATGAAATGGTACAACTGCTCTGGAATGCAATTTGGTGGTTCCTTAGGAAGTGAAGTATAGAATTGTCATAAGAACCAGCAATTCCATTGCTTGGTATATTCAGAGGATCTGAAGGCAAGGGCACAAATGGACACTTGCACACCAAAGCTTATAGCAGCATTATTTACAATTACCAAGAGATGGAAACAGCCCAAATGTCCATCAATGGATGAATGGCTAAGTAAGTTGTGGAATATATATATATATATACAATGGAATATTATGCAGCTGTAAGAGAAAATAGAGTCATGAAGCATGTAACAATGTGAATAAACCTTGAGGACATTATGATGAGTGAAATTAGGCAAAACAAAAGAACAACTACTGTATGGTGTCACTAATATGAACTAACATTAATGAGAGGACTTAGACGGTTGAAGTTAAGAACACAGGTTATCAGGAGATAGAAATATGGTAGAGATTGCACATCTGGTGCTGAAGGGAAACAGATTGTGCAACAGGATTGTGCAAAAATTCAGAAATGAATAGTACAATACTACCTGATTCATTCAGTGCACTGAATGAAGCTAAATGTATGATTGAACAAAAAGGTTGGAGGGCACATATGAAACCACAAGGAAAGATAGAGGATAAAGACTGAGATGGTATAATTTAGGAATGCCTAGAGTGGACAATGATAGTGATTAAATGTACAAATAAAGAAACATTTTTTGCATGAAGGAGGACAAATGAATGCCAACATTGCAGGGTGTTGAAAATGGGTATATAGGAAAAAGTACAATCAATGTAGATAGGGTCTATAGTCAACAGTAACACTGTAATGTTTCCACTGAGTATAACAAGGGAATTATGCCAAAACTAAATGTCAACAGGCAGGGGGCATGTAGGAGGGGTATGAATCTTTGTGGAAGAAAAAGGAAATGTCTTCATATAGATTATGGTGTGAAAAGAATGTTTATACACTTAGATTGTATTATATGATGTGTGAATAAAACTGCTTCAGAATGAACAGAGAAACAAATGCTAGAGAAAATGCAGAGAAAGAGATATATCCCTACTGTTGGTAGAGAAACTAAGAGGTACAATCCCTAGAAGGGCAGTGTGATGACTCCACAACAGTCTAGGTGTGGGATTGCCATATGATCCTGAAACCCAGTATATACCTGGAAGTACTGAGTGTGGGGGCATGAATGGACATTTGCACATTGGAATTTCTGATGACAGGATTCAAGATTCACAATGGACGTAGGTGTCCTAAGGGTACAACGACTGAAAAATGGAAGGGGGAACTAGGGTGTATACATATAACGGACCACTGAGCAGCTACAAGAATGAATAACGGTGTGAGGCATGCAACTAGGTGCATAAACTGTAAGGAGACTATGTTGTATGAAATATACCCTCAAAGGAGGCCATTCAGATGCCCAGGGACGGGGCCAGCTCCCCCAAGGAGTTGTGCAGAGACCCTGTGAACTTGCTGTTCCTAGTTAGTATCTTATATCATCTTCTTTTCCAAGGCCTTTGGCACAAGATGGTCTATCCCCAGTGATTTATTATGGGTTTGAAGTTGTTCTATTGATTAATAGCACATCAAGTTTCTTATGCTAGTAAAGGCTTTTTCTTATGCTAAGAAAGGGAAATATGATAGAGTCTTTTAGCAGTACACTAAGCAGACAATTCTCACTAAAAACATCCCAAATCAAAATATTATTTCTAAATTCTGAGATACTGAGCTTTTGGTATATAACCTGCTCGTTCCCAGAAACTTCAGGTATTTATGTGACACCTAAGACTCAGAGTTGGAACTCTGAAGCTATGAAAGTCAGCAGTACCCCATAAAGTAACTATTTAAAATGTTGAAAAAGTGACCAGACTTTGAGTAGAGATATGAATAAACCAATCTGGATAGGACTAAGGTAAATCAGAATACAGGATAAAGGGTGATATCATCCAAATTTTCAAACTTCATCTTCTGCATGAGACCAAAGGGAGAGAGGTTTATCAAGTGTAAAATTTATATTTCCAGTAGTGTGTTACCTAATTTAACTTCTATGGTCAGTTTAGTTGAAAACCATAAATACAGGAACTCTTAACCAGGGTGTGAGATTGTTGGTTTTTCAAGGTTAGTGTGATGCCCTGATACATCCCAGAGTAATTTGGGCAATGAATAAGGAAATATTTGCAAAATTCCCTTTGGGGCCTGGGGAGAAAGGAGGTAATATTAATTTTCCCCATCTGGAGAATTCCTGATATTCTCACAAGCAAGGGGGGCAACAAAATCAATAGGTTGAGCTCTCAGTCCTGGAGTTTGCCCCTAGGTAACTTATTCCTGCAAAGAATAGGCTAAGCCTACTTAAAATTAGGCCCAAGTGTCATCCCCAGAAAACATTTTTTGTTACTAAGATGTGTTCTCTCTCTCAGCCAACTCAGCAGGTGAACTCATTATCCTTCCCCCTAAGTGGGGCATGACTTCCAGGAGTGTAAATCTCCCTGGGAACATGGGACAGGGATCCTGGGATAAGCCAGGCCCTGGTATTAAGGAATTGAGAAAGCCTTCTTGATGAAAAAGCATAAGAGAGAAATGAAGCAAAATAAATTTTCAATGGCTGAGAGATTTCAAACAGAGTCAAAAGGTTATCCTGGAGGTGTAACTTCTTATGCATTACATAGAAATCTCTTTTTAGTTTGTGGTGTACTGGAGTGGCTGGAGAGAAGTACTTGAAACTGTCATGCTCTGTTCCAGTAGCATTAATTATTGAAGATGATTGTATAAAAACATAATTTTTACAATGTGACCATGTGATTGTAAAACCTTGTGTCTTATGCTCCTTTTATATAGGGTAAGGACAGATAAGTAAAAAATATATATGGAAAAAAATAAATAAATAATAGGGGATAGAAAGGGTAAAATGAATTAAGTAGATGGAAATACTAGTGGTCAATGAGAGGGAGGGGTAAAGGGTATGGTGTTTGAGTTTTTTTTTTTTTTTCTTATTATTTCTTTTTCTGGAGGGATGCAAATGTTCTAAAAATGATCCTCATGATGAATACACAACTATGTAATGACTTTGAGCCAATGATTGTACACCATGTATGGAATGTGCATGTGTGAAGATTTGTCAATAAAAGTATTTAAAAATATATATCACTTGAATATTAAAATTATGTTTAAGATGACAAATATCTACTTCTTAGTTTTTTCTTTATTAGAGAAATTGGGGTTCACAGGAAAATTATGCACAAAATATAGGATTTCCATATCCCACCCCACCACCAATAACTTTCACTGTTGAGGAACATTTATTACAATTGATGATACCACATTTTTATAATTGTATTATTAATTAAAATCCATGGCTTAACTTAGGATTCACTGTACAGTATAATTCCATTGATTTTTCTTAAATTTTTAATTTTATTATCATATATATATTCTAACAGTTTTGAAACTGGTTAATATAAGTCCCCCAGTCCCTGAGCATGGAATATATGTTCATTTATTTAAATAAATATATTCTTTGGTTTCTTTCATCGAAATTTGCAATTTTCTGTATAAAATTCTTGTACATATTTTATAAGAATTTTACCTAAGTATTTCATTTTTGGTGCTATAGCAAATCATATAATTAATATTTTTAAACTTAAATTCAAATTTTTCATTGCTGGTATATAGGCAAACAGTTGACTCTTTTATATTAGCCTTGTATTTTGTAAGCATGCAGAACTCATTCATTAGTTACAGGAGATTAAGTCAATTCTTGGGCTTTGCACATAGAACGTTATGTCATTTGTGATAAAGGCAGTATTATTTCTCTCTTTAAAATATATAAATCCTTTTATTTCTTTTTCTTGTCTTATTGCATTATCAAAGAGTTCCAGTATGATATTAAATAGGAATGGGAAGAAAGAACATCCTTACATTCTTCCTGATCTTGGTTGGAATGCATCCTTTCTCTTAACATCAAATATGATGTTAGCAGTATGTTTTTGTGGTTGTTCTTTGTAGAGTTGAGGAATTTTCTCTCCATTCATGGTTTGCCAAGGGCTTATTATCATTGTTGTGATTTATCAATTGCATTTTTCTGCATAAATTGCATTGATTGATTTTTGAAAGTTGAATTTGTTTTGTTCACAGGAAATAAAACTCACTTGCTCATGACATAAAATTGTTTGTATACATTGTTGTATTATGTAATCATTTAAAAGTAAATTAATATATTCAGAATCATAATTATTGTGTGTATTTCTCCTTGTCTCAAGGTAAAAAGAATCTTTGTTTATTAAAGAAACATTATTTATTCATATATTCACTTATTAAGATACATGGTACAGGGATATAGAAATGTCAAGACACCTGTGAGGTCAGAAATAGAAATAAAAGAAAAAACTCTCTGTTTTGTGTTCTAGATAGCTATTTAAAATCTCATGGAAACAATGGCAAGATATCATGTCATGAAAAAAGGAATAAGCACACAGGAAAATCACAAGCAATGTGAAATTTCGAACTATAATTTGAAAACACCATGGCAATCTGACCTTATGAAGATAGCCAGCCAACTCCTGAGGCAATGTACATAGTATGCCTTGAAATATTCATATTAGCTAATAATGTTAATAATCTCATCTATTAATATTATTATATTAATTATACAATTAATTTTATTAATATTATAATAAATAATGCAATAAACAATATAATATATTAATATTAATGTTAATAATATTATCTATTAATGTTAATAATACAGGAATAAATTATCACAGTAAAACACAGGTACATTTGAGTAAAAAAATTAAAAGAACACACTAGAAATTTTAAAATGAAGTTATTTAAATTCTAAAAATGAATCTTTGAGAAAAATGGTGAATTAGAAATAAAAAAATGAAAAGCGGTAAAGTAGAAGGCAGAATTAAAGCATTGACTAAAGATTACACCCAAGAATGCTTACCACCTATAAAAAGAATCAACAAATTATCACTTGTACTATTGCAAAGAAGCAGTAATGATGATATATAGCACGAAAATATTAATCAATCTAAAGACATATGACTTTAAAGACCAATTAAAGGATATATTTTAAAAAGGTACAATTGTTTGTAAACACTATTGGTGTGTATGGCATAATCAGTCTTGGCATCAGAAACAAATTTGGATGGAGGATTGAGCCTTTCTTTCCTCCATGAAGGAACTACAAAACATTAACAGCCAGAATTTATACTGTGATCTATTAGTGAATAGGGTCACAATTCAATAACAAAGTAAAATATCGGGAGGGCCACGGTGGGGCTCAGCAGGCAGAGTTCTTGTCTGCCATGAAAAATTTACATAAGGAGAATATATTTTTAATATTCTACTTTCAGCACATGAGCAAAGTAAGAAAATATGATATTTGTAAAGGCAATTTGGACATGATCTAATAAATAATATTACATTCACATAAAATATATAATTTTCTACCAATTACTGAGAAAATAATATATTTCAAAGTATACAGCATCAGTTTATTTCAGGCCAAAATAGGTTCCCAAAATAAAATTAAATTAGAAATCAATAATAAAAAAGATTGTGAAATTAGGCACAGCCTTTGAGAGTAAATACACTCTGTTAAACGACCTGTTTTTTTTTGTTCCTTCACTTTTTTCTTTCTTTGTTCCAATCAAAAAATATATATTAATACTTACTAAAAACATATACACACAAACAAAAACATAAACAAAGACAAAGAACAGACAGAATTTCCTGGCATTCATAGTACTTTCATTCCTCTGATGAAGAGCTATATGAGATAATAATGGAAATTATCAGACTAGAAAAATCTTTACTTATAGAATGTATAAGATAGTGTTTAAAACCAAAAAATCCTAAAGCCCTAAATGCATTAATTGAAACATAAAAAATGCATGGAAATAAAACATTAATTTTGCAACTCAACAAGTTGGAAACTGAGCAACAAGGACCCCTAAAAATTTGAATACAAAAAACTTTAAAAGCATTAAGTTATAAGGCATGAATTTGATGAGTCTGTATAGATCAAAATGAAATATTTTTATTCAACAAAATACACCTTAGACTAAGTTAATAGATAGAAATGGAAAAAAAAAAGATATTTACAGAACCCAAATCCAACAAATGATAAATATATAGAATATATTAGGGACTACAGAAATCTAAAAGGAAACAAGAAATGTATCTTAACCAAAAATAGAACATGGCATATGAACAAGCAAATTTTCAAAAAGAGCCCCTCCAAAGATATTAAGCATGTAAACATTTTCTGAAGTGTGTATTAATCAACTACATAAAACTGAAACACAAGTTATAAGTCATGTGTTACTCTTACGCGTTATGTAGATAGCCCCTTTTTAGTTTAAGGTGTATTAGAGAGGCTAGAGGGAAGTGTCTGAAACTATAGTCATGTTTCTTTAAGATGATTGTATAATGATGCAGCTTTCACAAAGTGACTGTGTGATTATGAAAACCTTGATATGATATTCCTTTTATCTGTGGTATGGACAGATGAGTCAAAAAAAATGGATTAAAAATAAATAAATAATGGAGGAAAAATGTTAAAATAAATTGGGTAGAGGGAAATCTAGTGGTCAATGAGAGGGAGGTGTAAGGTATATGGCATGTATGAGTTTTTTCTTCTTTCTTTTTTACTTTTTCTGGAGTGATATAAATGTTCTGAGAAATGATCGTAGTGAGAAATATACAACTATGTGATGATATTGTGAGCCATTGACTGCACACCAAGTATGGAATGTCCATACATTAAAATTGTTTGTGGATTGGTTTTATTAATAAACAAACAAACAAACAAAAGTAACTGCGAAAATAAATCAAAGATTAAGCCTTAAAAACAAAACAAAACAAAACAAAACAAAAATAAAACAAAAAAGATATGTCTATATAAGAATGACAAGACATATAACAGTTAAAAGCTGAGTAATTAAGCAAACATTGATAAGAATGACGGACATTACCTACTCTCGTGTGCACAATTTCTGGTGAGCAAGATGGCCCTATGTATTCAAGTTAAATAGAATTGTAGCACATATTCTGGCAGTTCCGCTCCTGTGTATACATTTCAGATAAATAACAGTACATAAAGAGTGTTATCAAAGAATGTGTTTCAAAGATGCTTTGTCATGGAAACTGGAAACACCTTGGTGGCCCAGAGGACAGGATGGAAACAATAGAAGCCAAGTAGGTGCCCATCCAAGAGGGATGCATTTTTCTCTATTTATCCTTTTATGCTTGATTCAACTTTTTGAAAGAAATATTTAAAATAAGTTATTTGATATATTTGATACCTTTCATTAATTCTAAAGGGTTTACATTGTGATCAAAGAATACTGAATTATGCAAGTATCCATGTTGTCTTAGGTTATAATAAATTTGAAGGAAATTTATAAATAACATTTTTTCTAGACTGGGAATGACATAAATGTACACTTGAGCTTGTGTGCATTGTAACATGCACACAGAGCTCAAATCAATATCACCAATTATAATTTTCCAATCATGTACATTATACTATTTGGTCATCTTGATTTTTTCATAAAGATCAGAAAAATTATTTTGGTGACTACCCATTGCTTTCTTGAATAATTCCATTTTCTTTTGAGTACTAACATTATGCTTGCTTTATACATTAAAGTTTCAAACTTATGGCTTCGAGGTATATTGTATATTTTATTAATATAACTCATTTTGTTTCTTCTGAGGCTTTCACTTTTATTCCACTTTGATATCATTGTTATTTTTTAATATAACCATAGGTGGTAGAAATTGTTAAAGATGAGAATATGGTTCTTTTAGGTTCCTATTGTGGTAGATTATACAGGAAAGAGTGTTAAGTTTAAACATTAATAATTTATTTCAAGGAAATTTGATTTGGAAAAATAATAGTTCCCCCCCCCCATATAAGTAGTCACTTTTCAGGAGTTCATCAAAATTAAAAATAAATAATCAAACAAATAAATGTGATAGACACAGAGACTCTTTAGTGTATTTTTTCCCCTTAACCATAGTCTCCAAGTATTCTAGCATACATATTAAAGATTTTATTAAACATCTAACATGTTTTAAAGAGGTGAAAATTGTAATTTATGGAAATGAAAATCTGCTTTCAATCTATTTACTGTCATTTTAACTATCTCTTTATTAGATTTATCTACTGATTGTATGTTAAAAATTGTTGCAGTAATAAGACAATTCAAAATCATGTAAAGGAAAAGCCAACCATCCCCAGATGTGTATCCTTCTACCAGATTCCAGAGATTCCTGAGAAAATCATAGAAAAATAAATGACAAATAGTATATTTGCTCATTTATTTCTGAAATAGAATCATGAAGCACACACACATGCTGTGACTTTTCAATGTATGAATCTGAACTAAACATCCTTAAAGCAGCATAAAAATAATAAATGGAATACCTCTGTACTATCAACAGTTAAAAACGTAAACTGTCATCTGTATTGCTGAAACAAGCTGATAACCCTCTCTGGCTACATTTCATCCAGGTTTGAGAAATGCATTAGTGAAGCATCCTTGAAAGGTTTTGTAGTGGCTCTTTTCTGCAGGCCATGAATGGCCAGTGAGTTCCTGTTATGGTAATGTACTTCCTGATGGGATCCCAGAAAGTCAGAAAAAAATGGGAAAATCAGCCTGCCAATGACAAGGTGAGTGTGGTCACTGTAATGGACTACTGGGCCAGGGCAGTGAAGAGAGTTTTACCCACACAGATCTTAGAAATGTGAAGAATGCTGCAGTTTGCAAAAAAAAAGAAAAAAATTCTAAGACTGATGAATTGAGTGTGGTGGTCTTAGGGCTGAAATAGATGGGAAGCGTAGTAAAGTCTTACTTGCTTTCTTTAAGCAAAAATATTTGATATTTATCAATAAACTGTACTAGGAACCACCTTAAAACTCAGTGGCTTACATTAACAGTCATTTATTGTCACAGATCTGAGGTGGACCGAGTGTGCTGATTCTCTGAGCCCAGTTGAACAGGTGTGCTGAAATTGACTGGATATGTTTCAGCATCTGAGTATCAGTTTGCAATTTGGTAATATAGCTTTGTCTGGACTAGAGCAGGTCAGCTGGAGCCTCTAAACTATAAGCCTCCCCATTTCTGGGCACCAGTGGGTTTCTCTGGGAAAATTCATCTTGCAGCAATGGCAGAGGTACAAGAAAGAACAGATCAGATATGGCATGCACTTCTCAAGTTTCCAATTTTCTAATGTCTGGAAATACCCCATTGGCCAAAGCATGTCATATGGGCAAACTCAGATTCAAACAATGGTGAAAATACCCCACCCATGGCAGATTTAGATATACAATCTTATTATGTATGAGAAAGTGAAGTTTTTTAATCATATTGTAGTCTACCATAAGTTTAAACTATTGGGCAAAGGGATTCAATTTATATTAAGGGTACATTCTATTAGCTAGATTGTTTAGCCAAATTTCATTTGGGGTCATGATTTACTCTTTAGCCACCAAAACAAAAAATGACCTTTTTTTTTCTTTTTTTTGCAAACTGCAGCATTCTTCACATTTGCTGCTTCCATTAACCTAACGTGATTAAAAAAAAAATATTGTCACTTGCAAAACCCCATTTGGGTATACTAATTTATTTGTCAGTTAAGATTATATTTAGATTAATGAGCTAACATGCTCCAAAATGCTGTATTTCATATGAGAAAGAAATTTATTTTTTACGTACAATAAATAAGTTCAGAAAAAAGTAGTTTGGTGTTGGTGTGGTGGCTCCACTGTGATCAGGGCCCAGTCTCCTTTTAGTTTTATATATATGTTCATTTATAGTTTATGCCCATGTTCTCAGTGCCCAGTATAGCTGCTGGAACTCCAACCATCCCAATGGAGTTCTACATAGGTGGCTAAAGAATAACTCAAGAAGGCATAATTTTTTTCTTTAAGTAATCTTGGAAGTTCATAAACTCTTTACATCTCTGTGGTCATAGATTAGGCATAGGTACGCACAATTAAAAATATGTCTCAAAATGCAATTTTCATTTTTCTCTTGGGTCCATCACCTGCCAGAATAAAATTTGGATTATGTTAGTTAAGAGAAAGTGTTTGACAATTAACATATATGCCACAAAAATATCATATTAAAAAAAAACCTGCTCTATCATTTGATTAAAACCATCAAATATTAATTTGTCACTGTGTTATGGTCTAACAAAGTTCTTTAGTTAGTTAAATACTTCAATATCCTATTTTATATTTTATGAGATCCTTATTTTGCTCTGTATACTTTCCTGTCAATTATATCCTTAATTGTTTAATTTTGCTTAATATATGCACATACATGCTTTTTTAGAAATTATCTTTATTTCTTTTCCAAATTAGTCTTTTTATGATACATTGTTCTTCAATTTTAGTTTTTATTTTAATAATTTATTTCTCTTTATAATTTTAAAAATAGCATTATTATTGTTTTTTTTTTTTCTTTTACCCATTGCAGTCTTTCTTCTTTCATATAATGTTCATTTATGGTTTAAGGTCAAATGTGAATCCTAAACACATAGGTCCTATCATTTCTTTCTGATAGGATTTTGTTTTGTAAGGCAGGCCTACTTATGAGTTTTTTTCCCCTTGTATTTGTTTTTCCACCCAGAATCAAGGTCAAGATGCATAGGTTTCCTTCTTTTTTTCCGATTGCTTGCAGAGTTCTTATATTCTAACCTATATTTTTAATGTCTTTTTCCTTCAAGGATTCCTGTTTTGTATAAAAACTCAGTTCCCATAATCTATTTCTGTTGGGAAGTAACGTCCACATTATGCAGTTCCAACGCCTTTTATCTTATTCCCCTTAAATTGCTAAATACTAATATTATTGGCAAATTCCAGGTTCCCTATCTAACTAACACATTGCTTTCAACTTTCTCTTTGTTTCCAGTTATGTTCTTTTACAAACATAAATATGCATTTAATAGTGTCATAATTTATTCACCATCACATTTTTTTTTTTAATTTTTATATTTTTTTGCATGGGTGGGCACCGGGAATTGAACCTGGGTCTCTGGCATGGCAGGCGAGAACTCTGCCTGCTGAGCCACCGTGGCCCTCACCATCAAATTTTGAAGTATTTTAATTTTCAATTTTTGGTTGACGTGAAACATCACAGTATCATATATATCCTCAAAAATCATTAGCTGTAGAACTGATTTTAATGAATCTCTCTATATACCATATATACAACTGATTTAGAATAAGTAAGATTTTATCTTTCATTATTGTAGAGCAATCTGTTTTCTACTTTTGTGGTATTCATCAGTGTTTTCACCAAATATTTCTAGGCCAGAGGTTCTCAATCAGGAACAACTTCCTCTCCACTCCACTTCCTCAGGAGATATTTGGAAATGTCTGGAGAAATGTTTGATTGTTATTACTGCGGAATGGTGCAGGGATCTCGTGGTAGAGGCCAAAGACGATGTTAAGCATTCTATAATGCACAAGATAACTCCCACAGCAGAGATTCAATACAACAAAGGTCAGTATTGCCCAAGCTGAGAAGCCCTGCTCTAGGCACATGATGATGTTCACTTTCCTTCTCCTCTTGCTTTGGCCAAGGATAAATGTGAGCGCAAATGACATCTGACACTACTTGGGGAAGCCTAGGAGACAGCCCCCAATTTGGCATGTCATTATCCCCTTGCTATCGAGTATCACTTCCCCAAATAGAGGATACTTCTCTAGCTTGCATATTTGAGTAAAAAAAGACATGGAGTAGAGGCTTACTTCTCTAATCTGAGATTGCCAAGTATTATTAATAAGAAATAAGAAATATACATTTTTTTAAGCCACTGCAGATATTTCTTTTTTTTTTCCTGTAACATAATCTAAGAATTACCACATGTGGTTACTTGAAATTAAATAAAAATTAATGAAGTATTAAAAATGAGTACTTTGTTCACATTTCAAATCCTTCAAATCACATATCATCAGTAGCTACTGTATTGCACAGTGGAGATACAGATCATTTCCATCATTATAGAAAGTTGCTTTGGACAACACTGATGGATCATCTGATTGATATACTGCTTTTCATTTTTTTCCCCAACACCTGAATGAAACTCAAATCCGTATAATAAATATATGTTAATGCAGTCCATAGGTGCATATATTTAAATGTGATTATGATTTAAAAATTCATCTGAATTTTGATTTTCTCAATCAAAAGTACCTGATGAAACTTTGCCTGCAAATGGTTCACTCATTTTCTTCACAATTTTTTCTACTCGGACATTTTTAAGTGAATTTGTAGATTTCTTTATATTACTCTCTATTTTCACATCTGTATTTCTTTTATTACACTTATCTATTCATCAAATTAGAACTTTATTCACATGAAAATCTTATATTTATATTATCAAATACATTGGTCTTTTACTTTACAACTTACAGAATTCATGTCTTCGTTATTAGCAATTCCGTACTAGCATATGCTCTCCTTGATTTTGCTTTAAGTTTTATATTGTTTCTCTTTGCATACTAACCTACCTGGAAGCATTTCTTTTGTCATCAAGTTTAATTGTAAATATAATATAAATATAATACAAATTATAAATATAATACACAATTAAACTTAATTATTTAAATATTTAAATATATGATTGCAAGAAAAGAAATAAAAATAACTACTCCCCTGCTGCCACTTATGTGTGTGTGTGTGTATATTTTAATGTGATCATGTTATCTTTATTCTTCTATAATATGATTTTAACGATTCCAGGACATAGTCAAATATTTCCAATTAGATAAAAAACATCAGACCCTATTCTGCTTTTGTCAACGCAATTTATTCAGTAACTTTTATTGGATATTTATGGCATTTTAGATGATCTTCTATGTTAACGATGCACATTTTTGTCCACATACTTAATTAATCTCTTTGGAACAATCCTTATATTTTGATTCTACAATAATTTTTGTGACTTTTGATACTCATTGTTAAATTTCTTCTAAAAATAACTGTACTATAGTGGCAACCTATGGTGGAAATAATTACAGGTTATTATCTACTTTATTTGGAACACCAGATTGGATATGTTAATAATAGTTCTTGAAAAGCACATACTACTGAGAGTTTGTGAAAGGTAAATTCGTATAAGCTCATAGTTGTTTCTAATATTTTCCATTTCTTTCTCCCTACTTATATGAAATTTCTTGATATTTTTGTATAAAGCCTAATACCTACAACATTGCCTGGCACAGAGTATATGCTGTATATCTTTTGAATGAATAATTCACCCCAGTGATTTTCATCTTGGCAAGTTTGTCCTATAAGGTAGTGACACCTCTCTCTTAATTATGAAAATGTATTGCTGAATTGGAAATACAATATTTTCTTGCATTTATCTTTAAAAAATTATTAGCAAGAATCCTAAAAAAATTCTTACACAAGTTCACAGTTCTATATGGAAAAGAGGAAATAAAATAGTCCTCTCATGTTATATACAGAACAAGTCCTTGATCATTGTTTTGACCTGCCTGATTGTTGCTGATGGTGTGTGCCTGTAGTTGGAGATATTTTGAAGAAATGTTTCCATTAACCACTGCTGTGGAAGCCCGCTTTCACTGATCTCTGGTTTGTGAGACTCAAGACATGGTACAGTTCTCTGCTCATTTAGACAAGCTATAGTGGCTCTCAAAACATAGAGGAGGCCACTCTTTCCCAAGTCATACATGCTGAAAGTTGCCTCATATCAAAAACTGTTTGGCCCCAATTTTATTTATCAGTACTTTCAATTCAGAGATGAATAACCATACCTTAGAGACTGGCTTTTCCCCTCAACATGTGGTCCACAGCTTTGTGGGTAAGGTTTAAGGCCCGTCTGTGAACAAAAGTACTTGCTCTTTAGTGTTCATCTAATCATGGAAAGTTGCTGGTCTACCTGCCCAATCCCCTCTTATCCTTATGATGAATTATTTCTCAAGTACTACATAGCCTTTTTGCTTTCATTTACCTAAGTCTGGGTAACACTAATCCATGCAGACAACATCAATAACACTTATTTCAAAAAAGATAAAATGGTGATATCCTTGCCCACTCAGACAAATGTGCACTATTACAGCATTGGAAGAGCCAAGATCTTTGCTCTGGAGCAACATGGTGACATCCACGTAAAGTGTTTATGCTGTGTCATCAGAATGACCTAATAGCCACTCTCTTTGGAAATAACTGCCTTCTTTCTTTGCAGTGGAGGATATTCACTTGGTTGTTCCAAGATGAAGTAAGGCTTCTTCAAAGATGAGTTGATGCATCTATTTATAGACAGAAAAACATAACGACTTTTGAATGATAAAATATAGTGCCACGCCCCCAAAAAGGTTTCCATTCCACCACATTGGGTTTGAAACCAAGGAATGAATAAATAGAAATATATTTTTTTTTAACTTTTTTATTGTATAGTATAACATATATACAAAGCAAAGAAATAAAAAGGCAATAGTTTTCAAAGTGCTCTTCAACAAGCAGTTACAGGACAGATCCCAGAGTTTGTCATGGTCTACCATGTGACCCTCTCAGATTTGTGCCTTCTAACTGCCCCACAGTACAGGAGGCTAGAAGGCTTAAATATTATTTCATCATCACAATCGACTTTTTTCCTTCTTTTATTGTGAAAAATATATTCAAAAAAAGCTATAAATTTTAAAGCTCTGCATCACAACTAGTTGTAGAGCATAATTCAGAGTTTGACATGGGTTACAATTCCACAATTTTAGGTTTTTACTTTTAGCTGCTCTAAGATACTGGAGACTAAAAGAGGTATCAATTTAGTGATTCAGCATTCATGCTCATTTGTTAAGTCCTATCTTTACTGTATAACTCCACCATCACCTTTGATCTTTCCATTCCTCTCTTCAGGGGGTTGGGATATGGTCATTCTAACTTTTTCATGTTGGAGGGGGGTGCCACTAATATGGGGAGGGAGATGAAACTATCCGATGTTCTGTAGAGGTTGGGCACTTAGGTTTCAGGACTTATCTGGACTGGGGACCCATCTGGAGGTTGTAGGTTTCTAGAAAGTTACTCTAGTGCATGGAACCCTTGTGGACTCTTATATATTACCCTAGGTGTTCTTTAGTATTGGCCCTGATTGGGGTTTGGCAGGTTATGATAGATAACAAGGTCTAACTGAAGCTTTCATAAGAGCAACCTCCAGAATAGCCTCTCAACTCTATTTGAATTCTCTGTGCCATTGATGCTTTATTAGTTACACTACTTTTCCCCCATTTGGTCAGGATGGAATTGTTGATTCCATGGTGCCAGGACCAGGCTCATACCTGGGAGTCATATCCTATGTCGCCAGGGAGACTTTCACCCCGGATGTCATGTCCCACATGGTTGGGGGGGTGGGGAGAGTGGAAGGGCAATGATTTCACTTGCAGAGTTAGGCTAGGAGAGAGTGAGGCCACATCTGAGCAACCAAAGAGGTTTTTCAGAAGTAACTCTTAGGCATGCCTTTAAGTAATCTAAGCTTTTCCACTACCTCCATAAGCTTCACATGAGTAAGTCACAGGATCGAGGGAATGTCCTATTAATTTATGTGTCCCTAAAGTTTGGCCCAGTATCAGGAGATACTATGATGGTAAGATCCAATAGTTCCATATTATTTCTCCCATCCCTCAAGGGACTTTGTCAATACTTTTTGATTATCTGCTTAATATACTCTAGGATGTATCCAGGCATTACAATAATCTATAAGGACTGAGGGACTTCTTTCTTATTCTGGGCACCCTGTGCTTCAATCGTTGAAATGAGCTCTACAGATAGGTTGAGTTAAATTATGCACTAAAGAAAATTTCAGTTGAATATCAAATAAACCTTTCTTCCTTTGGTCTCAACAAGTATGTTTGATTCTAAAATATAGACAATGTCTTCCTTACCCCTGTGTTCTAAGCTAGTTTTATCCCAACCTGATCAGCTTAATTCTCATCTTTAATTACACACACACACACACACACACACACACACACACATACATATATACAGCCTCTTGAAATCCATAAATAATAATCACAACTCCGGACTTAATGTGTCTGCTATAAAAGCTTACATTCTAGGCCCCTGGTTTCTTATTTTCTAAAGGAGCCCATACCATTGTTCTTTTTTTTTCTGACTTAATTTGCCTCACCAAATGTCCCACATATTCATTCACATCATTGCATATCTCACAACTTTGTTCCTTTTTGTAGCAGCACAACCTTCATTCATAAATATGCACCATCACTCACCAAATCTACTTCACAGTCAGTGCATCCTTCAGACACCTGCATTCATCAGTCATCATGTATAGTGCCCAAAGTCTACAGTCCATCAAGATTCTCAATTTTAGATAATTTCATTGTTCCCCAAAGAAAGAAAACCAACAATCACACCCTTGCCAAATAGGAAATCTAAGCCTCCTCTTAATCCTTGTTCCTCCTCCCATTATTTACCTCTGCTGCTGCTGTGGTAGTGCTGATGTTCTCCTTTTAACAAAGCCCATAGCTTGAAATACTTGTTTTCCCCCTGTACCTGAGACTTAAATGTTCTTTGTACAGGAATCATATCTTTGAAGTAATACTTGCAAGAACTAATTCATATTTCTAGTATTAATCAGTGGGACACATAGGTCTGTACAATCCCTTTTAATCTTCTTAAGCTTCAATATAATAACATTATGTATAGACCCATAGAGAACCACCTTCACTTTTATCTATTCCCTTACATTGAGTTCAACCTCAGTAGCTAACCATTCACCCATCTCTAGATCTATGTATCTCTAGCCCCTTATATTCTCTATTATAAGCTTGTGATTATACCTTTATGCTGGTCATAAAAATGGAATTGTACAGTGTATATCCTTTTGTGTCTGGCTTATTTCACTCATTATGGCCTCAAGGCTCATCCATCTTGTCATGTGCTTCAGGACGCCATTTCATCTTACTGCTGTGTAGTATTCTCTCATATGTATATACCACATTTTGTTGATCCACTCATCTGTTGATGGGAATTTGTTTTGTTTCCATCTTTTACTGATTATGAATAATGCTGCTATGAACATTGGTGTGAAAATGTCTATTTGTATCATTGCTTTCAGGTCTTCTGGGTACATACCAAGTAGTGCTATTGCTGGGTCATAGGGCAACTAGATATTTAGTTTCCTAAGGAACTACCCAACAGTCTTCCACAGTGGCTGCGCCATTATACATTCCCACCAGAAGTGCATAAGTGTCCCAGGTTCTCCACATCCTCTCCAACATTTATAGTTTCCTGTTTGTTTAATGGCAGCCATTCTTGTAGGTGTGAGGCGGTATCTCATTGTAGTCTTGATCTGCAATTCCCTTATAGCCGATGAAAGTAAACATCTCTTCATTTGCTCTTGAGCCATCTGTATCTGCTCTTGAGAAAAATGCCTATTCATATCTTTATTCTTTTGTTGTTTAGTTGTTTTCTTTGTGTATACAGGAAATCAAACCATTGTCTGATATGTGATTTCCAAATATTTTCTCCCATTGAGTTGGCTGCCTCTTCACCTTTTTGACAAAGTCTTTTGAGGCACAGAAGCACTTGATTTTGAGGAGTTCCTATTTATCTTTTATTTTTTCTTTTACTGCTTGTCCTTTGAGTGTAAAGTTTAGTAAGTGACCTCCTGTTACTAGGTCTTGAAGATGTTTCCCTACATTTTCTTCTAGGAGCTTTATGGTGCTAGTTCTTATTCCTAGGTGTTTGATCCACTTTGAGTTAATTTTTGTATAGGGTGTAAGATAGGGGTCCTCTTTCATTCTTTTAGCTATTGATATCCAGTTCTTCCACGCTCAGTTATTGAACAGACTATCTTGTCCCAGTTAAGAGGACTTGGGGCCCTTGCCAAAAATCAGTTGACCATAGATTTGGTGGTCTATTTCTGCATTCTCAATTCAGTTCTATTGGCCAATGCTTCTATCTTTGTGCCAGTACCATGCTGTTTTGACCACTGTGGTTTTATAATATGCTTTAAGTTAGGGAGTGTTTATCCTCCCACTTTGTTCTTCTTTTTCAGAATGCTTTTAGCTATCCGAGGTCACTTTCTCTACCAGATGAATTTGGTAATTAGCTTTTTCAAATCTTTAAAGTAGGCTGTTGAAATTTTGATTGGTACTGTGATGAATCTATGGGTAAATTTGGGGAGAACTGACATAGTAACTATAGTTCGCCTTCCTATCCATGAGCAGGGAATGTCTTTCCACCTTTGTAGATCTCCTTTGATTTCTTTTAGCAATGCTAAGTAGTTTCTGTGTACAAGTCCTTTATGTCCCCAGTTAAGTTCATTCCTAAGTACTTGATTTTTTTAATTGCTATTTTGAATGGAATTTTTTCCTTAAATGTCTCCTCAGTTAGGTCATTGCTTGTGTATAGAAACATTACTGATTTTTGCACAATAATTTTATATCCTGCTTCCTTGCTGAATGTGTTTATTAGTTCAAGTAACTTTGCTGCAGATTTCACAGGATCTTCCAAGTATAATATCATGTCATCTGCAAATAATGAGAGTTTTACTTCTTCCTTTCCTATTTGGATGCCTTTTATTTCTTTGTCTTTCTTGATTGCTGTAGCTAGAAATTTACCACAATGTTAAATAATAATGGTGACAGTGGGCATCTTTGCCTCATTCCTGATCTTAGGGGGAAAGCTTTCAGTCTCTCTCCATTAAGTATGATGCTGGGTGTCAGCTTTTCATATAGTCCCTTCATCATATTGAGGCAGTTACCATTGATTCCTATCTTTTTAAATGTTTTTATCTGAAAAGGATGTTTAATTTTTTGAACACTTTTTCAGCTTCAATCAAGATGATCATGTGATTTTTCCCTTTTGATTTCTTAGTGTGCTATATTACATTAATTATTTTTTTTTTTTTTTAGTTGAGCCATCCTTGTATTCCTGGTATGCACCTGAGTTGGTAGTGATGTATAATTCTTTTGTTAGTTGTTGATTTCGATTTGCTAATATTTGTTGGGAATTTTTGCATCTATGTTCATTAGGGAGATTGGCATGTAGATTTCCTTTTTTATAGCATCTTTACCCAGTTTTGGTATTAAAATGATATTAGCTCCATAAAATGAGTTAGGTAGATTTCTTTTTCTTGAGTTTTTTGGAAAAGTTTTAGCAGGATTGGTGTTAGATCTTTTTGGAATGTTTGATAAAATTCTCCTGTGAAGCCATCTGGCCCTGGGCTTTCTTTGTAGGAATAATTTTGATGACTGATAGAATCTCTTTACTTGTGAGTGGTTTGTTGAGATGTTCTATTTTTTCCTGCATTTTTCTGCATTTCCTGCAGAAATAAGTGTAGCTTATTTCTGTGTTTTCAGGAATTTGTCCATTTCATTTAAATTGTCTAGCTTGTTGGTATATAGTTGTTCATAGTATCCTCTTATGATTTATTTTATTTCTTCAGGGTTTGTGGTAAGCATCCATTCTCATTTCTGATTTTGTTTATTTGCATCCTCTCACTTTTTCCTTTGTCAGTTCTGCTAATGTCCATTAATTTTATTGATTTTCACAAAGAACCAACTTTTGGTTTTACTGATTCTTTCTATTGTTTTCCTATTCTTTTATTTCTATTTTAATCTTTGCTATTTCTCTTCTTCTATTTGCTTTGGTGTTAATCTGCTGTTTTTTCTCAAGTTCCTCCAGGTGTGTTATTAAGTCCTCGATTTTTGCTCTTTCCTGTTTTTTAATATAGGCATTTAGGGCAATAAATTTCACTCTTAGCACAACCTTTGCCACATCCCATAAGTTCTGATAAGTTGTATACTCATTTTCATTCATCTCCAGATAGCTACTGTTTATCTAGCAATTTCTTCTTTAACACACTGGTTGTTTAAGAGTGTATTATTTAATCTCCATATATTTGCAAATGTTCTCATTCTTTGGTGGTTATTGAGATCCAGCTTCTTCTCATAGTGATCAGAGAGAGTGCTTGAATAATTTCAATATTTTAAAATTTGCAAAGACCTGTTTGTGCCCCAGCATATGATCTATCCTGGAGAATGTTCCATGCACACTAGAGAAGAATGCATATTCTTGAGTTTTGGGGTGCAATGACTTATATACGTCTGTTAGGTCTAATTAATTTATCAAGTTATTTACCTTCTATACTTCCTTGTTAATCTTCTGTCTGGTTGTTCTATCTATAGAGGAGAGTGGTGTATTGAAGTCTCCTACTATTATTTTTGAAACATCTATACTCCCTTCAGTTTTGTCAATGCCTATCTCATGTACTTTGGAGCTCCTTGATTGGGATCATAAACCTTTACGATTATTATATCTTCTTCTTTAATTAGTATATAGTGCCCTTCTTTGTCTCTTATGATGTCATTACATTTAAAGTCAATTTTGTCCAATATTAGCATAACTATTCCTGCTTTCTTTTGGCTGCAACTTGCATGGAAAATCATTTCCATCCGTTCACTTTCAATCTATTAGTGTCCTTGTGTCTAAGATGAGTCTCTTGTAAGCAGCATATAACTTGATTATGTTTCCTAATCCATTCTGTAAATCTGTATCTTTTAATTGGTAAGTTTAGTCTAATAACATTCAAAGTTACTACTGAAAAGGCATTTATTGAGTCCACCATCTTATCTTTTTTTATTTTATTTGTCAGATCCATATATTCTTTTCCCTCTTTCTCTTTTTATCCTTTAAATTACCCTTGCTGGTACTCTTCAATTCTTTGCCCTCCTCCAGGCCACCCTTCCTGTCTTTTTTTTTTTTCAGCCAGCAGATCTCCTTTTAATATTTCTTATAGGGCCAGTCTCTTGTTGACAGATTCTTTTAGGACTTGCTTGTCTTTCAAAACTTTAATTTCTCCCTCAGTTTTGAAGGAAAATTTGGCTGGGTACAAAATTTTTGGCTGGAAGTCTTTCTCTTTCAGGATTTTAAATATGTGCCTTCTCACCTCCATGTTGCTAGTGGAGTACTCTGAACTGAGTCTTATTTAGTTTCCTTTACATGCAGTAGATTGTTTTTCTCCTGTCACTTTCAGAATTTTCTGCTTCTCTTCAACATTTCAAAGACTGATCAGGTATGTCTATTCGGGAAGGCCTATTTGCTTTTTCCTGTTTGGAGTTTGCTGGACTTCTTTGACTTATAAAATTTTGTCCTTTATAAGCGTTGGTAAGTTTTCCCCCTTTATATCCTCAACTACTCTTCCTAGCCCTTTACTGCTCTCTTTCCTTCTTGTACACCAGTGATTCTAATATTTGAACACTTTGTTTTTCTATCATTTCCCTAAGATCCAATTCAAATTTTTCCATCTTTTTTGCCATTTGCTGTTTGAGTCTTCGAAGTCAGTTATCTTGTTTTCTCTATCACTTATTCTTTCTCCTGTCTCTTCAAATAGAGGTGTCGTGTGCCTCTATTTTTTTTTTGTCAACAGAGTCTTTAATTTCTTTGATATCTGCTATTTTTTCTATTTGTTCTTTCAAATTCCTCTTTATTCTCTTCTACTGTCTTCTTAATTTCCTTTATGACATTTGCCATCTGTGTTAGTTAGATTCAGTTGTCAGCTTGGCCAGGTGAGCATACCTAATCTTGTTGCTGCGGACATAAGCCAACGGTACGTGAACCTCATCTGTTGCCAATTACATCTGCAGTCGGCTAGGAGGCATGTCTGCTGCAATGAGTGACATTTGACTTAATTGGCTGGTGCTTAAATGAGAGCGTGCAATGTAGCACAGCCTAAGCAGCTCAGCATTCCTCATCTCAGCACTCGCAGCTCAGTCCAGGCCTTTGGAGATGCAGAAAGAAGTCACCCCGGGGAAAGTTGTTGGAACCCAGGGGCCTGGAGAGAAGACCAGCAGAGACCATCCTGTGCCTTCCACATAAGAAAGAACCTCAGTGGAAAGTTAGTTGCCTTTCCTCTGAAGAATCAACAAAATAAATCCCCTTTTATTAAAAGCCAATCCGTCTCTGGTGTGTTGTATTCTGGCAGCCAGCAAAGTAGAACACCATCCCGCTGATTTTATTAAGTAGAGTTGTATGATCTTTGATTAGTCATTCCAAGTTCTGTGTCTCCTCTGGTGTTTTAATTTGGTCATGAGGCAGGACTATATCTGCCTGCATTTTGTGATATGCTTAGTGATCTTCTGTTGCTTTTGTTGCATGTAAATATCTTGATTGATTTACTTTGGAAGTTGATTTCTTTCAGTAGTCTAAGGCCTTGTGTTTGCAGGATGTATGTGTAACAACAGGGAAGAGTGGATGGAGTGGGGCACAGCAGTGTGTTGGTTTGTTTCAGGGCAGATATAGGTGCAGATTGGGCATGTTATGCTGATGTTTGTGAACGTGGGCATTCAGCAGCCAGGGAAGATGTAGCTGTGTGAGTGTACTGCTCTGGAGGGTGTAACCCTGGTGCGCACTGGTCTAGGACACAAGACCTTTTGTGTGCATGTGTAGAGCTGTAGCAGCAGGTCAGTGTTATGCCTTCATTTGTTGGGGGTAGATGTGACCCAAGTGCACAGTTTAGCACTTTCTCAGAGCTGGAAGGTGTAACTGAGGGCCATGCACATGTATGGTTCTAGAACTGCTGTAAACTGAGGTTCCCAGAGCTGAAGGACATAATTGGGGGTCTTTGTGCATGTGTGGGACTAGGAGTGCCCTAAACTGAATCACAGTACTTAGGGGGGTAGGGGGTAAGTCTGTGTGAAACTATGGCTGGAGAGCAGGGGTAGCCTGGTTATGGAGGCCAGCACTTGCAGCCTTTATGCACTGGCAAAAGTGGTCCGGGAACAGGGAGAGGGAGGTAGTGTTCCAGAGGGGTGCAGAAGAGGTGGGTTGGGCTGTACTTGTGGTGGGAGTGAGAGACACATGTGTGCACAGGCAGCTGATGGGGCGGGGGCACTTGGAGTGCAGGGAATGGGAGCGGGTGATAGGGTTCAGGTGCATAGTATGTGGGGTGAGTCGTCGGTCACGGGGCTACATTGGTGAGGGTAGCGCATTCAAGGAATTTAAACTGTCTTCTTGATCTCCTTTTATAGACATAAAAACATAATGACTTTTAAATGATCAAGTCTAGTGTCCCCCCAAAAGTTTCCATTTCATCACATTGGGTTTGAAACCAAGGAATGAATAAATAGAAATAGATTTTTTAAAACCAAAAATGTAAGAAAAGTCTTATATTTGACAAAGAGGGAGAAAGTATTTATTATTTGGTTGGAAGAAAAGAATGAGAAAGTAGCTGAGAGCATTACAATGGCTGAATTTTAAGACCATTTCTGTCTGTAGGCGACCAACTTTACTTGATGAAACATTTTGTGGGTCTGTACCCATGTTTCCTTT
Source organism: Tamandua tetradactyla (assembly GCF_023851605.1). Taxonomy (NCBI): domain Eukaryota; kingdom Metazoa; phylum Chordata; class Mammalia; order Pilosa; family Myrmecophagidae; genus Tamandua; species Tamandua tetradactyla. The sequence goes on from NC_135335.1 coordinate 74,333,842, forward strand.
ATGCTTTTTTTTTGTCCTTCCTGGGAGATGGAACTCTTTCATAACCCCCCTATGAACAAGGAGCTCATCTGTTAATGTCAATGAAAATTTTATTAATATAGGAGTCCGATAGCCTACATATACACATATGTCATATGATATGACAAGGCACCATTTGTTATACAACTTTTCATGGTGAGACATATGTCAATATATATAGCAGAGTTGACACATATATCTAAAAATGATTTTGAGAAAGGTTATTTACTCAGACAAGTAAGCTGTTAAATTATTAAAATAAATACCTAAAGTACACATGTTTCTGGCTCTATTTATATCTCACAATAAGCACTGGGATAATATCTTGGTAGCACAAGTAATGGTTTTACATCATATTAAATGGAGTATTTCCCCTGATTACATTTAAGTTCTATAAAGCACACAAACAAAGTAAATTTATGACCTCTGGAGCTGAAAGGCTTTGTAAACAAGATCAGAAAAATAATATATTTCCATAATTCTAAAAAAAACTTTTGTTCTTTAACTATGATGTTAAGATGATAAATTTAAAACTTAATAAGCAGATATATAGAAGTTTGGGGATGGATTCTTGACATGTTATGTTTTTATTCAGGTGTATATCAGAACTCAAAAATATGTAGATGTAATTTTTGAGGTATGTTGTTTTCTAAGAGTGAGATTTCCTTGAGAAAAAACAACATTCCATTAGCATGCTTCAAGTGTGCACACCTGTCTTTTAATTGAATAAATCATTAACTGAAGGAGCAAATAAAGTTTGAAGATAAAGGTTTAAGATTTAAACCTTAACTTTTGTAAAATTAGGTAAAATCTTGAAATATTTAAACATTAATTTAAATGGAAAAACTTGAAATTAAGATTCCGAATTAGCTTTAAAATGTAAAACCATTTTTATGGCTTTATTAATTTTTTTATTTCTTCCTTTTTTTCTGATTTTGACCAATTCTTACAAATTCTAAAAAAAATTTGAAGGAATTTACAGTAAATCCTTGTAATATGATCAAACAAATTCATAAGTAAAGCATATGAACTAAAAATAAAGTTACAGAAATAAATAAAACATAACACCTATCTGAGAAAATTCCTGCAGTTTAATGGAACAAATATTTATTAGGGAGGCTATGATACCATATATTGTCATGATAGGATTCACATTTTTATAATTTTGGAGTAATGCATTTTTATTTAATTTAAAATATAATGTTTTCTATATATGTGTAACAATTTCTCCTTTAAATGAAATTTGTGTTTCAAACAGGAAATATTTTTGAGTATATAATTTGTTTTCCATTTTATTTTATAAAATACAATCTCAGGTGATAGGTACTGCTTACCTATATGTAAACATACACACTTACACAAAAGGATCCTTGTCAGAAGTAAATACATACTTCAAAGTAATGAAAATACTTGAGTTTGATACAAATTATGGTAACAGCAAAAAATAAGCTGCAATGTAATATTATCTCACAACTGATATTTAAATGGTAATATTTTCTTTAATCATTAATAAAGGGTCACAATTTTAGTTTTCATCTATTTTTATCATGTTTAACTTTTTCCATTTGGACATTGCCTTTTATTTTTTTCACTTCCAATTTTATAAAACATAAACTGTGAATTAAAAAAAAGATGCTAAGCAATGTTTAAGATGCCCCTTATTTTTATATTAAAAAAACTAATAATTCAATCCTACATTTTGCTGTATATTGCCCCCTACATCACCTAGGAAAGCTAAGTTCTCATATTTGAACTGTATCACTTTGATACTTCTTTACCTACAAGATCTTTCATATTACCTTGCTGACGTTGAAGAGGGAAAGGCCTGTCATTTGCAGGATGAATGTCATCAAATGTAATCATATGTTTATAATTTTCCATCTCATTTTGGACCTAAATTCATTAATAACTATATATATATATATATATGCCCTTAAAGAAATCAAGATCATGCTAGACTTATATATGAAGAAACCACATGTTGTTATGCACTTATCAAGTTTTCTGTACATTTATATGTGGTCGAATCTCATTAACTATATTCTGCTAGAAGACATATTTGTGTCAATAATTCCTGATGAAATACCCTAGCAGATAATTACCTAAAGCACTTGTCATCATCTTAGTTTGTGCCATGTCTATCACTTACAGTCAATTCTCCAATATCATGAACCAGTGAAGTATATGAAATCAATCACTCAGCATGCATTATTGCTAAAGCCCATTTTTTTGTTAACCCTTAAAATATTATATTGTAGAGACTATCTTCTCCTGCAATATAATAAGTGATTTTCAGTGCCCAATCCACACCCAATCCCTTAACAAGTTCAATATCCAATTAAGTTACCAGTGCTCATTACAGAGAGTAGGCAATTGGTCTTAAAATGAACAAGATGACAGGTCTGTAATATCTAATTGCTTTTGGAAAGCAATAATTATTTTTTAAACGCTAGAACTCATGCTAAAATATGTAGCAAGAGTTCAGTATAAATAATGAGTTCCTAAATAATACTTTTTAAGTGGTTTTGATATAAAAATTGTATTATATATGCATGTATTATTGATTATGTTTGCCGATATTGTTTTGCATAAGACAATGTAAACATGTGAAACTATGGTGTAAAACTTTGTAGAAACAGAAAATATAATGTGTAATAATTTTTAATTATTTTTAAAAATAACTTAGCATAGACTTACACACAAACTTCTCTATAAACTATAAAGATATATTCCTCTTTAATTGTGTAAGTAGGAGCTGATGGATAAAATAAATTACATACAATCTAGAGAGTCTAAGAAATAGTGTAATCTATAGTCAAATAGAAAGAATCATACCAGTTGTCACTCAGTGAATTCAGTTTTAAATAAAAGTTCAAGACTGTTGCAAGATGGATTCTCTTAGGAGAGTGTGGTAGATTGAATCACTTTCCCAAAAGAACAAGTTCAATCCTCAACCCCGGTCTTGTGGGCATGAACTGTTGTGTTTTTTTGTTGTTTTTTTTTTTTTTTTGCATAGTATGTTCTGGGAATCGAACCTGAGAATTCTGCCATTGAGTCACCATTGTGCCGCCCATGAACTCATTTTTTAAATAGTATCTCTGAAATCATTAAGACTACAATGGATCAGGGTGGCCTTAATCCAATATGACTGATGTCCTCAGAGACCTAGGAAATTCAGATATGGTTAGCCAGTTGATGTGAGAGAAAGAGAGATATTGTCAGATGAGACACCAAAGAATGCCAACAAGCCATTAATAAAAATGCTCCTGATTCCAGGAGAAAGCAAGTCCTACAACTGTGAACCATTAAACCCGTTTAAACCAACAAGTCTCTGATATTTGTTATAGCAAACCTGAAAAATTGTGACAGAGAGGTGCTCTTGTTTTTGTTTTTATCCCTCACTTTTCAGTATCCTTTGGATACCCATACTACTAATGTAGTTCTTAGTCAGCCTTCAATTGAAATAAATAAGATACCCTAAATCAAAGGCTTAAGGGTGACTGTGATGCCTGGCAGATGGATGGGAGTTACGGGATAAAAGGAAATGTCTGAACCTGTACCTCCACATCGCATATAGAGGGGGATTTCATCAATGTTTTTGAATCTTGGCTAGGTTGCATTTTGTTATGAACTTCTTTTACAGGTAAGAACTTTCAAATGACAATACAAAGTGAATGTCATTGTATTTGGGTTAGATATAAACAAAGACCCAATACATCTGGAAAACTTGAAAAACTATACAGCGCTATAAATTTGAGGGGTTTTAGAGTCATAGTGCTAGGTTTCGAACTAACAAACTGGAATAAATTGTAGGAGACTTATTTCCTCTCTCCCATTAGTTTTGTGTTATATTTTGGTCTGGATTTCAATTTTAACACTCCACTGACTGTCCTGGAGGAATTCTACAGTGACTTCCTAATTATCAACACATTAAACTCATTTGATCCCTCACCTTTTTATTTCTCACCAATATTTCTATTATGAACTTTCTCTAGTGATTGTCTCTACCTTGGTTCTTAAACTATCATTCTCATTGGGTCTCTACTTACTCCCTCTTTTAAATGCTAATTCCTCTGTCATTCAGTATGTTCACAATAGCTTTATCACTAACTCTGTACATTTATTACAAGTTATTCCTGTCTGAGCACAAGTAAAATAGATCCAACTTGAATGACTCCTGGTTATCAGCAAGTTTTTATGTTACACATTGACCAGCAATAACAACAGAGTTCCTTTATCTTTATACTCTAGGGAGAAACATTACCTGTATCTATTCAATCAAAGAAGTCAGCAACCTGGGAGTCATCCTAGATACTTATTCTTCTCACCCTACTTACATGAATCTAGTACCTACTCCTACCTATGTATCTTTATAATGTTTCCAACATTTGTCTGTGATTTCCATATTCCTCTTCTCACATGAATTATAGTATAAATTCCTAATTTTCTCCTCGCTCATAATTCAGTATCCAAAGAAATCCACTCTCATCATTTTTATTAAACCAATTCCAAACATATCTACCCACCTACCAGAATCTGTACCCATATATACTGCATTCTTTCCTGCTACTATCATTAAGGGCAATTTTCCCAATTTCATTCCCTCTTTCCTACTATAAAACATCACTTCAATAATTCTATACACTTCTAGATCACAACCTTTTCCTCTCTACTGGTTCAGTGCTATTTGCATACCAACATGCTATCAGTTCTTCTATCTTAAAACACAAACAAACAAAGAAAACCCCACCTCTCTTGACCCTTGGCTTCACTTTTCTCTCCAACTTCCTCCTCTGCTTCACCTTTCTGGTTCCCTTTACATAAAACTCATTGGCGCTACCTATACTTTCTGACTTTAATCCTGCTTTTCCCAATCTCTGTTAAACTTCCTTTCATCATCTTCTTATGCCCTTATATGCCACAGAACACTGTCTCCCTTCACTCACTGTGTCAGTTTGAAAGGATATATGTACCCTAGAAAAGCCATGTTTTAATTCTAATCCCATTTTGTAAAGGCAGCCTTTCTTCTAATCCCTATTCAGTACTACATGTTCGAAACTTTAATTAGATCAACTCCCTAAAGATGTGACTCAATCAAGAGTAGTTGCTAAACTGGATTAGGTGGAGATATGTCTCCACCCATTCCAGGTGAGTCTTGTTGAGTTTACTGGAATCTTATGAAAGAGGAAACATTTTGGAAAAAAAGGGGAGATTCAGAGAGTGCAGAAAAGGATGACAGAAAACCGCAGAACCACGAAGCAGAGAGTCCACTGGCCAACAATTTTTGGAGATGAAGAAGGAAAATAACTCCCAGGGAGCTGGATAGGAAGCTATCAGATGATGCTGTATTTGCCATATGCCCTTCCAGCCAAGAGAAAAAACCCTGACTGTGTTCACCATGAGGTTTTCCAATTGAGAGAGAAACTTTGAACTTCATCGAACTTCTTGAATCAAGGTATCTTTACCTGGATGCAATCTCTATAGAATTGCTTTAATTGGGACATTTACATGGCCTATAAACTGTTAACTTACAACCTATTAAAGTCCCCTATTTAAAAGCTGTTGAGTTTCTGATATATTGCATTCTGGAAGCTAGCAAGCTAGGATACTCTCCTAATAACTTTTTCCAGCTTCACTTTTATTTTCCATGTAACTGATACTCCCTAGTATAATATATACAAAGATTTTTAAATTTTAACTTTTATTGGTTTTGCCAACCTCTAGAATAAAAGCTCCATGTAGCCAGGTTTAGTACACTTAATTTGTTGACATTTTTAATTGCCTAAAACAGAGGCTGGAACTTAGAAGAGGCTTGGTGAATGCTTACTGAATGAATGGATGCATTTACTATAACAATTCCTTGTAAGATATACATCTGTGGATCCCAATTACTTACACATTACAGTGACAATTTCTTTCTATGATTATAGGTGCCTTAAAACAGTCTCCAAGAGGTTTTTTTCCCACCCTAAATCTTTACCCTTTTTGCTGGATTGTCATCTGCTACTTACACTACACTGCTGCTTTGCAAAACACCAATTATTTCCTTACTGTGTCACATATTTTTCATCCATCCTAGCCTATATTCAAGAAAATGCGTTTAGTCATTGCTAGCCCTTATAAATCTGGAAAAACATATTTACATTAATTGCATGTTTCCTCTCTGAATACTTTCATTATCTACCAAATATATATCATTAGTTCTCCTTTGAGTATCCATTAAAACTAAAATAGACATCTACCTTAAAATATCCAATGCATTATTAGGCATTCTTAAATAAATAAACTGATCATGATAATAAATGTTGCATTTATTTTTGTGTCAAATGTAGTGCAAAATACATAGGTCTGCAATTGTACTTCAAAATTATATTTGGAGTCTTGATCTAACTATCTAATATACATGTGGCATCCAAGAAAGTATGCCTCTCGAGAATCTGACTGCTGAGACCATAGTTGGCTTATGGCTCCAGCTGCTTGCACTCTGTCATTCATCACTTCACAAGGCCACACTTCCCACAGGACTTCATCCAAAGTCCGAGCATGGCAGGATAGTGAGTGGGCTATTAAATGAGACTCAATTGAGAAGTAATTTTGGCTCAAGCATTCTCTTGTGGCCTTGGAGAGCTCTCTTTCATTTGTCTTGCATTCCATGATGCTTCATTCTACCTTCCTTCGAGGTCAGGTGTGTATCATAATCTGTTAGATATCTGAGCCTTCCCAGCTCCTTCCTCATTTTCCCACACAGATATTATCATAATAAATCACTTGCATGGCTAATTCCATCACGGCTTCTTTTTCTTAGGGGATCCAGATTAATGCAACAGGTTTCAGGAATATTCCAAGAAAACAGATGAATGGATGGGATGTGTGTGCTGGGGACTGATTCATCCACCATACTTTGGAGAAGAGTAAGATAACTTCACTGGTAGGTAAGATACAGATTGTCTTTGGTGCAAGACAATGGGTAAACTGCTAAATATTTCACTAATAGTTATCTGCGAATATATTCCAGTGGAGGGGAATGCTGTAGAAGATGGGGTGATGCAGAGACTTGAAAAATATTGGAAGGGAAGTGTCTTCTTACAAAGACAATATAGCTGGGTGTTTATTACTGAGCTATACTGATGCTATGTAGAGGGTTTATGGCAAACTGAAGGCTATTAAGAAGCAGTTAATTGCTAAGTATGGTAAACAAAGAGTTCTGTGGAAGCTACTTACTAAAGTGGAAATGTATACTGAAGGTGAGCAGCAGGATGAAGACCAATCTGTTGCAGTTGTATATCTCCGGACACATTTAGATGCTTAGCTATGGTAGATTAGCTATGTCAGAGCCCTGGTAAGTAAAACCTTGGACCCTTAAATATGAGAGTGTAACATAAGCATACATATACTGAATGATATTGACTCTACAATCCCTACTGGATTCTTTGCTTGCAGAGTTTACCTACTAAGAGTTAGCACTTTGTTATGCTGGACAATGCTGCAGAGGCTTCTGTTCCACAAGACAAGAGGCATTCTCATTAGAAGCAGCCCTCACATACTTTTCTTACTGCCAGACTGATGAATATAAACAAGGCCCATCCAAACCTGACTGGGGACATATTGAGTCTAATATAGGAAAATGACTAGATACAAAACAGTTGCAAGGAATAGCCAACATGCACTAACTGGAGCTAAGGGAGTTTTCCTGGAAGTGAATCTTGGTGTTTTATCAAAGTTGCTCAATTGAATAGGGTGTACTTTCTCAGGACATAGGCTTTAAAACCCTAGGAAAGATCTCAAGGGATTTGCCAAACTTGTTACTTCAGTGATCCTAGAAAGCCTCAGGAAACAATGTTCATCACTCATTGAGGAGGAAATGCCTGAGCTTCTCTAGCAAGTGGTAAAGGAAGGAAGAAGGAGGTTAAGCACAAGGTGTTGTGGAATGAATGCTGCACATGAGATAAATCTAGAAGACCCATTAGAGATTTATGTTCCATTGGAAAGCCCAGAGGACACACCATTCACCAAGATTATGATAAATCACTAAGAAGTTCTCCTCTGAAAACCAGGGCTGACATAGGAGATGCAGCAGCAGATTTGGGTGATGGCACCCCAGACTAGTAGAGATCAGGAACCAGGAATCTGCACCTTACTACCAGAAAACTACAATTACTGTTATAACCAAGAAGGAAGGAAGGGAATATTAACACAAAAAAAATTTGTGGAGATGTTTAATAACCTTCCTAGGAGCAAAATAAATAGACAATGCACAGAATAGTGGTTTAACATCTATTAAAGAATCACAATTTTAAGGAGTAGAGGCTGCTCCAATAACAATTAATGTTCCATTACTCAGTTCTCAGTATTGAGCAAGCTTTCAGATCTAAAACCTATTGAATGAAGAAGTGTTTAAGACATGCCACCCCACTGGTCTAACACTTCAGAGTAATGTTATAAGTCTTTTAGGCATGCACCTAGATATCCCCCTCCAAAGTAAAAGATAAATTCTTACCTCTTACACGTTTTATGAAAAAAAAAAAAAGAAGCATACACACCTAGGTATACTGTTCTGATCCAATTACTGGTTGACATGGAAAACTGACAACTTTTAGTTTGGCTCAGAGCATGAATAAGATCCTCAGTTTCATATCAAAGTGAAAGGCCCTGCTTCTTGAGCCATACAATCTGTATGACTTACATAGCAATGTATTCATTGAGAAAATATGGAGCACATGGCAGGACCCAGTGCAAAATTCACAATATGGCCCCTGGGATTCTGTAAATAGACCATGCTTCATCCACAACATAAATTTATATATGCTTAGAAAAACAATCCTTGCAGTGTTACCTTGAACAGGATATAGCCAGAAACCTTGGCAATAGGGTGCTGTGGTAGGCAGAAATATGTCCTTCTATAAAGAGATACACACCCAAATCCACAGAACCTGTGACTGCTACATTACATGGCAAAGGGAAATTAGGGTTGCACATGAAACTAATGATAATAATTAATCTACCTTAAGATAGGGGTATCATCCTGCATTATTCAGATGGTCAAATGTACTCAAAATGTTCATTAAAATGGAAAAGGAAGGCCTAAGAGTCAGAGTTAGAGAAAGAGATGAGACAAGATGAAAGAAAAGCCAAGGTGATGCTACTAGTAGACTTGACCCGCTTTTGCTGGTTTTGAAGAGGGAGTAAGGGGTCACAAGCCATGGAACATGGGCTTCCTTTAGAAGCTGGAAAATGGAAGGAAACAGATTCTTCCTTCTGGCCTTCATAAAGAAACACAGTGCTGCCAACACCTTGATTTTTGTACAGTGAGACCTATGTCAGTCTTATCATCTGTTAACTGAAAGATAATAAATTTGTGTGGTTTTTAAGTCACAATGATTGTAGTAATTTGCTAAATCAGCAATAGAAAGTGAATACAGATACCAAGTGAACATGCATCTAGAATTGCCCCTTTTAGAAGGGTCAGCTGGATCTACCAAGTGACAACATTAGACATAGCATGAAGAAATCCTTTGAAAGCTGGAAATGGGTTATACACAATGGAGTCTGATAAGACCACAAGGCATATATAAGCTTTGTGAGCAAATAGCCCAGGCCACTATGCCATGTACCACATTTGCACCAGTGCCCCTTTACAGTTCACAAATATGCTCATTTGGGGTTCTAACCTGGTTTATAGATAGGTTGGTTCTGTATGTAGGTGAAAACTGAAAATATATGGTTGTGGCATTATTAAGTGGTGAGCCTGAAGAAAATATAATGGAAAAATATTCTCAATTGTGGAACTGTAAGTGATGTAGCTAGTCACTAACTTTGTGAGGTGAGAACAAAAATAGATTCCTGGACAGTGGTCAGTGGTCTGGACTTCAAGTCAAGGGCTTGTAAGGAAAAGGTCTGGAACTTCAGAGACTAGAATATCTGAGTTGAGACCTTTGGATTGACATATGGGAAAGTGCACAAATTATGAGATCGTTTTTTACATCTTAATGTCTTTCAGAAAGCATCACCAAGAAAAGGCACTGAATAGCAAAATAGATCAAGTGACTGTCATTTCATTTTACCAAACTTGATCACTGGCTACCCCTAAGACAATACTATTAACACATGAACGAAGCATACGTGATGGCCAAGAACTAAGCTTGACAGTGTGAACTACTGTATACCAGAACTGGATTATCTACCATTATTTTTTATTATTTAGTCTATCAAAATCTGTTCTGACCAGAGCTGAGCTATGGATATTATACTATTGCTCAAGGAAATGAACAGATAACTTGGTGGCAATATGGCTACATTGGACCCTCACCATTCTGAAATGCCTATGATTTGTTTCACAGGGACAGATAACTTTTTCCGGGGGGCTTCTAATCTCTGCTCCTAGCCAGTGATTCAGCAAGGCCCATCCCTGGGAGATGTTAGACTACTCCAATATATGGGTAGGAGAATTTCACTCAAAGACTCCTCAAAAACCTTACTGCCTTCTCTTAGAATTGCACTGAATTTTAAAAGTTTTTTTTTTTTTTTTTTTGCCAAATGGTTTTGCTCTTCTCTTTCATCCAGATGAGCTATAATGATTCTCCCAATCAGGTTCCATCTCCTGTCACCTGCAAAGTCATTGCCCCTAATGAATCTCTCACATGGCTATTTGTCCTTTGGTGTCGTCTTCGCAACCAAATGAACTCAAACTCTATTCATATCTATGCGTCTACCTCACTATCAACTGTCTATCTACATCTATATCATCTATAATTATTTTTGTATCTCCATCACTACATCACTACTTCTCTCATCCTGTAATATATTTATATATTATACCTCAAAACTTAATGAAATGTGTGAGGTCTTTTGTAGACTCTCCTCTTCCCATAGTATATATATCATATCTAACTGTGGTAAAAATAACTCCCATTATCCTCAAAATGATTGTTTATATGTTTTACCCACATTTTATAGAGTGCTGCTGCCTCCACTCCTTCTAATCCATTACCATTTTCTTGTCTTACTTCCCCTTTGATCCTGACCCTCTTTGACCACTGGACTTATTGCTGTCTGCATATCCCCCAGCCACACTCCCAGTTCCGCAGATCAACAAAAAATATTCAGTCATGCACAATATTCAGGACACCAGGGAAAGCTCGTTGGTCTTGTATATTCACTTTTTCTAGGTCTTTTTCAGTGTGAAGAAATAGGAAAAATTTATTTTTCACAACTGTGAATTTACATTGATATATCAAATTCAAATTTATTATTATAGGATATTTACAAACTTCCTTTAATTTAAAACTTGCATTTCTTTTTCTCTTATACTGAAATCTAATATTGACACAGTTGCTTAATTTATCATATTGATATTGATTTATACATACATATAAACATATATATATCATTTCAAAGTAACAGTGACAAAGTTATTTAAAACAATAAAACATCAAAATAAAGTTTAAGAATTGTTTGTAGTTTTATTTGACTTTAAATTATATTTGACTAAGAACAAACTGCAAGAAAACAATTATTTCTAAAGACACTTGAAATAATTCTTTCTATGTGGTTGTGTACACAACTTTATATATGGTTACATTTATTTGTTTTGATTTGCTCTCAGTTTTTAACAATTGTCTTTTTCTCTTACTGATTTAATCCGGAAGAGATAAATAAACTACACTCTACGCTGTCACTATGAATCCTTACCTGAAAGTTCCCTTACCTACTGTATTTTAATAAGTTGCTGTGTTAAATTATAAGTAGATTTTTCAGAAAAGCAAACAGCTCATCAGTATACATTTGAACAAATTTTTGAAAAAAATTGGCAGACCATAATCAGATAACCACCAACAGGTCTAAGAAATGGAAATACCTCAATACTCGGCATCTTGACAGTCCTTCCAAATACCCATCACTCCTTTCCAAAGTTTAGTATTATTTTTACTTCTAACACCATAGAATGATAACTATTTTTGCCTAGCTTTGAATTTGATATAAGGAGATGCTTTGAATATAGTGACTCTTCATGTTGGTATGAGCACACATTTTTCAATTACTTGGCTGTGTAGTATTGTATTTTCTAATAATGTAGTATTGTATTTTCTAATAATGATATTAATGTATCCATTCTAGTTTTGATATGAATCTAGTATTTGGCTATGGTCATTTTTAAGATGTGTTTTGTTGCAGATATGCATACATCTTTAAATTTATTAGATGTATCCTAATGTACTACCAAAGAATTTGTACTAATTTACACTCCTAGTAGCAATAAATAATTCTTATTTTTTCACTTTATTGCCAGCATTTGTATTAACAACTTTTTAAAACTTTAGTTGTTTTGCTTCACTTGTAGTGCTACCTCATTGAGGTTTAATTTACACTATTTTGACAACTAAGGTAATGGAAAATTTCTTTATATGATCACTAGCAACACGCTTATCCTCTCTTTTGAAGGGTTTGCTTTAGTTTTTTCTCTACTGAGTGTTCATTTTCTTTTTAACTTATACGAATTCTTAAAACCTTCTAGATTTGAAACATTTTTGTTCTATATGTGCTATGAATTCATTTTCTGGTCTGTGGTATTGGCAGAACAGAATAGGTGGGAATTCAGAGAAAGACCCACGCATACATGAGAATTTGATTTATGGCACAGAAGAGTGGAAAAATGATTGATATTTCAATAAATAAGGCTGAGTCATTTGGATTTCTACGTGGAAAAAATATTTAACTTGACCCATATATCACCCCTCAAGCCCAAAAATCAAATACAGATACAAATGGCAAACAAAAATGATTCTAGAAGAGAACATGAGATAATTTTTGTATGAATTGGAGTGAGGTAGATTACTTAAATAAGACAAAAAAAAAAAGGCAACACTAGCATAAAGGAAAAGATTGATACTTTTGATATTTGACTCCATTAAAATGAAGAATACAATTCACCATTAAAACTGTAAGAAGACATAATTTAACAATGTTCAATTTTCAATAAAGACATTTACTTGTATTGACATTATATGTCCCTTTTTTCAAATATACTTCTGTTTAATATTTCTTTTTCATTGTCTATGGCTCTTTTTTCACCCCTTTCATTATATTAAATATAACTTATCATCTCTTGAGATTTCTCAGTTATTTTACATTGGGGGGTGAGGGTCCCTCTGTTTATATTACATAGATCTTGAATTGGTTTAACAGCCTCTTAGATTTGTAATTTTTATTTGTATCATCATCTACAGCAAGAAATCTTTTTTTCCCTGTGTACCTAGAATATGGAAAAATTTCTACAAGAAAAGTAGTAGTTTGCTTTATTTTTCCAAGATTCCCAGTATCCTCTGACTCTTAGCTTTTAACTTAGATTTTAACTTCTCATTTGGAAGAGTGCATTTGAATTCCATGCCCTTGTGGTGAATTGTTTGGAAATTTCTTTCTTCATGGGAAAATTCCCTCGAATCAGCAAAACTTCACCCCAAAAGGGATGTCTCATGAATCTGAACATTCCTTTCATTAAGGAGCAGCCCACCAGATCTCAGATACATATAAAAGTCTGATCACCAGTCACTCCCAACATCTTATATCTGTCTGTGATGTGAACACTAGAATTATAGCCCTAGCTTTTAAGGGTATGTATTGTTGCCTGAAATTTATCAGCTTCCTAGATAGCTACTCTAGATTTAAGGTAGTTTTTCATTTAGGTTCAAGAGATTTTTCAACTTTAGTTCTCTTAAGAAGATTTCAAACATTCTTTAGAAGTTTAATATTCTGCTTAATGGGATATATCTATATATAATTCAGATTCTAACTTCTCCTTTGGAAATGTGCATTTGAATTCTAACTTTACCTTGCTGCCTCTAAATCTATCTATCTAATCATCTATCTCTTACCATCCTGTATATCCAGGTTTGAGGAAGAGAGCTTCTAAAAAAAAAAAAAAAAAGAAGAAATCTTTCTGCTCTAAGGGTTAACGGTGGTTCAATTTGGAAGGTTTGTGGTGAAATGTGAAATTTCCCCTTCTCTGACTACAGCGATCTTCAAGACTGCTTTGTCTTATTCTGGGTTTTTTTTTTTTCTAACGTGAATTATTTTGCCAAAATATGCAACAAATTACCACAATGCCTGTAAACTCAATGATTCTATGTCTGATAATCTATTATGAAGGAAGTAATAAATACTAAGAGGAAAATTATGTAAAGAAATTATTCTTAGCTGCAAATACTTGTCAAATTCAGATAACTGACAAAATGGGTTAGCTATGAATGGTCTTTATGTTATTGTTTACCAACTAAATAATTATTAAAATATTGTTTACTTGGATCTTGCAATAGTGTTGAAATAATGTTAAGTGAAAATCAGTCGCCACTCTACATGAGTGTACTCACACCTACCTATGTGCATATATGTATGTACATACAATGTCTATGTACAGAATCATGAAGGGTAATACATCAACCCTCACAATTTTTTTTGGTAGTAATATTATGTATTTTTTTTCAACTTTTGAGATTTTTTCATAAGTTGACCTCTGTAAACAAAATACTTACCAATATCAGTGGTATTCTTTATGTCAAAAATAGCTATTTTTGTCTTTACTATTTAATATTATCTGAAAATCAGTGATTAGGACTTCAGAATAATGATGGCTAGAACTGAAGTTTTATGCATTCTATTTTAACAGTCCATTGGTCTAAGTAAATCTAAATGGAATACACAGTGAAAAGAAGGTCATGGAGCAAAGTGAAAATATGGTGACTTGCTGCTGCTAGGCCTTTGTCTCCTTCCAGAAGTTTAGAGCCTCTTCTTTTCTTGCATCATTTAGCAGAGAAGCCATTTCCTGAACATATTTAATGGTATTCTAAAAATAACTCTTTTCTAGGAATCCAAAAGGCCCCTGACTGCAAGAGGTAAACAAATACATTTAGTCAGCTTAGATTCAATTTTAGATCTGCAGGAACACTATGGGGGGGGGGCACCTTTTTGCAGTGCTGATATTCAGCTAACTAGCAAGAGTATAACCATATTGGTTTTCAAAATATTTAAATAAGGTCTTCCCTCTTCGTAAATAATTTCTGCCTCAAGTCCCAAAATACACACACCCACAGGCACTCTCCACCGCCATTGTACTGAGCCTTGGTTCCCCCCAGTACCTACTGTAGCACCTACAGTTCTGCAAACCACACTGTCAATGCTTTGAAAATTGTGGTCCTTCTGGCATCTGATAAATGAGGTCTATCCTCATTTATCAGTGAAAATGTGGTGGAAGTGATCGAATAATTTGAATTCCAGACTTTTTTTTTTAAATATGTAATTGCATAATAATTTAAAGTATGTTATGTGTACTTCAAGGTTATTTAGCGTTGTTTCTTTCAATTTTGTTTATTTAGTTCTTGACTTTATGAATCCTCCAGTCCTACCTGCTAAAAGAGATTTGCACTTTTGAACCTCCAACCCCATCCAACTGTGAGCTCCCCTTTCTCTCAATGATTATAGTAAGGCCATGTATAACCCTGGTCCCACTTAACTGCCTGCAGTGAACATCTAGCAACGTCTAGGTGTCAAACTTTTACTTGGGGAAAAAAATAACCTCAGCCTGGTAGAACAAGGATTGGTCAGTGAAGTTTAGAAAATGTTTTGCTAGTAATTGACTGAAGGCTGAGGTAAATACAGGCACACTTTCAGTATGTAGAAACATGTGGGCTCTCTGCTGTGAATTATGCCACTTCTCCAGCCCACTCATCCTCCTACTGGTTGTGCCTGAGGGTCTCTACACTGACCTTCATTCATCTATCTGGGGGACTCCTTTAGCTGATACTGGTAGTGCTGCTTGCCAATATCTGTAAAAGTCGCTTGCCTTAAGAACTTGTTCCAGAAGAAAAAAGCATAAGTTTAATAATGAAAATTGTTTATGGTGTTGATGAAGTTTGATTGAGCTGCCCAATTATATAAGGTGTTTTTTTTTGGGGTGCATGGTCCGAGAATCGAACCCAGGTTTCCTGCATATATAAGCTGTTTTAATTATTAAAATAAGAGAAAAAGAGAAAATAAAAATTTGATATTATTTGATGTGAATTTGTGCTCTGCCCACAAAAGCTTGCCACATTAGAGATGTAAAGAACATGGTTACATGATCAAACACGTGATTTTTAATTAATTAATCAATGGAGAGCTACACACGTTGGAATGCTGAAAGTGCTATAACTGCATAAAATATAATTAAGAACTTGTTTTAATTAATTTATTAATGTTTTAGTATACCGTCATCAGAGATTTCTGTGTTCTTCTTCCCCATTAGAATATATCTCAACTTTTAAAATTAATACCAAAAAGGAAAATTGATTTACTTTATACACAAATATGCCAGAGCATATGTTGTTTCTAAATCTAATAGGACAAAATGTCCATTGTTATTAAGGAACATCCTATTCTGCTTTCACTCAAGTCATTGAGGTAGAACTTTAATTTTAAAAATGTCATTGCATAAAGTATTTTACTGGCTTCAAACACTTGTAATTCCTGATGAAAAGAAACATTGAAAGCATAAATATCAATAAAGATATTCCACAACATGAACAGAGAACATGCCTGTAGTAGAGAAAGGAATGCTAGTGTATGACTTTCCATATTTTTGGTGAAACAGTTTTAGCCCCAAATTCTGTCCTGGATGTAGGTAAATATTTGGGCAAAGGGCTGTTGCCTGCCTTTAACCAAGTCTTACTTAGGACCTTGAGAAAAGTGAAGAATAAAATGCACCCATATACCAATGCATTTAAATGTGTATTGACTTAAAAAGTCCCTTAATAAAGACTACGACCAATTCCAAATTTCTGGAATTTCACCAACCCAGATCAGTGCACTTCCCTGTGAGGTGTGGAAAAAGCTTGGCAGTAGAGGTAGGTGTGTTGCTTTAATATCACATGCTATACCAGTTTCTGAGCGGTGGATTGATATTGATGATTAAAATTAGAGAAATGGGTTGCAGTCGGATGATTGTGGGTCATAAATTCTAGCATATGTAATCATATTTCAGCCCATTAATAATGGAATGTGACTGACATGGAGTAGAGGAGTTAAATGATGAAAGGGGTCATTTAAAACATTAATCTAAAGGAAATATACTAGATGGATTCAGGTGGAAGGATGTTGGAAATAAGGATAATCATCTTGACATTCTCAGAAATGTTTGATCTCTTTTCTTTTTTAAAGTTATTGTACATATTATTTTTTGTTTTCTGCAACTCTGTTGCCTTATCCAGAAGTAAGTTTTCTCTGATTTGCCCCATTTTATTGTCTCAAATTTATATATGATTGAAATCACTAAACCCAACTTTTTATTTATTTTTTTATTTTAATTACTAGCTGGCTTCTTTAACAAGCATTCAGTGTTTAACTAGTGTAGAAAGGGCCCATTAATCTTCTGACCTATAGATATTCAATATAAGACTCAATGTTAATTTTTCATAATGATTATACAGATTAATATTAGAAAATAATTTTAAAATTCAGTCTAACAAAAATAGAAACATAAAAATATACGCAATCTAGTGGCCTGTCTACCTTGATATTTGGAGTATACCTTCACCAATGTCTATTTCTTAGGTTGTCTAAGGTAAAGAATATCCAGGTGTATGTGTGTGTTTGTGTGTGTATTCAAGAATCCATGTTCTATATGTTTTTAAAACCTTGGAAACTCAAAATTACTCATTATATATCTCATATATAATAGAAAAATATCTGAAATATAATTTTAGTTCCTGTAATTTTTAACCATATGAATACCAAACAACCTGAGTTACCATCTATAGTATATGCTTTAATAGTATTTTCTTCTTCTTCTAAACTGTTATAAATAAACTACATTGTCCCCTCCTGGAGCTAAATATTTATTCAATACTCAATTGTTTGCTATTGCTAAATCCCTAGGAGTAAAATTATAGAGAGAAAGAGAATTCATATATTCTGTTGTTGTTGGGAAATTCACAGATGTCTTTTAAGAGGCCATCGCCCAGACCTTACCTACCCTCAACTCATTGTCTGAGGAAGTCATGAATACACACTAAGCAGTCATCCTCTGGACTTCTATTATCCCCATCTCCTTTCCTATTATGTACCATTCCTTGTCAAGTCTAATGAAAAGGCCTGGACAGACCTTAAACCTGGAAACTGAAACCAGGCATCTCCAGATGCTTATCAGGCAGGAATTCTCAATGGCAGGTCCCTCTTCTCTCCGAGGTGGATAAAAACCACACCCAAACAATATAGACTTGCCTCTTTTTTCCAGTACAAAGTGGGGCATGCAGCGCTGCATCTGCCAACCCATACTGAGCAGTTTTGGGCCACCCAGGGAGACTGACTATGATGGTATTTTTTCTCCTGCTCTTTTGAAATTTTTTTGCTATGTTAGTAACCAAGATTATTTGTTCTTCTGGACTCCATATGCTTTGCAACTAATAAAGAGATAGGCAGTTCTCTCTTTTCTTATTTGAAGTGAGGCGTGCAGAACTTCCATCCATCAACCCATATCTCAGGTAGCTGTTTTGGCTAGCCGGGAGAACAGCTGTGATAGGACTTCTTTCCCTGCTCTTTTGGATTCTTTGTACTGGGCATGTTACGAAGAGATTAGTTTCCTTTCTGGACATTTTATATTGTGCAAGTAACAAAGGGATCAATTGCTGAAAGTTTTTGTTGTGCCCTGAATCTGTGTTTCCATGACACACTATTGTAGCAACTCGCTTCACAGTGGCTTTTGGCAATCATCAAATACAGAGAATATATATATACTTCTTCCAATCAGAATCCTCAGGAAATTTTACTTCTCAAATCCATGCCTTTTTAGGTAAAACAAACTCTTTTTATCCACATTACACACACATACATACTAACAAAATAAAACAAAATAGAAATTATCAAGCATCTTGCACCTCAAATAATATTGCTATAAATAGTAGCACAGTTGAATACTCATATAATCTTATTTTATCACTTAGAATATTTGTCTGGATTGCTTTATTTTTATTTTTTACTGATTCAGGACTAGTACATTGATCAGATTGGTAGACATGTGATATGTAAATACGTTTTCCCAAACTGACTTCTGTCTTTTGTTGTCCCAAACTGACTATTTGTTCTAGTTTGCTAGGTACAGAAATGCAATGTACCAGAAATGGAAGATCTTTTAAAAGGGAGGATTTATTAAGTTGCTCATTTACAGTGCTAAGGGCATGCAAGTCTATAAAAATGTTGAAATTAAGGCACCAACAAGAGGTCACCTTCATTCAAGAAAGGCCAATGAAGTTCAGGGCTTCTCGCTCAACTGTAAAGTCACATGGCAAACATGGACATCTGCTAGCTTTCTCTCCAGGCTTCTTGTTTCATGAAGCTCCCATGAAGGTGTATCCCTTCTTCATCTCCAAAGGTCTCTGGCTGCGTGGGCTCTTGTGGTACTTGTGGCTCTGTTGCTGTCTTGAAAATGCTTCCTCTTTTAAAGGATTCCAGTAAACTAATCAAGGACTATCTGAAATGAGTAGAGCCACATCTCCCTTTCATCAAAGGTTAAAACCACAATTGGGCATGTCACATCTCTGTGGAGATAATCTAATCAAGTGCCCAAACTATGGTACAGAATAGGGATTAAAAGAAAAGGCTGCCTCCACCAGTGGATCTGAATTAAAACATGGCTTTTCTAGGGTACATAATCCTTTCAAACTGACACATCTTTTATCTTTGATTTGGATGCTATTGTCTCCATAAACGTGTTTAATATGAATATCTCAGTATCTTCTTTGTGGTGTTCTCAATCTTTAGAGTCATGCTTAGAAAGTCTAAATATTGCCACATTGTTCAATTAAAAAATCAGGTTTCCACTACTGTGGTTAGAGAATTTTATTACAGATAAGTATCTGGTTTAGTGAGAAAAAATAAATTATGTCAAAAAAATATATAGGCCAAATAATAACATTGTACAGGATGTAAGAGGAGAAGATGGAATGCAGATCACTGCAATTCTTGTAGATATTATTAAAGAATGGAACCATTCAGTCATTGCAAATATGATAGGGGCAGGTCTAGTTGTGGATTTAAGGGCCAAATTCATATTGTTAGAGGTTAAGGCATAAGAAATAAGCATCATCCATGTTTTAAACCCATGGATGGTTTTAAAACCCAGAATAACCCAGCACAAAGACAGACACGGAGAAGGAGAATGCCAACCCACATGACACCATGAATTATATACATTGATGTATAGGTTTTGCACATACTGACCCTTTGCTTGAAATTTCTCCCTTCTTATTTCTCTGCTGCTGATTCATTTTTCTTCTCTCAATTTAAAAATTATTCTCACCAAAAGACATGCCTTGAATAACTGTGTAACAGTATAACTATGTTATGTTTTATTTCAGCAAACTAAAATGTTTTGTATAGCATTTCTCACAACGTGTAACCGTATATTCTGGTGTGTGGTCTTAATTGATTATTTTTCTTCTTCTAATTAGCTTGTAACCTCCTCAAAGTTGGAGAATGGGTTACTGTTGCTTTTGCTAATTACCAAATAATGCACTATAGGAAATACGTACTCAACACATTTCCATTGAATAACTGCATGGCTGAGTTTAGGCAAGAGGGAGATCTGCCAACAGATATAAAAGTATTATAACCACTGAGCTGGAGTTCAGGAATAGGACATCATATCCTCAGAGAGCTGTGTCTTAGAAAGTGAACATCAGAAACCTGGTTTAGAAACTCCAGGGGGCTTTTAAATATGAATGACACTTATTAGTCTTCTTCTTATATGACCTTTCCATGCCATTTCATAGAGCTGACTCCTCACTTCTTCTTAAAAAAGCTTTATTTCCTTGGCTTCCTTAATTCGTTTTCTTGTAATTTTCCTCCAAACTTTTCATTTTGGATGGACTTCCTCTTGTTTAATCAAACAATAAATGATTGGAACAGAGAAGAGGAAGAGCCATGATTTAAGTTCATAGGTGACATATGCTTCCATATAATCGAACGTCAATGCAAAGGGAACAAAAGGGAAGAGTAAAATATCACGCAAAATATTTTCCTACTGGAATAAATAATAAAATTATTTAGAATTTCATTTTTTGGAAGAAAATTTACTCCCACGGGATTTCCAAGATGACAGAAAATATAAAGTCTATGGAGTTATCAGTAATATATACAACTATTAAAATCATGTGAGCCATATGAAGATATTTTTCAGATTATTAATGTAATTTTTTGTAGGATGCCTTTATGAAAATTCTTTGGACTCTAGGAAGCTAATACAATGTACCTTAAATTAAGAATACAAAATTTGATTTACTTATAATGGCTATAGGAATGGCAAGTTTGGGAAACATTTTTAGACAATATTTGGTCTCAGGCAGGCAGGGTTGCTGTAATTACCAAGCACCTATTCTTTCTCTGAGAGTTTCTATTGCCTGCTATTCACTTGGAAGGGAATTTACAACCCCCTTCCCATAGCATCTTCCCCCAATTATGGTATAAAAATCCCAGGTCTGTCACCCACCTGGGAATCACTGCACTGTGTATTTTCTTTGGCTTCCAGATTTTCCATAGCAGGATTAAAATCTAGTCACTCACAGTTATATTCATGAAACACAACATGACCTCTATCATTGCCTACTCTTTTCTGTCTTTTTCTCCACTCCCAGAGCCAGTTTCCTCTCATGCACAATTAACCTAGTCATAAGCAAATTCTTGCCTCAGGGTCTGCCTCTGAGGTACCCCAAAATAAGGATACACCTGCCAGTGAATGTGGAATTGGGAAGTTTTTTGTGTTTCTGCTCTATCAATTTTCTCTTCTAAGAAAAGACACATGGGGATGAGCAAAAATAATAATTATTTCATTCACTCTCAAGTAAATAAACCATATTTTTTCAAATAGGAGGCATATATTAAAATGAAAAGTTTTATAAAGGAACATAGATTCCTTTGTATGCATACCCCTATCTTTTATTATTGATTTCATAGGATAAATTATGCCCTCCATGAGGTGTGTCAAAGTGACTCTATTAAAGACAAGAAACTAGAAAGATGGTCATGTAATTGTCATTAAAATGAACATTATTATATATTATGGTCGGGTTCATATGTTAACTTGGCCAAGTGATTGTGTCTAGTTACCTGGTCAAGAAAGCACTGGCCTAACTGTTACTGCAAGAACTTTTCATGTCTGGTTAATGAACTAGAAGGCTGGTTTATTGAATCACCAGCATGTTGGTTGCATCCATGGATGATTACATTGCAGTTGGTCAAAGGGAGTGTCTTCTACAATTAGTGACATTTAATCTAATCAGCTGAAGCCTTTAAAGGAGAAGTCAGAAGAGAGAATCTCTCACTCAGTTTCAGCCAGTCTGCCTCTCTTCAGAGATTCATTAGAGACCTTCATTGGAGCTGTGTGGCCTGTCCTACAGAATTTGGACGTGTGCATCCCCACAGTTGCCTGAAGCACTTTTTTAAAATCTCATATTTGCAGTTATATCCTGTTGGTTCTGTTTCCCTAGAGAACCCTGACTAACACATATTGCATATAAAATTATCTAATTTATAATGTTTTATAATAGCTTATAATGAATTTTTATCTCACAAAATTGTGTGGGTAGATCTATACTTGAATGCATGTCTTAGATATTTTTCAGACTTCTGACAGTCATATGTGTTTTTAAATATAATTAAACTTAATTTGAATTCATTGATAATTAATGAATTGATTGGTTGTGTTAAATAATATAATATCTATCTTCTTGAACCCTTATAAATTTTCATGCTGTGTATATTTTCAAAACAGTGTGTATGTTTCAATACAACATTACAGTATGGAAAAGTAACGTTTAATATTGAAATTATGGGAGCAGATTTTCTACACATCCTGCTTTATATTTATATTTTAAATATCTTAAAATAAATGGGAACCCTGGAGATTTTCTAATCTAGAATGTATTTATTCTAATTTTTCACAAACTATAAAACCATGAGCTCATTAGTGTCACTGCCCAATGACTGAACGGCACATAGCAGCTAGGAGAGAAACATCTATATTTTACAGAGTAGATATATTCGTAATGGGTAAACCACACTAAGGATTTTCTATTTTTGTAGTTTCTCCTACACAGAACTTATTTGTTTTAAGTGAATCATCAAAAATAAGAGGTACACACAATTAACAAAAATAAATAATGAAAATGTCATCAGTTATGATCTGAGGTTCCAAAGATGTGACATCAGGGTCTAGTAGTTATCTAATGGAGTTAAATATATCATGCTTTCAGCTTTATAATAAAATGCATGCATGCACACATGCATACGTGCCCACACACACATATTCTATATTATAAATATGACTTCCAAAATAAAGTACTACCAGGAGACCACACATGTCTGTGTTTATGTTTGGGGAACCAATTAATCATAAAATTAAGTGACTACCCTGGCTGCTTGTTGTAGTGTTTTACAGAATTGGGTACACGGATGTAATATTAGTAATGAATGTTCTCAAACGTGCAAAATACCAGACCAAGTCATCATTTTATAAATAAGAGATGACCGTTGCTAAACTTCTTTAGGATTCTGCCTTTAGTTTGGACTTGCTATCACTGGTCATTTTAGTGGCTAGATTGATAGTGAGTTCTCCATTGTCACAATTTTACATTGAATTTTGACTAGCGATTCCATTTACTAAGGTTGTGTCCTTTTGAGGGCCACCATGAACACAACCACAACACAGAGTACTTCCATACTAGAGCGGAGATTGCCACTCAAGCCAATTAAATACTCATACCAAAAGCTGACAATATAATTAACATTAAAGAAAAACATTGCATATTGTACAATTTACCTGATGTTATTAATGGTTCTATTAAAAGAAAAGAAAGAAAGGCAATAATATTTGTTCTCATGGAAACTCTCTCTAAATATATTGCAAAAGGCAATGATTTGTCATTTTTATTCTTTTTATATTCAGTGTGTTCAGTTGTTAAAGAACAAAGGCCAAAAAATGAATTAACCTTTGCCCCTTGTTTGATAAGAATGAAGCTAAAATAAAAACCACCTAACATTACTGTTTTTAAATTGAAGTTACTGAGAAGACAGATGAAGGCTCTAAAATAACCCCAGATGGTTACCGGTATATCTCTCAAAACAAAAATGCCAACTTGTTTAGTTCAAAGATTATTAGTTCCTTTATTCTACAATTTGGGATTTTACATCTCATAATGTGAGAAATCACTGTCTTATCCAGCAGACTATGTGACCCTGGGCTAATTAAAAGGAGTACATGAGCAGGTCAGGTTGAAGCAAAGCTGCTTCATTACAAGCGGTGGTTGTTCCCTGGAGGCTGAAGCATCAAAAGATTCCTGGAACAGGTCCAAGGCATCAGTCAGAGGCAATGCACTTCGCAGACAGTAAGGCTACTGAGTGGGATTGCAGCACTGGGAACTCTTTGATCTGAGCATGGCTTTTTATTTGTTTGTCAGATTGTTGAAATAAGAGACCTTAGAGGGACTCTAAGATGTAGGAAGAAACTGAATGTGACCTTTTTAGCAGAAAGGCCAGATTTGGATGGGGGGGCTAGTTTTACTATCAGATTCTGGCCCCTTTTTAAGTAGTGAATAGCAGATTAACGGAATAGGCTAACAGGAGAACATGGCGGCTCCTTGAAGGCTGAAGATTTCCATTCCTTGGGTCCCTCACCTCATGGACTAGTACTATCATTCTACCGCTATGTTATAGTCTTACCAGAAGCTTGATATTTGAAGAGAACAACATTATGCTTTGAACAAGACTGGGGTTATAGAATCAGATAGGCTGCCTGAAAAGTTCTGTGATAATCCCAATCCTAGGTATCTCTTCAACAGAAATAATGCAACCTGTAAGCAAAGGTGAGCATTGTAGAATCATTTGTGAAGGTGAACCATGAAAGGAATTAAAAAAACATATTAATAGGAGGGTTTATGTCTAATATATAACATCCATGCAATATATATATAATATAATAATTGAACATATGTGTATATATCTGTATATATACAAATCCATATATATGTGTGTATATATTTGTGTATATATATGTATATATATACAAATCCATATATATGTGTATATATTTGTATATATACACATATATATACAAATCCATATAATAGTTAATTAAACAACATTAAGAGTGAAAGAAGTAGATGGATATACCAATGTGAAATTTATACATATAAATTCCGTTCCATTTTATAATATATGTAACACATATAAATATTTATTATATAAATTTGTATATTAAAATGCATTATATATTTTACTACACACATGCACAGACAGATACTATAACATATATTGATAAACATATATACATTGTTCTATTTTACTAGCTGCTGGAATGCAATACACCAGAAACAGAATGGCTTCTAAAAAGGGGAATTTAATAAGTTGCTAGTTTACAGTTCTAAGGCCGAGAAAATGTCCCAATTACAACAAGTCTATAGAAATGTCCAATCTAAGGCATCCAGGTAAAGATATCTTGGTTCAAGAAGGCCGATGAAGTTCAGGGTTTCTCTCTCAAGTGAGAAGGCACATGGCAAACACAGTCAGGGCTTCTCTCTCAGCTGGAAGGGCACATGGAAAACACAGCATCATCTGCTAGCTTTCTCTCCTGGCTTCCAGTTTCATGAAGCTCCCCAGGAAGCATTTTCCTTCTTCATCTCCAAAGGTCGCTGGCTCGTGGATTCTCTGCTTTGTGGTGCTGCAGCATTCTCTGCTCTCTCTAAATCTCTTTCATTCTCCAAAATGTTTCCTCTTTTATAAGCTTCAGAAACTAATCAACACCCCCCCCAAATCAGTGGAGACATGTTGTCAGTTTAATAATTAAACTAGTCCAGTTTAATAAGCACTCTGATTACATCACATCTCCAGGGAGATGATCTAATTACAGTTTCAAACATACAATGCTGAATAGGGACTAGAAAAATCGGCTGCCTTTACAAAACAGGATTAGGATTAAAACATGGCTTCTCTAGGGGACATATATCCTTTCAAACCAGCACACACATTACTGATAGAAATGGAAAAAAAAAAATGAGATTGAGAATGTTTTTTGTATTTATATAGGTAGAACATTTTTTTAATGCTCTTTGAGAATACTCATGCATGAGTATGGGGTTAGAAAGCTAGAGAGGTTGATAATTGTTTTGTACATTTTAGATTAAGATTTTCAAGATGAATAATTATATTTGTAAGTGAGAAAGATACTTTCCAACCACCCTAAAAAGTCTGTGGTTTTGTCTTCTTTAGAGAGCAAATGTTTGAAGGCCCTGATCTTGCTCTAAGCTTTCACATTAAAATGTAATTTTCTTTCCTTGTCACCTAGTTTATCATATTCTTTCTTTTCAGTTGAGCAATGATCAGAATTTTCTTTGAATTATACTTTTCATTGATGATTATTGTTAGAAGATTTGTAGAAAATTTTGATTTAAGTGTACTTTTCCTAATAAAAGATGTATCCATAACTTAAACATTTAATTTTACTTATAAATAACATGCAAATATTCCATTCTCTTAATGTTGGCCAATGTCATTGTTTTAGGTATGGAGGTTCCAGACTCATTAGAGTTCCATATTTTCTTTCTTGAATGCTAAGAAGATGTTCTTCAGTAGTCAATTTAATTTTCCCAAATGGGGAGATAATTTAAACTCATTTGTAAATACTTTGAATTCATAATCCTTCAAATGTTTAATAACTCTTTTCCCTCAGTCATATCTTATATTTGTGTCACACGATCTTTACTTTTTCCAAATAGTCATTTAATTTTCATAAAAGAAATTCTTTTAAAATTGAGTTTTCATCTGCTTATTTAATATTCAATTGATTCATATTATTGGAAAGTAGCATGGGCAGTTTGGGGAACATAAACTAGCAGACCCTTGGTAAGCATGCAATATAAGGTGGGAAGAGGAGCGTGGCTCACTACAGAATAGCTACAAGCCTAGTGAGTAAAGAGGGCTTTGGACATTACACAATTGGTGTTATAGAGCAGTGGCACAAAAGTGGAAGGTATTTCTCCCCCGAGGAAATATTTGTCAATGTTTGGAAACATTTTGATTATCGCAGCTAGAATGGGGGTGTTTCTGCTGGCCTCTAGTGGGTGAAACCAGGGAGTCTGCTAAATATCTTACAATGCACATGACAGTTCCCAGTGAAAAGAATTATCTTGTCCAAAATGCTGATAATGATGAGGTTGAGAAGCCAGGTTAGAGAGGATATGGAGAGCTAGTAAGTCTGTGGTTCATTTAAGTGACAAAAAATGTTGAAATATTGTTCCACTTAACAAGATTTGTGTGTGTTTTTTCCTAGATGAAAGTGGAACATTCATATTTTCCTCAACCTTTCATACTTCATAGAAAAGTAAATATCAGTACACAGTAAATGCACAATATATTCTTGTTCAATGATACAGGTTCAGAATACAGAAATAATCTGCTGCAAGGCAAAGAGGAGGGAAAGATTAATATTGTAAAGAAAATCAAGGTAGAATCTTTAAGAAGGCTGGAAATAGGGAGATAAATTAAGAATATGTTTTGTAAAAGTATCTTGCAATCATATGTGAAAAATTTTCTATTACAAAATCTCTTAAAACATCTTGAAAACAGGTTTTAAATATATTTTCCAATAACAAGAAGATTTTGTGTATATTTTAGAAGTTTGCAAGCATGGGGCAGATGCACAACATAATTACTTGTGATTAACCTGAAATATTGCTAAATTTAACCCTGCTTACGCATGAATGCAAGCAAAGTAAACAGGTTGAGTTATTTTCATGAAGATGGATTATATTGAAATTATTTTTATACCCATAGAATTGAATGTTAAAATAAAGTCCTGCAATGTTATTTCATATAGTATGGCATATCTATATTGATATATTGTTTCTTCTACGAGGTTTGGAAATAATTTATGCAGTAATATTAATGTGAATTTTCAAAAGTCATTATATTTGGTTTAGGTTTTGATATTTATAAAGTGAGAAAAATGTTATCCCTTCTAATATTTTATCCAAATGTGCTAAAACTTGCTTGTAATTTGGGAATCTGTTAAGTCAGAAGAAGTTAAATAATCAATAATCTATTCACTGTTATAAAGCAGTTATTACATCAATTAAGGCACTCACCAAATGGATAGAGTGATTAAATAGTCATAACATCTTTCATATAGTTAAATTGCTTCATAAAGCAAATAGTTCATGTTTGCTTTAGCAATATTGGTAGAGAGAGATGGTGTCTCTCTGATACTAATAGGATTTAATTTCCTTAAGGAAAATTATACTGTGTGATGGAGGAGAATGATTTAGCAGATTCTTATCTTATACAATCATGTTAGCTAACCTAGCAGGATGCAGAGCTGTAATGGACAAGGTAAAAGCTGATATTAGGAGTTTCTGAGTAATTCAGAGTTCTGACATCTAATATTGGCTTTGTGTCCAGCCCTTCACATTATATACACTTAGCATGCCCTCGCGCAGGCTGGTACTCCTGTGGGAAACATCTGGCCATAGTTGATTTCTAATGGCCTCTCTGTTTAAAATGAACATGATTTTTGGGGAGGTAGGGAGTCTTTATCCATAAATAACTTTCAGATGTTTATGTCTTCAGTTTCTTTAAGAATTCTAGATTCTCATTTCTCTGCTGATTTTGGCATTACCCATCTCCAGTCCCCTCTCCTGTACCACTTTCCTCTCTTACCCTAAAACAAAGTGCTAAACCGTGGGTAGTTGTTTATTTGCACATATTTTATAGGATAGCTGTTTAAAAAGCCAGCTAATTGCCCTAAAGTAGCACCCTTTCATCACAGCCTGACATCAGTGGGTCTCAACATAGACATATATCCTCTGGGAAAATAATCAAAATCAGGAAAGTGTACATACCCTTAAATGTCATTAGAATTGTAGCATTTACATAGGTGAAAAACATCACTATTAATTTTAAATTTTCATTATCTAATACCTTCTGGATCAGTACAGAATTCATTCTCAGGTTTCTTTCAAAGAATGCAATTGTGCATTTTAAGCCAAATGAATAAGCTAGATAGTTTTATTTTCAAAGAACAGAATTGTATGTTTTAAGCAACAGGAGGTAAGCTAGATGCTGAACTGGGAACTAATGAGAATAGAATAATGAGAATGCAAGCAAGATAAATCTCAGCATAGGTATGTGGATGACTTGAAAAGTTGCAAAGATACATGAAAAAACATTATGCAGAGGCGAATGAAGTGAAAGTAACCATTAAACTCACAAACAATTACAAGGACCTTAAACCACAGTAAATAAACCTCCTCAGAAATTATCCTTTCTGTGTTATATTGGGCAAAGGAAATGTGCAAGGTTGTGGGGGTTAAGCATCAACATGTTCCATGTATTTTATCATGTCTGAAAAAATATTTTATGAGAATATTTATATAGGAATATGTGTGGGTTATCACAAACTTCTACAAATTCCATAGCAGCTTCTGACACCAATTATTTTGGTATTCAAAACTTCAATCAGCAACTGCAAAGACTGAAGTAATCCAACCAAATTCAATTCTGACCCCAACTTTCCAGAGTTAGACTAGACTCTACGAGTCTAACTCATCCATACTTCTGACCAAATTTGAGAGTTCCCACCATTTCTTTGAGTTTCATAATGTGTTAGAAGGTCTCCCAGAACTCACTGAAGGTGCTATATTTATGATTATAGTTTTATTAAAATAACACAAATAACAAGCCAAAAGAAGAGACAAATAAGGCAAGGTCTGGTAGGGTCTCAAACACAAACTTTCACATCCCCTCCACATGGGCGCAGAACGTGTCACCTCCTGGTACTACAGCAATGTATTTTCTCAATCATGGAAGCTTATTGGGGTTTCAAATGTCCTGAGTTTATACTATTTTGTTCCATATGCATGAGTGATTAAATCAATGCCCATGTGATGAAAATCAAACTGTAGCCCCTTCCCTGACAGAAGTAGGCCCACAGCCCCAACCCCTGGTGGAGTCAGCATATACCCTATGATCACAGGCCTGGTGGCGCCCCCCCCTTCTCCCCACACTTCTCCTTTGTCTTCTTGTTAGCATATGAACAATCAGGTATGGTCCTGGATCCACCATGAAGAATAACTGATGCTCCTATCAGAGGAAACTCCAAAGACTCAGGGTTTGCTTCCCCAGGAACTGAGGATAAAGCCCAGTGAAGTTGTTTTTTCATTAAATTGCCAAATATTATGTGGGAATGTTAAAAAAAAAAAAAAAAAAAAAAAAAACAGAGAAAATGAGAGCATGAGCAAAACAGCCAATTCTTACCTCAGTAAGCTACTACTTTTGTAAGTTCTCAAGAGCTATATGCTTAAATAATATACTGCATCAAAAACATTCTGGGTTATGTAGAACCTTGGCTCTAAAGCAATAAAATTGCCCACTGTCGAATGATGCTGGATTATGTAAAGGGCACTTCTGTCCATTCTTGAGAAAGGTCTAACACTGGCTCCAAGGCAAGCTTAAAGACATTTTTCTTCCCTTTCTTTCTAAGACCAAACCAGATTCTTGCATAATATGACTCCAAATATGAGGAAATCTCATCATGGTAAGAAGATCCATATGTCATACCACAAAAAGCCCAAGAAAGAATAAGAATCTAAGAAAATTTGAACCTATTCTTTTGTTCAAGAGAGAAAAGTCTAGTTCATGCAACAAAGGGAAAATCTTTTGTCCATATTATTTTGCATTTGTGAGGGGATGAAGATAAGAAAAATACCCCTGAAATAGTAAAGATCTTAGCATATTTGAAATGTTAATTAAATGTCATAAGGATGGAACATGAAGAATAAGGAAAAGAGGCATAATATAAAGATGAAAACAAAGAAAAGTGGTAGCACATGATAGGGTCTCTTGAGCTTTGTTAAATTCCAAACCTGGTAACCTTAAGAAAAATGAGAAATCATATAATAACAAAGTGTGCTAGTGACATATTCAAAAATACAGTTTTAAAGTATCTTTTCAGCTAAAAATTCACAACGGGTCTGAATTAGGTGATGGTGGTAGACCTGGGAAGTATGAAGAAATTTGAAAGATATTTAGGTCATAGGGTGACCAGAAATTGTAATTGATTTGATTTTGGTAAAACAGAGGAGAAAGCTAGTCTGATTTCTGATGTGGACAACCTAATGAGTAGTGGTGTCAATACTAAGATGAAGAAGAATACATTTTATTCCTGGAGTGGTGGTATAATGAATGAATTTTTTTTAATTAATTTTTATACATTTTGAATCTGTGGTCCCTCTGAAGCATGAATGTGGAAAATTACTTGGGTTTGTACTCAGAAAAAACTCTAGATTGAAATGTAAATTTGAGTGTGGTCAGCATATAGATAATAATCTCACAATGATCAGTTAACTTGATTTTTATTTTGTGCAAAGATTCAAGTAAAAATATAAACATGAAAAGAGGAGAGAATCTGGAGCTAAATATAAAAGAATTGAGAGAACTTAATTGTGTTTTTGAATTCTCTAGACTACTTACTCTGTCCTATTGTATTTCTAGGGCATATTGTTGTAAGAAAACTGCTTAAGAAATTAGGGTTTCAAAGGTTTTTATTAAAATGAGCATTCTCTCATTCCCCTTTGAATTTTTCCTTCATTGTTCACTTAAAAAATCCATTATTCAAATATAAATGTAATAACTGCCTTTAAATTGAATATAAATTATCCTAATTTTTGCTTCCTTTTATTGTAAAGAAATAAAATATTATCCTTGTGTTTTCTTCCTTGCATGTTTTGTAAAGACTAGGATTTTAAAAAGTAGCTCCTAGAAATTTATAATGCAACATCAGAGAATGCACAGAACCCCCAAAAGGGGAATTGTTTAAGGAGAAAAATGCTTTGATCCACATCACACATTGTTGGCAGTGAAGGAGGCAGAGTGGACTAGGAGGGAGAGAGGCAGGTTTGCATTTGCTTATGGTCAATATAAGTTTGTTGTATGAAGTGGAAGTTCTTTAAAGAGAGAAAAATGTAGGAAGTTATTAGATCATTTCAAAATTGCATTAATTATATTATTTATATATATATATTTATAACATTTATATAGATTCCTTTTTATTTTGGCACCTAATTTTGATATATATAACTCAGTGACAAAAATAATTGTGCTTGGTTTATAGCAGGCAGCCCCTGTTTGCCCAAGCCATCTCTTCTCCCAGCAGGCAAGCCACTGTTTACTCAGGCCATTTCCCCTTTAGGAAGTCTCACTCGCCCCAGAAATGTTTGAAACTGCGTGTAGGCAGGATAAGAAAAATTCCTGTAGAGACCCCTCCCCTTCTGTACATATGCACATAGCCAAGCGCTTCCTTTCAAATCCTGTGACAGCCCCTGCTGGGGTCTCAGACTTTCAGAGGCTACTCAGCTGAGCCCTATGGCCATAGATGAATAAAACCTACTTCCTGAAACTTCAGAGCCTGGACCCTTTTTTTTCCTGTTTTCACATAATGTTCCTGGAGGTTTGCAGCCTCGTTCCTGGTTCCACACAACAGGTTAAACTTCATAAAGATCATATGAGAGAAGCAGATCTCTGCTCTGGGCATCAAGGACACAACACCCCTCAGTCTAATGTTATCGTATAACCATCTGTGATGGTTCTTAATTTAACTCATAGAAATATGTTCTTAAATTTAACCCATTCCTGTGAATATGAACCCATTATAAGGAGGATCTTATGATGAGATTACTTCAGTTAAGGTGTGGCCCAACTTAATCAGGATGTGTCTTAGTCCTTTTACTGGAGTCCTTATAAGCAGAATGAAATTCAAACAGAGAGGGAGAAAGCCATGGGAAGCAAGAAGCTAAATGTTAATGGAAGTCAGAAGAGAGGGGAGAGGCCAGGGGAGACAGCCATGGCCATGGCCATTTGAGAGGGGAGCCCGGGACCAAGGATCCCTGGCAACCAGCCCAGATTGCCAGTCCTTGGAAAGACAGCATTGCCTTAATGAGGCCTTGGCTTGGACTTGATTTAGACTGCTGGCTTCAAAGCTGTGAGCCATTAAATTCCCATTGTTCAAGCCAAATCATTGCATGCTATTTCCTTAAGCTGCCAAGGACCCTAAAATATCATCTTTGGGAGACCAAACTAGTGGTGCATCAATTGTTGAATAAGGTGATTCAGAACAATGAATGATTAACTTACATCATAAATTGCCTTATAAGTCACACTGTATTGCTGGTGATAATTAAAAAAAAAAAAACTGTTAAAAATGTACATCTGCATAGCACTAAATAAAATGCATATATGGTACTACAATTGCAAGTTTGTTTTACTTTTTTTCTTCTTTCCTAACATTGTGAAGGGTTTGATACTCAGCTTTATATGAGAATTTGAAGAGAGTAGTATTGATATCTGTCAGTTCCAGGAAATTATGTAATGAATTCAGTCATTATAAAATAAATCATTTGCATGAGGTTCCATTATATGTGCATAATACCAGTGTGTAGATTAATATTGGATTTTATCTTGTTCGTATATATCTGACACTACTATCGTATGTTTTTTTAAATACAATTCAAATATCATCTTCTGATTTATCAGCTGGAACCTAAATAGATTAATATGTATGCACACAAATATGTGTATATGCACACGTGCTATAGATGTGTATACATATATGTGTATGTGTATACACACATACACACTTACATGTAGAAAGAGATGTTTGTCTTTTAATCCGAGTCCATATCAGTGTTTTCTAAAGAGTCAAAATTCTGCATTTTAGTTAATCTATTTTAAACCATTAACTGTTGCAATAGTTTAAATCTTGCTAATGAATCAAATTATTTAGTAAGAGCTATTATATATTGTTGATGGCCCATCTGAAGCTATTACACATTACTTTAGTGTTTCTCTTTCTTTGTTTTACAAAGTTAAGCCACACATTTTTTCCTGTTGTTTTTATTTATTTTTTCCTAAAATGCACAATGGTAATGAAATTCACATTTAAAAATACAAATGTTTGAAGTAGACATAGGTTATATTTCACAGTTTCCTGGGCAACATTCTGTGACACAATGTCATCTGATTGATTGACTGGTAGATTGTTTAATACGGGGATGACTGGAAATATTTTCATCAAGGGACATCCTTTACATTACTGAAACTTAAGAATATGTATTTCCAGTAGTGATATTGACTATTAGTTCTCATTTTTACTGTCATATCTTCTACCACTTTCTATGCAGGACACAGAAGAGTTAGCAAAATATAGGAAAAAAATTGAGATTTTTCTCAGACCGCACTAAAATATAGGATGCATTGATGTTTGATTATTCATGCAACTATAAGAGCAACAATTATAAAAATGATAGAATAAATTATTATTAATTGTAGTATTAAATGAAGTACAGGTCAAATATTACAAAAGGATTAAATGAGCTTGACAAGCTTTACACATGCCTAAAAATATTAAGGACCTCTAGAGAATTTGTGACTGCTGGTACACAGTAGGCACTTGAATTTTTTTCTCAATGTATGGTAAGTCAACAAAATTTTATTTGTATATAGACCCAAATCTCCCAATTAGGCAAGAAAATAAAGGAGAATGAGTAATCTCAGCATTTAAGAAAATATTTTACATTACTAAGGAGAAACAGAAGGTAATTATATAAGATATCAACTCATTTAGGGGCAATGAGAATTCAGTTACTGTGATCACAGTCAGCACAGTAGCTAAAGTATTCTCATCCAGCCAGGCCTGTGAGGGGTATGCACCACCTTCAAAGAGTGCAACCACCTCTAGCACACAGCTGCTTTTTAACTTTAAAAGTTGAACTAACTTAGGGTCCAACTTAAATAAGAGGAGGAGTGAGACAATAATGCCACGAGACAATTTGTCCAACTTTAAGGAAAAAAGCACAAAAAACTGGTGAGGTAGCACTACAGCAGAACAGGAATGTCTTTGATAGTGCTGAAATCACTGACAGTCCAGTTTTAAAGAATTTAAACTATTTTTCCTGAAACCAAAGAAGGCCTTGTCCTAACAGACCCTCAAAGTATCAGTTTCTTAATAACTGTAGTTTGGATAATATCATTACTATTCCTATATTTGTTGAAACTATTCAATAAAACAATTTACCGCATTGCTCAGCAAATGCTAAGATCTCGGTTTGTATTAACCTTGAATGAGTACATCAGTTGTACTAACATCAGTTGGTTGTTTCGTGAATCATGTTTATTATCTGTTGGGCATCATATAGACCATTTATAATGTAAATACGGACAGGCTACAGTCATGGTCCTCCCGGAGATTATCATGCATTGGAAGATTAGACTTGATGTGAGAAATCCTCTAACATATATTTCAGTGAATGAATCCCATTCCCTGAATAAAATCACATTCCAAAAATAAAAATCTTGTTATTTTAGGGATACATGGGTGATTCAGTGGTAGAATTCTCACCTTCCATGTGGGAGACCTGGGTTCGATTCCTGGACCATGCACACCCCCAAAAAAATCTTATTATTTTAAAATCAATTTTGCCTGATTCAACGCACTTTCCAGTATAAGCCAACCTATCCAAATTTTTAAAAATCCAAAGAAATAAAATTATGGACATGGTAATTTATTATGGTCATAAATTGCTCAAGTCTTCTATATTCTCCTTTTTTACTAGAGATACACGTTTCTATGCAACAAAAAGGAAATTTTCCATGCTATAAAGTCACATAATTCCCATTAAGTGATTCCTAGACAAAAAATAAAATAAAAAATAAAACACAATCCGCAAATCTGTTAGAAATCTGTACAAGAGTGAGCTTTTTTTTAAATTTTGCTTTATTGCTTTGGCATACTATGCTGCCACTATGCGATGATATCTTCCTTTATATGATAATCTCACTGAGGAGAGAATGACACTGCACAGTAATATTTGTCCAAATCTTTGCAGCATAATAAATATGCTACATGTATAACTTAATATGATAAATAGTCACCCTCATAATTCATTCTCAGAGAATATTTATGCACTGTCTATGTCAACATTGTTTTCCTTTCCTCGGTTTTGCTCACATTCTCCCGGCTAGGTCGTCTAACATTCAATACCTTCATACTGAGTTCACACTAAGTTTGTAAATGAAATTTGCTAAAAAAATAACCAGTGTCTAAATAACTTGCCATTACCCTAAGAAAATGGTCCATACACAGGCCCTGCAAACTGTTTCACTCAAAAGCTTCCCAAGTCAGGAGATCAAAGCTTTTACACTTTTGTGCTTTCATAGGTGGTAGACTATTTCTTTAACCTTCTATCCTGCCAAAAGGATATGTAATAACTGTTTTTAAGTTTAATTATGTTTTAGAAATTCTTCCCTTAATAATGTCTCTATTTTCTTCAAGCACACTATATTTTACGTTCCCTTGTTTACCTGTGTGGAAACCCAGGGCCCAAGCCCCCACTCCACACTGAGAATATGTTACTGCACATCGCTACCTATGATGGTTGGGAAAGAAATTAAGGTCACCAGACCCACTCAAGTGGGAAGGAAGAAGAATGTACAGATGGTGTCATAAACAAAGCATTGAAACCCTGCTCTCTTGATCACTGCTGATAACAAACCTTCAGATTCCTGTATCTCAAGACCCTGCTGAAACTTTGTTGTTACACCCTTGTCTTAAACCCTTTTAAGCTGTCCCTTGCACCCCCCACCACTTTTACAAAGCACTGACTTCCATTTTTCTGAATGGTCACTGTGCTGGTTTGTACCCCAGAAAAGCCATCTTTTAATCCTCATTCAATATTGCTGAGTAGAATATTTTTATTGTTTTCATGGAGGTATGACCCACCCAATTGTGGGTGGTAACTTTTGATTAGATGATTTACATGGAGATGTCTTCAACCATTCAAGGTGGGGTTGCTTACTGGAGCCCTTTAAGAGGGAACCATTTAGGAAAAAGCTTTAGAGCCATGAGATCCACAAGAGCCACCAGAACCAACAGGGCCTAACAGTATAGACGGAGCCCTAGGGAAGCCCTGGAAGAGAAAGCTAGCAGATCTAGCAGCTGAGAAGAGAAAATCTGAATGTCATCAGCCTTCTTGAACAAGGTATCCTTCCCTGGATACCTTAGATTAGATATTTCTATAGCCTTGCTTAAATTTGGACACTTTTATGGCCATAGAACTGTAAATGTGCAACTTATTAAATTCCCCTTTTTAAAAGCCATTTCATTTCTGGTATATTTCATTCCAGCAGCTCATAAACTAAAACAGATTTTAGTGCCAGAAAAGTGGGGTGCTGATGTGGTTTGCAAATGCAAAACATGATGTAATGCTTTTAAAATGGATAAGAAGAAGATTCTGAAAGAGTTGTGAGGAGCTTGATAGAGAAGGCCTAGAATGCTTTGAAAAAACTGATGGCAGAAATGTGGACTCGAAAGATACCTCTGACAAGGCTCTAGATAAGGAAGGTATTACTGCAAACTGGAAGGAAGGCAAGCCTTGCTTTAAAATGGCAGATAATCTGCCAAACTGACGAGTAGTTTTGACTGAAAGGCAGATTTTAAAAGCCATGAACTTGGATATTCAGCAGAAGAGATTTCCAAATTAAATATGGAAAGTGCAAGCCTGGTTTTTCCTTGCAGCTTACAGCAAAATATAATAGGAAAGAGATAAGTTGAGAACTAACCTCTTGGATAAAAAGAAACCATAAATTGCTGGTCTGGAGAATTCTGGGCTTCTGGAAAAGGAGATCCCATAAATAGTGCCCCCCCCACATGAGAATTTAACCAAATGTAAAACCAGTCAGCCATTTCAGAAAAAGCCAGGATTGGAGATGGAGTTTTCCAGGAAGGATCTGAGGAAAGTCTTTTTGTCTGATGGGCATCATCCCAGCCTACTGCATAAGAAACCAACAAGGGTGTTGTGGAATATGTATAAACAGAACCACAACCAGTCTGGACTAAGAGGGGCAAAAAAGGGACACAGTAGAGGAAAAATAACTTTAGAGGCAGAACTATGGAGGTCAGGGTCTAAAGTCAATAAACCATGGCCAGGAGAGAGGATCCACCCAATCACTTGGAGAGGCTGAGTTTGCCCTGAAGACAGAGGATAAGCCTTCTGTCTTCTGCAGTAGAAGAGTCATGCTACCTCATGCCTTGGAGAGGGAAGAACATCTTTCTTGGGAATTGGGAAGAGCCTGGTTGCTACCCCATTGCTGTGGAGGGGTTGAACATGTGCTCCAGAGATGGAAGAGAACCAGGGATAGCCCCAAAGCTTGGAGAGGGTGAAGCCTAGAAAAAGGTGGCCTGTGCAATGTCCCCCAAGTGTGCATTTGGAGAGGGGTGGGCTGCTGCATAGGCCCTTGAAAAAGGTAAGACTGCTGCTTTCTAAACCCCCAAAGATAAATGACTCTCAGACTTTGAAATCTAATGGAGCTTGCCCTGCAGGTTTTCAAAACTGTTTGGGAATGGTGACCCCCATGTTCCTTCCAATTTCTCCCCATGGAAATGGGAATATGTATCCTATGACTATCCCTCCTTTGTATATTAGAAGCAATTTTCTCTGAGTTTTACAGATCCAGAGCCAAAGGAGAATTTTTGCTGTAAGAAGACCATACCTGTAGTGGACTTTGATGAGACTATGTATTCTTTCTGACTTTGTGTTGTACGTGTATTGTTACTGAAATGGTTTAAAGCTTTCTGATATTGTTATGGAATGAATGTATTTTGCATTTGGAAAGAACATGGATTTTGGGATCCAAAGGGTGGAATGTGTTGGTTTGAATCTATTATGTACCCCAGAAGAGTCATGTACTTTAATCCTCATTCAGTATTGCTGGGTGGAATCTTTTTGATTGTTTCCATGGAGATATGACCTACACAATTGCGGGTGATAATTTTTGATTAGATGGTTTCCATGGAGATGTCTCCACCCATTCAAGGTGAGATTGCTTACTGGAGTCCTTTAAGAGGGAACCATTTTGGAAAAAGCTTTAGTGCTATGAGAGCCATGAGTGGTACCAGAACCAAAGAGCCAACAGAATGGGCAGAGCTCCAGGGAAGCCGTTGAAGAGAGAGCTAGCAGATCTTGCTACGTGCCTTTCCAACTGAGAGAGAAACCTGAATGCTATCAGCCTTTGTGAACCAAGGTATCTATCCTTAGATGCCTTTGATTGGACATTTCTATTGCTCACCTTTAATTTGGATATTTTCATGGCTTTAGAACTATCAACATGCAACTTAATAAATTCCTCTTTCTAAAAGTCATTCCGTTTTGATATATCACATTCCAGAAGCTTACAAACTAAAACAGGCACCATGGGAAAGATTTTTTCTGTTCTTAAGTTCCAGTGAAATCCATGCTAATTCCTAGCCTAGTGTGTTCTTTGGTCTTGTGGTTGGAACAGTTGGGGAGTATATGTGTTCTGTTAGTTTGCAAGATGCCATAATGCAAAATAGCAGAACTGAAGCAGCTTTTAAAAAGGGGAATTTCATAATTTACAAGTTTACAAATCTAAGAAGTGAAAGTGTCCAAACTAAGGTACCAATAAGAGATTACCTTCTCTCAAGAAAGGAGGTAATGATAATGATGGGTTAGGAAGACCTCTATCAACCGAGTAGTCATATGGCTGGCCTCTGCCAGTCCTTTGTTCCTGAGCTCTATTACCTTCAGTCTCTGTTCCTAGCTGGGTTTCTCACTCTGCTTCTCCAGGGCTGGATTTCATCTCTTGGCTTCCCTTGGCTCTCTCCATGCTCTGGCTTGCTTAATATCTCTTGGTAATGTCTGCTGGGCTCCAAGCATCTCCAAGCATCCGTGTCTCTATTCTCCAAGTGTCTGCATCTGTGTCAGCTCTGCTGTGAAGTTTCTTTGGGCTTCTGTTGTTTCTATAGGCTTTGTCATTCCTGTCATTTCTGACTCTACAAAGTGTTTCCTCCTCTAAAGGATTCTGGTAATTTAACTAAGAACCACCTGGAATGGGTGGAGTCCCATCTCCATCTAATCAAAAGTCACACCCACAATTGGGCGCATCATATCTCTGTGGAGATAATCTGATCAGAAGTTTCCAAATTATAGTGTTGAATCAGAATTAAAAGAAATGGCTGCCCTCACAAGATTGAGTGAGTATTAAAGCATGACTTTTCTAGGTATACATAATATTTTCAAACCAGCACATATGTCAACTATAGTGCCTAGTTATTTAATCAAATACTAATCTAAATGATGCTGAGAAGGTTTTATGTAGATGTTGTTAACATCTACAGGCAGTTGACTTTAAGAAAAGGAATTACTTACTCTCAGAAATGTGGCTGGGGCCCAACCAAACAGTTGAAGCAAACACTGAGATTTCCTGGCAAAGAAGAAATTCTTCCTCAATATTCAACATCAACTCCCATCTAGGTTTCCAGTCTCCTGGCCTGCTCTACTAATTTCAGTAACAAAATTGCAGCTTTCACTCCTGCCTGATGTTCTGTTCAGCCTGTCTGCCCTACGCATTACAAATTTTCCAGTCCCCATAATCATGGAGACAGATCTTTTTAAAAAATCCTGATGTGGATATATATCTTTATAGGTTGAATTGTGTCCACAAAAAGATATACTGAAGGTCTAACCTCCAGTAACTCAGAATGTGATCTTATTTGGAACTAAGGTTGTTGCAGAAGGAGAAATTTAAATTAAGATGAGGTCATACCTGAATAAGGAGGGTCCCTAATCCAATATGACTAGTGTCTTTATAAGAAGAGTAAAATAAATAGAGGGGGGAGGTCACATGATAACAGAGGCAGAGAATGAAATGTTGCTGCTCTAAGCCTAGGAAAGCCGAACATTGCCCACAAACCACCAAAAGCTAAGAAGCAGCAAGGAACATATCAGAGGTGTCAGATATCAGAGGGGGCATGGCCTGACAGTGACTTCATTTTGAACTTCTAACCAGCAGAATTTTGAGAAAACAAATTTTTGTTTTAACCTACCCTGTTTGCGGTACTTTCTCATGGCAGCCCTAGGAATCTAAGGTATACATGTATCCTATTTCTTCTTTTTTTGGAGAACCCTGACTGACAGGTTGCATCTGTTACATACTTAAAATCACATTCTTAAATTTAATCCATTCCTGTTGGTGTAGACCTATTCTAAGTTGGACCTTTGATTAGGTTATTTCAATTGAGAGGTGACTTTAATCCTCTTACTGGAGTCCTTTATAAGGGATGAAACACATACAGAAGCTAAGAGATGGAATTAAGGGAAGCTCCCAGAGAAAAACCCCAAAGAAATGAAGAGAGGACCCACAAAAAAATAAATGAATAAAAAGGAAACCGTTGAAGCCAGAAGCTAAAAGCAATGAAACTAGGAGGGAAGGACTTTCAGATGGTGACCTTGTGCCTTCACATGTGACAGAGGTGTCCCAGATGCTGGCAGCCTGTCTTTAACATCCAGGTGTCATCCTGTCAATATCTTGAGTTGGACATTTCATGGCCAAAGAATTGTAAATTGGAACTTAATAAATCCCCATTGTTAATGGAAGCTTTACCAAACCAAAATAATGACTGATACAGATTTTGGTACTGAGATTGATTATAGAGGAAACCTAATGTTGTGCTGTGCTTTTCTAGAGGTCTTAGTTTCAAAGGGAGAAATGGTTCAACTAGGAGATGCAAAATTTAGTCCACTGATGTGGGAGATGGTGGTACTGCCACCCACACACTTTGGCTCCTCATGCCTCTAAACCAGCAGTCATAGAAAGTAGTAACTGTGTAGGCTGGAGTGATTGATCCTGACTACCAATGTCAATTGCTTTGGGCGGTTCCTACAAAATGGATTTA
The DNA here is from genome assembly GCF_023851605.1 of Tamandua tetradactyla. Taxonomy (NCBI): domain Eukaryota; kingdom Metazoa; phylum Chordata; class Mammalia; order Pilosa; family Myrmecophagidae; genus Tamandua; species Tamandua tetradactyla. Next base: position 74,375,669 of record NC_135335.1, read on the forward strand.
GGCAGAGTAAAGTCTGGGAAACAGGAGATCCCTTAAGATGTTCCTTAGTACTATCCTGCCCTGTGACTATGACCAGGTGACCAATTGCAGAGATGAGAACTGTAGTTTATAAGAGTATCCCTTCCTTAACTATATTCATATAAATCGTTATTTAGTTAGTTTGCTTTACATAACGTATTTACATCATAGAATATCAAGAAGAATGAACATCACCCAGAGTTTTACATTTCTTCTTGGGAAAGTTTAGTGCAATTTCACTTGTAGTCAGGGCAACCGTATCACCTTAGGCAGATGTACAACTTTGGTATTCTGTTTATTTGGAGATTAATCATGGTTTAAAAAGATTTTATGGGTGTTGAGCTGACAAAAATGGACTGTGATGGTTAGCTTTATGTGTCAAGTCAGCTCGGCTACAGTGCCCCATTATTTAATCAAACACTAATGCAGGTATTGCTGTAATGATGTTGTGTACATGGGGTTAACAGCTATAATCAGTTGACTCTGATTAAATGTGATTACCCTAAAAAATGCAGGCCTTATCTAATTAGATGTAGGTCTTAAGTATAAAAATTGATGTTTCCAAAGGAAGTAGAAATTCTGACTAAAGACTACAAAATAAAATCCTATCTGAGTTGCCAACTGGCCAGTTTACCTTACTGATTTCAGATTTACAGCTCTCACAATCATGTGAGCCTTTTTTTTTAAATAATGTATGTCCCCTATTGACTCTGATTCTCTGGAGAATCTTGAATGACATGACCAATTCGTGTGATCAAAAATTTGCCCCGTTCTTTGTTATATATTCCTTTTATGGAAATGTCCTTAGAATTCAAGTCTACTTCTAGCAATATCACTCTATGTAAAATTTTCCAAAAACTTCACTAGGTCATTTTGCAGACGTCAATTATGCTTGGAGCTTGCCTTGATTTCTTTGATTTGCCTTGATTACCTTGACTTCCTGCTATCCCAATTCAATTTCTCCTATGATAATGGAGTCTAACTGATGTAAGACATTTTTAATTGACATTTATACAAGAAATTATTATTTTTATTGAGTGAGTGGAATGGGCCCCCCTTAATCTCACTATCCAAGTGAACAGAATTACTGCAAAACCTCAGCTTGCATGGTTTACTCTTGTTCTTTGTAACACACTAGGTTCACATGATCAGAATATATATGGAATAAATTATATGCTTTTCTTATTGCATAAGAACATGAGAGCTATTCAAATTTAAACTGAATATGGATTATAGAACAGAAAAGGAAGCCTATAGTTAGATTTTAAAATCAGGAAACACTTCAACTTTCTTAATTATTTCCAATTGCTATGACATTTATAAGGCAGAATTTCTTACACAAATATTGCTGAGAACATATTATCTCCTCACTGAGTATGTTTTTCTCATCACTATAGGAATATTTATGTCTGTCAGTCACAAATTTCCTGAATAGTATGGAGATAGACATTCACTAATGACTAACAAATTTGAAAAAAAAGCAACTTCTGCCTCCATTTCATTCTCATCTCCAAAGTATCCTTACTTTTTTTCTCTGCCTTCTTTATTAGACTTATTGTTTGTGTGTAAAATGAAAAGTGCATCCTAGAATTTATAGCACAGAGAAAAAAGTTGTGCAAAAGTAACATAGTTCTTTCATAATCATTGGTACACTGGTTACAGGACTGTTTTGCTTAAAACAGAATTAAAGGAAAGATTTTTCCTGCAAAGAATGAATATGAATGAAAAACATTCCACGGAATAAATGTTTACTATCTTAGCATAGATTATGTATTAGTTCATCGAAAACGTCATTTTGTGTTGAAGTTCAAAGATATAGTCAATTTCTGAATAGATGTCAACACAAAAGTTATCATTATTGTTTCGCTAGGTGTTGAATTATTATTATGGACATAAAAGTATATTAAAAGATCCACTATTGAAACAAGGAGACAAGAAACAGAACAATGTTAAATGAATCATAACACTAGAATGCAATGTAAGGATAGAAAATGAAAAAGGCTAGGTTAGAATATTTTAATAACTGTAGCAAATGTACTTAGATAAATTTTAATAGAAAATGACATTGTAGAAAAAATATAATGCAATACAAACAAAGGGATTAAAATGGATGTGTTTAAATTAATAAAAGATTATGTTTACATGTGTGCATATATTTTTATAACATTATAATGATTGAGTCATTCAAAGTAACTGAAAAAGAATCAATGGATTTACAGTCATTTAAGATAATCAGTTGAGAACAGTATGAAAATTCTCCATTTAAAGTACAAAATTTAAATAATTGAAATGTTTCTATTCGTTATCTTATTATTTAAGTATCTTTAAAATGTATTAAAATTTAATTTCCATGTTGAGATAGATGATAAAAGTACACTATAAATTCCATTTTTATTTGATATTTGAAAAACAAAATATACAAAATATGTATCCCTATACTTACTAGCAAAATGCTACAAAGCACATGACAGGGAGTTAATGTACCCTTAAAAGATTATACAATTATTTTTTACTACACTTGAGCAAGAAGTCAGGTTTACAGGTCAAAATCATTTAGCTGAGTTTATGTGTGACTGATTCATTACACTTTTCTTATAGAGAAATAAAAATGACTAAAGAAATTACCCATCCTTAAGATCCTTTCTAGTGTTAAGATTCTACCATTTGCTAAGTTCCTACATATTTCTATTGCCTAAATAATTACTTTGATATGCAAACTGCTATGATTTGGTAGGTGATGTTTAAAAATATATTTATATAAGATAAATATTTCATACATATTAAAATATAATATTGCAGTTTTAATTTGTTTTGCAATGTGATTATTATATTCAACGTTCTGTAGAATTTTAGTTTTTAAATTTAAGATTCAATATACATTTTAATACTGATCCTAAGATGATAAATTTCACAAAGTAAATATGAATGTAAGCAATAAACTCACTTAAACAAGATAGCTGTTAATTTAGTTACACTCTATTGTCTATCCATAAAGTGTATAAAATGTAAATGTTATACATAAAGTGCATAAAATGTAAATATGTTTACAAAATGATAGATCAGTTCATTTTTCTTTTTCCATTAACCATACTAATTTATTTTTTGTCTGGGAATAATTATTTATTTTATTATATAAAGAGCACTCCCCAGATCTGATACAGACAAGCTGTGTGGTCAAGAAGATAAAAGGGAAAGAACATAAATCTCTTATAATGCTTTCTACAGCTCTTTAAACCAGTTTCTCAATTAACCTCCACACACACACACACACATATACACAGACCTACCCCTCTGCCCAGGCACCCAGGACCTAAGGGGAGGCTCAGAAGTTAAGCTAAAAAAAAAAAAATTTCTCCTTATCATTGGTTCTTCTGAGTATTTATTTGAGTGCTGTTATGGCAGCTCAAGTTTCCCTTAAAGGAAAAAAGTAGACCAGAGTCTTCTATTCTTGACTATCTTATTTATAACCACAATTATTTTTCTCTTTTTCACAGTTTCATTGAGGTATAAGTGACATTCAATAAACTACACATTTTTAAACTGTACAGTTTTAGAAATCTTGACATGTATGTAAACCTGTTGGGCTGTTACCCACCCGTATCCATGGCTCCTATGCCTCTTATAATCCCACCTTCCTGTCCCTTCTCACCTCCATCTGGGTTGTTTCCAGTTTGTGGTTATTACAAATAAAACTGCTGTGAACATTAATTTACAAGCCTTTGCATGAATATATACGTTCATTTATCTTGGCTAAATACCTAGAAATAGAGTGGTTTGGTCATATGTTAGGTATATGATTAACTTTTTAAGACACTGGGCAACAGTTTTCCAAAGTGATTATATCATTTCACATTCCCACAGTCAGCATGTGAGAATTACAGTTGGATAGATCAGTTCTTGATATAACATGATGCAGATTAATAAACAGAATACAGCTGGTGCATCCATATCTTTTTGAGCGTCTACCCCCAATTCCAAAATAGATATTTTCCTAAGTTCTAAGTTGTTTTTCCATATTTTAAAAATAGTTTTACTCTGTTTCTCTAAGAAATGGGTTTGTGTTTTGTCTATTTTCCAACCTCTTGTAAATGGAATCTGCCTTTACATTTCATCCCACACTTTGTATTTGAGAGCCATCCACATTAAAGCCTGCAGTTCTCTTTCTTACGTTTATCCATTTTCCCAGCTGTATAATTTTCCATTTCATGAATAGGCCATAGTATAGTTGTCCGTTCAATAGGTGTGGAATACATTCATCTCAATCTTCAGAAGGAAACTCCAATTGCCACTCAAAATAATTTCACAAATCTCAACACTATCAATAGTGAATGAAATTTCCCATTCCTTCAATAATCAGAATTTAAAATGCTATTTTCATAAAGATGGATTGGGATTTCCTTAACAACTGTGTAATGAAGCATTGGCCAGTTGTGATTCATTTATGGTTATGCTAAGTGTGCCCACATTTCAACAAAACCATTTACTGTTTTTGTCTTGAATAATTTGATTTCTTATTATATTCTGGATAATATGTTAGTCACATCTCTTTGTCCATACCTTCCTATTTTACTTACTATTTTACTCACCTAGCTCTATAGTATGCTTTTTATTCAACTTTTTTAGATTCCCAGAGCAAATGCTATTTTTCAGGACCTTATTCCCTCAATTCCAGTATGAACAGAGCAAATTGACTGTTTGTTCTTAAATCTCTCATCAAGAACGCGCTATCAAAATATTCCTACCTGAAAGCTATTCAAAGCACAGTAGTTACATTTTAACAACTCAAAAAATTTCCACAACTTTAGTCTGAAAGACAAGGTGAGGCCTGGCCTGTAAAAACCTTAGAAGTCATCTTCCCCACAGGAAGAAGAAAGCTGAACAAATAATAAAACAACAGGTCTATTTAGATGCATCAGAGATTTGATGTCTCAGAGCAAACTACTTCCCTGAATGCAGGAGAGAGATGGATAAAGAAGTCTACAACCTACCTGGAGACCAATCCCTGGAATAGAAACTCTCCACTGAAATGAATACAGTTGGAATGTTTGATCCCTAAATTACGGGAAGTTCAGGGTGAACTGACTTAAAGAATCTGGAGAGGGGGAGGGCAGTTTTAGGGGCCCCCAGACTTTCCTTAGTTTTATCTCCACAAGCCTCATCAAGTGCTCATCATGAAGAATGGAGGAAATTTCCCTCCTACTTCTTGCAGGGGCAAGGGAAAAGTAACCATGCTTAAATTCTTCCAGAGCAGTGTGTTCTTTAAAAAAAAAATCTGAATTAGGCGGAGGTATTTTACAAAAGCCTAATGGACTTGGATTTTTCAGGAGCCTAAAAGATGTGGGGGAAAGGAAATACCATACTCCAGTCACTTTTACCCTTTAGCCTTTCTGTCTCACCTAAAGGAAGGAAACGTTAAAAAAAGAAAAGAAAAGAAAAAGAAAAAGCTGTGAGAAATGTGCATTGGTCACATATTTTACTGAGGAAACTAAGTAAAAGAGTGAAACTAAGTCATAGGATTATGAAATTCTTCTCCTCTCCCTACATTTTACCACAGTATCAATAAGGCTCCTGTATAAAAACATGGGAAAATCACTAGAACTGCAAGGCTCAGACACAAAAGGGGATACAAATATAAAGACAACAGAGAAAATTTTTAGTCTCTGCCACCTACAGCTACAACAAACAATAAATACAGTCAGTTAACTCTAAGCCAGATAAATATAAAACCTCATACTAACAGTCTATTCATCTCAGTTACTTTTTCCTGGTATATCATTTCCAGTTTTAATACAAAAAATTATAGATCATATTAAAGCAAACTATACAGTCTGAAGTTACAAAATAAGCATCAGAACCAGATGCAGATACAGCCAGAGAGTTAGGAATGATCAGATCAGGAATTTAACCATATTTAATATGCTAAGGATTCTAAAGAAAAAAAGTGTGCAATATGCAAAGACAGATGCATAATGTAAACTGAAAGATGGAAATTCAAAGAAGAAATCAAAAGGAAGTATTAGAAATTAAAAACACTGTAACAGAAATGAAAAATGCCTTTGATGGGTTCATCCAGTAGACTTGACACAGCCAAGGAAAGAATCAGTGAGCTCAGATTTATGGCAATAGAAACTTCCACAACTAAAATGCAAAGAGAAAAATATAAGAATAAAAAAAAATAGTATATCCAAGAACTATGGGGCAATTACAAAAAGTGTAATGAGTGTAATGGGAGTAAGCGAAAGAGAAAAAGCAAAGAAAGATTTGGGAAAGTCATTTGAAAACTACTGGCTGAGAATTTTCCCAAATTAATGAGACCAAACCACAGATACTGAAAGCTAAGAGAACACCAAGCAGAAAAAAAATGGCAAAAAAAAAAATCACCTCAGTATATCATTGAAAATACATAAAATCAAAAACAAAGAAAATATTTGAAGTAAAGAAAGAAAAGGAAAACATCTGTACTTATTCAGAAACTAAGATAAGAATCATATAGGACTCCTTTTCAGATACCATGCAAGCAAGAAAAGAATGGATTGAAGTATTTCAGATGTTTAAAATAAAGAAACGACACACCAACTGAGAATTCTGTACCCAGTGATGCTGTCCCTTACAAGTAAAGGAGAAATAATTTTGCCTTCACTTTTAACATATTGTTCTGCATAGCATAATAATTTGACAAAGGGCTCAAAGGGAAAACTGAGACTCATGTTTCCTTTTCTGTAACTCTTTGCTCTGGAACCATGATCCCATCAAGTTCTGATTGCCTTCATAGTCTCAAACACCAAAACTGTCTTCCCGGTCCAGTCAAGATTAATGAAGTTTCTTTTGACCTCTCTGTTCTGGGAACTGCTGCTCAGATTCTCATCCTTTAACTCAAGAATGTTAAAACCTAACATGAAAGGTGGTACAATAGGCCACTGGCCCCCTTTGGTACCCTCCTTTTTAGGATTGTAGCTCATCAAGTCTTGATGCCACAACAGCTTTCCAATAACTTCAATGGACTTATTAGTCAATGAATTCCTCCTCCCCTCCCCCTCCTCCTCTTCCTCCTTCTACCTATCCACCCTCCCCCATCCCTCTTCCTCCTCCTTCTCCTCCCCTTACATTAAATAACTTTTCTCTATGCTCTGGGTAAGACTTAGGGTCTATCACAAGTGATTAGGTTCTCAAAAATTTCTATCACTTTTTCAAGTAACTACTGACACAACTATATAGGTACAAATTTCAATCAGCAACTGCAAAGTGTAAGATAACTCAATCAATTCTGTGTCTAACTATCTGAAGCTGGAAAAGACTCCACAGGTTAAGGGCAATCCTCTACAAGGTCACCCTTCACCCAACAGTTGCAACTTTGGGGATCATTATCACCACGCTCCTGAACAACAGGTCACAAATTTGGAGGTTCCCACCACCCCTCAGTTTCAGTAATTCACTAGATGATTAACAGAACTCACTGAAAATGCAATACTTATGATTATAGTTTTATTTTAGTAAAATGATATAAATAAGAAGAAGATAAAAGAAGAAAAATGTAGGACAAGGCTTAGGAGGATCTAACAGGCAAGTTTCCCTGACTTCAAATATGGAGTCAGAACATGACACCCTGCCAGCACAGAGATACATCCTTTCTATCATTGAAGTCTTTTGGGGCTTGGAGTGTCCGGGGTTTATATGAGATTTCATTATGTACACATGATTGATAGAATTAACGTGCACATAGTTGAACTCAATCTGCAACCCCTCATTCTATCCCACTGATCAGGCATGTGGGCTGCCAACCCTGTGAACCTAAGATTGGTCTTTCTGGTGTGGCCTGCCACCACCCTAAGACTACAGGTGTATCCCCTTACAGCTATCAGATGTGGTGGCTGGACTACCATGAATGAAAAATAGACACTCCTCTCATAGGAAATTCTAAGGATTCAGAGCTTGCTTTCTCCAGGAACTGGGGACAAAGACCAGCCAAATTGGAAATTTCTGCAAGTAGTTTGGTCACACAATTTAAAACCGGAGAATATTAAAGGAAGTATCAAGTGGTGAATAGTTTCAATTGAAGCTAAAATGTCAACACGCTGATTGAAAAGTATCCATTAAGTAAAGTGTCTGGAAGTCATTGACATTAGCAAAAACTAATGCTGTCAAGCATGAAGTGTTGTGAGCAGAAGCCATGTCAGAATGTGTTAAATATTTGACAGGGTCTCTGAGAATGTATGGAAGGCTTGATGTATTCTAGTAATGGATGAAAGGAAATATAAATAGCTAGGTTAAGCATTATATCTTTTCAATTAAGGATAGACAAAAAGCCATGGAATCATTTTATGCTGTGAGCCATTAAGATTAGAACTGTCTTTGAAAGTTCTCTCCATTCTGGCATTAAAGAGGGAAGTAAAGAGAGAGAGAGAGAGAGAGAGAGAGAGAGAGAGAGAGAGAGAGATTATTTTAGAGATAACAAATTGGGCTGTGTGAAGTTATCTTATTAGGATTTTAAGAAGGAAACAATCTATTACTTAAGTTTTTGTTTGTAAACCAGGAAAACTACCTGAAGTCATAAAACATGGCATTCTAAAATACTATAGGTTTCAGAACATTGCCCTTTTCTGATTCAGAGTTTTGAAATTTAGCAAACAACAACTAGTTTATAAATCCCACAATGAATTCAAGCAATCTAACTTATTTTAGGCACAAAACATATTTCACAGACACTATTTTATCTTGTTACCCAAGAAACCACTTGCATCTATCACATTACCTTAGGACCTGTTTTCCTCTTTAAGGAATTCACATTTAGCCTTATTTACCCTGAAACCAGGTTATTCCTACCTCAGGGACACGTTGCTAAGATTCTCTGAATGCTTCCTATAAATTTTCCCTATAACAACAATATTGTCTAAACAACAAATGCCAAAAGGACTTTTTAGCTCGTGTTCAGTGTTGTTTGGCCAGATTCCTAGGGCTGTTGCTACCACTCTCCTGTCATCTATTCAGCCGGAATGATCTTTTTGAATTTACAAGCTATCAAGGGACATGAATCATACTAAACCCCAGCATATGCCACATTTCTAAATGTGTTAGTCCTTGATCTTTTCATGACTCTAAACCAGTCAGCACTTACCAGCATGGCATTTTTGCCCATAGCTTTCTCTCTGGAAATATTGATTTAGTTGACTACCTGCCAAGCCCTCTTCCCTCTCTCATCTGTCATCTTCTTGGAACCTCTAGTCATATAAGTATATAAAAAGATGGCTTCAGTTATAAAAATGGCATGGAATCTAAGTTCTCTGAATTGGTATATGCTCATTATATATTTAGTAGTTTGGGTGCCTAGTAATGACTTGCATACAGCAATTGTTCACTAAATATTTATAGAATGAATGGTTGAAGAGTCCACCTTAATAAAATATAAGAATACTACAATACGTTTTGCCTATTGGTCATATTAAGGAGAGGGAAGGAAATCAAGACACTGGTAAATGTTGAACATGAAAGGATAGAACATATAATAAAATGTAAAACACAATAAAATCTTCTTATTGTAATACCTTTAAACTCATGCATTAAGAATTTATATTGTAAATGCTACCCTGTGTCTGAATTTTATTTGACTTCTGAGCATTTAAGCTCATGAGCTACTGTATGGAATGCAGCAGGGCTCTGATTTTGAGAAATCTGTACATAAACTTGAAATTTTATTTATCTCAACTATGAGTTTATCCTTAAGTTATATATGTGATTAGTATTTGAGATATCTTTATGCTTCTGAAGACATCCTTTAGAACAACCGATTATCTTTGTTTTAAGTAAGTTGAAATGATGACCTGTCAGTTCACAGAAAACAAATACGTGTTAATGTGGATTTTCAGAAGATGATTGTTTTCAGCTATACTATACTAAAACATCAGCTTCATGTTTTTTCATGACCATTTTCATAGAGATAGTAGTAGAAGCAGGACATTCATTTAACTGCAGTTGTTAATTAATGTGAAGGAGCAGTAGACCTTGAAAAACGTAGCCCCCTGTTCTCCCATAAAAATATCTGAACAAATGTTATGATTTGCCTTATATGATCTAGGCAGAAATAGAAGATAGTAATCAGAGATTACAATTTTTGTTTAATCTACTTTGAGTTTTCCTTAGAGTTGTCTTATGACTTCTACGAAAATTTGAAAACTAGAAAATATAAACTACCATCATGATAACTGAAATAAATATTATCAAGTGATCCACCATAAAACTAGCAATTCAGGGGAGACCCAAACATGCATAGGTTGAAAGATCATTAGCTCTGCACCAGTGTTTGTTCCTCCATTAGAGAAAAGGCTTCATCCTACTCCAAATTCACTAGCAGAAATGTACTGCTATTTTATAATTCACATAGTACTGTAGCTACCTAGGTAAGAGCCTTTCATTACTCTAAAAGCAATATTTGTTGTTCATTTTGTGGTTTCTTTATTCAAGGGATTTTACTTTCATTGCCTCCATGAATGTTTGTTTCCAAATCTGTTGCCTGGGCATTTAGTTTGTTTCTGAGCCCTTGCGTCACTAATAACTCAGCCTTTCTAAGCCAGTGGGTCACTAAATTGCATTTTTCTCTCCCTCTGAATAAAAAAGAGGAATAATGTTCTATACTGTCTCATCATTTATGGCTTTCTCGTCTCTGTTTCAAGTGTTTACTAATGTAATGATATTTTTGAAATCTTAAATTTTCTTGTTAAAGTTAAGGAAATGGATCTGTGAAGCTATATACCACTTGGAAACTTCAACTGCAATGAATTAAATCTCATAAAGATGAATATTACATGTAGTTTTAGGGACAAACTAACTTCAATGCCAAAAGGTTATTGCTATGAGAGTGCTTACAAAATTTCAATCTGGCACATGACATAAGACACTCTTTGTTTAGTGGGATTCCTGGGTAAACAGCGATACATGCCTTATTTTTTATTTATACAAATTACGCTATCTAAGGATCGTACTAATTTCCACATCCACAGGTAATACACGAGAATGTACTGAATACTTTTACCTTTTATAAACTGATACCATCTCACCTGTCAAACAGTTCCCAAAGATTCTAAATTCCCTCCCTAGTGCACAAGCATTGTTCACTCCCTTGCATTTTAGCAAAACAATGAACAATCTACACTAGTCTAAAACCCGTTACTCATTGCCCCATGCCTTTGTGCATGCAGCCGCAAACAGAAACCCTCACCTTGAATAACCCTTCCTTGGTCCCTTCCCCACAGAACATGCTAAGGACGCCATGTCTGCATCACGTGATGCATGAGCTGGCCAGTAGCGTTTCTCCACATGCTCATTCCTTCCAGATCTGCACAATCAACCTTTCTAAGGCCCTCAAACATAAAAGCCTTGTGTTAACCCAGTTTGAGGAGACAAATTTGAGCTTGCCTCCTATCTTTTCCCAGGCCACCTTGCAGTAAATACTCTTTTTATTCTCAAAATCTTGGTGTCACATGGCATTGGCTTCTGAGTGCATCAGGCAACAAGCACACTGTTCAGTTACAATGAAAATTGTAACTTAATATGCTAATTTGAATATATAAATCATTAGTGAAATTAATATATTTGCCATTTGTCTTTATTTCTGTCATTCATTATTTGTTCACAGTTTTTTGTGAAATACTTATTTTTTTCTTCATAATTTGTACAAACTTTATATTTTAGGGATACAAACCTCTTAAGTGTTGCAGAAATTTTCTTTCAATTTCATGTTTATGAACAAACTATAGTGTCACCAAATATATACAAACAAATCTATATAGTAAAAGCTGTCAAGTATGGGCTACATGACATCTGGATTTTCACATTTAAAACTTTTTCACAAACACTTCACATGTATACATTTCTATATGCTCAATTATATTTTTGAAGTTCTTTTTTCATTTTTGATTTAAGTTATTAATCCATTTGAAATTAATTTGAGGTGGTTTGAGGTCATGAGCAAATTTTACCTGATCTTGAGAAGGCATTGAATTTTACCTAATCCTGAGAAGGCATTTGTAAATTGTTAATTAATCCTATGCCATATATACATATATCTGTTTCTACATTTCTAATTCTGACTCAACAATATCTCTTCTTTTTTTGTTTTTCTAATCACTTAATACATATTTATATCTTGAAGACAATTTGCTGTTCCTCTTTCTCTTGCTAGATTTCTTGAACATTTCTTCTTCTTTACAGTATTAAAATCAACTTGCCAATAACTAACAAAAACTTATTTAAAATATTCTAATGATATGCATATTTTATTCGTTGGTAAGTTTAGAAGTGTTTGCTGTCTTACTATGTTATCTTCTAATCCAAAAATCTGTTATTTTTTCTGAGGTATAAATTCTGGTCCAGATTTGGGGAAAAAAAAATCAGAGATTCTGAAGTACTTTCCACTTGTTTTAGTACCAAACCAGTAAATAAGCAGCAGAGTGATTCTAAAGATCTCTATGCTTGTCTAGGATGTCAGGAAGTTGCCTCACAATGTTCAGTGGTCTCAGAAACCCATGTAGACTGAGGACATCAACAGCTCAGTAGATCCTCGATCAAAGGTCCTGCAGCCTTATGGTATTTCCAGCTGGGAACTCAGAAGCGTGAAGCCAATGACCATGGCTTATGTATTATTAATTTGTTTAGGTTTTTCTAAATCAATATTATAGTTACAATCGCAAAATCTCTGTCTTGTTTCTAATTTATATTATATATTGATGTCCTTAGACAATTCTCTCTACAATTTTTGAAAAGTTTTTTTTCCTATTCCTAAAATAATGAGAATTTTAAAAACTTAATTGTCTATAGAAATTTTACTTATTCCTGAGAAGGCATTGAATAAATTTCAATATTTGCTTGATTTCTCTCCTTTAATTGCTTTCTTCATTTACTTAAAAAATGTTAATTGATATGTATACAGTATGTCATCAATATTAAAAAGTAAATAGGAAAATATGACACTGGAAGCAAGAAAACAGCTAAATAAACAAATGTGATTATAAATTGTATAAGTACCATTAGGTAATATTTACATTTGAGGGGCTTTTGTAGCAGAAACATTGTTTTGATATCTTTAGTTATTTTTAAATCCTTAATTTATTAAGTGCAAATAAATTTATTGTAAAGATTTAAAATGCACATATATAACATCAATTTTTAAATATAAATAAGAAATTATCTCAAAAATTAACTTCACATTTCCTTATACTATTTTTTCTATTTCAAACAAATCATTTTGTCAACTACTCCTAAATACTTCAATTATATTGCAATATACAAAACATTAAAATTACTACATTTTATTTTTATTACCACACTGTTGTGGTTTAGAGCTGAACGTAACCCTGAAAAACATGCTCTTAAACTTAATCCCTTCATGTAGGTGTGGACCCATTGTCAGCAGGATCATTTGACAATGTTAATTCAGTAAGGGATGACCCACCTCAATCAGAATAGAGCTTAATTTTATTACTGGAGCTCTTTATAAGCAGGACACAAAGGGAGAAAATCCCAGTGGGAGCAGCCAGGAGCTGAACTTCCATGGAACCTGTAAAAAAATAGGGAGAGATTAGGTGACCTTGCATGTGACAAGCTGAGGACCAAGGATCCCCAGCGGCCAGCCCAGAATGCCATAGTCTTTAGGGACAAAACACTGCTTGATGGTGCCTCAATTTGGAATTCTTATTCTCAAAACTGTGAGTAAGTAAATTTCCATTTTTTAAACCAACCCAGTCCCTGGTATTTGCTTAAGAAGCCAAGGAAACTAAAACACACACTCTTTAACATTTTTGCACAATACATTTGCTATTTTGTTTTTACTCCCATACTACTTAAAATTATTGCATGATGCTGCAATATTAATTTCTTCCTTATCTTCATACTTTTTCTTTCACAAATCCAAGGATATAAGTAATCATCACAACACTGTAAATGAAAAGCAAACTATCTCCATCAATATTATGAGTTATGGTTCGTCAACCAGTTGATTTCCAGTTTCAGTATGAAGCTTAGTTTTACCTTCAAAGGTCTCTCAATGTGTTAGAACATTAGAATATTATTTTGGACCACTGATAATCAAGGTTATTTCTTTTGCAAAAGAACATTACAAACTCATGCATCTCTTTGTCACCTCAAGAATTTTCTCTGATTCTACATATCCAGCAAGTTTAAATTTCTGGTACCCCACATCTCTACATCCCCTTTAAAATTTAGAAACTTCATGTTTTACAAATAACATCAGGTACTATATTTTGGAGACTGACACAGAGCTTACATCAAGGAATTTAGAGTTTGGGTTAGCAAAGTCTAGATTCCTCTTTGACAATAGAGAAAACTACTAAGATTTGGGAATTGTTTTCTACCTAATGACTTTGTGAGAAATGGAACTGATGAGCTTTCTGGTTCTAGTAATAGCCCTAATTTTCCAGAATGATTTGGTTTACTCATAGTTCTCTCTGTATATCCTTCTCTATATTTTCAGTGGGAAAAATATTGGAAAAACATAGTTTCTATGCAAATATTATTTTACACTTGATATTGTTGAATAGAGCCTGATAAATATATATATATACATATATATATATATATATAAATATACACATATATACCTATGATGTTTTAATACAATCATTAAAAAATTAAAGACATACTGATAAGTATGTCCAAACTACAATGTGTTTCCTCTCAATTTTTCGTACATTTTGCATTATTTCCTTTTAACATACAGGCTCATGGGATTTTAGCACGCTCATATGTTACAGAAAACTAATTTTTATTCTTTTTTGCTTTTGCATTATCATCGCCAGGCCAGTGGGCTCTAGCATTTCATTAGCTTCTTTAGCATTTTGGTGTAGTTCTCCTGTTTTTTGTAAGTATACTTCCTTTCTGGAACAAAGTGCCCCAGCACTAATTTTTGTACAGACATATATGCTTTCACACAATATATATGTTCCTGTCAGATCTTGTATTCTGCAAAATCACCACTAACAGTCACAAAACTTACAGGGAAAATGGTATTGCCCAAAATCTAGATAGCTTTGCAAATAGATAACTAATAATAATAATTATAATTATTAATAATTATTATTATTATTGTCTTGGGAAATCTTTTCTGCAGACCAAGTAAGCAGTACAAGGTTAATGGGGCTGCTTTGGAAAATAATAATTGCATAAAAGCAATAGAGAAGAAAAGTCTGGCTTTTGGGAGACAGGGGAGAAATGCAGAGGGAAATGGGGCTCTGAACACTGAAGCAAATAAAACCTTTTATACGTCTAGAACTCTGCAGTGGGGTGGTGTTCTTCTCTGGAGTGAATCTCTGTGCATGGAATTATTTTCCGTTTTCCTAATATACAGCTGAAGGACTCCTACCCATGAAGAACCCAAACTAAGTATTTCCTCCATTTTTTGCTGAGGGTTACAATTTTCTCTCACTAGTTTGGTTCCCCTTACTTAGTTAAAATTATGTATGAAAACATCCAAGTTTTCAGGAATACTGAAAACTTTCCCCTAGTTATTAATGGTGCATGAACAAAATTGGTAAATCCAAGCACATGTTACCGCAAAAGAGAATTTTCTGCAACAGCATTGAATCATTTACTCTCAAGTAATTTTTGTTGCTTTTTTCTTTTTGAAATAGCATTAAATATCAAAACATTGGAGGTCATAGAAGATAGTTTGAAAGGTCACATTTCAAACTGCTGTTATTTAACTTTGACAAAGAATAAAACTTTGGGGGCAAGGTTCATATTGATACTTCCAATGTTACTCAATTTTGCAAATGCTTTGATCTTTTACCATTACAGAACAGTCCATTTTCCTTATGTCATGCATATTAAGATATTTCAGTTCTTATTGAAAATGGTATTATATCTCCTTCTCTTTTGTAACTCTTATTGGGCAAGACAAAATATCTTTAAGATAGAGAATAAAGTACTAAATATTGCTGATAATTTTTTATTGGTGAATTGTCCTTACCTCACTGGGAAAAAAATGACCTTGTTGTCCTGATCCATTTTGATTTAAGCATTTCTGCATGATTAGATTTTATATTCTATTTAGAGTTTTGGCATATATTCAAAATAAAATTTATCATAATTTTTTTGTCCTGAGCTATGCTAGATTTGTAAACTGATTAGGTCTGATTTTTATGTTTTCTACATTATATGAAACATTTCAAATAAAATCAAAACTGTTCATTAAGGACTTGAGTCAATTTTATTAATATATGTTTATTATAAAAGCAACTATTAGCTGAGCCTTTAAAATGCATTTGTCCAGTGTGCATGGGTGGTTCAGTGATAGAATGCCCGCCTTCCATGAGAGAGACCCGGGTTCGATTCTTAGACCATGCATCCCCCCAAAAAGAAAAAAAATTCATTTGTCCAAAGTTGCATATCATATTTTCATACGTGGTTTTATCATTCATATCTGTGATTACATAATTTGATATTTTTATCTCTTTAATCATAGACAAACACTTTAATACATGAAAAATACGAATTTGTCAGGGTTTATTTTAACTATTATTTAATTTTTCATATTTTGATTTAATAATTATTTTTATATCCCAAAAAGAAAAAATCTAAATAAAAATGTGAAGTGCAAATAGCATATATCTAATACGAACAACAAAGTGTAAATTGTGAGCTAAGAAATTGTTTCCAGTTCTATCTTTGACCTTGAGAAATTCACCTAATCAATTTTTTTGTATGATTTACATAATGCCTATTGTTACAAGTTGGAACTCAGTTATACCAGTGGAAATTAAAGTGTTCCTTTGGGGAGATGGGTGTGTGAGTACACATGCGCTTTTTTAAATATAAACTACTGACTACTCTTAGAAATAAATGATAATGCAAAATGATGAATTAAGCTTCTATCTATTATATCTTTTTTTTTAAGAATGTATACCAAAATCCTTAAGAGGTCTGACATATTTTCTCCCCTTAATAAGAGAATTTATACCCAAGTATCCAAATCTCATTAACTCTGTCAATATGAATATGGGTACATCCTCAGTGGGAAAACCTTCCCAGAATTTACTCATTTGATTAGCACCTTACACTTTCTCATTTGATTAATACTTTAAATTGAAATAAGGGCTCCAAGGGAGATCTTCTGCAAAGAAAAACTATTTAACCCTGCCACGAGTGGAAGACACTATTCTTTTTTGTAGTATGAATTTAATTTCTCAAATATAATTCTTTTTGAATGACACTTGCCTTATGAACAGTCCAGTACTTTTGCAAATTAAAGATTAGAGAAAGAAAAGTATGTTTAAATTTAAGTTCGGTTTCTTCAAAGTACAAGCCTATTGATAATAGTGCAATTTATAACTCTTTATCATGGTCAAAAATTAGTCCTGATGTAAGTACTATATGTTTTGAATAGGTCTAAGTTCTACCTCAAGCTGTCAAATATGAAGGAGGAATGATATTGTAATGGATACTACATTGTCTTTGAGATTAGAAAGACTGAGTTTTGAGTCCAGCTTTATCATTTATTCTCTCTCAGCATATGGAAAAGTGATTTCCTTATGTATCACAATGGCTGTCCTCCTTAGAACTGTAAACTAGCAACCTATTAAATTCCACTTTTTAAAAAGCCATTCCATTTCTGGTGTATTGCATTCTGGCAGCTACCAAACTAAAACATATATAATGAATAAAATGTATCAATGTATAAATATATTCAGATGTAGTAAAAATATTATAAGGTAAACGGTGTTACATCACAAAATTAGGAGATCTGCCTCTGGTAAAGATAATTGTGATTCCAAAGAAAGCTCTATTTCATTTATATTATTTTATTTCCTTAAAATAATTGGTCTGAAGTGAATATGGCAAAATACTTTTATCTCTTCTTATATCTTGGTGGAATTTACATAGGTATTTCTTATGTTTTGCTTTTTTTTTGCTGAAAATTTCCTAATATCTGAAAAACTAATCTTTAATGAAGAGAAATTGAAACATAAATGTGACACATTAGTATGAAATTGATATGTGTCAGTAGGATAAAAAAATAGTGGAGAATAAGCACCTGCATTAGGTTTAGGGAAGCTAAAAGAAGACCAAATTAGATACAGATCTTATTTATTGTGGTAATCTGATGACAACATGATCAGCAACCATAATACATCAAATAATTTCCAAGTCGTTAAGCAAACAAATCATTTATATAGAGTAATGTAAACAAATCATTTATACATCTATTGCGCACGGCACATCTCTAAACTATGCCTCAGAGACATTCAGTAAATAGTACAAAGCAGAGTAAATCTATCATATTTTGTTTTTGTTGGAAAAAAACACTTTAAAATGACGTATAATCCACTAAAAATGGAAAATATATTATTCAGCCATGTAAAGCTGACATCTAGAGATAGTAATATTATTATGCTAATTAGAGTGTACAGATTTATACAACTTTTTAGTTGCTTTATCTGCCATAAATTAATTCAGATAGGCAGTCCTGGAGATTTTCTGTGAACTTCCTGGGTTGCTTTTTTGGCTTTTAAATCACTAAATGAAAACATACACAGATTTAAAATATTTATCTGCTTTGCAAATAAGTTGTCGCAATTACAGAAATAGTGATAATAATAAAAATAAAATCCGCTTTGCATATATTTTGTTGTACATCAAGATTTTTTAATAAGTTGGACTGAAAATCTGACTCCAAGGTGGCTTTTATGGCTATTTATAAGGAAGACATGATTTGAACAGAGCAGGGATGGAGAAGGGATTATAAGATTGCAGTAAATATTGAAGCTTCATAACTATTAACTTATTTCATAAAATTTTCTTCCATGCACTTTAATAAAAATAACTATTATATATAGAATACTTAAAGACAGACTTTTCTGAAATATCTAACGGTAAATATTAAACATGGGCCATTATAGCCCAGAGAGCATACAAAGCAGGGGATAAGATTTTGAAAATGACTTCTCTCTTTCTCTCTTCATTAACTCAAGTGTTCCTCTTACTGCTTATGCATGTACAGGAGTACATTAACATGTTAGAATAGCACATATTAAAAGGTCCCATGAAATAAGTGATCATTTCCTAATCTCCTTGTTTATTGTTCATGTGGAAAACTTACTTTGAACTTTCTATTTTAATGTGTAATTTTTAAAATTACAAATCTAAAATTTACTTATGGAAAGACCAACTAAAAACTGTACTTCTATTGTGTATTTTTATATCAGTTTGCATTTTCTACATTTTATCTCTTATGACATCAGGGTTATTCTTTGAATAGATGTGTAAATGTAATTCTATGGCATAATCTTTTATAGTAAATTAATGATATATTTACCATGCATTTCAGAGTTAAGCAAATACAGTAAATAAATACTGATTTATTTGATAATTTTTTCCCTTATTCATTTATTAATTTCCTCATAAAAGAGAAGGGGCAGATAATGCAATTTAAGTAAAGGAAAACAATCTGCAGGATCTGCTTTAATAATTTGCAAGGAAACTCATATGACAGGAAATTATATTCAGTGAAGAAGTAATGCACATTCAAAATATGCACAGAACATAGCCTGAAAACTTTGACATACCCAACTTCCTATGGATACAATGGAAACAAGACACGGAAAGCTGGAAAATAATTTTCCTTTCTAAATAAATAGAATAATTGAAGAAAGTAAGAGAAGAACTTTTAGAATATATTACTTTTATGCCATATTTCCCAAAGGAAGGGCACGAGATACTTTCCTCCAGTCTGGAATTTTTTCCTAAACTGCAGACTCATATTTCTGTCTTTACTGAATTACTCCACTTGGATATTGAATAGGCAATTCAAACTTTTAAATGTCATCCTGGATAGTCACCTGTCCAAATTATAAAACCCCATCTTTGCTTATTATTATAGTGAAGCATTTCAAAACATGGTGGCACAAAACCATTTATTAAGCCATTTTATTAAGCTCACGAATTCTGAAGGTCAAGAATTGGGACAGGGCATAGCTGGGAAAGGATTCAAAAGCTGGAGGCTGAAACATCTGAAGGTACTTCTAATCATACATCTGGCTTTCAACCAGGACATCAGATGTGATTATCAATGAAAGCACCTCTGAGAGGGCCACTTCTCCATATGCACTGGGCTTCTTAACAGGATACTCACTCCTTTTATGGTGGCACAGAGTTCCAAAAGCAATGCTCCCAATGATTAAGGTGAAATTTTTATTGCCCTTTTAGACAAATCACATATTGCCATTTCTATATACTCTTTGGTCAAAATAGCCTCAAACCCATCAAAATACAAGCGGATGGGACCTAATTCCCACATTTTGCTGGAAAGCTATAACATCACATTGTAAAACTGCATGCAAGACAGATGATATCACTGTAAAATACTATCTTTGAAAAATATCACCTGTCACAACCACATAGCCTTCCTGTTCAAGTCTCTCTTCATCATTTACTGTGATGTAATAAATGGTATATTTTATCTTTTTTAAATTTTAAGTTTTAAATTCCTCATTAGAAGGGAAGTTTTTGGAGTTTTGTTCCATTACTTTCTCACAGCACATAGATGAACACTTGGAAAATAAACAGTATTTGTTTATGCATTTTTTTGAGAAATAAATAAATGAGTGGTGGGGCAGTGATAACAGAAACATGCTGGGTATTTTTCAGAAACCAAGTTATTTTAACTAGGACTGTACATGGGCCAGTTTCTTCATTTAGGTTGCTCAAGAACTGAACTGTACTAAAAAGTGACATCATATGAGGCTTAAACTGATGCTCACTAATGGATCCAAGAAGATATCTCCTGATATATCTGAAAGAAATAGAAGAATGAGGTGAATACGACCATGATCAAACATAAAGAAATAAAAATAGATAGATAAATGCATATCTAGAAATTCCAACATGAAACAATAGAACACAATATATAGACCATGCAAAATAGAGAGAGAAGTAAACATTTCAATGAGAAGTTTCAACAATCTGAATAAGATTGCAGAAAATAAGTGTTAAAAACCCTTGTGCTAGTTTGAAAGGATGTGTCTCCCCTAGAAAAGCCATGTTTTAATCTTAATCCCATTTTGTAAAGGCAGCTGTTTCTTCTAATCCCTATTCAGCATTGTATGTTTGAAACTGTAATTAGATCATCTCCTTGGAGAAGTGATATAATCAAGAGTGGTTGATAAACTGGATTAGGTGAAGACATGTCTCCACCCATTTGGATGGGTCTTGATTAGTTTCTGAAGTCCTATAAAAGAGGAAACATTTTGGAGATTGGAGACTTGGAGAGAGCAGAGAATGCTGCAGCACCAGGAAGCAGAAAATCCACCAGCCAGCGACCTTTGGAGATGAAGGAAAATGCCTCCTGGGGAGCTTCATGAAGCAAGAAGCCAGGAGAAGAAGCTAGCAGATGACACCGTGTTTACCATGTGCCCTTCCAGATGAGAGAGAAACCCTGACCGTGTTCAACCAGGTGCCTTTCCAGATGAGAGAAAAACTCTGACTGTTTGCCATGTGCCCTTCTATTTGAGAGAGAAACCCTGAACTTCAATGGCCTTCTCGAACCAAGGTATCTTTCCCTGGATGCCTTTGATTGGACATTTCTATAGACTTGTTGTACCTGGGACATTTTCTCAGCCTTAGAACTGTAAACTAGCAACTCATTAAATTCCCCATTTTAAAAGCCATTCTGTTTCCGGTATATTGCATTCTTGCAGCTAGCAAGCTAGAACAACACTTAAGGAGATACAAATTATGAAGCAAATGGAGTTAAGAAACCATAATTGAAGTTAAGTTTTATATGAAGCTTTCAAAGAGAAGAAAATGTAAATGAGGTCACTGTAAAAGTTAAGAGTCACATTGGGAAGCATTAAAATGGTGAATGAGTCTGGAGAGAAAAAAACACTATGAATTTGAAGAAAGAAGCAAAGAGAAAGGAGATGGAAGGAGAAAATAATACATATTTTGGCAGAAAACAGTCATTTTGAGTTTCTTAAATTATATAAAGTGTAAAATGTTCTTTAAAGAAAGACTGGGAATATTTGAAGAAGAAAGACCTGGAAAGCGGAATACCCAAGTAGGAAAGGAAATTTATAACTGTGTTTCTGGAAGTTAGGGATGGCATTACTCATTTAAATATCACTCCGTAAACCATATATTTTGACATAGCTATTTCATTTATATACTTCTAAAGATGGTGTTTTGATCTCAGTCTGTGTACCACTTCTGTCAAGTTCATAAATGTTTACAAACTTGAGCAGAGAAAAAGTTTTGTTTTGTTATATCCCTTCCATTCATGAATACCTGTGAATGAGCCCAGAAATATTCAGATTTGGAAAAGGACTAAAATTAGTGACAAAATAAACTTTCTTATACTGAACAGGGATCGGTTTTAGTTCTACGTTCTTTCATATGGGGGCTAGAAGGAGTTGAAGTTCTGTAGTATATAGAAGTTCTGTCCTCAGAAAAGAGGTGAGTGATAATTAAATGTAGGTGAGCAACTGTTTATATAAAAACAGGCCTTCAACTGAAGTGCTTTGGATACATATATGGGCTTCTCTCATCTTTGTGGGTATAAAATGTGCTTTTTTTTAATAATCCTGTTTCAATATAAGAATTTTAGATAATGTGGTGGAATAGTGTTTTCTGATTTTACTATGTTTCTTAGTCAGGTTTACAGAATATCCCGAACTTTAAATTGCAAAGGTGGTTGCTTGTCATATATGTACTACTATGCACAAGGTGGGAGTTGATCCTTAAATATTTGGGACCAGTCTAAAATACCTATTTCAAACCCCACCCTTTCCATGACTACCATTTGTTATTTAGATATTGAATTTCTTACAAGGGCTTCCAAACTTGGAGATCTAAATGGTAGAGGGTATTATATTTTAATAAGAAACAAATACAACTTATTAGGAAGTAGAAATTATATTTTAATATTGCAATCAGGTCTATGAAATTATTTCAGATGAAAGTGCATTAATAAGATCTGTGTCTATATACCATGTCTAGTGATAAGCCATATTTAGGAAATAAGTCTTCCTATGAGAATATGAGTGTTGGGAAAATGAATACAAAGAATATTTTAATTTCCTAGGCTGCTCAAAGAAGATATTATTAAATGGGTTGGCTTAAACAATGAGAATTTATTAGCTTACAGTTTGAGGGCAGGAAAATGTCCAAATTAAGGTATCATCAAAATGCTGTTTTCTTCACAAAGACCAATTGCCTGCAATTCTTGGTTCCTCTGTCACATGGCAAGGCAGATGGAGGCATCTGCTGCTCTCTCACTTTTCCTCTGGATTTCATTACTGTCAGCATCTTGCTTCCAAGACATTATCTTTCTTTCTTTGAATTTCATTCTCTTATAAAGGACTTCAATAAGAGGATTAAAACCCATCTTGATTGAGGAGGGACACCCTTAAGTGAAGTAGCCTCATCAAAAGGTCCTACTGACAAGGGGTCCACACACACAGGAATGGATTAGAGTTTAGAACACATTTTTTTGGGGGGGGGGTACATGCAGCTTCCAACCACCAGACAGAGACAGGCTATTTAATCTGGAAAAAGAAAGTGATATCAGTGACAGAAAATGTTTTAGTTTATGTATTAGTTAGGGTTCTCTAGAGAAACAGAATCAACAGGGAACACTTGCAAATATAAAATTTATGAAAGTGTCTCACGTGACCATAGGAACGCAGAGTCCAAAATCCACAGGGCAGGCTGCGAAGCCGATGACTCCAATGGATGGCCTGGACGAACTCCACAGGAGAGGCTGACCAGCCAAAGCAGGAATGCAACCTGTCTCCTCTGAGTCCTCCTTAAAAGGCTTCCCATGATTGGATTTAGCATCACTAATTGCAGAAGACACTCCCCCTTGGCTGATTACAAATGGAATCAGCTGTGGATGTAGCTGACGTGACCATGACCTAATCCTATGAAATGTCCTCATTGCAACAGACAGGCCAGCGCTTGCCCAATCAGATGAACAGGTACCACAACTTGGCCAAGTTGACACCTGTCCCTAACCATGACAGTCCACCACTTGTCAACTTGGCCTTAGACCATACTTAATTTCCAAATGTAAACAAATAAGCACACATTTTTTCTTTTACCTGACAATACTCAACTGTCCTGCATATAACTGGAAACACATTAAATCTCTCCAGAATAGGTTGCAAATCCTGAGGCAACATTCATTCTTCAACTTGATATCTTACAACTTAAATAGTATAACACAAACAAAACAGCATTACAGTCCTCGTTTCTGTAACTGATCACGTGGTCGAAGTTCATATTTATCACTACCTTCTTCCACTACCATTCCATGTTCCCTTTCCCCTCAGCAAGCACTTCAGCTGGCCGTGGTTCTTTGCCTGGTGGGGTGACCCAAACCTTCATTTCTGAAGTCTCAGAGCCATTAGTGTCCTGCCTGGATTGTGTTGTTGCAGTTTTCCGTTGATTTTAATCACAGGGCATGGTAGTAATAATAGACGCCCCAGGGGATCTCCTATATTCCGAGAAAACTCTTCTTTACCTCCATTATGTAGTTGCAGTCCTACTTCCTTCTGATAGTCAGGGTCAATTACCCCAGACAATAATGTAATCCCCTTCTTGGTGTGTTGATCCAGAGGCATAAGTAGCCCAAAGTGGCCAGGTGGCAATCTTAACTTCCAGTTCAGTAGCATCACTGTTGTTTCTCCTGGAGAAAGCACACCCCATTTTGGAACTAAAACCTGTAGACCAGCAGAACTCAGGGTAGCAAGGACAGGAAGCAAAAATTTTCCTAGTGGATCACTAGGAGTAATAGTGAGTGGCACCACACCCATTTCCACCCCTTGGTTCCTGGACCCATGGATCCTGGCTATGGGAGAAACAGCACCATACAGTGGACGCTGATTCAGAGCATACACAGCTTCCTGGAGAACATTACCCCAGCCTTTCAAGTTTTTGCCACCTAGTTGGCACCGTAATTGAGTTTTTAAAAGGCCATTCCACCGTTCTATCAATCCAGCTGCTTCTGGATGATGGGGAACATGGTAAGACCAGAGAATTCCATGAGCATGTGCCCATTCCCGCACTTCATTTGCTGTTAAGTGTGTTCCTTGATCCCAAGCAATGCTATGTGGAATACCATGACAATGGATAAGGCATTCTGTAAGCCCACGGATAGTAGTTTTGGCAGAAGTATTGCATGCAGGGAAAGCAAACCCATATCCAGAGTATGTGTCTATTCCAGTTAGAACAAATCGCTTCCATGAAGGGAGTGGTCCAATGTAATCAACCTGCCACCATGTATCTGGCTGGTCACCTTGGGGAATGGTGCCATATCGGGGGCTGAGTGTGGGTCTCTGCTGCTGGCAGATTGGGCACTCAGCAGTGGCTGTAGCCAGGTCAACCTTGGTGAGTGGAAGTCCATGTTGCTGAGCCCATGCATGACCTCCATCCCTACCCCCATGACCACTTTGTTCATGAGCCCATTGGGCAATAACAGGAGTTTCTGGGGAAAGAGGCTGACTGGTATCTATAGAATGGGTCATCTTATCCACTTGATTATTAAAATCTTCCTCTGCTGAAGTCACCCTCTGGTGTGCATTCACATGGGACACAAATATCTTCATGTTTTTAGCCCACTCAGAAAGGTCTATCCACATACTTCTTCCCCAGACCTCTTTGTCACCAATTTTCCAATTATGGTCTTTCCAAGTCCCTGACCATCCAGCCAAACCATTAGCAACAGCCCATGAGTCAGTATACAAATGCACCTCTGGCCAGTTTTCCTTCCAAGCAAAATGAACAACCAGGTGCACTGCTCGAAGTTATGCCCACTGGGAGGATTTCCCCTCACCACTGTCCTTCAAGGACACCCCAGAAAGGGGTTGTAATGCTGCAGATGTCCACTTTCGGGTGGTACCTGCATATTGTGCTGAACCATCTGTAAACCAGGCCCAAGTTTTCTCTTCCTCAGTCAATTCACTGTAAGGAACTCCCCAAGAGGCCATAGCTCTGGTCTGGGAAAGAGAAGGTAATGTGGCAGCAGGAGTGGAAACCATGGGCATTTGTGACACTTCTTCATGTAACTTACTTGTGCCTTCAGGACCTTCTCTGGCCCTGTCTCGTATATACCATTTCCACTTTACAATAGAGTGCTGCTGTGCATGCCCAACTTTATGGCTTGGTGGGTCAGACAACACCCAACTCATGATAGGCAACTCAGGTCTCATGGTAACTTGGTGGCCCATGGTTAAGCCTTCAGTCTCTACTAAGGCCCAGTAGCAGGCCAAAAGCTGTTTCTCAAAAGGAGAGTAGTTATCTGCAGCAGAGGGTAAGGCTTTGCTCCAAAATCCTAAGGGTCTGTGTTGTGATTCTCCTATAGGGGCCTGCCAAAGGCTAGAGACAGCATCTCTATTTGTCACCGACACTCCCAGCACCATTGGATCTGCTGGATCATATGGCCCAAGTGGCAGAGCAGCTTGCACAGCAGCCTGGACCTGTCGCAGAGCCTCCTCTTGTTCAGGTTCCCACTCAAAATTAGCAGCTTTTCTGGTCACTCGATAAATGGGCCGGAGTAGCACACCCAAATGAGGAATATGTTGTCACCAAAATCCAAAAAGACCCACTAGGCGTTGTGCCTCTTTTTTGGTTGTGGGAGGGGCCAGATGCAGCAATTTATCCTTCACCTTAGAAGGGATATCTCGACATGCCCCACACCACTGGACACCTAGAAATTTTACTGAGGTGGAAGGCCCCTGTATTTTTGTTGGATTTCTCTCCCATCCTCTGACACGCAAATGCCTTACCAGTAAATCTAGAGTAGTTGTTACTTCTTGCTCAATAGGTTCAATCAACATGATATCATCAATATAATGGACCAGTGTGATGTCTTGTGGGAGGGAGAAACAATCAAAGTCTCTGCGAACAAGATTATGACATAGGGCTGGAGAGTTGATATACCCCTGAGGTAGGACAGTGAAAGTATATTGCTGACCTTACCAGCTGAAAGCAAACTGTTTCTGGTGGTCCTTACTAATAGCTATTGAGAAAAAAGCATTTGCCAGATCAATAGCTGCATACCAGGTACCAGGGGATGTATTGATTTGCTCAAGCAATGATACTACATCTGGAACAGCAGCTGCAATTGGAGTTACCACCTGGTTGAGTTTACGATAATCCACTGTCATTCTCCAAGACCCATCTGTTTTCTGCACAGGCCAAATAGGAGAGTTGAATGGGGATGTGGTGGGAATCACCACCCCTGCATCTTTCAAGTCCTTAAGAGTGGCAGTAATCTCTGCAATCCCTCCAGGAATATGGTATTGCTTTTGATTTACTATTTTGCTAGGTAGGGGCAGTTCTAGTGGCTTCCACTTGGCCTTTCCCACCATAATAGCCCTCACTGCACGAGTTAGAGAACCAACGTGGGGATTCTGCCAGTTGCTCAGTATGTCTATGCCAATTATACATTCTGGAACTGGGGAAATAACTACAGGATGGGTCCGGGGGCCCACTGGACCCACTGTGAGACGGACCTGAGCTAAAACTCCATTGATCACCTGGCCTCCATGAGCCCCCACTCTGACTGGTGGTCCAGAGTGACGTTTTGGGTCCCCTGGAATTAATGTCACTTCTGAACCAGTATCTAATAATCCCTGAAATATCTGATCATTTCCTGATCCCCAATGCACAGTTACCCTGGTAAAAGGCCATCGGTCTCCTTGGGGAAGACTTAGAGGAAGGTTAACAGTATAAATTTGTGGCAGTGTAACAGGTTTCTCCCCCATAGGGGCCTGACCTCCCCTTCATTCAAGGTGCTCAGGGTCTGTAAACTGCTTCAAGTCTGGAAATTGATTAAGGGGCCGTGACTCTGTGTTTTTGTAATTCAGGTTAGACTTCTGTTCCCTTGACCTAGAACTCTTTTGTTTATACAGCTCCAACAAGAATTTAGTAGACTGCCCTTCTATTGTATTTCTAGGCACCCCATGATTTACTAGCCAATGCCACAAATCTCTGCGTGCCATATAATTTTGATGCCTCCTTTGAGTTTGTTGTCTATTATAATACCCACGTCTACCCTGTCTTTGGTGATTAAGTGCTGCCACCTGGCTTCTGCCAACTTGGGATCCTGTCTTCCCCATTGTGTTTAAGGATTCCAGCTCAGTGACAGCAGTTCCTACAGTAATATCTGACCTACAGAGAAGTGCAACCACAGAGCTCTTGAGGGATGATGGTGCTAGTCTCACAAACTTATTTCTCACTGTTCTGGTAAAAGGTGCATCCTCTGGACATTCCTGGGGTGTAAGAGCAGGCTTTGCATGATAAATCCACTCTAACATCCCAATCTCTCTAAGCCTCTGGATCCCCTCATCTACATTATACCAGGGCAGTTCTGGCATTTCAACCTCAGGTAATGTTGGCCACCTTTTGATCCATGTTTCAACCAACCACCCAAACAAGCTGTTAACACCTTTTCTAACTGCTTGAGCTATAACATTGAATGCAGAATCTCTGCTTAGTGGGCCCATATCAATAAATTCAGCCTGATCCAGCCTTATATTCCTCCCACCATTATCCCACACTCTTAAAATCCATTGCCACACATATTCCCCTGATTTCTGTCTATATAAATTGGAAAACTCACACAGTTCTTTTGGAGTATAACGTACCTCCTCATGTGTGATACTTTGTACCTCACCTTTAGGGGCCTGTTGGGACTTTAGTCTAGTTATAGGTCTAGAAGAAATGAGGGGTGGTGGGGGTGGGTCATGAAAAGAATTAGAAATATCTTCCAAGCCATTTGCTTCAGGGCTTTCATTTGCAGTTTCATCTGGTGAAACAGGATTAATAACTCTAGGGCTAATCCCTTCAGGAGGAGGTTGGTTGGCCAATTCCTCAAGGCAGGCTGGAGGTGGGGCGGCTATGTCCTCAGGGCAGACTATTACAGGGTTATCTAGAGAAGGCTCAGCATGGTCTAGGGTTTCAACCTCACCCCCAACATCATTATCAATCCATATGTCACCATCCCATTTTTCAGGGTCCCACTCCTTTCCAATCAATGCCCTCACTTTAACGGCAGGCACTATGCAAGACTGAGATTTCAGTTTACATTGTAAAGTTGCTACTCTAACAATAAGATTCTGAGTCTGATTTTCAGAGATCTCAAGTCTATGGCTACAGGAAATAAAATTTTCCTTCAGGATACTCATAGAAACCTCTACATCTTTCAGACGGCACTTAAGCTTCTTGTTTGAAGCCTTAAGCCCATCCCTTTCATGTAGACAGTGTATCTAACAACAACCAACCAACATCTCTATAACTATTATTTCTACAAAACTCTGTAAAGGTGTCAAAAACATTATCCCCCAGAGTCTGGCTTCGTACAAGCGAAGCATTAGAAGAATCGAATGATGATATTTTGACTATCTCCTTTGCCAACTCAGTCCATGGATTGGGAGTGTCATTCTGATTATGGGAATCAGAGTCCTTAGTGTCTCTGAGCCCAGTCAGAGTAGAAAACCATTCATAAAAACCCATTTTTAAGATTCTGTTCCTTAAGAACCACTCCTGGTACCAAGATGTATTAGTTAGGGTTCTCTAGAGAAACAGAATCAACAGGGAACACTTGAAAATATAAAATTTATGAAAGTGTCTCACGTGACCATAGGAACGCAGAGTCCAAAATCCACAGGGCAGGCTGCGAAGCCGATGACTCCAATGGATGGCCTGGACGAACTCCACAGGAGAGGCTGACCAGCCAAAGCAGGAATGCAACCTGTCTCTCTGAGTCCTCCTTAAAAGGCTTCCCATGATTGGATTTAGAATCACTAATTGCAGAAGACACTCCCCTTTGGCTGATTACAAATGGAATCAGCTGTGGATGTAGCTGACGTGATCATGACCTAATCCTATGAAATGTCCTCATTGCAACAGACAGGCCAGCGCTTGCCCAATCAGATGAACAGGTACCACAACTTGGCCAAGTTGACACCTGTCCCTAACCATGACAGTTTAATAAACAAATTTAGCAGGGGCCAAGATAAATACATGCAAATTAATTTATATGAATTATATTTAAAACCTGACCATCTTCCTTAAAAAGTTATTCAGAAAATTTTAGATGTAGTAAATACTGCATGATCAGAAACTGCATGTGAAACCTACAGATATCTCAGAAAAAAAGAGATAAAATTTCAGAAATCGCACTGTGATTTCCCCAAAAGATTTAAGATCCAAGAGGTAGCACAGAGATGTCTTCTAAAGCCTTGAACAAGATTTTTAATAAAGTTTTTACAGAAAATATGAGAAAGAAAGATAGGCTTGAACTACTCTAAACATTACTGGGTGGGCCTGCAGGTGTCGGGTACCTTTAGGGAACATTTAAAAAAATGTTGAAATGATATTCAAGTAGAACGTTTTACAAAAAGAGGGCATAATAAAATGAAACCATATAGAACACACAGAGATACAGTACAAAACTGATTTTGGAAGTTGGATTTATGGAATATTATCTCAACCAGATTGTGTATATCAGAAAACGAAGCTGCAAAAGATTTGTTGCAATATTGTGTAATTTTGACAAAACCATCTCTTTAATAGGTTCTCCTGCCAATCTTGCCAACTTTACCAGCTCAGATATCCTTTTTCTTCACATTGATACCAAAGGTTTTTCTTTGCTTCTTCTCTCAGAGACATTGCCTCCTCATTTATGTATGTATTCCTCTTTCTTGTCATTTTGTTCTTAAATAAAGATACCTTCCTCCTGGAGAAGTGCCCCTTCCCTCTTGTGAAACTACGACTTTGCCAATCATACACAATTCTTTTGTTCTTTTTATATCACCAAAGTAAATGAAAATATCTATTTCATTCATTCATTTTCATTATAAACTTATGATTGCCAATAGAGTGTAAACTGATGAAAAGCAAATATTCTTTCTTCCACAAGCCTGAATCTTGTCCTTGTGGCCAGACCCTCGTTGTTCCTCACTTTTTATTTATGGATGATGTACAGCCTGACTGCTCCAGGCCAGAGAACCAGGCCATGTAGAGAGGAGAAAATTTTTATTTTAAAAGTCAGCCTTTGAATTCCCCTCTAAAATAGTGTTCTAGTTTGCCAGCTGCCAGAATGCAACACACCAGGGATGTATTGACTTTTAATAAAAGGGGATTTATTAGTTAAAAATGTATAGTTCTTCAGAGGAAAGGCAGCTAACTTTCAACTGAGGTTCCTTCTTACATAGGAAGGCACAGGGTGATCTCTGCTGGCCTTCTTCCCAGGCCTCTGGGTTCCAACAACTTTCCCCAGGGTGATTCCTTTCTGCATCTCCAAAGACCTGGGCTGAGCTGCGAGTGCTGAGATGAGGTATGCTGAGGTGCTTGGGCTGTACTACATTGAACTCTCTCATTTAAGCTTCCAGCTAATTAAATCAACCATCATTCATTGCAGCAGGCATGCCTCCTAGCTGACTGCAGATGTAATCAGCAACAGATGAGGTTCACATGCCATTGACTCATGTCCACAGCAATAGAGCTAGGTGCCTTCACCTGGCCAAGTTGACACCTGAACCTAACTACCACAAATAGTAAGGATTAGAAGGCACTGATGTAAGATTTCTTAATTTTGTAAGAACTCCACAATTAGATTGCACACCAATCTGTTAATTGCTCTATAAAACACAATGAAATGGTCAAAACTTCTAGGAAAATCTAAATTGTTATCATGAAAAATAGAAAAAAACAGCACATTAATTACCTTTGGCAAAGTGTGTGAACAATCTAATATGTATCTGACATAAAGTATAAAAACTTAATAGTTTCTTGTGTAAAATATTCCAAATGTTCAAGAGTCATTTATGTTTGATGTTATTTAAACTGACAGAGTAAAGAAAAGAATAATAAATGATTCTAAATTTACAAACCAAATGCTTCAAGAGAATATACTGAAAATATATCCTGAAAATACAGTAAAAAGCAAAAAAAAAAGAAAATAACAAAATATACGATAATGGACCATAAACAGGTATGAAATTTCCCAATATAAAATATTATTACAGTTAAATACAGTGATATATTAATTAAAATACTAGTGAATCAAGCAAGTTATTTTGTAGTATTTAAGGATGTTACAATATTAGAAGCATTTCTTACTATAAATCATATTTTAAGAGTTTTGAGGTAGGAAATAGTATGATCATTAATATAGGTAATCCAAAACTGCTTGATAACATTCCATTTATATTGCTGACATAAATCAAAACCACCCTTACTTATAATTATCATATGATTTGAAGAATATTCAAATAAATGAACACATCGTAGTGAGGAGTATGCATAGATATATGTAGAAAAGTAATTTGACACATAGAAGTATATTATGATGCACTGAAAAATTTTAATAAATTAAGAATATATACTATTTGGGAGTAAAATATTATGAAGGATATTTCTTGAAAAGGCAACCAATAAAAAATAATACAATGTGAATATCTTCCGATAAGAGAGTTTCTACTTTGGAAGTTAAAGTAGTTCTTAAGTTTATGAGGAAGACTATTCAAAGAAGAATTTCAATGTTTGAAAGAATGGAAAATACTAATGTGGGGCTTATAGTGACTCATACATATGGAAACATATTTAGAAGAGAAATATTCTCATAGAGTGAGTTTGATGCAGAGATAAAGCCAGAAATATTATTTGATTGAACCCTAACATATTACCATATTTTTGGTCAAAACTTTCAAGTACTATCAATTTCATATGGCTAAATCTAATAGAATGAAACAGTCAATAAACTCATCTGCATATCTATAAAAATAGAATATGATAGGGTAATAATACAAATGTATGTATATGAATGATTAATAAATTGTGGTGGGAAATTAAGATTGAAAAACTGAAAAAAAATTGAGAAAATTGGAAAGATTAAATTTTCATTCCTTTAGAATGAAATAAAGTAAGATTACTACAAAATCAAGCCATTCTTCACATGAAATTTATTTTTTAATCAGCATAGCAAATTCAGAATTCACCAAAAATAGAATTTTTTTACTGACTACACATAAAATAATGTAACATAGAAATTGAGGGGAATGATACCACATAGATAGAGAGATGACATAGGATAAGGAGATAAAAAACACATTTGAAACACAGCAAAAAGAAAGTTCATTAATATGTAAATTTTTATTTACATATTAATATTAAAAGCAAAAAGACAAATTACACAGGAGAAAAGCAACTATGGTATTTAGAATGGTATTTCAGATAAATCAATGCCAGCTAGGATGACTTTAAGATAATTACACTGAAAATGTTCAGTGGACAATATCAAGACTGAGAAAGTCACAAATGGAAGAAAATAACATGAAAAAGAAAAAATCAAACATACAACTACTAAAATTGAAAGTTTATTGAATACTAAAATTAAAAGCTTAGAAAGAAAAATATATATCAAGCAAAATCTTTATATGAATAATAAAGGTGGCTAAAAGTTAAAAGAATAGGTTGAAATACTGAACTAAGCTTGTTATACATTGATATATTGCCTTGAAATATCTAAATCAAAAATTGGAAGAATTACAAGAAGAAATAAATTAGTAAACAATAACAAAATATGTTAATATATGAATATAATTAAATAATAGATTATATAACCAAAAATTTAGCAAGGCCATACAAGGCTTGATGAAACTAATTATAAGCTTGACCAAGTAAGCTCAGGCACACATACAAACAGAGATGCAAAAACCAGATACTAGATAATACCTTAGTAGCAATATCAAATGTATACGAGAGTAATAATTGTATGCTACCAAAATAATTAGCACATTTAAAATAATAAAAATGATAGCAAAAAAAGTCATATTCTCTGACTACCAAGAATAAAATGTAGAAGAAATCCTGAGATAGTAAAATAACAACCAATTTAAATAACATGATTTGGATACCAAATATTACTATTTAAAATAATTCATGTATTAGAAACTTGATTGGAAATTTTGAATCATTAATTTAAAATCTGTATAATAACTCCATACCCAAACCTGTGGAACTCAGTTATAACAGTATTTCTAGGCAACAATGTTGCCCTGTTATAGAATATCTATAAAGAAAAAGGTAAAATTAATAAGCTGAATGTTCATTGCAGTAACCTAGGAAAATAACAGCAGAGAACAAAGCAGAAGAAGAAAAAATAAAACTAAAAGAGAAATTAATGATAAAGAAATTGAGCAATGTAAATGATCAACAAGATCTTATGTTACCTTGTGCATTAGCTAGGGTTCTCTAGAGAAACAGAATCAGCAGGAAATATCTATAGATACAAAATTTATAAAAGTGTCTGAGTAACCATGGGAACATAGAGTCCAAGGTCTGTACAACAGGCCACAAGCTGGTAACTCTGATGAAGGTCCACAACAAACTCCACAGGAGGCTCACTGACTGAAGCAAGAAGAAGAGACTGTCTGTTCTGAATCCTCCTTAAAAGCCTTCCAGTGATTAGATTAAGCATCACTCATTGCAGAAGATACTCCCCTTAGCTGATTACAAAAGCAATCAGCTGTGGATGTAGCTGATGTAATCATGATTTAAGTCCATGAAATGTCCTCATAGCATCAGACAGGCCAGCACATGCCTGACCAGACAAGTGGTGGACACCACCACTTGGCCAAGTTGACACATGAACCTGAGCATGACATCTTGAACAAAGTATGTTTGAATAAATAATAAATTTGTTATTATTAGAATCAGTCCCTGGTTTAATTAACTTAAAAAAAGGGAGAATAGAAAATGCAAAATAAGCCTAGTATGAACAACATGGCAAGGTATATAGAGATATATAGAATAAATTAAAATAATAATAAAATAGAATAAAAAGTTTATTTCAAGTATGTGCAACATTGATGAAATTTATAGAAAACATATATAATGAAAATGGACTCAAGAGAACTTAATAAATCTTACTGGAACTGAGGCAAGCTAGATAGGGAAGGAGGGAGGGGGAAGTGATCCTAAAACCCATAACAAGAAGTTCCCTTAGACATGTACACATCTATCCAGGCCCCTGCACACCTATCCCTCACTTATAGTGCCTGAAAAGAACCAATGAAGAATACAGCTCAGCAATCCCTTATTAGCATGGCCAGAAGTCTTTACAATGCAAAGGTTCTGACCTCAGAGGGCATCTCCTCCTTTGGAGAATGCATGCATTCATCTTCCATCCAGAATGTATTTTGCTATATATTACATTCTTGAAGACACTGACTAGTCCTCAAGTTCCTTCCTGCAGCTTAGTCAAGAACCTTTATGATGTCAGCCCCTGGTCCAGATCTCAACTTCTTGGGGATCTGAGGTGTCCCTTCTGCATCCAGGCCAGAGCTTCTGGGGCTCTCTGGCATCTGGCAGAGAACTCTCAGGGCTCTTGGTCATTGAGTTCTTTAAGCTATTTGGCTCTACACACTGACTAGTCCTTGAATTCTTTTCTGTGACTGAGTCAAGAACCCTCATGGCACTAGCCCTTGGTTAAGGTCTCTATTTATCTGATAACTCTCAGGGGTGTCTGGCATCAGAACCAGGTTGAATAAAGAAATGAAAGCAATACTGTAATCTATAACTGCAATAAAGCACCGGTCCAGGACAATTTGAAAAGTGAATTTTATTGAAAATTTTAAAAATTAATGTATAATTTTTAAGATAATTCACAAATGGTAGCTGCATAAGCAGAGTATGTCCTTAAAACCACAACTTCCTAGAAAAAAATAATAAGGAACAAATAGGCCAAGTTCAATTCTAAACCATAAATTAACATATTCCAAATAAAAGAGAAGCAAAATTCCTCTGTGTGTATGTGTGCATGTACATAGAATAGCTAGGAAGTCACAGATGTCAGTAACCATGTTCCAGCCCTTGTGTATCCTCTCCTCTTTTTCATATGCAGATGTTTGAATATACTTCTGACTCACAGCCTGGTGAAGCATTAGGTCTAATGGAATGGTCCCATCATACCTTGAAGCCAAAACCAGGAACAGGCAGCCCCAGTTGCTTATCAAGGGGGAACTCTGTAGGGAGTTGCTTGACTCATGCTTTTTGATCAGTGGCAGGGCCCCTTCTTCCTGGGGTGCATAAATAGCCATCTTTCAGCCAGCACAGGTGTCCCTGGTCTCTATGTGAAACAAGGATTCCACCCACCCTGACTAAGCACTTCTTTGGGGACCTCTTCCCTTGCTCTCTCATACCCTTTGTACTGAATAAGTTATAAAGTGGTTATTTGTTGAGCATTCCTGTTGTGCCTGAGCTTGTGTTCCTACTATGCACCATATAACACCTTCCCCAGAATAATAGACTACGAAAAAGTGGGATCTGTTTCTTGAATAGAATGGGTTAGTATTAAAATATTAATGAATGAAACTATTAATGAATAAGCCACAGTTTGAGAATCAAAATGAAATGATATGATTTTAACTAACAGGTAAGGAAAATTAGTAGATAAAATTCTTGCTCATTTATGATTAAAATATTTGCCAAGTATGTTAGTTTGCTAGCTGCTGGGATACGATATACAGAACTGGAATGGCTTTGATAAAAAGGAATTTAACAGGTTACAAGTTTACAGTTCTAAGAGGTGAAAGTGTCCAAATTAAGGTACCAACAAGAGTTACCATCACTCAAGAAAGGCCATGGGTCTGGAACACCTCTGTCAGCTGGAAAGGCACATAGCTGGCATCTGCTGTCCCTTGCTCCTGGGCTCCATTGCTTTTAGCCTCTGTTCCTGTTGGGGCTCCTCACTTTGCTTCTTCAGAGCTGGCTCTCATCTCTTGGTTTCCCATAGCTCTCTCCAGGTTCTGGCTTGCTGAATATCTCATGGTGGCATCTCCTGGGCTCCAAGCATCTCCAAACTTTTTTGTCTCTATTTTCTGAAGTAACTGTTCTCTAAGAATCTACATTTCCTCTCTCTTGCTGGTTCTGAGCCTTCTGTCATTTCTGTTTTTCCTGACTCTCTCTCCAAAATGTTTCCTCCTTCAACGGATTCCAGCAAGCTAATCAGGATCCACCTGAATGGGTAGAGTCATATCTCCAACTAATCAAAGTTAATACTTACAGTTGGGTGTGTCACATCTTTATGAAGAAAATTTAATCAAAATATTCCACCTACAGTATTGTGTAAGGATTAAAAGAAAGGGCTGCTCCTACAAGATTGGATTAGAATTAAAACATGGCTTTTCTGGAGTGCATAATAGATTCAAACCAGCACACCAAGTTAGAAAGAATAAAGAAACATTTATATAATTTAATAAATAAGGACTTCTGAAAACCTGCAGGAAAGATAATCTATACCTTCAAACAAATGTAAGAACCATTTCTTTTAGAGTCAGTAATAACAGAACTACTGTCATCATAATACTTGTGCTATACTAGGATAATGGAGGTTTGAGCCAACTTTGTTAAATAAGGGAAAGACAAAGTAAAAGGTTAGAAATTTTCACCATTTTATAATATGAACTCAACTAGATATAGACTCATTAATAGAAATAATAGTAGAATCTATCAATCTTGCTAAATAAAAAATAATGAAAAAAATCAGAAGTTTCTGTATAACCAAGATATAGAAAAACTTAATTTAAAACAAAATATCCAACTAACAATAGTACCAAAAACTGTAGTTTCTAAAGATAGCTATGCTTCTCACTTTATGTAAACAATTGACTTATCATGTATTTCTTAATTTCATCTACCCAGATAATGCAATAAACCAATACTTTCTGTTCCCATTGCCAAGATTAAATAGGTATTTATTGATTTCTCTGAATATTATATAACTATGAAACATTAATTAGACCATTCAAATTCTCTATATTTTTTCAACTCTTCCTTACTATAGAAAAACATTATCTTGAAGTTAATGTGTATCATCCAGGGTGAGTTTTTATACATTTACAAAATATATGTAAATATATTTTTACATATATATATGGATAAATCTCAAATATTGTTTTGTACTTAATATTTTCTATCTGCTGTATGATGTCATTGTTTCCTTTTGAAAATTGCATGTTTTCACTCATTTTGATGTTTCTGAGATATATTACAATTGATTAACAAATTAATGCTTTGATTAATTCAGTATAATTAGTACTTTGATTCTTCTTGTAGGGATAATTTAAAATATATTGGGATAAAACTGTTTATAGAGTTTTTAGATCACTTATATTCACTTTACTTCTTATTTCTTCATGATTTATCTTTTCTTTCATTAATTATACTAGAGGCTTATGGACTATATTAATTATTTTATTTATCTTACAAAATCCTCTTTCCTCTTTTATTCCTAACATTTCCATAATGTGTCTTTCTCAAAGCAGGAGAATGAAATGTTAGCACACATTTTGTGCTTTATGTTTATTCTCTTCTATAAATCAATTAAATTATAAATTTGAGCTTTGATATAAATTCATCCATTCATTTGCTTTTGTGCAGCTACATTGTCTTATGTAATTATTTAGGCTGTTGAGATAAATCTTTTTTTTTTTATGCTGTATGCTGGGGTCACATTTCTTTCTTTTTCCATGTGACTATCCTGTTATTGCAGCACCATTTGTTGACTTTTGTTCTTTTTTTTTTTTTTGAGAAGTGCATGGGCTGGGAATCAAACCCAGGTCTCCTGCATGGCAGGAGACAGTTCTACCTCTGAACTACCCTTGCACCCTGAGATAAATTTTTGATAAGACAAAATATCCCATGAATAAAAAAAGCATAATGGACCTGAAAATTTATGTGAGATTGAAGAAAGAATCTGTTTTTTAACTATATGTAGACATTAATAATATTGACAATTATATCAGAAGCATAATGTTGGAGTTAATAATATTGATAAAATATCAAACTTAGGAGATAAAAAGAATTAAAAAGAAAAATTTATAGATAAAAAACATTTGCAGTGTCATTGGTTTTAGCTGGTTGTGACAATTCAAATAAGGAAAGGAAAGGCCCCTGAAATAGTATACTAGAAGGAAAAATGAGCACTTGTCTTAGAGATTTCACTTTGAGTTAATTTTAAACTAAAAGCACTAAAAGAGGATGGTCAACATAGAATAATAACATTAATAAATTAGGTGGAATAGGTATAAAATGAGGACATACATGATTATTTTATCATTTAAGATACTCTTTCATATAAATCCCCAAAAGATATTTTATAGATTAATTCACTCATCATAGACCATGAACACTGACACTGTTCTCAAAAATGTAATGTGAATTTTTAGTCTATGGATCATTTCCATGAACTTTGACTAAATAGTTAAATAAATTCAAGTATGGCATGAAGAAATACTAAGTACATTTTCCTGGATAAGGACATTTTTCTAATTCTTGCCTTATCAGCAAAACAAACTAACAAACAAAAAACCCAAACAAGCAAAAAAATCCAGGTATATATTGTGATTTTATTCTTATTTGGTCAATTTGTCCATTTTTCACTGAATCAGAACAGACAGGGATAGGTGACATTATAAATTCTCTAATTCTGTCCTCTCCCCCTCTATTTCTTTCTATCTCATATTTGCAATATGCAATTAAATAAACATGCAAATGATCAAGTGACCTCTGAATTGTAAATCTTCACAGTCTTTTCTTGACATTCACTCAAGAACAAATCCTTAACTTATATGTTCTCATGCAACTTTTACTTCTCTTATTTTGGAATTAATATAATTTATAGTAAGCACATATTTTGGGGAATATTTATTTTATGTTGTTACTTGAAGTTAGAATTTGTCTATCTTATCCATGGCTGTATCATCTCATTTCACAGCACATTGTTTGACACAGATGAGAAGTCAATAAATGCATTCTGAATGGATAAATTTATTTAAAGCTATTAAGCTTCATATTCCTTTAAACTAGAGATAATACCAATGTAATATGCAAAGTATTAAATGCCTCATATTATCTTTTATATAAAATTCTCCCTTATCTATATTGTTAATTTTTAGCTTCTCAGAATGTACTTTCTTTCAGCACTAACTACTGTAATTCCAGTCCCTGTAAGTGCTGTAAAATAATCTCCAGAATAGGAAAATGTCCCCTCTGCCCTAAAGATGTGTAAGAGCAAATAAAACTGATATTATAGAATTTTTACTATATCTTTGGAATATTCCTTTGGCCTTCCAATAGAAATCAAAATCTGATTGCATATTTGTTTAATATTTATGGTACTTTAATGAAATTTAATTTTCTACATTTTTATAACTATAAATATTTGTGAGTTTCATTTATTAAATCAGAAGTTTGCTGATTATTTTCATTTCTCTCTTCTCCCTCATGTATTACACTTAAAGAATGCATAACAAGAACAATAACTACTATAATAACATATCTACTATGTATATTCAATTCCTTACTTAAAAAAATAATACTTTGGAGAACTTCTGGAGAAGATGGCGGCTTAGTAAGACGTGTGGATCTTAGTTCCTCCTCCAAAACAGCTACTAGGGGAGTAGAAATGATACAGAACAGCTCTCGGAGCCATGACAGAGATCAAAAAGACAGTGTACCCCATCCTGGAACAGCTGACTGGCTGAGAGAACCCGCACCAGTGAGATCGCCGAGGGGCGCGGGCTTCCCTGGGCGGGGTGGCAAGTGGCCAGAGTCCCAACCTTCCTCCTTCCTGGGCCAGCTGGCAGAATTGGGCAGGCGGTCCCCTCAAGCCATGGCGGGTGGCGCCCCCACCGCGCGCGGCTCCCCGGACCAACTGAGAGAATTGGATTGGAAATCCCCAGGCCGCGGAGAACGGTGACCGGGGGGGTCCCTTCCAAACACATGACTCCCTGGTCTGGCTGGGAACGGTGCACTCTCCCGGGCCGTGGTGGCTGGTGCCCTCCCACCATGCTTGGCGCCCCAGACCGACTAGGAAATTCGGACGGGCGCTCTCCCGGGCTGCGGCGGCCGGTGACCCTCCCCACGTTCAGACCCCCGGGCCAGCTGGCACTCTTCCAAGCCACTTTAGCTGGCGAACCTCCCCCACGGCAAGAGTTTTCCAAAGTTAAAGGACCCACAGCAACATTTACTGGTGGGACCCACAGACAAACGTATGCCACAAGTGCCACCTAATGGGCAGGATAAGAAAAACAGAACCCAGAGACTTAACAGAAAAACTTTCAACCTGTTGGGTCCAACACCCAGGGAAATCTGACTAAATGCCTAGATGCCAGCAGAAGATAACGGATCATGCTCAGAAAATTGAAAATATGGCCCAGTCAAAGGAAGAAACCAATAGTTCAAATGAGATACAGGAGCTGAGACAACTAATGTTGAATATACGAACAGAAATGGAAAACCTCTTCAAAAGTGAAATCGATAAATTGAGGGAGGACATGAAGAAGACATGGGCTGAACAAAAAGAAGAAATAGAAAAACTGAAAAAACAAATCACAGAACTTATGGAAGTGAAGGATAAAGTAGAAAAGATGGAAAAAACAATGGATACCTACAATGATAGATTTAAAGAGACAGAAGATAGAATTAGTGATTTGGAGGATGGAACATCTGAATTCCAAAAAGAAACAGAAACTATCGGGATAAGAATGGAAAAATTTGAACAGGATATCAGGGAACTCAAGGACAATACGAACCACACAAATATATGTGTTGTGCATGTCCCAGAAGGAGAAGAGAAGGGAAAAGGAGGAGAAAAACTAATGGAAGAAATTATCACTGAAAATTTCCCACCTCTTACGAAAGACCTAAAATTACACATCCAAGAAATGCAGCGCACCCCAAAGAGATTAGACCCAAATAGGCATTCTCCAAGACACTTACTAGTTAGAATGTCAGAGCTCAAACAGAAAGAGAGGATCTTGAAAGCAGCAAGAGAAAAACAATCCATCACATACAAGGGAAACCCAATAAGACTATGTGTAGATTTCTCAGCAGAA
The DNA here is from genome assembly GCF_023851605.1 of Tamandua tetradactyla. NCBI lineage: Eukaryota > Metazoa > Chordata > Mammalia > Pilosa > Myrmecophagidae > Tamandua > Tamandua tetradactyla. The sequence goes on from NC_135335.1 coordinate 74,417,590, forward strand.
ACCATGGAAGCTAGAAGACAGTGGGATGATATATTTAAATTACTAAAAGAGAAAAACTGCCAACCAAGACTCCTATATCCAGCAAAATTGTCCTTCAAAAATGAGGGAGAAATTAAAACATTCTCGACAAAAAGTCACTGAAAGAATTTGTGACCAAGAGACCAGCTCTGCAAGAAATACTAAAGGGACCACTAGAGTCAGATACGAAAAGACAGAAGAGAGAGGTATGGAGAAGAGTGTAGAAAGAAGGAAAGTCAGATATGATATATATAATACAAAAGGCAAAATGGTAGAGGAAAATATTATCCAAACAGTAATAACACTAAATGTTAATGGACTGAATTCCCCAATCAAAAGACATAGAATGGCAGAATGGATTAAAAAAACAGGATCCTTCTATATGCTGTCTACAGGAAACACATCTTAGACCCAAAGATAAACATAGGTTGAAAGTGAAAGGTTGGGAGAAGATATTTCATGCAAATAACAACCAGAAAAGAGCAGGAGTGGCTATACTAACATCCAACAAATTAGACTTCAAATGTAAAACGGTTAAAAGAGACAAAGAAGGACACTATATACTAATGAAAGGAACAATTAAACAAGAAGACATAACAATCATAACTATTTATGCACCAAACCAGAATGCCCCAAAATACGTGAGGAATATACTGCAAACACTGAAAAGGGAAATAGACTCATATACCATAATAGTTGGAGACTTCAATTCACCATTCTCATCAATGGACAGAACATCTAGACAGAGGATCAATAAAGAAATAGAGAATCTGAATATTACTATAAATGAGCTAGACTTAACAGACATTTATAGGACATTACATCCCACAACAGCAGGATACACCTTTTTCTCAAGTGCTCATGGATCATTCTCAAAGATAGACCATATGCTGGGTCACGAAGCAAGTCTTAACAAAGTTAAAAAGATTGAAATCATGCACAACACTTTCTCGGATCATAAAGGAACGAAGTTGGAAATCAATAATAGGTGGAGTGCCAGAAAATTCACAAATATGTGGAGGCTCAACAACACACTCTTGAACAACAAGTGGGTCAAAGAAGAAATTGCAAGAGAAATTAGTAAATACCTCGAGGTGAATGAAAATGAAAACACAACATATCAAAACTTATGGGACGCAGCAAAGGCAGTGCTAAGAGCAAAATTTATTGCCCTAAATGCCTATATCAGAAAAGAAGAAAAGGCAAAAATGCAGGAATTAACTGTCCACTTGAAAGAACTGGAGAAAAAACAGCAAACTAATCCCAAAGTAAGCAAAAGGAAAGAAATAACAAAGATTAGAGCAGAAATAAATGAAATTGAAAACAATAGAGAAAATCAAAAAGACCAGAAGTTGATTCTATGAGAAAATCAATAAGATGGATGGGCCTGGGCCCTTATCAAGATTGACAAAAAGAAGAAGATAGAGGATGCAAATAAATAAGATCAGAAATGGAAGAGGAGACTTAACTACTGACCTCACAGAAATAAAGGAGGTAATAACAGGATACTATGAACAACTTTACACTAATAAATACAACAATTTAGATGAAATGGACGGGTTCCTGGAAAGACATGAACAACCAACTTTGACTCAAGAAGAAATAGATGACCTCAACAAACCAATCACAAGTAAAGAAATTGAATTAGTCATTCAAAAGCTTCCTAAAAAGAAAAGTCTAGGACCAGACGGCTTCACATGTGAATTCTATCAAACATTCCAGAAAGAATTAGTACCAACTCTCCTCAAACTCTTCAAAAAAATCGAAGTGGAGGGAAAACTACCGAATTCATTCTATGAAGCCAACATCACCCTCATACCAAAACCAGGCAAAGATATTACAAAAAAAGAAAACTACAGACCAATCTCTCTAATGAATATAGATGCAAAAATCCTCAATAAAATTCTAGCAAATCGTATCCAACAACACATTAAAAGAATTATACATCATGACCAAGTAGGATTCATCCCAGGTATGCAAGGATCGTTCAACATAAGAAAATCAATTAATGTAATACACCATATCAACAAATCAAAGCAGAAAAATCACATGATCATCTCAATTGATGCAAAGAAGACATTTGGCAAGATTCAACATCCTTTCCTGTTGAAAACACTTCAAAAGATAGGAATACAAGGGAACTTCCTTAAAATGATAGAGGGAATATATCAAAAACCTACAGCTAATATCATCCTCTATGGGGAAAAATTGAAAACTTTCCCCCTAAGATCAGGAACAAGACAAGGATGTCCATTATCACCACTATTATTCAACATCATGTTGGAGGTTCTAGCCAGAGCAATTAGACAAGAAAAAGAAATACAAGGCATCAAAATTGGAAAGGAAGAAGTAAAACTATCACTGTTTGCAGACAATATGATACTATACGTCGAAAACCCAGAAAAATCCACAACAAAGCTAATAGAGCTAATAAATGAGTACAGCAAAGTAGCAGGTTACAAGATCAACATTCAAAAATCTGTAGCATTTCTATATACTAGTAATGAACAAGCTGAGGGGAAATCAAGAAACGAATCCCATTTACAATTGCAACTAAAAGAATAAAATACTTAGGAATAAATTTAACTAAAGAGAAAAAACCTATATAAAGAAAACTACAAAAAACTGTTAAAAGAAATCACAGAAGACCTAAATAGATGGAAGGGCATACCATGTTCATGGATTGGAAGACTAAATATAGTTAAGATGTCAATCCTACCTAAATTGATTTACAGATTCAATGCAATACCAATCAAAATCCCAACAACTTATTTTTCAGAAATAGAAAAACCAATAAGCAAATTTATCTGGAAGGACAGGGTGCCCCGAATTGCTAAAAACATTTGAGGAAAAAAAACGAAGCCGGAGGTCTCACGCTGCCTGACTTTAAGGCATATTATGAAGCCACAGTGGTCAAAACAGCATGGTATTGGCATAAAGATAGATGTATCGACCTATGGAATCAAATACAGTGCTCAGATATAGACCCTCTCATCTATGGACATTTGATCTTTGATAAGGCAGTCAAGCCAACCCACCTGGGACAGAACAGTCTCTTCAATAAATGGTGCCTAGAGAACTGGATATCCATATGCAAAAGAATGAAAGAAGACCCATATCTCACACCCTATACAAAAGTTAACTCAAAATGGATCAAAGATCTAAACATTAGGTCTAAGACCATAAAACAGTTAGAGGAAAATGTTGGGAGATATCTTATGAAACTTACAATTGGAGGCAATTTTATGGACCTTAAACCTAAAGCAAGAGCACTGAAGAAGGAGATAAATAAATGTGAGCTCCTCAAAATTAAACACTTTTGTGCATCAGAGAACTTCATCAGGAAAGTAGAAAGACAGCCTACACAATGGGAGACAATATTTGGAAATGACATATCAGATAAAGGTCTGGTATCCAGAATTTATAAAGAGATTGTTCAACTCAACAACAAAAAGACAGCCAACCCAATTACAAAATGGGAAAAAGACTTGAACAGACACCTATCAGAAGAGGAAATACAAATGGCCAAAAGGCACATGAAGAGATGCTCAATGTCCCTGGCCATTAGAGAAATGCACATCAAAACCACAATAAGATATCGTCTCACACCCACCAGAATGGCCATTATCAACAAAACAGAAAATGACAAGTGCTGGAGAGGATGCAGAGAAAGAGGCACACTTATCCACTGTTGGTGGGAATGTCAAATGGTGCAACCACTGTGGAAGGCAGTTTGGCGGTTCCTCAAAAAGCTGAATATAGAATTGCCATACAACCCAGCAATACCATTGCTGGGTATCTACTCAAAGGACTTAAGGGCAAAGACACAAATGGACATTTGCACACCAATGTTTATAGCAGCGTTATTTACAATTGCAAAGAGATGGAAACAGCCAAATGTCCATCAACAGACGAGTGGCTAAACAAACTGTGGTATATACATACGATGGAATATTATGCCGCTTTAAGACAGGATAAACTTATGAAGCATGTAATAACATGGATGGACCTAGAGAACATTATGCTGAGTGAGTCTAGCCAAAAACTAAAAGACAAATACTGTATGGTCCCACTGATGCGAACCGACATTCGAGAATAAACTTGGAATATGTCATTGGTAACAGAGTCCAGCAGGAGTTAGAAACAGGGTAAGATAATGGGTAATTGGAGCTGAAGGGATACAGACTGTGCAACAAGATTGGATACAAAAACTCAGAAATGGATAGCACAATACTACCTAATTGTAAAGTATTCATGTTAAAACACTGAATGAAGCTGCATCTGAGCTATAGGTTTTTGTTTTTTTGTTTGTTTGTTTGTTTGTTTGTTTTTGTTTTTGTCTGTCTGGTTGTTTGTCTTTTTGTTTGTTTGGTTGGTTTTTTTTACTATTATTATTACTTTTTTTTTCTCTATAGTAACATTCTATATCTTTTTCTGTTGTGTTGCTAGTTCTTCTAAACTGATGCAAATGTACTAAGAAACGATGATCATGCATCTATGTGATGATGTTAAGAATTACTGATTGCATATGTAGAATGGTATGATTTCTAAATGTTGGGTTAATTTCTTCTTTTCCATTAAATAATAAAAAAAAGAAATAAAAAAATAATAGGAGGAACAAATGTTAAAATAAATTTAGTTTGAAATGCTAGTGATCAATGAAAGGGAGGTTTAAGGGGTATGGTATGTAATTTTTTTTTTCTGTTTTTGTTTTATTTTTCCGTTGTCTTTTTATTTCTTTTTCTGAATTGAAGCAAATGTTCTAATAAGTAATCATGATGATGAATATGAAAAAAAAATAATACTTTGAATTCTGGTGTCATTCAAACGTACACACCTTTTAGTGTTGGTATGAAAGTTGGATGTAAATCACCAAGCAACCAGTACAGCGAAGAGCTATGAATTACATGCTCAATTGAATTTGGTTCTGGTTGTGCTTCATAATGAAAAGTAGTTCATTAGATAGATAAGCCGTCAGCATTTGGGGCACTTGTAAAGTCTGATATTGCTTTCTCAAATGTGGATAGCAAAATACAGTGTCACAGTGAAATAATATGAAATTTTTCCATGGATATATCCCTTCAGTTTAGAGGCAAAATTGACATTGAATTTTCAAATTATTGAATTATCAACAATTAAAAGAGGACTTCAAATTATGAAAGAATAACCAAGTAATCATTGAATACATTTTCAGAATAAATAATTTCCCCCAAATACAAATTGTTTTCATATTTCCAGTTTGTTCCCAATACAAAGTCAAAGTATCATATCATATTAGGTGAATAATATAACTGCATGGTTGAATAAAGCATAAATTCATTTCTTTGTTTCTCTTGTGGTGTAATGTGTTTGCATCTTTGCCCTAAGGACAGATACTAATGTGAACATCTTCTGGTAATTAAAGATTCACAGACCATTAACAGTATAACACTTTCATTGCCAGTTAAGGCAGATGAATAAAATGTTTTAAAAATGATTTCCCAATCCAGGTCAAAGTCACCCTTCCTTTATTCTTTTTGGGTTTTTTCCACAAGAGAAACACATTCCTAGAATAGCTTTTTCCAAAACCAAGGGAAAAAGTCCATTCTTTCCACAGTAGTCATTTAAACATTTTCTGTGATTCTGTCCTCTGTATGAGGATTTTCTGAAATGATCATAAAGAGAATGAATGCTGACTCTAAGTTCATCTCTCTGTGTCCTAAATTGTTTCTGGCTGAATAGATGAGAAAGCTCGAAATCTGGAAGCTGAACTGAGAGATTCAGGCTGCATAGCTAATTATCAAATATGGCCACAAAACACTTTATTGATAAAAAATTGGATATCTGCAAAAAACCTTCTCAATGAGCTTAAGATGTTAACAAATGGCAGCCAAAAATGTGCTTTTTTTCAAATATCTAGGCAAATTTATCTGTTCTATGTATAATCATTTTCAAAAGATGCACTGGGTATACATGACTATACAGTCGGGGTAAAATTATCTATTCTATAATCCTTCCAAGAAAGGTGCATTGAACACTTTTGTTAAATTGCACACATTATAATTATAGCATAGTGCATAAGAAATTAAGTTAAACATATTTTTCTCTCACTAGCCAAGACCATGAGCAAGTTGTTATTTAAGTTCTTTCTACTCTTTTTTGCTTAAAAAATGGAGGGTAAGAACAGTTGCTAAGAATCCCTCTGTGCTTTCCATTTGTTCATGGGTTCAGGGTCTGGATACATTCACCATCTCATTCATTCATGCCCATTGTTCTAGTCAGTGGACTAAGTAGAAGTGGTTGGGCCATTTCTAAGCCTGGCCCATAAAATCTACTTCTGCATGACCTTTGTTCTTCGTTCCCATTATTCAAGGTAAATGTGAGAAAACTAAGGGCTTATATGAGCCAAAGCCACAGAATTGAAAATAACAGTGTCCTTGATTGGTAGTCTTTAGAAGACCCTTGCCAGCTGGTCCAGTCTACCAAAGCTGCCAGAATGCAACACACCAGAGATGGATTGGCTTTTAGTAAAAGGGGATTTATTTAGTTAAAAACATATCGTTCTTCAGAGGAAAGGCAGCTAACTTTCAACTGAGGTTCTTTCTTACGTGGGAAGGCACAGGGTGATCTCTGCTGGCCTTCTCTCCAGGCCTCTGGGTTCCAAGAACTTTCCCTGTGGTAGTTATTTTCTGAATCTCTAAAGGCCTGGGCTGAGCTGTGAGTGCTGAGATGAGGTATACTGAGCTGCTTGGGCTGTACTACATTGAGTTCTCTCATTTAAAGCATCTAGCCAATTAAATCAAACATCCTTCATTGTAGCAGGGAGGCCTCCTAGCTGACTGCAGATGTAATCAGTGACAGATGAGCTTCACATGCCATTGGTTCATGTCCACAGCAATAGAACTAGGCACCTTCACCTGGCCAAATTGACACCTCAACCCAACTACCACATATCTACCCCTTGTCAACTTGGCAACTATACACATCACCTTAAAAAATATTAAACTGGCAAAAATCCTCTCCTGGCTGTGGACCTATGAATCTCAAAACAAATTATCTGGTGCCAATATTCAAAGGAGGACAGTCAGAAGATACATGTTTTCATTTCCATAGGGAAAAACTGGAAGGAACACAGGAGTCACAACACTCAAACAGTTCTGAGAACCTGTAAGGAAAGCTCCATTGGATTTCAAAATCTGAAAGTCATTTATTCCTCGGTTTTAGAAAGCAGCAGACCCACCCTTTCCAAAGTCCTATGCAGTGGCCCAACTCTTTCTGAATCAACCTCAGGTAACATTGAAGAGACCACCTTTATCTCAGCTCCACCCTCTCCAAGCATCAGGGCTACACCTGGGCTCTCTGCCATTTCTGTGGCATATGCTCAACCCCTCCATATGGTGGCAGCCAGGCTCTCCCCAGTCCCCAAGGAGTGTGCTGCACCTACTCCCAGGCCTGGGGCAGCACAACTCTTCCACTACAACTAGATGGGAGACTCATCCTCTGTCTTCAGGGCAAACTCAACCTCTCCACTCTCCTAGCCTGAGGTTTCTTGGCTTCAGACATGAACATCCATGGTTCTAGGTCTCCAAACTCCAATTTGTCTCTTTTGTGTCCCATTTTGTCCAGATTGGCAGTGGTTCTGTTTACACCAACAGTCTCTTCAAGCACTCCAGGACTTCTCCATCATTCTCACCACCGTTCCCCATAATCTTCCCTTTATCCTTCCAAAATCCTGTTCCAACATGTCTGGTGTTTGCAAACTGAAGCAGCACTACATTTCTCTGGTACCAAATCTGTTCTTTTCTGCCAAAGCTGCCAGAATGAAACACACCAGAGATGGATTGGCTTCTAATAAATGGGGATTTATTTAGTTAAAAATATATAGTTCTTCAGAGGAAAAGCAGCTAATTTTCAACTGACTTTCTTTCTTACATGGGAAGGCACAGGGTGATCTCTGCCAAATTCTATTAAACCAATCAAAATTTAAACCCTAAACAATAGGTCTGGCCCTGCAAGATTGGATCAGGGTTAGAGCATGGCTGGGGTACATGATAATTTCAAACCAGTACAGAAGGTAAGGTAATAAACAAACAAACACATTCACTAATGAAGTAGCCTTAGATCATAAATATCAAGAAGGCAGTAAATAAGGAGCTGTAATAGAGAATAATATGGGGAAAGCCTATTATTTCTGATGCATTGAAATACTGTGCTTAGGCAACTGTCTGCCCATGTGTGAATAAAAGTCATTTTGGGGAAACTCCTAAAGGGAAAAGCTTTGCCAGTCTTCCTGGTAAAGGAGGGAAAAGAAAACGTAAACTGCCAGGGCAATTTGTCTTCTGAAAAGCTCATAGAGAAATGAGTTCATTTGGGGTTTGTAAGGCTTGCAGGGGTAGGGGTACTTATTTACTACAGTGTCCTCAGTGCATAGCATGGTGCTAGCATATAGAAAACCCTCCTAAAGTAATCCTTGATGTAAAACAAAATGATCCTTGAACAGCGCAAATCTATGGAACTCATTCTTTGTTTTGTTCTAGATGGAAGGAAATCCAGCAGTATCTTGAGTTATAAGTAGTGCTACCCAGGCACCTTCCCATACATGGCACATTTAGATGACACTGAACAGGACCTCCTAGGAAGGTTCAGGGATGCAAGGAGACTTTCTTCCCAGCCTCTTGTCTAGCAGGTCAAACCATGGAAGAACTTCTTTGGAAGTATCAAAATATTGGTGCTGGCTGCTTGGATGTTTGGAAGGGATTATCTCTTGGAGCCAGATTGCTATTTACCAGAAGAAAATTAACACTCTTGACCCATCATGGGAAGGGTTCAATGGGAAAATCCACTCCCCCATTAGAACAGTTACTATCTTGCAATTTACTTAACTGTGCACACATCAGTCTCTTACCCCAGTAGACCATAAGCTTTATGGTGGTAGCTTGAAAATACCTGGCAGAAAGAAGCAGTTAGATCTTGTCTTAAAACTGCATTTTCATAGTAAGCATATGTTCTTACAGGTCTTAGATGAATAGAAATAGCATGTTTTTTCACTCTTTTCATAGAACTAGGCACCTTAACCTGGCCAAGTTGATATCTGAACCTAACTACAACACCGGCATCACCAGGCTGATAAGTGAAAAGAGAAATGCATGTTCATTATGTAAAGCTATGGAGATTTAATACTTCAGATGTTTTTGATAAAATTATCTCTCTTTAAAGCACAGGTGAGATTTTAAATTGCACTTATCGCCTAGAAGTCAGTGATGATTAACAGGATAATATTTGTAAAACACTAGTGTCATAGTCAGGTTTGTGTGTCAACTTGGCCTGGTGGTGGTGCCCATTTGTCTGGTTGGGTACATGCTAGCCTGTCTGTTGCTGTGAGGACATTTCATAGAATTAAATCATGATCATGTCAGCTGCATCCACAGCTGATTGCATTTTTAATCAGCCAAGGGGGGTGTCTTTTGCAATGAGTGATGTTTAATCTAATCACTGGAAGCCTTTTAAGGAGGATTCAGAAGAGACAGTCTATCTTTCTGCTCAGCCAGTGAGCCTCTCCAGTGAAGCTCATCCAGACCCTTTATTGGAGTCTTTAGCTTCACAGCCTGTCCTTTGGATTTTGGACTTTACATTCCCATGATTACGTGAGACACTTTTATAAATTTTATATCTATGGATATTTCCTGCTGATTCTGTTTCTCTAGAGAACCCTAGCTAATACAACTAGTAACAGTAACTGGAATATATGAAAGGGCACATAAATATCTGTTATTTTATTTATTAAGATAATTGTGGTGAATACTGGTGGTTCCCAAATACCCACATGCTTCCCAATATACCCTTGCCTCTCTTGCAATTAGGTTGGAGCAATTCGATTGGACTTGACCAATGGGATGTGGGTAATACTGATATACTCATAAGCTGTCACAGGAACTGTTCAAGACTGTGGGAAATTATTTAAAGAGCCTAGAATCCTGAGTTACCATCTGCAGCAGCACTAGACTCAGAATAAATCTACTCACTGGTAAACCACAAGGATTTGGTGTTTACTTCTACCACAGTAAAGCCTATCCCACTATAAAAATGATGATGATGGCAATACCTGTCATTAATACAAAAACATGTGGGGCAGTTTCCATATTTTTGAAAACCTCTATCATTTGATTAGGGATACGAAGTATAAATATAAATATAAAAGATATAAGAATATGCATAATAACTATATCACTATTTCTAGGAGGAATGACAATTTTGCTATTTTTAACATTAGTTAATGATGGTGATATGCAAGGACACAAAGTTCTATATTTAATAATTCTTAAGGATTTGTTTTTAACTTTGATTCTGCAGGTTATAAATATCTACCTTTTATTTATTTTATTCTTCTTAATTTCTCAAAAATATATTTTTTTAATTTTTCTGTTTGGAAAAGTATTCACTCTTATTGGAATATATAGACTTTATGAAAATAATGTTTCCTAATATAAAATAATCTTTCTAAATGCAAGTAAAATGTTTGAAATTTTACCTAAGAATTTTACATTAAGTTGCTGTTCTAGTTTGCTAGCTGCTGGAATGCAACACACCAGAGATGGATTGGCTTTTAATAAAAGGGAATTTATTTCATTAGTTCTTCAGAGGAAAGGCAGCTAACTTTCCACTGAGGTTCTTTCTCATGTGGGAAGGTATAGGATGTTCTCTGCTGACCTTCTCTACAGGCCTCTGGGTTCCAAAAACTTTCCCTGGGGTTATTTCTTTCTACGTCTCCAAAGTCTGGGCTGGGCTGCAAATGCTGAGATGAGGTATGCTGAGCTGCATGGGCTGTGCTACGTTGAGCTCTCTCATTTAAAGCATCTAGCCAATTAAATCAAACATCATTCATTGCAGCAGGCATGCCTCCTAGCCGACTGCAGATGTAATCAGCAAAAGATGAGGTTCACACGCCATTGGTCCATGTCCACAGCAATAGATCTAGGCACCTTCACCTGGCCAAGTTGACAACTGAATCTAACTCTTTCTAAATGCAAGCAAAATGTTTGAAATTATACCTAAGAATTTTACATTAAGTTGCCTTTGAGGATCTCTAGGCTCCTGAATAAGCTTCTACACCCTGTTGACTTTAAGCCTGTACTATCTAACTAATCTTTTCATAATATGCAATTGATGATTAAAATTGTTTTCTAGTTTGCTAACTGCCAGAATGCGATATACCAGAAATGAAATGGCTTTTAAAAAGGGGAATTTTAATAAGTTGCAAGTTGACAGTTTTTAGACTGTGAAAATGTCCCAATTAAAGCAAGTCTATGCAAGTGTCAAATCTAAGGCATCCGGGGAAAGATACCTTGATTCAAGAAGGCCAATGGATTTCAGGGTTTCTCTCTCAAGTGAAAAGGCACATGGTGGGCATGGGAACACAGTCAGAGTTTCTCTCTTGGTTGGAAGGGTACAAGGCAAACAAAGCATCGTCTGCTAGTTTTCTCTTCAGCTCCCTGGGAGGCATTTTCCTTCTTCATCTCCAAAAGTTTCTGGCCAGTGGACTCTGCTTTGTGGTTCTGTGGCATTCTGTCATCTTTCTGTGCTCTCTCTGAATCTCCTCTTCTCCAAAATGTTTTCTCTTTTAGAGGATTTCAGTAAAGTAATCAAGACCTACCTAGAATGGGTGGAGACAAGTCTCCACTTAATCCAGTCTAACACCCACTCTTGAGTGAGTCACATCTCCATAGAGATAATCTAATTAAAGTTCCCAACATATAGCACTGAATAGAGATTAGAAGAAGCTGTTGCTCCCACAAAATGGGATTTGGATTAAATCATGGCTTTTCTAGGGTCCATACATCCTTTCAAACTAGCACATTTATATTTAGTTTTATTTCATGATGAGTGTGCTCTAAAAATTGATACCAATTAATTGTTCAACCAATAGACAACCTAAAGATATAAAATTATAGAAATTATTAAGTAAATAGAAATTATGGATAATAATTTTCCAAAAAAATATTATGCATCTCCTATATCAACATGTGATAACCCTACAAGCCATTTAAAATAAAAAGGTTCAGTTTCCCTTTCCTCCAGAATATTGTCGTCATGAATTACAGATTTTCTCAACAGTGTTGGAAATTTTTTTCTTCATATTTTTTAACAGTGGTAGAATAGCTTCAAAAATGTGAAGATTCCTATTTTCAAGGCAATACTGAGGAATACATGTCTTTTGAAAGTGAAAAATAGATGTGTGTAGCTCTGTCATTCTTGTTTTCATATGCCAAATTTTGGACACCATTTCTACAATTACTCTTCATATAACACCTAAGAGGTAATAAGTAATACAAGATTTTCTCTGGAATACTTTTCTAATAAAGAATGCAAGACACTGAGAAAGTAAATCTCTAGTCTAATTTCACATTACTTATAAGAGGTAGAAAGAAATTTGAAATAATTATTCATAGCTCTCTGTTTTTAAACACTAGGGAATGCTCTTTTTTGTTCTTCATTAATCACCATTCTCAAAAATTCCATTACTGAATGTGTTATATAAAGAATGCATTTTTGTACTCATGCTACCCATGTCTATCTAAAGATATAGAGCAACTAATGAAATAAAAAACAGTAACAGGGAATTAATATAGGTTATCTTCCTTCTGAATTGTTTAATTTTTCTCTCTTCCCAAATATTAAAATTCTTACTAAAGAGTTTTCTGTAGTTAGAGTAAGAAATAAGACACTTGTTGAATAGTAAAGTAAATTGTGTTAAAACAGACATTTTCTTGATAACACAAAATTTCTAATATTACTTATTATTCTCCAGCCTAAATAAGATATTCATGTTAGCAAAAATTTAAAATAATTGATTATCTGAATTCTCATATTTTCCTAAATGTCAAATTCTGTCTTTTTAAAGTATAATCATGTCATTTAATTTATTAGGAAACGTGAATCTGTAAGGCTTCAGAAGAAAATCTTTACTCTTCCCCTTTTACAAATTATAAGGAATGGCTACCTTTAAATTTGTTGTACCCACAATTCTGTTTATCACCACACTTTTAATTCAAGGATTTCATGATCATTTTATTTTTCATTATATTTACAGATATGTTTGTATACACGTGTGTGCACACATGCATACATGCACGTACACATCTAAATATTTCCATCAGGTTTTCACCATCCTTATTTTCTTTTTTTCTCTGTACTAACTTTTTCCATTACATTCTCTTTTCCCCAATGTCTTTTTCTCCTTGTCAGAGGTCTTCATTGTTTGAATTAGCAAAATAATTAAGTTTGTGCTGCTTGCCTTGTGTGTAGTAAGGCTAAAGTACCCGCCAAATGATTTAACATTTTCTTGGTAACAGCAGGGAATCCAGAAAGCTTTTTTCCAAGGAATCATTTGTACCTCATAGAAGGTATAACCTTATTATTAGGGAAAATACACAGAATTGGTACACACTCACGACGTAATAAAGGCAGGAGGAAGTATCAGACTGGCAATCAGATTGAGAGAATTACATCTAGTTATCACTAGCATGAGAAATCCCTTAGTTGTCATGTTCTGTTATTTAAGAAGGAGGATGATCATGTATCAGGAAATTAAGATGAGCCTTGTTGTGTACTAAGTGGAAAGAAAGACACTTCAAAAATTACAAAATGAAAATATAGGCGTGAAAAGAGATACTTTTCAAGTGATATTGTTTATCTTAAAATATTAAATGTATTTCTTATGATTAGCATTGGAAAGCAAAATGGTAATCACAAGCAATTGGAAATACAAAACAAAAACAAATAAGCAGGAATCAGGCAGCATTCTGGCTTGTGTTATTGCTCAAATTTCTGTAGTTCTTGGTTCATAAACCAGATGTGAAAGCAAATTAGAAAGGTACCTATTTGATATCAAATTGATAAAACTGCATGTCAGTTATTTCATCTCAACACATTGCTTTCTGCCCGTTTACTTTTAAAATATTTTATTAACTAAAATGCACATATTTTTATCATTAGGAGTAAAGTAATTTACATTAAATTTCATTTTTTTCCTGCATTTTCCCTACACATTACAGTTTTGAGCTGTTAAATTAAAAAAATAAATAAAGAAAAGAATGAAATGGACTATCGAGACCTTTAGGTCAGAATAAAATGGATCAGAAAAAGTTTTTTTTTCTACTTTTATAGTCGGTATACACACGATATAGTCAACTGAAAACGATTTTGAGATGTTTGGGATATTTATAGGTGACAGTTTTATAGATTCAAAGGGGCTTCGTAGTAGGAAATGGGTCAACAAATAAGCAGTCATTTTGGAAGGTTAGCAGATGAACTGTTATTTCAGGTACTTAACACAAAATTAATGTCCATTTTCATTGCATTTATTACTTGCAGAGTAATTGTCATAACCAAAAGCAGATTCCGTACTGCTGGAAAGCAGCTTTGTCAAGACATAGTTTGGAAGTTCAAAGCAACTTATTTACTTGCTTAATCGTAAGCTGCCAACACAACATTAACAGGTCCAGGGCATGCAACACACTTAAAGATGGAGGATTCCAAAGTCTCTAAAGTTCATTGGTGGGAGAGCCAGCACAGCACAAGGCAGGCAGCTAATTTGTGTGTGTGTGTGTGTGTGTCTGTGTTTGGGCAGACAGCAGGAAGTGAATGGCAGCTAATTTTAATTGTAACAAGAGCTATCAGGAGTTGGTTTGTCATGGATTCAGTGAAGGGTCGGAAGCCATTGGCAGGGGTTGCTGGTCACGGTGTGGAGGGCAGCGGGCTGCCAAGCTTCCCAGCACAGCGAAGGCATTGAGACCCATCAGAGCAACGCAGTGTCATTCTGTCTGGACCTAATGCTCACCAGAGTGGCATCCACACTGGGTTTTCATGCCCTAAAAGTCTAGTTGGTAATGTTCTTACTGAAGGGTTGATCCCTCTGTCGGGCATCAAGCCAGTCTATATCATATCCTTCTGCAAAGGTTTGGTTACCCTTGTAACAAAAGCATGTTTTTCTCAAATTGTTTACATTTTAATTGTGGTCAACTTGGGATTCGAGATCTTTAATATCATTTCAAAACACAACACTACTGTAGAGCAGATTTCAATTCCTTTAGATAATTTAATTTCTTTAAATAGTGTTTTGATTAACTCTTCCTGTAAAAGACTTCTAGAATTGGATTGTGTTGTGTCTGAAATCATGTCAATTCTTGCAGATTCCATAGAATTACATTCAGATTCATGTCGCGCCTTGAGACCTGTGCCACACAAATGAAGCCCCTCAATAAGAACAGCTCTTTCAATCTAGGTCATTCAATTTACATTTATTTCTCTGAAATATATTGGCTTTAAAGAAATCGCAAAACCTCAGACATTGATGAAATTACCATGAAACATGCAAAATAATAATTTTATTAATAACAATGAAATAACATAAAACTAATATTATGTTATTTAATAATAAATGCCTTCAGTGTATTTCATATTTCTTTTTTGTGTAATTGACTAAAATCTCCCCCCTCATGAGATAATAAAATGAACAACTTGCAGTTTTCTGTTTTCTTCTCTGCCATCTGTTTGTTGTGTGTGTGTGTGTTATTTTAAGGTGATAATGAGAGTGAGGAACAAGGAGATTCACAGCAATGAATCTCAAATATGACCAATCTGTGGATTATTTCAGCAGAGAGTCCTGAGGCTGTCCTGATGCATTTCTACAATAAGAGTCTATAAATACTGATATATATGATTCTTCTTTCTAATCAGATAATTTAGCTTCCTCAAAGGCAAATAGTGTAACTTTTACCTCTGTTTATCTAACATGTAATGTAGGCCTGAATTATCATAGGCATTTGATAAATATATTATCTATTTATAGTCCATGTATAGGATTTTGAGATGAATGAATGGTGATTAGAATGCAATGTTACCTGATGATTATTGAATGATTAAGGATAATTGCTTGTCTCATTCTGTCATACCTACAAGATAGGCATATATATTTTCTCTCTTAGTTTACTGAAGCATAAAATGGAGAAGTAATAGGATCTAAATAACAGTGAGTTTCAAAGGAACTATAAATATATATATGTATATTATATATAAAATAAACATATATATATGTTTAAAAAAGGGTGGGCTATAAATATATATATAATATATAATATGATATATAAATATATTAGTCAGATGTTTTGTTACAGAGCTGATATTAGTAAGCTGTAGCCTGAGCACCTGACCAGACAAAAAAGAAAGAACTCTGCATTTATAGTATGTTCTCTGATGATCATCTAATTTCTTCTACTGACAGAGTGAACAAGATAATGGAGAAAATTAAAATGCCTTTTGCTTCTTTCTTCTCTAGCTTAGGAAAAACTTAGACTGCTACTGAAATGTTAAATGTAAACACTGAAAGAGATAAAAAAATCCACTCCCAAATCCAGACTTGTCCAAAGAGAATTGTAGGAATGTGATTTATAGTACATTCATAAATAAATTTGTAAATACTTATATCAAAGACTTCACTCTTTAAAATCAGTGAGTTGGAGAGAAAGAACTTTTTGTCAACAAACTCCCTCATATACTTTTTTTTTTTTTTTTTTGAAGGGGGTGTATGGTCCAGGAATCAAACCCAGGTTTCCCGCATGAAAGGTAGGCATTCTAACCACTGAACCTCCCGTGCACCCCTCATGTTCTTTTTCATATTAACTCAACTGGATTTCATAGTCAATCAGTACTTTCACTTTAGTCAGTAACTCTCAGTGAGAAGAGTGAAAAACAGACAAACATCCAATAAAAACATTCACAAGACTATGTTTCAACTTTATTCCAAACTTTCATATTTTCATTTAGGACCAAAGAGATAGGAACTTAATATTCCCAAGAACTTATCAAATATTTTTTTACATTTATTCCAAAAGCCACAAAACAGTTTAATCAAGGCAAAAATAATAAAACTTTTCAAATAACATCACTCATTAACTTTTTTCCTATTATTGCTATATTTTAAATCAAGTTCTCAAATTAGACAAAGTAATCCAGCTAAAAAAATACCGTGCAATTCTGAAAACATAAATTATCTCATGGGTTCCTCTTCTATATAACATTGAACACTGTAGTGTCTTACCTATAGAAAAAGTAATATAATTACAGGGCTTCTAGATTTTCTTTCAGAAACTCAATATCTTATTTATTTGTGTATAAAATTATTTATTATACACTTTTTCGTTCTTAATGTCTATTCTACTGAAAGCACTCTCCCAATATATACTTAGATTCTCAAGTAAACAGTTGCAGTTTGAATATTGAATTGGACCATAATCATTAGATAAAATAAGATTTAATCAAAAACTTTCCACATGTACATGACATTAAAATAGACTATAGCCCAATTTGATTTTATTTTTTGGTACATGATCTGGGAATCTAACTTGGGTCTCCCTCATGAAATACAAGCATCCTACCACTGAACCACTTGTGCGTCCCCAATTTGATTTTAAAAGTGAATTTAACCAAAATCTTAAAACAGAAAATACCTGCCACCTAAAAATTTTCCCCATTCATATAATTATTTCTACTTCATTTAATTTTATATGTCATAATTATTTTCACAAAACAAGACAAAAGTGTAAGGAGTGCAAGATGGGAAAGAAAATGCAGATTTTTATAATAAGCTACATATATAGAGACAATCAATCAAAGGAATTAAGTTCCAACCAGAAAATATAAAAGAAAATAAGATCACATTCAAATGACAAAAGAAGATATATCTAGAAATAAATATTATAAAAACAAGAGGTCTTCACGGAAAAAATATAAAATCCTTTAAAATATCTGTAAGAATATTTCATAAATGCAAAGGTGTAATTCTTTTATGTATAGGGAGACAAAATATAGCAAATAAGGTCATTTTTTCCATAATGTCCATTAATAACTAAGTAAATTTTAGAAAACTATATTGTTTTTAACAAATCATTGTGATAAAAAATTAAGAACTTAATTTCTTAATTAAAAAAGAATGATTTTTTTTTCTAAAATTGAAAAAAATGTTAGTTTTGCACTTAAATATTTAATCTGCAGGAAACTTATGTGTATTTGTAATGTGAAATAGAGGATTTCTTCGTAAAAATCACTTACACAAGCACTATTCACTTAAACATCTTCCTCCTATTCACATATGTTGCCAACATCAACTATTTTATTAAGTAGATTAATTTCTGTAGTCTTTTTCATTGTTTCTTTTTGTTTATTCCTCCCCAAGATCTGTTTCCTATGTTCTATAATTTTAAAAGAAGCATTAATATCTAGTGAAACACGATTTGCCACAGTCTAGCATTTTTCTCATAGTATCCTTGATTATTCATGACTCTATTTTTATATGGATTAAAAAGCATCTGCCAAGTAGCATGAAAAAGTACTTCATTCAATTCTCTGCTCAAAGTTTACCCCGTCCTAATCTATACTCCTTATTTTCTTCAAAATTCTTACATAGGTTTGAGGTCATATATATTATCTATTACACACTGCATAGTATATCTCACATATTAGAAAATATAAACTCTACATTTTCTATCATATATTGACATTGTTTATTTCTCTGTCCCCTTTGCTATTATAAAAGCTCTATGAAGACGTGGAGATTGATTGTCAGTTTCTATTATTGTACTATGTCTAGCACCAAAACATTCTCTAGCATACAGTCAACTATAAACATGTAGGTACTATAACAAAAAAGTATGGATGCAATCTGCCCCCTTGTACTCAAGTATTCTTTCAGGAATAGAGCCATAAGCCAAATTGCACATAGCATTCTCTTAGTGGTTGTTATTGTTTCAAGAACCTCATGTATCCTCAAGTGTCCTATTCAGAATGAAAGGAAAGACTGTTCTGTTAACAAGGGATCTGATTTCCTCAGTTGCCCATGAATGGAAAGGATAAAGTGTGATCACAGACACTGACACATTGCTGGTAGATTTCTTGTGGCAATGAGAGAAGTTAACCTGAAGAAAATTAACACTCTAAAGAAGGCAGGACAGGGTTACTAATAGGGATAATGATAAGGAAATTGGACCTGAATTCTTGAACCTTTGAACATGGTGTTAATTTTTAGATTACCAGAGTTTTTAAAATTGAATAAGCAGTTTGAGTTATTGTTATTATTACATACAGTTGAAGACACCTTGCCAGAGCATAGTCCAGGAAAACCCTTGAAAAGAATTTGCCACCTGCATTAAGAATGGCTCATTTCCCCTAAGTATGCTAATTTGGCAAATGTCAGGCCAAAGATGGTAAAAAATTCATTCAAATGCTGATGGTTTTCCTGAATGAAATCATAGAAATAGGAACAAGTTAATCATCATCAGTACAATGGCAATCCATCCTTCAATCCCTTAAAGGCTGCATAGCATTGATATCAAGGTTACAGGCTCCAGATTCAGACAAAACTTTTAAATTAAAATCTCAACAGAACTACTACAGGCTGTCTGCTTTTGATAATATTTCTAAGTACCATTTCTTTGCAAATTTGGAAAACCTTAATTAGTAATTAATGATAATATAAAAATTACGTGAGAGAAAAATTACAGGCTATCTGGGAAAATATTTTTGTGTATGAAAATAAGTATGACAGTCTACAACAATGATGGTCAAATAATGATTAGTTTGAAAAAGAGAATTTAGCTAATTAGAAAAATAAATGATAAAAAAACATTATCTGGCTGTTTTATCGTTGTATGTTTTCCTTTTTATACAAATTCTCTCATTTTATTTAAAGGCTTTAGTGTAACTGCTCAATTGCAGGTAGTTTTGCAAAAGTAACTTCAATGCTAAAGTCATGGCATATGTTTTAAAATATAATCTGATTATTTGATGAAATTGTTTATTCCATGTTCTGTGTTTATTATTACTTTTTATTAAAATGTAGGTTTTTAGAGAAATTATGTAGAGAACAGAAATTCTCATGTATCCCCCTCCCTCATACACACACACATATGCAGTTTTCTGTATTATTAACACTTTACATTTGTGTGGCAACTTGTTTCGATTGCTAAAAGGTTGCTATTATAATTGTACTACTAACTACAGTACATAGTTTACATTAGCTCTCACTAATTGTGTTGTATAGTCCTATTTCTTTTTCTTTTTTTTTTTTTTTTTACATGGGCAGGCACCGGGAATCGAACCTGGGTCTTCGGGCATGGCAGGCCAACACTTACCTGCTGAGCCACCGTGGCCTGCCCAGTCCTATTTCTTTATCTTTTTATTCTGGAAGCATATATACAACCTAAATTTTCCCCTTTTAGCCATATTCAATATATAATTCAGCGGTAATTATATTCATAAGTTTGTGTTACAATCATCACTATCTATTACCAAAATGTTTCCATCATCCTAAACAAATTCTGTACCAAATAACCATTGACCACATTTGCTGCTGCCTCCCTGACCCCTGGAAACCTGTACTCGAGTTTTGACTCTATTTCTTATATTTTTGAAACAATAGAACATAAGGCCCAGAAAGAAGTGAATTGCAAACAGAAGAGAAATCATGAAACTGATTTCTTGTCACAATGAATTATCTACCACACAAAGTCTGTATAAATTCTTAAAATGAATTTTTTATTTCACTCTTAATGAAAGAAGTCATTAGAGTTTTTTCAGTTGAGGAATGAACTATCTGACTGACAACATTAAGCATATACTTCTGCCTGCTGTGTTGAAAATGGAAATGGGGAGGGGTGTGTGTGGAAGCAGGAAATCAGTTAGGAGATCATGGAATATCAGAGAAGGTACATGATGACAGCATGAATCTGCGTGGAAACAGATGAAAGTGGAAGCAATTGGATTAATTGACGGATTTTCTGTCAGGTGGTGACAGGAAAAGAAGATCAATGATGGCTCCTAATTGGGGGACTGAAAACCTGGAAAGAGTTAAAATTGAGGTTTAAAATATAGAAAATATAGCAAGAGTAGTAAGTCTGTAGGAAAGAAGGTAAAGAATAGTTGTGAAGTTTCGTTTGAAGTCCAATTAGAGGTATTTATCTAGGAGGCAGTTGAATATACAAACCTGGAATTATAGGACCAGTATGAAGTTCTCAAACCAATTGGGTTTTTGAAGATTCATATCATCATTGGAAAAAATCTAAATAATGAAATCTCAATGCGTTGATTATTATTGTTTGCATTAGCATTTATAATGGGATTATGTACACATAAACATTGTTACTGGTATTGACTTTTCAACTTTTTTTTGTAAAGTATAAAATATATATGAAGCAAAGAAAGATCAAAAGCAATAATTTTCAAAGCACACTTCAACAAGTAGTTACAGAACAGATCCCAGAGTTTGTCATGGGCTTCCAATCCATCATCTTAGATTTTTCCTTCTAGTTGCTCCAAAACACTGGAGGCTAGAAGGGATATTAATATGGTGATTCAGCAGCCATACTGATATACGAAATACCATCTGCTCTGCTATACCTCCTCCTTCTCCTTTAATCCTTCTCCCGCTCCATAGGGATCTTTGGGGAATGCCTTTCATGTTGAAAAGGGGTGTCCACATTGAAGGATGGGGGATATAATTAATTGATAATCCTGCAGTATCTGGTTCCTCTGGGCCTCAGAACCCATCTGACCGAGGAACCATCTGGGAATTATATGTTCCAAGAAGGGAAATCTAGTGTATGAAATCTTTATAGTCTCAGTTTGAGCCCTGGGTGTTCTTAACAGACAACTGGAGTGATGTTGATTGGGATCTAGCACACCATGACAATTAGCACTATTTAACTGAATCCTGCATAAGAGCAGCCTCCAGAACAGCCTCTCAAGTCCATTCGATCTCTCTTGGCCACTGATGCCTTATTTTATTACATTTACTTATTTTTACCCTTTTGGTCAGGAAGGCACTGTAGATCTCACAATTCTGGAGCCAGCCTCAGGCCTGGGAGTCATGCCCCATGATGTCAAGGAGATTTTCACCCCTGAATGGCTTGTACTTTATAAGGGGGAGGACAATGATTTTCCTTGCAGAATTCAGCTTAGAGAGAGAGAGGCCACATCTGAGCAACAAAGAACCTTCCTGGAAGCAACTCTTCTAGAATATAATATCACTTAAGGCAATTATAGGTAGCAAAAACAAATATTTGAGTCAGTAGAATGGGAAATTAATTTCTCTTTTGTAGATCAATAGATAGTTTGATTTAGTTACTGTTTCAGTTTGTGAAATCTGCCACAATGTAATGTACTAGAAGTGAATTGGCTTTTTTACAGTCCATTTATATAGTTACAAGTTACAATTCTAAGGCTGTGCAAATATCTAAATTAAGGCCCCAACAAGAGGATACCTTCTCTCAAGAAAGGCTGATCAGGTTTAGGGTTCTCTGTCACATGGAAAGTCACATGGCAATGTCTGCTATCCTCTCCTGGTCTAGGTTCAAATGCCTCTCTCTCAGTTCCTTCTGCCTCTCCAACATGTCTGAGTTTTGATTTCATCTCTGCCTTCTATGTAGACTCTTGTGCAGGTTTGAAATGACTTATGTAACCTAGAAAAGCCATGTTTTAATCAATCTTGTGGGAACAATGGTTTCTTCTAATCCCTATTCAGTACCATAGAATGGAAATTTGATTAGTTTATCTCCATGAAGATATGACTCAATCATTCATGGGTATTAAACTTGATTAGATGGAGGTGAGCGTGACCCATTCTATGTGGCTCTTGACTACTTTGCTGGAATTCTACAAAATGGAGACATTTTGAAGAGAGTTCCTCTTGAGAATGAGAAGAGAGCCACAGAACCATGACAGAATGTTGAGAGAAATGGGTGGAGAACCCACCAGCAAGAGACCTTTGGAGATGAAGGGGAACCTTGTTGTTTCCTGAAGGAAACAACAAGGTGGAAGAGAAAACTACCAGACTGTCACCACGTTCACCACATGCCTTCCCAGCTGAGAGAGAACACTGAACTCATCAGTCTTTCTTGAGTGAAGGTAAACTCTTGATAGTGCCTTGGTTTGGGCCTTTTATAGATTTGCTTTAATTTGGAGATTTTCATAGCCTTAGAACTGTACACTTGTAACGTATTAAATTCCCCTTTTTAAAAGCCATTCCATTTCTGGTATATTGCATTCGGCAGCTAGCAAACCAGAACAACTCCAAACTCTTTCTATGCTTTCTGCCTTTTATTCTCTTCATAAGGATTCCAGTAAAAGGTTTAAGGTCCACACTGAATGGGTGGGCTCACATCTCCACTGAATCAAAAGGGTTCACCCTACAATAAGTCTACCAAAGACTGGATTGGGATTAAAAGAATGTGGCCTTTTCTGGGGTACAAAACAGTTTCAACCAGCACATTCCACCTTCTGGACAATAAAAGACATGTTCATTCCATATACAAAGTACATTAATTCTATCACAATATCACAAAATCTTAAGCCATTTCAGTAAGAATAAAAATGCAATACCAACTCAACACTAGTGCTAAATCTCATCAAAGTCTGTTACAGGCATGATCTGTTCTAAGGCAAAGTTCTTGTCTGGCTGGAGACCTGTCAAATTCAGAATGAGTTATCTGCTGTGAATATACAAAGGAGGGACATTCACAGGATATATGTTTCAATTTCCATAGGAAGAAATTGAAAGGAAAACAGGGGTCACTGGATCCAAACAGTTCTGAAAACCAGCAGGGCAAACTCCATTAGATTTTACATTCATTTATTCTCAGGACTTAAAAAAGTGGCAGTCTCACCCTTTCCAAGGGCTTATGCAGCGGCCCTGCCCTCTCTAAACAGTGGATGAGAATTCCAACATATCCAAGCACTGGGGAGAACACCTTGATCTCAATCCTATCCTCTTCCATTATCTGGGTGATACCTGGATTCTCTTCTATCTCTTCCAACTCTGAGCTGAGTTTGGAAGCTCACAATTTTCCAAACTATCAGTTTCTGGTTTCTTTGTACTGAAGAGTTCAGTTCTCAGCTTATCCCTTTCCTGTTGTATTTTACTATAAGCTGTTAGAAGAAGCCAGGTTGCATTTTGCAGATTTTGTTTGGAAATTTCCTTAGCTAGATATCTAAGCTTGTCACCTTCAAATTCTACCTTCCATCCAACACCAAGATCATTTTTTTCAAATTTTTTGCCACTTTAAAATAAGGATTGCCTTTCTTCCAGTTTATAATGACACATTCATCATTTCTGTCTTAAGCCTTATTGGAAGAACCTTCAGAATCCATATCTCTACCAGCAATCTTCTAAAAATAATCCAGACCTTTCCTATTTACCTTCTTATAGTTATTCCAGAGTCTTTCCCTTATCCCCATAAAAAAACATTCTGATATGTGTGGCATTTGCAAAGTGCAGCATACTACCTACTTCACTGGTACCAAAATCTGTCTTGGTTTGCTAAAGCTGTTGAAATGCAATGTACCAGAAATGGACTGGCTTTTATAAAGGGGATTTCTTAAATTGCAAGTTACAATTCTAGGGCTGTGGAAATATCCAAATTAAGGCACCAAACAAAAGGATAGTTCCTCCCAAGAAAGACTGATCAGATCAGGGGTTTCTCTGTCACATGGAAAGTCACATGGTCATGTCTGCTGTCCTTCTTCCCCAGTTTCTTTTGCATCTCCAGATGTTTGAGTTTTGGTTCCATCTCTCTGCCCTCTGTGTAGACTCTGAGCTATCTTTATGTTTTCTAATTTTTAATCTTTTCATGGAGGGCTCTAGTAGAAGGGTTAAGACCCATTTTTAATGGGCCAGGTCACATGTTCATCAAATCAAAAGGTCCCACCTGCAATAGGTGGGTTGCATCTCCATACAAACAACCTAATCAAAAGGTCTCCACAAGATTGGATTAGGATTAAAAGAACATGATTTTTCTGGGAGTACCTAAGAGTTTCAAACCAATATAGTGTCCATCTTTTGGTTAACATGCATTTGACCATGAAAGTCTCACCAACAGAGAAACTATGACATTAATATTTAGTTTAAATCCAAAACTCTGACACACAGAACATTTTCTTAGTATCCATACTTAGGTGTATAGCTGGCTGTTATAACTTTAATACCTCTATATAGGTTTCTGATGACCATGGTGGTAGTGGTGGTGGACTCTGTGGGTAAAAGACTATGTTTAGAGTTACACAGTTTAAAACCCCACATTCCAATATATACTCAAATCTATCACCCTCTTATACATGATCCAAATTTTCTTTTACTTGATTTTCACTTCAATTAAGACAGTCAAATCTTAACGTTTCAACTTTGATTTAAAATTTACCCAGCCCAATCTCTGATGCCTACATTGTATAGCTTCTCATAATTTTCTCCTTTTCTATGAGCTTTCAGTGTTATGTTTGCTATTTTCATCTGTGGTTATAACCTTTACAGAAAATTGCCTTTTCAATGATTTTCCTTTGCTCTTCAGTAATCTGTATTGTAATGTATGGCATAACTGGGGTCAAGTGAGAATATCATGCACTTTATATAATATATACACACATGTATACACATATATATGTGTAATAAGGAGAGTAATTACCACCACCACAACCCCCAAAATTTTCCATGTCCAGAACTGTGAATATGCTAACTTACTTGACAAAAGGGACTTTGCAAAGGTGATTAATGTTAAGGATTTTTTAATTGGGAGATTATCTTGGAATATCTAGGTGGTATAAGTGAAATCACTCGATGCTTTGAAAATAGAAGAAATTGTTAGAGTAGTCATTCAGGTGAGATAAGACAGAAAAAGGAGGCAGAAGAGATGCATCATCCTGAGAAAGCAAGGGAGTTGATAGGTCTGAGATAGAAGACCCCATGTGCAAAGGCCTGAGAGAGGCATCTAAGAGCCAAGAGCCGAGAGCTGTTTCCAGCTGGCAATTAGCAAGGACATAGGACCAACTGAATGAAACTCAATTCTCTCAACAACCTGAATAAGTTGGAAGCTGATTATTCCCAGCCTTTTAGAGAGTAAAGTTGTCCTGCCAATACTTTGACTTCAGTCTTGTGAGACTGAGAGAAGAGAAAACAACTAAGCCATTTTGTACCTAGATTTCCAAACCCATGAAAATGTTAAAACATTAAATGAGTAGTATTGTAAATCACTCATTTTGTGGTAATTTATTACAGCAACAGTAGAAAAGTAATTCATAATTCATAATAATAAAAGTAATTATATTACTTCCCTACATCTTTTCCCCTCTATTTCCCTCTCTTTCTTCCTCCCTTCCTTCCCTCTGTGTTTTTATTGTCTTTCACCTGTAAAAGTTAACCAGAAGAAAATCCAAGGATGCTAATGTTGAGCTCAGTAATCAAGTTCCCTTGCCTGAGTTATACTTATCCAATTCATATTCATATCAGATCCTTTGTTATTACTTCTTCTCCTTCTGATGCTTTAGTTTACATTTTGGTGCAAATTTCTTATAAAAGAGTGTTTTGTTCTTTCATTTCTCCCTTATAATCTTAAGTATTTCCCCTTTGTTTTCTTTCATTTCTGCAATCAGTTATATTTTCATCTGCTATTAGTTATATCTCCATATTAAAACATTCCAGTCCAAAATACATGAGTTTTAAAATATTATGTGTGCACATCATCTACTTTTAAATATCCAGAGAAAGTTATTTTTTTTTGCCAAAAAAGGAGGATGAGATATGCAAGGCATTGATAGCTGTTTCATAACTGTTACTTTTTAAACAGCAAATTTGTCAGTTAATTTTTATTTAAAATTTTTATATAGAAAAAGAAAATATGTACCAGAAATGTAAAGTAAGATTAAGTTGAGGCTGCAAAGCTAAGAAATTGCCAATATGGAATGCATTCCAGCAAAATCTGACTTCAAAAGATCTGCTTTTTTAGCTACAGTGTAAAGCCTTGTTAAAAGGCATAAAACTATGTTTTTGAGTCTGACTTCATTGTGCAGGGTCTAGCCCAATGCCTGGCATAGCAAGTGTGTTTAGTACATATTCATTCCACAGATTTCATAAGAAATATGATTTTTTTTGTTCAAGACCAAAGTAGATTAAATTAACAGAAGATGTTAAAACGATGCTGTCATATTCTACATTTCCATATAGGTGTAATTTCCCTTGAGAATCTTAGATGTTCTGAAAGAAGACTTTACAATTTATATCTTTCTTCCATTTATAAGAATTAAATCTCTCCTTCTTGCTGTAAAGTATGGTAGATAGTGTTTGAAAGTATATTTTTGAATAAGGATGTCTTGAATCTTGGCTTTTGTTTTACAAACTACACATAAATCTTCCCTATTGCCTATTTATTCCCTTTAATACAGGGGTTGGCAAATTATAGACCATGGAATAAATCTGACTCGTATCTTATTTTTATACAATCCATGAGTTAAAACTTTTTTTTTTATTTTTAAAGAGCTGTAAGCAAAAAACATAGAATAATGAATGGCAGAGACCATTCATAGTCCACAAAACTTAAACTATTTAATATCTGAGCATTCACAGAAAAATTGTACCCATCACTCTTGCTCAAATACTTGAAATCAGTTTGTGCCTTGTGACTTTTTTTCCTTTCTGTTGTCTGGAATGTTGTTTCCCAAGTTTTTATATAGCTGGCTTCATGTTTTCATTCATGTTTTACCTTAAAAATCACCTCCTTAGATAAGTCTTTCCGTCCCTTCTCTTCCACCTCATTCTTGCAATTTTTATAATAACATTTATTGCTCCTGAATATATTTATATATTACTTATTTATTTTCTTCACACTGCCCTACTCAGTGAGAGAGGATACTTCCTCTGACTGCTTGCTCATCAGTGTATCACCATGGACTAGCATGTCTAATAGTTTCACTGAAAAAGTTTATAAATATATATTATCTAACTTTAAGTAAATGCCTATATGACACAGTTTTCTCTAAACATGAATGCTAAATGAATGTACTTATCATAAGTCTGGAGAATAAATTATTTTTAGAGCAGCAGTCCCATTTGAATGATAGATTGCTATTTCCATAGAAAAAGCAATAGCTCTGCTTCTGGTCTCACAAAGTTGATATGCCTTTCTCTTCAAGATTTGCTTTTCTTCAGCAATTTTTAGAAAAAAATTACTGTCACTCAAGTATGTTCATTTCCAAAATCTCTACTTCTATTAAATAAGAATAATTGACAGAGACACTCTGTCGAAAAGTGAGGTATTGAATTGTAATAATCATCCAGAAAATTGTACTATTCCTCTGTTTTCTTTTTGGCTGAGAAGGAAGATTCGTTATTTGTGAAATTAGGCAGTGAGTTTAAGTTGAACAAAAGAAACTTGTTTCAATTCTATTGGAGACATAGCGTCTTCACTGTAGTAGCTTTTCATTTCAATATGATTAGGGAGTTCAGTACCATTTATAGTACACTTAAGACTATCAATACCTTCTTGCTATAAACATTGATATTTTCACCAGGACTTTTCTTGCATATGGAATCCAATTCAAGAAAACCTGAATTTTAAGAGGCACACTTATAAAAGTTAGATAAAATAGATAACCGCTCTTAATTTATTGTTCACTGAAACATGAATTTGTTAATGTCATCTCCAGCTAATAATTCTCTTAATATGTGTATTCATATGTCTTCCACTAGTCCTAATTCCTTTCTCTCTGTCTCTCTGTATACTCTATTCATCTACCTACCTACCTACCTATCTATCTATCTATCTATCTATCTATCTATCTATCTATCTATCTATCTATCTATGTACCTACCTACCTACCTGTGTATGTGTGTAAGGCTACTAACTTTAAAAATCAGTCCTTGAAAACAAGAATACACACAAAAATTAGATGTTTGTATATGTTTGTGGTGATAAACAAAATGTAATCAGCCCAGTATAGAGTTTCCAGGGTCAAGGCCCATTTTAGCAAAACCACAATCTAAGTAAGTTCTATTTCCTGTTGTATTAATCAGTGCTCGATAGGGAAACAGAACCAATAGGAGGTATCTGCAAATATGTGATTTTATTAAGGTGTCTCATGCAACTGTGAGGATGTATGTGTCCAAATTCTGTAGAGCAGGTTGTGAACTGGCAACAACAATGAAGGTCTTTGATGAATTCTCCAGGAGAGGCTAAATGGTTGAAGTAGAGATGAAAGTTCTCTCTTCTGACTGCTGAAGTTGTCACCTCATCATTAAAATTCTTGATCTGATTGGATTAAATCTGTCTGATTGAATTCTCTCATTACAGAAGACACTACCCTTAGCTGATCATAAATGTAATTAGACATAGATGTAATCAACTTACTGATGCTTTAAGTACTTTCAGTAATGACTAGGCCAGTGCTTGCTTGATCAGACAACTGGGTAACATCACATGGCCAAGCTGACACGTGAACCTACCCATCACAGTCTACCCTTTGTAAACTTAGCAGCTATATGTATCACCTAAACCATACTTAATCTCTAAACAGAAAACAAGACAAACATATTTTTTTGCCTAACAATACTTAGCTGTCCTGCATACAATTGGAAATGCACTGAATCTCTCCAGAATAGCGTGCAAGCCCTTGGGTAACATTCATTCTTAAATTAGGCATTCTATAACTTCAATACTACATAGGAACAATAGAATTTATGTCATATGATAAGGGGATAAGATAGAGAAGAAAACAAAATAATTGTTTTATGTGCAGATACAAACATACATATAATACCTAAGGAAAAAATATTCATACCATCACAGTCCTCATTTCTATAACTGGTCATGTAGTCAAAGTTCATACATATTGCTACATTCTTCCACTACCCATTCACTATTCCTTTTTCCCACAACAAGGACTTCAGCTGTCACTCTTTCTTTGCCTGGTGGGGTGCCCCAAACCTTCATTTTTGAAGTTTCTGTGCCATTATTAGTCCTGCCTGGATTGGGCTGTTGCAATTTTCCATTGATGCTAATTACAGGGCATGATAGCATTAGAAATGCCCTAGGGAATCTCCTATGTTAGAGGAAAACTTTTCTTTACCTCCCTTGTGTACTTGCAGTCTTATTTTCTCTTGGTAGTCAGGATCAATCACCCAAGCTAGTACAGTAATCCTCTTCCTTGCCTGTTGGAGTCATGAGAAGCCAAAGTAGCAAAGTGGCAGTCAACTTTCAATTCAGTTTAATCACTGCTTTATCTCCTGGTAGGAGCGCTCCTACTTTTGGAACTAAGACCCGTAGACCAGCAGAGCTTAAGGTTACAATGTCAGGAAGAAAACTTTTTCCAGTGAATCATTAGGGATTATAGTGAGTGGTGCATTTCCCATTTCCACCCCTTGATCCCTGGACCCATGAAACCTGGCTATGGTGGAAACTGCACTATAGAGTGGATGCTGAATCAGAGCATACACGGGCTCCTGGTGAAAGTTGCTCCAGTCCTGCAATGTATTGCTACCCAGTTGGCACCATAACTGAGTATCCAAAAGGCCATTCCAGGGATGCAGGGGTCGTTCAGTGATAGAATTCTCATTCACCATATAAGAGACCAAGGTTCATGCACTTCTCAAAAAACAAACCAACCAGCAAGACAAACAAAAATTCAACAAATAATGCTGCAATAATGTAATACTCATATGGAAAAATAATGAAATGTTCCTCTGCCATACAACATACAAAAAAATAAATAAACAAAAAGTCCATTGTACCATTTTATCGACCCAGCTGTCTCTGGATGATAATCTTGATTTTATGGGAGACATAAGACCAAAGAATTTCATGAATGTGTGTCTACTGCCACAATTCATTTGCTGTGAAGTGGGTTCCTTGGTCAGAAGAAACGCTATATAAAATGCCTAATATAACTTCAATATATGAAGTTATATGGGTAAGGCATTCCATAAGTTCATGGATGGCAGTTTTGGCAGAAGCACTACATACAGGGAAGGCAAACCCACATCTGGAGTATGCATCTGTTCCATTAGAATAAATCACGGTTCCTTCCATGATGGAAATGGACCAATGTAAACAACCTGTCATGGTGTGGCAGGCTGATTGCCTTGTGGAATGGTGCTATATCAAGAACTGAGTATGTGTCTCTCTTGCTAGCAGATTGGGCACTCAGCTGTGGCCATAGCCAAATCAGCCTTTTAGAGTGGAAGTCCACATTACTGAGCCTATGCAAAACCTCCATCTCTACCACGATGACCACTTTGTTCATGAGCCCATTGGCCAATGGCAGTAGTGGTTGGGGAAAGAGGCTGACTGACATCACAAAATGGGCCATCTTATCCACTTTATTATTAAAATCTTCCTCTGCTGAAGTCATTCTTTGGGGAGAATTCACATGAACACAAATATCTTCATGTCTTTTGCCCAACCAGAAGGTTCCTTACACATACCTTTTCCACAGACCTTTGTCACAAATTTTGCAATCACACTCCTTCCAAGTCCCTGACCATCCAGAAAAACCATTAGCAATAGTCCATGAGTTAGTATACAAGTGCACCTCTGGCTAGTCTCCTTCCAAGCAAAATGAACAACCAGGTGCACTGTTAAAAGTTCTGCCCATGGGGAGGATTTCCTCTTACCACTGTTCTTCAGGGACACCTAATATAAGATCTGTCATACTGCAGCTGTCATATTTTGATTGATGCTACATATCATGCAGAACCCTTCATAAAATAGACCTGAGTTTCATTTCTTCTGTCAACTGATAGTAAGGAACTCCCCAAGAGGTCATAGCTCCCGCTGGGAAAGAGAAGGCAGTGTAGCATGACTGGGGGCCATGGGCATTTGGCCACTTCCTTCTGTAACTTACTTGTGCCTTCAGGACCTGCTCAAGTCCTGTCTCATATATACCATCTCCATTTTGATGGGAGTGCTGCTGTGCATTTCTATTTTTATGGCTTGGCAGGTCAAACAACACCCAGGTCATCAAAAGCAATTCAGGTCTCATTTTTAATTGGCAGCCTGTGGTTGGGCATTCAGCCTCTATTAAGACCCAGTAACAGGTCAAAATATATTTCTCAAAAGGAGAGTAGTTATCTTCAGAGGATGGTGAGGCTTTACTCTAAAATTATAAACACCTGCATTGCGATTCAGGGCCTGAATCAAAGGCTTCAGGGCCTGAATCAAAGGCTTCAGGAAGCATCTCCATTTCCAGTACATGGGATCCACTGGATCATATGGCTCAAGTGCCAGAGCAGCTTGCACAGCTGCCAGGACCTGTCTTAGAGCCTCCTCTTCTTCCAGTTCCCCCTCAAAACTAGGTGCTTTTCTGATCACTTGGTAAATGGGCTGGAGTAGGTCACCCAAATGAGGAATAAGTTTTCTCTAAAATACAAAGAGGCCAACCAAGCATTTTGACTCTTTTTTTATCATAGGAGGAGCCAGGTGAAATAGCTTATCCTTCACCTTAGAAGACGTTCTAGTTTGCTAGCTGCCGGAATGCAATATACCAGAAATGGAATGGCTTTTAACAAGGGGAATTTAATGAGTTGCTAGTTTACAGTTCTAAGGCCAAGAATTAAAACAAGTTTATAGAAAAGTCCAATCAAAGGCATCCAGGGAAAGATAGCTTGGTTCAAGAAGGCCGATGAAGTTTAGGGTTTCTCTCTCAAGTGAGAAGGCACATGGCGAACACAGTCAGGGCTTCTCTCTCAGCTGGAAGGGCACATGGCGAACACAGCGTCATCTGCTAGCTTTCTCTCCTGGCTTCCTATTTCATGAAGCTCCCCGGGAGGTGTCTTCCTTCTTCATCTCCAAAGGTCACTGGCTGGTGGACTCTCTGCTTTGTAGTGTTGCTCTCTCTGAATCTCTCATTCTCCAAAATGTTTACTCTTTTATAGGACTTCAGAAACTAATCAAGACCCACTCAAATGGGTGGAGACATGTCATCCCCTAATCCAGTTTAACAACCATTCTTAACTAAATCACATCAACCAGGGAGATGATTTCATTACAGTTTCAAACATACAGTATTGAATAGA
Source organism: Tamandua tetradactyla (assembly GCF_023851605.1). NCBI lineage: Eukaryota > Metazoa > Chordata > Mammalia > Pilosa > Myrmecophagidae > Tamandua > Tamandua tetradactyla. The sequence goes on from NC_135335.1 coordinate 74,450,465, forward strand.
GATTATTCTACCTTTATGAACTGGGATTTATATTAAAACATGGCTTTTCTTAGGGGACATGCTTCCTTTCAAACCAGCACAGAAAATAAACCTCAACATACCCCACATCCATGGATACGAGGAAATTTCACTGAGGTGGAAGGGACCTGCATATTTGTTGGATTTATCTCCCATCCTCTGACATGCAAATGCCTTACCAATAAGTCTAGAATATTTTTCCTCATGGTCCTTAATAACAGCTACTGAGGGAAAAGCATTTGCCAGATCAATAGCTGCATACCAGGTACCAGGGGATGTATTAATTTGCTCAAGCAATGATACCACATCTGGAACAGCAGCTGAAATTGGAGTCACCACCTGCTTAAGTTTATGATAATTCACTGTCATCCTCCAAGACCCATCTGTCTTGTGCACAGGTCAAATAAGAGCGTTGAATGAGATGTGGTGGGAATCACCACCTCTGAATCTTTCAAGTCCTTAAGAATGGCACTAAATTCTGCAATCCCTCCAGGAATCCAGTATTGCTCCTGATTCACTATTTTGCTGGAGAGAGGCACTTTTAGTGACTTCCATTTGGCCTTTCCTACCATAATAGCCCTCACTCCATGAGTCAGGGAACCAAAAGTGGGAATTCTGCCAGTTACTAAGTAATTATGCATTATCGAACTGAGAAAATAACCACAAAATGGGTCCAGGGACCCAGTGAACCCACTGTAAGATGGACCCAAACTAAAACTTCATTGATCATCTGATTTCCATAAGCCCTTACTCTGACTGATAAACTTGAGTGATGTTTTTAGTCTTTTGGAATGTGCTACTGCGAAACTGTTATGTACCCTAGAAAAGCCATGTTCTTTTAATCCCAATCCATTCTGTGGGGGCAAGATGGGAACTTTTGATTAAGTTGTTTCCATGGAGATGTGACCATGTTCAGTGAAGGTCAATCTTAATCTGTTTACTAGAGTCCTTTAAGAGGGAGATGCTTTGGAAAAATCACAGATGCTTGGAGACAGAAAACACCCTAGGAGATGCTTAGGTAAGAGATAAAATCCAGAGTTTGCCCCAGATAAGCTAAGAGAGAACTCATAGATGCTTAGAGGGAGAAACATCCTGGAGATGCTAAGAGAAGATCCACAAGACACAGACAATAGAATCAGAAGCTGGAAACAACAAACTGGGAGCAAGAACTAAACTAGCAGACACCAGACACGTACATCTTCCACTTACAGAGATGTTCCAGATGTCAGTGCCCTTTCTTCAGAATCCAGGTAGCATCTTGTTGATGCCTTAATTCAGATACTTTTATGGCCATAGAAATGTAAATGTGTAACCTAACAAATCCCCTTTGTAAAATCCAACCCATTTCTGCTATATATTCCAGGAGCTTTAGCAAACTGAAATACCTGTAAATGTGAGGCTTCCCAGAAAACAAAATTTAAATCAGCCTATCAGCTATCACCAACTCACTATTCTTATACCTGCTAACTTCCTCATTGCTTAGCAACCACCTGCACTAACTATACAGGAAATGTAGTCTGCATTAACCAATGAAGATTTTAGTCCCAATGTACTTCCTTATTCTCTCTTAAGTGCCCATGGCTCTTTGTTCAGTGGAATTCTTCTCTACCTCATGGTGATTGGTATATCTCTCATTCTTTAACTGGTTCAATAAAACTATCTAAGATCCAACCAGATTGTGCTCAAGTTTTAATTATAGCTGTTATTTTGATGATCTGGAGTGACCTCAATAAAACTACTGATGACTCTCTGAATAATCTACAGAACAGGTGTGGTGCCCATGGGAACCCACTGGGTTCACTGTCTTTTTGCTGTCTTGTCAGAGTTATCAGTGAGTTTCTCTTGGGCTCAAGCTTCACTCATTTTGTGTTCAAACTCTCTGATCTCACTGAGTTCTGGTCCAGGTGTTAATTGGTTGTTCACTCTCTGCAGGAAGATCCCTCATAAGGGACCCGAAGCCTTACCTTTTAATTGTGTCCACAGCATTCCTGCTGTGAGGTCAGCACATCTGCTGTTGGTTTACTATGGAATCCTCAAATTCTATAGGCACTCCACTGACTGACACCCCAGCATCTTTCATGTTTAAGAACTATGGAGCATGGGGTTAAAGCTAGTTATCTAAATAGCAGAGCTTCACCAAAGATAACTTCAAATTACAATGGCCCTTGTGGGGAACTTTTCAGCTGACTAAGATTTACCAATTATCAATCGGTGGGCTTAGTCATCCAAAATACTTCAAGACTCTAAAACAGTTTCCTTAAAGAACTCCTTAAAAATGTGAATGAGAGTATATGGGTAGTTCAGTGGTTAGAATGCCCTCCTTCCAAGCAGGAGACCCAGGTTCGATTCCCAGACCATGCACCCCTCCAAACAAAAGTGAATGAGAAATTAAAGACTCAACCCCTTAATGTCTGTGAGAATTCGACTCACACTTCTGCTACCTAACTGCTCCTTCTCTTTTTCCACCTTTACCTAAATAACACTTCTCTAGTAACATACTAACATGGTTACCCTACTTCAGGATGAGGAAGTTGAACAGTTGTCTTTTAAAATTAGACTCTTTAAGGTTACTAGAGAACCAGCATGAATAACTTTTTCTCTATGGTCAAAAGCTGAATTGGATCTATAACCAAAGATTTTCCCAAGTCATGGGAAATTCTATGAGGAATTTAAAACACTTTCAGGAGCCTATGAACCCAGCCTGCTAGGCCAAATCTTAATCAATTAATCCAAATGTTAGCTGGCTCAGGCAAAGCTCAAAAATAGATGCGCAAGGCAGACTGGCTGGAGCCTGGGGAAAGATGTCCAAAACCCCAAATTTTCCCTGTCTGCCCATGGGCATGAAAGAGCTCAAAAAGTCACAGTTTATTTATTAAAAGTAATTCTTAAAAGTTTCTCCAGCATGGACTGATTATAAATAAAAAAGGGATAAATCTTCAGTAAGTTTTAAAACTAGATTAGAATTTTTTTTTCTAAAACACTCAGGATTTAAAGAAATAACTGCCCATACACAGCCTGAATTGATGGCTCTATTTGTGAATGGCCTATTACCCAAAATACCGGGATTTATAAAACGACAAAGAATAGGTTGAGGAAACAATGGGACCTAGCAGAACTTATAAACATGCTGAACATTTTTAAAGGATGTTAGCAACAGAAAGAAAATAAAAACTTCCAAATATATGTTCTTGCAATTAAAAACGGTCACAAGGACTGGGACCTAGACCAAGTAATAGTGTTTCAAACCAATTACGATTTCAAATCCAGAAATCAAGCACTCAAACAATTGCCTAGAATTAGGTACCTAATTAATCCACCCAGTCATTGGAAAACAGACTGCCCTCAAAAAAAAAAGAAAAAGAAAAAAACAAACAAGATTTCTACTGACGCATGAAGGAAACCCAGCTCAATGTTTCTGGGAGCTCTGGGCATATCATAATCCCTTTAAATTCACAAGGTAAAGTGGAATTAAAAATAAATGGGAAGGGCGGGCCATGGTGGCTCAGTGGCAGAGTTCTTGCCTGCCATGTGGGAAACCCAGGTTCAATTCCCAGTGTCTGCTCATGCACAAAAATAAAATAAAAAATAAAATAAAATAAATGAGGAGATATGTAAAGTACTTGTAGATACTGGGGCTTCACTTTCAACTCTGAACCCCAGACTGTTATGTTAAAACTACAGGTCTTTCAGAGTCATACAAAAGGTTATCTCCAACAGGTGAGGGTTGTGTTTCCAGATCCAAACCTCCCTCATACTCCTTATATCATAACTTCCAGTGATTAGATTAGGCATATTAGAGGTAGCCTAATATGTAACCCATAACAGCCCTTAAACCAAGCTGGAAGGGAACTTACCTGGTACTGTTAACTTCTGACCTTGCAGCTAACTAGAAAGGATTGAACCTTAAATTCAAATCTCACAATGTAAGAGGCCTCCGTCTTCCACCAATTGGGCCTGTGACTAAACTGGGGACCTACAACTTAAATTCACTAGGACGAGAAGTAGATGGCTTCATGAAGTTGACAGTTTCCACCCAAAATCATAGAACAAGACTCCAAGAACCTCTACATTCCTGTTATGCTCCTGATCTTATTTATAATTACTGGTTTTTTTCATTTCTATTGTTTCCATATTACTTTTACATAATTTTTCCCTCTTAGAAAATTTTACCACAAAAAATGTTTAAACTCTTCTTATTTGTCTTTTTCTTCCTTTTTGCCATGGCCTGGAAAGACAATACACAATCATTCATTTTTCTCAGGCCATTGCAAAGGGGGCATCTAACTGATGATTATATCTTTCATCACAAATGATGAGCTGTACATGACATCAGCAATGCAACTGTTTAATCCTTGAATAATCGCTCTCAGATCCCAAATGTTATGGCTCAAAAATGAGTCCTTGCCTGATGCAAACAAAATCAATCAGTAGACACCAGGATCTGGGGAAGAGAAAATGTTTAGTTAGCCAAACACAGCCTCATGGAGACAAGAAGATGAATAGTGCATAAAATCTGTCTCCCCAAGCTGATAAAATGAGAGACATTTACTGGATTAAACAAAGGGTGGTAGGGATAGGGGTATTAGACCTATTAGTACATTGAGACTGGCTAGCAAACATTCAAATTTAGGATTAAAAATTGGTTATTGTCATTGGTTCTGCTATCTTGACATGTGGGCTTGTGATGTTGTGGGAATCTTTTATGGTTGGGCTTCTTGTATTGTGGGAATCTGTAATGGTTGGACCTCTTACTTTTTTTCAGGTATGGTATTTCTTTTTTTCTGTTGTCCCTGCTTGCTTTGATTTTACTCACAGGGTATAGTATGTGTCAGGGTCATTTTAAGTTCAGGTCTCTTCTTTTCAGTGCATGCTTCACTAATTTCAGTTAGTTCTTTGGGGAAAGAAGAAAGCAGGAACTTGTCCTGAGGCTAGGTGAGCCCCTCATTAATCTTAAAAGAGGGAAATGAAAGTTTTAACAAGTTAGCAAAGGAGGAGCTATTCTAGTGGGCTACCACATGGCTGTTTCAGGCAGTGTGATTTTTATTATTATGATTAGGTAAAGCTTTCTCCCAGATTAATTTTTCTTTTAACTGTGAACATTTTTATGGTTAAAGATAAATAAGGCTGGTTTGGCTAGAACTGTTAAAACAAGAACTTATCTGTAGCATGTGTCAATGGGAATTTTGGAAAAAAAGAGAAATGGAAACCTTGTAACCTAATTAGGGAAGGAACTGCCTCAGCAGCAGAGGGGTAGGGGGTTATGACAAATGGGTCAATGTCCACTATGCAAATGGCATCTTTATAAATACCACTTGATCTCAATTTCTCCTATTGAGTCAGGATAGCTACCAAAGAAACTGGTTTTCCCTGTTTTGCCTTTGCACAAATATCAGGAAGGCCTCCATTTAAGCCCTGTAACGAAGGTAACTGCACAGCCATTACTTATGCACATTTCTCCACATCCCTGGTCAACTGACAAGATGCAACAACTCCCAATATAATGGAAGTAGCAAATGGCTTACTTACATATTCAGAGACATCCTTGAAAGCACCTTGACTTCTCTAGGGTGGGCTGTACCCTCCAGGGTTTATTTTTCTTTGTGGAAGCCACTCCCTACATAGGTTGTGGACAGTGACAGGACTATACACTCATAAGTTTTCTTACTCCCTTAGAAATTCATATGAAATCCAAAGCTTCACACTGGAGTACCTTACTAAATGTATATTCCCAAACAAAGTATGAGTTGTCTCAGAGTGTCACTAATGCCAAATGGGTCTCTTTTGTAAGACTCTTATTGCCTTGATTAGAAGTTAACACTAATGTAACTATGACTAGAAATGTGCCTATGACAGTAGGAAAAATTACTGATTCCACTATCAAGGCTATTGTTGCACAACAAAAATCTTTAGATTCTATAGCTAGGGTTGTTTTAGATAATAGAATTGCACTTGAATACTTGCTGACTGAGCAAGGAGGAGATTGTGTTCTCATCAATACCACCTACTATACTTGGATAAACATTTTTGGGGAAGTCAAAACACAGTTAGATGAAACAGTCAAACAAGCCACTTGACTCAAACAAATGAGTCCTTCTTTGGAATTTTTTTAAATACAATTTTAATGTAAAATCCATCCAAAGTATACAAACAATGGCTTACAGTATCATTACATGGTTGTGCATTCACACCAAAGTCAATTTTAGAACATTTTCCTTATTTCAAACATATAAATAAAAAGAAAAGAGAAAATCCAAAACACTGCATAACTCCCTAATTATTTATCCCTAGTATTGATGTGGTACATTGGGTTTTTTTTTTTTTTTTTTTTTACTATTGATGAAAGAATATTAAGGTATTATTGCTAAATATAGTCCATAGTTTACAATAGGTATGATTTCCCTATATACTACTCTAATATTGACATCTTATAATAGTGATGTAAATTTCCTATAGTCCATGAAAGAACTTTTAAATATTTTTACTGCTAATGATAGTCATCATCCACCAGAAGATACACCGTATTAAACATTTCCATGTTTTAACTCCAGCTTTCCTTCTGGTTACATACATACTTTAATCTTCCCCTTTCCACCACATTCACTGGGGATGGTTTTTGATCTCTTTGATTTCAATTTATTTGGACCTTAGGTCCTTATCTCAGAAATATATTCCAAACATTGGGCATTTTGCTATTCATAGTATTTTTAATAGGTGCCTGGTGCACTGTGTCATCTCATAATTTAAAATAGATGCACATAGTGTTCTAACCTAAAATGTCAGAAGCATGAAGAAAGCAAGAACAACCAACTTCTTAACATCTGTAACATAGAATTAATTACCTACAAAAGCCATCAACAGCCAGCAGATGGTGACTGAGGGTGCTGCTGCTACCTTAGCCCTCACTTTATGTGCGGACTGGATCAAAAAGGGGGGATTTATAAATAAATATGGTAGGCTCACAAGGAGGTAAAAGTGCTAAGTCCCATGTCAGCAAAACTAAAATCTAAGCCAGTTTCTAATCCCTAAATACTAAACTTGCCCAGAAAACAGAATTTAAATCAACCAATCAGCTATTGCCAATACCCTATTCTTATGACAGTTAACTTCCTCATTACTATGCAATCTCCTGCACTAACGATATTAGGAAATTAACCAATGAAAATATCCTCTCAATGTACTCCCTAGTTCTGTCTATAAAAGCCTGTTGCTATTTTTTCAGTGGGATTCCTTTGTACGTTATAGAAATTGGAATCTCACCAATTCATTAATTAACACAGCAAAATCTGTGAGACCTAATCAAATTTTGTCAAAGTTTTTATTTTAATGTTGGGTTTATATGCATGTATATTAAATATGTCTCTATGTTTTTAACTTGCCTTTCCTTTAAGAAGATAAATATAAATCTACATAAATGTATATATATTTTACTTATTTAATGAAGAATAACTTGTTGTGTCTTAGCTCTTTGTAAAATGTTGTACGTGTAAAAATTTCTCAAAATAATTGATGAAATGAAGTCATATTTTCTTCTTTAAAGGATTTTCCATTTCTCCTTTTTTTTTAGCTTGGCTATGAAAAGTTTATAGGATTTGATTTACTGAAATTAATCATCTACACAGAACAATGCTCTTATTTATAGTGTGAAAATAATGTTGATTATTTCAATTGAAAATATTTACATTAATCTCTTCATATATTCATATTTAGAGTAATGAATATTTACAGCTGTGTCATTTTTGCAATTTTTATGTATTGGTTCCTAAAATAGCTTGCTTGAAACTTCGAGAGATGGGACTTTGTTCTGGTAGACAAATAATTCTTATAGCACTTATTCATGCACATTGAAATGACAAATGTGGAAATCCTTCTCCTTAAACTTGGATGCTTTCTATTTAAAATGCACTTTTTTTCATTTCTTCTGTTTAGTTTTCTAATGCTGCCAGAGTGCAATATGCTGGAAATGGGTTGGCTTTTATAAAGAGGATTTATTAAGTTCCAAGTTTACAGTGCGAAAGTCATAAAAACAGCCAAACTATGGCACCCAGAAAAAGATACCTTGACTCAAGAAAGGCTGACCACGTCTGAAACACCTCTGTAAGCTAGGAAGGCATGTGGCTCGTATCTGCTGATTCCTTTGCTTCTGGTTTCAAACAACCTCCCAGTGGTTATTTTCTTTCTGCATCTCCAAATGTCTTTGTCTGGGTCAGCTCTGAGCTTTGTCCAAAGTGGTTCCCTCTTAAAAGACCCTATTAAGTGGGTCAAGACCCACCTTGAATGGGTGGAGGCACATGTCCATGGAAACCACCTAATCAGAAGGTCCCACCCACAATTGTGTGGCTCACATCTCCATGGAAATGACTTAATCAAATGTTCCACCTTACAATATTGAATCAGGATTGAAAAAACATAGATTTTCTGGTGTAACTAACAATTTCAAACCATCCTATCATTCTTTGGACATTTTCCATTACTTTAACCAAATTCTTACCTTCCTTTCAATTTATTCAAGCTATGGCTACAATGCTATCTCCGGACAAGAGTTTTACTAAGTTACACAAATGCAAATTATTTTAAACATTTTAATATTATAGCTATGGTCTATTAGAAACTAAAGGAACTCAATTTTACCTAATTTGCATTGCAATAAAAATTTCACTACATTTTATAAAGAAAATTCTTCCCAGTGTTTGAAGCCATTCATTATGAACTGCTGAATTTATTCCCTATAAACACTTTCTTCTTATATGTCACAGCTTCTATGTCTCCGTTTTTTCTCATTATCCTTTGTTCTTACCTTTTAATTTTAGAATAAATTTGTTTAAAGCATGGTATCATAAACTAGATACATGTTGATGTTTTTGCTTAGAAGAAATGCAAATATTTCTTTAAATAAATTTCACAAGATGTTTACGGGCAATGCAACTAAGGCTAAGAAATGGTGACTAACTTAATGTATTAACCAGGGTTCTCTAGGAAAATAGAACTGACAGGAGATATCATTAAATATTATGAATTTTTATAATAATTGTCTCATGAAACTGAGGATGCACAAGTCTAAATTCTATAGGGCAGACTGCAAGGTGGGACCTCTGATGAAGGTTTTCAATGAACTCCCCAGGAGAAGCTGGGTGTCTGAAATAAAGATGAAAATGCTCTCTTCTGACTGCTGAAATCATCACTTCTCTTTTTAAAGCCTCATCTGATTGGATGAGATGTCTCTCACCATTGAAGGCAAATACTTCAGTTGATTATAGATGCAATCAGTCATTGATGCAATCAATTTATTGATGATTTAAGTCCATGAAATGTCCTAATAGTAATAATCAGGTCAGTGCTTGCTTGGTCAAATGAACAGATGTACTCACCTGCCCAAGTTGATGCATGAATTTAACAAAGATGGTCTATCCATTGTCAACTTGGTAGCCATATACAACTTAAACCATAATCTCTAAATAAAAAACAATAACAGTCACAGTTTTCACCTAACAATACTCAATTGTTCTTTATACAATCAGAAACATACCTAACTATACAGAATTGGGTGCAAGTATTTGAATAATATTCACTCATAAATTCTATATCTCATAACTTAAATCCTATGGCATAAAACTAATATAACTTATGTCATATGACAAGTGGTTAAGACAGGAAAGAAAACAATGATATTTGCTTTATGTAAGTATACAAACATTCATGAAAAAATAAGGAAGAAATTTTTTTTTATTGCAAATGTTCTCATGATCATAGTTCATATTTATCACTACCTCCTTCCACAGATGAGTCCATGATCCCTCTAATCTCAGCAAGCCCTTCAGGTTTGTCTGTGGTTATTTTTTGGTAAGTGACTCAGACCTTCATTCCTGAACTTTTGGAGTCATTGGTAATCCTGTTTGGGGTGGGTTATTGTAATTTTCCATCTACTTTAATCACAGGGCATGAAAGTACTAAGACATGCCCTAGGGGATCTCCTGTATTCCAGGCAAATGTCCTTACCCTCTTTATATAGTTGCAATTTTATTTCACCTTGATAGTCAAGATTAATCACCTGAGCTAGTGCAGTAATTCATTTTATCACATGTTGATACAGAGGCATGAGCAGCCCAAAGTGGCCAGGTTTCTGTCTTAACCTCCATTTCATTGGAATCATTGTTTGCCTTCTGTTAGAAGCTCTCCTCCCTAAGATCTGTAGACTAATAGATTTTAAGCTTGCAGAGGTAAGAAGCATATAATTTTCTAGTGTGTGACTAAGGTTACATTAAGTAAATGTGAAATACTCACATTTCCACCCCCTGGTTCCTGGACCTGTGCATGCTGGCTATGGGAAAAACAACACATAGGGTAGATGCTCATTTAGGGCATACACAGCCTCATGGAGAACATTGCCCCAGCCCTGCAAGTGCAATCCACTTAGTTATCATTGCAACTGAGAATTAAAAAGGTCATTTTACTGTTCCATAAATCCAACTGCTTAAAGATAATGGGGAATATAGTACAGCCAATGAATTCTATGAGTTTTTGCCCATTCCCACATTGCATTTTCTGTGTTATTGAGTAAGAATCAATACTATGTGAATAAAGCATTCAATAAGTCCACAGATGGTATTTGTGCTGATTTGAAAGGATGTATGTCCCCTAGAAAATCCATGTTTTAATCAAAATCTCATTTCATAAAGGCAGAATAATCCCTATTCAATACTGTATGTTTGAAATTGTAATCAGATCATCCCCCTGGAGATGTGATTAGATCAAGGGTGGTTGTAAACTGGATTACGTGACGACATGTCTCCACCCATTTGGGTGGGTCTTGATAAGTTTCTGGACTCCTATAAAAGAGGATACATTTTGGAGAATGAGGAGATTCAGAGAGAGCAGAGCAGAACAACATAGCCATTAGAAGCAGAGTCCACAAACCAGTGACCTTTGGAGATGAAGAAGGAAAATGCCTCCCAGGGAGCTTCACGAAATGGGAAGCCAGGAGAAGAAGCTAGCAGATGATGGCATGTTCAGCATGTGTTCTTCCAGATGAGAGAGAAACTCTGACTGTGTTCATCATGTGCCTTTACAGATGAGAGAGAAACTCTGAACTTCATTGGCCTTCTTGAATCAAGGTATCTTTCCCTGGATGCCTTAGATTGGACATTTCTATAGACTTGTTTAATTGGGACATATTCTCAGCCTTAGAACTGTAAACTAGCAACTTCTTAATTCCTCTTTTAAAAGCCATTCTGTTTCTGGTATATTGCATTCTGGCAGCTAGCAAACTAGAACAGTACTTTTGGAAAAAGTATGGCATAGAGGGAAGACAAACCCATATCTGGATTATAGGGCTATTCCAGATCACTGCCTCTTCCATGAAAGAAGTGACCCAATGTAATCAACCTGTCAAGAGGTAACAGGCTGATTACTTTGGGAAATGGTGCCATATTGGTATCTCTGCTGCTGGCAGATTGGGCACTCAATAGTGGCTGTAGTTAGGTCAGCCTTGATGAGTGGGAATCAATGCTTTTGAGCCCATACATGCTCTCCATCCCTACCTTGGCCACTTTGTTTATGAGCCCATTTGTCAATGACAGGAGTGACTAGGGAAAGAGGCTGGCATGTATCCACAGAACAAGTCATCATATCCACTTGCTTGTTACATTCTTCCTCTCCTGAAGTCATTCTCTGGTAAGCATTCACAAGGATGTGAATATCTTCACTTTTTTTTTTTTTTTGCCCACTATCTACATTCTTCTTCTTTAGATACCTTTATCACCAATTTTCCTATCATGTTTCTTCCAAGTCTTTGACCATCCAGCCAAACCATTGGGAACAGCTCATGAATCAGTATACAAACTAAATCCAACCATTTCTTCTTCCAAATAAAATGAAAAACTAGGCTCACTGCTCCAAGATATGCTCACTGAGAGGATTTCTCCTCCCTATTGTCCTTCAGGGACATCTCAGAAAAGATCTGTAGTGCTTTAGCACTCCACTTTTGGGTAGTACCTAAATATTGTTCGAACCATATGTAAACCAGGCCTGAGTTTTCTAAGTCAACAAACTCCCCATGAGGCTATAGCTGTGGGCTGAGAAAGAGAAGGCAATGTGATAGGAGTGGGAACCATGAGCATTTGGACCATTTCTTCATGAAACTTAATTGTAGCTTCTGGTACCACTCAAGCCTAATCTCATATGTACCACTTCCACTTATTATGGAGTACAGCTGTGCATGCCAAATTTTATGGCTTGGTGGGTCAGATAAAACCTGGCTTATGGTAGGCAACTCATATCTCTGGCAACTTGGTGGCCCATGGTCTCTACTAAGGCATGCCACAGCATGCCAAAAGTTGTTTCTCAAAAGGGAGAATAGTTATCTGCAAAAGATGGCAAGGATTTTCTCTAAAATCCTACAGGTTTGTGTTGTGATTCTCCAATAGGGGACTGCCAAAGTTCCAGACACAATATATATTTGCTAATGACACTTCTAGAACCATAGGATCTGCTAGATCATATGGTCTAAGTGGTAGAGAAGCTTGTATGGAAGTTTGGACTTATTGCAGAGCTTCTTCATCTTCTGGTCCCTATTCAAAACTAGAAACTTTTCTTGGTGCTCAATAAATGGGCCAGAGAAGGACCAACACACAAATGAGGAGCATGTTGCCTCCAAAATCCAAGGAAACTTGTGCTGGTTTTGAAACTGTTATGTGCCACAGAAAGCCATGATTTTATAACCCAATCTTGTGGGTGTAGACTGATTGTGGGTTAGAACTTATTTTATTTTACCAGGAATTGAATCTAGGTCTCCAGCATGGCAGGCGAGAGCTCTGCCACTGAGCCACCATTGCCACCATTAGAACTTTTGATTAGGTTGTTTCCATATAGAAGTGACCCTCCCAATTCAATGTGGGTCTTAATCCTTTCCTGGAGCCCTTTATGAGAGAGATCTGAGAGACAATAAGAGAGACAAAAACACTCCAGGAGAAACAAGCAAGGACCCTTGGGAGCTGAGAGAGCCCTTTTGAAACCAACTCAGAAAAGAAAGGCCAACAGACATTGCCATACGCCCTCCCAGGTGACAGGGGAAATCTGATACCAGCCAGCAGCCTTTCTACAGAGTAAAGATATTTTCCTCTTGCTATCTTAATTTGGACATTTTCATAGCCTTTGAACTATAAATTTGTAAAATAGTACATCTTCTTTGTAAACAGCCAAGCCATTTCTGGTATATTGTATTCTGGTAGCTTTAGCAAACTGAAACAAGGCCCAACTAAGTATTATACCTCCTTTTTGGTTATAGGAGTGGTCAGGCACAACTGCTTATTCTTCATTCAGAAGGAATATTTCAAAATGCCCATACCACTGAATGTCTAGAAATTTCACTGAGGTGGAAGATCTTTTACTTTATGTTTGATTTATCTCCCAACCTCAAATACACAAATGCATCACCAATAAGTGTAAAGAAGTTGCTACTACTTTTGCAATAGCTCCACTAAGCATGATATAATCAATATAATGGACCAGTGAGATGTTTTGTGGGAGGGGAAAACTATCAAGTTGGAGAGCTGATATGACCCTGACATAAATGAAGGTGTACTGCTGGTCTCTCCAGCTGAAATCAAGATGTTGGGTTGATATTTAATAAAATGTATCAAGAAAAATGCATTTTACAGAACAATAGTTGTTTATCAGTTACCAGGTGCATTTTTGTTTGCTCAAGTGATGATGCCACATCTGGAATAGCAGCTGCAATTGGAGTCACCACCTGGTTAATTTTATGATAATCCACTGTCATCCTCTAAAATAATCTGTTTTTGCCCAAGCCAATTAGAAGAGATTAATGAGAATGTAGAAGCAATCATTACAACATGCATCTTTCAAGTCTTTGATGTTGGCACTAATATCATCAAACCTCTAGAAATGTGGTATCCCTTTTGATTTAGTATTTTGCTAGGGGGTTGAAGTTTTAGTGGATACCACATGGCTTTTCCTACTGTAATAGTCCTCACTCCAAAAATCAGGCACCCAATGTGTATATTATTTCAGTTGCTAGGCATATATGTTCCGATAAGGAAAATATCCACAGAATGTGTTCAGCAACCCACTGTTAGATGGACGGTGAGCTAAAATTCCATTGATCACTTGACCTCCTTTAAGCCCTTACATCAGTGAACCACAGTGATGTTTTGGGTTTCCTAGAATTAATGTGAATACTGAGCCCATGTCCTATAATCCCCAAAATGCTGATAATTTTCTTTTCCCCAGTGCACAGTTACCCTGGTAAAATGTCACAGGTCTCTTTGGGGAAGGCTGGGAGGAATATTAACGGTATGATTTTGGTCCTTTCCCAAGTGTATGGTGCCTTCCCTTCATTGAAGGGCTTCTGGGTCTGTAAACTGTCTCAAGTTTCAGAATTGATTAAGGGACTGTGACTCTCTATTTCTATAAGTCAAGTTAGACTGTTGTTTAGTTGCTCTAAAACTCTTTTGCTTACACAGATAAAGCAAGAATTTAGCAGACCGCTCATCTATTTTACTTGTAAGTACCCTCTTAACAATTAGCTCATGTCATAAGTCTCTGTGAGTCAGGCAGTGCAATATGATTCCTGCTTTGAGTCTGCGGTCTAATATGATATCCAGGATCACTTGTCTTTGGTGATTAAGCCATATCTACTTTGTCTTTAGAGTAAATGCCGCCACATGGCTTCTGCCAGTCCACAATTTAACCATTCCTATTATGTTTATGGATCCAAGTCCAGTTCCCACAGCAATATCTAACCTACAGAACTCTTCAGAGATAATGAAGTCAGTTTTACAAATTTATTCCTTGCTGTCCTCTGGACATTACTGGGTGGGTAAACAGGTCTTCCATGATGCATTCATGCTAATATTCCAATCTCTCTAAGCCTTTGAATGTCCTCATTTACATTATACCAGGGAAGTCCTGGTATTTCAGCATGCAGTTCTCTTAGAGAACTCCTTAGTGTATCTCCTCATGGGTTCCACTTTGCACCTGACTTTTTGGAGGCTGTTGGGACTTCAGCCTAGTTATAGGCCTGAAAGGAAGAGAGGTGGTGGAAGTTGATCATGAGAAGAATTAGAAATGTCTTACAATCCAATTACCTCAAGGCACCACATTTCAGTTTCATCTTTTGAACAGGATTAATCTTTTCAAAGAGAGGAGTGAGGGTTGTTTGCCTATGGGAGTTTATTACAGGTTAATCAGGCACAGCAGGGTTAATCTCTTCAGTTGGAGGTTTGATGGAAGATTCTTTAGGGAAGACTGGGGTCAAGAGCCTGTTTACTCATGACAGAGTCAGGGTACTGTGGCTGTTTTCTCAGGGCAGGCCATTACAGGATATTTGGAAAAGACTCAGCAGAATCTAGGGTTTCAATGTCCCTACCACTGTCTTTATCAACCCATATGTCCTCATTCTAATTATCAGGATCCCATTCCTTTGCAATCAGTATCTTCACTTCAATAGCAAACATTCTGCAAAATTGGGAATTTGGTTTATATTGTGATTCAACCATTTTTACACAATGAGATTTTGTGTCTGATTTTCAGAAAAGGCAAGTATGGCTACACAAAATAAGGTTTTCTTTCAGGACATACATAGAAACTTATACATCCTTCATGTGGTGTATAGGCTGCAAGTTTGAAGCTTTGAGCTCATTCCTTCTTTTATAACTTCATCTGGCATATTTAGAAACAACCAGCCAATGTCATTATATTTCTTAACTCCACAAAGCTATGTTAAGATGTCAAAAACAGTGTCACTCAGAGTCTTACCTCTGATAAATATTTGAGTAGCAGCGATATTTTGCATAGCTCTATTGCCAACTCACATTATGGACTACCAGAGCCATCTTGATTTTTAGAACAAGAGTCATAAATGTCTTTGAATCTAATCAGGTTAGAGAACCAATTCTGAAAACTCTAGAACCTATTTGGAAATCTCATCCATAAGATTCTGTTTTTTTTCAAGAACCACTCCCAGTTCCAAAATCTGTATTAGTCAGAGTTCTCTAGGGAAACAGAACTGACAGGAGATATATGTAAGTATTATGGTATTTTTACAAAAATTGTCTCATTCCTCTTTGAGAATGCACAAATCCAAATTCTATAGGGCAGACTGTAAACTGGGAACTCTGATGAAGGTTTTCAAAGAATTCCTCAGGAGAAGTTGGATGGCTGAAATAGAGATGGAAATTCTGTCTTTTGACTGCTGAAATTATTATTTCTCCTTATAAAGCCGTCAACTGATTGCATGAGACTTCTCTCATTTATGAAGGCAATCTCCTCATCTGACTGTGGATATAATCATCCATAGAGGTAATAAGTTGTTGTTGATTTAATTCCATTAAATCTCCTTATAGTAGCAATCAGGCCAGTGTGTGATTGACCAAACAAGTAGACAACATAACCTGGCCAAGTTGACACATGGATCTAACCATCATATTTAACTCAAATTCAAGTATCCAGTTAATGACAGATTTGAGAACTTTATTCAATTTTGTCTGACTCTAAAGTCCATAATCTTATACACTATTAATATTGTTGCTGAAAGTTAGACAACATATAAGATATTTTTCATGAGAACTATGTGCATCACATAATAATATCTGTAAATTTTATTTTGTGAAAGAATTTGCCAAATATGTTAAAACAGATAGCATGGATGAATATCATTATTAAATTACTGAACATGTGATCTATTAGAAAGGGATTCTTTGGTGATAGGTCTTAAAATCACCTGTGAGAAAGAGGAGCTGCCCTTGGATGTATATTGTCTCCAGTTCAGTAAGTGCTAATGTTCCAAATCCCTGAAGTAGGAAGAAGAGTCTCTTACTGAACCTAGGTAAAAATCCCTGGAGCCCATTTGTTTGTCCTTTAGATGACAAAGAAAACATGATAGCTATTGGGTTTAAAACTTGATCCTCAGGAAAAGCATGAATCAATAAGATCAAAACCATTTTTATTATTTTATTCTATATATTTTATTTTACATATTTTTGTTCGTCAGCAACCTTATCTAACATCCTTTGGATCTCTTCCACATTACCATATAAAAGAAGAGGCACTTGAAAGTTTATCACAAACAGCCTTGACCAATTGAGTTGGAAGTCCCTTTAATGAACATAATACCTGAGAAGAGAATGCACTCCATCACCTCCATCCCTGACAGACACATGTACACACACACATACACACTTGTGATAATTTCTAGAATAAGACTTTGAGGGGTTTTCCACTCTGAGCAGGACTCCCAAAATGAGTACTCTTCACGGAAGTTCCCCAGTACCAGGCAGACTTCAACCTCTGCAGCAATCTTGAACATTACAGATGAGCTTGATCTCAAGTGTTGACCTCTGAATGGGTTGGTTGAGTTTTCTGCTTTTTATATTGTTATAGACACATCAGTTACACATATATTGTTTAATTCCATCTTCTGTTTTAACTTATATTAAAGTTTTTACATCAATGAATTGATATCCTCTAAATATGAGAATGGGTAGAAGGATTAGAAATTTGAAGCAAGTGACAAACTTTCTCAATTCCTGATTCCTCATCACTGAAATCAAGATAACACTGAACATTTTGCACATAACGTAGGAGGGCTGAGGAGGGATCAGTAAATATCAGATCTCTCTCATCATATTTTATATTGACAAAAGAAATGAAATATAGAGCACAATTAGGTATACTGAAGATTTCCAGTATTTAATATGGGGCATATCCTTTATTTTTTCAATCAAATATAGGTGAGATGTGCTGATGATACCTACTGTGTGGGCTGATGTGTTCAATTTTAAATTCTCCAGACTTTGAATTAATGTACTTTTTAAGATGTTGGAGGACTTGAGTATGATATACAATACTTGGTTGATGCATATCATGAAAGCTCTGTTTTAAATATTCTCTTCTATATTTTGCAAATGAGTCTTCAAGACGTTATGCAACTTTCTGAAGCATGTGCTACAAATTTCTCCACACTCAATTAGCTTTCAATATATTTAAAGAAAGAAGTACACATGACTTTCACAACACCTGAAACAAGAGTAAAGAATTAAAAATTCCCTGTAATTATCAGACAAATTCAATCTCTAGCCCTATTTGCCATCCAGATACTAGGCTGGTAGGCTGGCCTCTCTCTCTCTCTTGCACTCTCTCTCTCTCTCTCTCTCTCTCTCTCTCTCTCTCTCTCTCTCTCTCTCTCTCTCTCTCTCTCTCTCTTTCTGTGTGTCTGTGTGTGTGTGTGTTTAATTTATGAATTGACCTGACAAATTATATGTGAATTATGCAGCAATGTCTTTTGGTTAAGACTTGCCCTATAAGATGAAGGTTATAATTAAAGGGAAAGTAAATATGCACTCAACTTAACCTCCAAGAAGGGAGAAGAGACCATCTGCTTTATTTTAATGCCCTTACTGTGCAAATATATGTTTTATAACCCCTATTGTTGATACCACCCTTAAATCTGCTTTTATGGATCATTTCTTACAGTGTGTCCCTTAGGGAGACATATACAAGGTGACAAGGAGGTTGGTAATGATATTTCAGCAGTAATTAGTGGTAATTTTTAGAAGGCTTTTAAAACAACAAATGAACTAAGGTTAGCCTAATTTAATAGGCTTATGTTTAAAACAATAAAACACTAGTATAAATACATTCTGCTGTCTTTAAAATAACTGAAGTTATGTTATAAGCTTTTAAATGTAATGTACTCATAACTATGTTCATTTATATGAATCTGTTCAAAATTGAAGGCTGCATTAAATTCTTCAGGACTTTTTCTAATGTTTTAAATGCAGTAGTTAATCATGAAGTGAACTTCATTGCCATGAAGCAGCAATGCACTATGGAATTTTAAAGATACTGGCAAAGGATGGGATTTATTTTAGGAAGAAATAAGATATTCATATATACATATATGTAGTCAAAAGTGTGAAAAATACAATCTGCTTTATAGTTATCTTCTGTTATTTGAAACAGATATTCAAATGAAATGATTGCTGCAAGTGTGTTAAAAAATGTGCAAATCCTAAAATATTGCCTGAGAACTAAATTTCATGAGAGGGCAATGTGTGAACCTTCTTGGATTTTTATCATCATAAAAAAATGAGATAAAGTCATTTTAAGGTTTTCTAGTTTCTTACAGCATATTTCTGTATAAATATGATCGGCAGAGAAAAAAATGTGGCTTGTAAACCATTTACCAAAAGTAGAGTATTAGGGATATAATCATTCTATGTCATTTTTGATGATTTCTGTCCTTGTTCATCTATTGTTTTATGATTCTTAGTGTTGCTTAGTTACGTGAAAAGGCCAACATGAAAGATATATTCTAGAAAATAATAATATGAATCAGAATTGTAGTAATAAAATATGACAAAACTCTTTAACCTAAATGCAAAATTAATGTTCATCTATTATGTTTTAGCATCAGTATCCCAACCCTACCTTTAAGAAAAATTCCCCCCAGCTAGTAAAATATCATCATTTTTGCAACACAGATGCACATGAGACTCCGGCATGACCACTATTTTGCTTCTCATTTATACCTGCTGCTTAACTTATTTAATTTGGAAAATTATTGTTACAATATGGATTAATTTAGACATTTTCTTTTTCTTAATCAAAGAAGACTGACATCAATAAAATGGTTATATTTTTATTTGATTTGCTATAAAACAATCCTATTTCAACAAATACATCTTTTCGTCATCAATTTCATTGAAAAATAAGGGTTTCAGGAAAAAATCTCCAACTTGTGTCTAGGTATAATCATGTGAGAATTTTCTATAAAAAGATTCACTTTTCAAAAGCAAACTTGTTTGTTAAATATTGAAAACTGAAAATAAAGTACTAAAAGTAGTGATATGCTATAGCACCAGAAATTCTAAACACCCAAATATTTGTCTCCTCCTGGCTAAAATCTCTTCTTGCAGCTTAGCATATCACATTATATGTCAAACATTTGCATGCAAATAATTTTTAAATCACCACCTTATTTTTTTTTTTACATGGGTAAGCACTGGGAATCGAACCCAGGTCCTCTGGCATCGCAAGCAAGCATTCCTGCCTGCTGAGCCACCATGGCCCGCCCAGCCACCACCTTATTTTTGACATATGAACTAATTTCATGTGACCCATGGTATATAATACTTATGATTGATTTTATTCAATTCTTATTTTGATATGAACATTATTGATCAGAAAAGAAATTCTTTTATCTTGATATAGAGTGCAGAAGTGAAGCAAAATTTTTAAGCTCGCATGTTGTTGAAGACCTGTTTACTCACCCCCAATGACCTGCAGCAGGGCCTGGGCCTGAAACTGTGCCTTTTCCCCTGCATCCTGCTTCAAACTTTCCCAATTCCATGATAAGTGAATATGTTTAGCAATGCTACTAAGGACCCAGCTTCTGCCAGACACCCACATCACTAAGGATAGAGACTGCAAAACCTGAGATAGTTTTCAGTCCATCAACATCAGTTCCAGCTCAAGTTGTGAATTCCAGCTTGTTCTTGTTCTCTCCCATTTTACATCCATCTCCCCTTCTTGATTCCCTGACCAGGAGATACCACTAGTGTCACCACACCAGCATCAGACACAAAGAAAAGAGATTTAAAAACTGCTTAGCCATGATGCTCCCACAATCACATAAGATCAAACATCGCAATTCTAGACACATAGATGATAGATTGGTGGATACATACATACATATGTATATGCAAATATACAAACATTATGCATGCATAGATAATTTAGGTAGATAGAAGGAAACCTGGTTGATACAATATCCTTAAATCACATATTGATTGGTTAAGTGACACTTTATTGAAGGCCACCCACAGGAAAAAGTTTAAAAAAATGTTTTCATGTGTTGATTAATGTCTTATATATTTGCTTTTATACAAAACCTCTGAGATAGACTCAGTTTATTTATCAATAAAATAGGTTTAATATAATAGTTGAACAGCCTCTGTAAAATTAGCTAATCACAAAGGGCTTATAAATTATGATACTTAGGCTTGTTTTACTTATCAATAAAATAGGTTTAATAATGTCTAAGTGTCATAATTTATAAGCCCTTTGTGATTAGCTAGTTTTACAGAGACTGTTTAACTATTATAAAGCTGTCATCATTAACAATATTCAAAATTCATTTCCCCTTCCTTTACTATAAAATTGTCAGTATTTTCTGATGAAAAAGCATATGAAAAGTGATATTTTCTTTTTCTTTTTTTGGTGTACATTTGAGAATTCACCAAAGGGTTAATTAAAAATTTGGAAAGAAATAATAGACATTTGACTACTCTAAAAATTCATTCTTACAAGCTGTTTTTTCCACTGTGTCATTCCATCTGTCTCAATTCTTCATTATAACAAAAATACATTGTTTTCTTTTTAATACACAAAGTTTACTTGAACATACTTATTTTTTTAGCGAAACGAACATATGGACACATAATTGTTTTGTAAAATTCCCCATACCTCTAGTCTCTTGTAGAGTATTGCCTGAAATGCTAAATTTGGTATATGGTTATTATATCATCAATAAGCTGCATGTAGTTCTAGCCAAAAGAAAGTGATAATAATGTTCTTTCAAATACAGATTAGTATGTACTGTTTAGTAACAGAATTAACTGAAAGGACTGTGAATTTTGAATAATTTTAAAACAGAAAAACATAAAAATGGCTGTGGGAAGTTTATCCTATGCAGTTTCAATTTAACCCCAGAGGTAGTAAATATTTCATTCAAAAATATTAAGTGTTTAGAATACTTTTTAAATACAAAATAAGAAGAATCAAAATTTCTCACAATTTTAAAAAGATAGACAAACAATAAAATTGATGAAAAAATGAGGTACCAAACAATACATGTCTCAACATACCACAGTATATGCATGTCTATGGTTTATATATATATATGTAATTGTGCTTTTAAAAAAAAATTGCATTTTTTGGTGTTTATGTATTGTGTATAGGTATGTGATAAGATACATAAGTTACATTACAGTGAGTAATATCTTTCTAATTTGTTATCCTTCACTTAAAGAAAACCACATCATTGAGGAAAATATAAATAAGATCATCCTTTCTTGAGATTTATGCAACCCAAAAGTAAGCTTGTTGTGTCAGGAGAAATAAAAGTCAAAGAGAAGTTACACTAAATAAATGTAACCTCTATACAAATGGGTTTTTTTTTCTCTTTTTTCATTTTTGGCTACAAAAACTGAGCATATGGTTAAGATTGGCTGAAAACTTTAGAAAATGCATTGTTTGCTTCAAGAACAGTCAGGCTTAGGCTTGGGCTTGTGATTCTCTAAAGAGTAGTTGGGAATCAAAGTTTTGGTGGTTACTCTTCAAGGATGCACATCTTTTCCTCTCCTTTACTGGCCTTGGCAAATTAAATTTATTTCTAAAACATTCCCTCCATGATATTGAGATGGTTATCATAGATCCAAGGTTTCTTTCCCAGAAGGAAAGCTTCTGAAGCAGAGAGGAAGGAAGTGGGAGAAATGCTTGTCTTGTAGATCCTTTCCTTCATCAGCATGAAAATTTACTTATAGGCCACAAGAAGTCCCTCTTTTACATCTAATTTGAAACATTGTCAAATATTCATATCTAGACCAATAATTGACTAAGAGGATAAAAACTTCATAATGGACTTGAACCTATCATGGATTATTGCAATTATCCTGAATTATTGCAGTAAGCACATAAATTTCACCATTTTTATAATTTGCTTGTTAATAATAGGAGATAGGCATCGAATTGTCAGCCATCAGTATTTTCTACAACATCTTAATGAAATCCAGAGAACAGTGGGCTTAATAAGGTTGATCATTTTGCATAATACATTTTATAATATATCCACTGTTAATATCAAATACTGAATTTCTATGTAGTACAAATATCTCTCACTTTATAAAGTCTATCCAAGAATTATGTAAGACAAATCTTTTCATAGCATATATAATCACAATATCAATAGAGTAAGAAGTTAAAATATTTGAATACAAAAGATCATAATAATGAAGCTTCATGAATGCAAAATACTATGCTAAGAACAATTGCTATCATTTTGTGGAAACCGTTTTTTACTGAATAACTTAAAATATTATGAATTTGTCTATAAAGGTTTAGTTATGGGACTTGCGCTGCATTAAGGAAACATATCGGTATCTCTCAGGGTTGCTTTAATTGTTATGATTTGTGATTTTGTTTTCACAAGAGCACTAATTTACTCTGTGCTGCTCAGTTCACTTCAAATCTTTATTATGCATCCAAAAGTGCCTAAATTATACTTAGATGGAACTTAGAAACTAGCTCATTACAGTTCTCCAAAATTGAAAAATTATGTGCCATCTTTTAAATTTGTGGTTAATGATATTTTACATCAAAATTAAAATTTAATGTATTTAATGATTCAATCAAGTGATGCATGCTATAAATATTACTTAATTGATGAAGTATATTTTATCATATTGACCTATATATGCTTTTCAATATTAATTTTCTGTCCTACACAGTTGCTTCTAATTAAAGAAGCATGCATAAAATTACAAGAATATACAAAAATATAATGGTTAAATTATTTTATATTAAATCTTCATTTTACAGGCTAAAAATGCATTATATTACTCGGCTCTCTGAACATCTAGAGATTAGCATAAACTCTAATAGGATATAAGACACTCAAACTCAATTTCAGAGCATTTATCCATTACACAGAGGGGAAAAAAATAGATTTTCAGCATAAATAAGGCTGATCTATCTTTATTGCCATTATTTGAGGAAACTCCCTTATTAAGCAGAAATTCAAGAATGTCACTAGTGCCCATTTTTTGACAAAGCCATAATTGCAATGAAAAGACAATTCTGGTAGATCTACATATATGTAGAAGCAATACAGTGCATGTAAAGTACAATGAAAAAGTAAACATGTTTCAAAATACATATTTTGATAGACAAGGTACGTAAAACATAAGACCTCAACAAAACACTGTTCATAGATACTCATCAGATCCTTTATGATACAACAGCCCCATTTTTGTACCCTAAATTTATTCTATAAAAGGGAAAGTTAGTCCATTAACCTTTATTGCTTTCTTTCTGTTCAATTTATGCTATTTTTAATGGCATCCACTATAATCTTTGAATCAAGCTAATATTAATGAGGAAAGTTCTGTTTCATGATGTTATGGGGATATGATGAAAACTTTATTTTTTCTAATATCTTCATATTTGTGACCTCAGGTTTTTGGGTTTTTTTAACTGACCCACTTAAGTTTTGTGTAATATATTCATGGTTCAGAGACCGGCTTTTGGGTTATTTACATATAAATCTTTTTTGTTTTCTTTTCTTTTCCTTTTTATTAATTATACATTAGTTTTAAATGAATTCTTAGCACTTTTATTTATAGTTACATGGAAGTTCCTTTGATTTCTTTTTAAGTTTTGAGTTATATATTTAGATTACTTGTTTAAATAGTTTTTCTTTTGTAATTGTGCTTGTATATTTTTATTATAAATTTGCCTTTAGGTGCTGCTTTTAACACAGTTGCATGCATTACAGTCTTTTTATTTTTGTTTTTTTAAAGAGTATGTACATTATATTTTATATTCTCTTTAAACAGAAAAAATAAAGAATTTAACATCATTCATATCTGTGTGTTTGAAAAACTGAAACACTATTTTTTATTATTCATTATTCTCTAAATAGTTCCTAGATAAAACTTTAAAGCTGGGGAGAATTTATAAAATTGGCAGTATTTTTCAGGATCTCACAAACTTTCTGCTCAAACATTTCCTTTTAATATGTAAATCCTGTGTACAGTCTCAAAATATCCAACATTACCAAACGCATTTTATTCACTTAGTTGCATACTCAGCTTCATAATAACGATTTTAGAGTATGTTGTGAAATCTAAAATTCACTGAATGATGAAATTATTTAGCTTAGAAAAGGAGATATTCTAGGATTAAAAAGCAGGAGGGTATTCTTTGAAACTTTTATGTAGTATCAGAGACGATGTATGATAAATAGAAAAAAGTCCCCACCCAAAGATGCTATCATGGTTTGCAGTTATATACCCCCCAAAAACACAGTCTTAATCTTCCTTCATTCCTCTGTGAAATCAATGCATATAGGACCTTTCGTTGAGTTAAGGTGTCGCTCACCTGAATCAGGATGGGTCTCAATCCTTTTACTGGAGTCCTTATAGAGAAGGTCAAAGAGAGAAGCTGGGAGGAGCAGCCAGATGCGGAACCCAAAGGACCAAGAAGAAAACACACTGCCATGTCCTTAGTCATGTGACAGAAGAACCAATCAAACCCTTTGTCAAGCTAACCCAATTGTCCCGTATTTGTTTTAGCAGCTAGGAAAGTACTATCTACTTTTCCAACCCTGGAGTCTTATTTGGGAAAAGGTATATTGATGATGGGATTGAATCAAGAATTCTAAGCACTTGAAGCTCTTTGTGTGTTTGTGTGTGCGACATTTATTATCTCCATCCCATGCTGCTTATGTTATTTGACTATTGTAAGTTATTTTAGTTTACCACATTTTTAAAAATCAACATTTATTTGATAGAATCCAAAAGGAAAAGCTCAAAAGCATTACCAGTAAAAAAAATGTAATTGACAGTTTTTAACACATTTTCATTTTATGATAAATTCTAAACCTCACAGCATATGGTAATTGGTTTGTCTTAAAATAATTTTTAAAAATATGCACTTTTCTAAAAAGTGTAACTTCTTGAGCTGTCTGTCGTTTTAAATAAATTCACACTTTTCAAGCAATTTGTTTCCACCGACTGCATCTGATTATGGTGTCTTGTCCCCCTGTCTGCATTTACATAGCCTGTGTGAGCTCATCTATTGACAGAAACATGTTTTTTCAATAGGTGATGGCCCAGAAAAGGGATGTTTGTATGCCTTTCTTTTCTATATCAAACATGTTCATTTCTCCCTAGTAAGGTCAAGCTTCTGTATTATAGAACATATTTCCATGACTTTGATTGAAACTGGCATCCTCTAAATATTCAAATCTTCTGCATAAGCTGTATTTCAGTTCTTCATATCCAAAAGGAAACGTCCAGAAAGCTTTTCCTCTTCATATTAAGGGAATGCAGAGACCATAGAAACAAAGAACTTCAAATGAAAATTTTACTGAAGAAAGGTTAATTAAATGAATGCTAAATTTAAATAAGGTTGTTAGGAGTGGTATTTTGAAAGAAATGTTTAAAAATATAACTGAACAGAAGGCTGCCAAAGAAACAAAGATAAAATTGGGAAGAAAACTATTCCTTTTGTGGAAGCATTGGCAGCACCTATTACAAGCATATTTTTATCTTTAGTTTGGAAAATACAGAGTTGTTTTTTAAAATGCATTGATAGTTGCTGAGATATTTGCATTCTGTGGCTGTGTCTTCATTAAAGCAATAGAAGTCACGAAATAGCACCATAATAAAAATGTTTGGTAAGGGCAGGCAAGTTTTACAGCAATTTTCAAATTATATGATAAGATTAATAAAAGGTGATGATGACACTGGGATATGTATTTGAGCAAAAATTATGAAGAGGTGTATACCACTTGTGTGGTATTATGATTTAACATATTTTCCATCATTAATTTTATAATGAAGTTTAAGAAACAGACCCATTGATGCTTTTCATTATTTTTAAAATTCAAGAGGTTTTATCTCAGACAAATGCCGTAGATTTATTCTATAAAATGCAAACAATGAAGAAGGATTGTCAGATATCAAAACATAAAATTACCAAAGTTTGGTCATCTAGAAATAATAATTGTTGTTGATATGCATTGTGCACTATTTGAGATATGATTCATGCATGTATTTTAGCTTTGTTTCATCTTTTTGTTATTTTAATGGTCTTTGGGGGTGTGTGGTCTATGAGTAATTAAATCTCTGATTCCACTTTTTTTTTATTAAGGTTCTTTAAGTAGCATGCACTAGAAAACACAGCTGGAGGTAACTGTACCAGTTAGAGCATTTATTATACCAAATTATAGGAAGCCGACAGGCAAAACATTTGTCTAATTCAGCAAGTCAGTGATGTCAACTAGAAACCAAGGAATTTCCATCCTTCAGCCATGCCATTACAGAGCCATGAGGTTGAGTTTAGTATAGTGTCTTTCTTTCCTGTCAATACATAACTGCAGCAGCTTAAAGAACTGCACGATTATGCAATATTCAGGGTCTGGAATAGGAACTGAGACTCCTTTTCAAGAGTAATGAGACATTCTTTGAACAACCAAAGGAAACTTCCCCTCATGACATATGGCCCAGAATCAATTACATGCCCACGCATAGTGTAATCACCAAAGAGAATGATTCTGTCATTATTGTCCTAGATGACACAATATATATCACCGGGAGTTGAGGGATTGCTTTCCCAACATTCTGCGGAGGTCAAGGTGTTTTAGTTTCCTAGGACTACTGCAACAAGGTATCATGAACTGGGTACTTTAAAGAATAGAAATTTTTTGTTGCACCATTATGGGAGTTAGAAGTCTGAAATCAATGTGTCCAGAGGTCCATGCTTTTTGGAAGTTCCATATGGAAGAATTCACTCTACATTTTTTTTTAGCTTTCAGTAGTTCGTCAGCAATCCATGGTGTTCTCGGTTATCATAATGAATTCTCCACTTTGTCAGTCTATCTGTATCCAGATTTCCTCTTCTTATTAGGACACCAGCCATATTGGATTAAGGGCCACTTGACTCCAGTATGACTAGATTTTAACTTCCTAATTCCATTTGTAATGATCCTGTTTCCAAATAAGGCCAAATTCTGAGGTACTGAGGATTAGAACCTCAGTTTATCTCTTTGGAGGACACAAATCCATAACAGATGGATATGATTAAGAAATAGTTTTATAAAAGTAGCTATAAGTCAATTCCAGATTCTGATATTTAAGCTGAGCCCTTCTCTTGGCACTTAGATTGCAATATTCCAGTGTTCTCTGTCATGTATTTCTTCTAATGAGAAGGATGCATTCAATATAGCTATAATCCTATTGCAGGTCACCTTTTTTTTTCGTAGGTATGATATTTTACAGTTGCTTAAAATATTTAGATACAATTTTTTTCTGCTATTTGCTATGTCAATTGAATTTTTAATTTAAACTCTAAATTCACTTCATTTTGGTTTTGGATAACTGCAATTTTTTATCAGAAAATTTCTCATTTCATAATTATTATTTTACATAGATTTGTAACTATGATTGATCATTTATAACAATTCTTATTTTTATAAAAGATTAATATACAAAAAAGCAATAAATTTCAAAGTACATTGTAGCGAGTAGTTATAAACAGATTTCAGAGTTTGGTATGGTTTACAGTTCCACAAGTTTAGGTTTTCCCTTCTATCTGCTCCAAGACACAGGTGACTAAAAGAAATATCAATATAATGATACAGCCGTCATATTCATATGTTAAATGTTCTTGCCTCTGTTATTAACTTCTCCTTCTCCTTTGATCTTTCTTCCAAACTTTAGGATATTTTGGGCTATACCCATTCTAACATTTTCATGTTGGAAAGGGCTGTCAAAAATATGAGATGGGGGATGGAACTAGTTGATGTTCTTGGGGAGGCTGGCCCCTTGTTGACTCAGGAGTCATCTGGTCTAGGAACTTATCAGGAGGTTGTAGGTTTTTGGAAAGTAATCATAGTCCATGAAGCTTTCGTAGACTCTCAGATAGAGCTCTAGGTGTTCTTTAGGGTTGCCAGGATTGTCTTGTTTCAGATTTGGCAAACTGTAGTAAATAACAATATTCAGCTGAAGCTTGTGTAAGGCTAGTCTCCAGCATAGCCCCTCAACTGTATTTGAACTCTCTCAGCCACTGATAACCTTATTTTGTCACATGATTTCCCCCTTTTGATCAAGAATGCACTGTCATTCCCACAACGCCAGGGCCAGGCTCATCCCTGGGATTCATGTCCCACAATGCCAGGGAAAATTTCATCCCTGGTCTCATGTTCCACTTAGTGGAAAAGGTAATGATTTAACCTGCAGAGTTGGGCTTAAAGAGTGAAAGTTCACATGTGAGCAACAAAAGAGATTTTCTGGAAATAATTCTTAGGTACAAATATAGATAGGTTTAGCTTCTTTGCTACACAAATACAAGAGAACGCCTCAAGATCAGGGCTTGGCCTATTGACTTCGGTGCCCCTAATGTGTGAGATAGTATCAAAGATTTCTTTGGTCGTAAATCTTAATAGTTCCCTACTTCCTCTTTTGTCCTTCAAGGGGCATTGCCAAAACTTTTAAATTATCTGCTCAACAGTCTATGGAGTGTATCCAAGTATTACATTAAGCTGTACAGAATTATAGCCCCCATTTCCATTCTGGGCTCCAGATTTTCTCGAAGAACCAACATTTGGTTTAATCGATACTTTCTATTGTTTTGTTGTTGCTCCCCAATTCGATTAATTCCACTTTAATGCTTTTTATTTGTCTTCTTCTGTTTGCTTTGGGGTTAGTTTGCTGTTCTTTCTCCCGTTCTTCCACATAACTAGTTAAGTCCTTGATTTTTGCTTTCTTTTATTGAATATTAGCACTTAGGACAATAAATGTTCATCTTAGCTCTGCCTATGACACATCCCATAAATTCTGATATGTTGTATTCTCATTTTTATTCATCTCCAGATACTTATCAATTTATCTAAGAATATATTCTTTGCCCTACTGATTCTTTAAAATTACATTATTTAATTTCCACATATTTGTGAAAGTTCTGGTTTTCTTGGTGGTTACTAGTTCCCAGTTTCATTCTGTTGTGATCAGAGAAAGTGCTTTGAATAATTTCAATGTTTTTTGTAAATTTATAAAGACAATGTTTTGTGCCCCCATATGTGAGATATCCTGGAGAACATTCTGTAAGGAATATAGAAGAAGATATATCCTGGTGTTTTGGGATGTAACAATCTACATATGTCTGATGTCAAATTCATTAATCAAATTATTTAAGTTCTCTATTTCCTTGTTGGTCCTCTATCTGGCTGTTCTATCTATACAGGAAAGTGATGTACTGAAGTCTCCCACTTTTATTATTGAAATGTCTATTGTTCCCTTCAGTTTGGCCAATGTTTGGCTTATGAATTTTGCAGTTGCTCAACTGGGAGCATAAACATTTGCAATTATATCTTCTATTGATAGGTTTAGCTTCTATGCTACACAAATACAAGAGAAAGCCTCAAGATCAGGGCTTTTAAAAATATTATTATTATTAATAACTTTCAATCTGTTTGTTTCTTTGGTCGATGATGAGTTTATTAATCCATTAATTATTTCTTAATCCATTCTGCCTATTTGTATCTTTTAATTGGTGAATTTAGTCCATTAATATTCAAAGTTATTATTGTAAAGGAATTTCTTGAATCTACCATCTTATCCTTTGGTTTTCATTTGTCAGATTTATATATTCATTTCCCTCTTTCTCTTTTGATCTGTAAGTTATTTATTTATTTATTTTTTTCAGCTGACAGAATTCCCTTTAGAATTTCATGTACGACTGGTCTCTTGTTGACAAATTCTCTCAGGTTTTGTTCTCTCTATGAAAATTTTAATCTCTCCATCACATTTAAAGGATGATTTTTGCTGGATACAAAATTCTTGGTTGGAAGTCTTTCTGTTTCAGGATCTTAAATATATCATACCTTTGCCTTATCATCTACATTGTGCCCATTAATTAGTCAATCATACTTCTCTCGTAATTTCTCTAGGAGAATGGTACTTAACATTATGTGGATCTGCATTCTGGGAAATTTTTTCTGCTTTATTACCCATAACCTAAATTGACCTATGGAAGATTGCCATTCCTAGAGACTGCACAGCTTTTGTGTTCAAGGATGCTTGAACCCATCAAGGATGGGTTGTTCAAGCATGTTCAAGGATGCTAAGACCCATGTCCATTTTGTTTTCTTAGTTGCAGGATGATTGTGCCATATTCATGCACAACACTGTGTGGCATGGGTGTTAGGGTGTGGGGCCTGGGGGTGTGGGTATCCACGTGGATACATGGGCTTTGAACAGTCATGGGGTTGGTGTGACTTGCTTCCTCATGCCCACTTCCCTGTCCATGCACTCTTGAGTCCTGCAGACTTTCATTTGGAAAGGGTTGTGGTAGACTTTTTGCACTAGTTGGATGGTTTCTGTGAGCATGGGAAGCTAGTTTATTGTCTTCCAGTTCCCCAAGGGAGCAAAGTTGAGGGGGCCGATACTCCCTGTGGTGGCAGGCACTTTCCTGGGTGCAGCACTTTGTCCCTAGGGGAGTCCACTCTCTCAGTTCTCTGCATCTTAGTGTCTCAGGTTTTTCATCCAGAATCACATCTCTTTCACAGTTTTTCTTTTCTTTTCTTTTAAACTTATGCTGAACTTTAACTGTTGTCAATTGTTACTTAATCTTGACATTTTATGGAGGATGATATCCTTTTATAGGCCCTCGACTTCAGAGGCTAGAAATCTAAAATCAAGGTGTTTGCAAGGTTTCTTTACAAAGTTTGTGGGATTCAGGTACAGGCTCATGGTTATCCTTTGGATTCCTTGGCTTACATCTCTCTGTGATTAATCTTTGATGTTTGAAAATTCTCCTTTCATATATTACATTTCCTTATTTGTTACTATTAAATTTGATAACATTCTAACAGAGCTATAGACTAATTCAAAATATTTTTCTCAGTTGTGCTCAATCCACTCTTTTGGTCAAATGTGGAGTGTTAGATCTACTTTCATCTTTGATACTTATATTATCTTTTTCATATTTACCCATTTTGTTTTCTCATGGACAATATTTTCTCTCAAATTTCATTTTGCATATAAAACGTGCTTGTTTTAAATTCTTCCCTAGTTATTTTATTGTTTGTTTTTTAATTTCCTTAGATGTGAATTTTTATGAGTTTGTTGAAAGCTCAACATGATGCCCATCCAAATTCTCATGCAAAATCTTGTCTTCCATGATTCTGGTTTGGTGGGTCCATTGTAGGGATCTTGTTCAAACAAATGGCCCAATTTGAGGAATGAAATTCATATATTCTACTGATATGAATTGTTTTCTGGTGTGGATAACTTAGGTTCCTCCCCAGCTTTGAACAAATATAGCTCAGTTCTGGACACATTGCATAGTTTATGTCTGTACCTCTCACCACAAGGGCTATGCATTATCTCTCAGCCACCACTTCTCAGTGTGAAGTCTTGTCAATGGGGATATGCTTTTCAAAATTTATTTTAGAATATTATCCTTCTCTCTGCCTCTTTTCTCTTCCATTGTCTTATAGAAAGAATTTTGAAGGAAGCACCGGTAGAAAATTGTGCTCCATTGAATAATTTCACAAGGATGACAGGTTCTGATATACACCTATTTAATGTTAATGACTTCCTTCTACTTATTCACAGGGCCCTAATTTAATTCACAGCAACAATGTGCCCAGCTACAAGTATTTGCTTCTCTACAATCCCATGTAGTTAGTAGTGTCCTTGTAGCAAAATTATGATGAATGCAATTATGATGAATGTCTTGATAAATGCAAGTCTACCTTTCTTCATATAGAGTTTTTTGTTGTTGTTGTTCCTGCTTGTAAGTCAACCCAAATTCCTGGATATGGCACAATCACCCTGCAACTAAGAAGACAAGATGAACTTGGGTCATAATGGCATCCTTGAACATAAAAGCTGTGCAGTCTCTAGGAATGGTCAATTTAGGATATGGGTAATAAAGAAGAAAAAAACTCCCAGAAGGCAGATCCATGAAATGTTAAGTACCGTTCTCCTAGAGAAATTATGAGAGAAGTATGACTGACTAATCAAATAATAGTTTCTACTTATGGGAATATGAAGTCCTAGCAATTGTTAACCAGCAGAATTTGGTATATGTTTTGGACCAGTGACTGCTATTGATTTCATATGCTCTTCAAATCAGAACAAAGCTTTTATTGTAGTTATTCGTTCTTTCTCATATACTGAATACCATTTTTATTGGTGGCAGAGGACATTTCTTTCAGTGATCTTAATAGCAAGGTCATGAGGAGCCGTATTTAGATCCATGGACAATCAAATAACATCATGCAAAAATTTTGGCAAAAAAAAAAAAAAAACTCAGTTCAGTAACTGCATGAAATTGGGACTTTTTTCTATGAAGAGTGCCTGAGTATCATCTCTGTAGGAGGAATGAGTTCATGTATGTTGGGTAAATAAACAGTTTGAGATGTTGTTATTTGCCTACTGAATAATCATCCTCCTTTCTTTCCTACTAAAATCAGCCTAATATTGTTAGAGGCAGCAATGTGACCAGGTAAAATTATTCACATTGAAAATTCTCTTCTATTTAGTAGGTAAATGATGTAGTTCTGTCGTTTGAATTGCCCCTGTAACTTTAGGCCTCAGTTAGGGAAACATAAGTTCTATGAATATTAAGGAATAATGAATTATGTAAAGAAATTAGGCCTTGTGCAATTTGGGAACTAGACAATTAAAAGTCCAGAGAATAGAGAAATGTCCCAAACAAGCTTCAGGTTTGGTGAAAAAAATTGAAACTGACAGATAGGTAGGCATATCTTGTTGCTAGAATGGAATCGTAGAAACAGTGCATGTTGAGGCTTATTGAAGATTGGTGATTGTGAATTCAAAGCCAAATGCTTGCTGGTAGATATGGGCACACAATTGATCTGCAGGGATAGCAATTCATTTAAAGTCATGGACATTGAAAATGAGAAGAAAATGGCAAATAGGGAAAAGCATTGGAAAACTGAAACCCACTTAACCTCTGTTTATGTCCTCTCATTGTCTCTTTCTCCCCTCATAGTCTCTTACTATCTATGATTTTATGAGTGTAATGGCTAATGTTTCAGTTTCGCAAAATCAAATATCATGCAAACTTTTATTGTGGCCAATATTTACTTGGAAATACAGAAATTTACAAAATTAACACATTATAAAACAATTTTTTTCTTACTAGAAAGACAAACCTTGCTACTAAAAAAGAGCTTGCTTTTGTCCTCATTCACACAACTTCTTCCAGCACCAGTGGTAGGAAGTGAATCACGGTCCCCTGAAAAGACATGTTCAGGTTGCCACTGGCATTGTGGCTGTGAACCTTATTCATAAATAGGACATTTGAAAATGTTATTAGTTAAGGTGTGTACAAGATGAATAAGGTGGGCCTTAATCCAATATGGTTGACATCCTTACAAGCAAAGGATTAGGACACGGGGGAAGAAGCCATGGAGAGAGCCAGAATATGGAAGTCAACAGAGACCAGAAGGAATATTCCATTCTATGTATCTGTCATGCCCTGTTGTTTCTGTTTCTCTAGAACACGAACTAATACATTGATTGACTATATAGTTTCCCACTAAGTTAGGATGAAAAAAAGTGATAGCGGGGGGAGAATGTTATTTAGATAGGTTTTTTAAAATTGTATTTTTGTTTCTTTATTAGAGAAGTTGTAAGTTTTTGGAAAAATCATACCTAAAGCATAAGTTTCACATACACCACCCCACCACCAACACCTTGCCTTGGTGTAGAACATTTGTTACAATGTATGCTAGCAACTTTTTATAATTGTACTATTAATTAAAGTTCATGTTTGAACTGAGAGTTCACTATCTGTGTAGTGTAGTCCCATGGATTTTTAAAATATTTTTATTTTGTCACTGTATATAAAATCTAGCATTTCTCCTTTTAATATTCAGATATGCATTTCACACTGTTAATTATTTTCACAATGTTATGCTAACATTACCACCATTCATTACCAAAACATTTCCATTACTCCAAATAGGATCCCTATATATTTTAAGCCTTAAATTCTGTTTTTCTATCCACACAATGTCCCCTGGTAATCTATATATTCTAGATTCTTACTCTATGAGTTGGATTATTCAAATTATTTCAAGTCAGTGAGATCATATAATATTTGTCCTTTGTGTCTGGCTTATTTTGCACAGCATGATTTCTTCATGGTTCATCCATGTTGTATTTTTCAAGACTTCATTTCAATTTATGGTTGAATAACACTCCATTCTATGTGTATATCATATTTTATTTATCCATCTTTTGGTGAATGGACACTTGTATTGGTTTCTATCTTTTGACAGTTAAGAATAGATTCATTCAGGTGCATGGGTGGTTCAGT
The DNA here is from genome assembly GCF_023851605.1 of Tamandua tetradactyla. Lineage (NCBI taxonomy): Eukaryota > Metazoa > Chordata > Mammalia > Pilosa > Myrmecophagidae > Tamandua > Tamandua tetradactyla. The sequence continues at coordinate 74,485,634 of NC_135335.1, forward strand.
TGTAGAGTGATCACCTTCCATGTGGGAAACCTGGGTTGGATTCCCAGACCATACACACCCCTGTAAAGAAAAAAAGAATAATTCATTTGAACTTCGGTGTGCAAATATTTGTTCAAGTCTCTGCTTTCAATTCTTAAAGGTATATACTGAATAGTAGGAATGGCATTCCTAAACTTATTTGGCTGAGGAACTGCCAAATGGTCTTTTCCAACAGCTGCACCATTTTACATTCCCAAGAGCAATGAATGAGTATTTCTATTTCCCCATATCATCTCCAACACTTGTTATTTACTATTTTTTTATAACAACTGTCCTAATGAGTATGAAATGGTATCTCATTGTGGTTTTTATCTGAGTTTCCTGACAGTTAATGATGTTGAGCATTTTTTCATGTGCTTTCTGGCCATTTGTAAATCTTTGCAGAGATGTCTATTCAAATCTTTTGCCCATGATTTTAATTGGATTTTTTGTTGTTAAGTTGTAGGATTTCTTTACATATTTTGAATGTTAAACCTTTATCACATAAGTGGTTTACAAATTTCCTACCATTATGTAGGAGTCATTTAATTTCATGATAAAGTTCTTTGACTTGCAAAAGCTTTTAATTTTGAAGTGGTGCCATCATCTATTTTTTTTTTTTTTTCTGCTTTGGGTGTACAGTTTAAGAACTCATTTCCTAACACAAGGTCCTGAAAATGCTTCCCTGTACTGTTTCCTAGGGTACTGATATTTCTGGCTCTTATATTTAGCTCTTGGATCTATTTTGAGTTGTCTTTTATGTAATGAATGAGGTAAATGTCCATCTCCTTTTTGTGGAAATGGAGATCCAGTTTCCCCAGCAACACCTGTTGAAGAAACTATTCTTTCCCATTTGAGTGTCTTTGTCATCTTGCCAAAAGTCAGTTGGCCATAATTGTGAGGATTGATTTCTGAGCTCTCAATTTCATTCCATTGATCTATATGTCTGTCCTTGTATCAGTATCATACTGTTTCAAATACTGTATCTTTGTAATAAGTGTGGAGATTGGGAAGCAAGTGTTCTCCTACTTCATTCTTCTTTTTCAAGGTGACTTTATCTATTAACCCATCCATATAAATTTGAAGCTGGCTTTCCAAATTCTGTAAGGAAGGTTATTGGAATTTTGACTGAGAATGCATTGAATCTATACATTGCTTTGATAGGGTTGTCAACTTAATGGTATTTAGTCTTGGACTCCATGAACACAGAGTGCTCTTCTATTTGTTTAGGTCTTCTTTGACTTCTTTTACTAAAGTTTGATAGTTTTCTGTGTATGAGTACTTTACTTCCTCAGTTAGATTTATTCCTAGATATTTGATTCTTTTAGTTCTTTTTGTGAATGGTACTTTTAAATAGATTTCTTTTTCTGATTGCCCATTGCTTATATCACTGCTCACTGCCTGTGCATAGAAGCACTAGAATTGATCTTGTACCCTGCCACTCTGCTGAATTTTAGTAGCTTGCTATGGATTTTTCAAGATTTTCTGCATACAGAAATACATCATCTATGAATGGGGAAAGTATTTTTCTCATTTTACAATTTTAAGCCCTTTCATTTTTTTGTCCCTCTAATTGCTCTGACAAGACCTTTCAGTACAATGTAGAACAACAATGGTGCTAGTGGGCATCCTTGTTTTGTTCCTGATCTCAGAGAGAAAACTTTCAGTGTTTCACCATTAAAACACTGGATAAACAGGATATTAACTGTTGGTTTCTGATACATGCCCCTTATCATGTTGAAGTCATTTATTTATATTCATATTTGTCTAAGTGTTTTAATTAAGGAGGCATGCTATATTTTGTCAAATGCTTTCTCTGCGTGAATTGAAATAATCATGGTTTTTCTCCCCTCACTCTGTTAATGTGGTGTATTAAATTAATGAATTTTCTTATGTTGAACCAACCTTGTTTATCAGGGATAAATCCCACTTGGTCATGGAATATAATTCTTCTAATATACTGTTGGATCTGTTTGCTAGTATCTTGATGAGAATCTAGACATCTATATTCATAAGCGATATTGGCCTGTAGTCTTCTTTTCTTGTAATACATTTATTTAACTTTGTTATTAGGGGCATGATTGGCTCATAGAATGAATTAGAGGGTATTTTCTCTTTAATTTTCTGGAACAGTTTGAACAGAATTGGTGTTGTCTTTGAATGTATGGTAGAAATCTCCTTTGAAGCCATATGGACCAGGGCATTTCTTTGGAGGTTTTTGTTTGCTGATTCAATTCTTTTACTATTAAAGTTTGTGGAAATCTATTTATTCTTGAGTTACTGTAGGTAATTTATGGGTTTCTAAGAATTTGTTCATTTAATTTATCTAATTTATTGGAATACGTTTTCATGGTTTCTGATTATAATACTTTATATTTCAGTGGGTTTTGTAATAATGCCCCCATTTTCATTTCATGACGCCCATTTGATTTTAGTTATTTATATCCTCTCTTTTTTAGGCAAGTCGGTAGAAATATCTGCAAAATTTATTGTTTTTTTGCAAAGAAACAGCTTTTGATTTTGTGGATTATCTCTATTGTTTTGCATATGCTTTTTCAATTCTGTTTCATTTATCTTCACTCTAGTCTTCATTATTTTCTTCATTCTCCTTGATTTGGTTTAATTTTCTCTTTTTTTCTAGTTCTTTTAGTTTTGAGTTTAGTGCCTGATTTGAAGTCTTTCCTCTATTTATTGTCAACATTGCCTTCACAGCACCCCATAAATTTTTGTATGTTTTATTTTAATTTTCATTTGCCCAAAGATATTTCCTAATTTCACATCTGACTTCCTCTTTAATTTATGTTTGAAAGCATGTTGTTTAATTTCCATTTATTTATGAACTTTCCGTTTTTCCATTGGTTATTATTTTCTAGCTTCATTCTGTTGTGGTTGGAGAATACACATTGTATGCTTTCAATATTTTTTTTAATTTATTGAGACCTTTTTCTCACCCAGCATGTGGTTTATCCCAGAGAATGATCCATATGTACTCAAGAATTATTTTATTCTTTTTTAGTTAGTTCTAGATCTTTTAGAACATCATTCAGAACTTCTATTTCCTTATTGATCTTCTGACTAGATGGTTAATCCATTATCGAAAGTGATATATTAAAGTCTAATGCTACTGTAGAATCAACAATTTCTCCTACAATCTATCAATACTGTCTTTATATATTTGGGCCTTGTTGTTGTTTGCATATATATTTATATATTTATAATTGTTATATCTTCTTTTTGAATGTTCTATTTATCCAGTACACAATGACTATCTTTATCATAACTTTCTTACTTAAAGTTTATGTTACCAGATTTCAGCTCTCTTTCATTTCCTCTTGTGCATCGTATATTTTTTTCATCCACTTACTTTCAATATACTTGTGTATTTGAGTTTAAGATGAGTCTCTTCCGTACAACTTATATTTGAGTCATGCTTTCCTTATTCATTCTGCCAATCTATGACTTTTGACATCTAAAGCCTGAAAATACATGTTTTATTTCTGCCATTTTACTATTTAGCCTTTGTAGCTTTTTAACTTTTATGGCCCTCTCATCCATACATGCCTACTTTTGTTGTATTTACTTGATTTTTTTTGTGTTGAATCTTATCTTTCTATACATGCCTACTTTTATATTTATTTGATTTTTTTGTGTGTGTTGAACCTTATTGAATGCCTTCTCTTTTCTATTTGGATATATTTTTCATCCATTTTCCTAGTACTTACTGTAGGTTAAAATTTGACATACTATATATATATATATATAATATAATAACCATTTCGGCTTTGGTGCCAACTGTTTCAGTTTTCTAAAGCTGTTTGAACACAATATATCAGAAATGGGCTGACTTTTACAATGATATTTTATTAACTTCTAAATTTGTAGTTTTATGGCCTGAAAATGTCTCAATTAAGGCATCAAAAGGATGATAACTTCTATGAAGATGGGTTGCTGTCACGCAGGATCCCTTTGTCAGATAGCAAGTCACATGGCTGACTTCTGTTTCTCTTTCACTCCTAAGTTTCATTACTTTCAGTTTCTGGTCCCAGTGGCCCCTTTCTAAGCTTCTATGAGTCCTCTCTGAGCTTCTCCAGGGCTTTTTTCTCTCACAGCTCTCTTGGCTTTGTTCCTTTATCCTCACATAAAGAACTCCAGTAAAAGGATTAAGACCCACCTTGAATGGGGTGGGTAACAAATTGAAATAACCTAACCAAAATATCCTATCCCCAACATATCTGCACACACAGGAATGGATCAAAAGAACATGGTATGTTCTTGTGTACATGATGGCTTCAAACCAGTACATCAGTTTAACTTCTATAGTGTGCACATATATTATTCCTATATCCCTCTGCCTCCTACCTTTTTTTTGCACTGTTTAACACTTACGTCTTTGCACATTTTGTCCAAGCACATCAATTCCATATTATTTTTATGCATCTACATCTTAGCACATGTAAGAAGTGAGAAGTAGAGTTACATACCAAATAATACACTACAATAATACTCACATTTATTATTACCCCAAATGTTTACCTTTATCAGGTCTTTATTTCTTTATGCCACTTTGAAGCATTGTCCAGTGTCCTTTTTTTTCCATCTGAAGAATTCTCTTTATCATTGCTTATAGTGATGGTCTAGTGATGATGAAATCCTCCAACTTTGATTTATCTGAGTATATAATAATCTTTCCTTCATTTTTGAAAAAAATGTCTTTTTCTGATTATAAAACCCTTGTTTGGCAGTTGTTTCTTCATCTATTATTATTATTTTTTTTTCTGTGAGTGATCAATTTTATTTGCAAACTTTTTTTCCAATGCAAGTTGTATTCCCTACTAATGACTCCAAATCCTGGGTATCTTCTTTCTTCCTAGTTACCCAGAGCAGTAAATTGCTATAACTTTTCTCTTCATGGTAATAAAAAAATAAATATAAATATTTGCTACCCCAAGATAAATAGGAGTGAATTATAGGAAATTTTATGTGAAAAATAATAACAAAATATAATTAATTATATACAGATGTGAAAAATTAAATATTAAGGCATATATTAAAATACTCATTTTGTACAAAATTCCATTTGTTCAAAGTTGAATTGGATATTTAAATTTACTTTCATTAATATATTTTGCATCATACATTGTTTGTTTGAAACATCGAAATGAATTTCCTTGTGAAGATTTGCAATACCTTCAAATTGTGCATTGGCAATATCTAAATACAGGAAATTTTTCAAAAAAATAGCTAATAAGAATTTTATGCATTTTATGTTACTCAAAAATATCTAGTATTTGCAACTAATTCAAGAAACTAACAGTTCTTCATTTTCTTTTATGAATAAGTAAAATATTGCATTTTTATTATTATTTAATAGCAGATTTTAGTTCCAATAAAAATGTTTATCTGTTAAATATTTAGAAGCAATAGACACTGTACTATTTGGAATGGACTAAACATTTCTGAGAGATATTAGATCATGAATGTTAAAATGTATTGTAAACCTGAATAGTTTCAAGATGAATTTTCTTGAAATTAATGTAATATACATTTGATACAAGTGCAACCAAATTTCCAGTAGATTTTTTTTTTAGTTTATGCGTATTGTAAATCAGCTTCCAAAATTTATACAAAAATGAAAAGCACCTATAAGACAAATTAGATGGTATAGTCTTGATATAAAAGTGTATATGTATGTAGATAAATAGACCAATAGAAAAAGAAGAGAAAGTCCAGAAAATTGAACAAGAATGTTTTCAGTAGTTTTATTTATGTTAACTAAAACATAATAAACTCAATATCCATAAGCAAGAAAATAGATTGTCAAATCTGGTCTATTTATTCTGTAAAGCATCTATTAAAATGAATAGACTATTGACATGTTGAAAACATCATATTGAGTGAAACTATACTGCCATAGATGTGACCAACTGACTAACGATTTAAATCCACAGTAATAATCAGGCTGGCATTTTCTGGAGCCAAAACCTGGGCACCATAACCTAACCAAGTTGAAACATGATGTTAACCATCAGAGTCCACCTCTTGCTATCTTGGGACCCTTAGTCCTTGCTTATAACTACATTTTACCACTACCTATTCCTACACCTTTTACTCTCAGTAAGCACCTCACCTGGTCTTGGTTCTTTCTCTAAAGGGGTGACTCAAATGTACATTCCTGAAGGGTCTGGGCCATTAGTAGAGCTGCTTGTATTTAGTAGTTGCAGTTTTCCATTGACTTTAATCACAAAGCTTGGTAGCAGTAAGAGATGCCCTAAGAGATCTTGTGTATTCCAGGCAAACTCTTTTTTATCTCCATTGTGGAATAGCAGTCTTATTTCCCCTTGATAATCAGGATCAATCACCCCAACCAGTATAGCAACTCTCTTCTCTGCCTCTTGATTCAGAGATATGAGGAGCTCAAGGAAATTATTTGGCAATCTTTACTTCTGGCTCAATAGAATCATTGTTGTGCCTCCTGGGGAAAGTGCCCCTTCTTTTGGGACTAAGATTGGTATATCCACAGAGCATAAGGTCAGAGAGACAGGAAGCAAAAATTTGCTAGTGAATCACTAAGGGTAACAGTGAGTGGTGTGATTCCTGTTTTCATTCCTTGACTCCTGGATGAATCCTAGTTACTGGAGAAACAGCTCAAGAGAGTGAATACTCATTTAAAGTATATACAGCCTTCTAAGGAAGATTGCTCATCACCTATAAAGTATTTCAACTTAATTGGTGCCATAATTACGTCTTAAAAAGGCCATTCCACCATCAATCCAGCTGCTTCAGCATGATAAGAAACATGGTAAGACAGTGAATTCCATAAGCATGTGTCAATTCCTATACATTGCATGTCATGAAATAGGTTCTTTGATAAGAAACAATCTTATGTAGAATAACATGATGGTAGATAAGACATATTGTCAGTTCAAGGATGATAGTTTTGACAGATGCACTGAGCACAAAGAAGCCAAAGCCATACCTGGATTGTATGCCTTTTTTTGGTAAGGACAAAAGATTTCCCTTCTGTGATGGAAGTGGCCCAATGTAATTAATCTGTCAATAGGTAGCAGGATGATCGTATTTGGGAATAGCGACATTTAAGGGACTGAGAGTTTACCTTAGCTGCTAAAAGATTGGGCACTTACCAAGGTTAGCTTTGATGAATGGAAGTACATGTTGCTGAGTCCATGCATAATCTCCATCCCTACCACCATGGGCCACTTTTTCTTGAGGACATTGAGCAATGACTGGAGTGATGGGGGAAAGAGGATAACTTATATCCATAGATCAGGTCATCCTTTCCACTTGGTTATTAATATTCTCCTCTGATGAAGTCACTCTCTGGTGAGCACTCACATGGAACAGAAATATCCTCATGTTTTTCACCCATTCAGAAAGATTCTACCTACACACCTTTATCCCAGACTTTGACACCAATTTGCTACATGTTCCTTCCAAGTCCCTGACCGTCCAGCAATGCCATTGGCCATAGTCCATGAATCATTATACAAATGAACCTCTGGCCATTTTTCCTTTTAAGTAAAATGATCAAGTGCACTTCTCAAAGTTCTGTCCACTGAGAGGATTTTCTTGCATTACTGTCTTTCAGGAAGGTCCCAGAAAGGGGTTATGGTGCTGTAGCTGTCTGCTTTTGAGTGGTACCCATATATTATGCAGAACCATCTGTGAATATGGCCAATACCTACTCTTATTCGGTCAACTGATTGTAGCAAACTCCCCAGGAGGTCATAATGCATTGGGAAGACCAGGTAATGTGCCAGGAGTGAGGACCATGTGTAGTTGAGCTACTTACTTGTGAAATTTACTTCTGATTTCAGGGTCTTCTCAAGTCTTCTTGCATATATATCATTTCCACTATGTGATAGAATGCTGCGGTCATATCCAGTTTTATCACTTGATGGGTCAGGAATCATCCAGTTTTTATGGGCTATGGGTCTCATCGTAACTTGGTGGTCCTTGATTAAACACTTGATATCCACAAAGGCCCACTACCGGGCAAGAACTGTTTGTCAAAAGAAGAAAGGTTATCTAAGGTGGATGGTAGGGCTTTGTTCCAAAATACTAAGGGTTTGCACTGTGATTTTCCTACATGGACCTGCCAAAGACTCCACGCAGCAACTCAATTTACCTCTGAAACTTCCAACACCAATGGATCTGATGGGTCATATGGCTCAAATGGCAGAGCAGTTTGCATATCAGCCTGGTCCTATTGCAGAGCTACCTTTTGTTCTGCTCCCCTTTCTAAACAGTCAGCTTTTGAGATCACTCAGTACAATGGGCTGGAGAAGCAGTACACCAAAATGAGGAAATGTGCATGGTGGCCTCTAAAATAGAAAGAGGCCAATTAGGTATGTTGCTGGTTTGAAAGGATTGATGCACCCTTCAAAAAAGAAAAGCCATGTTTTAATCCTAATCAATCTTGTGGGAACACACCTTTCTTTTAATTTCTATCCAACAGTTTAGGTTGGAAACTTAAGTTATCTCCAAAGAGATGTGAGTCACCCAACTGTGGGTATTAACTTGTGAATAGGGGGAGATGTGACTCCATCCATCCCAGGTGGGTCTTGATTGCTTTACTGTAATCCTTTAGAAGAGGAATCATTTTGGAGAAAGCTTGAGAATGATGAGAGCAGCAGAGATGCAAGAACTACAGATTCCACCAGCCAGTGACCTTTGGAGATGAAGGAGAATGCCCCTGGGGGAGTTTCATGAAGCAAGAGGCCTGGAGAGGAAGCTAGAAAAGGACGCCATGTTCACCATGTGCATTTCCAGTTGTGAGAGAAAGTCTGAACTTCATCAGCCTTTCTTGAGTGAAACTAACCTCTTGTTGGTGTCTTAATTTGGACATTTCTGTAGGCTTGCTTTAATTGGGACAAATTCACAGCCTTAGAACTGTAAACTCACAACTTATTAAATTTCCCTTTTTAAAAGTCATTCCATTTCTGGTATATTGCATTCTGGCAGCTAGCAAACTAGAACAGGTGTTGTGCCTCCTTTTTGCTTGTTTGTTGGCAGAAAAGGCCAGGTGCAACTGCTTATCTTTCACTTAGAAGGAATATCTCGACATGCCCATGCCATGAAATGCCTAGAAATTTCACTGAGGTAGAAGACCCTTTAATTTAGGTCAGATTTATTTCCTACAGTCTGAATAGTAATTGTCTGACCAATAAGTGTTACACAGTAACATTTTTGGGTCTCAGAATTAATATCAGTTCCAAGACTGTGCTTATTACTCCCCAATATGCCTGATCATTTCCTTTTCCTCCATACATAGTTATCCTGGTAAAAGGCCATATGTCCTTTTGGAGAAGGATGATAATAAAATTAACATTATAAAATTTTGACAGTGTAAACAGGATCCTTTCGAAGGATCCTACATTCAAGGGCTTCTGAGTCTGTGATTGTCTCAAGTCTAGTAATTGATTGGAGGGCTGTGCCTCTTTTTCTGAATCAAGTTAGAGATTTATTCACTTGACCTAGAGTGCTTCTGCTTATGCCAATCAAGGAAGAATTAATAGGCTGCACATGTATTTCACTTCTAGGTACCCCCTGATCAACTAGTCAACATCATAGGTTTCTAAGGATCAGACTAGTCTCCTTACTGCTTTGAATTTATTATCTGTGGTGTTTGTCACACCCACCTTGTCTTTGTCTATTAAGTGCTGCCACTTGGATCCTGCCAATCCGGGATCTGATCATACTCACTGTGTTGCAAAATCCAAGTTTAGTGACAACAGTTCCCACAGTAATATCTAACCTATAGGAAAGAGGAACCACAGAGCCCTTCAGGGATCATGGAGCTAGTGTCACAGATGTATTCCTCATAGACCTGGTGAAAGGTGTGCTTTGTGAGACCTGGGATGGGTGAACAGGTCTTACATAATGAACCAACTTTAACATTTCAATCTCTCTAAATCTTGGGATATCTCATGTATATTCTACCTGGAAAATTCTGGCATTGTAACTTCAGGTAAATTAGGACATCTATTTTTCCATGCTTCTACCAACTGCCTAATGAAAATTGTAGCCTTCCAACACCAGAATCTATGCTTAATGGCCCCATTTCAATAAACTCAGTGTAATCAAATGTTATGTTCCTCCCACACCTTAAAATCCGTTCCCAATTAAATTGGAACAGATATGCAATTCTTTGAAGTGTTACACATCTCTACATGGGTCACACTTTGTACCTCACCATTCAGGGGCTGTTAGGACTTTAATCTATTTATACATCTGAAAAGAAACAAAAAATGGTAAGGGTAGGCAATGAGATGAATTATCAATGTCTTGCAAATCAACCTCTTCTGGGAATACCATTAAAATTTCACCTGGTGAAGCAGAGTTTATCTCTCCAGGTGAAAGTGTGAGGACTAGTTCCTCATGGGAGGAAGTTACAGGTTACCCAGGCACTAAAACTTATTTTTTCAATTAGAGGTATCACAGTTGATATCTTAAAACAGACCTTAACAGGTTTATCTGGCAAAGAGGAGAAGACTCACAGAATTTAGAGTTCAATGTCCTCATCATTATCATTAATAGTCCATATGTCCCCATTTCGATGTTCAGGATCCCATTTTTTCTCAATCAATGCCATCACTTTAACAGCAGACAACGTGCAAACTGGGGAATTCAATTTATTTTGTAATTCAGCCACTTTCACAATGATACTCTATTTTTTCAGAAATACCAAAACTCTGGCTATGAGAAATAAGAGTTTCCCTTAAGGCACACATAAAAACATTGATGTCCTTCATGTAGCACATAAGCTGTGACTGTGAAACCTAAACTCATTCCTTTCTTTAATGACTGTGTCCAGCTTTTTTAGGAATAGCCAGCCACTGTAAAATTTTTTAACTCTACAAAGCCCTGTTAAGGTATCAAATACATTGTCACTCACAACCTGGCATTTTATAAACATTTGATTAGCAGTATACAATGGTGATATTTTGCATATTTCTGTTTTCAACTCACACCATGGTTTATCAACACAATGTTCATAATTGGAAACAGAATCATTAGTGGCTTTTAATCTAATCAGTTTAGAGAACTAATTCCAAAATCACCAGAATGAGTTCATAAATCTTATCCTTAAGATTCTGTTTCTTGAGAATCACCCTTGGTACTAAAATCTGTATTATTCTTGGTTCTCCAGAGAAACAGAACTAATGGGATCCATATATGCATACACATTAAAATGTTTATTATGGGAATCAGCTCACATGTTATGGGGATTGGCAAATCCAAATTCTGTATATCAGGAAGCAAGTTGGACATTAAATTAAGGTAACAATAAATTTCCTAGAAAATGTTAGATAGCTGAAGGAGAGATAGAAATTCTTCTACTCTTTTAAAATGATGGAAAAACCTCTATTTCAAATCTTAGGAGAACATGAAAACAAAGTATTATGCAAAAAACCCACTCTGAAAATCAAAGCACAGAAGAAGTTTATTGAGCTAAAGTAGCACATGTGTAGAGAACTAAAAGAATTTTGCTGCTGGAAAGACTGGGTTTGGGGAGGCAGTTTATAAAAGGAGGATATGGGGGTATGGGGAAGAGTGAGGAAGAGGTAAATTGTGAGGGAAGCATGTGATATGTGAGCTGTGAGGTTGACATGAATTGGGTGCCTTTGAATCATAGTCAATTAATTAGCACCCTCAAGATTTTTGATTGTCTAATAAAATTAGCAGACTTCTTGGCATCGGTTTGATTACCTTATCATAGCTAAGGCAAGGGATCTTTGACATTTCAGCCTGTCTCAGTTGCTTTTCATTTCTTCTTTGTAGCATCCTGAGCCATTACAAAGTAAACATATTTATCATTCCAACTTCACAGAAAGAAAATTAAAGACTAATTTTTCTCATGAATAGATACAAAAGTTCTAATAAAATGTAAGCTAAACACACTAATACATGAAAATGTGTTATATATGACAATTATTCCAGAAATATAAGTTTGTTTTCCAAAAAGAAGATCAAACTAGCTCACCACATTAACAGAAAAAAGTAGAATGATACATGATCATTTAATAGATTCATAAGAAGTATTTGGCAAAGTTCAGTCCTTTTGGAAAGAAAGTGAAAGTAAAACTGTCATTTTTCATAGTTGACAAGAAAATACAAGCAAATTTAGAGGCAAAGTAGGAGGAAGTTATATAATAAAAGGTTAATATACAAAATAGCTCATTTAGTAAAATGTGCATTGTACTAAATGCACATAATACTAAAGAGTACATGGTATGCAATGTAATACATAAATACAGTTATAAATAATATACAAAATGCAAATATAGTAGCATAATTGTATATGACGATCAAAAAAATCAAAATGTGTTTTGAAATTTTGATAAAATAACATCAAATACCCAGAAATAAATATTAAAACATGTGCAAGCTCTTTAAACTAAAAATGACAATGGGAAGCAAATTTTAAAAGATACAAATAAGTAGAAAGATACCATATACATGAATTACAAGTCTCCATATTATTTGAAATGTCAAGTCTATCCTAACACTAGGTATGTTTTTTTAATTGACAATGAAGTTCTAAAATGTGTATGGAAATCATCACATTACAATACAAATGCATAAAATTAAAATAGATGGACAAATGATCTAGAATAAACAAAATAACCTTTAATGTAGAAGGATTTATACTTATGTATTTTCAAGATTTACTATAAAGCTAATGAAACTATGTGGTTTAAGCATGCAAATACATTCCTCAGTGGAAAAGAAGGGAGAGCCCAGAAATAGACTCAAATATGCATAATCACCTAAATTATCACAAAAGCAATATTACCCTTAGTGGGACTAGGGTAAATCAGAATACAGGGTAAAGGATGACAGTGTCTATATTTTAGTACTTCACATACTCTATAAGATGAGAGGAAGAGAGCTTTATTGTGTCCAAAACTTGAAATTTTCATAGCATACAATCTAATTCATTCTATCTTGGTGGTTCATTGAAACAACCCAAATACATTGAGCCCAGAATGGGAATGAAGGCTTGTAATTCTTTATAGCTTAATGGAACAGTTGGATACATCCTGGAGTATGTTTAAGGCAGATAATTAAAAAGTATTGGCAAAGACTGGAGAAAAAATATTGAACTTTAATATTTTAATATTAAACTTTCCAAGTTGGGAAACCCCACATACTCCCTCAAACTCTAGGGACTCCCAAGTCAATAGGCCAAACCCTTGATTGTAGGCTTACTCTAATGGCACTTATTTCTGTAATGAAGAAGCTAGCCCTATGTATAATCATGCTGTCCTGGTCAGGTTCATGTGTCAACTTGCCAAGTGGTGGTACTTGTTTTTCTGGTTGAGCAAGTGCTGGCCTAAGTGTTGCAATGAGAACATTTCATAGAATTAAATCATGATCACATCAGCTACATCCACAGCTGATTCCATTTGTAGTCAGCCAAGGGAATGTCTTCTGTAATGAGTGATGCTCAATCTAATCACTGGAAACCTTTTAAGGAGGATTCAGAAGAGACAGGCTCTCTTCCTTCCTGCTTTGGCTGGAGACCCTCTCTTGTGGACTTCGTCCAAACCTTCCATTGGAATCGTCTGCTTCACAGCCTGCCCCGTGGAATTTGGACTCTGCACTCCTGTGGTCATGGTGAGACACTTTTATAAATTTTATATCTATGAATATTTCCTGTTTGTTCTGTTTCTCTAGAGAACCCTAACTAACACATCTTGGTTCCAGGAGTGGTTCTTAAGAAACAGAATCTTAAAAATTAGTTTTTATGAATGGTTTTCTACTCTGACTCAACTCAAAGGCGCTAAGGACTCTGATTCCCATAATCAGAATGACATTCCCAACCCATGGAGTGAGTTGGTAAAAAAGATAGTAAAAATATCACCATTCGATTCTCCTAATGCTTCTCCTGTGTGAAGCCAGGCTCTGGAGGATAATGTTTTTGACACCTTTACAGAGTTTTCTGGAAATAAGAGGTATAGAGATATTGGCTGGTTATTGTTAGATACACTGGCTACATTAAGGAGTGAAAGGGATGGGCTTAAGGCTTCAAACAAGAAGCTTAAGCACCATCTGACAGACGTAGAGGTTCCTATAAGTATTCTAAAAGAAAATCTTATTTTCCTGTAGCCATAGACTTGAGATCTCTGAAAATCATATTGAAGATCTCTCAGAATCTTATTGTTAAAGTAACAACTTTGCAGCCCAAACTGAAATCTCAATCTTCGTGGTGTCTGCCATTAAAGTGAAAGCATTGATTGGAAAGGAATGGGGCCTTGAAAACTGGGATTGTGATGTATGGATTGATGATGTCAGGGGTAAGGTTGAAACCCTAGATCATGGTGAGTCTTCTCTGGATAACCCTGTAATAGTCTGCACTGAGAACATAACTGCTCCACCTATAGTCTGCTTTGAGGAGTTGGCCACCCAACCGCCTCCTGAAGGGATTAGCCCTAGAGTGATTAATGTTGTTTCACCAGATGAAACTGGAAATGAATGCACTGAAGCAAATATCTTGGAAGATATTTATAATTCTTTTCATGACCCAACCCCACCACCCCTCATTTCTTCCAGAGCTATAACTAGACTAAAGTCCCAACAGGCCCCTAAAGGTGAGGTACAAAGTATCACACATGAGGAGGTACATTATACTCCAAAAGAACAGGGTGAGTTTTCCAATATATATAGACCGAAATCAGGGAAATATGTGTGGCAATGGATTTTAAGGGCAAAGAACAATGGGGGCAGGAATATAAGACTGGATTAGACTGAATTTACTGATCTGGGCCCACTAAGCAGAGATTGTGCATTCACTGTTATAGCTTGAGGGGTTAGAAAAGGTATTAACAGTTTGTTTGGATGGCTGGTTGAAACATGGATCAAAAGGTTGCCGACATTACCTGAGGTTGAAATGCCAGAACTGCCCTGGTATAACGTAGATGAGGGGATCCAGAGGCTTAGAGGATTGCAATGTTAGAGTGGATTTATCATGCAAAGCCTGTTCTTACACCCCAGGAATGTACAGAGGATGCACCATTTACCAAAACAGTGAGAAATAAATTTGTGAGACAAGCACCATCATCCCTGAAGAGCTCTGCAGCTCCACTTCTCTGTAGGTCAGATATTACTGTAGTAACTGCTGTCCTACAGCAGTTAGTTATGGAGTTGGACTCCTTAAACACAATGGGGATGATGGGATCCCGAGTTGGCAGAAGCCAGGTGGCTGCACTTAATTGCCAAAGACAGAACAGATGTGGCTATTAAAATAAACAGCAAATTCAAAGCACGAATCAAAATTGTATGACTCACAGAGATTTGTGGCATTGGCTAGTAAATCATGGGGTACCTAGAAATACAATATATGGGCAGTCTAATAAATTCTTGTTCAAGCTGTATAAACAAAAGAGTTCTAGGTCAAGTAAACAGAAGTCTAACCTGAATTACAAGAAGACAGAGTCATGACCTCTTAATCAATTTCCATACTTAAAACAGTTTACAGACTCAAAGACTATTGAATGACCAGGTCTCTTTGGTGGAGAACCTTGTTACACTGCCACAAATTTATCCTGTTAATCTTCTCCTCCATGCCTTCCCCAAGGAGACCGATGACCTTTTACCAGGGTAACTGTGAATTGGGGAAAAGAAAATGATCAGATATTTCAGGGATTATTAGATACTGGTTCAGAAGTGACATTAGTTCCAGGGGACCAAAAACATCACTCTTGGTCCACCAGTCAGAGTGGGGGCTTATGGAGGATATTTGACCAATGGAGTTTTAGCTCAGGTCCATCTCAGTGGGTCCAGTGGGCCTTCAGACCCATTCTGTAGTTATTTCCCCAGTTCCAGAATGCATAATTGGTATAGACATATTGAGCAATTGGCAGAATCCCCACATTGGCTCTCTAACTCATGCAGTGAGGGCTATTATGGTGGGAAAGGACAAGTAGAAGCCACTACAACTGCCCTTCCCTAGAAAAATAGTAAATCAGAAGCAATACCGGATTCCTAGAGGGATTGCAGAGATTAATGTCACTCTTAAGGACTTGAAGCATGCAGTGGTGGTGATTCCCACCATATCCCCATTCAACTCACCTATTTGGCCTATGCAGAAAACAGAGGGGTCTTGGAGGATGACAGTGAATTATCGTAAGCTCAACCAGGTTGTAACTCCAATTGCAGCTGCTGTTCCAGATGTGGTATCATTGCTTGAGTAAATCAATACATCCCCTGGTACCTGGTATGCAGCGATTGATCTGGCAAATGCTTTTTTCTCAATAGCTATTAGTAAGGACCACCAGAAACAGTTTGCTTTCAGCTGGAAAGGTCAGCAGCATACTTTCACTGCCCTGCCTCAGGGTTATATCAACTCTCCAGCCCTACGTCATAATGTTGTCTGCAGGGACCTTGATCATTTCTCCCTCCCACAAGACATCATATTGATCCATTATATTGATGATGTCATGTTGATTGGACCTAGTGAGCAAGAAGTAGTGACTACTCTAGACTTACTGGTAAGGCATTTGCATGTCAGGGGATGGGAGATAAATCCAACAAAAATACAGAGGCCTTCCACCTCAGTGAAATTTTTGGTGTCCAGTGGTGTGGGGTATGTCGAGATATCCCTTCTAAGGTGAAGGATAAGTTGCTGCATCTGGCCCTTCCCACACCCAAAAAAGAGGCACAATGCTTAGTTAATCTCTTTGGATTTCAGTGACAACATATTCCACATTTGGGTGTGCTACACTGGCCCATTTATCAAGTGACCAGAAAAGCTACTAATTTTGAGTGAGGACCTGAACAAGAGGAGGCTCTGTGACAGGTCCAGGCTGCTGTACAAGCTGCTTAAAAGAAACCTTTTAAGGAGGATTCAGAAGAGACAGGCTCTCTTCCCTCCTGCTTCAGCTGGAAGACTCTCCTGTGGAGTTCTTCCAGACCCTCCATCTGAATTGTTGGTTTCACAACTTGTCCTGTGGATTTTGGACTCTGCATTCCCACGGTCACATAAGACGCTTTTATAAATTTTGTATTTGCGAGTGTTCCCTCTTGATTATGTTTCTCTAGAGAATCCTAACTAATATATATGCCTAGGAGTTACTTCCAATTCCTGGCACATGGGATGATGATTCTTTCCTATTCAAAAGGGTAAGAAATGCAACAAAATGAGGTTTCAGTGTTTGAGAAAGTTCAAATAGAATCCAGAGACTATTCTGGAGGCTACTCTTATGCATGCTTCAGTTAGGTATTGTTAATTGTCAACTTTACCAAACCCCAACCAACATCATTACTGTTAACCCTAAAGAATACCTAGGTTCCCGGACCATGTACCCCCCTCCCCCCCCAAAAAAAAGAAAGAAGAAAGAAAAAAAGAATACCTAGGGGTCTATCTAAAGTCCTACAAAAGTCACAAGCACTGTATACTTTTAAGAAACCTAAACCCTTCAAAAGATTCCTAGGCTTTATAAGTCCTACCACCAGAGGTACCAGTCTCTCCAAGGACACCAACCAGTTCCATTCCTATATCCCATATTGTCAACACCCATTTTCAACATATAGAAAGTTTTAATGGGCATAAGCCAAATATCCCTAAAGATTGGGAGAAGAATCAAAGTAAAAGGAGGAGTTATAACAGAGAAGTTATGATTTAACAAATGAATTTGACTACTGGGTCATTACATAAAAATTTCTTTTTTTATACTAAAAGAGAATTTAAAAAGGGGAAAAGAAGTATAAGTGATAAAGTGTCAATGGCAGACAGAGTACAAATAAAGTTGAGAGACTGCTCTGAAGGTCACTTCTATGCAAGCTTCATTTAGACATAACTCCCTATCATGACCTGCCAAATCCCAGTCATGAACATTCCAGCCAATTCTAAAGAACACCTAGGGCAATATATAAGATTCCACAAGTGTCCCATACACTAGAGTAACTTTCCAGAAACCTACAACCTCAAGATGTGTCCCTGGTCCAGATAACTTCTGAAAGCTAGAGGACTTAGCCTCTCCATGACATCAAATAATTCCATCTCCCTACCCCATATTAGTGGCAGACCCTTCCAATATGACAAAGTTAGAATGGCCATAGGCCAAACACCCCTACAGAGAGGGATGGAAAAAAAAAAAAAAGAGCAATTAGAAGGAAAAAAATCTGTTCTATAACTACTTATTACAATGTACTTTGAAATTTATTGCTTTTTTAATACATCTTTTATTTCACCGTCAAAATTACAAAAAAGGAAAAAAATTGATGGAATTGTGCAACACAGTGCACAATTAGTTAATAATACAATTACAATTACAAAGTTAAGCCAATTAGTTAATAATACAATTATAAAAATGTGCTTTCATTAATTGTAACACAGATACCACACTAATGTAAGATATTAATAATAGAGTGATAAAAGGCAATCCTCTATTTTATTCATGATTGTCCTATAAATCAATAACTTCTGTAAAAAAAAAGCAATAGTGTATTGCAGTGCAAAAACACATTTGTCCTTTTAATTAAAGTGAATTACAGGACTACTTGGATATCAGTATGGATAAATAGCCATCTGAACATCCTACTTCACACCATACCAATAATATCAATTTAAAAAAATCCATAAGATGTAAATTTGAAATCCAAACCAAAAGGCTTTTTAAAGAATACATAGTTAAACATAATAGTAATTTGAACAAAGCAAATTTTCTTGAACAGAACACAGAAAGCACTAATCATAGAAAAAATATAAGGCAAAATTAAAGCTATGAACTTCTGTTCATCCATTTGAAGCATTAAAAGCATTACATGGTAAAATGTACACCATGAAGGGGGACAAGATGTTTGCAAATATATGTATGCTGGGGGATGCTGGGGGATTCAAATATCTATCTATCTATCTATCTATCTATCTATCTATCTATCTATCTATCTATATAAATACATATATTTAAACATATGTAGATTTGTATATATAATATATATGTTTAATAAATCTTCCCCAAATCAGAAGGTAATAAATAAAAGTCAGAAAAGTTGTGAAATATTTATATGATAAATTCACAAATAAACATAACAATAGTAAATATATCATATTTAATATTGTAATTGCCAAAAATTATTAACAGGAGGGCAAATACAAAAGTAATCAGAGAAATTAAAATTTATACCATTATTGTATAGCTATACCTACCTCTCAGAATAGATGTAATTAAAAAATGCAATAATACCAAATTTAGGTAAGAATGTGGAATGGAAGGAGCTGTTATAGTAGATGGTGGGAAATAAATTATTACAACCACATTAGATAATGCATTTGGATATATTTACTGTTGAATATACATATAACTTTTGTCCCAAAAATTCCATTCCTGGGTTTCATCCATAAGAAATGTATATATATTTTCCCCAGAGACATATCCTAGAAGGTTCTTAAAGCAATATATATATTATATATATAATAGCCCAACCAGGATACTTCCTAAATACCACGAAGAGTATGATGGACAAATACATTTTGATATTTTGACCCAATATGCTATGGTTGGGCAATGTGAATTCACTCTACAAATATAAGCAACAAAATGAGTGGGTTTCACAAATATTCTAAGTGACAGAAGTCAACATAAAAGAGTGTAAAATAGCTAAAACTAACTAAAACTCTAGAAATTAGTATATAAGTTAGTCTGTGAAGAAATAACTTGGTGTGCTGGTTTGAAATTGTTATTTACCCTCAGAGTAGCCATGTTCTTCTAATCCAATCTTGTGGGGGAAGACCTATTGTTCAGGTGGGACATTTTGATTAGTTTGTTTCCATGGAGATGTGACTCACTCAATTCAAGGTGGGAGAGAAGAACAACAGATGTTTCTGTGTGCCTTCCACATGAAACGGAAACCCTGGACACCAAGGGCCTTCGTTCAGAGTCAAGGTATCTTTCTCTGGGTGTCTTAATTCAGATATTTTCATGGCCTCGGCACTGTAAATTTTTCACTTAAGAAATCCCTTTTGAAAAAGCCAATCCATTTCTGGTTTATTGCATTCTGGCAGGTTTAGCAAACTGAAACAGATTTTGGTACCAGAGAAGTGTGGGGTGCTACAATTTGCAAACACCAAAAATGCTGGAATGGCTTTATAATGGATAAGAGGAAGAATCTGGAATAATTTTCATATGCTTGATAGAGAAGTCCTGAAATGCTCTGAACAGACCATTGGTATAAAAGTAGACTCTTAAAAAACCTCTGATGAAGCTGTAGACAGAAATGATGAATGTGTCATTGCCAACTGGAAAGAAGGTGAACCTTGTTTTAAAGTGGCAGAGAATTTGGCAAAATTGAGTCCTGGTGCTGTATGGGCGGGAGTATTTGCAAATGACAAGCTACAGTACTTAGCTGAGGAAATTTTCAAATTAAATGTGGCAAATGCAGCCTAGCTCCTCCTTATAGTAAAATGTGATAGGAAAGGGATAAGCTGAGAACTGAAGTCTTAGGTACACAAAAACTAGAAAATGATGGTTTAGAAAATTCTGAGTTTCCAGAATGTGAGACCTCAGAGAATCATCTCCATGTGAGGATTTTAACAAACATAGAATCATTCTGCCATTACAGGACAAGTGAGGATTGCAAATAGAGTTATGCTGAAAAGGATTTGTGGAAAACCCTATAGTCTGATGGTTGTGATTGCTGTGTGTCGCATGGAAAACTGACAAGTTTATTGTGAAGTCTGTATGAATGGAACCACCATCAATCTGGACTAAAAGGAACAGAAAAGGGAAAGATTGAAGTGAAAATGACTTATGAGACAGAATCATGGAAGCTATGGTCTAGAGTCGAGAAAATTTCAGGCCAGGAAAGTGCACCCTCCCATCTATGTGGAAAGGATGAATATTTCTTGGAGGCAGAGGGTGAGCCTTCCTTTTTGATGTTCAGGAAGAATTCTTTGCTACCTAGGCTTCTGGGAGGATGGAGCACATTCCCTGGGGATTGGAGAGGGCCTAACTACCAACCCACTCATTCTGAAAGGATTGAGCATATGCCCTGGAGATGGCAGAGTGTCTGGGTACCACCCAGATTCTTGAGGAGAGTGGGGCCAAGAACCAGGTGGTCTCCCAAACACTTGGATATTTTGGAATGCTCATCCCAGTGTTTGGAGAGAGCAATGCTGCTGTGTAAGCCCTTGGAAAGGATGGGATTGCCACTATCTCAAGCACCAAGATGAAACATCATTCAAAAATAAATCTCATATTTTGAAATCTAATAGAATTTTCCCTACAGGTGTTTGGAACTGTTTGGGTCCAGTGACCCCTATTTTACTTCAAATTTATTTCATGGCAATGAGAATGTTTATCCTACAACTAACCATCCTTTGTATATTGGCTGTGGAATAATTGTTCTAAGTTTCACATGCCTACAGCCAGAGGAGAATTTTGCCTTAGGATAAGCCATGACTGTAACTGACTTTGATGAGTTTTTGTACTGTTTTTGACTTAGTATTGTATTTGCATTGTTATTGAGATGGTTTAAAGCCTTTGTGATATTGTAATGGAATAAATGTATTTTATATAAGGAAAGAATATGTCTTTTTTTGGTCCAGAGTGTGGAATATACTGGTTTGAAACTGTTATGTAACCCAGAAAGGTCAGTTCTTCTAATCCAATCTTATGGGGGTAAACTTATTGTTTGGGCGTGACCTTTTGAATAGATTGTTTCCATGGAAATGTGGCTGATCCAATTCAAGGTGCATTTTCATACTTTTACTGGCGTCCTCTGTGAAGAGCATAAAAGGCAGAAAACATAGAGAGGGCTCAAAACCAACACAGAGGGCAGAGAGATGAAGCCAGACTCAGATGTTTGGAGATGCTAAATTGAGAGATGAAACCCAGAGTATGTCCAAGTTAAGCTAAGTGAGGACCCACAGATGATTAGAGAGAGAAAGCTGCTGGAATCAGGTGAGAGAACCATTTGAAACCAGAAGCCAGGAGAGAAGAACAGCAGATATTGCCATGTGCCTTCCCATGTGACTGAGAAACTCTGAATACAATTGGCCTTTCTTCAGAGTCAAGGTATCTTTCTCTGGATGCCTTAATTTGGACACTTCCATGGGCTTAGGACTGTGAATTTGTAACTTAATATATCTCCTTTGAAAAAGCCAATTCATTTTTGGTATATTTCATTCTGGCAGTTTTAGCAGACCGAAACACATGGGTTACTGGAAAGGTTTTGTTCCTTGATCTGAGTGCTGGTTCAGCATAAGATGTGTGTATTTTTCTGTATGTATTTGATACTTCTCTACCTTTATAAAAAGCACCCCAAATTACAATATTATGAGAAAAAGAGCATGTAGTAAACAAAGAAATTATGGTAATATAAACATAAACATATCAACTGGAAAAGAACATCAAACAAACAGATTTAATAGGTATTAGAGAAAGTTAAGAAACAGTACCATAGAAGAGAGATAAGAAATAATAAAAAAGAACAGGGAGTTTGTGTTGTTTTTTTTTTTGTTGGATTGTTTATTTATGTATTAAGTAGGATTTATAGTAATAAACAGAATATAGGCAGCAATTCCATGGAGAAGGTGATGGTGGGAAGATGACTTTATTAGAGATAAATTAAAGCATTTGAAAGCCCATTGATTATTTAAGGGAAAGACAGGAATACTGATGGTCTTTTTCTTCTTTAAGATGTAATTGTTTCTTCACTATTATTTAATAAAACATATCAATCTATCAATATTATCTATGATTTTCAAAATTAAGAAACACTCTCATGTCCTATGTAAATAATGTGAGTCATAAATATTCACTTTCAATATTTAATTTTTTTTGTCTTTCACTTTTAATCCACAAGATTAAAAGTGGGTTGATTTTTATATATATTAAGTAACAGGAAATCATAAATATTCATCTGTTTATGGCCCAATCATATTTACTAAATAATCCCTCCCTACGTTTATGCAATGACATTTATTTTATATGACAGACTCTTATTTACTTATTTATTCATATATATGCTTTTTGATTTTCAGTTCTGTTTAAGATTTTCCTGAGTCAATGTTAGAGTTCATAATTACTATAGATTAATTATTGTCTTTATATCTGTCGTGGTTTGGCCTCTCAACTGTTTGTTATTTTTTCTTGTAGTTTTTTCCTTAATTGTAAGAAATATTTCTGACAATTGTTAGACTATTTTTCTTCAAAATAAATATTAGAATCACCTTGTCATCTACTATTAAAGTTATTGGCATTTTCATTATAAAATTTTGGAAAATATATATAAAAATTTATCAGTAGATATCTGTGAGACATTGATCTTTTCTTTCCAAATAAATTATATAAATACATACTTACTTTTTATGCAATCACTCTAAAATTATATAATAATTTTCTACATAAAAGTTTTCATTTAAAAAAATTTCTTTCCCTTACTAGACTCCATGCTTCCACTCCCCCAAAGCATGCCATTATTGTTACTGGAATTTAGAAATGCAGATAAATTGCTGTATCTCTCTAAAGTCCTCTATTATTCCCATTCTTAAAGCAATAATTTGGGCGGGCCGCGGTGGCTCAGCGGGCAAAGTGCTTGCCTGCTATGCCGGAGGACCTCGGTTCGATTCCCGGCCCCAGCCCATGTAACAAAAAACGGAAAAACAAAATACAATAAAAAACAAGAAAATGTTTAAAAATGTTTCCCTTTCTTCCTTCCTTCCTTCCTTCTATCCTTCCTTCCTTCTCTCTGTCTTAAAAAAAAAAAAAAAAAAAAAAAAAAAAAAAAAAAAAAAAAAGCAATAATTTACATTTAATTTAACAATGTTGTTCCGTATTCATGGTCTTTCTCCTTTAACTTATTGATGTATTGGTTCTTTAGATTTTATAATATTGAAACAACCTTATATTACTGAAAGCAATCATATATTTTCATGATAGCTATCATTTGTATCATTGCTTAATTTGGTTCACTCAAATCTTGTTTAGAATTTTTTTTTGTCCATACTTATGAGTGAGATTTACCTATAATTTTTGTGTCAAGGTAAAATCATCCACCAGAAAGGGGTTGGGTGGATTTTTTCCACTTCTGTTTTCTGAGAAGGTTTGTTGAGCATTGAAGTAGTTATTTCTTTTGTATTCATAGGACAGTTGATAAAACCACCTGTTATTCAGGGAGGATTATTGAGTGTTGATAATTTTGAGCTGTGAGCTCAATTTCTTTACTGGATATGGACCCTTCAGGTTTTCATTTCTTCTTGAGTCAATTTTACAAACATACATTACACTTCCTCCTGGCAATATGTTCATTATATCTCCATTTCAAATATAATTCCAAAAAGAGTGATAATTTAAAAAATAAGCCATTGTACTTGTTATACATGCTTTCCACACCTAATATTATGAATTTTTCTTTCCTTGCTTTACTGACCATCTTGCTCGTGATCTTCTATTTCCCCATACATTCAAGAAGCAACTTTGGGATTCGTTATATCAGCTGTATTTTTATTTTCTATTTAATTATATTTTCTGGGTTTTATGATTTCCTTTCTTTATTTAATTTTATGGAGTTTCTTCTAATTTCCTTTCTCTTTATTTTTACTTAAATTTAATACAGATTAATTCATGTTTAGTCTTCCATATTCTCTAAAATATTTGTTGTAATATATTTCTGACTACTATGTTCACAGCATACTCCAAATATTGTACTTAGAGCTTTTAGTATAGTTCATTTCTAAATATTTTCTAATTCTAATTTGTTATCCATTTGACAAATGAGTTATGGTATATATGCTTTTATTTCCAAATAAATTTTCATCACAGCTAGAAAATATGATATATAATAGAGATTTTTAATCTAAAGAAAAGACTTTATGGCCTACAATTCAAAGGATTAGTTTTTAAAAAAATAGTCCATTTATGCCAGTTGGATCAAAAACTTTCCCATAACTTTTAAGTGTTTTTAGTGTGAAACATCTTGGTATCTTTGCTTCACCTGGCCCCTGCTTTACTTAGAGTATGTATATCATGCTGGTCTCTTCCCAAACTTTTGCTATCTAGCCTATAGGTTTCTATCTGCTTCTACAATGCTCCATGATTTTGCAATCTTGTATTGTCTCTGCACTCATCTTTTAGCACTCAGTTCAACTTTCTTTAGTTCCACCCTGTTACGTACTTATTATCAGAGTTTTATAACATTAATAGCACTCATCCAAATTTGAGATTATATATATATTATATATATAATATATATATATATAAATACACACACTGGGTGGACCATGGTGGCTCATGGCAGAGTTCTCCCCTGCCATGCAGGAGACCTGGGTTCATTTCCTGGTGCCTGCTCATGCAAAAAAAAAAAAAAAAATATGCACAAACACACACACACACATACACATGCCTTCTCTTCTTCACTATTAAAGACCATTTCACTAAACAATTGGCTTCATGGAGATGGAACCCATGTGCTTTATATAATGATGTACTCTCAGCAGCAAAACAAGTGGTTAGTGAGGAGTCTGGCTTCTGTCCAAATAGCCTGTGTGTGATTTTTCAGGCCCAGAAACAATTACAAAGACTTTACCTGAAAGGCCTCACAGGGAAAACTGCCCTCCCCACACCAAACTTGGTGCACAACCGGGCTTTGCAGTCTCTGTGGGTGTTGCAGTCAGGGATTAAGGCCAATCTCCCAATTCCCCTCATTTGTCAAACTGTACACAAACCTGCATTCCTAAACCTTCTCCAGTACCTCTGCTGCGACTCCTTATTTGAGGAAATTGGGAGGGAACTTGAAGCTGTTTCCTCCGCTCTGACTCAGTATTCAGTAATCTTGCAGCCCTGCCACTGTAATCCCCCAGCCTCAGAGTTTATAGTATATCAGGGGCCTTTCCTATGTCTCCCTTGGCAGAGGGACATCCTCTTCTGTTCCGTTTTATAGTCTGACGGAGCAGTGCTATTTCACGGGGGGAAATGGAATCGAGGGATTGGATACATTTTCTCTAGGTTAGTCTTTTACTTACGTCACAGTAAGTGATAAAAACTTGAAAGTTACTTTCATTTTAGCTTGATTGTCTTAGTTGGCAATTTTTAAGACCTGGAAACTCAATTGATGAGCTCTTGACAATTAAGTAATGGAAGGATCAAACAAATTTCTAAGTGAATAAATATTGGTGTGCATAGAGTATATATATGTATATATACACATTACACATACATATATACATAAATATTCATCTTCTTAGGGAAAAAAGATTATGATGACTCATGTTTCAAAATAATACAATTTAAAAAAATAGATTTTACTCTATTGAATAACAGAATAGAGAGTATCTCCATTTTGTATTTTTGTTATTCATTTTATACATTTTGGTGGGTAGCTGTCTACCTACCATGCCCTCTATCTGAAACTCCTACGCTATCACTGGGGAACAGGGAAAGTAGTATCAGTGCTTAAAATAAGTGTTCATCCTCAGCTAACTTTAAAATGGCTGTTATTTTTTTCTTGTTTAAACATTTTTGGCACCATCAAAGTTAAGACATATATCATTTGCTAATTCTTTGTTTCCCTTTAAAAAATTCTTATGGACACTTTATTTGGGTTGACATTTTTTGAAATTTTTCCTGTAAGCATGATTAGGTTCTGTGCTCGATGTTAGGTTAAAACTTTCCAAATAACTTCCTAGTCAGCCATTGTTTACTGAATAAACCATGGTGTATTTGAAATTTTTCTCTTTTTGTCCAACACATTCATTTTCTACTTTGATACTCTCCCTTCTTTTCATCAAGACTCAGGGTGTAAGTGTACTCTTACTCTTTTTTGTTTATTAACTCTATGCTCATATTCTGAGAAAGACCTAAATGGTAAGCATTTACATTGTATGTAGATTATAGATATGAAATACATAATACTGAATTTCTGGCCAAGGCCAGCTTCAAGACTGTTTATAGGATTTTGAATACATGAATACTAACATGTACTAACTTGCAAAGATATTCCCTGTCTCTAACTTTAGGTAAAATCTCATTTTTTTATATATCACAGAATAAAAAATTTCCTTTGGTAGGACAAATACTCCTAGAAGAGTATAATGATAAAATTCGAAACCTATGGGTCACAGAAAGTTCACGTACTTTGACAGAACCGTTCTTATATACTAATTACAAATTCATATTTTCATTTCTGCAGAGGACCAAAAGCTTAGTTAAATGAATATGCCATGATTTGGGCCTGGCAAAAAATAACCAGGACCATTAGATCTTAGAATATCAATACAATATTCTGATTGAGGGAAACTGTTTCTTTGCTCTCAAGATCTTTTGAGTGTTAGAGGAGAGGAAGAAAACTATTCAGACAACAGTTCAGGAGATAGAAATCATGTTTCCATTATTAATAGAAAGAGAATTCTACTTCAAAGATACTTCATAAATTAAAAAAATTCTATACACATCAAGCAATTTTGTAAAAAGCATATGTTTCCCAGATTGAAAAGTGATTAAATAGTAACTGGAAGTTTTGAATTTATGACAAACTGACAATTGTTTAAAATAATACTCTAAATACTTTGGAGAAGTGGATATTTTTTCAAAATCACAACTAATAAAGCTTGGCAAATATTTTGCATTAATACTATGGACTATACAATGTAGAAGGAGCTATTCCTTTCAGAATATCTTTAAAACTGACTATAATTTATTTTGAAGGGTTATTAATCTATCAGTGAAAAAGTTACTATATCCTACCCTTCAAAAGTATCTATGGGTAGATGTATTCAGTAGGCAGGTCCTTATTTTAACTTAGTCAGTGACAGGTAGAAGATTGTTTTTCATCATAGTTTGTCTAAATTTTTTATTAAGCTTGACAAGTTCACTGTGACTCATATCTATCAATTCAACAAGTTCACACATGGTTCATATTATTTTAGCTTATAAACAATGAACATACCCATTAAGAAATGGTGTGCATTTGGGTAGTAAATTAAAAGGCGCATAATAAAGAAAAATGTTTGGTGTATTTTTAACCTGAAGGAGCAAAAGAGTCGTGGTGAACTCACTTTGAAATCTTGCTTTGTGCTGACAGTTGAACTATAACTATATTTCATAAACCATAGTGCTCCCAAGCTACTGAAAATAAATTGATTTTGTGGAAATATGTGACACACAGGTTCTCAATATGGGTCTTGAACAGCCTGTCCCTAAAGTAGTTATTTCCATTTACACCCCTGACCTGCCAGTATCTTCAGTGCTACTGCAGTTTTTCATGTACTTCAAAAGCTACAGATCTGTTTCCATCCCTCTTAATCTAATATAAACTGCACATGCTTCTATCAGTAAAGACCTTCATTTTTATCCCTGTTCGATTTCATGACACCAATTGTTCTATATTTCATAGCAAAGGGAGAAGAATGAAATTACACATTTCTCATATTTCAGCAATATCTGGTTATGCGATTCAAGACCTCCATACAAAGCAAAGGTCATTCTCAATAATTCTAAAAATGACTCTTTCTGAAGATTCTATATGATGAAATTGACAATGTGTTTGATTGGAAGTGGTAAAAATATATTTACTTGGGGAAAAAGTATTTTTTCTTTCCTCAGGTGTGGAATATTTTCAATTAGTCCATAATTTTAAGAGAAAACAATTTGTGGTCACCAATACCTGATACAGCAGCCACATAGTCAATAATAAGTTGGTTATATGTTGGGATATGTTGCTGTTTATGCAACAAAAAAAGCAACTAATGAAAAAAATTATTGCATTACTTAAATATAGTACAGAGATTGCCAGTGAAGTTAAAAATGGAAGTCAAACCCAGCAGATAATGCAAGTAAAAAATAAATGAGTGAATAAATATGTAAAGTGATTAATCCCTTAACTTTTAACTCATCAAACACTGGAGATGAGAAAATACGCCATTTTACTTATGGAAAGAATCTTATTAGAGTTAAATAAAAAAATACTAAATGGAAATGGTGTCTGACTAAAATTTTTCTTTTTGGTGATGCTATTCCACATACATATTTCCACAGAAGCTTTTTAAGCTTTTTTACACTTAAAGTGTAAGGAGAAAAAAAGTAGAAAGAGAAAGAAAGGAAAAAGCAAAAAATAAAGTATTGCTAATGAAAAACATCCATAGAGGTATTTAAGGCTTAAATGCAATGGAAGACAGATTAATCAGGAAATGAATTTCGAAGAAAAATAGAATGATCTCATAGCAGTCTTGTTTTTCAAGCATGGGACCTAACTAAGAGAGACAGTCAGGAATTAAATGTCCAGTGTTCAAAGGTGTTGTGGCTTCAGAACTGATTTAAGTCTATGTTTGTTATCCAGAAAATGTCAATCCGTTGCATTGGACCTGGTAGAAATAGTTTGGATGTTCCTGTCTGTTGATCTGAGACACTGTAATCCATTAACTATCTCCCACAGAGCTTCCAGGCACTAGAGAGAATGTTAATGTCCCAGCCTACAGATTGTTGTTAGGGCAGAGCTCCAGTCATGGTGTGAAAGCAGAGCTCTGAATATGGATTTTGACTAGGAGAGGCTTTGCATGGGGTCAACCAGGGGTAGATTCCATGGGTGTAACTGGGTAATTGACTGTAAACAGTTGTCTGAATAGATGTAAGCTGATTTGAAACCATGCAGAACCTAAACCTAGATCTGAGTGGATGAAGGGGCTGATGCCAGAAAGCAGGAATTAAGCCTTCTGAAAGCCAAGGATGTGTGACCATGTAGCAGGAGTGAATCCAGAAGTAGAAGCCAAAACAAAATCAACAAGGAGCAGCTGTCAGAGTAGCAAATGTAGGTAGGAAAAAGAAGCCAGAAAACCTAATGAAGTCAGACTAAAAATCTCTGGAGGTAGCAGTAGGAGACATCCAAATATAACACTCTGGAGGACTTCATACATTTCTGTACTTATGTCCTTTCCTTCAAATTGTTTATGTTAATTACCTATCTGAAGTTATGGATGGGGACAAAGTATTCCCCCATCTCCAATAATTTCTGGTAGAGAAGACCTGATTTATGTTCTTCAGAATTGGTCCAGAAATTCAATATAGGGTTTATGTTGCAGTTTAACATAATTGGGTTTCACATATGGAAGAGACTGAGAAATTCAAGAGTTATAATACACAAACAAACAAAATTATTGTGAAATCTGTATGTTAGATTAGTATTAGAATAATATTTTATCACCTGGAAATAAAGGCTATGCTCTTGACTGCATAGGCTGGTTCATTATTAGAGCGATGATATATATTTGTTTTTATGAGTTAAGAATTTGCACAGGACAAGAAAAAATATGAGATTTTGAAAAATATACTCTTCTCTCTTAATGGGAATATGTCAACTCTGTTTTTGTCTTGTAAATCACCCTGGTTACTGAAATCCCTTTCATTCATCTTCCAAATTCCCTCCTTTATGCAGGCAGCCAGGTCACATCCTCTGGTCCACAAGAATCTATCACATAATAGCATATTTAATCACACTTGAATGAAGCGTCCTATATAGGATGGCATTTTGTACTTTAAATCTGAAGAACAAAATGTTCATATAAGCAGTAAATCTTAATTCAGGCTCTGAGTTTAAAATCTCTGGTTTTGAAACCAGCCACACAGTAATCGTCTTTGGCAAATTACTTAGCTTCTCTTTGTTTCATTTTCTCATTGGCAAAATGGACATCATAATAGCAGCTCTTCATGGTTTTCTTGTGAGTATTGTGAGATAACATATGCAAAATACTTAAAGGAGTATATGGCTCATGTTAAAGTAGCAATATATGTTAGCCAGAAGTAACAATAAAAACAGTAGCTGTAGCAATTATCATAGGACTGGCAGATTTAGAAAATTAAAACACTCAGTTAAATTTAAAATTCAGATAAACAAGGGACACTTTTTATTATAAATATGCTGGTTTGTTAAAATAGCAAAGACTACACTTGTAATTATTATACTAATAAATTATACTAGGAAACTATTTGTTGTTTCCTGACATTCAAATTTAATTGGACATCTTCTATTTTAACTGATATGTAGAAATAAAGAATATCTAGTTTAACCTCTTAAGCTTATAGGCTCCAAAATAGTCCAGAATGAAGTTCAATGAGTGTTATTTTTTTTATAATGTATGAGATTATATAATTTTTAGAAAAGCAGCAGCTGTTTTGATGACAGTTAAAACGTATTGAAAGATATAACAATTGACCAGAGAATACATTTTATCACCTTGTTGACTTCTTTCCTGAAATCTGGTGTATTTTGTTTTAAATAATAGCATGTACTGGAAATAAACGGTGTCCATATGTCAGGCTGTGCTGAGCTCGGCCACTTCCTTTTCAGTCTTTCTTCATTGAAGCTTCCAAAACTCTTGGGATAAAGTAGTCCTCATACATTATCATGAGTTTGAACAATAAAACTTCATATGCCCTTCTGGAGGGTAGTTTGGGAAAGGTTGTCTGTATCTATGTTTGTGACACCAAATTAAAACCCTGAGCATATCTGACGAATTGTTGATGGCATCACCATGTAGATGGCGGTGGTGATTATGGAGAAACACCAACCAGAGACCATGTGGCACATCCACCCTGGTCTACCAAAAAAATGTGTTTTAATCTCTTGCTAGAGTGTTAATTTGAGTTCATATTTGCCAAGAACATTGATACTGTGTTTACATAAGTGATAATTTTGTAGAATAAGTGCAGTTTCTGTGTTTGAATTCCAGTAAAGAAGTGCCAATATTCTCGAATCTAGGCAGGATATTTGAGATACAGAAGTATGTTGAAGATAAATGGCTGTACTATAGAGTGAAGATTAAAAGAGAATGAAAACAAGCCAGGAAAAGAACAAGATTACAACAGACAAAAAGTAAAGTGTCTCATTTCAATTCAAATCTACCCATTGGAAGTATGGAAAAAAGATATTGTCAGTTTGTTTGGGGTTGATAAAGAGGTTTAAGCATTTATTGCATTTTATAAACTAGAAAATGAAAATGTAGATAATATGGTCATAAATAGATATTAGTTTTAAGTTTCTAAAATAAGAGTTAAAAAGTAGTCGCATATTTATAAGATTCAACATAAAGTCAATATCAACTAATTCAAATAAGAGTTCATTTCAATACTTAAAAATTGAAGGCTGATAAAGATTTTAAAAGCGATAATAATATATTGTCCCTATATATATATATATATATATATATATATGAGTCTTATTGCAGTATAACTTAAATGTTGTTCTAATCTGCTAGGCTTCCAAAATCCAATATACCATAAATGGATTGGGTTATACAATGGGGATTTATTATCTTACAAGCTTATAATTCTGAGGGCATGAAAATGCCCAAATCGAAGCATCATCAGGCAGTTTTCTCCGTGAAGATTGACTGTCAGTGATCCTGGACTCCTCTGTCAC
Organism: Tamandua tetradactyla; assembly: GCF_023851605.1. Taxonomy (NCBI): domain Eukaryota; kingdom Metazoa; phylum Chordata; class Mammalia; order Pilosa; family Myrmecophagidae; genus Tamandua; species Tamandua tetradactyla. The sequence continues at coordinate 74,518,025 of NC_135335.1, forward strand.
ATGGCTAGGTGCAAAGATCTCCTGGCCTTAACTTCCTGTTTCAGGTTTCAATGCATTCAGCTTCTGGCCTTCATGGCTCCCTCTCTGTTTCTGTGGCTTTCTCTCCCTTTGTCTGAATTTCATTCTCTTATAAAGGACTCCAGTAAGAGGATTATAACCCACCCTGAATGAGTTTGGTTATATCTGAACTTAAGATCCTACTCACCGTAAGACCTTATTTATAATGGGTCCACACTCACAGGAACGGACTAACTTTAAGAAAATACTTTTCTGCGGTGCATACAGTGTCAAACCATAGCAAATGTAGCCATACATAGAAGCCTGTACTTCATTATGAGGAAATTTTATTTTAATGAAGATAACCCAAATATAATTTCATCAGTAGATTAACTATATATATACATATATATATATATACACACATCTATGTATTTATGGGCTATGTGTATATATATGTTATCCATAATTGGTTAAATATTCTACATTTACCCAATTACATATTAATAATCAAATATAAAACAGTGTGAAATAATTAGAAGAAAATTAAATATTTCCCCAGATTTACTTTTTCGAAATAATTGATTCACGCACAGGCTGATGAAGTATATAGGTGGCAACATTGATTAGAATAGTTCTTCTTTCTACTTAGACAAGAAAAGGGTAAAATCCATTGACAAATTTTGTTTTGAATATTATTTTACACAAATATTATTCCATGTGAATTTTAAAATTGGCTTGCCAATTTCTATGTAAGATTTTATAGCTAATTTGACTAAGATTGTGTTTACAGATAAATATCAAGAACTGATAGTTGCATCTATGGCTGATTATATCTGCAGTCAGCTAAGGGCAGTGCCCTCTGCAATGAGGGATACTTAATCTAACCACCCAAAGGCTTTCATAGAGAATACAGAAAAGAGAATCTCTCTTTCTGCTTCAGCCAATCAGCATCTCCTGGGGAGTGCACTGAGAACCTTCACTGGATCTGTGACCCCGCGGCCTTCCCTACAGATTTTGGATTCTTACGTCCCTGCTGCTGCATAAGATACTTTTGTAAATCTCATATTTATATATATCTCCTGTTGTTTCTGTTTTTCTAGAGAATCCTGAATAACAAAATTGTATCATTAATAATAACCGTGATGAGGCTGATGAGTATTTCAACTGAATTTTGGCTAATAGGAGAAACGTACTACAGTTTAGGGATTGCCTTATTTAAAGTGCTTTCTCTCCAAGTAAATGAAGATGTTTTCTCTATTATAGTCTTCAACAGTAGTTTTGTCATCATAGCATGTCTCTTAATACATTATACACAGTTTTACCCCTTTACTTTCTTCTGTATCTGTTGTGCTAAGTATAACTATGAAGCTATTTAACCATCTAATTTTCTTGTTATCAATTCTAGAATAATAATACTCCCTGGAGGATCAGTCAGAACAACAAAGTGACAAGATGCCTCTTTTGGTAGCTAGGCTTTCAAATCTAGACACTGATACTATTAGTCTTTAGGTAGCTATCCTTGCCTTACAAAATCCCTGCCAGTAGGAAAACTGACACTCCAGTCAATAATAATATAACTGCTCATGGTTTATAATATTATCCATCTTTTAATTTTCAGTGAATTGTGATGGAGATAGCTCATGTAACTAGCCCAAATAACAGAGCTCATAAGTGGGGAAGCAAGAACATAAATCCAACCCTTTCTAAGCACCAGGTTCACTTTCTACTATATTACATTTCTTTATTGGCCTTTCCATTTCCAAGCATATTGTCCTCTCAATCTGAACATATTGGGACACATATTTTTAGTGTCTGTGCCTGCCCATGCCAGACTTACTCCCCTTCACCCCATTACCAGCAGTCTCCCAAATACACAGGAGTAAGGAATTATTACTTTGATAACTCAGAAGAGCCTTAGGCACCCATCTTTGTACACCACATTGCTTCCCAGAATTATCATGGTGTATATAATGGCTCCAATCTGTATCCACAATCTGTCCCATTAACTTACTCATCTCTTTTAGTTTGTTCTTTTGGCTTCCAAATTCCATTTGATACATAAGCTACAAATGGCCTCTCTTGTTAGTCCCTGCTGGTCTCTTCTTTTTTCCCAGGTTCTTTTCTATCATATTGATTACAGCAACTTAAATCAATAACCAAATGTTTTCAAGCACTAAGCTGACTTTGTGGTTAATGCAGCCGTAAATATTGCACAAAGAAGTGTGAGAAAGTCAAAACCTCTGCTTTCCATTTGTTGATAAAGGAGATGAGACAATAAATAAAATAGTAGCCATACAGCAAAAGTACCAAGGAAGTGAAACAGGTAAAAGGTGATGTTTATATAAAATCTCTAGATGCCTCTTTAGATAAGGACTCATTTGATAACAGATTTAGCTTCAGCTATGATTTGTCCATTTTCAGACCCAAACAGCAAGAATATCTTTAGACCTGTTGCCATTTTACATCAGAAGTTGTGACCCTGTATTTATATGTATGATTTTTCATTTATAACAATTTTGTATGTACTGTTCTTCTCAATTGCTGAAGTGATTTGCTTCCTAGATTAAGAACTATATCCCTTTAGTGTAACTAATTATAAAACACACTCAAACACACACTTACAGTCATGTGTGTGTTTATTATAACAGTTTTCCTGATAGGAAACTGAGACACAGAACATTTAAATAAATTATCCAATTCATACAATAATTGGGAAAGCCAGATTGCAAACCCAAGCACTCATATCTCAAACCCACTTTAAACATTATCTTTTCTCACAAAGTTGAAAACATTACTTTTTCCACATGATTTAAAATTATTAAACATTTTCAGAATGATTCTTTAATCTCTAAACGGTTTAATAACTTGGTAAAAAATTAGCTTGAAACAGTTGCCTGGACTATACTTTAAAAAGCTATCTTCAGAAATTGTTTCTGTTGACCTATCATTATAATTTAAGAAACAAATAGGGAAAAACCACTAGGAACAGAGCTTAACACTCTGGTTCAGAGTATTCCTCAGGAAAAGAGGTGTTAGCAAAATTACATATAGAATTAATTCATTCAACAAACATTAATTGAATGAATATAACCCTTGGCAGGTTAAGGCATTTTGAAGAAAGAAAGCTTAAATCTGCTGTGATTGCAAATTAGTTGATATGCCATGAAAGGAGAACTAGTACCTCTTATACTGTGCTACTGGGAATGAAGGAACATTTTAGAAAGGAATCATCTCAATAGTGAGTAAGTTTTCAAAAGATTATTACCCCAGGGATATTGAAAAAATAAACTCAGTGCAATGATTATTAAGCATGCAATCCATGACCACTGATTTTATTCCTAATACAGAATGCTTCTGGAGAATTTTAATGAAGGCTGAAAGAACTTTGTATGACAATATACCCTTTTTATGTAACCATGAGAAAATCAAGGGGAAGTAAATGAAAGTGTTCACAAATCACTCAGTACTTTCTTTTTAGCCTCTAATATAAGTGATAAAATCAAACAATTTCAGGTAAAACACAAACATTTTTTCTTTTAAATGTATGGTACAGTAAATTGTTCAATATATTTTATTTAAAATGAAATTAAAAGTGGGCGAATTATTATAGTAATCAAAATAATTTCAACTGAAAGAATTTGTGAATTTATTGTTGTAAACTTTGAAGGCAAACCCAACTAATATAAATGTAAGTTGATATACAAGCATGCATATTTGATTATTAGTAGGGAAAAAATAGAAAATCAAGTTAAATATTTTCCTTAGCTTATAACCTTAAGTTTAGATGATTGGTGAGCACTCAGCATGACAGCTACTTATACTGATATTAATGAAACACCTTTATTACCACATACATTTTGACAAAATAATATCTTTTAAATATTTGAAAATTGCTGCTTATTTTATAAAAATTATTTTAGATTTTTATTCTACCTTATATGTATTTTAGATCTGCAAATTTCATTATGAAAAGTAAGAAATAAATTATAAATAGAGACCTAATATTAAAGTTTATTTTTTAATCAACATATATGGTCTCTAAATCGTCTCATATATTATATAAATTAAATGTACAAGACTATTTCTTTATTCTCATGGATGTATATGCCTGTAACATGAAGTCACATATCTCCATATTTCTTTCTTCATTTTTATACACTGCCTTGTATTCATATTTCTTCTTCTATACTAATGTCCACACTGCCCTAACTTATGTCTGCAAACATCTGGTCTCTCTGCCTGAAGCTTTCTCTGTTTTCTCTGGTTTCAACTTTCTCTACATTGTCATTCAATGTCATTCTGGAAGTGCCAGGAATTTTGACCCCTAAGAGTAACATTCTACCAATGACTGATATAGTAGTTGTATGAATACCCATGTTTCTGTACTTTGAGGCAAGTGCTAATTCAGTATATTCTATACTGGCTTCCAGAATTCTCTCAACTACCTCAAAGATGGTAGTTGATTTAATAATGTCCTGTTTATTAGCCATTATTTTCCTGTCTCATTTACTCATTCCCAAATAATTATTTACTTCAACTTCCAAGCAAAATAATTGACCTTTGACTCAAGCTTTTCTTCTGGGGTGCCATAACAAATTATCACAAATGGAGTTGATTAAAAAAAAAGATCATTCTCTCATCATTCAGTCTAGATGTCTGAAATCAAATAATCATCAAGGCCATGCTCACTCTAATGACTCTAGGGAAATTTATTGCCCTAATTTCTGATAATTCCTGATACCCCTTGAGTTTCCTTGTTTGTAAATACATCACCACAGTTTCTGCCTCCATATTCACATAACTTGTTTTTCCTCTGAGTGTATCTGTGTTGACATTTCCTTCCTCTTAAAAGCACATGAGTCATTGAATTAGGGTCTACCCTAATTCAGTATGACTTCAACTTAACTTGATTATATTTGCAAAGACCTTATTTCCAAATAAGGTAACACTTCTATCCTTCCTTTTGGTCAGGATGGAACTGTTGATCCCATGGTGCCAGGGCCAGATTCATCCCTGAGAATCATCTCCCACATCACCAAGGAGACTTTCACCACTGGAGGTCATGTCCCATGGAGGGGGTACAGCAATGATTTCACTTGCAGAGTTAGGCTTAGAGAGAGTGAGGCTACAGCTGAGCAACAAAAAAGGTCCTCCAGAAGTAACTCTTAGACATACCTATAGGTTGTTTAAGCTTCTCCACTATGTACATAAGCTTCACAAGAGAAAGCCTTAGGATTGAGGGCATGGCCTATTGATTTAAGTGTCCTTAGAGTTTGACACCGGGGGATTCTGTGATGGCAAGGCTTAATAGTTTCATAATCTTTCTCCCATCTCTCAAGGGACTTTGCTGATGCTTTTTGATTATCTGTTTAATAATACTCTGGGATGTATTCAGGTATTACAGTAATCTATACAGGATTGAAAGTCCTCTTTCTTATTCTGGGCTCCCTGTGTTTCAATTGCTCAAATGAGCTATACAGATAGGTTGAGTTAGATTATGCACTACAGAAAATTTCAGTTCCAGACCAAATAAATCTTTCTTCCTGTGGTCTCAAAGAGTATGTGTGATTCTAAAATGCAGACACTGTCTTCCTTATCCTTGTGTTCTGAATTACTTTAAGCCCAACCTGATCAGCTTTATTCTTATCTCTAAATATCAGGTTTTATATATATATATATATATAACAGTCTCTCAAAATCCAGAAATAACAATCACCATTCCAGACTTAATGTGTCTGCTATAAAAGCTTATAATCTAGGCCCCTGTTTTCTTATAAGCATTTTCTAAAGGTGACCATACCATTGTTGTTCTTTTGTTTCTGGCTTATTTTGCCACAGGTTCATTCACATTGTTGCATGCCTCTTGACTTCATTCCTTTTTGTAGTAGCATGACCTTTGGTCATAAATATACACCATTTGCCAATCTACTTCTCAGTTAGTGCATCCTTCAGCCACCTGCATTCATCAGGCATCATGTATAGGGGCCAATGTTCATAGTCCAACAACATTCTCAATTGTAAATAATTTCTTTATTCCCAAGAGAAAGAAAAGCAATAAACACACCCTCACCAAATAGGAAATCTAAACCTCCTCTTAACCCTTGTTGCTCCCCCGTTATTTACCTCTGCTGTTACTGTGGTATTGCTGATGTTTTCCTTTTGAACACAGCCCATAGCATTATGATGCTACCTTTGAAAGGAATTCTAAAGGGGGGTGGGAGAATGGAGTAGCTAGTGGGAAAGGAATTATTCTTCAGTCTGAATCTCAAAGCACAAAGGAACGTGATATTAAGATGGATTAAATACCTTGAGTATTTGAATCTTAACTTTCACTAGTCTTCTTAGACTGAAGTTCAGTTTTTGTCATTGATCACCAGTAAAAGAAATTGATTATGCTTTCTTCCAACTATTTTATTTTAAAGATATATATTTATCAAATATAATTACTTTGAATAATTGCAAATCACCATGGACTGTCATACAGAGGATTTTTGGTAATTTTGTTTAGTACTATTTTCCTCTGGACATGAAGTCTGTATCACCTCCCCATAAATGGGAACAGGGACTGTGACTACTTTGAGCAGTAGAACATGGCAGAAGTTACTCTCTGCTAGTTTGGAGATCTACTTCTGACTCTTGACCCAGGCCATCGTGCTAACCTATGGATAGTTCCACACGGGGAGGAAACTTGCCCCTAGTTGGTGGGAAAAATCAAGGCCACGGAGGAGAGTAAAGTTGAAGACAGATCCTACAGCCCCAGTAGAGGTGCTTGACTGATACTGAATATTACAGATAATCTGCCCCAGCTGGGATGAACTCATGGCCCAAAAAATCATATTAAATAAAATATTTGTCTCAAGCAACTAAGTTATAAAATAGGTTTTTATATAGCAATAGATAACCATAATGTAAGATTAATACCTTGAAGGTAATGCTTTCTTTTTGAAAGCTTTTTATAAGCAAATAAATATTAAAATATTTATTTTAAATATTTTAAAATATTAAATATTAACTTACACTTAAAATATTAACTTATGATTATTAGTTAAGGAGTCTGACAAATTTTTAATGCAGAAAAAATCAGTATAATTTACCAATTTGCTATTATGAAAAATGTACTAATTTATATCAATAAGAGGGGAAAAGTTTATGATGCATTTAAAATTTTATTGAACTGATGAATTGATTTAAACTCTTTACCCTATCTATTTACTGTGGTTCAGTGTAAAGGCAATAATTTAATTTAAATAAAATTTGTGTGGAGTGAGTTGTTACAATGGTGTGTTGTGAAAAGTATGTTCAGCACACAAAAGAAACCTCAGCAAATGATCTCTTTATTACTTACACAGCATAAAGAGTCCAAAAGTGGAAATAATTCTTTATCACTCATACAATACAAAGAGACCCAAAGAGCAGGGGAGGAAATCCCATCATGGACTCTCTCCTGGGGAGGTAGCTAGAGGCCACAGGTAGATGCTTACTAGGTGTTTAAGACTTCTTCAAAGAAGAAGGTGAGGGTAAGTGAGGTCTGGGCAATGGAAGCTTAACAAGTGTCTGTGACTTCGCTGGCATTTGACATGATACAGCTTGAAAGTACTTTGGTAGTGTTCTAGACATATCATTAAATATGCCTGATTTCATCTGGGACGCTAGAACATCTCACATATATATTGGCAACTTCTTCAGTCATACACCCTGAAGGCAAAATGACATGATTTTGTTACACTCTATCAGTTAAATGCATATTTATAAATCACATTGATAAGATACATTTAAATAATGTATCTATGAAAAAAAAATTCATATACTTTTATTAAAAATAAGAGGAAATGCAATGCAATGGAGTATTAATGTCTCTGTAGTATTTTTCTTTTTATATGTTTATGCATAAGAAATACCTATTCCAAGCATAGATCAAAGCTGCAGGATTGGGATATAACATCATTTAAAGAAATTAATAAGAACAGCAACTGACGAACTTTAAGAAACTACTAAATTTGTAATTTAGATTTTCTTTAAAACGAATCAGCTCTGATTTGCTAGGTTGCTGAAATGCAGATACGATAAAATGGGTCAGTTTTTAACAATGGAAATTTATTAGCTTACAGTTTTGAAGATGAGAAAAATGTCCAAATCAAGGCATCATCTGGCAATGTTTCCTCCCAGAAGAGTAGCTGCCAGTGATCCCGGACTCCTCTGTCACATGACAAGGCACATGATGCTGTCCGCTAGTCTTTCCCTTCTCTTACAGGCTTTGTTCATTCAGCTTGTTGCTTTCAGGACTTTCTCTCCCTCTGTTTGAATTTCATCTTCTTATAAAGGGCTCCAATAAGAGGATTAAGACCCACCCTGAATGAGATGAGTCACATCTTAATTTTAGAGCCTACTCACCAAAAGATCCTATACACAAGGTGTCCACACCCCAGAAATGTATTAACTTTAACAGTAGACTTTCCTGGAGTTCATACACTTCAACCCAACCTGATATCTAATCATTAAATCAAAATTATGAAATAAGCTTATTAATTTCAGATAAGCTAAATGGTTTCAACATGGTAATTTGCACCAAGCCACACATCAATTAAGCCAAATATATAACATTTTATCCAAATTCTCTTGTATCGCATATACTGTACTCTTCTAGGTGTCACATTATCTCTTAAAAATTACACGTGTTGTTCATTAAAAGCACAATCATTCCCTATCATTTCCCCTATGTATGTTATCAGTGTGCTTTTCCCATCCAGATAGGAACGTAAATTATAAAGGCATTTTTTCTTACCTGTTTTACACATCAACTAGAAGAGGTACCTCCAGAGATCTCAGTTTAGAACATTTATATTTTGAAAGCTTCAGAGTCTGCCTTTTGCTTTTATGGTAAAGACCAGTCATATAAAATAGTCTCAAATGTCCCAGCTGCCTCTTCTTTTTCATCTCTTCATGTTCTTTCTCCCTATGCATCATATATTTTGGGCTCCTTTCAGTTTCTCCCACAGGGGTTCCTTTACTTGGAGTGTTCCTCTCCTCCTTCTTCAAATGTCTACTTGTAACCTCACGTTAAATGTTACTCCTACAGAAAGCCTCTCCCAGATTAGGCTAGGTTCTCCCAATAGGCTGCCTCCCAAATCTTGGTTTTCCTAATTTGTATAACAATGTAGCCTGTCTGGTATGTTCTATTGGATCCTGAACTCCTAGCTCAGTACCAAGCATATATTAGAGAACAATTTTAAAACATTGACCCTAATAAAAATAAATACCAACCATAGGATTTCCCAAAGGTGATTGTTTCAGTTTGACAAAGTTGGCACAATGAAATCTACCAGAAGTGGGTTGGCTTTTACAGTGGGATTTATTAGTTTACAAAAGTACAGTTCTAAGCCCATGAAAATGTCCAAGTGAAGGCATCAACAGGACAATGTCTTCTCTGAAGCAAGGCTACCACCATCTGGGACACCTCTGCCACATAGGAAGGCATGTGGACAGTGTCTGCTGGTCATTTTCTCCCAGGTTTCCTCGCTCTCAGCTTCTGGCTTCAGTGGCTCTCTCAGCTTCTGTGGGTGTGTCCGTGTCTCAGGTTCTTTGGGGCTTGTCTTAGTTCTAGGCATTTTATATGTTTTAAAGGACTACAGAAAGGGGATTAATGCCTACCTTGGGGCAACTCTTCAATTGAAATAATATAATCAAAGATCCCTCATACAGTAGGTCTGTAGCACAGCAATGGATTAAAAGAACATGGTCTTTTTATGGGGTACGTAAAAGTATCAGACCACCACAATGATTTTTCCATATTGCAAAATTGAAGAGTTTCTCAATTGAAGAGGCAAATTTTTGTTAAAGTGATTTTAAATTAATAAGATTCAATAATTAGAGTTTGGGGAGCATGCCAGTTTATAGTGGTTTGGCATTAAGAAGAGTATATGATTAGACATTTAAAGTTATAGGCAAAGCAGCTGTAGGGATTAAATGATACGGAAAAGGAGAAACTTTCAAAAATATGTGTTTTAATTTATGAATTAGAAACCTTTAATGTACTTTGAGAAAAAAATACAAGGTTTAAACAACCTTATAAACTTAAAAAAAATTCCGAAAATAACTTCTGCAAATTTAGGTTTTAAGGGTTGCCAAGATAAATTCATTATACATTGTAATATTATAATTTTATATTTTTTCCTATTTAACAGATGGCCAAAATGGTATTCCTAATTCAACATGAGCACATTTTTAGGTAAACTTTGATGGCATGCTTTGTATTCAATGCACATGTTATTTACTAAGACTTTATCACATTCAGAAATCTGTGCTAATTGCAGAATCAGCCCTGCAAAAGTAATGTACATAATAATATAAAATAACCTAATATGCCATAGATGTTAGTGAAATATTCAATATAGATAATTAGTCATTAAAAGACAACGAGCCAGGGTGGTGCAGTGGTGGCTCAGTGGCAGAATTATCACCTGCCATACTAGAGATCCAGGTTTGATTCCCAGTCCCTGCCCATGCAAAAAAAAAAAAAAAAGACAATGATCCATTAATTAGAAAAAGAAGTTATATTTATTGCATTATAATTTGTATATAATTTTATAATTTATTTTAATAGTTTGCATTAAAAAGCTTAATATACTTTATTAAAATTGGTATACTTTTTTATTATTATGGACTTCAAATCAAGGGCATATTTGTTATGAAATGATACAGAATTTTCATCAGCAGCAGTGCACAAGCAAAATGCACTGTGGCGGTTCGTTCCTATCACTACTGAAAGCCACCCCAAACTTCTATTTCTAGATAAAATTAAAAAATGCAACACATTTAAATCAATAACATTTATTCAAGAACAAATTATTGTTCAAAGAAGTGGATTTGTGTTACCCATTATTCTAAACTCAAATGCTGGTTAATATTTGCCTGACCCAAGTAGCAAAAGAAAGGAAAATTCAATGATGTCCAGCCTTATATAAATTTTACCTTACACCATCATGTTATCTATGTGATTTATAGAAATTTAAGCTATACAGCTGGATTTTGCCCCAAAGGTCAACTAAACTAAACCCTTTACTTTATACATGAAGACACTGTGGCCCAGGAAAGAAAGCCAAGTGGAAACCATGCAAAACAGATATCGCTTTCCAGCTTTATCATATCAGCTGATTTACCTCAGTATAAACAGCTAGCAATACACAACAAAAGTCATAGCTCTGCCTTTCACTCTGAGTTTATTGCTGGATTCATTTTGTTGGTCATATCAGAAACATGTGATATCAAGTCATGCCATTGTGAATAACTTGGAGGCCATTATTTGAAACAAACAGCAACAAAATATTGTTTTAGTTTGTTATTGCTGCCAGAATGCTGTACCAGAGATGGAAGAGATTTATAAAGGAAATTTATTAAGTTGCAAGTTCTAAGGCCATAAACATGCCCAAATGAAGTCATCCAGGGAAACACAACTTAATGCAAGAAAGGGCTGGTGGCATTTGGGGTTTCTCTGTCAGCTGAGAAGACACACAGCAATGTATGCTAGCTTTCTCTCCTGACTCATCCTTTCAAATAGCTTCCCTAGGGCCATTCTCTTTACGTATCTCCAAAGGTCTCTGTCTGTGTGGGCTCTGAAGTTTTTTCCAAAATGGTTCTCTCTTAAAGGAATCCAGTAAGTGGCCCACCTTGAATGGGTGGAGACACAGCTCTATGGAAACCACCTAATCAAAAGGCCCCACCTACAATTGGGTGAGAACGTCTCCATGGAAACAACTTAATCAAAAATATACCACCCTACAATATTGAATGAGGATTAAAGAACATAGCTTTTTGGAATACACAACAGTTTCAAACTGGCACAAACACCAACAACAAAAATAAATCAGATAGAGAAATGTAACACTATAAAATCAGTCCTTATACCATAAAGTCTTGGAGGGAAAATAAAAAGAGATGGATCCCTCTTCTCAGATAACATTCCTTGCCTGGAATTATTATAACTTTAGAGGAAACATAACTTCATTAAAGAGTGAGCTCTAAGTAATAGCTCCAGGAGTCTTAAATTTGTAAATAAAACAGATCTACTTGAATAAATAAAATACTTCACTCTCAAAATAGATTTTTCTTTAACTATTATATTCTAGTTTTGATACGATTCATAGATAGCATTTACCATGTTTGTCAACACAATAACATCCTTATATTTTTGCCTTGTTGACAATGATGTTGATAAATCAGTCAACATTGATAAGATTCAATCACCATTTAAGAATTTATAATCAATTAAAAGTCACAGGATACATGAAGAGATTAAGCACTTATATAAAAAGGAACTGGTGCGTAGAATCAGAACAGGGATTTCATTGCTTTTCATAGCTGTAACCTCCCAACCATCACAGTGTTCTTTCTCATTCATTGTGATTCTGGAACTTGGTTCAATGACTCAAAGTGCCTTGACTAGAGAATTGTCTTGCAGTTAGTGAGCACTTGGGTAAATGATCCAATTCCTAAATGAATCAATGCATACAGATCTTATCCTCTGAAATATGAAACTAGGACAAGCTGACATGAAGCCCCAGTGGCACAGATGGGAATTTCAAATCATTCAAGACCCTGTCTGAATATGGGAACTCAGCCCAGTCCCAACATCTAAACACCATAAAATTAGCAAGCCAGTCTTCTAAGATTGTTCACAAGTCATATTTGAACCAACTTTGGAAACCTGCTTGCTCTCCCCAGAAGCTGTATTATGTGAGTAAGAGGACTTTTCATACACTGTTGGTGTATGTGTGAACGTGTGTGTGTGTGTGTGATATTATTCATTTTGAAATCCAAAGCAAATTTTGGTGGTGGGCTATCCTGTTCCATGGAGTAATCACAGAATAGCATAGACCAGAAGAAAGATCCATGACCTGCTGCTTCTTGATGTGGCCCTAATGCCTGAATTTTCCTAAGATTGCTTGTTCAATTGTGACTTAAATTCCCATCAGATTCAAATGTCCTTTCCAATCTATAAATTCCTTTCTTTACTTAAAATTAGCCATAGTAGGTATATATCATTTGCTTACATCTAAGAACCCTGTTTGGCTTGTATATACTTTGTCATTTTCTATGACTTCCATATTTTAAGAGATTCATTTATTCACCTGTATTCTGGAAAGAAAGCATACATATTTGCTAATATATATGGATTTTAAATTTTATTACTGTGTTTTCTTTCATATTTACTATTGTTAGTAAATATATTTTCTGTTTTCTTATTTAATATGGTCCACTAAGTTATTTTTTAAAATTAAGATAATTCAAAGTTGATGGAAAAAGCATAGTTATAAAATTGGCTGCTGAATTAAAGCTGTTCAAAGATTGAGGTCAAAGCAACCAAAATCTAGGAGGTCTGAGTTTAAAGTTCTAGGGAGCAAGAATATTTTTTCAGTTTTAAATTGATACTTTAATTGGAATGAGACATCAGTTAAGTTGTATCATATTTTTGAGGGTCCAGTCCCTCACAAATCTATTGAATGAGTGCATATTAATAAATACGTAGCTTCTTCCAAGGTGTGCTGTCACTAGGGTTAGGTTTTCAAGTTTCACATTGGTAAGTTTTTAGGTGATATACTGTTCTAAGGTTTGCATATTATTAAACGTTTAATCATGTCCCTCACAAAAGGAATGTTCAGGTCCGAAGACTTGATACTGTGATTTTGAACCTATTTATAAATAGGACCTTTGAAGATACAGTTAGTTAAGGTGTGCTCAAACTGAATAAGGTTGTGGCTTCATACGAAAAGACTGAAGTTCTTATAATCAAAGGAAACTGGAAGCAAAAAAGAAACCACATGAAGCAGTCAGAAACTGGAAGTCAGCATAACATAGAAGAGAAACAAGTAGATGCTACCATGAGCATTGCCACGGAATAGAAAATACAAGCAACTCCCAAAAATGCCGAGGCAGCAAGAAAATACCTGCCAGATGAAGAAGCAAGTTTTCAGTTTCTGAACCCATGAGCCAATAAATGTGTGTTATTAAGCACATATTCATATGACATCTGTTTTGGCTGCTGTTTATATAATACCTAGTGCATACTGCTGTGGGGATCCAGGGCTCAGGATTACTCTCCATATTGAGAGCATTCCCCTCCATATTCAAAGTAGATCATTATACATAGCTGCCTACATGACTGGGATGGATATTGAAGGTCATTAGACCTCCTCAGAGGGAAAGTGTACAAATGGAATCATAAACAAGGCACTGAAACTCCCTTCCCTTCATCACTGCTGATAACAAACCTCTATGTCCCAAGACCCTGCTGAAACTCCATTCTCATACCCTTGTCCTAAACCCTTATAATCTCTTACACTCCTTCACCATCTTTGCAAAGCATTAAGCTTCATTTTCCATGACCAGCAGTCACCATGGAAGAGCTCCTCTCTGTAAGTCTTAATTAAAATTTAGGTCTAACTCCATGCCTGAGGTATTCTTTGGTCATCAGATTGCTTTGATCCAAGTCCTCCAAGAGCTGTGTTGGAAAGCTTGCTTGACTAGCCATTTAGTTTATTTTCTCACAAGGAACATGATGGTGATGCTCTTTCCAGGAAATAAAACTGATAGTTAGCCAGATAGAAAAATACTGATTTATTCTAGTTATTTGGGTTGAAAGACACACAATTGTCAGTTTGAAACTGTATTAATCCTAGTACAACATTTTCTTAAACTTAATTCATTCCTGTCAGTATGAATCCACTGTCAGTAAAACCTTTTGATGAGGTTACATTAGTTAAGGTATGGTCCACCTCAATCAGGATAGGTCTTAATCCTATTAGTGGAGTCCTTTATAAGAGAATGAAATTCAGAGAGAAAGAAAGGAAGCAAGAAGCTGAACATTAATGGAAACTGGAAGAGAAGGGAGAGACCATGAGACTTTGCCATGTGCTTTGCAATATGACTCCCTTGTCATATAACAAACTCAAAACCAAGGATTACAAGCAGCCAGACCCTGAATGCCACAGTTTTATTGGAGAAGAAAACATTTCTTTGAAGATGCTTTGATTTGGAATTTCTTCCAGCCTCAAACTGGAAACAACTCAATAAATTCCCATTGTTCAACTTGACCCATTTCATGGTATCAACCTTGTGCAACCTAGAAAACTGAAAAAATAAATTTTTTTTCTTGTCCTAGTTCTTAAATTCCATCATGTCATATGTTGCGATTATTTAGCCAAGTCAAAAATCGGAGCTCATAGACTTAACAGACATTTATAGGACATTACACCCCACAACAGCAGGGTACACCTTTTTCTCAAGTGCTCATGGATCATTCTCAAAGATACACCATATGCTGGGTCACAAAGCAAGGCTCAACAAATATAAAAAGATTGAAGTCATACACAACACTTTCTCAGATCATAAAGGAATGAAGTTGGAAATCAATAATAGGCAGAGTGCCAGAAAATTCACAAATACGTGGAGGCTAAACAACACACTCTTAAACGACCAGTGGGTCAAGGAAGAAATTACAAGAGAAATTAGTAAATATCTCGAGGCGAATGAAAATGAAAACACAACATATCAAAACCTATGGGACACAGCAAAGGCAGTGCTAAGAGGGAAATTTATTGCCCTAAATGCCTATATCAGAAAAGAAGAAAGGGCAAAAATTCGGGAATTAACTGTCCACTTGGAAGAACTGGAGAAAGAACAGCAAACTAACCCCAAAGCAAGCAAAAGGAAAGAAATAACAAAGATTAGAGCAGAAATAAATGAAATTGAGAACATGAAAACAATAGAGAAAATCAATAAGACCAGAAGTTGGTTCTATGAGAAAATCAATAAGATTGATGGGCCCTTAGCAAGATTGACGAAAAGAAGAAGAGAGAGGACACAAATAAATAAGATCAGAAATGGAAGAGGAGACATAACCACTGACCTCACAGAAATAAAGGAGGTAATAAAAGGATACTATAAACAACTTTATGCTAATAAATACAACAATGTAGATGAAATGGACAAGTTCCTAGAAAGGCATGACCAACTTTGACTCAAGAAGAAATAGATGGGCGGGCCGCGGTGGCTCAGCGGGCAAAGTGCTTGCCTGCTATGCCGGAGGACCTCGGTTCGATTCCCGGCCCCAGCCCATGTAACGAAAACGGAGAAACAAAATACAATAAAACAAGAAAATGTTTAAAAAGATGTTTCCCTTTCTTCCTCTCTTCCTTCCTTCTATCCTTCCTTCCTTCTCTCTGTCTTTCCTTTAAAAAAAAAAAAAAAAAAAAAAAAAAAAAAGAAGAAATAGATGACCTCAACAAACCAATCACAAGTAAAGAAATTGAATCAGTCATTCAAAAGCTTCCCAAAAAGAAAAGTCCAGGACCAGACGGCTTCACATGTGAATTCTACCAAACATTCCAGAAAGAATTAGTATCAACCCTGCTCAAACTCTTCAAAAAATTTGAAGTGGAGGGAAAGCTACCTAATTCATTCTATGAAGCCAACATCACCCTCATACCAAAACCAGGCAAAGATATTACAAAAAAAGAAAACTACAGACCAATCTCTCTAATGAATATAGATGCAAAAATCCTCAACAAAATTCTAGCAAATCGAATCCAGCAACACATTAAAAGAATTATACATCATGACCAAGTAGGATTCATCCCAGGTATGCAAGGATGTTTCAACATAAGAAAATCAATTAATGTAATACACCATATCAACAAATCAAAGCAGAAAAACCACATGATCATTTCAATGGATGCAGAGAAGGCATTTGACAAGATTCAACATCCTTTCCTGTTGAAAACACTTCAAAGGATAGGAATACAAAGGAACTTCCTTAAAATGATAGAGGGAATATATGAAAAACCCACAGCTAATATCATCCTCAATGGGGAAAAATTGAAAACTTTCCCCCTAAGATCAGGAACAAGACAAGGATGTCCATTATCACCACTATTATTCAACATCATGTTGGAGGTTCTAGCCAGAGCAATTAGAAAAGAAAAAGAAATACAAGGCATCAAAATTGGAAAGGAAGAAGTAAAACTATCACTGTTTGCAGACAATATGATACTATACGTCGGAAACCCAGAAAAATCCACAACAAAACTACTAGAGCTAATAAATGTGTACAGCAAAGTAGCAGGTTACAAGATCAACATTCAAAAATCTGTAGTGTTTCTATACACTAGCAATGAACAAGCTGAGGGGGAAATCAAAAAATGAATTCCATTTACAATTGCAACTAAAAGAATAAAATACTTAGGAATAAATTTAACTAAAGAGACAAAAGACCTATACAAAGAAAACTACAAGAACTGCTAAAAGAAATCACAGAAGACCTAAATAGATGGAAGGGCATACCGTGTTCATGGATTGGAAGACTAAATATAGTTAAGATGTCAATCCTACCTAAATTGATTTACAGATTCAACGCAATACCAATCAAAATCCCAACAACTTATTTTTCAGAAATAGAAAAACCAATCAGCAAATTTATCTGGAAGGGCAGGGTGCCCAGAATTACTAAAAGTATCTTGAGGGAAAAAAACGAAGCTGGAGGTCTCGCGCTGCCTGACTTTAAGGCATATTATGAAGCCAGAGTGGTCAAAACAGCATGGTACTGGCATAAAGATAGATATATCGACCAATGGAATCGAAGAGAGTGCTCAGATATAGACCCTCTCATCTATGGACATTTGTTCTTTGATAAGGCAGTCAAGCCAACTCACCTGGGACAGAACAGTCTCTTCAATAAATGGTGCCTAAAGAACTGGATATCCATATACAAAAGAATGAAACCCTATACAAAAGTTAACTCAAAATGGATCAAAGATCTAAACATTAGGTCTAAGACCATAAAACAGTTAGAGGAAAATATAGGGAGATATCTTATGAATCTTACAAGTGGAGGCGGTTTTATGGACCTTAAACCTAAAGCAAGAGCACTGAAGAAAGAAAGAAAGAAATGGGAGCTCCTCAAAATTAAACACTTTTGTGCATCAAAGAACTTCATCAAGAAAGTAGAAAGACAGCCTACAAAATGGGAGACAACATTTGGAAACGACATATCAGATAAAGGTCTAGTATCCAGAATTTATAAAGAGATTGTTCAACTCAACAACAAAAAGACAGCCAACCCAATTACAAAATGGGAAAAAGACTTGAACAGACACCTACCAGAAGAGGAAATACCAATGGCCAAAAGGCACATGAAGAGATGCTCAATGTCCCTGGCCATTAGAGAAATGTAAATCAAAGCCACAATGAGATATCACCTCACACCCACCAGAATGGCCATTATCAACAAAACAGAAAATGACAAGGGCTGGAGAGGATGTGGAGAAAGATGCACACTTATCCACTGTTGGTGGGAATGTCAAATGATGCAACCACTGTGGAAGGCAGTTTGGCGGTTCCTCAAAAAGCTGAATATAGAATTGCCATACGACCCAACAATACCATTGCTGGGTATCTACTCAGAGGACTTAAGGGCAAAGACACAAACGGACATTTGCACACCAATATTTATAGCAGCATTATTTACAATTGCAAGGAAATGGAAACAGCCAAAATGTCCATCAACAGAGGAGTGGCTAAACAAACCTTGGTATATACATATGATGGAATATTATGCAGCTCTAAGACAGAATAAACTTATGAAGTATGTAATAACATGGATGGACCTAGAGAACATTATGCTGAGTGAGACTAGCCAAAAACTAAAGGACAAATACTGTATGGTCACACTGATGTGAACCGACATTAGAGAATAAACTTTGAATATGTCATTGGTAACAGAGACCATCAGGAGATAGAAATAGGGTAAGATAATGGGTAATTGGAGCTGAAAGGATACAGACTGTGCAACAAGATTGGATACAAAAACTCAGAAATGGACAGCACAATACTACCTAATTTTAATGTAATTATGTTAAAACACTGAATGAAGCTGCATCTGAGGTATAGTTTTTTTTATTATTTTTTTAATTTTTAAAATTTTTTAAAAAATTTTTCTCTCTATTATCATTTTATTTCTTTTTGTGTTGTCTTTCTATTTCTTTTTCTAAATCGATGCAAATGTACTAAGAAATGATGAATATGCATCTATGTGATGATATTAAGAATTACTGATTGTATAAGTAGAATGAATAATTTCTAAATGTTGTGTTAGCAAAATTTTTTTTAATTAATAAAAAAAATCTGAGCTCAGTTTTAAGAAATTATCTCTAGTTAAAACAGTGCATATGCATTATATACACTACTGTAGAAGGTATCTTTTATTGTTTTGGTTCCCAATTCTATATCTAATCAATAAACATCATTTTTGGAGTAGATGAGTTTCTCCATGGGAATATAGTTCAGATTTTTTAATTTAGAATTACCAGAGTAATTGTTGTGAGGACTATACTCATTATCAATATTTATGAACTATATTTTGAAAAAAATATTTTATACCTCATTTATAATAAAAGCTACCATTTAATTTGAATACAAAAGAGGAGTAACTATAAGTGCAACTATTATGAATTAAGAATAGGCATATTTCTGAAATATACAGAGTAGCTGCTCATAGTATGCCCCCTGGTAAAAGAAGAATCAAGAAAGTATACATAGAATGAAATAAATGCCTGTATTCTTTGTTCAGACCTTCATTTTATCTTATGGATTTTGAAAATGTATTTACAATTCCCTCTAAAATATGCTACCTAATCTCTATAAAGTACACTTCAACACAGAGCTATGTTTGCTAAAATATATATTTTACATAATAAGAAATCTCAATGTGCATTCTCCGCAATAAAATCTGCCTCATTAATTCCTGTGTATATAATATATATATTTATAATGTTGTTGGAAATGGTATTCATCCTTTATCAGCATGTTTCAAGATCCAGAATGTGGTTTTCCCTATTTCCTCAATATGAAAGTTTATCATAATAGAATTTTCATCAGTGACAAAGAGTTGGAGCAGCACGCCCTTGCTGACTCATTAAGAACATGTGGCTGCTGAGATATTCTAGTTGTTTGCTACCACAAGCAAACTTACCCAATCTATTCATACAACGTCCAAAGTATTTTTTGCATATTTTCCACATTTCAGAGTTAGAACCTGGAAATATAAAAATTGAGATGGCAACTCCCTTCTTGGATGTAGTTTAAAATATAAGGTAAGGAAAACACATTTTTAGTATTGATTTATTCTGCAATGCAAAAAGTACTTTAATAGAGCTTTACCAAAAGAGTGAAGCAGTAATTAAATGAAGGATTGAGGAAACATAGTGGAGAAAGAAGCTGCATGAATCAGTCTCTCCACCAAAGCAACCATTGAAGTAACAGAAACTTTCTGAATCCACCACTTTGAACCCTGGAGCCCAGGAGAATACTATATGACATTGAGAGAGAAACTGGAGGAACAGACTGATAAATTACAATCAAGGCCATTGTTTTCACTCTACCTGCAGTAGACAAATCCCCATTCCCACAGATTGTGACTGGTAGCTAGGGGGACTAGAACTCTGGCTCCTGGCTCAGTTTGCTAGTGCCAGGGTAGGTCATAAAGAACTAGTCCTCCAAATCCTAGGGATATGTGGTCTAATCCCAGATCTCTTCCTTTTACAGCTACTTCAAATTGCTGGGGACCATCTCTGAGGATGACCATGGTTCTAGTTCTCTTGGAGCAAAGGCAGTAGAGGAATCCTAAAGACAGTAACCTTCCCCAAAATTACAGAAAATATTAAACAGGCAGCATTCACTTGTAAAGTACTAAATTAAGGAAACAGCTTCAAAAGCCATAGAAGAATTTTCTGGCACACTTGCTAGCCCCTTCCCCACCCCCTCTACAGTGTAGGAAGGAGCCATCTTGGACTTCCATTGTGGGTCACTGACCTAATTCCAGTAGGAGCATGGTGGCTCCAGTGTGCATACTGAATTGCATGTATGTCAGTGTCAATTTTTCAAGTGAAATTCTGAGAGACTGAGCCAGGGAACATGTCTTGGGCTAGCCTAATCCAGAGTTTGTCCTGATGGCACAGAGCCTCTTCCAGACAGTTGAGACAGTATGGGATACAATTAAGATGAAATGGCCTGGGGCAAAGTATTATTTGTAATAAGTCCCTCAAAAGATCACCCAGGATGGGAAGGAAGTCTGTTTCCAATGGAATAGAGAGAGAATTCACTTAAATACCTGTGGTCTGCAAATGGGGAATTTGTGGTCTTGTAGTGAGCACAGACCCTGGAGAAGAAGCAGGCCTTCTGGATCCAGCTACATGCAGGCTCAGATAAGACAAGGAGACCTCACATTAATCATTTGTCTTGGGATGATCTGCTTGACTGGAAGGCTAAGCTCTGAAGAAGACCAATTGGGTCAAAGTGGATCCAATTGACAATGAAAGCAAAAGATGCCTTTTGTCTTGGTTTGTCTAGACTCATTGCTGGCATTCCAGAAATTCCCCATCATATCACTTTCTAGATTTAAACTTAGCAGACAGTCCTGCTAAGATTTAAAATAAGCAGACATTATTATTACTGTAATAAGAAATAAGAAGTGGCTTATTTCTGTAAGCTATTTACAGAAATAACACTTTAAAATATTAAAATGTACATCGTACAACAACAACAACAAAATGACCAGACAAAGAAACAGGAAATGATGGCCCATCCAAGGGAACAAGATGAAAATCCAAAACCCATCAATTAAGAGGATCAGATTTTGTACTTGCCACAGGCTTTAAAATATTGATCCTCAATATGCTCAAGGAAATAAAGGAACACATGAAGAAATAATTAAAAGATATAAGGAAAATAGTGAAAGAATTATATGGAAATCTGTTCTAGTTTGTTAGCTGCCGGAATGCAATATACCAGAAATGGAATGGCTTTTAAAAGGGGAACTTTAATGAGTTGCTAGTTTACAGTTCTAAGGCTGAGAAAATGTCCCAATTAAAACAAGTCTATAGAAATGTCCAATCAAAGGCATTCAGGGAAAGATACCTTGGTTCAAGAAGGCCGATGAAGTTCAGGGTTTCTCTCTCAAGTGAGAAGGCACATGGTGAACACAGTCAGGGCTTCTCTCTCAGCTGGAAGGGCACATGCCAAACATGGCAGCATCTGGTAACTTACTCTCTTGGCTTCTGGTTTCATGAAGTTCCCCGGGAGACGTTTTCCTTCTTCATCTCCAAAGGTCACTGGCTGGTGGACTCTGCTTCTCGTGGCTATGTCATTCTGCTCTCTCTGAATCTCCCTCTCCAAAATGTTTCCTCTTTTATCAGAAACTAATCAAGACCCACCCAAATGGGTGGAGACATGTCATCCCTTAATCCAATTTAACAACCACTCTTGACTAAATCACATCAACCAAGGAGATGATCTCATTACAGTTTTGAATATACAGTATTGAATAAGGATTATTCTGCCTTTCTGAAATAGGATTTATATTAAAACATGGCTTTTCTTAGGGGACATGCTTCCTTTCAAACCAGCACAGAATCTCTCAAGAGAAATGCTGGAGTGGAAGAACAAAATAACTGAAACGAAAAATTCCTTAAATAAAAGAAGATTAGAGGTGGCAAAAGAAAGAATCAGGGAATTCAAAGATAAGAAACTAAAATAAGTCAGGCTGAGTAGCAGAAAGTGAAAACAAAAAAGAACAAATAGAGCCTAAGCAAACTGTGGGACACCATCAAACACACCAATATATGCATTATGGGAGTCTCAGAAGAAGAGGAAAGAGCAAAAGATGCAGAAAAAATACTCAAATACATAATGGCAGAAAACTACCCAAATTAATGAAAGACATGACTATGTTCCCTCATGAAGTGCAATGAATCCCAGACAGAATGAATTCAAAGAAAGTCATGCTTAGGCACGTAATAAACAAATTTTCCAATGCCAAGGAAAAGGAGACAGCTGCAAGAGAAAAGTACCAAGTTATGTTTAAGGGAATCCAAAGTAGGTAAGTTCTGATTTCTCATCAAAAGCCAAGGAGGGAAGAAAGCAGTGGTATAGACAGTTAAAGTGCTGAAGGAAAACAGTAGTCAACCAAGAATTATATATCTGACAAAACCATCTTTTTTTATATCAAGACTTTCCCTAATAAAAAAAAGATGGGGGATTTTTCACGACTAAACTTGCCCTACAAGAAATGCTAAAGAAACGTCTTCAGACAGAAAGAAAAAGATATTAGACAATGGATCAGAGCAGCACAAAATAAGAAAAGCCTTTCACAAATAAAACCACATGGGTCATTGTAAATGTCAGTACAGTTGTATTGCATTGTTTGTTATGTAATTCCACTTCTTCCTTCACACAGGTACTCAAAGGCAAATGTATTAAAGTATACTAAATTGATGGTTTCTGACATAATGTACTAAAATATAGTGTGTAATAAGTGCAAAAATAAGGTGGGAGTGGAGTGGTATAGGAGAACTGTATGTGTATGCTAGGAAGTTAAATAAGAATCAGATAGAATATGATTGTTATAGATTTAGAATTTTAAATTTAAACCCCATGATAAGTCACAAAAACAGTATATGAAAAATATGCTCAGAAAATCATGAGAAGGGATTTGCAATTGTTTAATGCAAAAACCCAACTAAATAAGCAAGTAGGTATTAAAAGAAGAATTGAGGTAAAAAAAATTTTGCTTGATTTAAAAACACTAAATGGCAAAAGAAAATCCTGCATTTTCAATAGTTAATTTAAATGTAAATGGATTAAACTCTCTAGTCAAAAGGCAGAGATTGGAAATATTGATTAAAAAACCATGACCCAATCATATCTGTTTACAGGAGACTCACCTTAAAATCATAGAGTAAGCTGAAAGTGAAAGGATTAGAAAATATATACTATATGAGTACTAAGCAAAAGAGAGCTTGGATATCTACACTAACATCTAATGAGATAGACTATAAGTCAAAACCATTATCATGAATGAAGAGGGTCAATAGATAGTGTTAAAGTGATCAATATATGCACCTAAGAGCAGAGCCCCCAATGAAGTAAAAATTGATAGATCTGAATGAAAAAATAGATTTCTAATTCGTAGTAGGAGATTTTAATACATCACCTTCAATAATGGGAGTAATGAAATAATTAGACCATAGATTAATAAGGAAATAGAATATTTGAATGATACTCCAAATCAGTTAGACCTAACAGACATATATATAGTCCATTTCACCAAACAATAAGTGTAGGTTATCATTTTACTTTCATGATAAAGTCCTTTGAAGTACAAAAGTTTGTAATTTTGATGAGGTCACACATCAATTTTTTTCTCCCAGCAGCATTTATTGAGGAGAGTATTCTTTTCTCATAGGATAGACTAGAAATACTTGTCAAAAATCAGTTGGTCATAGATGTGAGGGTTGATTTCTGAACTCTTGATTCAATTCCATTGATCTATATATTTGTCCTTGTGTCAATATGATGCTGGTTTCATTATTATGACTTTGTAATAAGTTTTAAGATTGGGATATAAATTCTCCTAATGTGTTCTCCTTTTTAAAGGTGGCTTTGACTATTCAGGGCCCCTTACATATCCGTACAAATTTGATGATTGGCTTTTCATTTCTGCAAAGAAGGCTGCTGGAATTTCTATTTGGATTGCATTGAATCTGTAAATCACTTTAGATAGAATAAAATTGACATCTTTTCAATATTTAGTCTTCTAATCCATGAACATGAAATGTCTTTCCATTTATTTTGGTTTTTAGTGATTTATGTTGGCAATGTCTTGTAGTTTTCTGTGTTCAAGTCCTTTATATTCTTCAGTAGATCTCTTCCGATGTATTTCATTATTCCATTTACTATTGTAACTGGAATATTTTTTTTTCTTCTTCTTGAGATTGTTCATTGTTGGTATATAGAAATACTAATTATCTTTTCATGTTGACCTTGTACCCTTTACTTCTTTTCTTTCTTAATTGCTCTAGTTAGAACTTTCAGTATGATGTTGAATAATAGTGGGAACAGTGAGTATCCTTGTCATGCTCCTGATCTCAGAAGGAACGTTCCCAATCTTTTCGAATTTGTATGCCATTTATATCATCTTTCTTTATTGAAGGTGGTGGTCATTGCAGGTTTTTCATAGTTACCCATTATCATGTTGTGAAAGTTCCTATTCCTAACTTTCTTAGTGTTTTTATAAATAAACAGTGCTGGATTTTGTCAAATGACTTTTTTGCATCAATTGAGACTATCAAAAAGGTCCTAATTTTTATTTTGTTGCTTATGCTCTGGTGTAAAATTTAAGAAGCCACTGCCTAGCACAGGTCCTGAAGACACTTCTATACATTTTCTTCTGGAAGTTATATTGCTCTGGTCCTTTAGTTAAGACTGTGATGCATTTTGAGTTGATTTATCTATATGGTGTGCTGTATGGGTCCACGTTTATTATTTTTCAAATGGACATCCTAAGTTCTCCCAGCAGCACATATACTCTTTCCCTTTGCTTTGATAATGTGGTGCCTTCCATGTACTGATTTTCTCATGTTGTCTCTGAATTTCTCATGTAGAACCGACCTTGCATAAGTAGGATGAATCCCTCTTGATCACGATGGGTGATTCTTTTAATAAACTGTGGATTCCATTTGCTGTTTTGGGGAGGATTTTTGCATATATATTCATAAAGGATATTTATCTGTAGTGTTCTTATGATATCTTTATCAGGCTTTGGTATGAGATTGTTGGCCTCATAAAATGAGTTAAGTAATATTCCCTCCATTTCAATTATTTAGAAGCAAACTTTCTTTCTTTGCATATGACATGATCCTATATACTGAAAATATGCAATAAAGTTACTAGAACTAACAAATGAACTCAGCAAAGTGGTGGGGTACAAGGTGGGGTTGCTTACTGGAGCCCCTTAAAGGAGAAAATTTTCAGAAAAAGCTTTAGATCTACAAGAGACCTTTGGAGATGAAGAAGGAAAACACCCCTCATGGAGCTTCATTAAATAAGAAGTCTGGAGAGAAAACTAGCAGACATTGCCATGTTCACCACGTTCTTTCCAGTTGAGAGAGAAACCCTGAACATTACTGACCTTCTTGAAGGTATCTTTCTGTGGATGCCTTAAATAGGACATTTTTATAGCTTTGCTTTAATTTGGACATTTTCACAGCCTTAGAACTGTAAAATAGCAACTTCATAAATTTCCCTTTTCAAAAGCCATTTCATTTCCGGTATATCACATTTCAGCAGCTAGCCAACTAGAACCGGCACTAAGACATGTATTCTTACTTTAAGGAATTTATTGCCCAGTCAGATTATAGAAATAATTCAAGAATTATTGTGCATGAGATTATAATATTGTAGTGTTGTGGAATTATAAGAGAAGGTGAGGTAGAGGGATCAACAGGTTGAACATAAACATTTTTGGAGCTTAACATTATTAGATGAAAAAGTTGGCAGAGTTACTTAAACAGAATTATAAGGAGAGTTACCTAATGTTGAACACACAAAATATTTTATAAATTTATTTTTTCTGTCATATGTCTGCCTTTCTGTAATTTTCTCCTTTTTTGATATTCCATAGCAACATTTAAAATTTTGAAATTCATAGTGAATATTAAAATTAATAATTCTTATTCTGAAACATATACTTCTCACTCTCATTCCCTATATTAATATGGGATCTTATTTTCCATTGCCTGGAATTTAATAGGGCTTTTTCCAATGGATCTTTGGCTTATAAGACTTGCCCATGTAACTATATCTTATGCAAAGCAGCCAGACTCATTAATCTAAAACACTGCTCTGTTTAAGTCGTTTTTCCTACATGAAATAGTAAAATAAAATGGTAACTATTCAATTATGAATAGACTGTAGGGTGGGTCACGGTGGCTTAGCAGACAGAGGTCTTGCCTGCCATGCGGGAGACCGGGTTCCATTCCTGGTGCCTGCCCGTGCAAAAAAAAAAAAAAAAAAAAAAAATGCTATTTGTGGTCAAATCCTATGAAAACTGGTTCCGTCAACCATTTCCTTTTAATACATTAAGGTCCAATAAAATTATTTGACTTATTTGGTAGTACTATAATTTTCCAAATTTGAGCCTTTCTGTTATAATATCTCTATTACCCATATTAATTACCACCTTCAACAAGTTCTAATCCTTCCCTTCAAAATTCAATGAAGCAGAAGTAGAAAAGATGAAGTTTAAATTGCTTAGTTTGATTCCTGGCTTTTCCACTTACAATGACCTTGAGTTAATTACCTAAAGCTTCAAACACCTGTCTTCTCTCTAAAATACCTGCAATGTATTTGCTTACTTTGTAGGTTTTTAATTAATAGACCAACTCATGTTTCTTTTAATGTGTTTATCTTAATATAACAGAGATTATCACAAGATCCTAGGTTTGAAGTCTAGTGCAGTAACTGGATGAAAACTTACAGGTTTACACACTTGGGTACACAGTAACTCAGGATGGCTCACTTAAAATTAGTTAAGTATATGGTGCAATTAAAACAATTTAAATTATAGCCATTTCAAACATTTATTAATTTTTTAAATTTGTATTGCTCTATGAGCAAAGGTATTTTGGAGGAATTTTCACATTTTATTTCATACATTTTTACAAAATTTTGCTTTATACCAGAAATACGTATTATTCAACTATCCTAAAAAAGTTACATCAGCTTCAAAAATGAATGCTTAATTATTGAGATACAAAGTAACACTTACATTGCCAAAGAATAATTATTTAAAACATTTTTACTAAAATATAATGCAATTAAACCAGACATCCAGACTAAAATATAGTGGTAAACAGATTGAAAACTGCAATCATAATCACTGCCCTTTGAATCCACACGAAGATGATGAGACTTGTTCCAGGCTTTCTCCCCAAGCCATCCCTGCTCTAGCCAGCTGACTCCTAACAGCAGAGCATCCTTCAGGCTTGCAGTTGACCTCAGTGACATGAAGGAAAATGAGACCGAATGGTATGGTACTAAAAATCTGTCTAACAGTATCCTGCCTGATATTATGCCCCACGAAATTTAAGCTAAATAAACATTCATTATTTAAACCACTAAATTCTGGGTCAGTTTCTTACGCAGAATCATAAATTATTTAACATAGAAATATTAGACCATGATCAATTTAATTATATAACTGTCTATCAAAGAACCGAAAGTAAAGAAAATTGAGTACCAAATATTAAATATATTCAATAGCAAGATCTATACCTAGAAGAAAATATATATCATGAATAGTTTAGTTTTATTAGAAGTAATGATAAAATTAGTATATTGGATGGTATTCTGGTTTGCTAAAACACTAGGATGTAATATACCAGAAATGGATTTGCTTTTGCAATAGAAATTTAGTAGGTCACAAATTTACAGTTCTAAGGCCATGGAAATGTCCATATTAAGGCATCACGGGGAAGATACCTTCTCTGAAGAAACACTGCTGGCTTCCAAGATTCCTCTGTCATGGGGGGAGACACATAGTGACATTTGTTGATCCTTCTCTCCTGGATTCTGTTCTCCCAGTGCCTGTGAATCCTTACTTATTTCTTCCAAGGTGTTTCTTTCTCAGATCTCTGGGTTTTTATTCCAGTAAAGGGATTAAGACCCAACCTGATAGGATTGGGTCACATTTCAATTGAATTAAAAGAACATGGCCTTTTGCAGGGTACATAACAGCTTCAAAGTATCACAGACAGAAAATATCATTGTGAAGTATAGCAAAATGTAAAAATTTATTTTTAAAGATTTGAAAGCAACAAAGAAACAATATTATATTTAAGAAAAGTTAAGAAAATTAGTAAGTATCAGTTTTTTGGGGAGGGCGGATGTGGTGGCTTGGAACTATGTAACCCAGGAAAATATTTTCTTGATCTTGGACTATTCCTGTGGTATGAGCCCATTATAAATAAGACCTTCTGATGTGTTTACTTTGGTTAAGGTGTGGCTCATATGAATCAGGATGGCTTTTAATCCTATTATTGGAGTCATTTATAAGCAGAATGAAGTTCAGACACACAGAAAGAATACGTATTGCTACATGTCAGAAAAATAAATTACCAAAGATTTGCTGGCAGCCAGCCTCCATATGACTACAGGTTTCTGGGAAAAGTATTGCCTAGATGAGATGTGATTTTTAGATCTCAAAACTGTGAACCAATGAAGAGCTTTTGTTCAGTCAAACCATTGCATGGAACATAATTTATCAGCCAGGAAACTAAAATAGATTTTGGTTATTGGTTTTGTTTGTTAAACCTTCCAGAATAAAATATACCAGAAATGGAACAGCTTTGAAAAAGGGAATTTATTAAGTTGCAAGTTTACAGTTCTAAGGCCATGAAAATGTCCAAAGTTAGGTACCAACAAGAGATTACCTTAACTCAAAAAATGCTGATGCTGTCCAGAACACCTCTGTCAGCTGGACAGGCATGTGGCTGGCATCTACTAGGGTCTTTGGCTTGTTGACAACTCTGTCAGCTGAGAAGGCAATCTTTTCTACCTTTCTCTATAGACTTCTCCTTCAAAGTCACCTTCAAAGGTGGCATTTTCCTTTTGCATCTCCAAAGGTTCTGGCTTTTGCTCCTTTCAAAAACTCCAGTGAACTAAACAAGACCCACTTGGAATGGGTGGAGTCACATCTTCATCTAATCAAAACATCACACCCACAACTGAACGTGTCACAATCCCACGGAGATAATCTAATCATATATTTCCAACATACAGTATTGAATCAGAATTAAAAGAAATGGCTACTCCCACAAGATTGAATCAGGATTAGAGCATGGCTTTTCTGGATTCAAAGTACTTTCAAACCAGCAAGCTACCTAATCAAAAGGTCGTACCCACAATTGGGAGGGTCACACCTCCATGGAAACAACCCAATCAAAAGATCCCACCCAGCAACACTGAATCAGGGTTAAAGAACATGGCATTTTGGGGGTGCACAATAGTTTCAAACTAGCACAGTTACAAGAGTGGGGTGGTTCTGTACGAAGACCTAAAATGTGGAAATGGCTTCAGGATTGTCCGATGGGTAGAGGCTGGAAGAATTGTGAGGTGCTTGATAGGAAACACCTGGAAAACTTTGGGGAGACATTTTGTAAATTATGGATGCTAAGGTTATAGCTGGTCAGGGCTTAGAAAGAAATGATGATTGTATTATTGGAAATTGGGAAAAAAGTAATCCTTGTTATAAAGTTGCAGAGAAGTTTGCAAAATGATATTCTGATGTCAGTTTGAGTACAACTTGTAAACAATGAACTTAGATATTTAACTGAAGAGAATCCTAGTTAAGTGAGGAAGGTGCAGCCTGGCTTGTCCTTGCACTTATAGCAAAATGTTGAAAGAAAGGGATAAGCTCTTAAGCACACAGGAACCAGACATTGATGGTTTGGAAAATCTTGTTCCTAGCCAGATAAGGTGCATTGAGACTAGGACCAAAAATGGCTACATCAGAGATGTCCCTGCACTTTTCAGAAGTGACACCACTGAGACTTGGGCTCCATGTGAGGATTTAACTGAACCACCCTTCTCTGAAGAGGGTGTAGGTGAATATGTACCCAGTCAGCATTGCAGTGGTAGTTAGGATTGCAGGTGTAGTTATCCAGAAAAGATGTGTGGAAAGTCCTGTCTGGTTTGCACCATTGCAAACTGCTTGCAAAGGCAACAACGTTTTTGGTTTGTTTTGCTTTGTTTTTTTGAAATTGTATGTGCAGAACCACTGCTAGTTTGGATTGAAAAGGACAGAGAGGAAATGAATAAAGAAAGAGTGATTTCAAGGGCAGAACCATGAAAACAGCATCCTGGGCCAATGAAATATACACACACCAAGAGAGAGGATCTACCCATGTGTGTGAAATGGACAGGTACATCACTGTACTTGGAAGGGAAAGGCCTTGTGCCCTGCTGTTGAGGGACAATACTGCTACCCCAATGCTTGGTGGTGGTGGGCCTGTGTCTAGTTGACATGGAGGGCCTGGCCACCATTTAATGCTTGGGGAATGGGGGAGGGGTCTATACCCTGGTGTTAAGGGTGAGCATGACTACTGCACCTATGCTTGGAAGGGGTTGGGCTGCTGCTCCATCAGACCTGGAGGATAACCTGTCTGTCCATAGATGACATTTTGAGACAATTTGAAATGAAGCAAGAGATAAAATCAAACATGTACCATTGTTCCTGAAATTGTGAGTAAATATTCATACCCCCAAGGTCATTAATTAAATATAAAAAGTCAAATAGATATTTTTCTATAAATTATTCAATCAAGAATGAAATTGAAATTTTCATTAAAATTGGATCAATAAGAATTTATAGCCCACTAATCATAATACCCACACACAAATATGCAAGCACAGAGATATTTTTAAATGTATTTATCAGCAAAAAAGAAAAGGATTCCAGAAGAAAATCCTGATATGCAAGCTTAAGAGAAAAAAAAGTTACCTATGTGCATGACATATTTTTAAATTTTACTGGAAAATTAAAATATAAAATGCGAGGTATTAAAATATTTAAGTATAAAAATATTGGATAAATGTAAACCAAGAGGCTACTGATTAAATTTAAACATCCTAAGGTTCCTATTTGTTTGAGCACAGGGTATAAACAATAGACTTTGTTAAGCTTTCTTCTCAAAATTTTAGACAAAACCATTAATAGAAGAAAAATAAAAGAGACAAAACTTAAATTGGTAAATGTAAATGGACTGGTTGAAAATCAATACTTTCCAAAGAAACCAATAGTGAATATAAAGAATACATGTATATCTGTATACATGTATACACACATGCATATTTATGTTAACATAAACCCCTATCAAAGTAAAAATGATGACAGGGATTCTTCTGAGTCCTTTATAATTTGACTTAGTGTAGTCCTGTAGGAAAGAAAAGCTGCAGAATGATCCAAGTGCTAGTATATTAATTTGTGAGTTTCAAACCCAGATAAGTGAAGAGAAGAGGTTAAGTGCAAAGACAAGGAAAGAAGGAATGAAATATGATGCTATGTGTTAGTCTTCTGGCCAACAGGAAGAAAAAGAAGCATAATAAAACTTAGAACAGTAGATGGGTAAGTAGGCTTATTTGCTTAGAATGCAGGATTTCTTAACAGCTTCAAGGTAACCAAAATTGGGTAACCACAATTCCAAAGGAGAAGCAGATAGCTTCTGTTGTCCTTGGCATAATGACAAAAGGGTCAATTCATTAAGAAGATTTTACAGTCTTCAATGTGTATACACAGAAAAGCAGGCCCTCAAAGTTCATGAGCAAAAATGAAAAGGAAATATACAAATCCACAATAAGAACTGATGAGTAAAACTTTCCTGTTTCCAGAATTGATAGAACACGTTTACCGAAAATCCATAAGATTATAGAAGACTTTAACAAAAAAATTCCTCAGCTTGACCTAATTGACATTTATAACTATCTACACTCAAAAGTTAGCACTGTTTTTTTCAAATGTAGACAAATAAGTTCACTAAATAGTCCATATGCCAGAGCCAAAGTGTAACACTCAACAAATTTAAAAGGCTTGAGCATATACACAGAATGCTCTCTGTTCACAAAAGAATAAAAGAAGTTATCCATAATAAAAATGAAATTATAGAAAGTCCCCAAAAAGTGACAGATTGAATAACATTATTTTAAATAACCACTTCCAAAAGCGCATCATCAGTCTCTATAGCTGGCAGGCAGGAAGCAGGATTTCATGATCATTCTGAGAAAACCACCCCATACCCAAATGCAGATAGCTCATGTGTGGGATGGAAATGAGGGAAAGGAATTGAAGGAAGTCAAATCTCCTGAGGATATACCAAGTCTGTATTACTTGTCTTTAACCCAGGACTCTCAGAAACAGGTTGCTCTGACATAAACAATAAAACAATGACAATAATTATGACAATGACTAAAGATAGAGAAGTTTCTAACACACATAATCCAAATTCAAAAATACTACTCACAAATGAGAGAAGACAATCCTTCTCCCAAATATGAAGAAAACTTTGGGATCTTTATAAGAAAAATATGAATTTCATATTTCAAAAGAACTATACTAATATTTCTGACCACAAAACAATTAAATTAAATTAAATCTTTATTGAGTAAAATTATGATATAATTAGGAATTAATAAGAGTAAAATAAAAACAGTGCTTGGGCTACACTTAAACTGTAGTTATAGTTTTATAGTAGTAGTTATTTATATATAGTTATATATAATTATATGTAGTAATATATTTAGTAATATGTATTCATGTTCGTATCTAATCTGAGAAGTTAATTCTAATAAAATTTTTAATTATATTGAATGCAAAAATTTCCATATAAAGAAAAAGCCATTTTAAGCAGAAATGCAGAGCTTTGCTTGTCTATAGCAACCCAAGTTGCATCAGTACCTATGAAAATTCCCTATAGCAAAGCCACATACTAAAAGCTTCTAAGGAATGTTAAAAAAATGTTTTACGTATTTAAAAATTCTTCCAGATATTAGAAAAAGGAAGAACAAGATTTACTTTGTGAGGTCAGAATAATTTTAACAGAAAAAGAAATCATACTAGAAAAATTAAAGGTTGATTTTCCAATCTCACATAAACAGATATCCAAAATTAATATGCAAAATAGTAGTTAATCACTGCTGAATACTGTATAAGGAGAAAATTCATCATGACCAATCAATTTTATCTAGGAATGAAAGTTTTGTTGACTATTTGAATAATAATAATAATAAGTGATTCAACAGACAGCTGATAAAAGAAAAAATCATCAAAATGGCAGGATAACAAAATCATTATATTCCAATATCTATTCATTATGCATGTGTACAGCAAACTGTGAATAAAGAGAAATAGTTTTGCTTGTATAAAGTATAATTTTCAAAAGCCTAATCTAAACATAGGTAATAGAGAAAGGTTTAGAACACTCAACATGAAATCAGAAATTAGATAACATTATTTTTATTTGACCATGTACCTGAGGGACTAGTCTGCACAGTTAAACATGAAAATAAAATAAATGGCATACAAACAAGAAAGGAAGAAACAAAACTACGTCTGTGCAAAAATAATTAGACATTTCTGAAAGAAAGCCCATGATAAAAACCATCAGAATGTATAAGAAAGTGTAAAAATGTTGCTAGACATAAGATCATTATTTTAAATTGTTTTATAAAATTAAATATAAAGTAAATATGTATCTAAGAATTAAACTAAATATCTCCAGCCTCTTATAGTAAAATAATAAAAATTGTACTGGAAAATATTAAGTTAAACTAATAGAAAAAGAAATAGATCAATGGCCTCAAGTATAGAGCAAAAGAATAGGCTCAGACAAATTCAAGAAAATTGAAAAATTGAAGTGGTGGCATTATAGATCAGAGGAGTAAGATGGGAGAACTAAGTCAATAACTGATGTCAGGGTATAAGGCTAACCATATGAGAAAAAACTGGATTCTAAATTGTATCATGCACAATTATTATATCCATATTGAATAATAATTATATTATATATTAACATAAAACAATTGCAATTATTACATTATTGATATATATTAAACTGTGTATTATACCTGCAATTATATAATTTAAACAGCAATAATGATATAAATTATTTTTATTATAAGTAATGTTCATTGAATACCTATTTATGACAACTAATGATGAGGCCTTTACATAAATTAAATATTTAATTCTTGTGAAAAATCAGTGAGTCTATATTTCAATTATTCATATTTTCCACCCTTGCAGACTGTAGCACAGAAATAACCAACATACTCAAAGTTATCAAACTACTTAATTTGGCAAGATATTTTTCATCTATTGTGACCCATAATCAGTTATTCCAAATGCAGGAACATATTCTACATACATTCTTGAACATGCATATGATGCCGCATGTATAAGATTACCCATGACAGCATTGATTGTAAGAAAAAAATGTGCAAATCAGTTAAATATCAACCGCAGAAGAAGACTTAAATAAACTAGATAATATTTATCCTCTAGCATACCTTAAAGCAATAAGATTAATTACTTCAGGTTAAAACAGTAACATTGATAATCATGCAGACTTAATTTTGGATGCGAAAGGAATTAACAAAAGAAAATATCCACTATGTTGCCAAGTTTATATTGTTTGAAAGCATAAAATGTGACAATACACATTTTAAGCACATATATAAAATAAAGTTTGTCAAAAAAAAGCAAGGAAGTAGAAAAATATATTTTCACCTCTGTTGGCTACAAGCAATAAGGATAGTATAATTATATTTTTGTGATGGCTTTTGTGCCTTATTATTTAGTAACTTGGAGTATGTATTATTTATAACTTAGTTCTATAAACTATTTGTGGGTTAGTATGCCAATTGCATTGCATGTTTTTAAAATTGTGTGATGTATATTTACTTTTTTTTTCTTTTTTTGTATGGGCATGTTCGGGGAATCGAATCTGGGTCTCCGGCATGGCAGGTGAGAATTCTGCCACTGAACCACCATAGCACTGCCCTATGTTTATTTATTTATTCATTTATTTATTTATTTATTTATTTATTTATTTATTCATCTTTAATGGGCATGCTCAGGGAATTGAACCTGGGTCTCCAACATGGCAGGTGAGAATTCTGCCACTGAGCCACTATCACACCATCCCGTACATTTACTTTTGAAAGTAAAAGTACTTTTTAGTCATATGTGTGTATACACACATCTATTTCACTAGATATACATATGTACATATACATATGTATATACAGTTCTTTATTAGAGAAGTTGTGGATTTATAGAACAATTATGCATGAAATGCAGGATTCCTACACACCACCCTGCCACTAACACCTCGGTGTGGAACATTTGCATCAATTGAGAAAAGCACACTTTTATAACTATACTATGCTATTGACTAGAACTCATGCTTTAATTTAAGGTTTACTGTTTGTGTAGAGTAGTTCCATGAATTTGTTTTTAATTTTTATTACCATACATACAACCTAACATTTCCCCTTTGAATCATATTCAGAAATATATTTGTGCTGTTAATTACATCCATTATCAAAACATTTCCCTGTACATTTTAAGCCTTAACTTCCCATTCCTTATCCCTAGTACATTGCCTGGTAGACTATATCCGAAGTATAGAAACATTATAATGTTTCCTAATTATTTCGTATCAGTGAATATTTATGATACAATGTTTTTCTTCTGGTGTCTGGTTTCTTTTACTCAACATGATGCCTTAAAGTTCATCCATGTGGTTCTATGCATCAGTACTTCATTCCTTTAAGCAGTTGAATAGTATTCTATTTACGTATATCATTTTATTTTTCCATTCATCAGTTGACAGACAAGGGTTGCTTCTATCTTCTGGTGATTGTGAATTATACAGTTAAATAAACTCAAAGTGGATCAAATACACATAAGAGTCAAAACTATCAAACTCCTAGAAGAAAACATAAGAATGCATATTTAGGACCTTGTTTTAGGCAGTGGTTTCTTGGATTTTGCATCCAAGCAACAAGAACAACAAAATAAAATAAATGGGACCACATTAAAATAAATAAATAAACTTTTCTGCCTCAGAGGACTTTATCATGAACATACAATGATAACCTAAATAATAGCAGGAAATATTTGGAAACCACATATTTGATAAAGGTTTATGATACAAAATATACAAAGAAATCCTTCAACTTATCAACAACAACAAAACAAAACAATTAAAAATAGGTAAACACATCTCTAAAGAAATACACAAATGACAGAAAGCACATGAAAAGATGCTAAAGATCATTAGACTTTGGGGAAATGAAAATTAAAGCCACGATTGCACACTAGTCCACATATATTCAAATGGCTGCCATTAAAAAAATGGGAAATTACAGGTATTAGAGAGCTTTGCAGAAAAACAGGAACCTTCCTTCATTGCTGGTGGCAATATAAAATGGGGCAGTTGCTGTGGAAGATAGTTTGGTGGTTCCTCAGAAAGTCAAGTTTAAAATTATCATATGACCTGGCAATCCAATTACTAGATAAATATCCAAAAGAATTGAAAACAAAGACTCAAACAAAAGTTCATATCAGTATTGTTTACTATATATATAATATTTGCATACACACATAATACACTTATTTATTTATTGCAATTAAATGTAGCAAAAATTAATTGGCAGATTTTCTGCTATAAAATATAATTTTCTCAATTAAAAACTATGTAAAATTTCCTCTAAAATACACATTATTTTTGTTATGAAGAGGTACATTTTCATAAAATCATAGAGCTTGGAAGCATAAATACTATAATATTGAATTCCTTAAGGAATAGATATGAATGGACGCTGAACTATTTTTTGAAGTTTTGCTTGATTGTCAACTTACTTGAAATAGTAGAATTCCTGTTCCCTAGTAAAAGAAACACTGAGAATTTACAGTATTTTACAGCAAGAAAGAACATAGCTATCATCAGCATTTTGTCTTCAATGGTAAGATATATAATGAAAGATCCTATTCATGATTTTACATATATAAATGTATTTATCATAGGAAAATTAATAAATACCCAAAATAATCAGAGATATTGAGTGAAGTTTTCTAATGAGAAAATCTAAAAAAAAAAAAAAAAGTTTTTGCATCCAAAATTATCATTGCTACAATCTTTTTAGAATCTGTAAGTCAACTCCTGTCATCCTTAAAGCAATCAGAGATGTATTCTCCAAATGATTTACTCTACTCATGGGTAATGAATCTAAAACTAAATGAAACATGAAGCAGGTTAAGCATGACAGACCTAATTCAAGTGTGGATCTGCAAATGTATTTAAAAAACTGAAGATATTCTAACACTGTTTGCATTTTTCCTTATTTGTAAAGCAGTGAACCGTGACCTCTGCTCTTGGCAGGTGTAGCATGGGGCCTCTGACCCTCAGAGCAATCAGACTACATCTACTTTTGTGAGTGGGTAAGTGCTGTTTGATCTTAATTGGTCTTTTAAGTGAGATTTTTGCCTTAACAATGAAGTCCTTGACTAAATATACATGAATAACACCATAAGAAAACCAATTCTTTCTGCTTTGGGAGAGCTTAATAATCATATTTTATATGTAAACTATACATAATCATGTTATATATATATATATATATGCATATGTGTATGTACATGCCTGTATATATACATGAAAACATAATTTTTATATTTTGATTATATTTTGGCAGTCTAAAAGATAAAATGGAACAAATAAAGGAAAAATGGACAAATTTTTCATTTAAAGAAATGGACTTATGCATGTATTAATAGATTTAATTTATGCATATATCCTAATATCCCTTTCATAATGCATTCAAAATTATCATTAATGTATCATCTAATAAATATCTAATGGTAAATACCACCAGTAGATGATGTCATTTTTTATACATTGATAGCGTTTGAATAATATTTGTTAAATGAATAAAAGTATGTGGAATCATGTTGCTTTTCCTTTCATGGAAATATAAAAATAAACTTTTATCACCTATTCTCTCTTAAGACTCTAGTATAACTCTCTGCCCTAAGATAGGAAGAATGAAATCAAGGGTGGAACTATAAATGTTTGATTTTGAATAAAACCACGTGCAAGGAAATTTGTAGAATCTTTTAATTTCAACAATGCAATATAAAATTCAAATTACTCCTTCATTCTAGTATTCTTTCTCCCCATTATTTTTCATTTATCCTTTATTTAATTCAGCCTTTCATAAAATGCATTATTTATTGATTATACTTTCAAAAGTGTATTATATCTGAGAATTTGTTTCATGGGTGAAGTTTTACAGAAAATGAAAAACAAATATGCAGACAAAATGTTATATACAGTACTGATTAAAATGTTATGTGTATAAGTGATTTTGTTTTTTAAGTTAGGAAAGCTTTTTAAGGATATTTGAAACTATCAATCGAGTCAAAAGAGGAATACATATGTTATTTTATGTGGGACATCAGGAAGAAGATATTTAAGGTAGAATTATCATGTACATAGAAAAATGATAAAGCAAGGTTGGTTCATTAAGTTTCAAATAGTTTTAACACTTCATGAAGGAAAAGGGAAGGGAACAGGAGAAAAAACTGAGAAGACTAGAGAACGATGCAAATTCTGTCCAAGTCATAAATGCAATTTTATATTAAGGTTCATCATGAATAAGAGCAAATAAGAATATTGAAATAAGGAATCTGACACAGGGTGTGGGTAGCAGTACAGTGTAAGGTTCTGAAAGAAGTGATGCTGAAATCAAGAACAATAGCAAAAGTTCATTAAACAAATGCTCAGTTGATTAAACAAAGTAAAAATAAAATAGAGAGGGGAAGCAAAATACTCAGGAAATAGATTTACATGTTCTTCATTGTTGCTTAAACACAACAGGTGAAGTAGAGGAGATAATCTAGAAAGATATCTGTGTTTCTGTTTTGTGCAAGAGATGTATGGGGTGGGCCACGGTGGCTTAGCAGGCAAGAATGCTTGCCTGCCATGCCAGAGGACCCAGGTTCGATTCCCGGTGCCTGCCCATGTAAAAAAATAAATAAATAAAAAATTAAAAAAAATATTAAAAAAAAAAAAAAGAGATGTGGAGCTGCCAGGTATCAAGTTACAGTTTGGAGAAATCTATGGTAAAATGCTTGGTAGGTCACATTTGGACATCATTGACTTAAGGTTCTCCTGGGATTATAGGTAACAAAGGATATTGAGGGTGGAATTTAGGAATAAAGTTTTTTCTGGTGTTATCAGTTACATACTTAAGATTTGCCAAAAAAGTTTAAAATAATGCAGCCATTATCTTAACTATTACTAGTACTATTTTTCAGGGAATGGAATGAGTAAATTTATCTGTTAAAAATACATTGGAAAAGCATGTATTCATTTAGTAAGCAAAGGTTATGGATGATAAAAGAAATGGCTTTATTGAAGAAAAGGACAGTAAAAAATTTAAGTGATTTCTAGTGAATCAAAAGGCTAAATAAGATGAGTGATATTTGCCTATTGGAAGAGTATACAAATCTATGGCTCATGGGACTGGCACCCATTTTGTAAATAATGTTTATTGGAACAGAGATACATCTATTCATTTCTGTAAGATCTATGTCTGGGATAACAATAGAGTTGAATAGCTGTGACAGACTATGATGTCATAAGAGTTTTAAATATTTGCTGCTTGCCCTTTATGAAAAAGTCAACATTTTATCTATTGAATTTGACAATTTGGAGATAATTATTTCAATTAATAAGGAGAGCATAAATGAGATTACAGTATTTTTAACTATTTTGGATTTTTGTAACTATTGTATTAAAATATAAAAAGTTGATGATATAAAATTTATTAATTCAAAAATAGGCTAAATATTTGTGTTTATCTTCAAGTAATCTATATATGTAAAAGAATTAAAGTGAAATGTTTCTTAATTTACCAAGGAAATATAGAAGATGCTG
This sequence comes from Tamandua tetradactyla, assembly GCF_023851605.1. NCBI lineage: Eukaryota > Metazoa > Chordata > Mammalia > Pilosa > Myrmecophagidae > Tamandua > Tamandua tetradactyla. The sequence goes on from NC_135335.1 coordinate 74,558,407, forward strand.
AAACTGACTTAAAGTAGAAATTCTCAACTTTTGATGTGCAATAGAAAAATTTAAAGATATCAATGTTTCAATCATACTTGCAATGATATGATAAAATGGTTTGAGTATAGCATTGATAGCAGAGGCTTTTTTTTTTTTTTTTGAATGGGCAAGCACAAGGAATCAAACCCAAGAACTGTGCCTGCTGAGCCACTGTGGCCCACCCGATATCAGAGTTTTTAAAATTTTTCCTGCACTATCTTCTTTAGTAACCTAGGAAGATATTATTACAGTGAAATTTGACACACAGCATTCTATGAATAAAGTTATTTCTAGAACAGAAAGTGGCCCACAGAAACTGCTTTATGCTTTGTATACTCTTTAAAAGCAAAACTACAATGAATAAACCAGAACAATGAACACTTCCTCATTTTCCTCATTTTAACTCATTATTTTATTTTTTCTTAGAGAAGTTGAGGATTGACATAAAAATCATGCATAAAATACAGAGTACCCATATTCTACTCTATGATTTACACCTTGCATTGATGTAGTATATTTGTTACAATTGATGAAAGTGTATTTTTATAATTATATTATTGAATATATTCCATGGTATAAGTTAGAGTTCACTGTGCAATATTTTCTGACACAATCTGCAATGGAATTCTGACTCCAACTACTGAAGTTATTTCAGACTCCACAATTAATAGCACAGTTCCCATAAACTACCCTTACTTCAGATACCAGCTAAAAGCTGGGGATTGAGAGCCACCCACACTTCTAACTGGCTACAAATTCAGGGAACCTATCACCCTTCCTGTATGATAATTCACTATAGCAAATCATAAAATTCAGGAAAGCCTATTGTTAGTAATACAGTTATATTACAGCAAAAGGATAAAAATAAGAAGACAAAAGAAAAGATACATAGAGTGAAGTCTGACAAAGTCTCAAACATGAGTTCCTGGGTCATTTCCCAGTGGAATCAGAATATGTGTCATCTCCAATCTTCCTCTCCTCCCTAGATATAAGAGTGATATGACCTGAATCAAACCCTAATTATGTGATTGCAAAACCCTAATTATGTTCTTGGTCTTTCTGAATTGGCCAGAACCTATTCTAAGTCTATGGGGGTGGGATGGCTGGTTCTACTCTGAGTCATCTGCTTAGTATAAACTGTCAGGTGTGATCTAGGCCTCATCATGATTAGCAGAAGATATTCATACCATGGAAAATTGCAAATACTTAAAGGATATATCTTTCAGGAACCAAGCACAAGGACTAGCCGAGGTTGTGTTTTTTTTGTTTTTTTTTTTTTTTTTAATTATACAGCAGTGCCCATGTAATTTTAATGGGCAGTAAAATTGAGACGCACTAGGCCAAAGTGTTGGTAAAAATCAGTGACTGGGACAATTCTGACATTTAATTTTGAAGATGGTATATTCCTAATAAATTAAATTGTGCTATGATGATTAAATAAACAAAACCATATATTAAGGGAACAGGAAATGGGGGACAGATTATTAAATATGATAAATAGTTCAGAAAAATGCTCAATAAAATTATCTTCTTTTAAAGACCCAGGTGAGATTAAATTGTGCACATGGGGATGATCCAAGACAATGTCCCTATTTCAAACACTTTAATTTTACCTTCAAAATGTCTTAGATTCCTTAGGACTTCACCATCTTTGGAGGGCATTAGTCTGCCTATCACAATGGGCAAATGATCAAAATGATCTGGGTGGCAGAATTGAAGTTTATACATGGGGTCAGTAATATGGACTTCCATTTGTCCAAACAGCCCTGACTACAGCCACTGCTGAATACCGAGCCAGAATTTCAGATATTAATAGCAGTCCTGGATTTGGTATTAAAGAGGTCATTCCTTCTATGTGATAGGAATTTGCCTTCCCTGTTCACAGTCTTCTGGGAAAAGCAACATGTTTCAGAATTTCTAAATCCCCATCATGGTATTCTACATAGTATTACTTCTGACCAGAAAAGCAATTTATAGCAATCCAAGTATGCCAATTAACTCATGCTCATAGAATTCACTGCTCTTGCTACATTTCTCAAACACCTGGCTTGATTGAATGATGGAATTATCTGTCCAAGGTTCATTTATGTTGTGTCACATTTGTATAACAGAAAAACATCCCCTGGAATGTGGTACCTACAACTTCTATGTGGCATGTCTTACAGAATTTAGCCTGTGCCATGATGCAGCAACAACATACTGCTAATTCTTAAATAGCCCAGAATCATGGCTTAAAAGTAAAGATACAGAGTGGAAAATTGTTTCTTTCATTATTACTCTTAACAATTCACTAAGGTTTACTTTGCTAAAGAAACATTATTTTAATTAAAATATCTAATGCTAAGATCTTGGTTGCAAAATACCATTGTCCAATAAAAAAACAAAAAACAAAACAAGGATACCTGGATGTCATGGTTAGGGACACGTGTCAACTTGGCCAATTTGTGGTACCTGTTTATCTGATTGGGCAAGCGCTGGCCTGTCTGTTGCAATGAGGACATTTCATAGGATTAGGTCATGATCACGTCAGCTGCATCCACAGCTGATTCCATTTGTAATCAGCCAAAGGGGAGTGTCTTCTGCAATTAGTGATGCTAAATCTAATCATGGGAAGCCTTTTAAGGAGGACTCAGAGGAGATAGGTTCCATTCCTGCTTTGGCTGGTGAGCCTCTCCTGTGGAGTTCATCCAGGTCGTGGGCTTCACAGCCTGCCCTGTAGCTTTTGGACTCTGCGTTCCTGCGGTCACGTGAGACACTTTTATAAATTTTATATTTGCAAGTGTTCCCTGTTGATTCTGTTTCTCTAGAGAACCCTAACTAATACACTAGAGAAATAAATAATCCTATGGCTGGGGAATAAAAAATGCCAGATTATTCCAGGGCATCTTCTGGTGCCAAAAACTAAATAAATGCTCAGAAAGCAATGGTGAAAGTTCAAAAGTTTTAAGAAGAGGAACCAAATTAAAAGGGCTTATATTGGATCAATCTGAAACAATCTGAGCAACAACAAAGAAGATAGGGATTGATTATAGCTCATAGACTGAAATAAATTTCATAAGTACATGCAGATTTAATTAATTAAAATGAGGAGAAAAGAAAGGGTCTTCTGTACAATAGAATTCCAGTTAATAAACATGGAACAGTGACGGAAACAGAAATCACCATTTGGCAAATATCACTGCAATGATTGCTTCAAGCAAGAATCATCAGTAGATACGAAATTTAGTGGATGAATGTATGATAAAAAGCATTATATTTTAAAAGTATGTATGCACAAAATAATTATTAGTTATAAGGAAAAAATACAGTTGTAACAATCCCAGCAGGTACCATCTAAGCCACGCAAATTATGTTACATATTAACATCTTGTGCTTTTTGACATGATTGTGGAGTAAATTGCTGTATGGTGCATCTCAAGGGACACAAGTCAACAAGTGAGATTCTCAACAAATGGCCACTTTATCACTTCCATGGCACAAAGGATCCAAAAACACAGGGGAAGAGGACCCATCATGGCCAACCCCAGGGAGGACAACTGCTTGGGTCAGTGTCAGTGAATGGCACTTCCACATGCCCTGCTTTTTGTTGTATATGAAGGATGCTGAGATGCCTAAATGTGGGAGAAGGGGCCCTGCCACTGAGCGAAAAGCAAGTATAAAGCAACCTCTGGGCAGAGTTTCTTCTCTGGCAAGCAGATGGACTGACTTCATCTGGGTTTTGGATTCGAGGTACAGATAGATCTTTCAATTAGATGCAACACTCCCTAGTCTGTGAAATTAAAATAGACTGAAGTATCTGCATATAGACAAATGGTATACGGGAGGAGTGTAGTCAAGGACTGGGAGATGACCACTGAGTGTGTCTGTTATTTTCCCAGCAATGATGCAATGAAAAGGATGCAATTTCAATTTTGCATTATCTCTGTCAAAATTATGATCCAAGTATGTTGAAAAATTGAAGACAACCAAAGTGAAGCACAAAACAATTGGCTAGTACTCAACAAGTATGTCAAGGCCGTGAATGACAAAGAGTAAGAAACTCTCCTAGAATAAAGAAGAATAAGACAACGTGATCCTGGACCAGAACACGGACATTAGAGGGACAATTTGAAAATGTTTTGTAGATTAGTTTTTGATATTGCATGAATGTTAATTTCATGATTATGAGTTTGCACTGTGGCTATGTAAAATCTTAACATATAGGAACTCTTTTTGAAAATTATATGGAGTATTTCAAAATAATTTTGCAACAATTTCATTTTCTCTTGGCATATGTATGTGCTCAAATATTATCTTAAACATAGATAACTAATTCAAATATAACTAATAACTTTTGTTAATTAAGGCTTAAGGAAAGCTATCATCTCAGAAGAAGTAATAAATGATTCTTGTTTGAAGGCAGAAATTATCAGCAGTAATGAACTGATAAGCTAAAATAGACATCATACAGTTATTGTGGGCCTAAAAGTGAAGATTTGATATATGAGAGTAGAAAGTGTGGTTTGTTTCACTGACTCCTAAATGGTGATTTCATAGTGGAATTTGGGAAAGAATCTAAAAATTCAGAAGCTAAGGGAATAGGGAATGGGAATGTCAGTGACTGAAATGAATTACCATTGATTCAGGCTGGTTTTGGAAACCACATGGAACTGATTAACCCGGCAAACAGAGTTACAGAAACATGCTGGTGATAATAATATGATAATTGGGTAATGAGACCAAGGGAATAAAAAATGGTGAAGTTAAGAATTTTTATTCAGAGAATTTAAGTTATTTGAAATGGTACAATTCTGAGTGACAACATCTAAAAATGCATGGAAATGTATATTTCAAGTTCAATAGAAAAGGGATGAAAACATTTGGGGTTACGTTGTGAAACAGTCACTTATAAGTTAAAATCCTACCAGTATATTGCAAAAATTAAAATGCGTTGGAATATTCTGTGCCAGGATTTAAATATCACAAAATCTCCAGGAAATGAATTTATATGTCTAACATAGAGAAAGTTCATTAAATCATTTTATTCTCAATATTTTGTATTTTCGATTGGTTTGAATTACTTCATGAGTTACGTTTTTAATTAGTGAAGTAATGTATAATGTATACTTGAAATTTATAAAGTTAATAAGGAAGTTATTCATCTGTTCAGTATTTTAATTTGGTATATATTAATAGAAACCACAAGCTCATCATCCTAAACAATTCTAGTCCTTTATTTTATAAACACACTTAGCTGTATTTACCCAAGAAAATCATGCTCCTCAATCTACTCCATTCCTATGGATGCAAACCCATGATAAGTAAGAACTTTTGATGAGGCTATGGCAGTTAAAGTGAGACTCACCTCATTCAGGATAGATCTTAATTTTGTTACTGGAATCCTTTATAAGAAAATGAAATTCAGAGAGTGAATGTCATGAAGCCATGAGCTGAAAGAAATGAAACTTATAAGAGAAAACAGAGACCAGCTGATGCTGCCTTGTGTCTTGCCATGTAGCAGAAGAGCCCAGGATGACTGGCAGCTGGTTTTTGGAAAGAAAGCATAATCTTGATGATGACCTGATTTGGACATTTTCCTCACCTCAAAATGTAAGTTAGTAAATTCCCATTGTTTAAGTCAAACCATTTCATGGTATTTGCTTTGTGCAGCTGTATTAGTGTGGGTTCTCTAGAGAAACAGAACAAACAGGAGATATTTGTAAATATGAGCTTTATAGAGGTGTCTCACAAAACCCTGGGAATGAAAGAGTCCAAAATCCACAGGGCAGGCTGCGAAGCCGGAAGCTTTGATGAGGGGTCTGGAGAAACTCCAGAGGAGAGGCTCTCTGGCTCAAGAAGCAGTGAGAAATTCTCTCTTTTTCCTTAAAAGACTTCAACTGATTGATTGGGTTATCTTGGTGGTGAGAGACATGCCTTAGCTGATTGCAGATGTAATCAGCCACAGATGAAATCAACTGATGGGTGACTTAATAAACCAGCCTCTGGTTTATCAACCAGCCATGAATTATCCTTGCAGCAATGGCCAGTCCAGTGCTTGCCTGACCAGAAAACTGGGCATCATCACATGGTCATGTTGACACCAGAACCTAACCATCAGAGCAGCCTAGAAAACTCAAACACTTGCTTATCAGACTATACCAATAATTCCTAAAGACACATTTATGGAGGGATTATATTTGTTTTCAAAGTACCAGTGTTATGTATAAAGAAAATGCTTTTTTTAAAGCACACATCATAATATCATAATTACCTTCATTTGTCGGGTATAACATTTCATATACTACTAAGAATGGGAAACAGCTGAAAATTAAAATGGGATTAATGCTTTTATGGTAAGATATAATTTCAGACACATTAAATATGAAAATTAATATGAGTATTAGAATCCTTATGTATTCTAATTTAAATAGGAAAGAATCATGTGATGTTGTATATTAAGATATTTTGAAATAGGGATTTTCTACCATGGGAGAAACACAAATGAAAAATGACAAAAATAACTTTTTTTTTTTATCTCAAACTTTTTGAGTCTCTCTCCATGGCTGATTTAGCACAACATGGCAACCATTTTCTGAATTGTAACTAGTGACCTGAAAAGCTAATGAATCTGGTTAGGCATTTTTAAACTTTCTCCCAGGGAATAACATAAATACATGGAGAATCTGATTGTTTGTATTTTGAAATTTACATACCAAAATGATGAGATGTGCTTTTATATATTGAGAAAATAAATACACACTGTTCAAGAAATTGTTGTTTACTTTCCTCTAAAAGGATAAAATTATTTTTCTTCAGAGATTTTCAAGTTATTTTAATATTTCTTGAAAAACCTGAAGACACAATAGAATAGTATAAATGGAACCACATTTTCTGATATTAAAGTACAATTTCTAAATAGACTCCATAAGATGTGATACGCAGCTTTTATATAATTTTCTTTGCAAAATACATTAACTCTTACTTTAGTAATGGAATGGTGTAGTATTAAAATAATAACTTGTTCTAAATGCTTTCATTGACTGCATGCAATTCTAAATACTTCACTGCCTACACTTTGCAAGTGGTTTAAATCTCATATCTTATTGAAAATTATGACATGAAAATATAGAGATAATCTGTGGTAGCTGAACTGAGCAATCTGTCATATACTTCTCTGCGCAGGGCTGGCCACATTTCCAATATGCTGCTTTTGTTAATGAGCTAAAACAATGGTTTTATTTTCTATGACTTTAAGCAAGCATTTGGTTGTGACAGGCACAGGGTTTGATGTGTGAAATAATAAATGGGCATCCCAGCTAAACAACTTGTTAAATATGTCATTTCTAGAAAGTCATTAATTTTTTCAGTTTGTTACCTATATATTAAACAGAGGTGAGAATTATAATAATCTGACAGAGTTGTTTGTACATTCCAAATGGGGTTCTGTGAAAATGTTTTTTAACAGTCTAACACGTTACATGAGGCTACATGTTGTTGAGTTAATGTTGTAACAGAAATTGGTATATTTGGAGAAGTTGTCATGGAAGAGAAGGCACCTGCCATCAAGAAAAATAATCTAGAGGGAGAAATAGCTACATTGTCCATTGATAATTTTAAAAGATTGACTTTGAAGTTTTGAACTGGGATGCATCTGCAATTAATGTAAAATTTTATGGTTACAGAAAATATGATAATCTACCCAATCATTTTATTACTGGCTTCCGAGATTCCAAATACCTAAATAGAATGCTCATTTCATCCAAATACTCTAGAAATTTTTATCATTTGGATTGCTCAGCAAGTCCATTAAACTCATTAATTGTACCTGAGATCTAGGAAGAAGCCTTTGCTTTTTGGAGAATTCAGGCCATTTGGAGCTTCTTTTCAAAATAAATGAATTCAGGATAGTCAGCATGATGATTTAAATAGAGAGTCATGAGAAACACAGCATTGAAGTTTAAAAATGCTTTATGTATGTCCCAAAGTGAATATTGTCCAGATTTATTTTCATGCTCTCATTGTAGCAATGTAATCCAAAAGACTAAATTATTATTGTGGATTTCAAATTGTATAAAGACCAAATTAGTGCTATTAAATTTTCTGACTTCTTATTTGAAATTAAAAACAAATACCCACTTGGATGTCAGAATTTAGACTTATATATATACATATAACCATAGGTGGGTCCTAAAAGATCCCCCTCTATTGCTCAGTGACTCATATATCCGTAGGCAATTGAATTCTTTTGTCAACAATGACATATATTCATTTTTTCACAGAAAATAGAGCTGATAAAATTATCCATTTCACTTTTCTTTCTTTTCTCATGAATGTACAGAACCACAGAATAAATCAATTTTTGTTAAAATAATGAAAAAATAATTTTCAAAGATTGGATATTTTAAAATATTGAATGATTTTAAATATCTAAAGTATTTCGTTATCCTTCATTTGTAGATGTTATTTTTCCTAATATTGTCTCAAAACCTTGTCTAAAATGGTCATTTGGGTTGAATTTTATAACTTTCCTGTCAGTTCAAAAATCTGTGATAAAATATATATTCTTTCTATACTCTGCAACGCCAGACCTGCAAATCCAAGAAGTTATAATAAAATAAAAGATAATGGTGTGGATATCCCAAATCCTTTTATGATGAATATATGACAAAAATAGAGCTGTTAACTCTTTGAGAAAATTTGACATTGTCTCCCCGGCTTTACAATCAAATCCCTGCTATCGGTTGAAATTTTCAAAGTTTATACCTTCCATTTTGTAGGTTAAGAAAAGGAGTTTCTCACAGGAATTTAGCTCAAAGTTGCTTGAAAATTCTAAATTCTTCCTAGAATACTAAAATCATAGCTATTGAATATTTTACAGATATATATCAAAGAGAATTTGTTGCTGTGCCTTATCAGCACAGCTGACCCCAATTTTTCTTTTCAGTTCTGAAGAAATAAAAGAGAATATATTATGGTTAATTGGGCGTGGCTCTTTGGTTTTGCCAGTAATTTAGATAAAGCTAGAGCCCTACCTGCAGATCAAAATATTCATGGACTCTTCAAAAATAGGAAGTTGGCTCACTGCCTGTCATTACTAAGCTGCATAGATCGGATTGAGTCTCATACCAAGCAGGAACATTAAGTTATTCTGAACCCAAAGGAGAATCACATTTAGAAATTATACAATGAAGATGTGTATACATATAATACACACATATCAGTTGATACAATTTAAGTACTTCTATATCACAGAATTTTAAAGGCATCATATTCACATAGTTTAAACTATCAATTCAAATGAAACTTTACCCTATGAAACCTGCTTCTTGATATAATATAAATTTGTAAGGAAATCATCTATCTAATTAAACCTTTAAAAGTTGGGTATAGTTTAAGTGATGATGGTGAAAATGATAATAAAAATAATAAGCTTGTACCCATAACAGGTGAGAAGTCATGTGTATTTATGGTTATTGGACACAATTGATTTCATTGTATATTTCAAAATTATTTTCCATAAAGGGAAATTATTTTATCTGTAAAAGTAGGAAGCAACAAGGACATCATTATTGCCAGTGCCATTGATCCTGGCTGGGGTTCTAGGTGCTGTAATTTTTTCTTTTTGGCATGGGCAGACTCTGGGAATCGAACCTGGGTCTCTGGCATGGCATGGCAGTCAAGAATTCTGCCACTGAACCACCATTGCATCGCCCAATTTTAAATGCTTTTATTCCACTTTAAAATTAGTTATCATTTATATTATCACCCTAGAAATATAAATTTTTTGATTTTATGGTGATAGTTTGTCAAAAATGGAAAGAATAAAAATCCCTTAAATGATGAATGAAAATCAAAAAGTTGAGTGATGGAAAGAAATTTTTACAAACACAGAATTAACCATCTATGGTAACATACAAACCCATGTACATTTTAAATTTAGATACTTCTCTCAACTAGAGTGAAAACTGAAGTACTTGTGAAGCAATGCTTGACACAAGGTAATTCCAAAAATAATTCAAGTTTGTACTTAAACTTCCAGATTTTAATCCACTATCATGAAATGAAATGCAGCATGTCTAACATTATGTATTAAAATAAAACAGGAAAACATTTTCAGAAGTCCAGAAAAATATGAGTGAAATGGTAAATGATAAAATTGAATCTGTATTTCAAAATTTTTTCCCTTGAGACACTCAAATGAATAGGTCAAGCCCTGGATCTTGAAGCTAGCTCTTGTGAAGCTTATGTATGTAGTGGAGAAGCTTTGCTTACCTCTATAGGTATGGTATGCCTAAGAGTCACATCCAAAGGATCTCTTTTTGCTTGGTTGTGGCCTCTCTCTCTCTCTCTCTCTCTCTCTCTCTCAACCCAACTCTCCAAGTAAAATCATTGCCCTCCTCCCTATGCTGGACATGACATCCAAGAGTGAAAATCTCCCTTGTGGCTTGGAAGACGATTCCCAGGGATAAGTCTGGTCCTGGTACCAAGAGATCAACAATGCCATCCTGACCAAAGTGGAGAAAAGAAGTGTAACAAACAGTATCAGTGGCTGAGAGAGTTCAAATAGAGTCAAGTGGCTACTCTGGAAGTCACTCTAATGCAAGCTTCAGTTAGACACTGCTACCTATCATAATTCACTGAACTCCAACCAAAACCATTCCTGCAAATACTAAAGAACACCTAAGGCATTATATAATATTCTACAATGGTTCAATGCACTAGGGTAAGTTTTCAGAAACCTAGAATGCCAAATGGTTACCTGGACCAGCTAAGTCCTGAAATGCAGAGGGGCCAGCCTCTCCAGAAAACAATTAGTTCAATCCCCCTATCCCATATTGTTTATAGCACCTTCCAATGTGAAGAAGTTAAAAAGGGCATAGCCCAAATACCCTTAAAGAGTAGGAGGAAGATGGCGAAGGTGAGTTATACAGAGAAGCCAGTGTTCAACAATGAGTATGATTGCTGAATCATTACACTGATATTTCTTTTAATCCCCAGTGTCTGAGAGCAGCTAGTAGTAAAAACCTAAAAATGTGGGATTGTAACCCATACCAAACTCTGAAATCTGTTGTACAATTAATTGCTGTGATATGCTTTGAATATTATTGCTTTTTTATATATATGTTATTTTTCAAAGAAAAGAAAAAAACAAGTCTATTGTAATGATAAAAAAATTAAAAAAAACTTCCCTTGAGCACATAGTTCCACATTAGTAGTTCTAATTGTGTTAATTTTTGATGAAAATGGTAATATGAAAAATTATATATTTGATAAATTAATATCTGAATAATATTTATCATTGCAAGATAATCTTGTAATATAAAAATAATTATCTTAAGTAATATCTTTTAGAACATGTAATGTAACAGTTTGCTTATATTACATTTCTAAAAGTATTAGAATAATAAAGCATTCTTTAAAAAAATTATTAGGCCAGAATTTCAGGTTAAGAATTTTACTAAAAAATCTCCTTTATATCTTAGGCATTTGTCAAAGATTCATAATTTTTTTGTTGTTGGACACTATAATGCACACAAGGAAAATTATCACAAAATGAAACTCTCCAAGAAATTCATACCAAAATATAGAATACTCTCAGACCACAGTTGGCCACAGCAGCTTAGGACAATGGTGTCAATTGTGCTTTATGATAGCATTAAAAAATGCTCATTTTCACTGCTAAAGGTTGGAGATGAAATGAAAAGTGCTGAGTTTTATGTCTTATAAATTATAAAACAACAGTGTCAAAACTCCTTCACCCTGTGCTGGTTTGAATCTGCTATGTACCCCAGAAAAGCCATGTTTTAATTCTTATCCAATCCTGTGGGGGTCAGCCTTTTTTTTTTTTTTGTATGCTGTACAGCAGGATCACATTTCATTCTTTCTCCACGTAAGTATCCCATTATTGCAACACCATTTGTTGAATTTTTGTTTGTTTTTTTCTTTGTTTGTTTGTTTTGGGAAGTGCATGGGCTGGGAATGAATGTGGGTCTCCAGCATGGCAGGCTAGCATTCTACCACTTTACTACCCTTGAACCTATTGTGGATTTTTTTCAAATATCCTTTTTCTCCTTCTACCTCCATCTCTCATAATCCTAGATTCCTACAATAGCCTGTTTCTTCTTTCCTTTTGATTTTTATTCTCTTGGTTATTTTTTTTTAACATTTCCTAGAAAAAAGGTATGGAAAGGTTACATAAAAGACATTTAACTGGAAATAAACGTTGTCTAATTTTATAAGGTACTGTGGTTTTTCCTGTGTAAATTATTCTACTTTTAGGAAATGTGTCACCACCACATACTTCTAAAATAGCTTTATGTTGTTAACATGATATTTAGGTAGTAAATAAGGAAGCCTCATTTGTTGAAAAGAATGGTCAATTATAAAATTCCTAACCTAACATGCTGTAAATTAGAGTCCCTCAACCTTAGCACTCTTGACTTTTTGTGTCTGAAAATTATTTTTTAGGATACAGGGACTGTTCTGTGCAGTGTATTATGTTTCACATCATATCTGGCCTCTACCAAGCAGATGCCAATGGGATCCCTCATCTAATTGTGATAATAAATATCACTGGAGATAATTTTCAAATCTTTCCTGGGGTGAGAATTCACCCAGTTGAGAACTAAAGATCTGAATGATACCTTGCAATTTTCTATAGTTTAGGAAGTTAGTTTTTGATTTTCCAGAGATCCATGAGTATTGTAAAATGTCTGTCCAGAAAACTATTGGGCATATACAAGAAAGGGATGGATAACGTGGTCTTATTTTCTATGTCTGGGAAATAGTTTTCTTTTCAATATCCAGAACAAAATGTGGAAATATGGACTAATAAACATGAAACATGTTTTATTATTTGACTTGCATGTTAAAGATCCAGTAATATCTACCCACAAAGTAATTCTGATCATATCAAATGTTCTGGCTTGATATTTCATATTGCATTATTGGAATAACACAGCAAGCCTGACTACTGACTACTACAATATCTTTAACTCATACATATAAACTTTCCAGAAGGCATATGCCTTATATCCTTTTCCATAATCTTCCCTGTCCCTCACCACAAAGCATAGATTCAAAGTGCATTGTGTATACTTTGGTTTATCCTTGAAATGAACTATCTCTTTCAACATGTGCCTATTTTAATACTAACTTTTCTAAGCTTTTGTTATCTTATTCAGTTTAGTCTCTATCTTTTATACTTAGGAGACACCTTTTCCCAACTTTGTGTGATACTTTCTTATATAAAACCCCTAGAGTAACTTAGATGCTCAGAGATCAGACAATACTTTAATTGTGCATAGATCTTTTGTGAGTTGAAGAGAAATGATTTGTGACCCGAAGAAGATAGTGTTCTCTTGTGTCCATAAATGTTCTGTTACCTCACTTTGGTTCATTGTAGAAATTATAAATTAGATATATATATATTTTTAATTTGAAGTCCATTTACATTCCATGCTCTCTACAGGAAGGGCTTATAAAACCCAAATATAATTCACTATGTACTAGAATAAAAAGTGAGGCCCTAACAGATGAGAGAAACAACAACAGAAAGGCATGCAACACAAACAAGGTGTAATTTTCAAGACAAATGCCAGCCACATACACACAGACACACACACACACACACACACACATACACATGCACATACATGCATAGCTAGAAACAGAAAGTATATGCAGAGTATTCAAAATACACAAGAATGTTAGAAAATCATTAAATGATCTTAATTGAATGCATTTATTTTATAATAATATAGAAACTTTCTTTACTTCCTTATTCTAATTATTATCAAATTAAGTAGATCTATAATACCTCATTGTTTCAAAGGTTTATGTAAAAAATTATGACCTGTCTTTTTTTACCAAGAAAGGATATAATCTCATGTTTTCCAGCAGAATGATTTAATCAAGTTATTCACATCAGCCTCTGAAACAGCTACATTTCTCTATAATTTTGAATGTGTATTAATTTTCTTTACATAAATTATATAATATACTTATTTTTAATATTAAAGGTTTTAAATTTTAAGTATAAATTTACCTCCCTTATACCACCTTATTACCAAATCAGTTTTCTCTCTTTAGATAATTCCTGTTGTCATATCCCTGAATGTACTTGCAGATAATATTGGAAATGTTTGCAAATATAAATATTTGTTATATAAAATATGCAATGTTGTTCAGGCATTTTAACATAAATGATGTAGAGAATTATCCTATAATTTGCATGGAAATATTTCAAAGACTAAACATTGAAAGCCATGTTCTTTCAAACTATATGATGCTATAGAAAATAGTATCCCAAGAAATTTGTGAATATATTCTCTTATTACTTTTTTAAAAATATGTATGAATTGTTTTTTTCTTAATCCAGAATAAAAAGTATGTTATTTTATGCATATTTATATTCATATGTTTTTCAATGTTAGTATATCATTCGTTTATTTATAAAAGTCCAATATATTTATGAGCTGAGTTTAGTTTCTTTTATTGTTCCAATTCTCTCAAATTTATTTACTGAATAGTTTATATTTTGCAAATTATCCACAATGCCTCCTTTTTTCAGGTATTATAGCATCACTTATTACTGTTTGATTCTGAATTTTCTCATTTTTGATGTTTGACTTGTTTCTATGTTAAATCCACAAAGTTTTTATTGTTATAGCTTTCAGTAGTACTTGGTAAAAAGTAAAATCTTTTTTTCTTTGCCTATTAAAAATGTTATAATTGTTAAATAAAGGTAAACTCTTGACAGCTAGCACAACCTTGAAGCACCATGAGAATTAAAATCTTTTGTCTGCACAATTCCCTATGAAATTAATGAAAAATGAGCTACAGACAGGGAGAAAATGTTTTCCAGCCACATATGTGACACAAGACGATGTTCTAGAATACCTAAAGAACTCTCAAAAATCAAAGATTAAAAACAAACGAACAGAAACAAAGACAACCCCATTAGAATATTTGCAAATGACAGGGATAATCATTGCACTGACAGTGGCCTGTGGATAGCTAATCAGCATATGAAAAGATGCTCCCAACTGAAATGCAAATTGTAAGTACCATGAGATATCACTACACTCATACAAAATGGCTAAGAAATAGAGATGATGCAAATGCTGGTGAGGATTCAGAGAAACGCTATCACTCATATATTGCTGGTAGGAATGTAAAATGGGACAGCTACTCTGCAGGACAAGTTTGGCAGCTGAAAAATTTTAAAACAAACAAGCAAACTAACGAACATGAACTTTACAACCAATTAGTTTCACTCTTGATCATTGACTCCCCTCAAATATGGAAATTTATGTTCACATACAAACCTGTACATGAATGTCTGTAGCAGCTTTCTTCTTTTTTTTTTTTTTTTCTTGCATGGGCAAGCACCGGGAATCGAGCCCCAGTATCTGGTATGGCAGGCAAGAATTCTGACACTGAGCCATCATCGCACCTCCCAGCAGCTTTATTCTTAATAGCCAAACCCGAGAAACAATCCAGATGTCCTTCAAATGTGGAATGGTTAAACAAATTGTGTGCAGTCGTACCATGGAACACTAAGCAGCATTAAAAAAATGCACCATTTATACATGCAACTTGTTGAAATTCTAGAGAATTATGATAACGGGGGAAAAAGTCAATAACAAAAGGCTATATATACTATGAAGTCCATTTATATAACATTCTTGAAATGACAAAATTATAGAATTGGAGAACAAGCCGTTGGTTTCTAGGGTTTAAGTAAATGGGTTGGTGGGGGGGTGTCAGTGTGGGGAAAGAGGAATGAATATGGCTATATATGATCCTTAAAGTGGTAAAAATATTTTGTATCTTTATTGTAGCAATGTCAAAGACCTGATATTATACTAAAGCTTTGCAATATATTATCTTTGGGACTCACTAGGTAAAGTGAGGAAACTGTATGTCAATCTGTACTTGTCTTAAAATGTTTAGTTGTAATAAAAACACATGGAAAAATTAAAGATTTTGTCATGTATTAGACCACAAAAAATTTTTAAAATGCAATTTCTCTTATACCATTTTCAAAATGCAAAATATAAATAATTATGAATCAATATCAAAAAGAAAATATGGAAAAGTTTAAAAGTCTTCAAACTAGTAAATTGGTTAAATTTATAATACAATCTAGAATATATTCCATTTTGAATTATGTTATGAAAATTGGTAGGGTATATTTTCATGGAATCAAATTAATAAATTTAAATAGTTATATTAGTAAAGAATGAAGATGAATAAATTATTAAGTAAGTGTCCAAATGATGAAAAAATAATTCCAAAAGGTAAAAGGAAAGACATTAAAAGGTAATATTCATGATACAGAAAACAAGGACAAGTAAAGGTAAACAAAACTAAAAGCAGACCAATGGAATGAAGTAATTTATGGTTTACTGATAGCCACAAGTGAGAAATAAAATAAACACTGTTAGAAATTAAAAGGGAACGTGATCACAGATCAGTCAGCTATCAATAGAGAAAAAATAAATCTATGAATAGATTTTTTTCAATTAAATTTGAAAACAAGCAAGGCCAGATTCCCACTCTTACACCACTTTTATTCAATGTTATACCAGATGTAAAGCTAGAAAAAAAAAAAAAAGTAGAATGTGTGGTTTGCAGTTGTTAAACACAATTTTTGATTGAGTTATTCAGAGCAGTGTGTCTATATTTTAATAGAATTTTTGTTGCTATTCTAGCTTTTCTATCAATTGTTGTTAAAGGGTGTTAACATTTCCAATTAAGATTATGGAATTGTCTATTTTTCCATTTAAATTTGTTAGCATTTGCCTTGTATTTTTAACCTCCTTGTTTTAGGCATACATACATTTTGCTTGTTATTTCTTCCTATGGTATTTTCCCTTTTCTCATTATGTAATATCTTTCTTTGCCCCTGGTAATGCCCCTTCTTTCTGAAACTCTACTTTTGTTGATATCAATATACCCCTTGCTCCTTCTTACGGTTTTCATGGTGTATCATTTTCCATTTAATTTGCTTTCAAATCAATGTCATTATATTTAAAGTGGGCTCCTTTTAGATTGTATGTAGTTGAGTCTTGCTTTTTTTCATCTAGTCCATACATCTTTATCTTGTAGTTTGAATTTTAGTCCATTAGCCTATGTTATAATCACTGACATGATTGGGTTTAGGTCTACCATTTTATTATTTGTTTTTGTTCATCCTCTCCTGTTTCTCTTTTTCTGCCTTCTTTTTGATTAATTGATTTTAAAAGATCTCAATGCATTTTAAACAGTTGTATTTATTTACAATTTGGTGCATTATCTTAGTGGCTATTACAGGCATTAAAATATATATTCTTACATTTTTACAGTTATGTTAGAGTTAATACTGTAACACCACAAACCATGTAGAAATCTTAAACCCATGTATCTCATCGCATCCCTCCAATTTATTTTGCAATAGTTATGTGTGTGTACAAAATAAACACCTTGATGACATAAAAATTCTTAAACAGTTATATTGGAATAATGTTTACATCTACAGATGTATATATACATATACACATGCACATAAATGAGTTTCCACATGATTTCATTTCCCTTCAGCCTGATGGAAACCCTGCAACAAATTTTATAAAGGAAGTCTTCTGGAAACAATGCATCTTTTTCAGCTGAATTTTTTTCATTTTTTATTCATTCTTGAAAGATATGTTCATTCTGAGTGATTTTTTATCTTCCTTTGGTAACTTTAAAGATATTGTCCTCTGAACCTCATCATTTCTTCTGGAAAGTTAGAAATGGTTTTTCAAATGTTGTTACCTCTAGGTAATGTGTGCACCATCCTCTTGGAACCATTGTATACTTTCAAAATTTTCTCTTTTTCTTTTTCTTCCTTTTCTAGCATTTGGACTACTATGACTGTGTGTGTGTGTGTGTGTGTGTGTGTGTGTGTGTGTGTGTGTATAATTGTAATATTCAGGGTTCTCTGAGCTTTTGAATCTGTGACATAATTTTTACACCAAATTGAGGAAAGCATCAAGCATCATTTATTCAATAGTTGTTTGTTTCTTGTTTTTTATTTTTCTCATCTTTCATGCAACTCCCTTTCAAGTTGGACAATTTGATATTCTCCTTTAGGATTTTTTATGTGCAAGTTAGGATTTTTAACTTTTTTGCAATTTTTTCACTCTTTTCTTCAGAATGGAAAATATCTCTTGATTTTATCTATGATCTACTGGGACTTTTTTTTTTTTTATCTCAATTCTGAGATTATACCCAGTCAGAATGTATGTGTATTTAATTCAACATATCACATTTTTCACCTGTAAAATTATCTATTGGTTCTTTTACATAATTCTATTTTTCTGCTTAAAGTACCTGTATTTGTATTTGTTCCCAGCATGTTTTCCTTTTATTTCTTGCACTGAGTCATAATGGCCACTTTAAATGCTTGGTCACTATCTCTAACTGTCTGGATCATCTTGAATATATTTTCCCTTGAGAATCTGCTGCATTTTTCTTTCTTCTTAAGTAATTTTTATTATATTCTGCACATCGTGTTTATGAATGAGTTGTAAAAACTCTAGATTTTGTTGTGATTCAAAGAAGAATGATTATTTATTTACAGTTTATATTTCTGAAATAAAATTATATCTCCCCATGTTTAGTACTGAAATATAACTCTAATTATTTTAGTCACAATTTAGACTCTTAAAATCTCCACAGAATCAACTGGAATTTGGGGCAGAATTTGAAACTGAATTTGGGTCCCTTTCTCTGAAATTCTCCATTCTTGAATTCCTACAACTGTTGATGTGCTGTGACGTGGATTTTTAAAAACATTTTGGGTTTTAATTTACATAACTAGCTTACAATAGAAAGAAAAAGGAAAAGAGGAAACATTATTACCAGATTAAGTCTAAAGGTAAAGCTTGGACAACTAAAACAACTCAGGACCTTGGTGCAACAAAATATTTTTCATACATTAGTTTCTTTCATTTAAATTCTATAAAAGACTTCATAGTTCCATAATTAATACACAACCTAAGTCTCATTTTATGGGACATGATGTTTTAATCCATTAAAATTAATCATCACCCTTTTCTGGCTGCAAAATCGGTGGATATGAACTGATTCATTGAAGGAAAATAAAAATTGTTCCCATTTTTCTGCTTTAACCTATTTTGAGTAATTGAAGTATGGAGCCTTACTATTCAAGCTTCATCACTCAGGACTTAATTGTTTTTGAAGACACAATCATATACTCAAATCCTTCTGTGGTGATTTGAAACTGTTATGTACTCCCAGAAAAGCCATGTTTTTCTAATCCAAACTTGTGAGGGCAGACTTATTTTTGGGTGGGAACTTTTGATGACTTTGTCTCCATGGAGATGTGACCCTGCCTGTTCAAGTTTGGTCTTAATATTTTTATTGGAGTCCTCCATAGTAAAAGACAGAAAACAAAGAGAGAGCTCAGGGCTGACACAAAATGCAAATAGATGAAATCAAGACACAGATGTCTGGAGAAGCTAAGTGAGGACCCACGGATGCTTAGAGAGAGAACGACTCTGGAATCAGATATTGAAAGCAATGAACTGGGGGGGAGGACAATCAGATGCCAGCCACATGCCTTCCCAGCTGACAGAAGTGTCCCAGATGCTGGCTGCTTTCCTCTGAGACAGTATCCTTTTGTTGGTGACTTAATTTGGACATTTTCATGGCCTTATAATTGTAACTCATAAAAAGGATTTATTAATCCCTTTTATAGAACCCAATTCATTTCTGGTATATTGCATTCTGGAAGCATTAACAAACTGAAACACTTCTCCAGAATCACCCACTATGCAACTTCTCTCAGAAATCAAGTGTTCCATGTCCATTTCATTGACCATATTCTCCCTGCAAGAGAGAATCACATCAGTATCTGTAGAACAACAGAGTGTATGGGGACGCCTCACTTTCATACCCTGTTTCCTTCTTCAGTGAACACTGGCAAACATCACTGGAAAGATAAGTATGACATTATTTAAGGATGACATGAATAGGCTATAATACATTGGGGATAATACATTGAATATTGTAAAGAATAAAGAGCTTAAAATCTAGATATAACAAACATTACTCAGTTTTTTAAAACCAATTAATTATGGTACTTCCTTTTTTTGTAAAAAATTGTTAATTATTATGTTAAAAGCTTCATTAATCAGAGTAGTAACACTCTCTTTTGACAAATGAGGAAACTGAGGCTCAAAGAGAGAATGAAAAGCTGAAGGTCATCCGTTTTCTGCACAATCACAATCACTATAATGGAAAATTTGAAAATTTAAATCAGTTTTATCATCCCTTCTAGTACAGATTCAATTTCAGAAAACTTACACTATAGCTTATATATCACTATGATAATATCATTAAGGAGAAGATTATAAATAAACTTGGACTATCACTTTATTTGCAAAAGAATAGATTTTAAAATCAAAGAAATATGTCTATCTTCTTAAATTAAGATATCTAAAGAAGAAATATGTATGCAATATTTAGAAAAAATATTATAGAGGAACTTATCCCCAATATTTTCAAAGTTTCTCTATACATTATCACAAGTGCATTTGTCAGACTGTTACAAATTATATTCATGGTGATAATTAAATCATATTTTTGTTATTTTAATTTAAAGTTTATCACTTTTAGATCTCTCAACTGCAGAATTTTATGTTTTCTATTTAAATGACAGTCAATAGAGTTTTGTTTTAGAGTTATTTATCTCTGTCCATGAATAACTTCCAATTTTATTAAGGTGTATCTGTTGAGAATTAGAATCATATGCTATTTTATAACTTATTTTGTTTTTAGTCATATTTTTAGCTATTTTTAAAATACAAGGAGTTACTATCAGGCAAAATTAGGTTACTCTTTTAAAGATGAGCAAAACAGCTATAATTTCCTGAAATTTTAAAACTCTATGTATACAGAGTATATGGCAATTCATGTTCTTAAATAATAATAGTAATACAGTAATAATAATAATAATTTTTCAGTTGGCACTAACATCAATGCAAATCCTTGTTATTTTTCCTAGATAATAAAGCTTGTATTTTTGCTGTACATTAAAAGAAATGCAACAAGAATAGGCAGTTTCCACACAACTATTTATATACATATATATATAAATTATTATATATATAAATTATATATATATAAAATATTTATATATATATTCTCTAAGCGACCCTTAGAGAATCTGCAACCTTGAGCCAATAAATACATATTGTTAAGGCAATACATCGTATCATATTTGTTTTAGCAACTAGGAAGCTAATAGAATTTTTGAAATCAAAAAGTGGAGTGCTGCTGTGACAAGTATCTAAAGATGTAGAAACGTCTTGGAATTGGATAATAGGTAGAGACTGGACAAAATGTGAGGGCTCAAAATGAGCAGATAGCTGGTTTTCTAAGTGTCACAGGCCATGGTGTCCCAGGATGGCTCATGCTCATAGCCAATTTTGATGAGACTTTGAATTTAGCATTGTTACTGAAATGACTTAGGGCTTTTGGGATGTTGCGATGCAACGAGTCTATTATGCATGTGGGAAGACAATAATTTTGGGGGGGTCCAGTGGTGAGCTGTTGGGGGTTGAATCATGTCCCTCACAAGAGACATGTTTAGTTCCAGCCCCTGGTATTACAGTTGTGAACACAGTTGTAAATATGATCTTTGAGATATTATTAGTTAAGGTGTACATAAACAAAATGAGGGTGGGTCTTACTTCAATACAGCTGAAGCACTTATAAGCAAATGAAATTGGACAGAGAAAAAGAAGCTGTGGGGAACAGCCTCAAGCTGCAAGTCAACAGAACACTGAAGATGAAGAAGACACTGCATGTACTTGCCATGTAAGGAACGGCTAGGGAAGCCCAAAGGTTGCTGGCCAACCTTGAATTAGCCAGCTATCTCCACACTTGTATGCAAGCTATAATAGGCTAGTGAATTCAATTCAGTAATTAAATACAATGAAATAGAATAGAAATTTTGAAACAAACAGATTCCATCATTTAAATTAAGGTAAAAGAATTTTTGTGGAATTTGTTTGTTAGGTGTATTGAAAAAATAACCATAGAAAGGAAATGAGGCACCATAAAGATGCATACTGGACTGTGGCACATATTGACTTTTTCTACCCACACACACATATATGAACATTATGTACATATATATGTCTAAATGCTGTAAAGCTCAGCATTATTTCTACTACACATATCTACTTTTGTCACTGAGATTTTTATGTTTTGTTGAAAAAACTTATGTAAAGTTAATGTGATAAAAATTTATATATGCATACACACCCATACATATGTATATTTTTCATTGAACTGCATCTGAACACTGCCTTAGATGTTTTACTTAAATTATATATCATTTGATAAAGTTTTCATGATAATTTTACAAATTATACATTGTTGTAATTTTGAGCTTACAGCGAATTTATTTCGGGATTTTATAAAGGGCCCCTCAGTGCCTAAAGCTTATTTGGAACACCATATATTCTTAAACCAAAAACCTTTTCTCCTTTTCCCAGTTTTTACACAGAAAGGGCCCCTCTAGGCACACTGCTGGTCATAAACAGGGCAAAACAAGAGACATTGTTAATATGAATGAGAAATTATATTGAAAGCTCAGTACTGGAAATGCTATTCATTTTTAAAAAGTGTGCAGATTTTTCTGATATATCCTGTCATCTAACATCTTTACATTTGTCTTTATGTATTTGCTGTTAAATCAGAAAATGTTATATTATGAGTTATTCTGGTGTTGGATGGGGGACAGCACAGAATCATGAACAAGACAAACATAGCATCAGCTCTCAAATAACTTAATTTAGTGGTAAGTCCAAATAACAGATTATAAATCCAGCTAATAAATAAATGCAAATAGAAACACTTAGAAATACCATAAAGAGTTTTCTTAAAGCTTTTAGTAATGCAAATAAGAGAGGGAATTTCTATCTGAGAAAGTGGCATTTGAAAGTTCTGAACGATGAAAAATAAGTAGCTATGAAAAGCTCTGTGGGAAGAGAAACATACACAGAGGGGAAGCACTTTCCAAGTCTCTGTGACTTGGACTTTTAAAGAATCAGATAATAACAAGTGAAGCTGAATGATTGAGAAGGAGGAAGAGTGATATGAGATTTAGAGCTGTAGATAATCAGGCAGGGTTCATGATTTAAAAAAAAATCTACTCTGACTAAATTAAGCAGAAAATTAAAATGAGGAAAGATATTGAAATTTTAGAGAAAACTGACAAGAAGAATGTGGGCTGCAGCCACCAACACAGCTGCGATCTTGTTGCATGGTCAGTTCAAAGACGCTTTCACAATTGGTGTCAGTGTTTTGGGATTCTCATTTTATCTTCCTCTGCCAAGAGTATTGTCTAGTTGACCATATGTCCTTGCATCACTCTTGTAGGGTTCAAAGAAACAGGTCTGAAGTCTGAACTTGATTCTCCCACATTATAATGGTCAGGAAGAAAGGGACAGAAATGTCCACTCCTCCCGCTTAGTTTTCCATAGTAGAGGTGACATTTTATTTTAGAGCCATCTATACACAGTGGGGATGCCACCTAAAATAGGAAGTATCTTTTGATGCTGGTTTAGCCAACATATAAAATATCCATTTCAGGACACTGTTTTGGCTGCTTAACATCCATGTAATGCTCCTCACTTATTTATTAAACTCAAACAAAGAATTCATCCATTTAAAGCATGTAAATTGTGCAACCATCACTCCACTCCTCCAGTTTCCAGCCACCTTTGGCACGCACAAATCCTGATTCTTTTCCCTTTGTGCATGTCCTATTTTTAATTTTTTAAAAAAAATTTGAACAACTAAATTACAGATATACATAAATATATAAATAAGCATAAAGTATATTCAAACTTTTAAGCATCAAATTTCTAATGAAGAACTTAATATCAAAAACACCTTCCCTTTTACCTGGCTCTGGTTCACTTGTAGAATCTTGAACTATTTCTCATTTTAGTTCTATTCTCAGCAAGCTGTCAAAGTCTATAAATAACCCATCCTTAATGAAGATAAAGCTTAGTTGAGATCTATGCATATCACAGAATGACAGTATTTAAAAAAATGAAATAAAACTGGCTTTCTTTATAACAATAAAATTCAGTGAGGAAGTCCAGGGCAGCTAAATTGCTCTTGCATACGGAGTACAGTGTTGTATGTGAATGCATCTGATATATATGTCCTCCATCAGGATGGTGGTACCAGTCTTCTAGGTATCAGGGTGTGGGAATTTGGTTTTATCCTGGGCAGCCATATGTCCAATTAAAGTACTACAGTTGGAGTGTAGTCAGTGGTCTTTCCCAAAATCTTCTTTAGATATCTGAGTATATTCAGACCTTTCCTCCCAGTTTTACAATATGCTTGCTTCCATACTTCAAGTGGGGTATCCTGAAAAAGCCATTTAATTAATTTAATCAATGCATTCACTTGAAATCTGAGATCTCTGAGTGATTTGCATTACTTTCTAAAGATCTGAAAGTGGTTTTCTATGATCATGATGTCTTAAAACTAAAAAAAAACAAATGATCTATTCCTACTGTTACTAAGTGATTTGGATTATAATAGCTGTTCCCTACTAATGCTATAGGATGTTACTAGTAGGGGGCTAAGTCATTTATCTTTATTATAGATAATTATTTCCCTGATTCATTCAGAGAGTTGTCATGTCTCCATTTTACAGATAAGGAACTGTAGCCCAGAGAGATAAATTAGCTTTGTTAGGATCAAACATCTACTTAGGGCAGAATAATTTCAAACCAAGCTTTAGGATGCTACTCTTTCTTTACTTTGCATCACACTGCCTCCTTATGTAAATAGCCATTACCCTATTGACCAGAGAGTCTGAATTCATCTTACACATAAGATATATATATATCTTAATAATTTTCTTAAGTATTCTACCTGGTATTTCTACTAAACTATACATTATCTGAGGGCAAGTAGTCATTAATTTGCATAGGTCTCTTAACTAACAAAATATGTGAAATATAGTAGCTGCTTACTTATATACCTTGCCCAACTACCCAATATGCATGTTGATTGGCATAGAAACAAGATGACCACTATAAAACTCCCATTTAGAGAAAGGGTGGTACAGAGTGGTGGAACACCACCATCCCTGTATATAACAGTTATTAACTAACATGGACTTAAGTTCCTTGGTCAGACCTTCTAGGCAAGCCTAAATAGGCTCTCTTAGAAAGAGACTTTTGCCAGTAGACATAGAGTTTTAGTCTGAACGTCTGGTATTGTGCTTGCGGTTTCTGTGTTTCCCTTATTTCATTCTTCTTACATCATTTAATGGTGGCTAACTTGGAGACATCTGAATCAGTTTTCCATCACTGCAAATTTAACAGGAATATTACCTCATAATTATGTAGGTCAGCAGTTCAGGATGACTCAGATGAATACATAACCTTGAGTTTCCAAGTTGGAAATCAAGGTTTTGGCCAGCTGGTGCTCTTTTCATGAGGTGTGGTTGTTTGACACTGTTGATGTCCCAGAAAAATATTCTTATATATAATTCATTCTTGTGGGGGGAACCCATTGTATGTACAACCTTTTGATGAAACTACTTCAGTTAAGGTATGGCCCGGGAGGTCTTAGTCCTATTAGTGGAGCCCTTTATAAGAGAATGAAATTGAGATGGAGACAGGAAGCAGAAGGAATGCCAGAAGCTGAGTATCAACAGAACCCTAAAAAGAAGGAAGAGACTGGGAGATAGCCATCATGTGCTTCCCATGTGATGAATGAAGGACTAAGGATCTGATTTGAGTGTACTCAGTCTCAAAACCATGAACAAATAAATCCTCGTTATTTAAGCTGAATCATTGCATGGTATTTGCCTGAGCAGCCTAGAAAACTAAAACAAGAAGATCTGGAAGGATTCTGCTTCCAAGCTTAATCAGGATATTGGCAAAATATACTTCTTTGCAATCCCAAAGTTTCCTGATTCCTTGCTGGTTAATGACTTCCCTATTTTAAATATTCAGCTATCTTTAAAGAAGTGGTTTGGATGGGAAGCAATATATTTAACCCCATCACTGTAAGCATATTAAACTTACTATAGGATGAGATTGTAAAGCTCAGCTTGTGGGACAAAAACAATCTGTTTTTTCTACTCTGCAAAGCTCAAACGTTGATTGACCTCAGTGAGTAACATATGTCTCTGTTCACAGATGGGCTGTATCTATGTTCAACTTCTCTTTCTTGAACTATTTTGCTAAGAAAAGGAGGAAATTGCAAAAACACAACCCTCCTGTATTTTTCCTACAGGCTACCCTAATGCTGTGACATCTGTTGGAGTGTAGACTGTTTGCAAGGTGTTGTAGATAGTATTCTTACCAAGCATCATAGTGATAAGCGCATCAAAGATGTCACTATAGAATTTCTCTCTTTTTACCACCTACTGAGTCAATGCTACTGCTTAAGCTTTAGTATTGGCAGAATCCTATTTCCAAGCAGGAAATTCTGTTTTATTACCTCTGGCTTATCTGAATGATAAGAAAAAAAATATATAATGGCACTTTAGGCAATATATGTGCTTTCTTTTTGTGTTTTCCCTCACATGTAAATGTCCAGGTAGGCAGTTCAATTCTAGTGGGGAGTGGTGTCAGGATCCAAGGGGTAATTCTTCCCATAATTTCAGCCTCATGGTCCAAGATGACAGTTTCACTTTTCTAGGAAACAGGCAAAGGAAAGAATGAAGATAATAGTAAAGTACACTGTTCTGCTCTCTTTTAAAAAAGTTTCCTCAAGAGAAGCTTCATTACATTTTTTATATGAGTAAATGATTGGTCAGAATATAGCTACATATCCACGCTTAGCAAAAATAATAGATGGGGATTGGAGCTTTAAATCTCAGCTTCTCTGAGGTTAAATGCATACTGTAAGGTAGAAAAGAACAATTGACATTATGGACTAAGCCACAGCAAGCATACCAATCTCAAAAGCCTATTCACTCCAGGTCATGAGAATCCTAAGACTCCTTTCCCCCAACAAATAGGGCAAGGAGAAAGAGGAGCGTGTAGGCACAGATATCAAGTGGATACATGGTGCTTTTAACATTATCCCAGAGAAATAAAAAGTTCTGTTCACACAAAAATTTATACATGAATATTCATAGCTGCGTTATAATAGCCAAAAACTAAACTAAAATTAGTCCTGTTATTCTTCAGCCAAAATATTTTTGAAAAGGAAGGATCTAGTGAATTATTCAGGGTCAAAAAAAGCCAATCCCTAAAGGTTAGAAATTGTGATTCCATTCATACAACAGTTTCAAAAGACAAGTATTATAAATTGAACATCAACTTGGAGTTCCAAAATGTTGGGGATTAGGTGGGGTGCCAAAGAGAGAAATGTGTGGTTATACAACGGCAATAGAAGAAATCTTTGTGTTCATGGAATTGTTGATTATCTTGACTGCGGTGGTGGATATGCAGATTTTCTTACATAATAAAAGTGTATAAAACTTGTCTTCATATTTTCCTGAAATTGTGAAGATATTTAGTAACATGGGTCCTTAGTATAGCAATACGGATGTTTGTATGAACTTTCTACTTGATATTTTGAGAACATTCACAGTTTTGACAGCTGATCAAATGGTTCCTAAGTTAGTCTCTAATACTTAGAAGGTAAGAACTTTCTTATCCGAATTTATCGATTTTTTTCTTGTTGCCTTAATTTTAAATTGATTTATGAAACTTGCTGTGCAAACACAGGCTTTACAATGATTATATGGATACTTTAAATAAATATGCCTATGGTTAAGCTAACTAAGATATCCATTTTGTGGTGGTTCTTAGTGAATTGTCTGCTTTCTTACATAAAAAAATACTAAGTACATGCACATAAAACATAAATAAAAATGAGTTTGAGTAGACCTGGAGAAATCTGCATAATATTTGTGGTTTGAATCAATGTCACTATTTTTGTTGTGACATTGTGCAATAGTTTTGCAAAATGTGGCTTTTGGGGTAAAATGTATGTGGGAACTCTCTGTATTAATTTTAGAACTGCATGTGAATTTAAAATTACTTTGACAAAATTGCACTTAAAAGAACAAGTAAAAATTCAACCAAAAATACATTGACCTGATCAAGATGGTGAAATGAGACACTTCAGGGTTCTACCACTGTACAGAATCTTTGAATACCAGTAAGTACTGCTAAAAACATCTTTCTCAAGGCATCAGAAAACAAAGGATTGCTGTAACAGCAAGCCCTGAATCAAGTAAAAGTCAATGTAGATGTGGTAGGATCATCTGGCAGCCTGGCCAGCCCCTTCCCTACAGTTCACTGGCCCAACACAGAGCCAGTCTGTGCCCTTAGTGCAGATCTTTGGTTCCAGTTCTGGAGGGAACAGAATAACCCTTGTGTCTACTGTTATGGTCAAGTTCATGCATCAGCTTGGCCAGATGATGGTACCTATTTGTCTGGTTGGGCAAGTGCTGGCATGTCTTTTGCTATGAGGGCATGTCACAGAATTAAATCATGATCATGTTGGCTACATCCACAACTGATTACATTTCTAGATGCTTAATCTAATCACTGGAAGTGTTTTAAGGAGGATTCAGAAGAGACAGGCTCTCTTCCTGCTTCAGCCAGCGAGCCTCTCCTGTGGATTTCGTCCAGATTCTCCATCAGAATAGTCAGCTTCACAGCCTGCTGTACAGATTTTGGACTTTGTGTTCCCACAGTTACATTAGAAACATTTATAAATTTTATATTTATGAATCTTTACTGTTGATTCTGTTTCTCTAGAGAACCCTAACGAATACAACTTGGTACCAGGAGTGGTTCTTAAGAAACAGAATCACAAAAATGGGTTTTTATGAATGGGTTTCTAAACTGACTGGACTCAAAGGCACTAAGGACTCTGATTTCCATAATCAGAATGACATTGCCAATCCATGGAGTAAGTTGGCAAAAGAGATAATCAAAATATCATCATTTGATTCTTCTAATGCTTCACTTTTATGAAGCCAGGCTCTGGAGCATGTTTTTGACATCTTTAAGGAGTTTTGTGGAAATAGTTGAGTATAGAGATGTTGGCTGATTGTTGTTAGATACACTGCATATATTAATGACTGAAAGGGATGGGCTTAAGCCTTCGAATGAGAAGCTTAAGTGCCATCTGAAGATGTAGACATTTCTGTGAGTGTCCTGAAGGAAAATCTTATTTCTTGTAGCTGTAGACTTGAGATATCTGAAAATCAGGCTCAGAATCCTATTGCTAGAACAGCAACTCTACAATGTAAATGGAAATCTCAGTCTTGCATGGTGTCTGCCATTGAAGTGAGAACACTGATTGGAAAGGAGTGGGACCCTAAAAAATGGGATGGCTACATATGGATTGATAATGATGTTGGTGGAGAGGTTGAAATTCTAGGTCATGCTGAGCCTTCTCTGGATAACCCTGCAATATTCTGCCCTGAGGACATAGTGACCACACCTCCAGTCTGCCGTGAGGAGCTGGCCACACAACCTCCATCTGAAGGGATTAGCCCTAGAGTGATTAATCCTGTTTCACCAGATGAAACTTCAAATGATTGCCCTGAAGCAAATGGCTTGGAAGATACTTCTAATTCTTTTCATGACCCATTCCTACCACCCCTCATTTCTTCCAGACCTATAGCTAGACTAAAGTCCCAACAGGCCCCTAAAGGTGAAGTAAAAAGTATCACATGAGGAGGTGCATTATACTTCAAAAGAACTGTGTGAGTTTTCCAATTTATATAGGCAGAAATCAGGGGAATATGTATGGCAATAGACTTTAAAGGTGTGGGATAAAGGTGGGAACAATATAAGGCTGGATCAGGCTAAATTTATTGATATGGGGCAACTAAGCAGAGATTCTGTATTTAATGTTATAGCTCAAGGGGTTAGAAAAGACATTAACAGTTTGTTTGAATGGTTGGCTGAAACATGGATCAAAAGGTGGCCAGCATTACCTGAGGTTGAAATGCCAGAATTGCTCTTGTATAATGTAGATGAGGGGATCCAGAGGCTTAGAGAGATTGGAATGTTGAGTGGGTTTTCATGCAAAGCCTCTTTTTACACCCCAGGAACATCCGGAGATGTGCCTTTTACCGGATTAGTGAGAAATAAATTTCTGAGACTAACGCCATCATTCCTGAAGAGCTCTGTGGTTGCACTTCTCTGTAGGTCAGATATTACTGTGGGAATTGCTGTCACTGAGCTAGAATCCTTAAACACAATGGGGATGACCAGATCCCAAGTTGGCACAAGCCAGCTGGCAGCACTTAATCGTCAAAGACAGAGTAGACATGGCTATTATAATAGACAGCAAATTCAAAGCAGGATTTAAAATAATCTGACTTGCAGAGATTTGTGGCATTGTCTAGTAAATCTCAGAGTACCTAGAAATACAGTAGATGGACAGTCTACTAAATTCTTGTTTGAGTTGTATAAGCAAAAGAGTTCTGGGTCGAGTGAACAGAAATCTAACCTGAATTACAAAAACACAGAGTCACAGCCCCTTAATCAATCTCCAGACTTGAGATTTTATAGACCAAGAGCCTCTTGAATGAAAGGGAGGCTAAGTCCCTTTGGGACAGAACCCTGCTACACTGTCACAAATCTATACTGTTAATCTTCCTCCAAGCCTTCCTCAAGGAGACCAATGACCTTTTACCAGGGTAACTATGCATTGGGGAAAAAGAAATGACCAGATATTTCAGGGATTATTAGACACTGGTTCCAAAGTGACATTAATTCCAGGGGACCCAAAACATCACTCTGATCCACCAGTCAGAGTAGAGGCTTACGGAGTGTTCTATTTTGCTAGCTACTGGAATGCAATATACCAGAACTGGAATTGCTTTCAAAAAGGGGAATTTAATAAGTCACTAGTTTACAGTCCTAAGGCCAAGAAAATGTCCCAATTAAAACAAGTCTATAGAAATGTCCAATCAAAGGCATCCATCCAGGGAAACATACCTTGGTTCAAGAAGGCCTATGAACTTCAGGGTTTCTCTCTCAAGTGAGAAAGCACATGGCAAACACAGCCAGGGCTTCTCTCTTGGCTGGAAGGGCACATGGCAGACACAGTGTCATCTGCTAGCTTTCTCTCTAGCTTATGGTTTCATGAAGCTCCTGGGAGGTGTTTTCCTTCTTCATCTCCAAAAGTCTCTGGCTGGTGGACTCTCTGCTTCATGGTGCTGCAGCATTCTCTGCTCTCTCTGAATCTCCCATTCTCCAAAACATTTCCTCTTTTGTAGGACTCCAATAAACCAATCAAGGTCCACCAAATAGGTGTAGACATGTCATCACTTAATCCAGCTTAACAACCACTCTTAACTAAATCACATCATCCAGGGAGATGATCTGATTACAGTTTCAAACATACAGTATTGAATAAGGATTATTCTATCTTTATGAAATGGGATTTTGATTAAAACATGGCTTTTCCAGGGGGCATACATCCTTTTAAACCAGCACATGGAGGTCAGGTGATCAATGGAGTTTAAACTCAGGTCTGTCTCACAGTGAGTCCAGTGGGGCCCTGGACCCATTCTGTAGTTATTTCCCCAGTTCCAGAATGCATAATTGGAATAGACATACTGAACAACTGATAGAATCCCCACATTGGCTATCTCTCTAGTGCAGTGAGGGCTATTATAGTGGGAAAAGCCCAAGTGGAACCCCTAGAACTGCCCCTACCTAGCGAAATAGTAAATCAGAAGCAATATCAGCTTCCTGGAGGGGTTGCAGAGATTATTGCCATTCTTAAGGATTTTAAGGATGCAGGGGTGGTGATTCTCACCTCATCCCCATTCAACTCTCCTATTTGACCTGTGCAGAAAGCAGATTGGTCTTGGAGGATGACAATGGAATATTGTAAGCTTAACCAGGTGGTAGCTCAATTGCAGCTGCTGTTCAAGATGTGGTATCATTGCTTGAGCAAATCAATCATTCCTGTTACCTGATAGGCAGTGATTGATCTGGCAAATGCCTTTTTCTCAATAGCTGTTAGTAAGGACCACCAGAAACAATTTGTTTTCAGCTGGCAAAGTTAACAAACAATATACTTTCACTGTCCTACCTCAGGGATATATCAACTCTCCAGCCCTATATCATTTCTCCCTCCCACAAATCACCACACTGGTCCATTATATTGATGATATCATGTTGCTTGGACCGAGTGAGCAAGAGGCAGCAACTACTCCAGACTTGTTGGTAAGGCGTTTGTATGTCAGAAGATGGGAGATAAATCCAACAAAAATATAGGGATCTTCCAACTCAATAAAATTTCTAGGTGCCCAGTGGTGTGAGGCATGTCAAGATATCCCTTCTTAGGGGAAAGATAATGTTCTAGTTTGCTACTGCTAGAATGCAATATACCAGAAATGGAATGGCTTTTAAAAGGAGGAATTTAATGAGTCGCTGGTTTACAGTTCTAAGGCCAAGAAAATGTCCCAATGAAAACAAGTCTAAAGAAATGTCCAATCAAAGGCATCCAGGGAAAGATACCTTGGTTCAAGAAGGTCAATGAAGTTCAGGGTTTCTCTCTCAAGTGAGAAGGCACAGGGCAAACACAGTCAGGGCTTCTCTTTCAGCTGGAAGGGCACATGGTGAACACGGCATCATCTGCTAGCTTACTCTCCTGGCTTCCTGTTTCATGAAGTTCCCTGGGAGACATTTTCCTTCTTCATCTCCAAAGGTTGCTGGCTTGTGGGCTCTCTGCATCTCATGGCTACATCATTATGCTCTCTCTGAATCTCTCATTCTCCAAAATATTTCCTCTTTTATAGGACTCCAATAAACCAGTCAAGACCCACCCAAATGGCTGGAGACATGTCGTCCCTTAATCCAGTTTAACAACCATTCTTGACTAAATCATATCAACCAGAGAGATGATCTCATTACAGTTTCAAATATACAGTATTAAATAAGGATTATTTTACCTTTAAGAAATGGGATTTATATTAAAACATGGCTTTTTTTTAAGGGGCATGCTTCCCTTCAAACAAGCACAGATAAGTTGCTGCATCTGGCCCCTCCTCCAAACAAAAAAAAGACACACAAAATCTAGTTATCTCTTTGGATTTTGGTGACAACATATTACTCATTTGGGTATGCTACACTGGCCCATTTATTGAGTAACCAGAAAATCTGCTCATTTTGTGTGGGGACCTGAACAAGAGGAGGCTCTGTGACAGGTCCATGCTGCTGTACAAGCTGCTCTATCACTTGGGGTGTATGATCCAGCAAGTCCAATGGTGCTGGAAGTGTCAGTGGCAAATAGAGACACTGTTTGGAGCCTTTGGCAGGCCCCTGTAGGAGATTCACAATGCAGACCCTTAGGATTTTGGAGCAAAGTCTTTATCACCTGCTACAGATAACTACTCTCCTTACGAGAAATAGCTTTTGGCCTGCTACTGGGCCTTAGTAGAGACTGAATGCTTAACCTCGGGTCACACAGTTACCATGGGACTTGAGTTGCCTATCATGAGCTAGGTGCTGTCTGACCCACCAAGTCATGAAGTTGTGCATGCACAGCAACACTCCATCATAAAATGGAAATGGTATGCATGAGATAGGGCCAGAGTAGGTACTGAAGGCACAAGTAAGTTACATGAGGAAGTGGCCCAAATGTCCATGGTCTCTACTCCCACCACATTACCTTCTCTTTCCCAGACCAGAACTGTGGCCTCTTGGGGCATTCCTTACAGTGAATTGACTGAGGAAGAGAAAACTCAGGCCTGGTTTACAGAGGGTTCAGCATGATATGCAGGTACCACCTGAAAGTGGACAGCTGCAGCACTACTAAACTTTTCTGGGGTTTCCTTGAAGGACAGTGGTGAGAGGAAATTCTCCCAGTGGACAGAACTTCTAGCAGTATACCTGGTTGTTCATTTTGCTTGGAAGGAGAACTGACCAGAGATGCATTTATATACTGACTCATGGGCTTTTGCTAATGGTTTGACTGGATGGTCAGGGACTTGGAAAGACCATAATTGGAAAATTGGTGATGAAGAGGTCTGGAGAAGAGGTCTGTGAATAGACCTTTCTGAGTGGGCTAAAAATATGAAGATATCTGTGCCTCATGGGAAGACACATCAGAAGGTGACTTCAGCAGAGGAAGGTTTTAATAATCAAGTGGATAATATGACCCGTTCTGTGCATACCAGTCAGCCTTTTTCCCCAGCAACTCTTGTCATTGCCCAATAGGCCCATGAACAAAGTGGCCATGGTGGTAGGAGGTTTTGCATGGGCTCGGCAACATGGATTTCCACTTACCAAGGCTGACCAGATTACAGCCATGCTGAGTGCCCAATCTGCCAGCAACAAAGACCCATAGTCAGTCCCTGATATGGCACCATTCCCCGAGGTGACCAGCCAGCTACATGCTGGCAGATTGATTCCATTGGACCACTCCCTTCATGGAAGGAAGGGGCAGTGATTTGTTTTAACTGGAATAGACACATACTCTGGATATGGGTTTGCTTTCCCTACACACAATGCTTCTGCCAAAACTATCATCCATGGGCTTACAGATGCCTTATCTATCATCATGTCATTCCATACAGCATTGCTTCTGATCAGGGAACACACCTAAGAGCAAATGAAGTGCGGGAATGGGCACATGCTAATGGAATTCTCTGGTCTTACCATGTTCCCTATCATCCAGAAGCAGCTGTATTGATAGAACGGTGGAATGACCTTTTGAAAACCCAATTACAGTGCCAACTAGGTGACAATACCTTGGAGGGCTAGGATAATGTTCTCCAGGAAGCTGTATATGCTCTGAATCAGTCTCCACTGTATGGTGCTATTTCTTGCATAGCCAGAATCCATGGGTCCAGGAATCAAGGGGTGGGAATGGGAGTGGCACCACTCACTACTACCCTTAGTGATCAACTAGGAAAATTCTTGCTTCCTGTTCCTGAGGCCCTGAGCTCTACTGTTCTACAGATTTTGATTCCAAAAAGGGGAGTGTTTCCACCAGGAGAAACAACAATGATTCCAATGAACTGGAATCTAAGAGTGCCACCTCGTCACTTTGGGCCACTCATGCCCCTGGATCAACAAGTCAAGAAAGGGATTACATTACTGACTGGGGTGAATGACCTTGACTATCAGGGGGAAATAGGACTGCAACTACACAATGGAGATAAAGAATAGTTTTCCTGGAATGTAGGAGATCCCCTAGTGTGTCTTTTAGTACTACCATGCCCTGTGATTAAAATCAATGGACAACTGCAACAACCCAATCCAGGCAGGGCTACCAATGGCTCTGAAACTTCAGGAATGAATGTTTGGTTCACCCCACCAGGTAAAGAACCATGGCCAGCTGAAGTGCTTGCTGAGAGTAAAGGGAACATGGAATGGGTAGTAGAAGAAGGTAGTGATCATGAACTATGGCCACATGATCAGTTACAGAAACGAGGACTGTAAGGCCATTTTGTTCATGTTATACAATTTAAGTTGTAAGATATCAAGTTTAAAAATGAATACTACCCAAGGACTTGCACACTATCCTGGAGAGATCTAATGTGTTGCCGGTTATATGCAAGACAGTTGAGTATTATTAGGTGAGAGAAAAAAATGTGTCTTTTATTGTTTTCTATTTAGAAATTAGGTATGGTTTAAGGTGATGAGTATAGCTGCCAAGTTGACAAGGGGTGGGCTGTCATGGCCGGGTTCTTGTGTCCACTTCACCAGGTGGTGGTACCTGTTTGTCTAATTGGGCAAGTGCTGGTCTGTCTTTTCTTATGAGGACATTTCACAGAATTAAATCATGATCATGTCAGCTACATCCACAGCTGATTCCCTTTATAATCAGCCAAGGGGAGTGTCTTCTTTAATGAGTGTTGCTTAATCTGATCACTTGAAGCCTTTTAAAGAGGATTCAGAAGAGATAGGCTCTCTTCCTGCTTTGGGAGGCAAGCCTCTCCTGTGGGGTTTATCCAGACCCTCCATAGGAATTGTCAGCTTTACAGCCTGCTGTACAGATTTTGGACTTTGTGTTCCCATGGTTACATGAGACACTTTTATAAATTTTATGTTTATGAATATTTCCTGTTAATTCTGTTTCTCTAGAGAACCCTAACTAATACACCTATACTGGGAGCATGTATATATTTCACAAACTGTCTGGTTGTAGCCTTGGAGATTTAATTCCCAGACCCTGCCCTGTGTTTAGAAGGTAGTTCTATACACCCAGAACTGTTAATAGCAGTCAAGTCCTGCTGTCTGGAGCAAGGGATTTCTGGCTGCATGACACAGGACATTGTTTCCTAGAGAAGAGGAGACATTTCTATCAGTATATCAAGGGAAATCTCTAGGGCCACTCAAGCATGCTCAGGACAAGAGAAATTCACAGGGACAGCTATTTACTTCAGCCCAGAAGTATTCACTAACCTTTGTATGGATAAGTCCTGAAAGTGAACACTACACAAGTTATACTGCAAAGACTAAAAAAGGTGATCTTTGTCCTGTTCCTCCTCCTCCTCCTCCTCTTCATTTTCTTATTTCCTTGATGACTCAGAATCTAAATTCCAGCAATACACATTAAAATATCAAAATGCCCAGTTTTCAAAAATGTTATAAAACAGAGAATGAAAGAGAAGCAATAGCCTAGGCAAAGAAGAAGATAAAACCTTTAAAATTATCAAGAGTAGTACCTGACCTGTGACATACCAGACAAAGGTTTTTTCTATTTTAATTGTCCTAAATATTGTTTTGGAACAATTGTCAACGAACAAAAGGAAAATACGTACAAAGAACCAAAGGAAGTAAGGAAAACAATAGCTGAACACAGAGGGAATAATAATAATAAAGAAATGCTTACTATGAAAAGGAGCAAAACAAGAGTTGAAGACTACAGTAACAGAAATTAAAAATATCCTATAGAGTTTTTGTCAGTTTGAAGCTATTATGTACTCCAGAAAAAGCCATGATCTTTAAATCTCATTCAGTATTGCTGGGTAGGGGTGGTGTGACAGTGGTTCAGTGGCAGAATTCTCACCTGTCATGCCAGAGACCTGGGTTCTATTCCTGGTGCCTGCCCATGCCAAAAAAAGAAAAGGATTTTTGACATTACTGGGTAGAATCTTTTTGATTGTTCCCATGGAGATGTGACCCACCCAATTGTGGGTAGTAACTTTTGGTTAGATGGTTTCCATGGAGATGTGTCTCCAGTCACTCAAGGTGGGGTTGCTTACTGGAGCCCTTTAAGAGGGAACCATTTTGGGAAAAGCTTTAGAGGCTTAAGAGCCACAATGGCCACCAGAACCAACAGAGCCAACAGAATGGACAGAGCCCTGAGGAAACCAATGAAGAGAAAACTAGCAGATCTTGCCATATGCCTTTCCAGCTTGGAGAGAAACCCTGAATGTCATTGGCCTTCTTGAACCAAGGCATTGTTAGGTCTCTGAAAAATAATTCTAAGAACAAAAGGAACTTTGGATGCAGAGCCCCCTCAGTGCCCTTCTTCAGTGTCCTTGCCAGGTCCAAAGATCTAGTATGAACCAGTTGCCATACTGTCTGGCACTGTGTCATCCAGATGAATGAAGACATACCAGATGACTAGAAATATGGTCATAATCTGTTTCTGCTGTTAACACCCTCCTCCTGCCTGATACATGCAGCTGCACATCAAAGGAGAAAATGTATTGATACCTCAGCAATCTATCATACCCAAGTCAACAAGCCCCATTCAATCAAGGGACGACACACCACCTAGTGGGCACCCTCCCCACCTGGAGTCACTTTCCCTTTAAAACACAACTCCCAGAACAAAGGGAGGGACCCATTTTTCTTTTCTTTCACTAGCAGGTTTTGCTGGCTCCCACCTGCCTGCTTTCTCCCTGCTTTTTCACTGCTTCCTCTCTCTTCAATAAACCTGTTAAGCTTTGACTCACTGTCTTATATGGAATCCTTAAAGACTCCATGCCTAACAGGGATCTTTCCCTGGGTCCCTGAGATTGGATATTTTTATAGTCTTGCTGTAACTTGGATATTTTCATGGTCTTAGAACTGTGAAACTTGCAATTTCATAAATTCCCCATTTTAAAAACTGCTCCAGTTCAGGTATAATACATTCTGGTAGTGTCCAAACTAGAACAGGGTTTAATAGCAGATTTGATCTGGCAGAAGAAAGAATCAGAGAACGTGAATACGTGTATATTGAAATCATTTATTCTGTGGAGCAGAAAAAAGAAATAATGAAGGAAAGTGAGGAGAGCCTGTGAAATCTGTGGAATACCATCCAGCATTCTACATACATATTGTAGGTATTACAGAAGGAAAATAAGAAGAGAAAGGGCCAAAGAGAATACTTAAGGAAATAATACCTTAAAACTCTCAAAATTTATTGAAAGGCATGAATATACATATCCAAGATGCTAAACAAATTCTAAAGAGAATAAACCCCAAGAGACCGAAGCCCTGATATATTATTACCACATTTTCAAATGTTAAAGGTATATGGAGAATTCTGAAAACCTCAATAAAGAAACATGGCACATACAAGGGAACCTCAATAAAATTGAAGTTAATTTCTCATTAAAAACCATAGAGGCTAGGGTGCATGGTGATTTAGTAGTAGAATGCTCACCTTCCATGCAGAAGACCTGGGTTCGATTCCTGGACTATGCACCCACCTCAAAAAAAGAAAGAAAGAAAAAAACATAGAGGCAAGAAGGAAATGGAATTGCATATTTAAATTGCTGAAAGCAAAAATTGACAGCAAAGAATTCTACAAGAATAAGGGTTAGATTAAGACATTTGCAGACAAACAAATGCTGAGGGCATTTGTTACCACTAGATCAAACCTACAAGATATGTGAAAGAGAGCTCTGTGCATTGAAAAGAAAGGACAATAGACAATAGGTCAAAGCTTCCTAAAGAAATAAAGATCTTCAGTGAAAGTACAGATCTGGGTATATATAAATGCCAGTTCGATTGCATTTTCAGTTAGTAACTCAACATACTTATAACAAGATCTTAAAGACAGATACATAAAATGCAATGAGAAATCAATCAATTTGGTTTCATAATGTTTAAATTAAATGTGTAACTGTGACAAAAACAGCCAACTAAGTTGTTATTAAAGCAAGCATAACTATTACAGATTTTGATTGTTAAATCAAAATCTACAAAGAAATCTTTCAATCTACAAGGAAAATATTGAAGAATATGTTGACTCATAGAGACAGAAATTTGAATACATATTGACAGAGAAGGAGGGCAAGGGAAATGGAGGGTAATGCCTAATGGGTATAGCATTTCTGTTTAGAGAGATGAGTAAGTTTCAGTAATGGAATTTTGTTAGGGCGCAATATTTAGAATGTGATTAATGTCAAAGAATGATATGTTTGAAAAGGTTAATATGAGAAAGTTTGTGCTGCATGTGTTCTTGCATTTTTAAAAAATAGAGCAAAAAAGGATAATGAAAATTGAATGCAATACTTGATTCTGCATCAGATCTAGCAAGGAGGAGTAAAGGCTCAAATGGACATTATTGGGACAAATGGAAAAATGGGAGTATAGTGTTATATTTCCTGAACTTCATGACTGCACTTAAGGTTGTTTCATCAGTGGATATCCTTGTTCTTGGAAAGTGTACATGGTAGTGTTCAGTATTCGAGGAGCATGATATATACAAACTACACTCAAGTTTTCAGAATATGGATGAATGAATAGTTGGCTAGATAGCTAGACAGCTAGGTAACTAGATAGATAGAAAGAATGAATGATATGACAAATGTGACAAAATGCTAAAATTGATGGATCTGGCTATATCTTGGGGATGGGAGTTGGAGGCATGTTAGAATTCTA
Source organism: Tamandua tetradactyla (assembly GCF_023851605.1). Lineage (NCBI taxonomy): Eukaryota > Metazoa > Chordata > Mammalia > Pilosa > Myrmecophagidae > Tamandua > Tamandua tetradactyla. The sequence goes on from NC_135335.1 coordinate 74,598,267, forward strand.
TGAATGGGTTGCATTATTTTTGCAACCGCTCTTAAGTTTGAATGCACTTCAAAATAAAATGTCCTAAAACATGTTGACTATAACTTAAAACTTTACAATCTTTCTTTATACATGCACACTCATCTGCATGTATACATAAGTATGCACATACTTACATAATTTTAGTTACAGTTTTAGTCAAGCCTCTAATTATTTGTAAAATAATTAAGTGTATTTTTGTCTCATTAAGTTTATACAGCACCTCTTGAATTTCCATTTTATAAAAAAAGTGTTGTAGAGTTCCCACTACTACCTAAAAACCTTCTTCCACTTTTCTACTGCTTAATACTTGCAGCTCTTCTTGTTAACCTTTTAAAGGTAAATACCAGTGTATTCTTTTTTAACATTGTTTTAGTTTGTTAAGCTGCTGGAATGCATTATACCAGAAATGGAATGCCTTTTAAAAGGGGAATTTATTAAGTTACAAGTTTACCATTCTAAGGCTGTGAAAATGTTCAAAGTAAAGGACTGATAAGAAGTTACCTTCATTCAAAAAAGGCCGATGACATACAGAACACCTCTGTCGGTGGGAAGGCATGTGGCTGGCATCTTCTGGGAACTTCTGTCAGCTGGGAAGGCACATGGCAACATTTGCTCCTGACTTCTTCAACAGGAGCATTTTCTTTCTGCATCTCCAAAAGTCTCTGACTGTGTTGGGTCTGTAGAATTTTTACAAAATGGTTCCCTCTAAAATGACTACAGTAAATGACCCCACCTTGAATAGGTGGAGACACATCTCCATCGAAACCACCTAATCAATAGGTCCCACTGACAATTGGGTGTGTCGCATCTCCACGGAGACAACTTAATCAAAAGGATCCCACCCAGCACTACTGAATGAGGATTAAAGAACATGGCTTTTCATGGACTATAATTAATAGAACAATTATAAAATTTTTATTTTATCATTTGCAACAAATGTTCACAACAATGCAATGTGTTAATATTAAGGTGGTGTTCTAGTTTGCTAGGCTGTCAAAAGCAATGTACTAAAAATGGATTGGCCTTTTTAAAATGGGACTTTATTAGGTTAGAAGCTTATATTTCTGAGGCTATGAAAATGTCCAAATCAATGCATCATCAAGATTACACCTTCTTCCTGAAGAAGAGTTGCTGGTGTCCTAGACCTCTTCGTCACACAACAAGGCACACTGCAGCATTTGCTGATTGCCTTCTTTGCTGGTTATCATTGCTCTTAGTTTCTTGCTTCTGTGGCTTTCTCTCTTTGTCTGCATTCCATTCTTTTATAAAGGACTCCAGTAAAAGGATTAAGGCCCTTTAAGGATCCAGTAAAGGGATCCACCCTGTGTGAGGTGGATCACATCTTAACTTACAATAGTACTCACCCAAAGATCCTACTCACAATGGGCCCACTTCCACAGGAACAGATTAACTTTAAGACATACTTTTCTGGGGTCCACACAGCTTTAAACCATCATAGAAGGTATTTAGGAATCCTGTATTTTACACATGATTGATCTGTAACCCCATGATATTTCTAATAAAAACTACTTAAAATATTAAAACTGAAATAATTTTTACTATGGGAAAGATAGGGGGGTTGACATTTGATTCCGTGCCTCTTCTTTTAGCTTCTAAATGTCAAATCATGCTTATTTCTATTTTGATGTCCTCTGATACTAATATGTGTTTTTATCCTACAATTTCTGTTACAATTTCATTTTCGTAATTTTCATTCATCAGTTCAACTACAATATTCATAGGCATAAATCATTATTTATAATTATTTACCATTTTATTGTTTATCTTTCATTGCATTCAGTATTTTTCTTAAGCTGGACAATGTATTTTTTCTTTTCTTGTTTTTTTTATGGGCAGTGTATTGTCTGGGAATTGAATTGAAGCCAATGTCTTTTTTTGGGGGGTGGGCAGGCACTGGGAATCGAACCTGGGTCTCTGGCATGGCAGGTGAGAATTCTGCCGCTGAGCCACGGTCACACAGTCTGAAGCCAATGTCTTTTTAAGTATTGCAAATTTGACATTCTATCTGAATATTCCTTTTTGATAATTTGATTGTATCCAATCTTATATGACAGTTGCTGTGTATTTTGCATCATTTTTTCCTTTGTGTTTAACGTGCATATTTTCCCCATTCTTTTTAGTTGAACTTAGTAGCTCAAGTTTTGATAGATTTGTAAGTATGATTTCTTTTTAGTTCTCCAAAAAATTAACCTTGGGTTATAATTATTTAACTTGCTATTATAATTATTGTTCAGTTTGCATCTGGTAACCCCAATATCTTGCTGTTTTTTTCATTTTAATTTGCAGTCAAATTTGTCTTTTTACATGCCTAAATGTTTGCTATTTTAATTATATATTTATATTTTAGTTTATAAAAATATAAATATATTTATATTATATTTATATAAATTTATATTTATATTTGGGGTCATATAATGACACTTGAAAAAACTGTAAAGAATATATACAGATTGATGATGTTCTCTTTCTCTTAAGAGGTTAGTTTTGCTTCTGAAGTGTAGCTATACTGCTAATACTAGAATGACTTAATATTGCATTTCACACTTTTCACCATACCTTTAATTAGAACTTTATTATTTATAAAATCATTTCATAAACGTCATGGTAAGGAGAATTATAGGATGATCTTCCAGGGTTTCCTGCTCCTGCCTTGGTGTGCACAAGCCTCATAATCCGTGGGACTCTGAATTTGATGGATTTTACTCAAGTGATTCAATTATGCCATATGGTAGTTGATGTTAAAAAGGATTAACTATGTGGATTTAACCTAATCATAGGGGCCTATTTAAAGCATATGAACCTTTTAAAATTCAGAGATTGTAGGCACAGGAGGAATTTGTCATAGTGTCACTGGCTTGAAGATAAAAGGTTCACATGTCAAGGAATGTCAAGCTTCACATATCACATGTCTATCCTTCAGGAGTTACATACAGCAAAGAAACAGGGACTTCAATCTTACTGTCACAAGGAACTGAATTCTGTCAACAACCTGAATGAACTCGGAAGCAGATTTTCCCCCTCAATTCTGGATAAAAATTGGCTTTAATTTAATCCTTATGACACCCGAGCCCTGAATGCAGCAGGAGCACTTTGCCAAGTTCACCTACAGAGCTGTAAACTAATGCATGCTATGCTAACCCACTATGGTGCAATAGTGTTTTGTACTACAATAGAAAAATAAGCCATACATAATCTCATTTGATGCTTATATAAAACCTGTAATAAAGCCCTGACAACTGTCATTGCTATAGACAGCAAAGCATGATCAAGTATTAAGTTTGATATTGCTCAGAATCTTTAGCTATTTTAACTCTACCAGTAGCTGAGTCCATATACCTGTGGATAAAACCTAGTAATTCAGCGAATATCTTTTGACTATGCCTTCTGTGTTTCCTCTTAACTACTGTATCTAGTCTGATTTGTACAATTTCTTATCTGATGAATTGTGCTTTAAGTCATTCTCTTTTCAATTGACACTCCATTTTTGGAATATTTTTGCATTCTATTATTATTCCATTAATAGGTACAATCACCAAACTTATAGTCTTACTTAGTGAACACCCCGAAGGCCATGTTGAGGGTCACAGTCCCTTGATTATCTCAGCAACTATCTCAAAATGATCCATGGCCTCAGAGAAGAAAATTTCAGAACCAGAAAGAGAATCAAAGATTGTAGGTTCAAAATATTCCAATATCTATTAGCAGTCTTTGACTACAACACGATGTGTTTGAGCCTGGACTTGGGCTTGGTCTGCATTCTGGTGGATCTGTGCCATTGTCAGTAAGATTTCTTCAAGTGGTTACTTCACTTAAGTTGTGGCAAACTAAATCAGGTTATGCTTTAATTTGAATTATTGGAGTCCTTTATAAAATGAAGGCATAAGCCTCAAGAAGCAGCTAGAAGATGGAAGTCAACAGAACCAGGGAGAGAAAAGAGAAGATACCATGCTCACCACCATATGACAGAAATGCCAAAACCAAGCATCACTGGTAGCCATCCCTAGACTTCCAGTGTTTTTCTGGAAGAAAGCATTGCTCTCCTGACACTTCAATTTGGACTACCCCTTGGTTCAAAACTGTGAGCCATTAAATTCCCATTTTATAAACCAAAACATACATTTTTGTTCAGAAAACCAAACAATTTATTCTGAAATCATTACAGGTATCAGTTATATGCGTGCCAAATAAATTTTTTGACAAATTTCAAAATAAATATTTGTAAATACTACTGAATTGTTACAGAAGAATAAAAATTTAGGGATATAAACTTTTAGAATGAACCAAATAAAAAGCACTTCTCTTATTCATGTTACATGGTATGGCAATTTTTTCACATAACTGGTCACAGTCTTGAGAATATTTAAACTCCTATTTCCTTTCATCATATAGATAAAGAATTACAGCGTATACTTATAACATGTAAGAATGCATTTGTCTATATTTTGTATTAGGAAAGTTTTTAAATTTTACCTTTAAAGTGTTAATTTCTACAATTGTGCTATTATCAATTGAAACAATTAATGAAACATTGATAACTTTAAATTCTTTCCAACAAGATAAAGACACCCATAAAATAACAAGGTTATAATTCATATAACTGTGTATTATTATGATGCTTCACTTTTTAAAAGTTTGTTATGCTCAGGGAATTAGAATTTAACATTTTTAGCTTTTTCTATTACAAATTACACTATATTCAATTAATAATTAATAATAGATTTTTATATTTGTAAACAAATATCAAATAATCAAAATTAACTTTCCGTAGAAATAGTGTTTTGTTTCTTAGAATAATGTTAGTTCATTTAAGTGTTGGACTAGTATAATGAGTTTTTGATATATTTTAAATATAACATTTTTACTATAGTAACTGTGAATATGTACATGCTATAGTTGCTTATTTGTTTTTTAAGCGTAAAGACATATATACATGGAAACATAAGCATATTAGAATATTCATGGACTTCTCAGTTCATCATCTTCAACTTGTTTATCTTAATATTAAAAAGGTAGTGTACACGAGACCTGGGTTCAATTCCCAAATCATGCACCTAAAAAAAAAATAGGTAAAAGAATGCACATAAAAATGAATATATTCTTTTTTTTTTTTCCTTTGGAGATGAAGAAGGAAAATGCCTCCCAGATGAATATATTCTTAATAATCAAAATTCAGTTAATTTGTAGATGAAAATATATTAAAAGTATTCACAAATATAATGCAGCTATTAAAATTTGTTCAAACACAAATAGCAAATGTGTAGCTTCAACTGAATACTGAATTTCTTGGCAGTGGTAGTAAAGATGGTGAGAAAAAAACACTTTGGTTTTATTAATTTGTCTCTAGGTTTTGGTGTAATATTTCATTTCTCATATATTTTAATCACTCAAGGTAATCCTATAAAAAATTTGTTTTTAAAAATTACATTATTTTAGTTGTAGTAAAATATATCTAAAATGAAAGTCATTTCAATGATTTTAAGTGGACAGTTCTTTGAGATTAAGTACATTGAAAATATTGTGTGACTTCCATCACAATATATTTCCAAGCTACTTTATAATCCCAAACTAAAACTCATACCAATTTAAAAATAACTCCCCATTATCATGTCTTGCCACTGCTTGTAACAGCTATTCTGATTTCTGTCTCTATGAATTTGATTATTCTAAGAATTTCATATAAGAGGAATCATATATTTGTCATTTTGTATCTGGCTTATTTCATTCAACATGATTTCTTTAAGTTTCATCCATATTGTAGCATATACTGGCACTTCACTTTTTACATCTGAATATTTATATCCCCCAATTCTTATTCATCTTTAATAACCTAGAAATATTTACAAATATTTATTTTGAAACTTGTCAAAAATTACCTCTAATAATTTCAGAATAAATTCTGTGTTCTCATATATTTTAGTTTCTGAGCTGCTTTAAAACTATGATATGTTTTGGTTTACAAGATGGTTATACTGAATAATAAAGGGTGGCTATACCACATTTTATACTTCCATTCATCTGTTGATGAACATTGGGTTGCTTCTACCTTTTGCTATTGAGAATAATGCTAGGATGAACATTGTTGTGCAATTATCTGTCTGATTTCCTGCTTTATTTTTCTTCTTTCCATATATACCTAGAAGTAGAATTGCTGGGTCATATGGTAGTTCTTTACTTAATTTTCAGAGGAATTGCCAAACTGTTTTCCACAATGGCTGTATTGTTCTACCTTCCCATCAACAATGTAAAAATGTTCTTATTTCTTTGAATCCTCACCATCATTTATTTTCTGGTTCTTAAATATTAGCAATCCTAATGACTGTGAAGTGGTATGTCACTATAGTTTCAATTTGCATTTCTCTAATGGTAATTGAGGTTGAGCATATTTTCATATACTTATTAGGCATTTAAATATCAACTTAGAGAAGTGCCTATTCAAATCCTTGGCCCACTTTTATTTGTGTTATTTGTCTTTTTGTTGTTGAGTTTTAGGAGTCTTATATATTCTGGGAATTAAAATTGTATCATATATTCAATTTTCAAAGTTTCTCTCCCATCCTGTTGGTTGCCATATTGCTTTTTTTGCTAAAATCAGTTCTGCCTAATGTACTCTACAAATTCAATGAAATCCCTCTCACAATTCCACTAGCCTTCTTTTTTCCAGAAATGGTAAAGATGATCCTTAAATTTATGTGAAATTGCAAGGGCCCTAAATAGCCAAAATAGCCTTGATAAGGGAACAAAGGAAGAACTCATACTTACTGGTATCAACACTTAGCAATGGATTTTTAAATTTTACCTCAAAAGCATGAAAAAATAGATGGATGAAACTTCATCAAAATTGAAAGCTTTTGTGAATAAAAAGTCAGTTTTAAAGGTCTTAATTATTGGTGGCTATTTCTCAGAAATAAAAATTGGTTTTTATTTCTATCGATGATATTGTAAAATTGAAAGTTTAACCTAAGTTATTGTATTTGTTTTTTAATCAGTCAAAGTCTATCCATTTTCTGGGACTATAGATTGTGGCACAGTTAGGAAATTTTTGCTACCATTCCAAACAAAATCCTTAGACTTAGTCCATAGCAATCATGAGATTATATAATTGAAGGAAGAAAGCATAATAGGATGAAATAAATTCTGGTTATGTCAGGATGCTTCTAGCAACTGAGGGAGGTACTGGAAATTTTTCTGCTTAAAAAAAAAAGGAATCTCAAAAAGAGTGACTAAGCCATTTCATTATGACAGAACACTAGACTGATCTCCCTCAAGTTGTGCAGCTCCCTAAAATCTGAAGTTGAAAGGCAAGTATCTGAATTCGGGCAAATGGATCTTGCTAGAGAAAATACTCTTTTAGAAATTAGTTCATGGGCTGATCATGAAAATGGCAGTATCAAACACTTATTACAATAACCCCGAGGAAGTCACCTAAGTTTATTGAGCTAGCTATCTTTTGCATAGTGTTCTAGTTTGCTAGCAGCTGGAATGCAATATACCAGAAATGAAACGGCATTTAAAAAGGGGAATCTATTAAGTTGCTAGTTGACAGTTTTAAGACAGATAAAATGTTATAATTAAAACAAGTCTATAGAAATGTCCAATCTAAGGCATCCAGGGAAAGTTACCTTGGTTCAAGGAGGCTGACGAAGTTCAGGGTCTCTCTCAAGTGAGAAGGCACATGGCAACCACAGTCAGGGTTTCCCTCTCAATTGGAAAGGCACATGGCAAACAGCGTCATTGGCTAGCTTTCTCTCCTAGCTTCCTATTTCATGAAGCTCCCCAGGAGGCATTCCTTCCTCAACTCCAAAGGTCACTGGCTGATGGACTCTCTGCTTCTCATGGCTATGTCATTCTGCAATGTTCTGTCATCCTTCTCTGCTCTCTCCGAATCTCTTCTTTTCTCCAAAATGTTTCCTCTTTTATAGGATTCCAGTAAACTAACCAAAACCCACCTGGAATGGTTGGGGACACATCTCCAACTAATCCAGCTTAAAAACCACTCTTGATTGAGTCACATCTCCAGGGAGATGATATAATTAAAATTTCAGGCTTATAGTGCTGAATAGAGATTAGAAGAAATGGCTGCCTTCATAAAATGGGATTAGGATTAAAACATGGCTTTTCTAGGGTACATAAACCTTTTGAATCGGCACACATAGCATGGGGTAAATATTAAGGATGTAAATGATGTAGCAAATACAAAAATGGAAAGATATATATTTCAGTGTTCCCTCCATGTAGGTTCAATTTAGATTACATTTGCATAAAATAACATGATATACCTGGTATAGGCAATAACTTCCGTTGTCAGAAATACACAGATCATTTTCAGGAACTCAGCTTGTACTTACTGATATATTTTTCTCTGTTGCTTTGTTTTTTTCTCTGGTTTTATGAAATAATCACAAAAAGAGATAACTTTTCCTGCGTGAATTTACCACCTCTCCTTCAGCACCATATGCCAGAACTCTTTTTATGTCTACACCCTAGACTTAATGAACCAAGGATTTAAAGAAAGTCAAACATGGTTGTAAAACCTCATATCAATACATAATTTTGTTGCATGCATTTGATTTTTTTCTTTTACTTCCATCGTTTCATCAAGACATCTTTGTTTGTAAGTCAGGAAATCTCATCAGAATGTCATTCCCAAAGGAAATTTATTTTCAAGTGTATACTGGAAATCCTGGGATAAGCTAGCTTCCTGCATGAATGTGAGTTTCAGACTCTGACAAATTCTGAGATTCCTCCCAAGAGTTAGGGAACATGGTTTCAGATATTCTGGGCTGTCAGTATTCTCTTAAGTAGAGATTTCAGAAAACATCCCCAATATACAATAATTCTGTGATTATATTGATTAATCCACTAGATCTTATGCTAATTACTATAAGCATTGAGAAATGTGGGTGCTTCTGATAAATATCTCCTCCATGACTACATAGTTGGGTAAGAGGTACTTTTTAAAGGCATGCAAAAAAGTTTTTATCATAATAAACCTAATGCTTGGCAGCAAAAACATCATATATCCACCTTCATGTACTCCATGGCTCTGAAGCATGCACCTTCACTTGAAAATTAAACTATCACATATACCCAATAAAGTTTTTAACTATCAGTATGGCATGAACATTGACCAATCACAATGATTGCCATCTATAAACAATATATATGACCATAAGATGTGTTGATTAGACATCAACTAGAAAAATAAATCCCAAAAAAATATCGTTCACTTCCTAAAACAAACAAACAGACCCTTACTAAAGCTCAATATGCTGGTCCAAGTACAGAATTTGAGAATGCATCCGTTCCCCTTGGTTAATTTCCTCAAACCAACAGCTCATGAACAATTATTATAACCATTACCAAAACACCTACTTTACAGTTTTAGAGCAAAAATAATCAACAGGATATTACAATAAAATCTACTCTTTGGAAAATTGCACATTTAATAGTTACATAGTATATTTTAACCCAAAGCATAACATCATATCACAATTCATAGGTATTGCAAATACAACTGGATGTAGCAGTGAATTGATTTCCTTGGACAGACCATTTTATTGCTCAAAGTTTATCTCTCAAAAATTTTTTCTCTTGGTTATTACATTCAATTGGTGTCTTGATGTCTTCTATTTGCCCCTCTTAATTCACATTTCTCACCTGCTTTCTGTTTTACTAAATTAAGAGTTACTAGGTTATCTCTTGCATTCATATATGCTCAAACATTTAGACATAATCTCTGTAATTCTTCCACTGGGGATGAGGAAATTTCTTTTGAGGAAAAGCTCAGCACTGAGAGAACATATAAATTCTAAGATTATTTTCCAAAGCTTTCTCCAGAGAGAACTGTGACAATTAACCAGATGGCTGTGACCTGGGAAAAAATGACATTTTCAGATATAAAATGAGACTACTAGATACATACCCTGAATGTTTGGTGATCTTCAAAAATCCAAATTACTTATATGGTCTGTTTGGTTTGCTAAAGGTGCTGGAATGTAATATACCAGAAATGGGTTGGCTTTTATAAAGGGGATTAATTAAGTAACAAATTATAATTTTAAGGCCATGGAAATGTCTAAATTAAGGCACTACAAGAGGATACCTTCTTGGAAGAAAGTCACCTGGCATCTGGGTTCATGTTGCGCATGGGAAGGCACATGGTGACATCTGTTGTCCTTCTCTCCTAGCTTCTGGTTTCAAATGGTGCTCTCAGTTTCTGGGGTGTTTTTCCTCTGCATCTCCAAACATCTGTGGATGAGTTTTCTCCAACTTTTTCCCTCTTAAATGATTCCTGTAGACTGATTAAGACTCACCTTGAATGGGCAAGATCACATCCCCATGGAAACCTAATCAAGAGGTCCCACATACAATAGATCTGCACTCACATGATTGGATTAGAAGAACATGGCTCTTCTGAGATATGTTCAAACCAGCTGAGTTTCAATCCAGCACTTGGTCCAAGTAGTGGACTATTAAGTCTTAACCCACATCCTTCTAACAGTAGGCTCAATGGAAAAGCAGACTTGTTCCAAACTTGTTTCTCCATCCCAGAAAATATAGTCAGAATAGGCATACTTAGCAACTGACAGAGTCCTCATGTTGGTCCCCGATGGAGTGATAGTGCAGAAAGGAATCATAACAGACAAGAAGTACTAGTTATAAGCTCCTGAAAATGCTTGCATCCTACAAGGGAGTGAACCATAACAGTAGTCAATCCTGGGTTAATTGTAAAAATTACTGTTAATCAACTTGAGAGATGCAGAGCTGATATTTTCTAGTGTTTCTCCATGTAACTCCTTTGATCAGTGCTAAATATAGATTATTCATAGAGAATTATGGCAAAGCTGTGATGCCATTCTTAGGTGTCAATGCCAATCATAGCAACTGTTTCAAATATGGTGTCTTTAGCAAAATAATGCAAGCATTGACACCTATTATGCACCTATTTTTTTGTTTTTGCTTCTGTTGGTTGGGTTCCATCAGTAAGGAAAACCATAAATAATTCATATAAGGCTAAAATTATATGTAAGGTTTTGCCACAGGGCTAAGGAAATTATCTTTTCTTTGTTAGAGTCCAGTTGTGAAGGAAGTTGATTTTCTAAGACATCGGGTACAGAATAAAGACGGCATGTCCTTTATAGATTGGACAGCAACAATATCATCTATATCCCCCACTATGAAAAAATAAAGGGCAAATGTCTTGGTGTGTTACTTTGGATTTTGAAGCTAATGCATATGATATATAACTGATAAATAACGCTCAACCTATTATCAAGTAACCCAAAGGCTACCAGTTTTGAATGGGTTTTAGAGCAAAAGAAATTTCTGAATTAGGTTTAAACTGTGGTGCCAGCTGTCCAGTTTTATGATCTAGCACATCAAACTGTGTTATGTCCATGGCAGTGATAAACTCCATCTCTGGTGGCCCCATTTGGAGAAACACAGCACAGTCCAGTAGGGTTTTGAAGGAATTCTAGCTTCTAAGTTGCTAATGAGCACTGGTAGAAGCTATCCTAATGACTTGGGGAAACCATGTGGCTGTGAATCTCAAATCATTCCCCAAAACCATAGTGTAGAAGATACTACAATAACCCGTAAAATCAGATGTGCACAGTAGCACTTATGTTTAAGTCAGATCTATATGGCAGTGCTCATGTAGGTCCAGAGAGCTTAAGTTATCTGCATAAGCAGGTGGTTGAAATGACAAAAGTGCTCGCTCCAACAACTTTGCCATGGATCCCTCTCAACCCATATCTAGGGTCCCATGGGGAGTTGCTTTCAGCCCATTCATGTTTAAAAATATTTCTGCATTATATGTATTCCAGTTCCTGCTGAATGTGTATGGCTGTTACATGACAACAAGACTCAGGTTGCTCTAAATGACTTAGATGAAGTGAATTCCTTTGTAAGCACACATTTGGGTGAAATATCTTTCTACTTTGTGTGAAAATATATATAATATGAGGTATACAGTATGTAGGTGCAGATATTTGTGTACAATGAATATGCCACCTGGGTTGCTGGCAAAAGGGTAAGGAGAATATGGAAAGGGTATCTGTAGAATGCAGATATGATTTCCAATTTAGGCTTCAAGGTCAGGTACAGAGGTGGTATTGTAGCAACTAATATTCACTTTTAGTAACTGCTTCTTTTCTTTCTTCTTCAACACCCTTCTATTTTATGTAAAAATACCTAATATGGAAGAATTGGTGGTAGCTAATATTTAAGGTTTCAAGAATTTACTTTTCCTAGTGATGATACAGGAAGTAAAGAGACTTCATGCATCATTTGTATTGCAATCATGAAATCCCCACTTTCTTCTCCCCATTCTAGAATAATACTGATTACTAATGAAAAGCAGTAGATTGACTGGATAACTTCATATACCCTCCAAATATCTTCTCTTTCTTTCTCAACACTGCTTTCTGTTTTCAGAGGCCAACTTGCATGAACAGCAAAAATGCATTCTCATGCCCTCTGGATCCAGCTGGGTTTGGCCCTGGAGATTTCCCTCAAGGCGCTACACTGTCGAAAGAGAATGAAGACAGTACAGTTATCCTCCTGGACCTTTCTCTACAAGGTTGCTTGGAGCTTGCATTGTCTCCTGCTCTGCTTTAAAATGACCACCTGTCTGTCTATGTTCTCTTAACTGCTTTGATACCCCAAATCTTCAGGCCGATGAGTGTTACCATATTTGCTGCCTAGTATCCTTGAGTTAAATGCCCACAACTTGTTACTGTAAGCATGGCTCTTTGTTGATTGCAAAGATCACCTGATCCAGCACTAAAGAAAAGAAACACGTCACTCTTGGTGAGAATGAGACTTTATCGCAAGTACATAGGTTCAAAGTGAGGATATGAGTTAGGGTTTTTATAGGTAAAGGGGGTAAGTGTCAAAAACTAAGTAATGACTGCATGATGTGTTCGTGTCAGGTCAGCGATGACTTTGGATCTTTTTGAGGAGGGCATGGGCAGATTTATCAATTCTGTGTTGTCTCAAGCAAGTCTTGTTGTTCTAGATTTGGTGGTTAAGTTTAGATATTCATGTGCAAATTTCTACATGCAGAGTCTTCATGACTCTTTTCTTAGCTGACCACTCAGGAATATCAAATTTTTGTGGTTATTTTTGAGGAGGAAGTCACTGATTCACCGGGCCACAGAGAGCTCTTGATGCTCATCTGTTATCTTATTCCTGTAAGCAGAACTGAGGTTTGGTTAATGTCCTCCTGGGAACTAAGTACACAGAGTAAACTGCTAAACTCAGCTAGGGTAAGCATATTTTTCAGCTATCAAATTGCTTGTTTTCCTATTCTCACAGCCTGAAGATAGACCATTTGAACTAATTCTATAAAAGCTTTTTATAGGATACCAGAAATGTATATATAGATAAGCTTTTTAAAATTTATTTTTCATCATTGACAATGTGTACACATGAACAAATTAGCATTACAAGCAAGCCAACTGAAATTAGTAGTCATTTAAATGATGGTGCTGAATATGAATATTTGACATTTGCTATGCTATTTAGATAACAAATCTGTTTGTTCAGTCTGAATGAAATTTTCTGCAACTTTTAATGAAATTATCCTGCTAGTTGAATCACTAAAGATAACTAAAAATTTCAGTCTGTGTACACATTATATATATTGTCATTGATTCAATTGACTGATTTAAACAGCTATTTTAACATTGAATAGACCAAATTATAAAACACATGCAAAAGAATGTTCCTTTATTTTAGAAGTTCATCGTGTCAAAATTTACTTTAAAAATCTTTGACTGCATAATTAGAAACATGAAAAATATGTTAAATTTATTACACAGTCATACATTTCAGTCATTTATATCAGTCAACATTTTATTGACCATTTTCTCCTTTGAGATACATTCAGGGTACTGCTCTCCCTTTCTTGTGAATTTCAGAATGCATTCATCCCCTTGTGAATCTCAGCATGCATTCATCCCCTAAAGAATGTGCACATTGCTTAGCAAAGGAAGCTTTGTTCTGTGAGTCCTTTATCATAGAATAAGTGATCATATCCATCTTTACATGGATACAGTAGAAAGACTAATCCTGCATTGGTATATCAAAGCATTCCAATTCTGTTTCTAAATGATAAGTGGCTTTGAACAAAGAAAGAATGCATCTAAATATTGGCACATATTCTGTATAAATAAGAAATGCCATTTAATTGGAACAAGCTGCATGAAAATGGGACTCCTGGTTAAAGAGATTAAAATATGAATTATCAATTGTTGAGAGTCAGTCATATGCTTGCCAAATCAGATCTGCCATGTCAACCGCCCCTGACAAATTCAGATTTTTCTTTTATCATAATAAATTAGCCCATACACATTTATATTACTGAAGAGAGTACATTAAGCATGTTGAAGATATAAGTAAAATTATAAATATTTTAATGTGTTTTTTCACATCTTTTTCTGTAATGCTTATGAACTCTTTTTCAACATTTATCAGTTTAAGTATTTGGGAATATAATCTGTAGAAAAATTTCCCCCTTATTGGGGAAATTAATTGAAACTCAGAATTGTTATCTTGATTAGGTATGGGGCCTTGTTCCTGAAGGAAAATGCAAATGAATCTCAAAACTATAGTCTGGTTGCCTTTGGAATTTCAGAAAAGCTGTGCAAAAGCCCCAGCTGTCAGGAATTTTGATTTGGACCTGCTTAGATTTGTTAAGGTCAACACATACATATGAAATGGTTTATAAGCTGTCACCCCTTTAATGCTATCACTTTGCTTGATGAACACTAAATTTAGCTTGGCAAGTGTTGCTTTAAATTTGGTTTGGCACATTAAAAACTTAAGGAAAAATTCTTAGGAGGCATAGGGAATATAATACTAAAATGAATAGGAAAGCCCTTAGATACATAGTGCAAAATGCTCTAAAATACCTTTTCTTATTTTGTCCAATTACAAGAAAATTAACTAGAACATGGACAGAGAATTAGCTGTCAAAGAGAATTAGTTGCAACACTAAAATCTTTTGTAAAATATAACATAACCGTTACATATGATGCAATGTAAAACATAAAATGAATTAACTTGATAATTTATTTGCCTACCGGCCTTGACAACACCATTATATGGAGTGTTCAGATTCCAAATAATTCTAATTTCAGACATAGAGTTATACATGCATATTTCCCTCAGAAATCCAGATCTTTTTATTACATTTTAGAAACTGTGATAGAGAATTTCTTATGATATTTCCAAAGAAGCAAATGAAAATTAAATTCATTCATACTGTTTTAATGAAAAATTTATGCTTTCACTTGTGTCAGCTTAATTTTAAAGACTTAGAATTTTTAGAAAAGTCATAAAACCAATGTAGTATGAAGGTTCTTAACTGTTGGAGCTCAGTGCTAATGATGAAGTCAATTTCAGTGCTTTGTTCCTTGAAGACACAGTGATTATATTAGAATCATTTGTATCTGATGTCCTTTGCTAGTTGTCTCAAAATTAGAAAGTGAAAAACATAATCAGTCTTTCATGTTCTTAAAGTTTCCAAGAAAAATGAATAAAATATGAAATGTGTCTAGTAATGGGGTGAAAAGATTAGGATAGCATTTATCATAATTTACATAGGTAAAGAGGTTCTAGCACCATACATTTTTTTCTCTCTAGGATTCCACAGTTTTTGAAGTCTTTACTGTAACTCTTTCATAACTAGTTTTCTATTTTCAAATTTATTCTCATTTCCCTTTACATTTAAAGTCATTATGTGTTGATAATAATTAATAAAATTGTGAGGCTGCTTAGCTAGTCATGTCTTTACTCATGTGGAGAAAAGATCCATCGTCAATACTTAACTTTCCATCACTCTCATTTCTTTCATAATAACATGAATTATTGCATTAAAAAAAAGTTTTCCTAAAGCTCATTCAAACTGAAATGATGAATCAAGAGAGTAATATGTATTTTTCCACTCTTTTTGCTTTAATGTTTGAACAAGACTAAGGACAATGGATTGGCCAAAAATACTCTTCAGAACTCCAAGAAATGGTCAAGTTGGGCAATGGCTATTACGAATAAATCTTTTCCCTCTATAATAAAAGATATCAACACCATGTTCATGCTCTTTATGATAATGGCTCATCATACTTGTTCATTAGCCTTAAATTCATTTCTCAGAGACATGGCAATCACACTTTTGGGTGCAAATTATTACTGTGTATGGATCAAGGTCTATGAGTGATATGTGCTTGTTAAAGTACAACTTATTAAAAAACTCTGACACCCCACATATGCTTTGCACAAATGCTAGCAGTATATTCAAATCAATTTTTAACAACATGACATTTATTTCCAACAGAGCTCAAGATACAGTTTTTCTCCTTTCCAGCATTTTAGGAACAAAGACTTGCCATAAAAATGAGAAATAAACATTAAAATACAATGAAGAAATAACATGGCAGAGCTGGTTGATTCCCATTAAAGCTATGAAGTTAAAAATAAATATTTAATTGCACATTTTCTCTACTTTTTGGCCCATTCTGACCACAACCTCCACCCTTTATATGCTATTTTTGCTTAAGTCCATCTTGAAAAAATATTTTTTGATAGAAGAATAAATGAAAAAAGGCAGTTTTAAAGCCCTATGTTTTTTATGTAAAATTAGGCATATATAATGGCAATATATAAGAATTTATTAAAGAACAGGAGTACCCCTCCTCATGGTTTTAATCACACAATACATAGAGAGGAAGAATAAAAGTGCAGTTTGTTTCTAAATCTGTAATTTACCTGTATACTGTAAATTTCCAATGAACTATATGTGTTGGATGTGATCAAGCTACAAAGGCAATAAAATTGGAAAATAAATTAAAATTAAGAATAAATTATGTTTCAATCTACATGGTAATTAAATGGTTTATTCTCAAGAATGTGTTTGTAATGGGTTCACTCCCGGGTTTTGGCACCAAAAAAAAACCCAAAAACAAAAACAAACAAAGAAACAAAAACGTACCTGTAATGAAACCAAAAATATTTGTTATAAAGTTAAATACCAGTTTTAAAAACCATACATAGTTTAAACTGACAATTTCATTAATCTTTCATGTTTCAAAATTTTACAGACAGAAATTTATGGTGATAGTAAAATGAAGCAGGTTGCTGTTCATTTTAAATGGTGTACTTAAAATATAGGCTGCAAAACGAAAAAAATTCAAACAAATTCAGAGTTTGTGTTTAGTTTAGAGGATCTCATTCTATCCTACTTTGCCTGTAATTTCTGAAACATTCTGAAGCATTATAAGCAGACTCATCTTTTCTATCCAAGAGTATGATTTAATTATCTATCCCTTTATTTCTTCCCAGTGATTAAAATTAATTCTCAAATTTAGCATTACCAATAAATCACAGTGATAAAATTGATTATAAATCCATTTATAATAAAATAACCAATTATTGATTGGGAATTATATGTTAGCCACTATCTATACCAAGTACTTTAGAAAAAGTATCATAATTGAGAGGAAAGGAAGGTAAAGTTTAGAGAGGTTTAAGAAATTATATATGACAGCATGGCTTGTAAGTGGCTGAGTCTGTATTGAACCAACCTCTTTATAAATCTGACATTTCTACCATTATTTCTTGCTCTCTACCTATATAAATTTCCTTAAAGCAAATTCATTCCATAACATCAGTGTATTTCAATAAAAACGTTCTCCTTCAGCAGAAAAGTGCCGTGAAGTATAAGAACTGAGTGATGTTTGGATTTAACAATTGAAGAACTACTTAAATTTGCCTGATATTCTACTGGATACACACACACACACACACACACACACACACACACACACATATCAATTCTGAGAACGTTTAGGGTCATTTATCTGATTGTAAGCATATTGAATTTTACTATTTTTCTCTTTAAAAACAGAACATTGTTTAAAAGTGGGTTCAGGATTATTTTTATTGATTTAACAGAATACCATTACTCTCATTCATGTCTTCATAATTTGATATTTCATATTTATATAATAGAATATAATGATTTTATAGCATAATATTTGTATAGCTATGATCATTTTTCAAGAGATCTGCACCTTCATTCATATTTTTGCAAATCACCTCTCATTACATGTATATTTAAAATTGTTTTGATCTAAGAAGTAAAACTTCATTCAGGATATTATTTTACTTGCAATATTTTGCATGTGGAATGGTTTTAGTAACCTCTCCAAGTCTCACTAAATTAAGGAGAAGTTTTATGATGGCTAACACTTCATTCCTTTCTGTAGCTCAAGTAATCCCCCTATCAGGTTTATAAAAGCCCTGATGTTTCCTCTCTTTAATCATAATCCTCCTCATCGAAGAGAGCATTTTGCAGCTGTTTAGCTTTTTCTCCCATCTGCTGGGACAAGCATCATTACTGCTAAGGGCTTCATAAGTCAGTCTTCATTTTACCCAATAACAATGAAAGTTCAGGATTGTAACAATTGACATTCATTGGGTATTCTCTGGTAATGTAATGAACAAAAGGTGGCTGCTGTCACTTAGCCACTCCATCAGGAATTGTGTTTATTCTATCTGACAACTACAAAGGCTTCTAATTTCTTAGAATAATTTCTGTCTGGATCATTCTAATCACTAAGGACTCTGTTTCATTTTAAATGGGAAAAATGTTTTGAGCAATCTCAATTACTATTCTGATATACAGACTCACTTGTGATATTTTTATTACAGTTTCAACATAATGTATTTTCAATTTTTAAATATAATATACAATATTGCTTTGGAATCTGCTGTCTACACAGTCTCTATCATATTAGACAGGTTTCATATGCTTATTCTCTTAAAATCCACAATCTTTAGCATGCTAGTTTATGAAGTGTCTTCTAAACACTATTTCACGTAAATTTTGGTATTTATTTCATTAAAATATAGTGGCTCCATAGAGCAGTCTAGAGGGAAACTATAGAAAAATTGTTACCTAGGGAACAAATGAAACACATATTCCTTCTTTTTCAGCCTGTCAACCCTCCACACCTGCACACTGTAAACCAAGAGGAAACCAATATATATTTATTTTCCCATGGCTATCAGATGAATCTTTTGGAAAGCCTGCTTTGGAAATTATTGATATAGCACATGAGATAAAATTTAGGGCAAATTTATAGACATTATGGAACATGCATTGTCAATATGCAAGAAATAAATTGCAGACTGTCAGAACTTAAAAGGGTGGAAGAGTGAGTACAAAAAATTTTGGAAAAAAGATAGCATGGAATGTGAAATAGCATTTGATATTAATTTGTCTATTGGGAGACATAGTTGACATTTTTCATAGCTAGTAGGATCTAAACATATAGTTGTGAACCACTTGTGAATTTGTGACAATATCAGACAGGAAAATAATTATATATTCAGATAAAGAAAAACTGAAAGAATTCATCATTTGGATGGTGTATTTTTCCATAATTTTTCTTTCAGCCTTTCTGTGCTTTATATTTCAAGTATACGTCTTTTGGGCAACACACATTCATTCTTCTTTTTATTCAGTTTCATAATGTCTGTGAATTAACAGATTGCTTAATCCTATTTAATACAATTACTAATATGATTGGATTTTATTCTGCCATCTTGTTTTTAGTTTCTCATTTGTCTTTTTCTTTTTGATAGTTCTTTTGCTTCTTTCAGTGATTCTTTTGAATTAATCAACTACTTTTTTTTTAAGTATTAGATTTAAAATCTTCTGGTGACACCTTAGCTCAGCTTCTTTTTATTATTGTGTTGATATGTGTCCTAGAGCTATCAGTATGCATTCTTAAAAAGCATAGAGTTAATGCAGTTACCAATTTTGGCTTTAAAATTCACACTTCATTTCAGATTTTTCACTTTGAACAATAAATTTCTCCATAATTACTTAATCTCACCTCCCACTTCACATTATCCATTTCCTACTTTGAAAAAATTATAACTGAAATACAAAGTCTATTCATTTTTTTCATTATTTTGACAAGGGAACATTACTATTGTTCTTGTTTCAATTTCACTGATTCTGTCTTCTTCTATTTCCAATCTGACCTTTGGCTAATCCAGCTAAATTTTCATTTTATCATAATTTTTATCCCTTGAATTTTTATTGATTCCTTTCTAAACTTAGTTGTAATCTCATGATTGAGATCCCATGTTTTTACTTATTTAAATTATTTCTTATATTTATGTTTTATCTTTGTTTTTGACTATATTTTCTTTAATTATTTGAATTGATTTAGAGTAGCATCTTTAAATTTTCTCTTCTGAGTCTTCTATCTGTTTTGAGCTGTGTCCTTGTTTATTTTCATATCTAGTAATTATTTTTAATAAAATTTTATTTTAGAATAACTTTATACCTACAGAAAAGTTGCAAAGGTAGTAGAGAGTGTCCATGTAACCTTCTCAAATTTGCCTAATTCTTGCCAACTTAGATTTGCATGGTACATTTGTTATAATTAATAAATCAATATTGATAAATTATTGTTAGCTAAAGCTTATTTATCATGCAGATTTCCTTGGTTTTTACATAATGTCCTCTTTCTTTTCCAGGATGACTTCCAATAAGACATTTCATTATGTAGTCAAATCTCCTTAGATTTCCCTTGTCTAACATATTTAATTATTTTTATTTGGCAATGGACATTATGTTTAATTCATTATAGAAACTTTAATTTCATAATATTCCTCTGATGAATATTGATTCCTGTTTTAGTAGACAATTCTGTTATTAACTGTTCTCTTCGAACTATTTGTGAGATAGTTTTATACTCAGCTGTGATGGATCTGTGGAGAGCTCAAGTTTCTTACATTTCCCTAAGCTGGCAGCATTACACTTACAAAATTTGTCTCCCTCTATTTTCTGTTATGATGGGCTATAGTAGGCCTTATCTTCATCCTCCTTTTAGGTATCACAAAAGTGTACTGCCTTTTTTTTTCAATGCCAAAGATAGACCCATTCCTGGGAGACTCCCATTTCTCTGTTGGATGATGTTTGCTTGAAGATTTTTATAATTTTTGCTACATCCCATAAGTTTTGATATGCTTTCTTGTCATTTTCATTTTCCTCAAGATATTCTTTGATTTCTCTTGTTAGTTCTTCCTTGACCCACTTGTTTAAGAGTGTGTTGTTCAGTCTCCATACATTTGTGAATTTTCCAGCCTTCCACCTGTTATTGATTTCCAACTTCATTCCATTGTTATTGAATAATGTTTTGTGCAATTTTGATAATTTAAAATTTTTTGAGACTTACTTTGTGTCCCAGTATGTGGTCTATCCTTTAGCTTGATCCATTAGCACTTGAGAAAAATGCATACCCTACTGTTAAGTCTAGTTAATATATCATTCATATTGTTCAAGAGCTCTATATATTGATGAGAGTGGTATATTGAAGTCTCCAAATATTTTTTTTTTTTTTTTTTTTTTTTAAAGACAGAGAAGGAAGGAAGGATAGAAGGAAGGATAGAAGGAAGGAAGAAAGGGAAACATCTTTATTTTTATTATATTTTGTTTGTTTGCCCGTTTTTTGTTTTTACATGGGCTGGGGCCGGGAATCGAACCGGGGTCCTCCGGCATGGCAGGCAAGCACTCTTGCCCGCTAAGCCACCGCGGCCCGCCCTCCAAATATTTTTGTGGAGGTAACTACTTCTTCCTTAAGTATTTCCAGTGTTTGCCTCATGTATTTTGGGCACTCTGGCTCAGTGTAAACATATTTATGAACGTCCATTTTTGGATGAATTGTCCCTTTTATTAATACAGAGTGTCCTTCTTTGGGTCTTTGAATTGTTTTACACTTGAAGTCTAATTTGTCTGATATTAGTATAGTTATCCCTACTATTTTTTGATTCTTATTTGCATGAGATATCTTTTCACAACCTTTCATTTTCAACTTATTTTTGTCTTTGGGTCTAAAGTGAGTCTTTTGCAGATAGCATGTAGATGGATCCTATTTTTCTTACATTCTGCCAGTCTATGTCTTTTCATTGGGGAGTTTAATCCATTAACATCTAGTGTTATTACTGTAAAGGCAGTACTTTCTTCAACATTTTGTCTTTGGATTTTATATGTCATGCCTTATTTTTTTCTCTCTTTTCACCCTTTTAATTGCCTTTATTGACAATCTTTATTTCTATACACTTTCCAAACCTCTTTCTCCTGTCTTTTGCTACCTGCCTGTTATATTCCCTTTAGTTATTCCTTGGAGAGTTTGTCTTTTGTTCACAAACATTTTCAGTCTATTTATATGTAAATACTTTAAACCGTCCTTCATCTTTGAGGAACAGTTTTTGCAGGTTTTTTTTTTTCAGTGCCTTGAATATACATACAACTGCCTCCTCACCACTATGATTTCTGTTGAGAAATCTGCACTTAGTCTAATAAAGCTTCCTGTCTATGTGATGGATTACTTTTCTCTTGCTGCTTTCAGAATAGAAAGAGCAGAAATAAACTAAATTGATAGTATAGAAACAATAGAGAGAACCAATAAAACCAGAAGTCAGCTATTTGAGAAAATCAATAAATTGATGTGCCTTTAGGTAGGTTGACCAAAAAAGAGAGAGAGAGATGGCACAAATAAAAAAAAATCATAAATAGAGGGGGACAGAAATGGGAGGGGGAACAGAAGTGGGAGGCGAAACAGAAATGGGAAGGGGGACATAACTACTTTGCAGAAACAAAGGAGGTAATGAGAGGATAGTATGATGAACTATACG
This sequence comes from Tamandua tetradactyla, assembly GCF_023851605.1. Classification (NCBI taxonomy): domain Eukaryota; kingdom Metazoa; phylum Chordata; class Mammalia; order Pilosa; family Myrmecophagidae; genus Tamandua; species Tamandua tetradactyla. The sequence goes on from NC_135335.1 coordinate 74,621,022, forward strand.
CTAACAAATTAGAAACTTAGATGAAATGGACATTTTCCTTGAGATGCAGAAACAGCCAACATTGACTCAAGAAGAATTAAAAGACCTCAATAAACAAATCATGAGATTTGTTTATTATTCAATAAGATATTGAATTAGTCATCAAAAAGCTTGCCCCCCCCCATAAAAGTCCAGGACCAGATGTCTTCACATGTGAATTCTACCAGGTATTCAATAAATAATAGTACAATTTCTGCTTACAGTCTTCAAATATTAGAAGAAGAGGGAAAGCTATCTACCTCATTCTATGAAATAAATATCACCCTAATACCAAAACCAGACAAAAATACTACAAGAAAAGAAAATTACTGATAAATCATTTAATGAATATAGATAAATCCTCAAGAAAATACTTGCAAATCAAATCCAGCAGCACATTAAAAGACTTATACTCCATGACTACGTGGGTTTTATTTCAGTTATGCAAGGGTGCTTCAACACAGAAAGTGAATTAATGTAAAACACCATATAAGAAAATCAAAGGGGATAAATCACATGATCTTCTCATTTGATATAGAAAAGGCTTCTGACAAAAGTCCAAATACTTTCTTGATAAAAACCCTTCAAAGATCAGGAATAGAAGGAAATTTCCTTAACATGATAAAGAGAATATATGAAAAACTCACAGCTAACAGATACAATGAGGGAAGACCAACAACCTTCCCTCCAAGATCAGGAACCAGACAAGAGTGCCCAATGTCACCATTGCTGTTCAACCTTGTGCTACAATGTTTAGTTAGAACAATTATGCAAAAAAAAGAAATAAAAGGCATCCAAATTGAAAAGGATGAAGTAAAACTTTCACTATCTGCAGATTACATGGTCCCATATGTAAAAAATCCTGCAAAATCTATAACAAAGCTACTAGAGTTAATAAACAAGTGCAGCAAAGTGGCAGGATACAAGATTAACAGGCAAAAATCAATAGTGTTTCTATTGATTTACCAGTTATAAGCAATCTGATGAGGAAATCAAGGAAAAATTCCATTTATGATATCGAACAAAGAATAAAATATTTAGGCATAAATTTAACCAAGAACATAAAAGACCTATTGTGTTAGTTTGAAACTGTTATATACCCAGAAAGGCCACACTCTTTTTAATCCAATTTTGTAGGTGCAGACTCAATATGGGTGGGATATTTTGATGAGATTATTTCCATGGAGATGGTGTCCCATTCATTCGAGTTGTGTTTTAATTAATTTACTGGAGCCCTTAAAAGAGTCAACAAAGAGAGCATAAGAATGAAACCAGGACACAAATATTTGGAGATGCTGAGCTAAGAGAAGTTTGCTCCACTGAAACTAATTGAGGGTCCACAGATGCTTAGAGAGAATGCAACTGGAAAAAGGGGCTGAGAGAGCTGTTTGAAACCAGAAGCCAGGAGACAGGGCCAGCAGATATTGCTATTTGTTTCCCCTGTGACAGAGGAACCCTGAAGCAATTGGCCTTTCTTGAGCGAAGGTATCCTGTTTTTGATGCCTTAATTTGGGCATTTTCATGGCATTAGAACTTTATATTTGTGACCTAATATATCCCTTTTATAAAAGCCAGTCAGTGTTAATATATTGCTTTTTGGGAGCTTTAGCAAACTGAAAAAGGTTTTAGTATTAGAAGTAGGGTTCTGTAGTTTGCAAACACCAAGAATGTTGGCGTTGATTTTTACATGGATGAGGGGAAGATTTTGGAAGAAATATGAGGAGGTGAATAGGAATGCCCTGGATTGCTTTGCATTGAAGATATTGTCGGTAGAAATATGGATACTAAAGGTTCTTCCAGTAAGGTCTGATACAAAAATGATGAATATGTCTTTGCAAACTGGAATAAAGATGATCCTTGTTTTAAAGTGACAAGAGAATTTGGCAACACTGAGTTCTTGTATTGGATAAAAATTAGAATTGAGGTGATGAGCTTGGCTACTAGATAAAAAAATTCCAAACAAAATGTGGAAATGCAGCTTGGCTTCTTTCAGCTTATACTAAAATGTGACAGGAAAGGGATAAGCTGAGAACTGACCTAACTGTAAGTGATTTTTCAAGGAAGCCGGAATCTGATAGTTTGGAAAATTCTGAGCTTTTGGGAAATATGACCCCAAAGAATATTGCCCCACATGAGGATTAACCGAACATGGAACCAGACAGTCATTTCAGAAAAAAAACAGGATTGGAGATGAAGTTATCCAGAAAGGATTTGTGGAAATCCTACTGCCTGATGTTTTTGTCCCCTATATTCTGCATGCCAAATCAACAATATTTTTGTGAGCTTTGTATAAATGGAACTAGTGCCTGTCTGGACAAAAGTAGACTGAAAAGGGACAGACAGATTGAAGGAAAAATTGCTTCAAAGGCAGAAACATGGATGTAAGGTCTGGATTCAAGTAACCTCAGGACAGGAGAATAGTTCTACCCATGTATTAAGAAAGGGTAAGTTTGCCCCAGAGGCAGAAGGCAGACCTTCATCCTCAATGTTCTGGAAGAGTTTTACCACCTCAGGCCTCAGAGAGGGTGAAGCATATTCCCTGGGTATTGGGAAAAGCCTGGTCACCACCCCACTATTCTGAAGGGGTTGAGCATTTGCCCTGGAGATTGCTGAGAGTCCTGGTGCCACAGAGACACTTGGAGAGGATGGGTCTGAGGACAAGGTAGTCTTCCCAACACTCCCCAGTGTTGCAACCCTCATACCAGTGATGGAAGAAAGAGGGGCTGATACATAAGTTTTTGGAAATAGTAGCTCAGTCCCTGAGGATAAATGAGTCTCAGACCCTAATATCTAATAGGGTTTGCCCTATAGATTTTAGGAACTTGGGAGTTTTGACCTCTGTTTTCCTTCTAATCTCTTCCTATAGCAATGGGTACATGGATCCTATGACTTCCCTTTATGTATATTGAAAGTAGATAACTTTTTCTAGAGGTTCATAGGCCTACAGTCAGAAGAGAATGGAAAAATCACACCTTTAACTGATTTTCATGAGATTTTGTACTGTTTTTTATTGATATTGAATTTGTTTTCCTACTGAAATTGTTTAAGGCTTTTGTGATATTATGATGGAATGGATGTATTTTGTACATAGAAGTAACATGTATTTTGGGGGTCCAGAGTGTTGAATGTGTTGGTTTGAAACTGTTATATACCCCAGAAAAGACATCATTTTTAAATACAGTCTTATTGGTGCAGATCTGTTAAGGTGGGGTTTTTGATTAGATTATTTCCTTGGAGATGTGACACCAACTCTTCAATGCACATCATAATTAGTTTAATGGAGTCAAGAAAATAGCCAACACAGAGAGCAGAAAGATGGAAACAGGACACAGAAGCTTGGAGATGTTAAGCTAAGTGCTGAAATCAGAGTTTGTCCTACAGAAGCTAAGTGAGGACCTGAGGTGCTTAGAGAGAAAGCCATTGGAAACAGGAACTGAGAAAAACATTTGAAACCAGACACCAGAAAGAGGGCAAGGAGCTGTTGTCATGTGCTTTCCTCTACCACAGAGGAATCCAGATGCAATCAGCCTTTCTTGAGTGAAATTATCCTCTTGTTGATGTCTTAATTTTAACATTTTTATGGCCTTAGGACTATAAACTTGTGACTTTAAAAACTCCTCTTTGTAAAAGCCAATCCATTTCTGGCATACTGAATTCCAGCAACTTCAGCAAACCGAAACACCTATATATAGAAAACTATAAAACATTGCTAAAAGAAGTCAAGTAAGGACATACCATGTTCATGGATTAAAAGGCTAAATATCATTAAAATGTTAGTTCTACCCATATTGATTTATATATTCAATGCAATACCAATTAAATTCACAACAATTTACTTTGCTAAAACAGAAAAAAAATCAATAATCAAATTTATTTGCAAGGCCAGGTTACCGTGAATAGCTAAAAAAGTCTTGAGAAAGATAAATGAAGTGGGTGTTTTCACACCACCTAACTTTAAAGCATACTGCAAAGCTACAATGTGCAAAACATCATGTTACTGGCATAAAGATAGATGTACTGATCAATGGAATTCATTTGTGTGTTCAGAAATAGACCCTCTTACCCAGGGAAAATTGATTTTTGATAAGGCTGCCAAGACTACAAAACTGGACTAGAGCAGCTTCTTCTGCAAATGACACTTAGAGAACTGGATATCCACATGCAAAAGATTGAAATACAATCTTATAGAAAATTAACTCAAAATGGACAAAAGTCCTAAATATTACAGCTAAGAACATGAAAATATAGGAAGTATCTTCAAAATCTTTTGGTGCAAGTTGGTTTTCTAGACCTTACACTCAAAGAACAATGAAGGAAAAAATAGATAAATGGTATCTCCTCAAAAGCAAATACTTTTGCATATAGAGGGACTTTGTCAAGAAAGTAAAGAGGCAGCCTATGCAATCAGAGACAATGTTTAGAAGCCGCTTATTGGATAAGGGTTTAATGTCCAGAACATTTAAAGAGATCCTACAGCTCAGCAACAAAAACTCAAACAAGCCAATTAAAAAGTGGACAAAAGACATGATTAGACACTACTTCAAAGAGCAAGTACAAGTGGGTCAAAAGCATATGACAAAGGGCAACGGTGGCTCAGTGGCAGAGTTCTCACCTGCCCTGCCAGAGACCTAGGTTTAGTTTCTGGAACCTGCCCATGCAGGAAAAAAAAAAAAAAAAAACATATGAAAAGATATTCAACTTCAATAGTATTAGGGAAATGCAAATCAAAACCACAATTATGTATCATCTCACATATAGTCGAATGGCCATTATCAGAAAAAAAATAGAGGATGTGGAGAAAAAGGTATACTTACTCACTGTTGGTGGGAATGTAGAAAGTTGCAGCTACTCTGGAAGGCAGTTTGGTGGTTCCTCAGGAGGCTAAGTATAGAATTGTTATATGATCCAGCAATCCCATTACTAGGCATACAAATTGGACGAACTGATAGCAGGGACATGAAAGAACATTTTCAAACTAATATTTATGATGGCATTATTCTTGATTGTCAAGAGATAGAAACTGATCTTAAGTACATTACTGGATGGGTGGATAAACAAACTGAGGTATACACATGTGATTTAGTATTACACAGCTGTAAGACACAATAGCCATAATGCATGCAACAACATGGATGAACCTTGAGTACATTAGTTTGAGTGAAGTTAGCCAGAAACTTAAGGGCAAATATGGTATTGTCTCACTAATATAAGCAAATCTTGAGAGTTCAACTTGAGAACACAGGTTATCAGGAGATAAAAGGAGGTAAAGATTGGGCATTTGATGCTGAAGGAGAACAGAATATTCAACAGGATGAATGTTAAGGTTGAGAAATGGATAACACTATACTGTGTGATGGTAGCATAGTCCCGTAATTATAATCAACAAAGCTGAGTGTGAGTATGGTACAAAGTGGAAGGTTAGTGGCATGAATCACACCAGAAGGAAAAATAGAAGACAAAAACTGGGATTTTATAACATAGCAAAACCTAACGTGGACAATGATGATGATTCAATGTACAAATATACGAAAAATTTTACATGAGGGAGAACAAATAAATGTTAAGATTGTAAGGTATTAAAAATGGGATGGCATATGAAAAAAACACAATTAATGCAAACAACGGTCTAAAGTTAACAGTAGCATTGTTGTATTCTCTCATTATTTGGACCAGAGGCAATAAACCAAAGCTAAACCAAAGCTAAATGTCAGCGAGAGAGGGATATAAGAGAAGAATATGGGTTTCTTGTGTTTTTTATCCCCCCTTTTTACTTTGTGAAAAAAATCAAATCATTATCACACAGATTGTGGTGGTGAGTGCACAACTATGTTACCATAATAGGAGCCTTGGATTCTACACTTAGGACAGATTGGATGGTGTGTGCATAAAACTGCTTAAAAAGTAAACAAGAAGATGCAAGTACTGAAGAAGATTGGACAGAAAAAGACATATATATTCCCCGTTGGTAGTGCAGTAGAATAGTGCAATCACTTTGGAGGTCAGTGTGATGGTTCAACAGGAGGCTAAGTAAAGGATTGCCATATAATCCTATAACCCTGTTATTAGGTATAGACTTGTGAGAACTGAAAGTAGGGGACATGAATAGTGATTTGCACACTGGTGTTGATGGTGTCACAATTCATGATTTGGAAGAGACAGAGGTGTCCTAAGGGTACATCGACTGATAAACAGAAGGGCCAACTGTGGTGTTTATACATATGGTGGAATATTGGGTGGCTGCAGGAAGGAATGAAGTCATGGGGCATTCAACTAACTGAATGAACCTTGAGGACATTATTTCAGTAAAATAAGCCAGAAACAAAAGGACAAATATTGTATGGTCTTACTAATATAAACTAACTATAATGAGCAAATTGAGAATGAATTTGAGAACATAGCTTACCAGGGGATAGAAAGTGGGCAGAGATTGGGCAATTGATGATTAAGTAGTACACGGTGTTTAATAAGGCACATTGCAAATGTTCCTAGGTCATAAGCTCTTAACAGCAGTCATAACTATTGCTTAGTATTTCTCAGTTCTGAGATGCTGTGCTCTTTGTGTATAACCTGGTAGTTCCTTGGAAATTTGGGTATCTGTGTGACACATGAAACTCAGAGTTAGAGTACTGTAGCTCTAAAAGTCAGCATTATTCACAACAGCAACTACTAAAGTAGCTGAAAAAAATCAGGTTTCAATTGGAGATATGAATGAAACAGACCTGGTTAGGATAAAGGCAAATCAGAATACCATATAAATGTGATATTTTCTGTATTTTAACTTCAACATCTGTGTGATGCCAAAGATAAGATATTTTATTTGGTGCAAAATTAAAATTTTCTGTAGCACACTATCTAATTTAACCTGTCTTCTCAGTTTACTTAAACAACACAATTACATGGAACCTACAAAAGGGAATGGGATCATGTTATTCTGTACTGGTGAAATTAATACCCCAATACATTCCAGAGAATTTGGGGCAGAAATTAAAAAAGTATTTGCAAAATCCCCTTGTGACTGGGGAAAAATGTGGAACTATAAAACTTCTCCCCCGTAGCATTGCTGATATTCTCTCATGTATTAGGGACTCCCAATTTAACAAACCAAGCCCTCAATCTTGATGTTTTCCCTTCTGAAACTTATTTATGCAATGGCAAAACTATGTATACTTGTAATTATGCTGAAGAGTCACCCTCAAAGAGCTTCTTTTGCTGCTCAGATGGGGTCTCTCTCACTAAGCCACCTCTGCAAATAAACACCTCTACTACCCTACCCCCCTACATGGGACATGACTTCCAGGGGTATACGTCTTGATGGAAATATGAGACATAACTCCCAGGGATGAACCTGGCCCTGGCATAATGAGATTGAGAATGTTTTTTTACCATAATGCGGAAAAGAATTGGAACAAATAAAGTTTCAGTGACTAAGAGATTTCAAATAAAGTTGAGAGGTCATTCTCAAGGTTACTTTTAGACAAACTTCAGTCAGATATTGCAAATTGCCACAGTATGCCAATATCCAACCAACAGCACTCCTGAAAACCCTAAAAAATGTCTTGGGAGATATAAAGGATGTTATAAAAGTTTTATTAGTAAGTTTATTTTTCCAGAAGCTTAAAGCCTCCAGATTGTTCCTATTCCAGATAAGCCCTAAAATCCAAAGGTACCAGTCTCTCCAAGAACATCAACCAATTTCATTCCTCTACCTCAGAAAGTCAATGTCTCTTTCCAGCACAAAAAAGCTAAAATGGTCATTTCCAAGATGTACCTGTAGATTGAGAGAATGATCAAATGAGAGAGAGGGGTTGTAAATGAAAAATTAAGATTTAACAAATGATTTGAGTACTAACTCATTGTATTATATTTCCCTTGAGTTTCTGGTGTATTAGAACAGCTAAAAGAAAATATTTGAAAATGTTGAATTGTACTCCAGTAGACTTGATCTCTGATAGTGATTTTATAACTATATAGCTTATGTCATGTGACCATGTTATTGTAAAAACTTGTGACTGTCATTCGTTTTATTCACTGTATTGGTAAATGAGCAATAAAATAAATAAGAAAAAACTGTATTATGGTCATTTAGCTTCACAGCTTTATCTTCACAGGGCTTTTCCCTAAATAAATATTGTACATATTCATCCTGTTTATTTCTAGAAGAATCTAGAGTAACAAAGTGAGAAATCATGTTTGTCAAATAATCTTTAGAGATAAATAAAATAAAGCAATATTCTAAAGAAATAACTACTCTTTCTCAATGTGATAGGATAAAGTAAACTTTCAAAGAAAAGTGTAGTTTAACTTAAGGGGAGCTTACTGATGAAACTATAGTAGATGTGCAATTAGGTAGGGATGTGCTTTACTTCATTAATATTGCCAGAAATGCAATATATCAGAAACGTGGCGGCTTTTATAAAGGGATTTATTAAGTTAGGTGTTTACAGTTCTAAGGTCATAAAAATGTTAAAACTATTTTTTGATAGTTCAAGCTATCTACCCAAAGAAAGATACCTTGATTCAAGAAACACCAATCTGGGAAGGCATAGGTCTTGATTCTGCTGGTCCTTTTGCTCCTGATTCCAAATGTCTTCCCTAGTGGCATTTTCTTTCTGCATCTCCAAACATTTGAGTCTTCATCAGCTTTCAAGCTTTTGCCAAAATGGTTCCCTCTTAAAGGACTCCAATAAGCAGATTAAGAGCCACCTCTTATAAGCAGAAATCACTCTCTGTGGAAACCATCTAATAAAAAATTCTCACTCTAAACAATTGGTCTGCCTTCTTCAGATTTGATTTGGAAAAGGAACATGGTTTTTCTGGGGTACCCTACAATAGCCTCAAACCAGCACAGGGTGGAAGATTAAGTCAGATCAGAGAGAGTATAGTGCTACATTGGAAAGATCCTCTGGGTGAGTTTCTATGACCTGTGAGCTCAGGGCTGTATGAAGTGACTGAGATGAAATAAAATGTATGTAAATCATTATGAGATTAAACCAGATACACTCTTGCGGAAAAGTAGATCATCAACACATGCCCAGGTTGGTCTCTCAGGAAACTTTTAAGGAAAAAAGGAATGAGGATTGAAGGGAGGAAGTTGAAGCATGCGTGAAGCACTGTAGCACTATGGATAATTTGCTTTTGTATGGAGTCCAGGCGGGAACAATAAAGAAAAGTAGCTAAATCAAGTAACTAATGAGCATCCATCAGATGAACTAGACCAGTGCTCCCTTGTCATAAATGTGGTCTTTTTTCTTATTTAGATTTTCACATTTTGACAGTTCTTACAGTGACAAGCTATTCCTATATTATAACTGAGAAGTTTTAATCTTTATATGTAATAGAAGAGAATTTTAATCACTGCCAATTACATGCTATACATATACCTCATTTATTTACTAAGCATATTTGAACACTTTTCTATTCAGTCACATTAAATAATACTAAATGTTGGTAAGAACAAAATCTCTAAGAAATCAAAATAGTTTTGCACGTTAGAGTACTGATTTGTAGAACATTGTAATATTTATGTGTAAAATATAATTATGTAAGTGTAAACTAAGAGATGTGAGAACACAACAAAACAGTGATAATTGCTATTTGACTTAACAAGTTCAAACTACAATTGAGATGGTCTACCTTAAAGTATATCTATAGACCTGGGTTACAAGTGTTCCATTCAAGAGGTCATCTCTGAGGCTCTTTTAGCCTTACCCATCTACATGAAACAAGGTGTGTGTAGGCCCAAAGTGTTGTGCTCACCTTTCTCCTATATTCTGCCCCTCCAGCCCCATTTTCTAGATAATGTCACAGGTACCTTTGATCCCAGAATTCACTAGCTAAAGAGTATCAACCACTTTTATCAGTAGTTGCTCAGTGGGAGAGTGGTCCTGTCTCCATTGTGCCAAGAGACAGCTCTCATGGAGGAAGGGGCTGCTCTGAATGGGTGGTGGACATGCAGACTGAGGTGTCATATACACATGTTTTACATCCTAGAGATTGGGTGCTACAGTCAGAGGTAGGAAGAGAAAGGCGGAGAACAGAACAGGGGCTGCTGCTTTGTTTGTCCGGTACGGACACACAGTGTTTGTAGAAATCAAAGGCCTATGAATTTCAGATTCTAACATTTACCTATATGTCATTTCAAAAGTATACTTGTCAATATTAGAGAATGAAGGGACTTTATTATCAAATTGCCAGTTTGATTTAAGATTTGAAAAGTGGAAATATGAAGTATTTGTACTCATATACAAGCCATATTAAAAGTAGTCCTGTCCAGTCTAAATTGGTTAAATTCACCCTACTGTCTCTTAGCAAGCAAAGAGACAAAACATATACTACAGGAAAAATCAATTTATTTTTCAGGAAAGTTTTACTTTGCCGTTATTTATTTATTTATTGTTAATTTTTTGTTGTTGTTGTTGCATGAACGGGCACTACTTTACTTTCTCTTAATAAATGTTTTATACTAGTAACACAAGAAAATAAGAACAGAATAGTGTCCTTGGAAATATGTTCATTACAATATTTTAAGATACTAAAAACAGTAAATGGATGCTAAATTGATCAGCATTTTATGTGATGACTGTTAATTAAATATCTTGCCAACTATATGAATTCAGTAGTTTGAACTAAAATGAATTATTTGTTTGACAAGTGAAATCCCACAAATGAATTATTTTCTGTCCCAAGAAACACTTGAATCATGAAGACCAATTTAATGTTGATAAACAAATTTTTTTTGGTGGCTATAATAATGATTTTTCCTCTTTCTATCACTCAGGAAAAAATCTTTCTTCTAACTCTTTCAATGTTCTTTCCTACTTGGGATCATAAGTTCATTTAAAATCATTTCAATGTATAATCTTATGTGCATCTTGATATATTTATCAACAGACTTTTAAACAATTATTTTTCTTTAATTATTGCATGTCTTCATTTTAAAGAATATTTTAAGACCAGTGAAATATTTTTCATACCATTAATATTATTTTTGTTTCTTTTTCTTTGCATTGCTATTAATAGTATCATGTCTTTCCAAATTTCCTTGCTTATTAGGCCTAAACAAGTTAAGGAAATATTCAATAACCAAATACATTCAAAATCATTATTTGATTATAATAGTTCTTTGAAACAAAGATATAAAACAAAATAAATCACACATTTATCATAAATATATATATTTTTGTACTTGTAGAATGTTTATATTTTATAAATACATAATGTGTTAATACGAAGCTGTTCTCTGGCCCAGAAGGTCATGTTATTTGAATCAATTTTTGTGAATGCAGACTATTATGGGTGCGCCATTTGGAATAGGTTATTTTAATTGACATGTGACCCACCCGATTCGAGGTGAGTCTTAATCCTTTTACCAGAGTACTTTAAGAGAGATGAAGTTAAGAGAAGCTCATGGGCAAAATTCCCAGAGAAACTCAGAGAGGACTCGCAGAACATCAGAGATGAAGCTACTCAAGCCAGAAGCTAAAAGCAAAAAACTCAGGAAAGAGGGGCCAGTAGAAGCTGGCCATGTGCCTACGTAATGGAGGCATTCCAGATACTGACAACCTTTCTCCAGAAAAGGTATCATCCTTTTGATGCTTTAATTTGGACATTTCCATGGCTTTAGAAATAAGGTCGCAAATATGCAACTTAATAAATCCCCATTGAAAAAAAGCAACCTATTTCTGATATATTGCATTCTGGGGCTTTAGCAAACCAAAACACATACATTACATATGATTATTATATATACATATATATATATATATACACCCATATGTAATCATGTACATTTGTGATTAAAATATAAAACACTTATTTTCTATAGCCTATGAAAAAATAAAGTGGAAGTTGCAAAACCCAGTCTATGCCATTGAAAATTGTAAAGTGAAAAACACTCTAAATATTTGTATTAAAAATTTGTTTAGCATAATTAAATTATCTGTCAAACTGATTTGGCATGCTGTGCTTCACATAAAACTTACTAAAAGATGAAATGACTGAAATACACTCTGAGAAAGAAAGAAATGAGGTTTATCTACTATTTCATACCATCCATGCTTCCATATAAATGATCACAATCCAATATCAAATATATCACTTCTTGAGAGAAGTGCTTAAACTTCTCTCATGGAACCTAGGCAAAATATGTTGAAATCAGTCAATGAGTCTCAAGTTGAATAAGAAATCAGATGATAAAGTGAGATTCTGCCAAGTAGCAAATATATTTCAACAGGATATTAATCTTCAGTATAGGTTTTAAAAACTTCAGTGGCAGGATATTTTCAAAAGCTTATTTTATATAATTGATTTTCTTTTCAACTATTTCTGGTTTTATGCTTAAGCAATAAAAATGGATAAATCCTGCAAATCCTTATGGCAAAGTACATAAGTAATGGTGTTCTACTTTTTCATCAGGTAAGAAAAATATTCTGCATGTTCATTCTTGAATGATAAAGAAAACTATTTGCATTTGCATTATTTTCAAATAAAAATTGACTTCTTTTATAGAACTTCCTGTTTATATTGGAAGCCACTCTTTCTCTTTAGCTAGATAAGGTAAATACAGAAACACAAAAACTTAATTACCTCCTGCCACTTATATGTATTTTAGCAATGTGATGACTACATTCAGTGTCAACTTGGCTAGGTCCGGGTGTCAAGATGTTTGGTCACGGAAGCACTGGTCTGATGGTTACTATGAGAGTACTCCATGGATTTAAATCATTAGCCAGGCAATTGCTTCTATGGCTGATTACACCTAAAATCAACAATTCAGCAATGAGAGAAATTTCCTCATCCAAGCAGTTGGAGGCCTTAATGTCAGAAATGAGGATTTCAGCAATCAGAAAGAAGAATTTCTATCTCTACTTCAGCCAGCCAGCTTTTCCTATGGAATTCACTGAAGCCTTGGTGATTATTCCCATGAGCTACTTCCATACATAGGGCCCTATGGAATTCAAACTTGCCAATCCTTATAGTTCTTTGAGCCAATTTCTAAATAAATCTCTTAATATTTACATATATATCTTATTGCTTCTGTTGCTCTGAGGAAATCCTAATATAGGTATAAATAAATTCTTTGATAAGTTCCATATTATTTTAATCATGCATAAAATACAGGGTTCCCATATACCACCCCATCATTAAAACTTTGCATTTAGTGTGATATATTTGTTGCATTTGATGAAAACACATTTTTATTTGAATAATTAACCACACACCATGGTTTACCTTAGGGTTCACTGTTTGTGTTGTACAGTCCCAAGTTTGTTTGATTTTTAAACTTTTATTCTATATATACTATGTATAATTTCCTTTTTAACCACATTTAAGTATACAATACAGTGCTGTCAATTACATTCAGATTCTTGTGCTATGATATTTTAAAATGTTCCCCTTTTTTTGTGGATGATTATCATTTGGTATAGATTATAATTTAAAATTTGTATTCCATTTATGTTTTGTTTATTTATATATGTATTTGTTCTTAAAATTTTTGATATCTATCATATTTTAAAATTATATCTGAAACAAATTGGTTAATTCCAGTGTTGCCTATAAAAGACATTGTTCTATTCAATGGATCTTAAATCAGTAATTTATATTACTTCCAGAACATTACATTCTAACACCACCTGGGAAATAAAATTTTCAGGAGAGTTGTCTTTCATTTTATTCTAAATGTCTGATTGATCAAATTAAGCATAAAAACATTTAAGAAGCCAAATTAAGAAGTTCATGAATAGAACAAACATTCTTTTTTTTTTTTTTTTTTTTTTTTTTTTTTTTTTTTATGGAAAGACAGAGAGAAGGCAGGAAGGATAGAAGGAAGGAAGGAAGGAAGAAAGGGAAACATTTTTAAACATTTTCTTGTTTTTATTGTATTCTGTTTCTCCGTTTTTGTTACATGGGCTGGGGCCGGGAATCGAACCGAGGTCCTCCGGCATAGCAGGCAAGCACTTTGCCCGCTGAGCCACCGCGGCCCGCCCACAAACATTCTTTTATTGTGTCCCTCTAGATTTGTTGCAAAATCAAGCATAAAATCAGAATACACATTTATATTGCTAAATTTTTGGCTTGAAATATAATGACAATTCAGGGATTGATATACGTACTTATTACCAAAATTAGAATTATAGCGAAGCTAAAAGTTTATCCTGTTACATGAATTAAACTATTTTATTTTACTACCAAAGAAACTGAGATTTAAAATGGTTAAGATTCTAGTCCAAGTTGACAAGGATAATGACAATTTAATTAATGTCACTTTATACAGATATTCATTTTCTTGCATAAGCAACATGTTGGTTTGCATAACAAAGGTTATTTGAGAAATTATGAAGAATTTTTAGTTTTAGAAATCTGTGGAAGTATAGGAATCAAATACATCAAGATGGAGAAAATAATTATTTCAGATTTAAAAGTATTTCAATAAAAGATGCAATAATGGAAACATACATTCCTTTAGTATATGCAATAAGTTTAGTGATTAGACAGCTTTGTGTTGTCCCATATTCATCTTTGTGTCCCTAATGTTTCAGACAGTCATAGCATAGTGTGGTGATTAATAAGTGTAGAACTTTATTAAATTGAAAATAACATGGCACAATGTGCTGAAAATCTCCATCCAGGAAATCAGGCAAAGTATATAAAGGAAGTGAGAGCAGACTGTGTTTTATAGAATGTCAAGAGGTTTTCAGATGAAGAATAAAAAGAAAAGACAGCAGAAGACTTAATTGATTTTAATAGTTGCTAAAAATTGAAGTATAGTCTAAAGTAGGTATTTATTCTGTGCATAATGGGAAAAGTCATCTCTGGTGAAATTGTGGATGTCAAAGCCAACAAGAAAAACTATAGAGATGGATAGTTTAAAATAAAGAAATGGCATTGTGCTGGTCTGAATCTGTTGTGTACCCCCAGAAAGGCCTTGGTTCGCCTAATCTCAATCTTGTGGGGACAAACCTATTGTAGGGCAGGACCTTTTGGTTAGGTTGTTCTCATGGAGATGTGACCCAGTCCATTCAAGGTGAGTCTTAATCTACTTACTAGACTCTTTCAAGACAGGTCATAGAGTGAGGCAGTTTAGATAGAAACACTAGGAGGTGCTAAGCAGGGACACAGTATCTGAAAGAACCAAAGCCTGGAGAAAGCCAAGAGAAGCTAAGAGATGAAATTCAGAGTTTGCCCTAAACAAGCTAAAAGAGGACCCACAGATGCTTAGAGAAAGAAATGATCTAGAGACATTAAGAAAAGACCCACACAACAGAAAAATCCATTGGAATTGGAAGCTGGAAAGCAACAGAACTTGGAGCAAGGACCAGCAGACACTGGTCTTTGTAGTTGACAGAGGTGTCGAGATGCCAACAGCCTATCTTTTGGGT
This sequence comes from Tamandua tetradactyla, assembly GCF_023851605.1. NCBI lineage: Eukaryota > Metazoa > Chordata > Mammalia > Pilosa > Myrmecophagidae > Tamandua > Tamandua tetradactyla. The sequence goes on from NC_135335.1 coordinate 74,636,420, forward strand.
CTAGGTATCATACTGTTGATGCCTTAATGGGATATTTTCATGGCCTTAGAACTGCCAATTTATAATTTAATAAATCTCTTTTGTAAAGGCTACCTAATTTCTGGTATATTGCATTCCAATAGCTTTAGCAAATTGAAACAGGTGTGTTCTAATTGTAAAGAATGAAAGGTATATTGCAATTTGAAAGACCAGTCATAGCTTTTGGTGAAATTTTCCTAAAGAGAAATTTTGGAATGGTTATTAGTGTTAAAATGCCAATATTCCTTTCTTGATTGATATTCAGACTGACTTTCTCAGTCTTCACTTAATATCTTTTTCTGTTTAGAGAAGATATATAGTTAAAAGCTATTTCCTCAAGACTACCTTTGAGACACAAATATTGATATCAATTAAATTGTAACAATCCAGTGCATTCAGATATGAATTTAAGTTCTGCATGGAGCTAAAATCCTAGTAGTATGGGCAGGCAAGGATCCTGTGATGTGGTCTCAAACATGTAACTCTAAATATGCCTTCTCTTCTCCCCTAAATATACCTGTAGCCATGTTACGTGGTGGGTATGTTCTTAGATAAGTGATTTACAAGGCTTTTGGGGAAATAGCATTTGCTTGTCTATGAGATAATGCTAATCCATTCTTCTACAGTATGCTACTGTGAGGTAGCTTTTCAATTAATAGTTGCATTTTGGTCTGAGTCTCTCTCACAGTGGGACCAATGGATACATGTTCTACACTTGTGATTATTTCTCCAGATTTTCAGCATAATCCGAATAGTCACAACTTGGTGGTAGAGTTTCCCCATCAACATACTAACTTGGGATTTGGGGCATTTATAGTAGGAGGAGACTCATGTGGCTTTCTAATAAAATAGCAATCTCATTAGACATAACTATGTACTTTTACTCATTTAATCATCACATTATTAGATTTTCAGTTACTTGTATAATTTAGCTAACATAGAATTTGAAGAGTTTTACCATGCCACTGAACGTTTTGTTGATACACTTTATAGAATACATTATACTAATGAAAATGATGAGTAGAAAGTATCAAATTAATTCTTTGACTCTCATAAGTATATGAAAGAAAGTCAAATATAATCAGGGTTCTGCCACCTCTCAGAAAATATTTTAGAGATTCAAAAGTCTGGAGAATAGTGAGGAATTCCTCCATGATGCAAAGCAACTAATTTTGATGTGTAGTCCCTATTGAGTAAGAGGCACAATACTTGCCAGGCCTCTTTAGATTTAGAAGTAGTATGTACATTATCTTGGATGGCCCATTTACTGAGGAACTCAATGACTTCTAGGTTTTAGTAAACCTAGAGCTAGAAAAGTTAATCTATTTTGAGCTGCTGTGCTAGACTCTGTGCCTCTTGGCCTCATTATTTAGTATATCCATCCCTGCTGAGTTGTGTCTGAAATAGTTTGGGAGACTATATGGGACTCTGGCAAAACAAAACAAAACAAAACAAAAAAAATAAGAAGAATCACAGCACACAGGACAGGAATTTGAGACAAAGCTAATATTCTTCCACAGGCAACTACTCTTCTTCTAAGAAACAGCTCTTTTAGCTTACTTCTGATCTTCATCAAAGACCAACGCTTATCAAGGAACCAAGAAACTTACCTGAGCAGTATACTTTGAAATGTGAGTTATCTGATACAAGCTGCAGAGTTGGGCAGGTGCACAGCACACCATTTTTAACTGAAATTGGTGCATATAAGGTGGGGTTTAGCAAATCCTGAATCCCAAATGAGTTACATATAGATGTAACATCTTCCAATGACATCTACTCTTTCTCAAATGACAAATCTCTTGAAGCCAGAATTTATGGCTCCATGGAGATTTTCCTATTATCAATTAACTGAGGATGAATAAAAATTGATCCTGTTCTATAAATGGCTCCTCAATATAAAATGCTGATACTTTGCAAATATAGAATATTCTCAAATACATTTAGTGACTGTTGTAGCCATGAAGGATAATGAATAAAGAACTTCCCTCAGCATGAAGAACCATGAACACTATATTTATGGTTTACATATCAGGAATGATAAGTAGTCCAGAAGTACAAGTCTATACCAATGTATCACTTATTTGGATGCTAATAAATTTGATAAAAAAGAAAGACTGGAGGATTGCTGGTAGTAAGGTAGAAAAGAAATATACTGGGTACTTCTAAGCATTCATAGGCAAAATAAGAACATTGTTGCATAATATGAATGGTTAAGGAAGGGCACGTACTACAGAAAAGACTCTCCATATCAAGTGGATAAGATGGCCCACTCTGTGAGTGTCAGTTGCACTCTGTCTCAGGTGATTTCAGGCTTTATTCTTGATATCATGGATATAAAAGTTTCAATAACATGGAATTTCCTTTATCAGTGCTGATCTGGGAACAAAAGAGTCAACCTAGGAGTAACTCTTCTCTCTTTAAAGACTGAGAAAACAGACAGAATTGGGTTTTTAGTTCCGGTGAATTTGTTTTCTAATATGTAGAGTTATTAGTTTAAGGGATGAAAACTTTCCCAAAGGGGTGTAATAACAATCCAGTTGAAGTCAAAATTGCCACCAAGTAGTACTGGTCCAATGGATAAAAGAAAGAGATTCTTCTACTGTACCCTGCTGCCTGTAGCAGTTATTAGTGATATCATACTCCACATTAATAATAGTGAGGATTATGTCCGGAGCAGATTTGGTACCCTGGAGTATAACTAATACAGCCCTAATAAGGTGGAAATATTAAGATATATACTCTGCTGACTGAGAGCAAAGAGAACATAGAATAAATAGTAGAAGAGAAATGTACACCATCTACAATTTCAGAAACAAGAACTATAGAAAATGTTCATCCTACCAGGTATGGATGAATAGTCTCAAGTGAGGTGGATCAAGTATGGTTGGTCCTCTTGTTTAGAAGATCTTCAAAGTAAATAGTCAAGTCTTTGGCTACTAAACAACCAAAAGATGATGTTTAAACAGGCATAGGATAGCATCAGTTCAAAGAGTGGGGAGGGAAATGAGAGGCACAAAGTAGTCATTAATCCATAGTAATTCCAAAATCAAGCCTGACATATGTTAGTAATTCCTGAATTAGCGCTCAGTCTTTTCGCCTTTGCACAATTCTTTGCAGTTCTTAGTTCTGCACATTGACTAGACACATAACCGTATTCTGTAAGTCTGACTATATCCCACAAGGGAAAGCATTCGCAGGCCATCTCTCTATAAAATATGTCAAAATTTTAGTCCTTTTAAAATTTTAACACAACCACAAATTCTAAATTGATCTCAGTAATCAATAGCTAAGCTAGTGCTTTTATTAATTCAGGTGATTCAAGAGATGGGTAACAAAGAAAAGAGGGATATTTTTAAAAGAAATTCATGGGACTTAAAAGCCTTTACTTCTTCCTTTCTTTTCATGTTTCAGTAAACTGATGGGTCCTAAAAAGGATTTTTAATTAAGTTTTATTTTCCTTTTTTATTTTTTCTGAAAGAAGAGGGTGACAAAAAAGTGAAGTTGCCAGTAGTGTACAGTTAGTAATGAATTTCTAATAATTGACTAACATGGGTCTTTGAGTGATAAATGTGGTTATGAGGAATGAGACCAATGCCTGGAGGAGCTGAAGGAGGAGATGCTGAAATAGCATTTGCAGGCTAGGCAAGAAGAAAAAGTGTAGATGATAATAGTCTGGTACTGTCATGCAAAGCAAATCAGGTTTTTCTTTTCTTTAGCCACTTGGGAAGATGTAGATATTTAATATTTAATATCTGTTGTCAACACATTTCATAACATCCATGGCACATACATTGAATCAGTGAGGAATGGGACAGGATCCTTAAAAAATGGTTACAATTTGTGATACAAAACTTGCTAGATATTTTATGTTATTATATTGAACGAGCTTTCTTTTAGGTAAACTAAGAATAATTAACTCATATAAAGAATGTGATATAGTTTAAATGAAATAGATTAAAATGAGTTATTAAAATACACCTGAGGTTTTATATTAATTTAATGTGTTTATTTCTGCTAAAATTATTCAGGAAGCATTAGAATTATTAAATTCAGTTTCAATTTTAATGAAAAAAATATTGTATTAGTTTCCTAGTGCTTCCATGATAAATTGCCACAAACTAGATGGCCTCAATTGGCAGAAATGTATTTATTCTCTCTCAGTTCTGGAGTGGAATGTTCTGAGTCTTCTAGGGTAGCTTCCTTCCTTGTTTCTTCAGCTTCTGGTAGTCTTGGGCATTCCTTGGCGTGTGCAGGAATAACTTCAATCTGCTTACATCTTCACATGGTCATATTCCTTCTTTGTCTGTGTCTGGGTCTCTTCTATTCTTGGAAGGACATCAATCATATTGGATTAAGGCTCAATCTCATTCAATATGACTTCATCTTAATTTGATTACATCAGCAATGGTCCTATGTCTTTATAAGGCCACATTCACAGCTACTGGGGCATAGGACTATATCACATCTTTGTAGGAGACACAATTCAATCCCTAACAAATAACAATCATTTATTTACTTAAAACATAGTTAAGTCACAAAGACTTCTATTTTAAATAACATAAACTAAACTGGCAAACCTTGTCTCACACCACTTACCATACCCTAATTAAATATTAGAGGTTTGGCAGTTATTTTTATGTAAAATACCTTGGTTATCCAATTATTTGAGTATAAAACTTTCTTTCACATTGTGATTTCACTATATCAGGGACTTCAAAAATGTTTTATTTATATACTTCTACTCTCAAAGTAAATATTTGACCATTGGCTCTTAATACTTCTTTTGTTTCTGGGTGCCTGGTCCAGGAATCAAATTTGGGTCTCCTGCATGAAAAGAAGGCATTCTAACCGCTGAAATACCTGTGCACCCTGGCTCTTAATATTTTATACTTAGTTTTTGTATTAAAGTTATATGAAAGTATTTTACCACTTTTCCATTATAATGAATAGATTAAATTGAAATTAGGAATATTAGACCATATAAAAATATGAAACACACATAAACGTGTGTACCTATCTATAAATGTAAATTTAAAATATATCATTCTTCCACACAATGACACTGAATTATCCTGAAAGCCCCCTGGGTGCATGCTTCCAATTTTAAACCATGGTTGCATTAGTTTGTTGAGTTGCTGGAATGCAGTATACAAGAAATGGAGCAGCCATTAAATAGAGAATTTAATAAGTTGCAAGTTTATAGTGTAAGCCTATAAAAATGTCCAAACTAAGGCATCCAGTGATAGATATCTCAAGTCAAGAAAGAGCAATGGGTCTGGGACACCTCTGTCAGCTAGGAAGATATGTTGCTGGCATCTGCTGAGTCTTTGGCTTGTGGTTTAAAACGGCTTCCCTGGGGGCATTTTCTTTTTTCATCTCCAAAGTTCCCTGGGTGTTTAGGCTCTGTCATTTCTGTTCTCTAAGTGTCTGCATCTGAAGTTTCTTCTAAATGTATCCCCTTTTAAAGGACTCCAGTAAAGTAATCAAGACTCAACTCTAATGTGTGGAACCATATCTCCATCTAATCAAAAGGCCACAACCGCAACTGAGTGTGTCGAAGATAATCTAATCAAAAGGAGTTCCACCCTACAGGATTGAATCAGGATTAAAGGACATGGCTACTCTGGGGTACACATAATTTCAAACAAGCACTATGGTCTAGAAACTATTTTAAGAGCTTCAAAGTAATCCCCCTATTCTTCTGTATAGCCTGCTATGGGTCTAACAGAAAACTAATTTTTTTCATGGAACGTAAATGTTAGAAAAGTTGCCATCTTCAAGAAATACATAAATTTTTCAGTGAATTTCATATGAATCACTAGAATCCAGAAAGCACGAATATTGAAAGCATTCTTAATAGCACACATTGGGAAAAGAAAAGTATTTTTTGCAATGTTTACTCCTCTGGGATAAATCTTGAGAAATAAAATTGTTTTCTTGGGAGAGTTTCTTCTCTTTAGCAAGATAATAAGTCCCCCATGTTTTTACAAAGTCTCTTTGTCATTTTTTTTTTCCAGATTACCCTGGTACTTCCCAGGATGCTAGGATTGCTATGGAGAAGATTTCCAGTACTGAAACATATTTTACAACATACCAAGAACAAGTCGTCTCAAGGAAAACACTAAATCAAAGAGAAAATATTATTATAAAGGTTCTGATATAGGAAACATTGTAAAGGCAATGCTTGTTCTTATTTAAGTCACACTTACAAAATTTAAGGAACTAGCAGTGTTTTTTTCAAGTTATCTAGATAACAAATTATTTAAGACAGACCCCAAAGAAATCAACACAGTTTTTTTTGCCAACATAAAAGTACCTATTTGTTGCATTTCTACAAATATCATAGTTAACATGTGGATATTTTAACATGTCATTCTTTGAATACAGCAATGTAGTATTTTCTTTACAAAATGTCATTGAGTAGCGGGAGATTATTCTTAGAATGTGCACATACTTTTTATAAATAAGGGTGCTATTTAAAACAAATATATCACTAGCATGACTTTCTGAAAGACTGCCAGCTAAAAGTTACAGTTCATATGAAAATGGTTTGCTTTTGAGGACCTAGAGCGAGTAGTTTTGAAAGAGCAGAAAGCAGTTTACTGATCATTGATAACATGAGAAAAACATGTAGCAAAGGCTACTTCTGTCATTGCTGAAACATGGCTGCCATGGTTGTAGATATTGGGTGCAAATTAAGTCAAAACTGGGTTTCATAGTCTGGGAGAATCTTATATAACAGATAATATATACTCTAAATGCAAATTGTCTACTTCTAGGAGTCAAGCAAGTAATAAGAATTATCAGAAAAATAATGGATTTTTCTATCAAGGTGATACTCATGCATACTCTTTAAAACCACACAATAAATAAGGTAATTTGACTAATTGATATTTGTTTTTAGCCAAAGATTAACTGAATTAACATCTTTAGGCAAGTATGCTTCCTATTTTTGAACTGATATCGTAGACTTATTTTGATGGTCTACCCTGCTTTGTCTTATAGCACCACGTGTTTTAATTCACCACAACTTTCCTCATTCTGTATTGTTGCCCCATCATGATTGTTTCCCTGAATAAACTGTAAACTCTTTGAAGACCAGGTCATGTTTTGCCAGGTGATTGCTGTGTTTCTGGTGCTGGCTCGTGATGATCTGTAGTAAATAACCTCTTACAAAGTAATAAAAGTAGGAGGGAATGAATGAATAACACTTTTGACAACTCTCAATTTCAGATCCTTTTTTATCTAAAATATTTTTCTAAATACAGCTCTCTAAAATAAGAGCCAGATTTTCAGAGGTATTACCAACACAACTTGCAAGAAGCATGGTAAAAACACACCGTCTGAGTTCCAATATCAAATAAATGAAGAAGGATGACAAATATGTGCCAACCAAGTGCACTTTAGTGTGAAGCAGAAATATTTTTTAAAATGACAAGTAATATCGGCTCAAATGTCACCATGCTTAGGGTGAAAGAGGAATGGATTTGGTAAGGAATAAGGCACCTGGGATGTCATTAAAAATATATCATATTGCACTTTCACGAATCTAGGATGATTCAGTTTCTCTACTTGAAAAAGTGATTGCTTTGTTAAAAATAGATGTTCTGTATAAGATAGATATGAATGTTTTTTCAACAATTTAATATAAATTAACAAAAGAGAATGTATCATTCAAATAGTCAGCCCAGTAAAGCTTTCGCACTAATAAGACATTTCCAGAGGCATAGGTGGCAGCATAATTCCCTGACAGGTTCTTTCTGGGGTGGACTATCCTCAGGAGTTTGATATCTTAGTTCTCTGATTGCCATGTGAGACAGAAAACAGAGGTGACAAGCACTAGCTGCAAGTTACATTAATGCCTGTGTTTGTAGGGTTGGTGATTAAGAGTGCTTGCTTAGGTCATATGAATATTTGTTACATATTCTTACCAACAGAAAATTTTCACATAAGGCATATTATTAAAGGCATAATTTAGTGAAAATCAATAACAAAAATTGTTTTATTTGATTTTTATTCTGCTATACCCATGGATTTTAAATATTTACAAATGAGAAAGTTTTTTTTTTTTTTTAGGTTAACTAAGTAACCAGAAAATTTTAATTAAAATGTAAAGATTATCTGGAAATCCCCCTAAATAGTAACATAGAAAAGAAGAAATTCTGTTTCATTCTGGAGGATTCTGAACATGATGCTTAGAACATAGTATAAGAGCCTTAACTATTATTGCAAGTAGTAGAAGTACCAGTCATAGTAGTTGTAGTAATAATATAAATTGATTGTCTTGTGGCAGATATATGTATACATATATATATATACACAAATAAATGGAATTTTAAGTACATCTCAGAAACACTTATGGTTTACACATAAAATATATAATGTGAATTTATACAACAATAAATATTTATTGGATAACAAAATAAAAATTAATTTCACCTATTGAGATGCTATACTGGATATTTTGGGGAGGTCAGGACAAAATAATAATATAAAGATACATTACAATACGTTTCTAAGTTTTTCACTTCACTTAAAATATCTAGAATTGCCAAAATCCATTTGGAGTGTGAGATAATGATAATTAAGTATGTGTAATAGAACAGAATGCTTAATAATGTGACAATCCAGCAACATATTTTAATTGAAAAGCAATTTTACTTGAGTGTTTTAAAACTCCACATTGCTAACTTGGAATAATATGTGGAATATTATTGCAGCTAATGTGTTAATACCTTTCATAAAAATAACAATTTAAGATAAATATTAAACATGAAATGGGCAAAAAAATCAAAACTATGATAAATTAATCAAACAGTTAATTACACTAGTATTTAAAAAGGAAAATATTTTTAAAACATAATCTGTCTTAAAGTCGTTAATTTAAACAAATTAAGTAGCTTGTCAATATGAAATTCTTTATCACATTCATAAGCTTAGTCATTAATCATAACCCTAGTCATTAACCATAACAATGGCAAACTCAAAACACAGATAAAGTTTGAAGGCATATATTGTTGCATCATTTATGATAATTTATAACCCTTATCCAATTTCCTGAATAGACTAATACCTAAATGCATAACATGGTATATGCATACAAACAGAGAAATACGCATTAAAGATTTGGGAAATTTTGATGATGTGAAAAATTACTTATGATGTAATTCAAAGGCAGCAAAATGAAGAACCAAAATCTCTCATATGAAAAAATTCCAGATGCAATGAAATGAATACCTCACCATATGCTCTAGTAAATGTTACATGAGTATTTTGGGTGATGTTTTCACAGATGACATTTCCTTCTTTATACTTCTCTTATGTTTATAATATTTTTATAATAGGCATAAATTATTTCCCAAGTAAAAATTCAATGTTTATCAAAATAAAATTCTGAAATTAAGATTGTCAGGCTATAAACTAATGCAAACTTCAAAATAAGACACTATTTGTCATTGCAAATATTTTTCTCAAATTTGTTGCTAAGTATAATGCATAGGGCACTTATAATAAAAAACCATAGATCATGTCTTTAGGACAGCACATAAAATAAATATAAATTTCCAATATTTAGGATGAATGATTTGGATAAAATGTTTATTTTTTAATCTATAAACATTTCCTTGTATGACTTTACATCAAAAGCAAAACAAATGGCACTAGCGTACTATGATAGCTAAGTTTAGTTTCAGGAGTAATGCGAAGAAGAAAATTTTATAGAATAGAATTTGATTTGTTTAAGCAATACATCACATTGTAACACTGTGGAAAAATATTTTGTGATAATTTATCAGATTTCTGAAAAATCACTCTTAGCTATTATACATATATATCTTAACATACATACACAAGTTTTGTGCATACATCATAATAGAAATAAAGTATTTGAAATAACCCTCCATTTAAGAAACACTTTTAGTGAATGAAATTGCAGTTGCCTCTACATATTGTTGGAAATGAAAATATTTACCTATGTGTTTCTTGTTTGAAGCAATAGGGAAAATGATACATATGAGAACTGAAACCATGGACAAAATAGCTAGCTTATTGTACGTTTGAAACTATTGTGTACTCCAGAATTCATGTTCTTTAATATTGATTCAGTATTATTAGGTGAAGTATTTTTGGTTCAGTTGTTGCCGTAGAGATGTGACCCACCCAATTGTGTGCGGGAACTTTTGATTAGGTAGTTCCCACGGAGGTGTTTCTCCACCATTCAAGGTGGGTCATTTACTTGAGTGCTCTAAGAGGGAACCATTTTAAAAAGCTTCAGAGCTGACTCAGACAGAGATATTTGGAGATGCAGAAAGAAAATTTTCCTGGGGAAGCTGTTTGAAACCAAAAGATCAGCAGATGCCAGCCCCATGCCTTCTTAGCTGACAGAGGTGCTCTAGATTTATTGTCCTTTATTTAGTCAATGTATCTTACTCTGGATGCATTGCTTTGAACATTTTTATGGCCTTAGAACTTAAACTTGCAACTTAATAAATTTACTTTATAAAAGCCAACCTGTTTCTGGTATAATGCATTTTTGGCAGCATTAACAAACTGAAGCCCTTACTGACTAAATGCTCACGGCCTTTCCATTTGGCCATCTTCATTAACATAGCTTTACTATTCCAGGAAACTCTTAGATAGGAAGATTAATGTATCTAATTTTTATTGCTCCATTAAAATTGCCACAAACTTGATGATTTAACACAAATTACACAACTCAGAATTGATGATTAATTATTGGTTTATTATTTCAGATTTCTGTAGATCAGAAACCAGGGCTTACTCACCTAGATTCTCTGCTTAGAGTATCACAAGACTAAAATCAATGCACGGGTTGAGTCAGACAAACTAAACCAATTAATAAGTGAAATTTTATAAAGACACCATTTACTTCATCAGTGCTGGAATGATCAGTAAGCACTTCAGAGCACATAGAAAGGACAAGTCAAGTGCAAAGTGGGAAAAAACACTGAAAACCTACATTTTAATATTAATCAAATCACTGGTTTTAACTACTGAGTATACTAATTTGGAATAAAAGAAAAAAATGCTTACATAGATTGGGGACATAAAAGTAAATGTGAGTTTACTTACAAAATAAAGCACTTTTTCTACATATGAATCATAATGTATAAATTTAATTCTGCTTTGGTTCCAAAAGGAACATATGAAAGGAAGAGAATTATTTTGTCCATCTGTAGTCTCACTGGATCCTAACTAAGTGTCCTTATCTCACTCCCTCTTCTTTATATTCACTGTATATATGTGGTGGGTACAATGTCTATCCTCTGAATTCCAAAGAGTAAAGGAAAATCCTAGATGGCTACTCTTCAAAAAGCAAATTGTGGATGCATCATCCTTGCCATCAGCAACTCCTTCACATGTGTGTGTGTGTGTGCATGTGTGTGTGTCATCTTTACACTTCAAAATAGTCCTCGACCACTTATTAATTAGTCAAGTTAAAATGCACAAAATTGTCATTCCAAGCACCTGTAAGGAATGGAAAGGGTGGTTTTCTAGTTTGCCAGACTCCTGAAAGCGGGTACCATAAAATGGGTTGGCTTTTAATAACAGAAATTTATTAGCTTACATGCTTACAGTTCTGATGTCATGAAAATATCCTTATCAAGGCATCATCAAGACAATACCTTCTTCCTGAAGAAGAGGTTGCTGAAAAACCTGGACTCCTCTTTCACAAAGACAGTACACGCGATGTCGTCTGTTGATTTTTCCCTTCTCTTCTCGATTTCATTGCTTCTATGGCTTTTTCTCTCATTGTCTCAATTTCATTCTCTTATAAAGGACTCCTGTAGGAGGATTAAGACCCACCCTGACCCATTCCTTAACTGAAGTAGCCAAATCATAAAGTCCCACTTATAGTAGATTTATACCTACGGATGGTTTTTTTAAGCATGATTTTCTGGGTCCATATAGCTTCATTGCCATAGTGGTGATGTCAGTGAGTTAGTTGGCTTTAAACAGTAGGAATAGTCTGTAACAAAGCAAAACACTGCTCTTACAACCTTGGTTATTTCAGAACTGCAAGCACATGGGACATTACAGTTAATGTATCTTTTCTTCAAAGAACAGAGGAAACTGAAGGAAAACTACCTTAGTTATTTATCTCCTGCTGAGACATATCCTCAAAATGTCTTTCAAAGAATTTGTATAAACCAATTCATATTGTAATATCCTTTCAAATATCCTGCAATACTTGGAAACAAAAGAAAAAGATTTTCACCGTATGAAAGCCTCTGTCTATATCACTGTATTTCTCAATCCTTTTATTCTGGCCCTCAATTTTCTGTAAGTTATATACTTTGTTTTTCAATTTCAATTGGCTTCATAATATGATTCCACAAAGCACCTTTGAGAGTAAGGGAGACTTTTGTAAATTTGATGTCCTCACACTCTGCAGGCATTTCCTATTCTCCCTCCAACTTGCTACAACACAATTTTCTAAAAGTCTCAATCAATTAAAAAAAAGCTTTTTTATGTAACAAATTAAGATATTTAATCATCATACTAGTTCAGATTTATTTATTATTTAAAATCCAATATGGTTATTTTTTAAAAGGGTCAAAGTTTATTTTTTTATCTTTCAGAGACTTCAAAAAGAAAGCCAAGCTCATGAATCCAGATTGTATTCCTGTGATTGTACACTACTGCAAATATCAGAATGACTGATATTTGCCTATTTTCTAGGGTCTGGAGAGGCAAAGAAAAGGAATTCTAAAGCTTTGACTGCAAAAGAGCTCAAAACCTAATGGCTGACAGACATGGGGTAGAACTCATACTTATGGGTATTTTGTCATAAAACAAAGACTTGTTGAAGTCTGGAGAGGGTTTTCTGCACCAATTTAGCTCTCTCATTCAAGACTATTTAGATTATGGCAAAATCCTAGAGAAAGAGAAAGGACGTGTGAGAGTTTTTCATGTAGAAAGGGACAATGAGTGACAAGTTTCAAAACAAAGAGTGCATGGAAAGTCAGAAACTGCAGTGTATGAAGTTTACTCTTTCTGACTTTGTAAGTATAATTTTAGGGAGGATTTGAAATGAAACTGGAGAGCAATGGAATAAATCATGGGGGAATTCTATGTTACATTATAAAGTCTGCATTTTATTATTTCAAAGGTGATATATAGCTTCTCAGAAGGTTTTTAAGAAGAGGAATGATATAATCTATTTACGATTTCTATTTCACAGATACAGAAAAGTAATATAGAATGGAGAGCAATTGAATGGAGTGTGAATAGTGATTTCTTAAAGTTCTATTGTAATTATTTCACCTTGTGATTTTGCTGGAGAGTACTGCTGTGTGGATGGACATTTTTGTTAATGTGTTATGATTAACTGCTGGACTCTGGAAACAGATTGTCAGTCTTCAAATCCAAGCTCTGGCACATGCTAGCCGCCTATACTTGAAGTTGGCCTCTCTATGTCTGAATTTCATCATCTCTAGCATTGGTTTAGTAGTGGAATTTATCTCACAGGCTTGTTTTGTGAATTAAGTAAATTAATGTACATAAAGTCCTAAGGACAATGCTTGAAATATAACAAGTTCTAAAGAATACTAGCTGTTTCAACAAAAGATAGTTATTACTATTATTAGTGTAGCAGTTGTTGTTGTGAGAAGGTAAAACAATACTATTTACAGACTGACCATATTAGAATAATAGGGTACATTTTTAGGAAGTAATCTAGGTCTCTGATAATAGTTATTTCAGGAGAGAGAAAGAACTGGATTTTAAAATTAATAAAGATGTTATGATAGTACGAGATGATTACCTTGCAAAGTGAAGATTGCCTCTCAGGTATCCAGTATGAATGATTGATTAGGTGATGAGACCACCTCACATAGTTAATATGAGAGGGATAGTTATATATAAAGGGGATTAAGTTGAATATCTTTGTGAAAATATTAGGATTTTAAGAGCCTATGGGATTTGCAGATGGAACTTAGTGAACAATTGGAATCATGATACAAATCAAAACATTTCCCCATTAATTGTTAATAGTGCTTTCTTAAAGTTCTATTGTAGTTAGTTCACTTTGTGATTATGCTGGTGATAACAGCTGAATGAAAGGACAGTTTTATTAATGTGTTATTTCAAATTCAGTTTACTCAATAAAATAAAATGCACTGATCTTGTTTAAACAACCTTGTAGGTAATGTTGTGGGGAAAAGGGTAATACCGTTAGGGGAAAGAATGTGTGTCCTAGGGTAGGATTATGATGGTATATGTTTTACTTACACAGATAATATATTAAGAACTTAGAATTAGTATCCATTATTACTGTATTAGTTTTTATTGCAATATTAGTGAATAAAAACTATCCTACTATTTTAAAATTTTTAAATAAAATAAGTTGTTTCTTGCACATATCTGTACATCAAATACGTTTTTGGCTTGCCTAGGCTTGACTCTAGTTTAAGACTTAGGTTCGGGATAGTTCCATCAGGCTTCTCATTGTGGGACCGGTGGCTGCATGCTTCTTATGGTGATTACAGAAGAATAAGAGGATAAAATTCACAAGCACATTTAAAATCTCTTCTCTCACCACATACACTTCACCATACTCGGCCAAATATTAAAGTGGCTGGAAAGTACACTCCTTCTGTTCTAATGGGAAGCATTGAATATTCACATGGAAGAGAGAGTGGGTGCGTAATTCTATTAAAGAAATAAAGAGCTGGCAATGATAATATAATTAGTAATTAGCATGTTTACCCTTAGATTAGTTTAGATTATTATTATTTTTTAGATTATTTTTGAATAAGCAAAGAAATAGAAAGTCAGGTGTCTTTCAAAAAATATCCTGAGGAAGATATGATGAATTTATTTATGATAATTTATATTTGGTGGGGACTGAAGGAGGAAATTTTGCATAGATGAGCACTTGGTATCATTCTTATAGCTTCACTGTGCACATATTTATAGACAGGGTTTACTATTAAAGAATTTGTGAACTAAGTCTGAAAACCCTATTTGTGAAAGCCACTGAATATTTGTATTAAATCTGTCTCCACTATTAATTATTCTAGCTAACTCATGAGCTACTTGAGACTAGGTTGAAATTAAACCTAAAAGAATGGATGACATTTCCTGACAGATTGTAGGTATTGAAAAGAGGCAATTCAGGAGTTCCAAAATGTATGGGGTAGATGGAAAAAAGAGGTGCTCATAAAGATGGCTGAAAAGGAATGACCAGAAAAAATAGGAGTATTAGAAAAATGGAAGAGTTCCGCTCACTCTTGCCAGTGAGACCAGGAGAAGCATGAGTGACCCTGTCTGGGCTGGAGAAGCCTACTTCAGCTGCAGAAGCCCATGTCTCTAAACTAACAAGGTTATCAAGGGATGTTTTAGATCTTTGGAAGTGTCATCTTGAAATATTTGACATCTTAAATCTTTGGCATTAAGGATGATGACTGTCGCATCCCACACAAGAGACTTAATCTTATCTCACATCTGCTGATGGGATGTTGACTCCTAGAGTGAACTCAGGCTTCAGTTACTGAAGATGCAGATGTTGTCAGCCTCATCCCTAAGTGACACATGGAAGACACCGCCTCCAATTGGGTTTTATGAACCCCATGAAAATCATGGAACATTTCTTCTGCGAAATGAGTATTCTGACTCAAGTAACAGAGTGCTGTGTTCTAACCTAGGAGCCCAGGACATGATTCACATGTAGGAGACACAGGTATGCACAGAGATGGGAAGGGCCAAAGGGCATTCCCCTTCTGGGAGGAAGATGTCTGATGGAGATCCAGTGTGGGCATGAATTCTATATTCACTGAACTCATGTTCCCTCCATCCGTAGCAGGAGAGATCGGTCAAGAGA
The DNA here is from genome assembly GCF_023851605.1 of Tamandua tetradactyla. Lineage (NCBI taxonomy): Eukaryota > Metazoa > Chordata > Mammalia > Pilosa > Myrmecophagidae > Tamandua > Tamandua tetradactyla. The sequence continues at coordinate 74,652,282 of NC_135335.1, forward strand.
AGGTTCAGAGAGCATCGAGTGTGGCATAAGCATGACGGGACTGGGGCATGTTCTCTCCTAAGGTGTTATATGAAGCTCTGTGAAGACATATCTGCACACTAATAACTAGAAGTCCATGGTTTCTCAGGCTCTTCCTCACACCCACATTCCCAATCCCTCATGGACTCCTATCTCTGCTTCCTGCTCTCTTTTTCTTTCTCCTTGTTATAGTTCCCCAGTAGCTTGTTTAATGTGTGCTCTGCTCTTTCCAATTATTCGCAGGACCAGCTTTTCAAGTTTCATAAAATGATGTTGCAAATGTACTAGAAATGTCTTGAGGTAGTTCAGTAACATGTTTTCCATCAATTTAATGTAGTATCTCCACTTTTTTATTAGTACTTGTTGTGATTCACATAATTGTTCTCCAGATATTTAATATTTTTCAAGTCCCAGATTTATCAGTTTTTTTTTGGTTGATAATGAAAAATGTGTCTTATGTATAGTATATTTTATCTGACACATAATAAAAATACAAGATAATTGTATATTGACTTATTCCAGCAATCATGCTAAGTTTTCTCATTAATTCCAAAGATTTTGTCAATAGAATCTCTTGGTTTCTTTGGTGGGGCTGGCAATTGTTTCATCTGTGAGAAATGGATAACTTTCTTCCTTTCCAATTCGAATACAATAATTTCTTGTATATAAGCAGTACTGTTCTGCCTGGAACCTAAAGATTAGTTCTGTAGAACCATGAGGATCCTTATGAATTTCATGTATAAAATGTCATAAAATTGATGAGTAAAATGCATATATTTCTACACTTTACAACCAAAATCATGTTGTTGTATATTTCATATTGAACCAAAGTTAAGGGATGTGAAGAGAGATCAAAGACATTCTCTAAAGCAAGAAACAAACTTCAGTTTTCCTTCCTTACCCTAGATTTTGATATTAAGGCTATGATAACACAAAAAAGACAAAATAAATGCTAGCTTGTTATTTAGAAAAATACGCAAATGAAAACTGATGATTTCATAAAAAAAGACTATAGATATATAAATATAAGCTATCCAAAATGTATTTTAAATTTCTAAGATTATTGACTATAGTTATTTTTACATTACATTCATTTTAAGTTATTTTGTTAATGGCTTACTTAGGGTTTAAAATTAACATCAAAATTTAATCTAGCTCACATTACAATGAATTCATATTAAATGAATTCATACACAATATTATATGAATATATAAAAAACAGTGGAATAGAAGAAAGAGCTCAGAAAGTGAGTGTTGAAATGCCAATTAAAGATGAGAATAAGGATAAAATGAAAACTGACAAATATCTTTTAATGAGATAAGAGTTCAATAACGGACTAAGTAATGGAGGTAATAAAAATTATTTGTTGCTTAACATTTCCAATTTTGAATAAATGATGAAATTCAGAATGCTTTACAAAACTGAGATATTTAAAAATTGATTGCACAAATTAATTTTCTGAGCAGCCTCAGAATGTGAAGTACATTTGAAAACATGATTGTTTTTATTTTTCGAGAAAAAATTAAAAGAGATCCACAGCTTTTATAAAATTCATAGTGAATTCAAACTCCATAAAGCAATGCCATAAGTGCTAATTATAATCACTGTCCTCGCATTCCTACATATAAAAATAAACCTAAGCAACACATTTGTAATGGAGAACTTCCTATACTTCACTCCAAATATAATTGTTTTCCAGACAATGCTTCTGTATTGTTGTCTTCTTTAACTTTAGAAACATCTGACAGGGTTGAAAACATATGATGCATAAGAATACTCTCTAAACAATGTATTCCTGTCTTCTTCTTTGCTTAGTTTTATTTATAATATAATCACATTTGTATAAAACCTGTAACATTTTTTTTAGAGTTGAGTTTCTAATTTATTTCTTCTCACGTGTTTTTGTCTTCAGGGTTACATTTTTATAGATAAAGTTTATTTACCAGGAAATGGTAGAGAGTGTTCTACAATTGATTTTTAAATCATTTGCATTTTTCCCTCCAGCGTATATGCAGTGTTAAACGCATACAAACATACGTGGTCTCTAACTTGTTATAATCATCATATCAGCTTTCATCAAAATCAAGAAAAATAAGGATGATTTGTCATTTGCAATTGTGAAACAATTATAAGTCTTGATAAGAAAAATATTGAGTTTGAAGTTTTAGAAGATGTGCATAAAGTGGTTGAAACAAAGAGATCTATTGTGAGAAATTAATGTATATATTTTAGTATCTCTAAATATTTAGTGGTCACCTTTAACTTCAATCTCCAAACAGAATCTCAAAAGTATCATTACGAGTGTATGTTTTCCCCTTATTATCTTTAGGGAAACAAAGTTCATATGAGAAAATGCTTTAAAAACTCTGATATAATACAAAAACAATGCCTATGTTATTTTTTCACTACAAAAATAGCTCAGTATATGTACTTCTATTAAAGATATAAATCTAAATATTTTCTCAAATCTTCAAAGATTATCATATAGATGAACTAATATATGTTTACAAGTTTGCTTTAACTTCCTGTTTTGATAAAACAATATTTGTTGAATTTTTCTTCTGTATGAGACACTTTTCTAACTTTCATTCTACTCTGCCTTTATTTCATCAAAGTGCTGTTTACCATTATGACCACGGAGCTTTTGTTTATTATGCTGAATGTGAGTCAGCCTATTTAATGATACTCACTGAAAATTATTTAAGGAATATATTTGCTTCAGTAGCTGTGGCTGCATAGCTAATTACCCTGAAACTTAGTGTCATGAAACAACCATTTATTATGCTCACGTTTTCTATGCACTGGGAATTCTGACAAAGCATAGCAGGTTCATCTTGTTTTACTTTCCCAAAGGCTAAGGTTTCTGATGGAGACTTGAAGTGTGGGAAATGCAACCATTTGAAGGCCCACTCACTCACTGGACTGGTATTTGATGCTGAGACTTCAGTTGTGTCTGTCATTGGAACAACTACATGTGGCCTCTCCAAGTGACTAGAGCTGCTTTACTACATGGTGGCTTTGTTTCATGATTAAACATTCTGCAAGACAGGGAGAGAGACAGAGAGGGAGAGAGACAAATAAATACACAATCAACATATTAAACAAGTCTAAAATGTTTATTTCCAAGAAAACATTAAAATCTGCTATAATATGTCATATATTTATTGTAGGTTTTGGAAAATCTTTTTAGACTCTTGAATTCCTAGATAATACGATGAAACATGAATTGTTTGTGGTTAATTTTATTTGATAGCTTATTGAAATTATTCTTTAATATATATGGATAGTGTATATTTCTGATCAATAAATAGATAAGAAAATATAATTCAGCATTGCTTCAGAGAAATAATTTAAATCTCACATATTACCAGGTAAAATTTATTTCCATTGATAAAGAAATAGAAAACACTGACATTATTATGGGCAGGACAGATCTTCAGTATCTTTAGCACTCCAGAAGATAATGGCCAACTCTACAGACCTAGAAAACAACGTTTTCACATTTTCACTTGACAGCTGAAATTTCTACGATAACATACAAGCTGCTGTGGAAAAGTGAACATGTATGGGAGTGTGCCCTAGTATGCAACATGAGTATTTTACAAAAGGGAATGGATGCTATTATTGGAAAGCTATATTATTTTCTTGCACAAGCTAAAATAAATAAAAATAAATTGAACTAAGGTATATAAATGACTTCTTGTGAAAAAAATCTCTTTTTTTGTAACAGGTCTAAAAACTAGATTGCATTTGTAGATCTCCAACATTAGAAGTCACTGAAACTGTTCATTTCTATTGTGATAAATATGAAAAAGAGTTCATCTTTGAAAATGCTTTACATCCTTGATAGGTATATTTGGACATTAGGTATATTAGAATTGTGGGTCTCCTTTCTGACAAATTATTAATAGTACAGCTAACATTTCCTGATGGTTTGGCGTATATAAATTAACTTATTTAATTCTGTCAAAAACTCTATAACCTAGATACGATCATTATCCAAGATAATTAATTGTTAACATTACATGCATATTGGCATTGGGAAAACAAACAAAAAATGCCTAAAGAGCACAAAACAAAACTAGGGAGAGTGCATTAGTCAGCGTTCTCCAGAGACATATTTTTGTAGGCACTGATTCATGCAACCATAGGGATTGGAAAATCTGCAATCCATCGGGCAGGCTACTAGCTGGGAACTCAAATTAAACTGAAGTTGAATTCTCCAGCAGAAACTAATTGGATTAAAGTAGAAATAGCAAGTCTCCTTTCTAACTTCAGACAGCTACAATTCTGGCTCTAAAACCCCAATCTGATTGGATGAAGAGAATTCCCTTATTGTTAAGGGCAAGCTCTGGTGATAGGAGATGCAATCAGCTGTAGAGGAAATCAACTGTCTTTTTTTTTTTTTTTTTTTGCATGGGCAGGCACCAGGAACCAAACCCTGGTCTCTAGCATAGCAGGCGAGAACTCTGCCTGCTGAGCCACTGTGGCCTGCCCCAATCAACTGTCTTTTAAAGAAATCCTTCTACAAAATGCCTTCACAGTAATAATCAGGCCAGTGTCCGCTTGACCAAACAATTGGACACCATTACTTAGTTAAGTTGGCATGTGAAATTAATTATCATAGAGAAGGCCTAGTCCACTGACATGGTTCCTGGACCTAATATAAATTTGTTCTTTCAAGAGAAGAATTGATTATACTTGAATATGATTTTGCTGATATGCTCATGAAGTTTACTATCTAAAAATATAAAATTTTTTGGTGAATTGGGGCCTTCCAGTAGTAGAAATGATAACCAAATCTAAACCTCTCTAAGATGTCAAATTCCTGAAGATGGTTTCTAAAACATTTTTTAGAAAGGCACTAGCATTTTCCAAATTCATTTCAGACTAAAATTTATAACAATTTAAGCAAGTGGAAAAGGAGACACTAGTTTGCGGTAGGGGAGGACTGCAATCAGGTATATCAGGTAGAAGATCTAAATTTACAATATCAAGACTTGATTTTGAATTTGTAATTTGCTTGCATTGATTAGTTGGTAAAATGTTTAAGTTCTTCTAAGTTAACGTGAAATTGAGGAATATTTAAAATATGAAATAGGTAAAAATAATATTCCCATTAAGGTTAAAATTTTATCTATTATTTGCATTAGTTGCATATTAAAACTGTGATTATAAATCTATCCTTATCTTATTTTCAATTGCCTGAATCATCTGGTAAACAGAAAATAGGTCTGCTTTTTACTTAGCATAATAAAATATCTTTCTCTGCTACTGTTACAGGAATGCAAAAGAAAGATGAAAAGTTACTTATTTTCTGAAAATGGATTTACTCCTGAAACCCCATTTGTGCATGATAACATTTAGTGTTTTGCAAAGAGCTTTACATATTTTAACAAAGAAAGTTTCTTTTATTTAAGCCAAAATTGAGATAACTATTGATTAAATTTAGAAATACATTATAGGATTTTAAGTAGATTGATTAAATTGGTTATTTGTAATGGTAAGAAAATTAATCTTATAATAGAATATTTAGACTATTTTATAAAACCATGCCATGAGTAGATATAATGAAATGAATTATTTTAAAATTTGAAGAAGTTTATGCTTTTATTAGATTCATAGTTACAGTGTGAGAACTCCTGTTTTAATAAATAATTCATAAACTAATTAAGTGTGTAGTGTGAATGCATCTGGCTTTCATGGAATCTTTTCCACTGGATATTAACTGAAACTATCCTCTATAAATAACGATGATATAAATAGAAATCTTAAAGACGATGCACTTTAATAATGATGATATATAAAAAATCATTCTTTTGCCTGATAAATGAGAAACTGATTTTAATAACTGATACCTAGCAAATAACATTTTAATATAGGATGAATTAAATAATACTATGTAGTTATTTAACCAAATTTAGGAAAAAATAAATGAAATAAAGTCTCATGGCAAATGTACCATAGTACTGTAGTAATGGGAACATAAATGTAATGTTTCAGTTACCTGATACTGTGTTCATAATATGGCTTCTGAAAACTGTGCATTTAATTATCATTCATTCTCAACAGTTTCAAAATATCTTATGACTTTCTGCCCCAGATCACAGAGAATTCAAAAAAATTTACAAAAAATAGACTATTAGAATGTATTTTCCATTTTATGTCTTTCAAAATAAAAAATGATATTTATATAGTTATTCTCTTAAAATATTTCATAATCGTCCATATCACGGAAGACCATAAAATTTAGTTCATATTGCAATTTACTTGTACCAGTCCATCTTAATTTCCACAAATATTGTCATTAAAATTGTTTTCTTTGCATTATTTGCAGCAACATAATGCATCTGGTGGTGGCATATGTAAAATCAGTCAACATGATGACAGTATCACACTGGAGTTTTATGAAGGGGGAAGGTAAAGGAGCTCACATTTCCCATGTTTATTTTCATTGATAGCTTAGCTTCACCCTATAATGAGGCTGGACTGACTCCCAAAATCGAACTGTTCTTGTTACAGCTCTTTTGGGTTGAATAGGGGATGAAAGGAAAAATGCAGAAGTGTTTAAAAAATTACTCCTCCCTGTGAAAATTGGATGACTAGGGAAAAGATATTTTCCTTTACTTTTCAGCATTCTATTCTCTTAGCAATTGACCTTAGCTATAAGAAAAAGATATGCAGGAGAAGACATGCCTTCTTGTGACTTACCTCTAGTCTATAGTCTTGCTTTCAGACTCATGAGAGTACTCTCTAAATATCAATATCAATATCACACTACTGTTTTACAGATCCTCCAGGAATTAAAGATAAGCAGCACATGTTCTTGCTCTAGAAATGTCAAAATGCATCATAAAAGATCGGATTGATTAATTAACATAAAGCCGTTTCCTTTTGTCTTGGTTTCCAGGCTGCTTGAGGACAAATATAACACATGAGATTGGCTGACACAATGGAAACTTTTTGTCATGGTTTCAGAGGCTCTTAAGTTTTCTTCTGCCTAGTGTTGATAGTGTTTTATTAGCCAACAATCCTTGGGTTCCTTGGCTTTCCTGTCACATGGTGCTGTCCTCTACTTTGTTTTTTGGTTCCCACTGACCCTGTTTATAACTTTAGCCTTATAAGACCTCCAGTAATAAGATTAAGACCAATTCTGATTCATTTGGCCACAATTTCACTAGAAATAACATCTTTTAAAAGTTCTAATTATAATGGGTTCACACCCCCAGGAGGGCAATTAAGTTTAAGAATATGCTTTATCTGTGGTACACAATTCAATCCATTACACATGCCTGTCATGAATTCTACAGTATTTTGTTCAAAATCTCTTGTTCATTTTCTCACATTAAGACAAGTTTTAGTACAGTTCTTGTCTGCTATGCCGGAGAACCGGGTTTGATTCCTGATGCCTGCCCATGCAAAAAAAAAAAAAAAAAAAAAAATTCAAATTTGTTAAAATTCATCAAAAGTACACAAAATGGTGAATTTATTTCAATAAAAATAAAATAAGAAAACATTTTCAAGGTCTTTTGCTTCATTATTTCGAATAATCCCAGAAAACAGTGTTTTAGGAATGATCTGTTTTATTTACCTCCTGAGCTTTTGGGTCTGGACAATCCCATATATTTTTTTCCTCTACCTTCACCTAAGACCATGGTGAATTCTTTCTGTAAAAGGTGCCACAATGCTTTCACATATTTAGCAATAACGTTTTTACTCCTTTTCTACACTGAACCACTTTCATTTTGACAAAGTAAGATAATGATAAGACCATAAGATGGTGTAATGAGGAGGTTTGCTTATGGAACTGCTTCTTGATCTTTTGAAGGATCCTATCCACATGATTCCCTTCTCTTGGTCCAACAACAATGCAACACATCATAAAAGAGGGACATCTTATCAAGCATACCCAGTTCTTCTGAACACAAACTATTCATAAATGCAAATATTGTTCACAAGTATTTAAAGTTAACCAAAAATGATGACTTCTATGTTGAAATTACATTAATTATACTATCGGCACTTAATCCAAGGCATACCTCAGAGATTTTGTGAGTTTGGTTCCAGAACACTTAAATAAATCCAGCATCACAATGTATTTTGTCACACAGATTTTTTGGTTTCCCAGTACATATAAAATTTATGACATAATATTTTTAGTGGTGGAGGGCCTTGCCTCAATGATGATGGCTACATGATGGTTGCCAAAGGTTGGGGTAGTTGTGGGAATTTCTTAGAACATAGCAACAACAATGAAGTTTGCCACATTGATTGACTCTTCCTTTCATGAATGATTTCTCTGTAGCATGTGATGACATTTGATAACTTTTTGCCCACAATAGAACTTCTTTCAGAATTGCAGTCAATCCTCTTAAAACTTGTCAATGCTTTGTCCTCGAAGTTTATGTAATCTTCCAGAGCATTTGTTGTCATTTTGACAATGTTCACAGCATGTTCACCAGGAGTAGATTCTAACTCAAGAAGCCACTTTCTTTGCTTATGCATATGAAGCAACTCCTTATCTAAGTTTTTCATGAATTTGCAATAAATAATTCCATCTTCAGTCTCCACTCTAATTATAGTTTTCTTGCTCTTTCCACCACATCTTCACTTACTTCCTTCACTGAAATCTCGTATTCTTCAAAGCCATTCATAAAGGTTTCTTCCAAACCTTGTCAATGTTGATATTTTTACCTTCTCCAATTAATCACAAGTGTTCTTAATGGCATCTAGAAAGGTAAATTTGTTCACATAGGTTTTCAATTGACTTTGCCCATCTTCATGAGAGGGTTCACTATCTCTGGCACCCATAACCTTACAAATACTTTTCCTTTCACTTAAACTCTTACAGGCCATTTTAAAGTAATTTATCAACTGGAGGTGGCTGGGCAATGTGTTCTGAACATTTTCAGAACACAGATAATATTTATTGATTAAGTTTGTGGCACCCCAAAACAATTATAAAAGTAACATCAGAGATCACTGATCATAGATCATCATAACAGATATAATAATAATGCTGTAAAGGTTTGAAATTATGTGAGAATTACCAAAATTTTACACAGAAATATAAAGCAAAAGCATGATGTTTGAAAAATAGTACCATCAGACTTGCTTGACACAGAATTGCCATAAATATTCAATTTGTAAAAAATACTATGCCTGCAAAGTGCAATAAAGTAAAGCACAATAACATGATATATGCTTGTATCGCTAAATTATTCCAATATAAGACTAAAAGTTTTGCTTTTTTAAATGAAATTCCATGTTTTAAATATTATTACTATTATTTGTTTATTTTTTTATCTTGCTGTTTCTTTTTTCAATAAATATAACACCGTATTTGTAACTAGTGAGAATAAAAGTGGTGAATTTGGTTTCTTTTTTTTAATGATGTGAAGAAACAAAACTGTTTTTTCAATGATTTTTCATTTGCATTAAATTTCAGATTTAAACAATTTAATCAGTGTTCTAATACTTTAAAAAATATTATTGATATCCACTATAATATTTCATATAATAATATATTGTCTTTTAAAAATCATATTATATTCATGCTGTGTAGACAATAAAACAAAGTATTCAAATTTATTCACTGGAAAGATTATAATTATATTTTTATAAGCAGTGAAATAGATAACAATAAATAAATTATTGTCTATAGAGTGAGAGAATAGCGATGACTGTGGATCATGCCCTTATAAGACTGGTTTATGTTTGAAGAACTGATAGGTAAAAATTTGACTGTGATAAAAAATGGGATTTAACCGTTTTCCAGTGTTCACGAAAGTCTTTGAGGATTGAATAATAAAAATGTACCTTTATGGAGCTTAAAGTTTAAAGCCACTCACCTAAAAATGTTTGAGCTGTCTTGCCATTCCAGTTATGGTTTTTGACAGTGAAACTAAAAGAACAAAACAAGCACATTTTTAGATGAAGCTTATGTCACGGGAAGTGAACAGAGAAACATCCAGGAACCAGGCAAGTATGTAAATGATTTCAGTTTGTTACAATGTGGTGAGGTGTAGAAAGACAGAGAGAGACAGCGAGAGAGCAGAGAGAGAAAATTACAAGAGAATGAGTACTGTAGAAAGAAACATATGAGAAAGATTTAACATGGACTGTTTAGGGGGAGGAACAGAACACAAAAGATAATAGGTACAGATGCAAAGTTCCTGGTTGAGAAAGTGCTTTATAGAGAGTATAGAAAGCCAAGTTGCCAGAATGGCACAAACTAGGTTTGGGATGAAATGATAGAAGTAAGAAGTGATCGGTTTATGCAAGAACTTATAAAACATTTAAAGTTTGAGATTTTCATTTGTTTTAGCAGTTGTGGAACCTTGAAGAATTTTTAATATAGGATATATAGTGATTTGTTATATATTCTAAGGATACCATTTTTCTCATTTGGAAAACAGATTGGAGTGAGGACATTTAAATGGGAGACTGCTCACTGTAAATCTCATCTAAGAGAGAGAGATGATCTTGTATTGGACGAGACTGTGGAAGTGGAGATGGAGTGACAAGTGATGATTACTGAATTAGGTAAGATTTCAGGTGCATAATATGGGAGGTAGTGATGTGGGTAAGAAGGTTTAAAAAAATGACTCCATAGTTTCTGCCTAGGGAAACTAGTTAGATTGTGGTATGGTTACTGGAACATATAAACATGTCTCAGTTCAGAAGACAGACAGATTTTGGACAGCAAGAAGGCACAACAAATACTTCTTTTTTGAACGAAGGCAACCAGAATCCAGAGCCCCACAGAGATGTCTGAATGTGGAATATAAATTGAAGTGTTACTAAGGTAAAGAGAGATTGTGAGCTCATGAGTGTTATTTAATTACCAAGAAAAATGGAATGAAGGAAAAGAGGGTCCAGGACAAATTCCTGAGAAACTCCATGATTCATAAATCACACTAAGATATGAAAATCTGGGGTTAGGTAAAGTTGAAGATGTACTTTAGAGAAGCCAAGAGAGTAGGGTGTTTAAAGATGAGTAATAAATTGTATCAAGCAAAGGCAAAAAGTCATATAATATGAGGACAGAAATATCATTTCAGTGTGGAATGAAACACAGGGGGAAAAATCCAGGAAAAAGTATCAAGTAGGTTGTTGGGAGGAGAGGGGTGACCAACTTAAAATAATATAATATATTTTTATTGTTCTAAAGTAGTGGTGTACTGGTAAAAGTTCAGCAAGAAGATGTTTGGGGTGCAAAAAGATAAAAGGAAAAATACTTGATTTGTGGTATTAGTCAATTTCTAAGGAGTAGCTATTCCTGCTACAGCCAATTTTAGCTACCAATATGATATCAACTAGCTCACAAAATCCTGAAAAACTAAGAATAAACTCTCATGAGCTTTAACAATCTTTATATCATTCTTCAAAGTCAGATGTGCTAATTTGAAATTGTTATGTATTCCAGAAAAGTCATGTTCTTTTTCCTAATCCAATCTTTTGGGGGAAGATTTACTGATTGTGTGGGATCTTTTTTACTGATTTGTTTCCATGGAGATGTGACCCATTCAGTTGTGGATTGGACCTTTTCAGTAGGTGGTTTCCATGGAGTTGTATCTCTGTTGATTCACTGGAGAGGAGTTACTTGAGTGCCCACTTACTGGAGTTCTTTAAAATGGAACCATTTTGGCAAAGTCTTCAGAGCTAATGCAGAGACATTTGGAGATGCAGGAAGAAAATCCCCTGAAGAAGCTGTTTGAAACCAGAAACCAAAGGACCAGCATAAGCCAGCCACATGTTTTCCCAGCTCACAGAGGTATTCTGAACCCATTGGTCTTTCTTGAGTCAAGGTATCGTTCTCTAGATTCCTTGGTTTTGACATTTTTATGGCTTTAGAACTTTAAACTTGTACTTAATAAATTTCCTTTAGAAAAGCCTCCTCGTTTATGTTATATGACACTCTGGCACCACTAGCGATCTGAAATAGCAGGGAAACAATATTTATAAAACCCAGATCATCTATTGTGCTGTGGTAAAATTTCAAATGTTACTCAATGATATAGATAACAGAATTATAAAGAAAAACTGAAAAATACTTGGAAAACCAAAAAGTGAATACAAACTCAACAAAACTATACAGAGAGGGTGTGACCAAAAAGATTCGTACTTTTGTCAATGGTGCACTATTTCTATACAACATCTTGCTTAAGACAACTTCACAAAATATACTTGAAAATATATTAAATCCCTTTAAAATAAGAAAGAAATAAGAATATAATGCATAATTTCTAGGTTAATTTGTGAATGAAAACCCAATAAGAAATTCAAAATCTCCATATTTCACTTTAAAGTTGTATGTGGACTGATGGTATTTGCCCATAATAAAATTTATGTGGAAATGAAAATTTCAGAAGAGTGAAGATAGTCTTAAAAAAGGAGTGCAATGTGTGATGACTTGATCTACTGATATCAATGTTTATTTTATAATTCACATAAAAGGAATGCACATTTTGAGCATACAGTTTAATGATTTATGATAAGTTAATGATATAACCTTGAATAAAAATCTTGATTAAAAAATAGAACATTTATATCAGCAGAGAAAGTTCTTAGTGCCCCTTCCCTCTAAACCTTCCCTAGACTACAAGTAATATGATTTCCATTACTATACATAATTGTGAATATTATCTTCGAGTCTATAACTTGTGTTTTGATTCCTAATAGGTTTTTTCTTCAATATGTAACTTCAATTTTAGGAAAGTTCAACTTTTTTTCTTTTGTTAGTGATTTTGGTGTCTTCTCAAGGAGCCTGTGCCTGCCCCTAGAGTGTAAAAAATTTTATTCTAAAAATTAAATAGATCCATATTTTATTTATGGGCTGATGACTTTTTCCACCCCATTTATCTTTATATTCATGTTCATTCAACTCCCCTCCTCTCTCTCTCTCTCTCTCTCTCTTTCTCTCTCTCATCCTCCCTCTCAGCTCCTTATTAACTGGGATAATTTTAGATTTGCAGAAATGTTAAAAATAAAGTAGGAGTTTCTGGGTAACCATCAATCAGTCTTCCGTAATATTAGTACCTTATAAGATCATGGTATAATGGTCAAAAATAAAATGTTAACACAGATTTACTAGTAGTAGTTAAACTACAGATTTTATTCAAACTTCACCTGTTTATCACTATGGTGCTTTTTTATAGTATAGGATCCAATTCAATTTATCACATTCCATTTAGTGTTTCTAACTTTTAAAGTTGGAAAGGTAAAAAAAAAAGATTTTAAAACCTCCTTGTTTTCTAATATAGATGATTTACACTGTAATTTTCCTCTAGATATCCATTTAGTTGTAGCTCATAGATTTTGATATGTTGTGCAGTCATTATCATTTTGTTGAAATATTTTCTGATTGTCATTGTTCTTTGAACCAGAGGTTACTTGGAAATATATTATTTAAATTCCAAATATATTGCTGTATTCTAAATATCTTATTGATATTGGTGCTTTAATTGTGTTGTGTCAGAGAACTTGCTCTGCATGAATTAAATCTTTGTGGTCTATGACTCATGATATGGTCTATCTTTGTGACTGTTCCATGGACACTTGGAAAAAATGCTATTTCTTTAGTGGTTGGGTGAAATTTCTGCACATATCAATTAGATCAAGTTAGTTGATACTGTTCTTCAAATCCACATCTCTATTGATTACCTTTTGTCTAATTGATTCTATTAATTACCAAGAGTTTGATGCTAACATTTCAAATGATGTTTGTGTATTTGTTCATTTACCTGTTTATTTGTCAGATTTTGCTGCATGAATTTGGGAACATTCTTATATATATATATTTCAGATTTTGAGTTTTGGATGAATTGTCCCTCTCAGCATTATGAAATGTTTATCTTTTTTATCTACCAAAACTCTTTGTGTTCAAAATCTACTTTGTTTGTTAATACTAGGGGTTTTCTGTTTATTTAACATAGCATATAATTTTCCATATTTTCATTTTACCTACCTGTGTCTTTATGTTTAAACCATGTATTTTGTGCACAATATATGGTTGACTTCTCTTTTTATCTACACTGATGCATGATTTCTCTGTGCAATTTAGATGCTAATATCAATTGTAGCCATTTAAATAATATCTCAGATTATAAGTTCTAGTTCAATTTTGTCTGAAATGTTCTTATGTCATAGGAATCATTGCATTCTATTTAGTGGAATAAACTACATTTGTCAATGATCAAATTTATGCATTTTAGATCTTATTATAGAAGTCCTATGTGAAACTATATTTACCAAGACAATATAATGCATTATTCTATTTGATGTATATGGTTAGCTTTCTCACTTAGGCCTTTTTTTGAAATTTGCCTATTATTTCGAAAAAGGTTTTATTCAACTTTAATTTTTTCTCCATTTCTTTGGTCAATATCAACGATCAAGAAATCAACTCCAGATCCCTCATTCTTTGTTGGTAGCACCTGAAATAGTCATTAACTTCTCATATAGTGAAGATTTTGCTTTCTATTCTGAACTCTTCACATGTATGTCTTGGTTTATTTCAAGGAAAATACCACAATGTTTTTATTGATATGGAGGTGTAGTGGATTTAATTGTATGTTTCTGGAAATAAATTACTTAGAAACTAAAGAACTTTAATTGTTTTGTAAACGTTACCATTAATTTGTGAAGCTTAACGAATATTCTATTTGAATTTTAATGTGTCCTACTGGAATTTTAATTATTGACCATATAGAGCAAACTTATCCCTGTAAAATGCACCTGATAATGTCATATAAAAATCTAAATATATTAATTATCCAGTTAATTTTTGTATATGCTTCTCAGAGAAGTTGTTCAAATATTATCTCTCTGTGCAAGGGTAGTGATATTTTAAATAAAATTTTGTGGATTGATTTAATTTCCCCTTATTTAGAGGACTTACCAAATTAGATGGGAAATGAAATGCCACTATGTGCCAGAATAAACAAATAAAAATTTTAGAAGCTAAACTAAATAATTATTTTTACTTCAGCCCTACCAGCTGTCTGGAATGTGATAGCTTCAGCCACCTGCCTCATTATAATCACTACAATTCAAAACATGTACCAATATGCTGATTCAAAAGGATTTTTATGAAACTGTTTCCTTAGATTATTTTTGCAGATTTTAAATGATTTTCTATTTAATTGCCAAGGTGGGCAATATACAGCAAGTAAAATAAAATGATACATGAAAACATATCATTCATTAATATTTGAAAATATTGTACTCTGCTTTATTGTCTGACAAGAGTATTCATTAGGTAAATGAAAGGTTGATTAAATGGTTATTTAAAACAGATTATGGAAAGTACAATATTTAAAAATAATGTGATCCAATAGATGATATCAATATTTATTTCTATGATACTTTTGCTGGAAATCCTACATCTCTGAATTCAAACTAATTAGAGACAGATGATACAATCAGAAACAATGGTTTATTTCCTAATGTAATAATTTCAAATAACAAAAGTCCAGGCCTGATGAAGGCTGAATGAAAATGTACTTTGAAATATTTTGGTTTTAAGTAGTGATTTTATGATAAATGTTTATATTTTGTTTATACTTTAAAGCTTACTAAAACAGATACCTTGAAAAAATTCCTAATGTGTTAGCAAAATATAGACCAACATCAGTTATTTAAGAACAAATCCCCTAATGTTAGTATTTGTGCTATTTTAGAATAAGTGGACTAAAATATATTGGATTATGAAGACCATGTTCAATGCATACAAGAGAATCCATTTAATATACATTTATTCTTTATAATATATGTATTTAATGTATTGTTCTAGTTTGCTAACTGCTGGAATGCAATATACCGGAAACAGAATGGCTTTTAAAAATGGGGAATTTAATAAGTTGATAGTTTACAGTTCTAAGGTTGAGAAAATGTCCCAATTATAGCAAGCGTATAGAAATGTCCAATCAAAGGCATCCATCCAGGGAAAGATACCTTGGTTCAAGAAGGCTGATGAAGTTCAGGGTTTCTCTCTCAAGTGAGAAGGCACATGGCGAACACAGTCAGGGTTTCTCTCTCAGCTGGAAGGGCACATGGCGAACACGGCATCATCTGCTAGCTTTCTCTCCTGGCTTCCTGTTTCATGAAGCTCCCCAGGAGGTGTTTTCCTTCTTCATCTCTAAAGGTCACTGGCTTGTGGACTCTCTGTTCTGTGGTGCTGCAGCATTCTCTGTTCTCTCTGAATCTCCTTCATTCTCCAAAATGTTTCCTCTTTTATGAGACTCCAGAAACGAATTAAGACCCACCCAAATGGTTGTAAACATATTGCCATCACCTAATTCAGCTTAACAACCACTCTTGATTGGGTTATATCTCCAGGGAGATGATCTAATTACAGATTCAAACATACAATATTGAATATGGATTATTTTGCCTTTACAAAATGGGATTTTGATTAAAACGTGGCTTTTCTAGGGGACATACATCCTTTCAAACCAGCACATGTATACATGTATATATGCATATTATTATATATGTAATTACAATAATATGATATATTAGAATAAAAATAATTTATTCAATATTCAAAAGTACATTAGAAATCTTTGCATGAATAAATTTAAAATCTAACTTCTTTATCTAACAGTACTCATTCAAATGTTAATATGTGTTTATGTAATACGGCTTAGTTTATAAAATAAATTAGTATAGTTTACTGACGTTATAATAAAAAATGTCATTGAGGACTATCCTCACTATTAATAACTTTTCCTTGCACATACTGGACTAAGGCTGATTGTATTTGACTATCTACCTCATAATTTCCTAGATGTGTATAACTTTGCTCAAATATAGAATTATTAAAGCCTCATTTTCCTCATCTTTAAAACAAGGTTCACAAAATTATTATTTTGTGAATTAAAATGTGCACATGCTGGCAAACATTGAAGACAGTGATTCAAACATAGGACACTAAATATTTTTGAAAGTGCCCTACTACGTTTAATTTAAAATTTTGAGATTTTTTAAACCTCTTTGTTTTGTCCCCTGCTATGTTTCTTTATAAAAAGACATTTTCTATTTTTACATTGTTAGTTTTTGTGAAATGGACAATGAAATCAGTGTATGTTTAATGTGGTAGAACTGGGATTTGAAGATTGGCTCACTATTGATTGATCACCTGAAATTTAAGACTTCATTCTGGATAGTTATTTGTGCATCTTCATTGATATATTCTTTTGCATATCATTGATGACAATGACTCCAGTGGTGGTGTGAGTGCTTAATTTAGAATTTTACGCACCTCCTGTATTATATTGCATCCTTGTTCACTTACTGAAGAAATTGACCTTGGGATTTCTTCCCAGTGGTGAAAGAGATTCTTTCAAGGAAAGAATATATACAAGGTAGATATATACAAGGAAAAATTAGAGTACATCAGCAAGAAAAATGCAGAATATCAAGGTGATGATAAATGTGTTCAGGAATTTGGGTTAGTCTTCACTTGTGCATGAGATTCAATTAAGTTAAAGCAGTAAAACAAACAAAATAATAATTGTGACAACTGGCCTATCTTCAGCCATCTCAACTTGGGAATATAGTCATTCGGTATTATAGTTAGTAAAACATTTACTGCAATGCACCAAAAGGGCAGAGGTTTTATATAATTCAAAAGATTATTTAGTAAATTCACTGTGCAATTAGAAATGACCTGAACTAAAAGCTAATTCTGTGGGGTAGTCATATTTCTGATATTTATTACATATGTGAAATTATTTAAAGTAATATTCCTATAGGAAATTCCTATAGGAAATAAAATTCCTATAGGAAATAGTCTCACTTCTCTCTTTCTCTATGTGTGTGTGTGTGTGTGTTTGTGTGTGTGTGTGTGAAGACGACCTTTGATTCAGAAAGTGGAGGTAAGGAAAGTCTACAGTACATTTTATGTTTTGTGTTCTGGAAACCTACCAACATTTACTTTAGCTGTATACCTCCTGTTCTAGTTTGCTAGCTGCCAGAATACAACACACCAGAGATGGATTACCTTTTAATAAAAGGGGATTTATTTCATTAAAAATGTTTAGTTCTTCAGAGGAAAGGCATTCAGTTTTCAACTGAGGTTCTTTCTTCCACATGAAGGCACAAGGTGATCTCTGCTGGCTTTCTCTCCAGGCCTCTGGGTTCCAACAACTTTCCCCTGGGTGATTCCTTTCTGCATCTCCAAAGGCCTGGGCTGAGCTGTGAGTGCTGAGATGAGGTATGCTGAGCTACTTGAGCTGTGCTACATTGTGCTCTCTCATTTAAGCACCAGCCAATTAAATCAAACATCATTCATTGCAGCAGGCACGCCTCCTAGCCGACTGCAGGTGTAATCAACAACAGATGAGGTTCACATGCCATCGGCTCATGTCCACAGCAATAGATCTAGGCACCTTCACCTGGCCAAGTTGACAACTGAATCTAACTACCACATCTCCCCACTCAAATAATGAATGAAAGGTAATGAAACTGTCTAGAACTCAGTCACCAATTTGGAACATATGAAAGTTATCTGTTCCCAGGACATAATTTAAAATAAACCATGAAACTCAGAAGTCATATTTTCATTACTGTTGAAAGTCCAGCAGAGAAAATTGATGTTGTATGTCACATGGATTAAGCAAGAGCAGAAACAAGCTAGGGAAGGTACAATACAGACTGAAATGAACTAAGTCCAGACTCAGTTGATTTACTCATTTACTCTAAGAATTCTGATGACATGAACTTGTTATAACCTCTACATGGGAAAATGCTAAGAAAATAAAAATAAGTTTTGCTTTTTAGGGGGACCAGGAAAATTATTTTTTAATGAATTTTCTCAAGTATGGGATTAATGAACATAATTTCCTTTAAAATGTAGGCCAACTTTTCAAGTTAGATATGTCAAAAATAACAACAAAAAAAGAACTTTGTTGACATTCTATCTAGAATCTTCAAAATGCACATTTCTTATCTCATCATGGCCAGAGGGAATGAAATTTTACTGGTAAAGAGGATGGCCTTTAAACCCTCTGTGTTCTAATGCAGTAGATTAAAATGCACAAGTGTCTTAGTGGCCACACAACTTTGAAAGTGTGGGTAGTTCTATAACAGTTGCTGGGATCAAGGAAACATAGCAGTCATTTCAAGGTACAGTGAAAAGTAAGAAACCTCCTATCCCTCCATTATGGGCCATATATTTCTTGTCATGTCCAGATGTGAAAAGACTCAATTTAGCCAAAGATTTCATGGGTCTAGAAGGAAGAATGCCCAATGGCATTCTAATTTTCATATAATATAACAAGTATAGAAACAAAATTATGATGATTAATTCAAAATTGCATTTAAAATGTGATAATTCTGATTCATAAGATGACATGGTAAAGGCCATTTGAACCTTGAGAATTCATTCCTTTGCTAATGAACAGGTGTCTGATGCTTGGGTCATGCCACTCTGTTGAAGAGAATTTGGGTGGAATTACTCTAATGGAGGTGGTGCCTAGTTCCTTTCTCAAAGCCCCTACCTGGATAATGTTGAAAACAAAGAAATGTTTCCTAATTTTATGACCAATTTGACTTTGTTTAAATTTTCTTCCAGAGAGAAAATAGAAATGAATTTATAAAGTCACTGGGTAAAATTATGGCAATTGATGCTTTGCCAGTACTGAGACTGTCATTAAGTGGCATTTCATGTCAAACAGAGAAAGGGAAATAATTCTGAGCTGCAATGGTTGGCAGGCAGTCAACCCAGAAAAGCACTGATTTAAAGTTCCTGATGAGAATGCACGGATGAAAGATAGCTTCTCAATATTCTTATTAAGGTTATTAGAGTTTTTTGATTGAGCTCCAAGTTGAAGTCAGTGATATACATAAGCCCATTTATATTCAATCTCATATAATTATTACCCTCTCAACAATTATCTCTCTGGGCTCTATATGCATGCTAATCTGTTGGCTGCATGCAATGTCCTAAAAATATGGTTTGTCTTTGATAAATTTTATGCTAAGCTTCTTAAATCATAACTTAGTTTTCAACTTTAATATCTGGGAGAGACATTTTGTTATTGTGGAAAGAGACAGTCTGAATGTGGCCAGCCAGCTTTACCTGTGCTCAAGGTTATATGTGCTAACCTGGCTCCCAGGGAAGGGTGATAATTGGGGGTTGACTCCCTTCATTTGTAGCCTGTCTGCATATCCCTTGTCTTTTTGTACTGAACATATGTAAATATCCATTGAAGACTACTTACCTAAATATATACATTTTATGACTCCCACTGCTATATCTATTCCTGGGATGAAAGAAGTATGGTCCTTCATACACAACACACAAATGAAGGAGGCATGCTGACCATCTCCTTGCCTTATCAACAGGGCTAGACCCACAGGCCATAGGGGATTGACATCCGCTAGTAAAGGTGACCTTGCGTTGTCTCTCCTCTATGTGAAAAAACATTGTTCTATCCATTGCCTGTGTGAGTCATGCCTTTTTCAGAGACACGTATATTGGAGTGGGTTGACATCACCTTGATATATTCCATGCTGCAGGTGGTAATGCATCTACTTCACCAAAAATGACATATTGTGATTTTTATAAAAACAATCAAGGTTATTTCTAGAAATAAGGTTTATGATCTCGTATCTTTGGGAAAGTCACGATGTTTATACATTTTTGCATATACTGTATTAAACATGTCATAGCTGGAATAAAACTTCTATGTTGAAAGTTATATAACATAGAGGTACTAACTGGATTCTGAGAATTTTTCCTTTTTATATTGAAATAAATTATATTTGGCTTTACATCTTTACTTCCCCATTGTATGGTGGGGTTGCATTTCATTATTTTTCCCATGTGAGTAGCTCATTATTGCGGTACCCTTTATTGAATTTCTGTTTGTTTATATTTTGTTTGTGTTTTGGAAAATGCATGGACTGCTAATCAAAACTGGTTCTACCTCATGTCAGATGAGAATCATACCACTGAACAACTTGCACTCCCTCTTGTCTTAATTTTGAGATCAAATTAATGGGAATAGTTATCAGTCTAAATTTGAAGATATTATAAGTAATTATTGAATTAGGGAAATTTTTTGAATGGGAAACTTAAAGTAACAAACAAATGAACTAAACAATAAAAATTTAAAAACTAAAAATCTTTGAATACTGAGGATATTTTCTAAGTTTATAACTAATGCACTGACAATATAGATGAATATTTTCTTATTAAAAGTACATGCAAATCTGTCTGAATTAATAAGCTATGCATTTATATATCCAGTTGGTTGTCCATGTAAGACTGTTTGTTTGCTAGGTAAGTGATGAAATTCTGTGATGGTACTTAGAGTTAATTACCATGAATCTGAAAAGAACTGCTTAAGCAATATCATTGCAGACCCATCATATGAAGTCTCTCATATGTCATCACAACCCTACTTCATTTTCTGAGTTACAATCCTTTCTTGGGATCACAGGAAAATGAGCTTTACCAGCTTTTTAGTCAGTGTAAAACGTATTTGGGGCTTTTGTAAATATGTTCATATATATTGTGAGTTAATTGCAATGCAAGACTGGAAGTAACTCATAAAGGAGAACCCATTATAATAGTTTTTTTTAAAAAAATATGTGTTTAATAACAATTGATATAAATTAATATAATGTATTTTAATTAACT
Organism: Tamandua tetradactyla; assembly: GCF_023851605.1. Lineage (NCBI taxonomy): Eukaryota > Metazoa > Chordata > Mammalia > Pilosa > Myrmecophagidae > Tamandua > Tamandua tetradactyla. The sequence continues at coordinate 74,673,953 of NC_135335.1, forward strand.
ACTTTAACTTGAATTGCATAGACACTACAGAGAAAGTAAATGGTTTTAAAAATCAAATGGCCACATTTTTTTCTATTATTTTTGTGAATGGATAAAAGATCAACAAAGTAGCAAATATGAACTTAGGGTTGTGTCCACACAGGTCATACTATTATTAATTAAATTCATGTGACTGTTAAATCATATTTTATTTTACAAACAGTTATAACATATGCCTGCCTACCTGTTACTTAGAACCCAGAAAGGAAATGAGATGAATATGAACAGTAGGTAATATGAACAGTAGGTACCCAAACGCTAAATCAACAAAGACAAGATATCTCAAATATTGATATGCTATATCCAAATAGTAAAGGAAGGACAGTTTTCAAAGATGGAGTAATATGGTTTGAGCTTGAAGGTCCATTTGAGAATAATCCTGAAGGATGATTAGGATTTTTGAGCAGCAGGATTAGAGAAAAATTCCAAGTTTGGTACTGGAAGAAGCAATGGCATATGTTATAATTTGGTTGGAATGTGATCAGCACATGCATGCTGTGCTTTACCTTTTTTTTTTTTTTTTTGGTGTAGTTTGGAAATAAGAAAGTCTTAGCAACCTGATAAAACAATTATTTTTAAAATATCTTCCCATCTTTTCGTTTACCATCCATCTAAATACATGCATATCTCATTCAGTGCTTATGGCTCAAATGACAAATTCTTGACATAATGTTCCCTGATTCCTAATCTCCTCAGTTAAAATTAAGCTATCCCTTCCCTGAACACTTCAATTCCAGTCTTTCCATTTGTCTCTTTTGTTTCCACATAAATTAAATTTTATCTCTTTCTGCTTCATGATAATGTCATTGTGGTGTATTTATGTAAGTGTTATGTGTCTGCTGTTTGACTTCAAAATTGATGGAGTAGTTTCAGTGTGGGTTGCACTGTTTCATCTATAACACTAAAAATGTGCACACACTATTGCCTATTAAATATTTGCTGAAGTAAAAACATATTATACCTTTCTAAATTCACTGACAATTTCATACTTCTATGTGTAGCTTCAAAAGAAAACAAAAACCCACTGTGGTCAGCCCTTTTACCTATATAACAGAGAACTGGTATATATGCTCAGTAATTACTAACTAAAAACTTATTCTCATTTTCAACTGACTATCGCTAGAAAATATTGGAATATTGAAATATTGGAAAGAGATCATTTACGGAGCATTTACAGAAATGCATCTCTCCTATCTGAATATTTGAATTCTATCGGTTGGAATGCAAGATGTAGAGGCAGTTTTTCTTTAGCAGATGCATACATTGTAGACCAATTGCTTTCATTTTAGCTAAAGCCTAGTTTACACTCACCATTCAAAACTTCACAATGTTTCACAAAACTTCAATGAAGATAAAAAAGGAGTGTAAGTTAATATATGTTAAAATGTAATAGCAAAGTATCTTTACTATAAAAAATATTATCCTTCATTCTGGAAGTATTTGTGAATCTTAATGCAATGCTAATAATTTGAAATAAAATGACAGAAATGCAAAGGATTTTAGCAGGAAACTCATTTTGAGTAATTGAGAAATGTCGTTTAAAGCCTATAAATTAAGTAAGCAAATAATTAAAAGGTTTCATAATGTACTTGTTAAAATTTCCTAACATCTTCCAAATATCATTTAATATGTCTGAAAAAAGTTCCCTCCTTAAAACATAATCAAACAGATTTAGATACTTTTAATACTTGCAGATGTTTTCCCTACATCGCAGTTAGTCGTGTTAAGTTGAAAACAGACTCTGAAAGCCAAGGTGCAGGATGAGTTTACTCAGCTGAGCGGCACAGGTGGGTGCAGAACTAAAAGAAAGTTACTGCTCAAAGTGGCAGGGAAAGAGTTTATACACCTGCTTAGAACAAAGAAAGGGTAAGTGGGTATGGGAGGGGGAGGCAAGGAGAATATGAGCTATGAGAGTTGTCTGGGAGAGGGTGACTTTGGGTACCATAAATCTGCAAAAGCTGCCCAGGCAGAATTTTTGTGTAGAAATGAGCCTGTCTGGTGACTATAAGCAGACTTGGGGTGTCAGCATGACTATTTATTACAGTTCCTCCTTTCCCTTTGAGGCAGGGGTTTTAGTTAGCACCACACGGGATCTCTGGCGCATTGGCTTGCCTTGGTTGCTTTTTGATTCTTCTTGGGAGTTTTCTGAATAAAATTGGAGTTTAAGTATTAATAAAGCTATTTACTCTTTCAACTTCACAGTAGTTTATTTGATGATCAACTTTTTCTATTTATAATAAAGTTGTTTGGTATTATGTAAATTTGATATTGATAAAATTTTATAATTGGGTTATATTTCATTTACCTTGAGTTATATTTTATTTACTAAAAAGTTTTTGACAAAAAATTAATTTATAATTTATGCATGTCCAGGGAGAGAATGCAAAATAAAACTAATCATATTTTGTCCATTAACAATGTTATAATTGAGAGAAACTTTTTTCTTTTATTTTTAGTATTTTTTACTAATTGATAGAGTTTTAACATGCCTACTACATTTTATGCTAAGAAATGGAGCAAACTAATTAGATTTATGTAAATATGTAAAATTACCTGTGTGATTTTTTTTTTCAAACTCTGTGTAGTTCTAAAGAAAGATCTTATTAAAATTCGGTTTTATTTGTAAGAGTACGTGTGTGTAAGTTTATGTATGTGTGTTGTGATTAATGCTTAATAATTGGAGTTTTTGTTCCTATTAATATATACTGTTTCATCTGAAAAATTATATCCTAAGATTTTTGCAAATACAAATAAGCAAAACTATTTTCTCCTCATCACTTTCTTTGCACTTTCAGGAAAAAATAATCCCATTAATGATTTTTTGAGGGGTAGATAAATTATTTCTCAACTTTAGGTACATTGCAGAACGATTTGCCCTGAAATTAATGTCAGAAATTCTTGGGTGAATAATCAATCAGTAAATCATTTACAGCACATAGCTTGGGCATCTTCATTATTTAAAAATTAAGATAAGAAAAATGTCTATGCTTGAATACCATTTCCATGAAAGAGATAGTGTCTTGGAATTCACTAGCAAAACAATATTAGGGCTTCTTATGTATTTTTATAAATCTCTTTAAAGTCAAAGAGTGTTTTACTAGTGAGAAAGTCATTAAACTAATAAAATCTGTAACACTGATTTTTCACATGGCTATATAATTTCCTATTGGTGTGTCAATTAACCGTATTCAATTATCTCTTCCAAATATCAAATGTTTTTTCTTTCTCTCCATGAATAGAATGAAAGACATGATACATTCTAAGTTTAAATATTACATAAAGTGGTCTCAACAACCTAGAATCAACAACATTTCCAAGAATCAGTTATTTATTTCCTCCCTTAACCTGGAATCTGTCATTTCTTCAAGATTCCTTTACTCTTTTTAATGGCAATGATAGTTAGAAACCAGAATCTGAATTTGCTTTTTGCTACAGTGCTGCTGGTATTTTTAGGATACTTCAACAGCCTGAGCTAGAATATACATGTTATTGTAACATTTCAAAAAGCATGATTTTATTCTGATATTTCCAATTCAAATTTATAGTCACTTCAGCTTAATTACTGTCTTTTTAGTTAATTGCTCTAATTTTCCACCTCTAATTATTTTCTCTTACTAAAAATCTTGATTTCTAAAGACAATAAAATCACTCCTTTACCCTTCCTAAAATAGAGCTCCAATACTTGGAACATAGAAGTGCCCAAATTGCTACTAACAATAAATTATTGACTATACTTTAAGATTTTTTTGTAGTTTTCTTTGTTCTTAATCTACATTCACTGTGTATGTAACAATCATGGATTTTAAAATCACCTGAAGTCTTTTCCCTGTTTCTCTTTTTTGCTACCAGATTTACATGCAATTAAATTCATTAAACTTAGTTTGTTTTTAATATTTAGCAATTTTTAATCTTCCTTTTGGTCTAAATTTGTATCCTTAACATTTTCAAGGTCCCACAGTCAAAACTCTGTATCAGAGAATAGAAGTCTCACATATATCCATCTCTCCTCTCCTAAGTTCACACTTCCCGTAGAGGCAACTATTTGTATTAGTTTTCTTCATTGCCTTCTTTTATCATACATACATATATATATATATATATATATATATATATATATATATATATATATATATAATGTATATTATAATGTATATACTATATATATATGTTTTTCATATATATTCATATTCCAACCCTTTGCTTATAAGTAGATGCAGTTATTGCTTCTAGTTTGCTTCATTTCTTTATGCAAAATTCGTTCATGCATAATTTGTTCCAGAAATCATGGATATTTATCCTTACATAATTTCCTTATATCTTCCTAAGAAATTGTACTTTAATATGAAGATAATACTATATTTTGGGAATGTCCATAGTTTTTTGTTGAACTACTCCTTATCATTCAAGATTAAGATTATTTCTTGAGTTTCGATAATAGTAATAATAATATTCAAAGTGAATATCCTTGCACATCAATTAATTGGATAAATTCCTAGAAATGAAATTGTGGGGAAATACCTATGTGTGTGTATATATATATATATATATGTATATATATATATATAGGCTGATTATATATATACAAACACACACATATATATTATAATATACATACACATAATATATATATATATATATATATATATATATATGTGTGTGTGTATGTATATGGGCTGATTATTCTACATTAGCTCCCATTCATTCTCAGCCCTGTTCTGTATTCTAGCAGATTGACACCAAGAAACACATGACCCCAGTTCTCTTACTTTTTTGGCTTCTAGTTGGGTTTGGAGAATAGAAAGTACATTCAAGAGAATTGAATATAAGAAAGAAATGAGACACTATATTCCTATTCCTTGCCATTTGTTCTGCTTGTGTTTCTGGCAGGGGCTGTTATTTTTTTGTTTAGCTGTTCTGTCAGACAGACTCTCTTCTACAACTTTAGCACTCAAATGGGTCATTTCTCTCATAGATGTGGCCTCAACTTCTTATCACTGCCACTCCCTTAGATCTTCAACATCCTTTTAGTTTCTTTTACACTTGTTCAAAACTCTTGAGCTTAAAACCTCTTTACCAATTGTTTTTATTGACTAAAAGTCTCTGTAAGACATAAAAAGTCTCCTTTTCGTCTTCCCAGTAGTAATGTTTGAGTATTTGTCTCCCCACGTCCTCACCAAAGAATATACTATTAAACTTAAAAACTTGATGATCTTGTGCAAATTAAAATATGTATTAGTATATATTAATTTGAATTTCCATGATTTTGAATGAGGTTGAGATTTTTCATATATATAAAAGTCATGTTCATTTCGTCTTTAGTATATAAATACATTTGAAATGATAAGGACTGCATGGAGGTGTACAGTAACATAATTGCATGATATAAATGCATAGTTCATACTTTCATTAATAATTCATACTTTTATTAAACACTGACAATTATTAATATTCAAAACTTCCTTTTGTTCCTGGAAGTGATATTCTAATAATGGAATTTATCAGTAACTTAAGCAAATGGAACTAAAATTACACTGAAGATCTAGATATTGTAAACTGTACAAAAGTTTATTTATTTAATGTGGCAGACCCCATTTAAAACAATATTCCTTCTTCCATGCCAGGGGGAAAAAAGTGAAAGAAAAAATTTAATGTTTATTTTTCTTTTCTTGTTTTTTTAATTTTTATTGATAAACCAAAACAACATACAAACATGAACATTCTTAACATACAAACATTCCATGCATGGTGTACAATCAATGGCTCACAGTATCATCACATAGTAGTATATTCATCACCATAAACATTTTTTAGAACATTTGCATCACCCCAGAAAAAGAAATAGAAAAAAATGAAAAGACTCATATATACTATACACTCTACCCCTCCCTCTCATTGACTGCTAGTATTTTCATCTACCCAATGTAACCTAACCTTTGTTCCCCTATTTTTTTCTATACCCCTTACCACTCCTTTTCATTGATCACTAGTGTTTCAATCTACTCAATTTATTTTAACATTTGTTCCCCCTATTTATGTATGTATGTATGTATGTGTGTATTTGCATGGATAGGCACCAGGACTCATTCCAGGTCTCTGGCATGGCAAGTGAGAACTCTACTTCTGAGCCACCATGGCCACCCTATTTATTTTAAATCCATATTTTTTACTCATCTGTCAAATCCATAGATAAAAGGAGCATCAAACTCAAGGTTTTCATAATCACACAGTCATATTGCGAAAGCTATACAATTATACACTCATCTTCAAGAAGCATGGCTATTGGAAAACAACTCTACAGTTTCAGGCACCTCCCTCTAGCTGTACTCATTTATTTATTAGCTTTAGTAGTTTTGCTGTGGATTTTTCAGGGTTTTTGACATATACTATCATATCATCACATATAGTATCATATCATCTGCAAACAGAGTTTTATTTTTCCCTTTCCAATTTTGATTCCTCATGTTTCTTTTTCTTGTCTAATTGCTCTGGCTAGAACGTCCAACACAATGTTGAATAACAATGGTGACAGTGGATATCATTGCCTTTTTCCTAATCTTAGGGGAAAATTTTCCACTTCTCCCCATTGAGGATGATGTTACCTGTGGGTTTTTCATATATTCCCTTTATCATGTTGAGGATGTTCCCTTGTATTCCAATCTTTTGAAGTGTTTTCAGTAAGAAAGACTGTTGAATTCTTTCAAATGCCTTTTCTGCATCAATTGAGATGATTATGTGGTTTTTCTGCTTTGATTTGTTGATATGGTGCATTACATTAATTTATTTTCTTATGTTGAACCATCCTTGCATACCTGGGGTGAATCCTACTTGGTCATGGTTTATAGTTATTTTAATGTGGTGCTGGATTCGATTTGCAATTCGATTTGCAATTACAAGAATTTTGTGGAGGATATTTGCATTTATATTCATTAGAGAGATTGGTCTGTAATTTTCTTTTCTTGTAATATCTTTGTCTGGCTTTGGTATGAGGGTGATGTTGGCTTCGTAGAATGAGTTAGGTAGCCTTCCCTCCTCTTCAATTTTTTTGAAGAATTTGATCAGGATTAGTATTAATTCTTTCTTGAATGTTTGGAAGAATTCACATGTGAAGCCATCTGGTCCTGGACTTTTCTTTTTGGGGGATGTTTTTAATGACTAATTCAATTTCTTTATTTGTGATTGGTTTATTGAGGTTGTCTATTTCTTCTTGAGTCAATGTTGGTTGTTTACGCCTTTCTAGAAAGTTGTCCATTTCATCTGCATTGTCTAGTTTATTAGCATAAAGTTGTTCATAGTATCCTCTCATTACCTCCTTTATTTCCACAGGGTCAGTTGTTATATCTCCTCTTCCATTTCTGATTTTATTTATTTGCATCCTCTTTTTTTTTTTTTTTTTTGGTCACCCTCACTAAGGGCCCATTAATCTTATTGATTTTCTCATAGAACCAACTTCTGGTTTTGTTGATTTTCTCGACTGTTATCATGTTCTCAATTTCATTTATTTGTGCTCTATCTCCATTATTTCTTTCCTTTTGCTTGCTATGGGATTAGTTTGCTATTCCTTCTCTAGTTCATCCAAGTGGACCATTAATTCATCAATTTTTACTCTTTCTTCTTTTTTTGATATAGGGCAATAAATTTCTCTCTTAGCATTACCTTTGCTGCATCCCATAAAATTTTAATATGCTGTATTTTCATTTTCATTTGCCTCGAAATATTTACTGATTTCTCTTGCAATTTCTTCCTTGACCCACTGGTTGTTTAAGAGTGCACTGTTGAGCCTCCATATATTTTTTAATTTTCTGGCCCTCTGCCCATTATTGATTTCCAACTTCATTCCTCTTTGATCTGAGAAAGTGTTTTGTATAATTTCATTTTTTTTTAATTTATTGAAACTTGCTTTGTGACCCAGAATATGGTCTTTCCATGGGAATGATCCATGAGCACTTGAGAAAAAGGGATATTCTGCTGTTGTGTGGTCTAATGTGCTATAAATGTGTGTTAAGTCTAGTGCATTTATTATATTCTTCTAAATCTCTGTATCTTTACTGAAACTCTGTTTAGATGCTCTGTCCTTTGATAAAAGCAGGAGATTGAAGGCTCCAACTATTATGTTAGATATGCCTACTTCTCTTTTTAGTATTTTCAGTGTTTGCCTCATGTATTTTGGAGTACTCTGGCTGGGTGCATAAATATTTATAGTGTCCTTCTTTGTCTCCTTTAATAGTTTTACATTTGAAGTCTCATTTGTTGGATATTAGTATAGCTATTTCTGCTTTTTTTCTGATTGCTGTTTGTATGAAATATCTTTTCCCAAACTTTCACTTTCAATCTATGTTTGTCTTTGGGTCTAAAATGCACATAGATGGGTTCTGTTTTTTAATCCATTCTGCCAGTCTATATCTTTTGATTGAGGGGTTAATCCATTAATATTTAATGCTATTACTGTAAGGGCAATACTTTCTTCTACAATTTTGCCTTTTCGGTTTTATATGTCATATCTATTTTTCCCCTTTTTACCTTCTGATAATATTCATTTCTCCACTCTTGTGCATACCTTTCTCTCCTGTTTTTCTTATCTGTCTCTAGTGCTCCCATTAGTATTTCTTGCAGAGCCAGTCTTTTGGTCACAAATTCTCTCAGTAATTTTTTGTCTGAAAATGTTTAAGTTTCCTCCTCATTTATGCAGGAAATTTTTGCTGAATATAGATTTCTTGGCTGACAGTTTTTCTCTTTTAGAATTATAAATATATCATACCACCATCTTCTCACCTCCATGGTTTCTGCTGAGAAATCTACACATAGTCTTATTGGGCTTCCCTTGTATGTGATGAATTGCTTTTCTCTTACTGCTTTCAAAATTCTCTCTTTCTCTTTGACATCTGACATTCTGATTAGTAAGAGTCTTGGAGCATGTCTGTTTGGATCTATTCTGTTTGGGGTATGTTGTGCTTCTTGAACCTGTGATTTCATAAGAGGTGGGAAATTTGCAGTGACAATTTCCTCCTTTAGTCTTTATCCTCCTTATCTCTTCTCTTCTCCTTTGGAACACCCACAACACATATATTTGTGCACTTTATGTTGTCATTCAATTCCCTGAGATCCTGCTCATTTTTTTCCATTCTTTTCCCTGTATTTCCTTTCACTTGTCAGATTTCAGATGTCCCATCTCCCATTCACTAGTCCTGTCTTCTGCCTCTTGAAATACATGGTAGGTTTCCATTATTTTTTTCATCTCTTCTACTGTGCCTTTCATTCCCATAAGTTCTGTGATTTGTTTATTCAGACTTTCAATTTCTTCTTTTTGTTTACCCATTGCCTTCTTTATATCCTCTCTCAATTCATTGATTTGATTTTTGATGAGTTTTCCCATGTCTGCTCAAACATCCTGGATTAGGTGTTTCAAATCCTGTATCTCATTTGAATTGTTGGTTTGCTTCTTTGACTAGGCCATATCTTCAATTTTCTTAGTATGATTTTTTTTTTTTTTTTTTTTGCTGGCATCTAGGCATTTAATTTCATTAATTAGTTTATTCTGGAGATTGTTTTCACTCTTTATGTAGGATTTTCTTGCTGGATGGCTTTGTTCCCTATCTGTTCTTTGACATTCAGTTCAGCTTATTCTAGACCACTAGTCTAGGTGTTTTTATTTTTTTAATGGGTCATAATTTTTCAGTCCTTGTTTTCTTGTTTCTTGCCCTGCCTGTATCATGCCTTTTTCTTTCTTAGGAGGGTCTATTTAGGTATTATAGACAAGGTTGTAGGCTGGCTTTAATTGCTTCAGTCTTCTAGTCCCTGGGGTCTGAATTCCTTGAGGGAGGGATTCCACCTGAGCTGGGCCTCACCCCTCTCCTGGGGAAAGCACAACCTTCAGGGAATTATCTCCTTTCACCTGACCAACCTCTTTGTCTCTCAGACAAGCTTAATTATGCCCTTGCCTGGGGCAGTTGGAGCCTGAGAGCAGTTCCGCAGTAGAAAGAAAGAAAAAAGAAAGAAAAAAAATCATTTTCAGAGCAGGGCCCCATTCCTTGTTAATCAAGAGCAGAAGTTGATACATTTCTCTATGTATCTCCAGGTCCTATGTGCTTCCCCCCCCCCCCCTTTTTTAAGGGTCCAGACTTTTTCAAGTATTGTGTGCTTCTGATCAAAAAAAAAAACTCTCTCTCTCTATATTTTTTCAGTCAACCATGTCCACCATATGCTGGGGCAAAAACTAGTTACTTTAGCTTTTATTCAAGGTTTAGCTTAGCTGGGGGCCTATTTTTAGTAGTCAGAATTTGTTAATTAATTCCACAATTGGAGCTTGGTTGAGCTTGGCCCCTTGCTGCTAGTAAGGTCTCTTTCATTTCCCCTCTGGGAACTAGCCTGTGGGGGAGGGATGTTGGCCTCCGTGGATTGGGAAACTATGGTTCTTGGTGGGACTACAGCTGATCCAGCTTGTCCAGACTGATGTACACTGTGTGGTCAGTCACTGATGTGGTCTGAGCAGTTGTTCTATACTGTTCCTGGCTATTTGCTAGCTGCTATGGAGGATGAACTAAATTCCAGACCTCACTAAGCTGCCATCTTGGAACCTCTCCTCTAATATGTTTTTTGTTGTCTTTTATTTTCATTCATTCATACACATAATTAGCAAATTTGAGGGCCTAATAAGTACACATAGTGTGTTAGGCACTACAGAGACAACCAAATCAAACCAAACCACACCAAACCAAACCTTGGAATCTGTCAACATGGAATTCATTATGGTAGAATATTTGTTTTATCACAAAGATTCAAACAGCTAAGTATGAATCTACAACTCTTTTCATTGTTGAGAAGAAAATATTAGGCCTTCAGAAGTAAATCATTGAGCTCTTTTAGTAATTGTATTAAATTTATCTTGCTGCTGTATCAAATTACCACAAAGTTAGTAGTGCAAAAATATATAAGTGTATTTCATTATGGGTTCTGGAACTCAGATGTTTGAAATCCATTTCATGGGACTTAAAATTTTAGCAGTACTAATTCCTTTGGAAGTTGTCAGAGGAGAATCTGTTTCTTGGCCTTTTTCAACTTCTAATGGCCACCTGTACTCCTTGGTTTGTGGCCCTTCATCTTCAAATGTATTTTTCAAATTTCTGCTTCCATCATCACGTTACCTTCTCTGATGCTCTGTCTTCCTTTTCTAAGGACCTCTGTGATTACATTCAAATAATCTTGGCTAATCACCCCATCTTGGGATCCTTGTTTAATTATATATACAAAGTCTCTTTTGCCATATAAAATAGCATTCACAGGTTGCAAGGATTAGAACCTGTACAACTTGGGGTGCTCTTACATAGCCTATCACAGTTACAAATGAAATGTGTTTTCATTCCATGAAGTTAAATGTTAGACAGATAAACAGTGATTGCATAGGTATTGAAGATAGATTTCTGCAAAAGAAAAAAAAATTCTTAGCCCAAAACAATTATTTTATTTATTTATTTATTTTTTGCTGCACTTAAATTTCTTTTATGGATTTTTAGTTCATTTCTGAGAGAACAAATATTACTACATGTGAATACTCATATTTTGCCCTTAAGGAGGTTTTTGTCAGAACATTTTGCAAGCCCAGATGAAGAGACAAATAGAGTCTTCAAGTTATATATTCACAGAGGTGACTTTCCATAATATTTTTCCCATGTGCCTCACTACAGTTCTGGAAGTGTTTTTCTTTTTAAGTCAGGGCACTTCAGTCTTCCTTTGCAATTAATCCCTGACTGCTCATTTTATGTGTCTGGCAGGCTGCCAATTATTGAAAATGGCTTTTGGCTTTTGTTAAACATTCACTTTTCCATTTTTAATAAGATTCATATACTTTGTCTAGATATCACTGTAGCATCAGTCCCTGGTAATTGTCATATTATTTACCATTTGTCTCATATCTTAATTCTATATGCAGCTTATTTTTATCTCTACCCATTTCCTAAAATGATTTCAAGGTTAAAGTTAAAATAATACCCCCTATAGGATGGCAAATAGAACTTAAATTATTTTCTCATTCTAGAATTAAATGGGACTATATGTGAATACAGAACTTATCATGCCCCAAACTGGAAGACTAATACAATAATACGTGTTTGGCTTTTGCTTATTAACTCTTACTTCTGGCTATTAGAATGAAACTGATTGAAATATTTCAGCTCACTTAATTCTATGTAGAGTTTTCTCTACCCACATACCACACAAAAAACAGTGAAGGAATACAAGCTCAATATTAGGAATTCAAATTTTCAAAAATGCTTACTCTCCTGAAAAACTGTTTTCTAAATATATTTAATCAGGTAAAATTATTTAACTACTGAAAATAATCTGTTCATATTGAAGCATTTTGTTGATTATATCATTAAAATTGATGCAACTCTTATTTGAACATGGACATGAAATATTGTAGCTTAAAATATTTTCTAACTTCAAAAGTATCAGCAAATATTTTAAAGCATAGGAGACCATACACACATAAATATAAATTGCATAATGATTTTTAAATATAAATTTGTATTTTATTTTCTCTTTATAAAATTGGTAATTCTCAATCTATTTTGTGCATTGCAATCACCAGGGAAGTTAGTTCTAACAGAGATTCCTGTGTCCCAACTCCCAGTAATTCAGATCTATTACATTAAGAATGGGGTATAGGAAACAGATACTTTTATCAAATGACTTACATGAATCTGAATGGTAGCTGTGCAGATGTATGTTTTATGCAAGTAAATTGATGAATTTAGTGAATCAACTTGATTAAGTGAACATGATTCACTAAGACATATTTTTCAAGAAATTCAGGTAAATTAATGATTTAATTTATGTGGTACTATTAAAAAGTCATCTGCTATTATTATGAGAACTTATGTATTTTCTTTATCATCTCTGCCTTTCAGGGATATGAAGTATATATCACTGTTTTTATTCCTTTGTTATAACAACATAGAGCATAAAAATATGCTTAAAGCATTTTGAAGAATTACTGAAATGCAATAAAACATAGCTGTAGTCTGTCATAATTTAATTAATAATTAATTTCATCAGTTCAAAAAGTAAATTCTGTAGGATAATATTTAATTGTTATCTAAGAAAATTGGAAAGGATGAAAGGTGGGGTATAAACAGAGGGTCTGTGATTAAATAAATTAGGGCAATTCTATGATAGACAAAGGATTTCTTATTCCATTCCACACAATGAGTGTTAGCAAAGCCCCATGATTCATGTTACATGGGATTATTATTTACCGAAGAAAAAAATGTTTTTCAGAACATATATACAACCTAAAAGTTCCCATTTTTACCACTTTCAAATATACAATTCGGTGGTGTTAATTAAATTCACAATATTGTAATACTGTTAGTGCCATCTATTTTAGGTTGCATATATGGTACACAAATAAAAATACAATAAAAATAATCCATAGAACTGTACAACCCAAAAGATGAATCTTAATGCAAACTATAAGCTCTGGTTAAATAGTGCAATTATAATAATATTATTTCATCAATGTTAACAAAAATATACCACTAATACAAAATATTAATAAGGTAAATGTGTCTGTGCATGGGAACTCTGCACTCTCAGTATGATTTTTCTGTAAACTACAATTCTTTTCTTTTCTTGAATGAATTAAATAAAACAACAAAAAAGCAAAACACAAAAGTATTCTTTGAAGGAGACTTCCCATATTATCTTTCCCTTGAGGATGCATTATATTATTTGAATTCTAAATAAAAACAAACTAAATTTGCAATGAATGAACTTAAGACAATAAATAAATGCAAGAGTGTTTTTTAATAATTAAATGCGAGAACTTTTTCTGCAGGAGTAACTTGAAGCCACATAAAATCTGAATCACTTAGTTATATTCATTGTTGATACTCTGGTAAAAGAAAAAAAAAATCTTTCAGAAAAATTTCCCTTGTGATAATATAACTGGAATAAAACCTCTATTTAAGGTAAAATTGGCAAAAGTAAATTTCAGCCAGAAAAATGCCAATGGAACTTACTGTATGTGAACTGTTTTGAAAATTGATTGTTTTTATTCTGCAGTCTGAGGTAATAAGTAAGGTCTAAAATAAATGATGGAGAGTAGACAGGGTAGTGAATTGAGGATAGCCTTAATTTTGTCTGATTTTAGAGGAGTCAGGCATAGAACAAACTGTTACGACAATCACTCTTTTCTTGCCTTTTTCCTTTCTTTTTTTTTTTTATTAAGTATCATATGATTAGGTGGATACTGTCTTTTTTAGTGTTAGATCAAGCTAAGTTTTGAACTTGGCCAGGTGATGGTGTCTAGTTGTCTGGTCAGGCAAGAACTGGCCTAACCATTACTGCAAGGATATCTCATGGCTGGTTGATAAACCAGAATGTTGGTTTATTGAATCATCAGTCAGTTGATAACATCTGTGGCTGATGACATCTATGATCAATTAAGAGTGTGTCATCTGCAGTGAGAGTATCTAATCAGCTGAAAACTTTTAAGGGAGAAGAGAGAATGTTCACTACTTCTTTAGCCAGCCAATCTTTCCAGTAGTGTCAGTCGAGGAATTTCATCAAGTTGTCAGTCTCACGATCTGCCCTATGAACTTGGCCTCTTACATCCCATGGCTGTGTGAGACACTTTTATAAATTTTATATTTACAGATATCTCCTGTTGGTTCTGTTTCTCTAGAGAACCCTGACTAATCACCATAATTAAGGTCTTAGAAGTCTGTTATCACATCTTTGCAATAGCAATGTAAGATAGACGTGAATTTAAGGTAAACCTTTCTATTTTCTAAGTATGATTATTATTATTATAGTTGATTTTTAGTGAGTACTTAGGCACTAAAAATTGAATATATTTGGAATTATATTATAATTATGATATTAATAATAATTGTATTATTTTTGTATTAAAAATTCAATCTTATTGTAATAAATTATTGTATTAAAATTCAGGTAAATTAATTAAATTGATGATTTATGCTATGCCATACTGTGGAGTAAGTTGAGAATAGTGTGTAGTAGTGTTGCCGCGTTGTAGGCGCAGAAGCTCAGGCACTATAAAAACTTTTAGCAAGTAACTATTTATGACTTACAGAGCACAGAGTTTCCAAAAGAACAAGGGAAGAGATCCCATCATGGCTGGTTCCCCAAGGAGGCCAAACTGCTTGGTTCAGAGTCAGTGAATGGCAGCTTTGCAATCTGTGGTGGTTTGAAGCTGTATGTACCACAGACAGAACACCTGTTTAAATCTAATCCATTCCTGTCCATGTGAACCATTTGTCAGTAAGACCTTCAAAGGATTTGGATGATAATGAAAGCAAAACATACAAAAGAAGTCCATAGGCAAGTGAGTGCCCTACTTGGTGGCATGATCGATGAAGCCAGAAAAATATAGTAGCTGAGTTGAGATTTTTTACATAAGGGTTAAGAACTGAGAAATGGGAAACATTTTTAATGAAAATAAATGCCATCGGTAAACTTATTTAGCTGAACGTTCAGGATTATGCATATGAAAATACTGTCACTGTTGTACAGTATTTGGCTAAAGCAATCAGCATTTTGACTTTAATTCAGTGATAAAGTATATAGATTTGCTTTTTCTTTCCTTAGAACAGTAATAGAAAATTGATTTTGAGTGGCAATTAAAAAAAATGAAGTGGTAAATATGACTCATCAAATAGCATGCTTGATCAGAATTTTGAACAGTTTTCTATAAAAAAAGAATTAGATAATATTATAGTTTAATCATTTTCCACTGCCTTTAAACAAGAGAATATAGATGATTACAACCTCACACTGTTACCTTGTATATGATTTTAGAAACATTCTCTACTCTTCCCAATAAAGATGTACTCTGATAGCTATTTTAATCTTTGCAACAACAACAAAAAAAACAATTATACAATGGTCTATAATTTATAGATGGTATAAAGGATAAGGTCAAGCTGAAACATTGAAGGATTTTCCACCCATCCTACGTCCATGTTTTAAATGATAGTATTCTTGAAAGCAGAAAGATTTGAATGCCCAGACATTTGGACATAGACCATTCTTTTCAACTTTCCTTTAATCTAACTGAGTTTGAGAATGTTGTGCCTTTTATATTTTTATGGGCAATTTGAGGAATTCTCTTATCTTGGGTTACACAGGATTCTTGCCTTAAAACAGCTTCTGTAAGGCTGCTAGAAATGTATCAACCTTGGAAGAATTGACAAAATAGTCACTCAAGTAAATTTTATGTTCTGTGGTTCTTTTTAGGAAATGTAGTTGAGAAAAGATACTTTAATTTTAGTAGTCATTCTAAGGAGTAACATGTGTCTTCACAGAGGAAATAAACAAGTTTCTCTTTTTTTCTTTTTAAGATGATATCTCAATTTTCTGATGCGACAATCCTGGAAGAATTTCAATTGACGTGGAGAGAGATTCTGATCAATCTACTTTAATGGTGATTGTTCTGAAGCAATGCTTGCATTATATTTCCCTTTATTCACCAGCATTTGGTCCTGATAAAAAGCCTTCTGTGGTTATATATTTATCAATTTTAAGGGATGCTTCATAGTAACCTTCTTCCATTTTATCCATAGAAAATGTCCCTTTTGCTTTTGCCTCATCATAAGAACACTAATATCTCCTGCAAATAAACTGTGTCCAAATTAATTAAAGAGAGCTAACCATTAATGTTCCTGGGCTCTTCCTGATCATCTGCAATAGCACAAACTGAAGTGTTTTGCCTGAGAAAACCTGTTCAGGTAAAGCCTGGAAGCATAAAACAGAGTTTAAGTATTCAATGATTGGAAAACACAAATTAAGTTGAAATTACAATTGTTAATTCATACCAATATCTCGATAATATTCCCAAAGTTTGCTTTGGGGTGTAAATTAGTGCAATATTGGTAGAAGAATTGATTTTGTAACATGCCAGTGGAAGTAAAGTTGTTTTAACATTATAAGATATTTTCAAAATTAATTCTTGTAAATTAAGTAAATGACCTGCCTAAGAAACCTAGGTTTCTATGAAACCTAGACTTCCTATGACACCGATACAATCTAATGTTCTAAATGATATATATGTTCATCTCATATCTTTATTTTCCTAATAGATGATACCAGCAGATCATCATATATGGAAAATGTATAGCATGTTTTCTATATATTAGCTAATATTTGAAACAATTTTGCAAATTTTAGTGCATCCTTATTTTCCTGTACTTTTCCAGTGTAGCATTTACTTTTCTTCAGGAAGGATAAACAAACAAATAATATTTAGCTAGGTTACACTCTAGTTCCGTTATATCATTAAGCCATACTGGGCACAGATTGTTCTATAATTATCTATTAAAAAATCTGGAATCAATAAAAAGTGAGGCTTATAGGAATCTATTTGATTGACAGTAAACTCTCTTTATAAACAGTTATTTAAAAAATTTATATTGTCATAAACAAATTATAATGTAGAAACAGCAAACTCCCTTATTTCCTTATCTAGAAAACTACATTAGTTCTCTTAATGATTTTGAGTCAGTATCATTTGGATAGAATTAAGGAAGTCTAGTATATGATTCTCACTGTTAATATGTTTTGCAGTTATCACTTCAACAGAATAAGACAGAGAACTGAAGCCAAACAATGGTCAGAGATAGTACATCAGAAGATACCAAGTATTCACGTCCTTTGTTGAGAACCATATATAATCCCATCTTGTAACATTGCAGATGCATGTAAAATGCAGAGATCTCATGACAAAAATGAGAAAACAATTAAATTTAGTCTCTAGATCTAATCATAGCTACTGAAGAATCAACATGATCATCTTTATTGGTCTTCATTATTTTATTCACAGAAATAATTATAAAATTCAATTCTGCTCCTATTGATATAATGGATGATTGAGTATCTTTTTCCATTTTAATAACTCAGACATAAAACTGAAGTTCTATGTAACAAATGCATGCATATCCATAGTTGATATAAAGCAAATATTTGTGCTTGAATATATGAAAAAATATTATTCAAGTTATTCTTTACCTTTATATAAAATTTGGTAGCATGGGTGTATATGTTTGTTTTTCATGGTCTTCCTCATGGAAGAGATATATGGTATATACAAAAACAAGGGCTATGACACCAATCCCATCAAATTGGATATATAAATGTCCTTTGCATTTTATTTATTGGACAAGGAATATTACTGGAAATAGAAAATGCAGCTGATTATTCCAAAATTTTAAGAGTTAAGTAGATTTTCCCAATGACTATGAAGATGTGAATATGGATGTTAAATTAACATTTACAGTTTATTATTTATATTTAATTTAAATTAATTAGACACTGATACTAATTGCTAATATATAATATTTAAATACAAGTAGTATGTTAATATCTATACCCACAATTGTATGACTGTAAGTATGTATTTGGCTCAAAAATGAGAGGCCAGACTGTAGCATGCTAAGGAAAAGGTTAAAATGGAATAATGAAGTATAATTGCTTCCATTTTTAGATTTTTGACTAAATGATTCTCAGGAACACTGTTATATGTAAAATTGAAGTTTTAATGTATAATCCCTAGAGAAGGGATGTGGCAGGTCACTATTATCTCCAATTAACACAACGTTTTAAATTCATAGACTAATAAGAATTGATATGTTAAGTGTACTTGTGTATATGAGAGGGGAATAAGATCATACATGCATGAAAACATGTGTATGTGCATTCAACTTTATTTTGGGGGGTCATAGATGAAAATGTTTACATTGTTTTATGTGACCAAAGATAATTATTCATATATCTAAGGGACATTTGTTCATTTTTAACCTGAAGGTAGGAAAGCTTCAAATGGAAATCAAGTAAGGATATCCAAAGAGATAGTACTAAGCTAAGTATGGTGGCCGACCCTGAGAGACTTAGCTAGTGGCATTGCTTTCTTATATCTACTGCCATTTGGACTCTGGTAGCATGCTTCCTGGCTTTTACTCTATTCCTCCTATTTGCCTAATTCACAAGATTTTAAGGATAAGCCTAGATTTACAATTTATTGGTTTACAGTGAAAACTGAAATTGTCCTAGGAAAAGGATAACTACACTGTTAATTATATTTGTTTATTATGTTTATTATAGTCAAGTTTATTCAAATTTAAAGGATAGCAATTAGGCAACATGAAATAAGGAAGCGCCTTCACCAACACGGAAATGACTCACTTGGAATATCCTCTCTCAGAAAATAAATGAAAATGGATATGCTATATTTACATTGGTAACTAATTCATTTATAGCTAACCCTATACACCATGATTGCTAATTGGATATTTTGCTAAGCACCCACTGAGCAACTGCTCAGTTAATTCTCAAAGCAATGTACAATTTAGGAACTCTTACTGTTGACATGTTACAGATGTAGGACATCATGCATGAATTCCAGTAATATGTCCGATTTACATAACCAGTCAATGGCATCGCTGAAACAAGAATCCACACCCTAAGAAGTTCAGAGATTCTACTTGTGGCACCATTCTGACACTGGGCTCCCAATGTGACTAAATGATGCACATTTTCTTTGAAGATGTTATGGTTGTTTTAATTTATAGCTAAGCCTTGCATTTCCAGGGACTATTACTTAAATTTAAGGCAATTTCCCCCACCTCTTTTTTTTTTTTTTTTTTTTTTTTGCAATTCACTGTAGATTGATTTTACAATTTACATGTTAAGAAACAATACAAAGACAAATTTAATAGGGATCCTAATTTGAATCACTGTCTAAGTCTTTCAAATACAAAGTGAATCTTTGCTATTTCAGATTTGCCAACCCATTAAAACAGCATTTTATGAAGAATGGTTTTCCTTCTGTAAAACTGAGCATTAACTTTCCAAATATTCAAACTTAGAAATAAAATATCAATGGTGTGAAAATGAGTCAGCCTCTTCAAGT
Source organism: Tamandua tetradactyla (assembly GCF_023851605.1). Taxonomy (NCBI): domain Eukaryota; kingdom Metazoa; phylum Chordata; class Mammalia; order Pilosa; family Myrmecophagidae; genus Tamandua; species Tamandua tetradactyla. Next base: position 74,693,913 of record NC_135335.1, read on the forward strand.
ATACCATTGTCCTCTAACTGAAATACACTAACAGCTTTCTAATTTTTCTTCCAGTATCTATTTTTGACCCCTTCCAAGCCATTGGCAATATTGAAATCAGGGAAAATATTCTACAAAAGAAAATCATATAACATCACTCCCCTTATTAATGGTGTCTCAATGATTCCATTAATTTTAGAATAAACCCAAATTTCTTAAAGTGATCTAAAATATTCTACATTATTTGGTTCCTCTTTAGGTCTCATCTCATGCTACTTTCCCTTAGCTTTTCGTTCTTATTCATTCTGCTCAGCATTGTCATTCTACACAGTTACTCTCCATTCCTCAAACATAACATGATGCCTTCTGACCCAGAGATATAGCTACTTTCTCTTCCTTCTGCATTGGTATACTGTGAACTCTATATGGAAGCTAACTCAAGAAATTCTCTAACAGCTTTCTAATTTCTCTTCCGGTATCTTCATCATGTCTTTCTTCAAACACGCTTTCCTCAGAGAATCCATTATATATTTTAGGATTGACTTAGTACTATAATTTATACTTCTATAAAATTATATATCCTGTAATCATTGTTTGCTCTATTCTTAAATACCTATGAACGCTATTTGATTTGTTTTCCCCATATGGACTGAAAATTTTATTAAAACAGGTAACACTGCCTATGTCATTAAATTGATTACTCAGAGCCCCCAGTATATTGCAGGGCCTTAGAAATTTTGCTCAACTCAATCTTTTATGTTTTCAAAAGCAGAAATGTGAACTTTGGAACACTGGGTAATCAAGAGTGGCAGAAAAGTTATTTGTGTATACATACATACATACATACATAGACACACAAACATGCTTATTTGATGGAAGTTGCCTCTTAAGGTGAAAATAGTCTTTGCTACCTCCACCATGATCTGAATTCTTACTATTCTGTAAGTTAATGATCATGTTATTTGAGCTATTTTTCTCAGTTGGAGGATATAGAATAAGGTAAAATGATAATCATAGTTGAAATATCAATAAAAGACCAGAGGTACTTATTTCACATTTTTCAAAACTCTACATTCATAGTAATTGGTAGAAATGTTCCCCAAATATATCTTGTTTTAATGCCTTCTTAAATCTGTTCACAGAAAACTCCTGATCAACACCATCTTGGGAAAGATGACCATGAACAAACTCAAAAGTAACTGTTAGAAATAACAGCAAAAATAGCTACAGCATCACACACACATATACACAATAGACTCTACTCTCTAATATTTAGAAAAAGACCTCTTGGTATTATTCTATAAAAGAATAATAACAGATTTGCTAAAATGTTTAAATGACATTAATGAGAATAACTCAATACAGTAAAATATGAGGTAGCAGACCTAGAAGTCAGTTTAGGTACATAAAAGTGCAATTATAATGCAACTAGCCAACAAGTACTCATCTAAGAAATGTACCGTATGTATTGTTTGGTAGGTTGACTTATGTTCCTCAAGAAAAGAATGTTCTTAATCTGCATTCTTACTGACTTTAACTTATTTGTAAATAGAACCTTTTGAAGATATTCTTATTAGTTAAGGTGGGGCCAACTTAATCAGGGTGAGTCTTACTCTATAAGGAAACCTTATAAAGAGAAGGGCATAAGGAGAAGTAAGGAGCCAGTAGCTGGAAGTCAGCATAAACTAGAAGACCTGACACGAAGAGTGAATGATCACCATGCGATGGGCAGTAAAGATGCAAGTCAAGAAAACCCAAGGATTCCATTAACCCAGTGCCAGAACACTATAGAATATGGGGATAAAACATTGCCATGTTTTTGGAATTCAAGGGTCTGAAACTGACTTAATACATGCTTTTTGTTTAAACCAACTCATTGGGTGGTATTTGTCAAAGCAATCTAACAAACCAAGACAGTGGTACAGAATTTTTAAAAACCAGAAACAGAGAGAGAGAGAGAGAGAGGGAGAAAGAGAGATTGAAAAGACTATCAATTAATGGAAACAGTGATTTTGATCTCTATGAACCTTCCCTCATACTATTCATTCAGAATTTATTTACTCTTGTTTTATGCCTCATTAAATCAAATGACTAAATTTATTACAGGAGATTAGTAACACTAAGCTTCTATAGTCTCCTAAATGGGTACTTGGTTATACTATCAGAGAGCAATAGAGAATATAAAGATGATGTTGTTTATGAAAAAAAGGCCATTGGACTTTTAAAAGCACAAGTTTCTGAAGTCATTCTTAATAGATAAAAATAGATTTCATTGAGCTTCGCTATATCATAAAATCTGATAATCATAATGAAAACTGATTGATCAAGACAGTAATAAATTATTGAGTTATGTTTTCTATTCATGATTTATTCAAGGAGTTAAGATACTGCACAAGCCACTTTACAAAGGTGCCTCTCCAAAGAGTATTTATTAACTTAAAAAGAAGTTTCTTAAAGTAGAATATTTTAGCTTAATGGTTAGTTCTAAAATAATAAACCTTCCCTATAAACTTGGGCAATCATGAGCATTAATTTTTTAAAGATTCCATACAGCTCAGGTTTAACTAAATTCTTTAATCAAGGTTTCATATTAGGTTCTGTAACAGTAATAATTAATCACAAAAGTATTCTTAAACTAATAAGCTTGATTTAGATATAAAACTGTAATTGTCTCTGACTTCATTCTTTTATTCATTTGAAAATGTCTGTTAAATCCATAATATATGAAAAGCTTTGTATTTTATTTTATTAATCTGTGGATGAAATCGATATAAATCCTTCTCTCTGGGAGTTTATTTTGTTAAATAATAGTGAGGAGGAAAAGGAAAGATATGTAGCTTTTATTTAGCAGTTTATATGCACCAGGCACTATAAATAAATAATATCCATATATGCCCACACTAGGTGAAATTACCGTTACATTCATAAAAACATAGTCTCTGATAGTTAAAATAATTTACTCAATGTAATAAAATTAGATGGAAAGTATAGGGTGCAAGTGTAGTTCAGTGGTAGAATTCTCGCCTGCCATGTGGAACACCTGGGTTTGATTCCTGGTCCATGCGCTTCCCCCAAAATGAAAAAAAAGACAAAACAAGCAAACAAAAATTCAACAGATGGTGCTGCACTAATGAGATATTCACATGGAAAAACAATGAAATGTGATCCCACCATACAGCATACAAAAAAAAAAAAATTGGATGGAAAGTAAGTTTTTAACACACGCCTATTGAAGGCACAACACAAATGCTTTCCTGTGTAACGCAAGTAGAGAACCATAAAATAAATTGTAATATAAGGTAGAAGATGATTAAGAATATACAAAATACACACATTACAAGCGAGTGTTTCTAAGATGAGAAAATTGATTCCAAATAAGGAATAAGAAAATGAAGATCACTGGATCTACTAAGACTAGACAAAATGTGCTTAACAAGGAGATTTTAATTTTATTCTAGAAAATCTAGAATGCTAGGATATTTTTTTTTAAACAAAAGAAGTTGAATTAATTGCAGTCAGTTAAAAAATCTCCTCTTCTTATTATGACTTTCTCAGCCACACTTCCTACCTGGCTGGATGCATAACATGGCTAGTAGCATTTTTTGGTAACTGCTAAAAGGGGAAATGAAGTTAGAAATGCATTAATTGTAGGTTTTGTGTAATATAGTTATGTGAATCAGAATAATTGTTATAGTTTTGCTTATCTGTCTCACTGAGAATTCTTCCATCCATTGACACAATTCACCAGAGCCATGAAAGGATGATGAAGAATTAGAGGTTATCTCATGATGTGTACTTGGTTGCCACAAGCATTGGAAGTATATATGGGAAACTGAAGAAAAAAGAAATGTTTAAATACTAAGGGTTGAATATAACCTGTGGCAAACTTATTACATGGGCAAAAGAATAAAGTTAAAATAGAAAATTTCTCTTGATCAGAATGTACTTGATGGTGCAATATTTATAATTATCAGTTGAGTATAAAATTAAATGCATATATATATATATATATATATATATATATATATATTAATTTGCACTAAGGAATGTTTAGTAAAAACAAATTTAGAATTCCCATTTTTGTAGCACCTAAACCTATGACATTACAGCACAGAGATATATCTTAGTTTCCCATCTAATGTGATGAAATATCACAGAATTGATTACCTTAACAGTAGGAATCTATTGGCTCATGGCTTCAGAAGCTAGAAAGCTGGGTTCCTCCCACGCAGACCAGCAATTCTTAGTTTCTTGGCTTTCCCATTTCCTGGCCACGTCCTCCCTTTTCTTTTTTAGTTCCATTTACTTTCAGGTTCTGACTGTCCCCGAGGCTTTTTTCTACAAGGTCTCCAGCAATATGATTGAGACGCATCCTGATTCAGTTGGCTACACCTTAACCAAAAATAACATCTTCAAAAGGTCCTAATTATAATAGGCTCACACCCACAGGATTGGATTAAAATTAAGAACATGCTTTTCTTATGGGATACATAATTCACTCTGCTACAAATTAATAGATCTTTTGTGAAATAGCATTTCCTACAAATCCTAAGATATATATTATCATCTTAACATATTAATAAGCTAGAGAGAAACAGCACTTTTTTTTGGAATGAGTAGGCTCCAGGAATCAAACCCGGGTCTCCAGCATAGCAGGTGAGAATTCTGCTACTAAGCCACCATTGCACTGCTTGGAAACAGCTTTGTAAACTATCAAAAATAAAATAACACATGATTAATCCAGCTGGAAGAATAATATCTGAATTAACATTTTTTTCATTAAAGCAAATAAAATAAAATAACATTTTACTTACATATGAGACTGTTAAAGAGTATGTTGACAAAAATTATTCTAGTAGTATAATAGGCAGTTAACTAAAAGTATGAGGCTACTATTCTTAATTTATGTATTTGTGTCATTTAGCAGTTTTTAAGCATTTATAACTTGTTACATTTGTTTTCTAATTATAAAAATATTTATGCTCACACCTAAACATCTATTAACAATTTTGGATTATTTTATTAAAGAAGCGCCCTGGAAATGAAAAAAAAAAATCAAGGTACACACAATTTAGATGCATTTTATAGCTGCATCTCAACTTGGGAAGTTAAGTTGAGATTTCTGAAAGTGGAGAAATTGAATTGCCTCACAACGAATCATGAAGAAACGTAATCCCACCCTTTTCCTTGACACTAACATCCAGTAGTTTTAAGATACCAGATGGGGTAAGATTATCAGCACACAATTGCATTTCCAGGTGGGTGGGAGCTTAGCAGTTCCATCTAATTTAGAAATTTGAAGAGATATATTACTCTCTCCTGAGAAATACCTTTAAACTCAGATGAGGAACCTGTCCAAGACTGTGAAAGTTTCCTTGTCTTTGTGTTTATGTATCATAAGTATTTTATAACCCTGCTTTTAGAACCAACTGTTTTGAAATAATAACAAAAGCTGAAAAAACGCTGTGTACAGGTGCAAATGGATCTCAGAGCAACCAGAGATTTGGCAAATTACAGGGGTCAGGAAAAAACTGCATTTGAAGACACATTTAAAAAAAATTCCTTAGAAAATATGATAAAATCAAAAGAATGATTTTGAAGGAATGTGAGGAAGATATTTTCTGGTATGTTTCAATAATTCAAATTATAAAAAAATGTAAATGTCTCAAAGACAACACTTAAGCTAAAGGTTTTAATTAATTTAGCACTCTCCTGTCCCAGATCTTGGAAACTGACTGGATGGAAACCACATAATCATCCTAACTTCTCGTATTTTAAATTATTGTTCACTAACCTACTGGCCTCACGTTCCCTTGGCACACCAATTTTCTCACTCTCCTAAATCACTCTTTCACAAGTTCACACCTCTCTTTAAATTCCTAACACTCTCCACCTCCTCACTGTCGGCTGATGTCCTTCCTTCCCTTTTTACTGAGAATATGGAATCAATCAGAAGAGAATAGTCATATGCATACACAACCACATATATTCGTATTCCCAGGTCAGGCTCTTCCTTCTCTCCTGTTACTATGGATGGACTACCTGTGCACCCTGCAAAGTCAAATATGTCATTTCTGCACTTAGTCCCATCCCCTTTCATTTATTCAGGCAGTGTGCCAGACAATGCCCTTCTTTTTAAGAAATTCTCTCTCTAACCTGAATCCCTCTCTACCAGATTATTTTATCAGCAAATAAACCAGACTCTCCTTCATTTAAAAAGTAAACCAACAGATAAAAGAACAAAGCAAAACATTTTTATTGTCATGATGTCCTGCTTTCCTCACTCTCCACAATGTTATCCGTCCTTTGTTTGTACTATTTTCCTTTTTCTCCAATGACCCAACCACACTGTCACCTCAGGATCTTTGCATTTGCTCAGACTTCTTTGTGGAATCCCTTCCTTGACATAATTACATGGCTCTGCCCTTTGACAGCTCTCACTTCATTCATGTGTCTCCTGAAATCTTACCTTATCTTGAATGACTTCCATAAGGGCCCTATAAATGAGAGTACCACTCAATCAGCACGTCCTAGCAAAACTTACTCTCGTGTCTTTTCTCCTAGACTTATCCCTCTCAGACAATTGCAATCAATTTTCTGACTCCTTTACTATAATATAAGATCCATGAAATCAATATTTTCTTTATTTTCAAAAGAGGTTATATTCAATGAAATGTGAAAGAAATGTGTAGATAGAGACAGAAAGCATGGCAATAGAAAGGAAAATTATTTGTTAAAAGAATAACAAATAGTACAGAAAAAAAAAAAAAACTAGCAATTAAAGAAAATGCCCTGTCTTGTCTTGTATAGTTATAGGAGAATTTCCAACTTGATTAAGGAGCCATTTCAAGTCCGTGGGAAACACTGTACCTGGGGCAGTATTGACTATCAATGTGAGAGAAAATACAAAGTTCCACTCTATCTCTGCCATTCTAAGATTAAATAAGGGTTAAATATTTAAACATATAAAAATAATAAAATACAGAGCAAACCTTGTGATATTTATGAAGCTGTTTTAAGGAGGTCTTCCTTCTATAAGAAGTACATTTTTATATTAAACATAAATAGCAAAAGCCATACAGTGAAAAAAAAATGAATGATATGACTACCAAAAAAGTAAAATGTGTATAATAAAATAAGTATAAGCAAAATATAATTCAATGACAAAATGAGAGAAAAGGTATTTGAAGAGCAGATTGTGAATAATTGGAAATACAAATGACTAATAAGCACTTGAAAGAAGCTCCATATTATTAGTAATGGAGGGAGTGGAATTGAAAACAAAAACTTGGAGTAATGTATTTTCCTCATCAGTCAGACAAAAATTTAAGCAATTATTAATATCTAGTACTCATTAGGGTATGAAGAAAATAGAAATGTTATACACTATTTATTTGAGTATAAATTTGGAAAGCCTCTTTAGAAAGCAATTAGGTAGTATCAATTACTATATTTCTTTCAACCAACATGCTCTAGTTTTGCAGCTGTATACTAGAGCCATACTCACACATGTATCCAAAGATGCATGGAAACATCTTTAAATGAAGGATGCATATTTTTGAAGTTAGAAATAAAAATAAATGAATTCTGTGGTGGCTTGGAGTTATGTACCTCAGAAAAATACACTCTCAAGCTTAAGCCATTCAGATAGGTATGAACTCTTGTAAATAGGACTTTTTTGATAAGGTTGCTACTGTTCAGGTATGGCCCAGACCAATCAGGACAGATGTTAATCCTGTCACTGAATGTCATCCAGAGAAGGTCACAGAGAGAAAGAAAGAAGGAACAGACAGAACTGGATATCATGATCACATGGAAGAGAAGGGAGAAGCCAAGAGAGGCCTCGTGTTCATTGCCATGTTGCAGAAAAACCAAGGACTCAGGATTGCAGCAATTAGTCCCAAAATTCCACAGTCTTCTGGGAAGAAAGCATTTTCTGGAAGATACCTTGATTTTTTGCTTCTCCTAGCCTCAAAACCATGAACCAATAAACTTTGATTGATTAAACCATCCCATTGCATTGTATTTGATGTAGCAACCAGGAAACTAAAACAAATACATTCAAGAAAGGATGGAAGGAAGGAAAAAGGGAAGGAGGGAAGGAGGGAAATGAAAAGAAGAAGAAAGGAAAGAGAATGAATGATGACATCTGAGATGTAGGATGTTACAACTTTAGTCACAGACAATAAAGTGCCATGGTATCATAGTTACTCTTGTGCAACTTTGCCTCTCTAAAGAGGCATGCACCTCTGTGCTGCACCCAGGATGATAGATCACAGTTAATTTTACAGAAGGTAAACTCAAGTCTAGGCAAGTCTGGGAGAACTTTGGGTGTGGAAGCACCTTGGTTCTGTTAGACGCTGACTGTGCTGACGATCTAGACAGGATTTTCCAGGACAGGAGTCATCACAAGCATACAGATTATCTTACTGATGTGGGTCACCAGTTTGTTTCAGGTGCTGACATGGTCATGGCAGTGACTGTCATTTATGTTAAATAATCTGATGTTGTGACATGATCCCCTGCTCAAGTTCTGGAAGCTACCATAGGACCCAGGAAGCAGAGAAACTGAACAGTTGAGCATGCCTTGTGGAGATAACCAAACTAGCTGAACTTTTATTTGGCCTAATATGGAAAATCTTAATATGCTTAGAGAACTTAGTGTAAAGCAATGTTTACAGAAATGTTACACATTTTGCATCATTATCTAGCAATGCTTTGTAAGCAATAACTTTATATTTAGGTTTAACAAGATAATATAATTTTCTTACAATCTTTAGCGCTGATAACTATTCCTGTGACACTTCAAATGAGCTTGAAATTTAGTTTACAATCATGAAAATTATATGTAAATAAATAGTGGTTAAAGTTACACAGTACTGTCAATGCACTTAATGTCAAATATTTGTACACTTAAAATAGTGAATATGATTTTGTTGTATGTATACCTTACTACAATTAGAAATAAATTAATTAGAGCAGGCAATGCTGGCTCAGTGACAGAGTTCTTGCCTGCCATGCCAGAGCCTGCCCATGCAAAACAATAATAATAATAATAATTAATTAGAAATTTAAAAAAGAGAATAAAGGTGCCAACCTGAAAGAACAAGCAGTGGCCAAAGAGGGAACATTTAGAGCAACCAAATAAATAGCAAATGTACTGGATTATAACCTGAAGAGTAAAGAAAATATCCAAGGAAAATTTTTCCTTACTGAAGCATTCCAACTGATGAACATAAAATGAGTGAAGATAATAGAATGTTACCAGTACACAGAAATAATTGTGAAGGCTGAGTCCACTGAGAAATGCTAAAAGTAAATGGAGAAAACTTTAAAGAGCAGTAGGATATTTGTATAACTTCAAAGTTTCTCCCTCACAATATTTAATTACTAGCTGTTTTTAACCTTTGTCAGCAAAGCCTTTGATACTTCTCCTTCTAAGAAAAGTATCTCTCTCCTTGAAGGTGGGCTGGATTTAGAGATTTGCTTCAAAAAGATAGAATATCAAGAGAAAAAGAGTAACTTTCCAGTGAAGACATCTGGACATCTGGTAGACATGGCCTTAACCAAGAGATCAAAGTCAACATCAGCAGTCATAAATTTCCCTGAAATCATGTGCCCCTGATTTGATATGATGAGAAGGCACCTCACTTCTGCGGTGTTCTTCCTCAAAATCATAAGTCCAGTATAATTATAATAAAACACCATGAAAACTGAAATGGAAGAACCCTCTAATAAATTTCTGACTATTAAGGTCATGGAAAACACACCCAGATGTAGCTAAGGAGATGTTTCAACTAAATGCAGTGTGGGATCATGGATGGGATCTTAGAACAATAAGAGGACACAGTAGAAAAACTGGTGTTTTCCACTTGAAATCTGTAGTTCTGTTAATAGTGACACACACACATTCGTTGCTTAGTTTTGACAAATGTCTCCTGATTATTTAAGATGGTAACATTAGGGGAGATATGGGAAGGGGAAATGGGAACTCTTTACCCTCTCTTTAAAATTTGTCTATAAGTCTAAAATTGTTTCAAAATAAAAAAGATAACTATACTGAGAGAGGCCCTGAGGCAGACAGATACTTCCAGTCCACTCCATCTGGCAGCTTCAGACATTTATATTGCCAGCCTGGTGCCTAAGATATTTGAGTTTAAGCTTCAGGCTGAGAAGCCAGGAGCAGGAATTTTTTGAGCAGATAAATGGCAGGACATCGTCCATGTTTTCTGAACTTCCCTGAGCTTCTTTATTTATTTAAATTTGAGACACATACTAGGCTCTACCCACAAGGGACTCACATTCTAGTGGGAAATATGCAAACATCTAAAAATAAATTAATAAGATAATTTCATATAGTGTTTTATGTTATGCATAAATATAACTTCATGGTGTAATACAAGAAAGACTGATGAGATGGCAATGTAAAATTGCACAGCCACTGTAGAAAAGTTTGGATTTCCTCAGAAAATTAAGCATAGAGTTACCATACAACCTGGCAATTTCGCTTCTCACTATGCCCAAAAGAACTGAAAATAGAAAGTTGGACAGATATTTGTTTGCCAATATTCACCACAATATTATTCATAGGCAAAAATTAGAAGCAACACAAGTGTCCATCAGCAGCTGGATGAATAAAATATGGTATATCCAAGCCAAGAATATTCTGAAAAGAAAAACTATGTGGGAAGATTCACATTTCCTAATTTTTTAACTTATTATAAAGCCACAGTGGTCAAAACTGCATGGAACTGGCATAAAGATAGACATAGTGATAGATGGAATAGAATTCTTCAATAAATGGTGCTGGAACAACTGGATATCCACATCCAATGGAGTGAAAGAGGACCTGTAGCTTATACCCTAAACAAAAATGAACTCAAAATGGACAAAAGATCTAAATATAAGAGCCAGTACTATAAAATTCCTAGGAGAAAATATAGGGAAACATCTTCAGGACCTAGTGATATGAAGTAGATTCTTAAAGCTTATAACCAAAGCATAAGCAATTAAAGTAAAAGTAGATAAATGGGAAATCTCAAGATTGAATTCTTTTGTGCTTTAAAGAATTGTGTCTAAAGGGTGAAACAGCAACTGACTCAATAGGAAAAAATACTTGGTAATCATATATCTGTAAAGGGTTTGATATAAAGCAGTCTGTTGGTTTGAACATATGATATCCCCCAGAAAAGCTATGTTTTAATACTGATTCAATCTTGTGAGGGCAGCCATTTCTCTTAATCCTGATTCAATATTGCAGGTGCACCCAGTTTTGATGCACCACATCTCCATGGATATAATCTGTTTAAAAACTTCCACCTACAATACTGAATCAGGATTAAGAGAAATGGCTGCCCTCACAAAATTGAATCAGCATTAAATCTTTTGATTAGATGGATATATGACTCCATCCATTCCAGATGGGTCTTGATTAGTTTACTGGAGTCTTTTAAAAGAAGGAAAATTTTGGAGGGAGTTCAGAAACAACAGAAGTGTCAGAGCTTACAAAAGAACACCAGAGAGAGAGCTGACAGAAACTTCTTAACAGAGCTGACACAGATCCTGATGCCCGCAGAACAGAGACACAGATGTTTGGAGATGTTTGGAGTCCATCATGAGATGTTAGGCAAGCCAGAAACTGGAAACAGCCAAGGGAAGCCAAAATGTGAAAGGAAACCCCAGAGAAGCAAAGTGAGGAACCCCTTCAGGAACAGAGGCTGAAAGCAACAGAGCCCAAGAGCAAAGGACCAGCAGATGTCAGCCCCAGGTCTTCCCAGCTGACAGCAGTGTCTAGACCTATCAACAGTTCTTAAGTGAAGGTAACCTCTTCTTGGTGCCTTAATTTGGACCCTTTATACTTTGTTAGATTTTGGTACTGAGCGTGGGGTGCTGCAGTGGTTTGCAATACCAAAATGTTGAAACATTTTTTTTACCTGGATATAGGGAAGATTCTGGAAGACTTCTGAGGATTTTCATAGAGAAAGCCTGAATTTCTTTGAAGAAACTTTTGGTAGAAATGTGGACTCTATGGGTATTTCTAAGAAGGCTTTGGACAGAAATGATGAACATGTTGTTGAAAACCTGAAGAAAGGCATTCTTTTTAGACCTAAGGCGAAATTTGACAGTGATAAACTTGAATATTTAGCGGAAGAAATTTTCAAACGAAATGTGGAAAATGCAGCCTCCTTGTTCCCTGGAGCTTATAATAAAATGTGACAGGAATGAGATAAGTTGAGAATAGAACTCTTGGGTGCAAAGAAACAGCAATTTATGGTCTGGAAAATTCTGAGCTTCTAGAAAGTGAGACCTCAGTGAATAGGGACCCATGTGAGGATTGAAGCAAATGTGGAAGTGTTGTGGGAGCCTGGCTGCCACTCCATTGTTCTGGGAGATTTGAAAATGGGCCCCAGATATGGCAGAGATCCTGGGTGCTGCCTCAATGTCTAGAGAGGGTAGAGGTGAGGAAACAGTGGTCTCCCCATTATCCCTTAAGATTGTAACCTCCCTGGTGTTTAGAGAGAGCAAAGACACTGAATAAGTCCTGAGAAAGGGGGGCTGGCACTTTCTAAAGCCCCAAGCATAAAGGATTCTCAGAATTTGAAGTCCACTGGAGTTTGTCTGCAGATCTTGGAAATTGTTTGGGTCTAGTAACCTGTGTTTTCTTTCCAATTTCTCTCTATGTAAATGAAAACATATATCCTGTGAGTGTCCCTCCTTTGTATATTAGCAGCAGATAAGTTGTTCTGAGTTTTACAGGTCCAGATCCAGAGTAGGAATTTTTTTGCCTTATAACAAACCATGCGTGTAATTAAGTTTGATGCGATTTTGTATTGGTTTTAACTTCATAAAGTATGTAATTGTGTTGTTACTGAACTGTTTTAAGGTTTTATGATATTGTCTTGGAGTGACTATATTTGGCATATGGATAAACAAGTATTTGGGGGGTCCAGAGGGTGGTGTGTACTGGGTTGAAACTATTATGTATCTCAGAAGAACCATGTTTTCATTCTGATTCAATCTTGTGAGGACAGCCATTTTTCTTAATCCTGATTCAATATTGTAGGTGAAAACTTTTCATTAGATTATCTCCATGGAGATGTGGCATGCCCAATTGTGGGTGTGACCTTTTGATTAGGTAGAGATGTGACTTTAGCCATTCCAAGTGAGTCTTGATTGGTTTACTGGAGTCCTTTAAAAGAGGAAACATTTTGGAGAGAGTTCAGAAACAACAGAAATGAAAGAAGTCTCAGAGGTGACAGAAACTCAAAGCAGAGCTGACACAGATGCCAACACTTGGAGAAGAGAGAAACAGATGTTTGGAGCCCAGTACACAACACCATGAGATGTTATGCAAGCTAGAACCTGGAGAGAGCCAAGGGAAGCCAAGATATGAAAACCAGCTCTGGAGAAGCAAAGAGAGGAATCCCTATGGGAATAGAAGCTGAAAGCAAAAGAGCCAAAGAGCAAGGGACAAGAAGATTTCAGCCATATGACTTCCCAGATGACAGAGGTGTTACAAACCTATCAGCCTTTTTTGAGTGAAGGTTGGTGAATTAATTTGGATGCTTTCACTTCCTTAGAACTATAAACTTGTAACTTACTAAATTTCCTTTTTGAAAACCATTCAATTTTTGGTATATCACATTCTGGCAGCTTTTACAAAGATTTCCTACAACTCATCAATAAAAAGACAAACAACCCAAACATTAAATGGGCAAAAGACATGAACAGACATTTCTCCAAAGAGAAAATATAAATGTGTAATAAACACATGAAAAATGTTCATCTTCACAAGCTATTAGGGAAATGCAAATCGAAACCAAAATGAGATATCCTCTCATACCTATAAGAATGACCACTATTAAGCTGGGAACTACAAGTGTTCGAGCAGAAGTGGAGAAATAGCTACACTTATTCACTGCTGGTAGGAACGTAAAATGGTACAGCTGCTGTGGAATACAGTTTCACAGTTCCTTAGAAAGCTAAATATTGAGTTACCCTATCACCCAACAATTCTACTGCTTATTATACCCAGAAGATCTGAAAGCAGGGACACTAACAGATATTTGCAATACTGATATTTATAGTGACATTTTTTGTAATTGCAAAAAAATGGAAACAATCCAAGTGCCCATCAACTGATGGATGGACAAATAAAATGCATTATATGTATCTACACAATGGAATATTATTCAGCAGTAAGAAGGAATGAAATCTTGAAACTCATGACAGCATGGATGAATTTTTAGGACATAGTGCCAAATGAGATAGGTCAGACACAAAGGGACAGATACTGCATGATCTCTCTTATATGAAATAGTTAGAATAAGCAAATTCATACAGACAGAAAGCAGACTAGTGGTTACCAAGGGTAATGGGAGGGGAAATGAGGATTTATAGGTAGATAAGCATATGCTTTGGTTTAGAATAATAAAAATAATCTGGAAACAGATAATGGTGAAAGCTACACAATATTGTCAATGTATTTCATGTATTTAATTGTCCACTTAAAGTGGTTAAAATGATTCTTTTTATTCATATTTTAACACAATTAAAAATAAATAAATGAAAAAACACACAAAAGTTTAGCACTCTTGTACAAATAAAAGCTTTTTTCTCAATATACCGTGATCTAAAATGCTAGACCAGCTTAAAGTCACAATAGATTACATTACTCTTTCCCTTGAGAAAAGCAATCTATAGTGCTCTTCTTAGATTATCAAATAGCAGAGACCCCACCTGTACTGAAATTTAAAACTTAGGCTCTAATACATTCACATAAAAGGTAAATATAAAATCTCATTTTATATTTGCTTTGCTCAAAAACAACATAAAGAAAGTCTTGGACGATTAGGCACTATGACAGATAAGTTTTAAAGATGGAAGAGAATGGAAGATTTGATTACTGGACTAAATAAATTTATGTTCAACTTAATGTAATTTAAAACAAGTTTTTAAAAGTATAATTGTGGGTATGCGAATAACAAGGAAAAGTAACTAAGTAATAAATATGAAATTTAGTGGTATATAAATTCAGTTGGTGGATCTTAATCTATTTTGGACTTATGCTTGCAATAGAATGGTAGAAAGGTATATGGCAGGAGAGGGCATTATTTCTTATAGAATTCAACTAATCCATTCTAAACATGAGGAAATTTACCACAGAATGTGAGTAACTTCCCTGTTCATAAACTTTTCATTGACAGAACAAGAATGAGCCCATAAATATACTACTAGTCTCCAAGCAACAGAGAAAACAGTCACATTTATATAGGTACCCACAAATGGGAGTTATCATCTACTAAGGATTTCTGTAATTGAGCTGATTATTTTTTCCTATATTGAAAGTGAAACATTACAGTATGAATTGAAGTCTCATTTAACCCTCTCTCAGGTACATTATTTTTATTATTTCTTTATCAGCGTGATACATTATAATGAATGAAGGATTCATAATTTAAATGTACTTTTTACTTTTGCATATGCTATAATACATAGTCCTAAAAAATCACTTGGTATTGTTACGTTAATTTTTAATTTTTAATTTATATGAATGACATACAAACATTTAATCATGAACTATGCTTTTATATGCATCTCATGTGCATCTGCTCTCTCTGTTGGAAGAAACATCTCAGCCTCCTCCTAAATACCCCCTCCCTCTTAAAGGATTCCAGTTAAAATCAAAACCCACCTTGTATGGGTGGATTTACATCTCCATCTAATCAAAAGGTCATACCCACAATTGGGTATGTCACATCTACATGGAAGCAGTCTAATCAAAAGTTCACATGCTCAACTGGGTGGGTCAGTCTTCATGGAAACAATCCAATCGAAGGTTTCCACCCTAAACAATAGGTCTGGCCCTACAAGATTGGACTGGAATTAAAACATGGCTTTTTCTGGGGTACACAGTAGTTTCAAACCAGTATACCTGGGTAACCTAACCAATCTTCAGAGTAAGAAATCAAATATTGTCACTATTCTACCTCATGCTCCCTTCCAGCCCCTACCCTAACCAGGGTCACCAATATTCTTATTTCAAATGAATTTGTTTTACCTATGTCACACTTCATGTACATGGAATCATACTTTCAGAGCTCTTTTGTCTATGGCTTATTGTAGGCATTTCATTAGAGATTCCCCTTCATGGTTACAGGTAGATTGTTTATTGCTGATAACTGTTTGATGGCATTACATTGTACCAATATACTACACTATAATTATCCAAAGAACTTTTCATAGATATTTAGATATTTGTGAGTAAAAGCATTATGACTAGTGGTGCTACAAACTTTCTAGTACATACATTTTAATTAACAATTGCATAGATTTCTGTTGCATGCATACCTCAGGTTTACAAAACCACACAGCATGCAGGTATTCGGTTATTGAAGATACAGCCAAATAATTTTCCAAAGTCATTGTTTAAACTTATACCCTTAATGGCAATGTATGATATTTATTGTCTTTCCATATTCTCAGCAATATTTCAAATTGTCAGTCATTGTTATTTTAGTTATTCTGGAGTGCGTAAATGTGTATCATATTTCACTGATCACTCATGGAGTGGACATTTTTCCTATGTTTATTGTCCATTTGAATGTCCACTTTTGTGAAGTACTTACTTAAGTCTTTCTCCCATTATCCCTTTGGGTACTCTTATTCATTTGTGACATACAGCAAATCAGATGGAAATATGAGGACTATATTGTCCTAAATTGTAGGTTGCTTTTACACACCTTATTGTGTTTTTTGAGAAACAGAAGTTATTAATTTTACTATGATTCATTTTTCCTTTGAAAATAATATTTATTATGTTAGAAAACAATGAAAGTATGAAAGAGGAAAACAAGCAAAAAAAAAAAATCCACACTCCCAATTTCCAGATAGCCCCTGTTAATTCAAATACAATAAATATATTCTTATGGAAAAAAAAAAACAGTGCAGAAAGTCTGAACATGAAGACAAAGGAAAAGCCCCTTTCTGCAAAGGTAACTTATGGATTTCTTTCAAGAGTGTTCTCTTGCATAGGCAAAAGACACATAATACATATAATTATTTACACACATTAAAAAATGTTTGCACTCCAAAAACAGTAGCATTGTGCCTTACCTCATTTGATGTACTTTGGGGATATTTCTGCATCAGCACTGCCAGCTTCTTCTCTGGGCCGCACTGGAATTATGGTACTGTTTTTTTTCCTATTATGCTTAGTATTAATCGCAACATTCTCAAAAATATATTTTTTCTCAAATATCATGAAGATGTATTCCAACAATTCCTCTAAAATCATTATTGTTTAACTTTTATGATCACAGTCACAATTAATCTGCATATATCCAATAATTTAAAAATATGTGAAATAAAGTTGAGAGAGGTAAGAGAAGAAATAGAACTTCCATAACCCTGGTGGGAAATTTCAACACACTTTTTTCAAGAGTTGATAAAACAAGTAAACACAAAATAAATTAGTGAAAGAAAATTTGGGGACTATGCAATTAATAAATTAGTCATACTTGACATATATAGAATACTGCATCCAAAATTAATGATTAACTTTCTTTTCAAATGCATGTGGAATGTTTACTGATTTTGACCCTATGTTGGGCCTTTAAGGAAATGATCACCAATTTAAAATATATATATATATATATATATATATATATATATATATATATATATATATATATATATATATATAATTAAATGTGGTTTTATTTGGCCTTCAGTGGATTTAAACAAAATTCATCAACAAACTGACAATTAGAAAACCTCCGTTTTCATGGGAAATAAGGTATACACTACTAAGTAATGAAAGAGTTAAGAAGAAATAAAAATGGAAAAATAAATTGAACTGATAATAAGGAGGTTATGGCATAGTAACTTTTATAGCAGTACGTAGAAGAAAATTGATATTCTTAAATGTAAAAACTGGAAAAAAGGAAAGGAAAAAATTTAATGACAATCTTCTATTTCAAGAAGCTAAAAAAGTAACAGGAAAACGAAAACTAATGAAAGGAAAAGGAAAGGAATTACCAAAGGAATTACAAACCTAGAGCAGAGATCAACGAAAGGCAGGACAATCATGCAATAGAGCAAATTAGCAAAGCAAAAAGCAGAACAATGAAAATATTTAATAAGTTAATAAACTCATAGTGATATGATAAGGAAAAAATAAAGATAACACAACTTACCAATAATGAAAAGGAGGACATCAATACAAATCTTACATACATCAAAAAGGTAAATAGTGGATATTATTAACAACTTTGTATTATGTTTTACAGTTTGAATAAAATGGATAAATTGCTTCAACTAATGTACTCTAATAAAACTGAATGATGAAGAAAGAAATATAAAATATGAAGACTCTAATGTAATTTAAAGGTTTTATAATATAGTTTTAAAACCTTCCAAAAAAAAGATATTCAAAGGATTTGTTAGTTTCACAGATAAATTTTTCTTGAACATTAAAAGAAGAAATTCTACTCACACACAAATTCTTTCCAGGAGAAGGAACAGATTGGACCATCCCATTTTTGAGGCCAATGAATGCTTGAATTTATAACCTTGACTCAAGCTTGATAACATAATTTACTTAAATTTTTTTTAAATATTTTTTTTTAATTTTCACTTAAAGCTATTTTTGTATCATTTTCTGTTTTATAGTTATATTCTGTCTCAACTAAGTCCTCTTCACCATTCATACTAATATTTAATTTTGCTGTCTTTTTTCATGATGTCAATTTATAGTTTTGTTTTATCATGCTTTTCTTTTTTAATGAACCAACAAAAAAAGAGGCAGCAAATTATTTTGCAATCATTTTGACAGTGTCAGAGTGAACAGTGTAATTTGTGAGAGTCACTAGATATTGCTTGGAAGAGAAGGAAGTAAACCCTTCACACATAAAGGGGATTGCATGCAGTGCCTGGTAGAGGTCAAAACGATGAATTCAGGAATCTATCTGGAATCCATCCCCCTCCTTACTTGGAAATATTTAATTTCTTCATCTGTAAAATTTGAAAGATGGTAGTATGTGCTGGGAAAGTCACAGACACACTAACAGCAATCTCCCAGCCCTGTCTACCACCCCCTCCTTTATGTTATATGCAGATATTTCAGTGTTTCCATTCCATTGCCTGGAAGATATATTGGCCTATTGAAAAGGCCTGAGCCTATCTTTAACCCAGAAACTGGCAACAAGCCAGGTGGGAACTCTCAGTGACAGAGTCCCCTTTCCCTGCTTTGTATAAATATTCATCCTTCATAGAGTACAAGGCTCTCTTCCCTCCCAAGTGGAGTGTGCAGAGCTGCCATCTATCACCCCTGACCTGAACAACTGACCTCTTTTGGAGACCTCTTCCCAACTATGTCATACCTCTTATGCTGAATTAGTAATAAGGTGGTCATTTGCTGAAAGCAAACAGGAAATACCATGTAGATTCCACTCACAATATGTTCATCATGTAATTGTTTTGAAAAATAGTAAAATTATTATAAATTACATAGTGGCTGACTTGTTAAGCGCTCACTATTATGTATTATTTATTATTTCTGTATGGATAGCTTAGCAGTAAAATAATGTGACAGTGTGTGGAAGAAGATGTAGCCTTCGGGGTTTAGTTTAAATGCAAAAGATGCACAAAAATCTTTTAATGAAGTCCACTGTAAGAGTGTTCATCCTATGAGAGACTCTGAACTTGGTATCCATGACACATAGATGTTTTGCAAGTGTATTATGGGTTTGAGAGATGTGGACAATGACTGGTTCTTGGGACAAAGGCAACTTTTTGTCATCCTGGCAAGTAATGTATCCAGGGCAACAGTGTTGCCTATGATTGAAGACTCCTAGCGTTTTAATTTGTGAAAGAGTTCAAGGCCTATGAAACTGAGGAATTTCAATGCTTTTTGACTAGGGAAGAAGGGAATAGGATATTACCTTGGGTTTGGAGCTCTTATCACAATGAGTTGTTTTCCAGTTCTGCCATATTTGTTTAAAGAATAAATTGCACATAGTAGACCTAAGTCCCTTTACATAAAAATGAATAACACTGACCTTGCAAAATAATTGTATATAGATGCATAATAGGGTTTTAAATTTACATGCAAGCGTGCTTAAAAGCTGCAGTTTGTTAAGCCTCTACATAACCCTCTTGACCCTTTTGAGGCACCAGAGACTCTGAAAGAACACATTACTGTCCTCATTAACTTTGTCTGGCCTCTTTGGGTTTTAAAATTATCTTATTTTCTGGAAGTTAAGCCTGACCCTTTTGGTGAACTTCTGAGTTTGTTTTTTAGGTGTATGTAAATATTAGAGAGCTTACCTTATTTTGTTTGTAACTAGAGAAACGTTTGATATTTGCGCTCTGGCCTTTGCAATTTCCACTACGTAGTCATGGGTGCTTATTGTGAGACGGATAGTCTGGCCAGGTACACTGATGATTGGCAGCCCAGTCCTCGGAGAAGGGACTAGTTGACTTGTTTCTTGTCTTTTGGCTTAGGCAAGACCTGAAGCCCTCTGTTAACTTGCTTGACCTGCAGATCTCTAAGTGCACACTCTTCATTGTGTCCTTGGTAAAGACTGGTCACTTATTAGCCTTTGCAGTCTCCATTGTGTTTCCTTCCCCAGAAGGCTCACAGTAGGACACTGCTCTCCTCATCACTCAAAGAAATATGGAGATTCCTGTATACATATCATACCAGAAAACTATTTATTCAAGCTTAGGTGTTTTGACTTGTACTTTTCCTCTGTTGACCAATGTAGTGCAGCTAATTTTACCTCACTATAACTATGCTTTTTTTGGTATAAGACAGTCCTGATTGACATTTACAAATTTTTTTCAAGCTTTCACTTAATCTATTTCCCATCCTTTCATGAATTTAAATCTGCAGGTTTGCAGCCAAGACACAACCAGTCTGAATGCCTCTTCCCCTCCCAAGGTTTTATTTCCCATTCTTCCAATCCTCACAATTAAAGTAGGATTTTCATTCTAACTGGAAGAATAGGGGCTACTCTTTCCATCATATATTGAGGTCTTTCTACCTATGGCATAAAACTCTGAACATTCAAGAAGCCAGGACCTGTGCCCTTTTTTATGGAAGCTTAAATATTTTAAATATTACTCTTTTCAACATTATATGACAATCAACATCTCACATTTGTTTTAGAACTGTGCTGTTTAATACATAACCATAACCACAAGTGGCTACTGAGCAGTTGAAATATGGCTTGCTCTAAGTATAAAATGCATAACACATTTCTAAGACTTATGAAAAGAAAAGCTTATTAATATTTTAGATTGATTGCATATTGTAATGAAGTTTCTGGTATACATTGTGTGGAATAAAATTTCTTTTTGCTTTTTAAAAGTATGGTTTTAGAAAATTTGAAATTATCTGCATGACTCACATTTTATTTCTATTGGACAGTGCTGTTCTAGGAACTGAAAAGAGCTATTCTGTGTGCCAAATCTGAACATTAACTCCTCATTTCTATTTCATTTCCTCTGTAACAAACCTAATTTCCCCCTTGGCTCCATCTGGCAGAATAAATTCCTGGAAAAAATAAAATCGCACTAACGTTTTTTCTTTTAAATATATCATTTATATATATGATCCTTGTTTCTAAAGAGAGAGGGCATTTTATGAGCGCCTGTGGTATCCTAAAAAGTTTCCTTTGGAGATTTTATTCTACAGTTAAGACAAAGGACACTGGTGAAGAAGAATTCTTATTGGAAAATTTCAACAGTGTGGCCTGAAAGGGCTACTGGGCAATGGGTATTTGAGATATTGGGGCAAAATGATGTACCAATTATTTTTTATTTCATTATTTGTAAAAATTGTTTTTATGAGGTTAAAGTCAAACACATAAATTAACCATTACTTATTTTTAAGGTAGCATTTAATACATTCTTAAGGTTGTGGAATCAACACTTTTGTCTAGTTCCGAGATATTTTCATCAGCTCAGAAGATTTTGAAAGCAGAAAATTCACAAAAATTACTCTTTGCTAGGAGATGGCATTTGGTGGTTTTGATAGTAGGGCTGATCTCATCACAGGTGCAGTTTGATGATCAGTATTATCAGCACAAAGCATGACACACTACAACTGCTCTCCTCTCTTTTCCTTCTTCATTCCACACATTCTCGCATTCCGTTGAGCCATGTCTTTGGGCAACTTGTTGTTTTTATTCTGATCCCTCCCTCCCTTTTTGTTCCTCATTTTGTATAAGCCAAAATCCTAAACACCTTTATTTTTTAAGCATTTTCTAAAAATATCTTTGTGCTCCTAGCCTGTCTGCTGCCTATTGAATTGATTTTTAATATTTCTTATTTTTTTCCACTGTACTGTGCATGGACTTTGAGGCCATTAATTATGTCCTAAGTCATCACTTTTATTCTGCATAGCATTTAGTCTCACAGCTTATGTCCACCAAAAGAACAGTATATGTCATATCAAGGAATATGTTAACACATATTTAAAGAAAAACAGTTACTATTAAAAAAAAGCAAAGTTCTCATAAGAATAATTGTCAAAATAATTATTTTTAATTATGTTGTAGAAATAACTTCACAAGATAATGGTACCCTTCATTTATCATAGTCCATAACAGTATCTTAATTCTTTGTTAGTGCTCTTATTCTTACTGGATCCCTTGGCATAATTCTGACTATGGAATATTCAGAATACAAGTTCACATTTAGTAAGAATTCTATTGATTCAGAAAATAAAACACCCTAAAATTTTAATTTCATAGAAATATTGCCATTTAGAACATTGTATAGATATCTATTTTTTTCTACTTCAAACTTCACAGAATATAAAAACAGTATTAAAATTAATAAGCTATAAAAATGTGAATTTCCAATTGTATAATTCCAATCTCTCTACCCCAGAGTGAGGATGATAAATACAGTCAGAGGTGATGAAAAGGCACCAAGGTGAATTACTTTAGAAACAACACAGATTTCCTTTTGAAATAGGGGGAG
The DNA here is from genome assembly GCF_023851605.1 of Tamandua tetradactyla. Classification (NCBI taxonomy): domain Eukaryota; kingdom Metazoa; phylum Chordata; class Mammalia; order Pilosa; family Myrmecophagidae; genus Tamandua; species Tamandua tetradactyla. The sequence goes on from NC_135335.1 coordinate 74,716,884, forward strand.
TGATTTATCAACATGTTACATAATAGTGATTTTCAGCATGTTACATGAAAGGAAAAATCTAGATTATAGTCATTTGGAATTCATAGAATAAAGTAACATTAAATGCTATTTATGAAGAGTAATAGATAAATCATGAAAGTTCAAGAAGAGTGAACAGTATAATGGTGAAAATTACTACTTATTTTTAGAGCAACAGGATGTTTTATGAAAAGTGTTTACTAAGTTTAAAAAATTTATGCTTATAAATTAAAAATCACTGAATTGTGAGGTTCATGATTTGAAACAGGACATGAAAATAACTTCAGAAAACAAAGCTTGAACATTTTTTTAATTATTCATGTATGCATATTTATTTTTACATTCATAAGTAATGCATGGATCCAATCATATAAAAGAAGGAGCAAGAATGACCTTTGGTTTAAGATGACAGTCTGAGCACATGAGTTTTCCCCTCCTTTTTGTTATAAATCATGAAAATAACAGAAAATATATAGAAGTTATATATAAATAAAATTTAGTAACTAGATAACTGCTCTAAAAATATAAAAGTCGGAAGGTGGACTCACTAAAAAGTGGGAAGCAAGTAACATTATATTGAAAAATAAAATCAGGTTCTCAAACATTCTCACAATAATACTTCTGTTAAAGAATGGGGCTGCATCAACCTACACCTGGGGATATCACATTGGTGAATACACATGACTGATAATAAAAGCAGGACACATTGCACAGGTCAAATAGCAACCTTAAACATACGTCATGACATGAATATACGTACATATTGTGGGCTAAGAAGAAGTCACAGAAATGTGGACCTCATATCAGGAGTTAGTCTTTTTATTCTTACGTAAGGAATTTCTGTGTGAGAAGGTCACACTTCATGTGCCTGGAAGTTTCCAGGAGGAATCGAGACTCTCCATCTCATGATGATAAGCAATCTAAATATCATTGCCAATAGAACATTATGGCCTTCACTCATTTTACAAATATCATCATGCATTACTCAGATTTAACTTCAGCAAGGGTTTCTTATTCTAGCTTCTGGGAGTACAGTTTAAAGACAGCCATCACCTAGCATTCTCCTTCAATAACTTCCTCAGCTAAGCATTGCCATCTTGACCAAGGTCATGTCCCCTTTCCATGAAGGTCAAACTCTAATGAGGGATTGAAGCCCTGTTGCTCATGCACTTTATTATTCTTAATGATCTACTTATTTATTTTACTCCAACATGTCCTTTTAAAGCATTTCCCACTGTCATTACTCTATATACATTCAAAGCTTGTCCTCGTAGTGGATATTCATTTTGACTAATCATTATAGAAAGATCTTAGAAACCGTGATTGATATGCTGAAAAAGAAGAAAGCTCTTCAGCTTACCACGTATAGACAAAATAATCTTCTGACCAACAGACTTGCAAAATCAAACTGACCTTCCTCTAAATTTCCGTTTATGTAATGGGCAAAGGAAAGGGGAAATTTTGAAAGGGAAATTCTATGCAACTTTCATTTAAAAATGTCATTCCCTTTTACATATCAAGCAAGGTTTTATTTTACCTAAGGATTTTAATATATATACCTTGCAAAATTTTCCACGCTATGAGCAAAAAAAATATGTATTTATGGTTTTTCTATTTTTGCTCTGAAACACCTCAGAATGATAAAGTTTTGATACACTTTTCCTTTCTAAATATATTCTGAATCTATGTCATGCATTCATGATTTAACATCTATCCACTCCTTCAAATATTTAACATTGCACTTACAAGAATCCTAAATTTTTAATCTCCTAAATCCATACACTCAACAAAATAGACTAAATTTATCTTAGACATTTAAAATGAAATAAATTGAGTGAACAATACATGACACTTCTACAATACGTCATATGGTCTGGTATGAGTATAATTTGATTTCATGCTACTATCGATGCAATATTAACCATCTCCCTATGCAAAAATTATTTACTGGTAGGTTCTGCAAGTGGTTATTTAATATATGCATTAGAGTTCAATCAAGAGAGAAAATCACGCTTTAATTTGAGCAGGGATATTTTCACATAAAGAATTACTAGCATAAAAAATAATTATTAGCATGAGCTTAGAATAACATGGATTTGTTTAAGAGGGGGAAAGAAGAAGAAGAAGAAAAAAAAAACCTAAGGGATATTTTATACCTGAGGGAGTTTACCAAAAGAAAGAACATAAGTTGAAGGGAAGAATCCCCTGGGTTTCAGACATCCTTGGAGAGGGTGTAATTGAAATCAACATGATAGTGAAGTTCTCCACTGTTCCCGACCAGAGCTGGTAGCTCTCAGGGGGCGAAAACCTGGCTAAGACCCTGATGAAATTTTCCAGGAAGCTTTCTGTGGGGTTTGCTGTGGATTTGCTAGAGAGACAGCTGACTCACCAGAAAGCAGCTTGAAATCCTTGGGGTTGGGAGTGGGGTGTTATTGCTCTTGACTTAACCAGGGAACTGTCATTGGCAAGCCCTGGAAAGCCAGCTGGAGAACTCTTAAGATTGCTATGCTGCTGAAATTGATGCCCAAAGCCTGTCATGGGGAGGCACCAGTTACCTCTAACTACCCAAGTTGGGGAAGGTTGCGATGTAAGAAGACAGAGAGGTTCCATGAGCTACTGATGACCAGGGAAGTTCTCAATAAAACCACACATTCTGTGGAACCACAACTAAACCATCACATCCACTTGTATTAGGGAAAGAAAATTTTCTCCTACTCCTTTTAACATCAACAACTAGTGGGCAAAAATGAAATATTTATATGATCCCATTCCATCATCATAGAATAGAAAGACAAAAGATTGATGAATGTCATGGCTGACTCCTTTTTACTACTTAATTACACAGCATTCACATGCATCTTTTTACACTTATGTAAAGTTTTCTACAGAAACAAAATTCCTTATTTCTACCTGCAAATACACAACTGGCCTTCTCACAAACAGTACAACTACAAAAAAAAAAAAAAAAAAAAAAAAGGAAAGAAGAGAAGAGAACATGATTGGCAAATAAAATAACCAAATGCATATGGAAAAGAAAGAAACATATTAAAAACTAGAGCAATCCTCATTCTTAATTGGTAGTGGGGGCATAATTGATATCTATGGCTTCCTTCTTTTACAATTCATTTTGTACTTCCCACAAACTCTTTTAGAATATCAGCTGGTTGAGATTTCTCACATAGTATTTACCAAATATTAACTCCATAGTGATCAGAGTCCTCAATCATATAGCCTATTTTTTTGAGTGTCTCTGTGATTTGCCATTAACCTTTACTACTGGGCATTCCCTGATCAGACAATGCCCTGATTCCAGAAAAGATGCTTTTATTTCCATTGTATAGCACCAAGCCAAATTCCCTTGTATTTAGGACCAAACATATAGTCAGTGAAAGGACATTTTTCTCTACCTGTTGATACAAAGGCAAAAGGAGTCAAATATGGCCAGGTCTTACTTCCAATTCAATGGAACAATTGTTATTTCTCAAGTGGAAGAATTCTCATTCTAACATTCATGCTGGAAGAAAACAAAGCTCAAAGTCAGTAGAACAGAAAGCAAATAACATACAAATGAGTTAGTAGGTGTAGTGGTGAGAAAAGTCCTTACAAATCCTTTTTTTTTCTTAGACTCATGTGCAGTGAGTCTATAGAAGAGAAAACACCATATAAAAGTCTCTACTTTCAAGGCATATGCTGCATCCTGCAAGGCATAACCTTAAATTTGAAGGAAATTCTCTTGCAAATTTCAGTATAATTGAACCTTCAACGAGATATCCCACCTATCAAATAGGTCAGCCAAATTCACTGCCTAATTACAAAAGCCTTCTTTACAGTGTATGTTCTTGGTAAGCAATTTATTTGGGGACACAAATATCTTCACAGTCTATGCTCCTTCTAAGAGATTCATTCACATAACCCTTAACCAGTCTTCTTTATTTTATTGTGAAGCTGTTTATGTGCCTTAGAAAAAATCATGTCCTTTCAATCCATTTCTGTGGCTGCTGACCTGTTGTGGTGGGAACTTTTGACAGGTTATTTCAACCTGAGATGTGCCCACCCCATTCCAAGGTGATTCTTAATCCTTTTTACTGGAGTTCTTTAGAGAAGATAAAGGACAGAAAAAGTCACGAGAGCTTGGAGAAAAAAGTCCCAGAGGAGCAAAAGAGAGGACCCACAGGAGCTCAGAAAGGAGACCACTAGGACCAGAAGATGAAAGCAATGAAACCTTGGAGTGAAGGACCAGCAGATGCCAGCCATGTGCCTTGCCATGTGGCAGAGGATTCCCAGATGCCAGAAGACTGTCCTCAGAGAAGTTCTCATCCAGTTGATGCCTTCAGTGGAATATGTTCATGGCCTTTGAACTATAAATTTTTAAGCTAGTAAATCACCATTGTAAAAACCAATCTGTAGCTGGTAGTTTGCATTCTGGAAGCTTTAGAAAACCAAAACTTGGTACTTTGGTACCAAGAAATGCAGTGCTGAGAGGCATATATTAAAAATGCTAGAATGGATTTATAAATGGATGAGGGGAAGATTCTGGAAGAATTGTGAGATGGGACTTGATAGAAAGGCCTAGATTTCTTGAAGAAACTGTTGATAGAAATATGAATGTTAAAAGTACTTCTGATAAGGCTTTATACCAAAATGATGAATGTGTCATTCCAAACTGGAAAAACAATGATCTTTGTTTTAAAGTGGCAGAGAACCTGGCAAATTTGTGTTCAGATGTAGGATGAAAGGTGGAATTTGAAAGTGATGAAAACTTGGATACATGTCTGAAGAGATCTGCAAATTAAAATAGAAAATTGCAGCCTGGTTTCTCCTTGCAGCTTATAATAAAATGTGAGAGGACAAGAGTAAACTGAGAACTGAACTCTTAGGTACAAAGAAACCAGATACTGATCATTTGGAAAATTCTGAGCTTTCAGAAAATGAGTCCCCAGAGAATAGTTCCTCATGTGAGCATTTATCCAAGCATGGAACCAGTCAGCCATTTCAGTACAAGTTAGGATTAAAAATGCTTCAATCCATGAAGGATCTGTGGAAAGTCCTATTGTCTGATGGTTGGTATCCTTGTGTGTTGCATATGAATCCAAAGAGTTTTGTGTGAGATCTTTATGAATAGACCCACTGTCAGCCTGTACTAAAAGAAACAGAAAAGTGACAGGTTGAAAGAAAATTTACTCCAAATCAAAACCATGGAAGCAAAGGTTTGGAGCCAGGACACCTTGGGCCAAGAGAGTAGATCCACCCATGCATGTGGAAAGGGTGAGGTCCCCCCAAGTTTTCAGAGGGCAAACATCATGCCCAGTTGGAAAGAGCAGGGCCACTGCATAAACCCTTGGATAAGGTGGGTCTACTGCTGTTTCAAGCCACAAGAAAAAAACATCAATCTATTGATGTTCTCAGACCCTGAAATCTAATGAAGTATGCCCTCCAGGTTTTTAGGTTCACAGTTAGAAGAAAAATATGCCTTAAAACAGACCATGCTTGCAACTAGTCCAAGAAACTTTGTACTTAATATTGTTACTGAAGTGATTTAAGACTTTTGTGATATTGTAAAGGAATGAATGTATTTTGCATATGAAAAGAACATATCTTTTTCAAGTCCAGAGGGTGGGTTGTGGTAGTTTGAAGCTGTATTATGTACCCCAGAAAAGATCATGTTCTTTTCATTCATTCCTGTGGGATTCCCACCATTCTTGTGGTGGGAACTTTTGGTTAGGTTAGGTCAATTTGAGGTGTGATCCACTCCATTCAAAATGGGTCTTAATCCTTTTAAAACTGGAGAACTTTATGAGAGGATAAATACAGAGAAATTGAAGAGAGATTAAAGACAAAAGCACCAGAGAAGCTAAGAGAGAACCCATGAAGCTTAGAGAGAAGAGTAACTCTGAGAAGAGGCCACTAGAACAAGAAGCTGAAAGCAACAAAAAATGGGAGTGAAGGACCAGCGTACACTGGCTATGTGCCTTGCTATGTGACAGAGAAACACCAGATGCCAGAAGCCTGTCTTCAGACAAAGGGTTAACCTGTGGATGCCTTCACTGGGACATTTTCATGGCTTTAGAATTGAACATTTGTAAGCTAATAAATTTCCATTTTAAAAGCCAATCTATTTCGGGTATATTGCATTCTGGCATTTTTAGCAAGCCAAAGCTCTCTTCTTTCCACATCCTGAAACCATTCAGCAAATGAATTAGCAACTATGCATGGTCCAGTATAGATGAATACTTCTGACTCTCACTCCAGATATGGTGGACAACAAAATGCATGTCTCAAAATTATGCACAGTGTAGAGTAGCATGGGTGATTCAGTGGTAGAATGCTTGCCTTCCACGCTGGTGACCCAGGTTCGATTCCCGGTCCATGTGCCCCCCCGCCCCCGCTAAAAAAATTTATGCACAGTGCGAGGTTTTACTTTCAGTGCTTTCTTTCAGGGTTTCTCTTGACTTGAGTAATAGTGCTGTAACTGTCCACTTTTGGGTGGTACCATCATACTATGAGAACCTATTTTGAAATTATTTTTTACTTTTTCCTTCATCAGTCAATTGATCAAAATTAACTCCATAGGGGATATTGATTGAAAGAGAAAAAGCAATTAACAGGTTCTATCAGTGACTGAGTCTGAGCCACCAGTTCATGCAGCTTACTTGTAGTGGTCAAACCTGTCCAAGGTCTATCTTGTATATCCCACTTCCAACTGTTGATAAATTGCTGCACTGAGATCAAACATATGGCCAGGTAAGTCAGACAATACCAGTTAATCAACAGCAAGTATAGTTCATAGTTAAGTGTCAAGTCTCTCTCAAGTCCTAATAATACTACAGAAGTTTTTTTTACAAAAGTAAACAGTTTTCTGCAGAAGAGGGCAGAGATTTGCTTCAAAATACTAGAAATATGCACTCTGATTGTCATCTTCATCTTCATCTTCATCTTGGAGCGTGCCAAAATCTCTGTATAGCACCATTATCTGCCATAGGTAGCTTTTACATCATTGATTATGCTGGATCAATAATCAACCCCAAGTGATACAGCAGCTCATATTGAAGCCTGGACTGGCTAATGAAACTTCTTCTTTTCCATCCCACTCACAAATGGAAGTCTTACGTGTAACTCTGGTAATAGATTAAAATAATATACTAAAATACAGTACAAATTAAAATAGCACACTAAAATATGGTACAAATTCCTTCCAAAATCCAAAATTAACTACTAAGGGTTATAACATACTTGTATTGCAGATGTTGCTAGGTACAGCAACTTACCTTTCCCTTTGGAAGATATATCATGGCATTCTGTACTAAGCCCCCATAACAAGGATGAAGGGCACCCACATCTTTGTTCAGTCTACTTGCCACTTTCTACTTCATCTATGCCTTACTAAGGTATTTGAAGTATTTGCTTTTTATTGTTCATCAGATCAAATTATTGTAAACTTATATAAATATAATGACCAGCAACATGGTTTTTGAAATGTGAAGATGATCAAGATCTCTACGGATGATAGTACAGCAGAAGGCAGGAGAGTTGACCTAGCCCTGAAGAAAAATTATGAACATGGAGACTATCTTTGAAGATCCCTTCAAATTTATATGGTGTAAAAGACAGCCAAGTTGGAAGCTGAGTACCATGTGTTAGGTGTTGTACTGATTTACTACAACAAAGACACTACATCTGCAACAACACATGCAAGTATTTGTACCTGATTAAATTTATCATTGTTCACAGTTACTCCCCAGAGCCACTCATCTGCACAAAGTCAAGGTGAATTAAATGAGAATTGATGTGTATCACTTGCCCTTTCTTCTTTCAAATCTTTGGTAGTATTAATTTTTGCAATTATCCAAGGATGTGGTTATGCTTCTGTTACACTATAGTGATAAAGGAGATGTTCTGAGGGCTCCCTCTTCTCCTTTCCTAAAATAATGACCTCAGTGTATAGTTCACAGAATTAATGTGGGAATTCTTCCAGTCATTAAATTTTACATACTTTATATTCTATATCTAGAGACTGGGGAAATAAGAAAATGGCAGAACCATGAAACAGATGGTAAACTCAGTCAGATTTGAGCTAATACTCCAGCTACCAATTATTCCTTATAAGTCCTTATTTTAATAGGTTGACAATAGTGACATTTTCAGTCCCAAGGTAGAAATATTAATATAGAGTTAATGTCCAGTGATCCTTAAAAGAGTTTTTCATTTTTCCCAATGCACTGCCACTCTAGTATGTAGCCATCAGTTCTTTGGGGAAAAGTTTGAAGTAATACTTATTGCATAAACCTGTAGTAAGTTTCAGAGTTCTGTTTGAAGAGGATCCACCCTCTTTTCTTCAGCCAAGAATCTCTGATTTTGTGAATTGGCTCAGGTCTGGAAACTGGAGCATAGTGCCTGAACACTAGGAACATACCAAAATTTGACTTTAGTCACTGTTTTAATGGCAACAGAAGATACTTGTGGGTCTTAAGGAGAATAGACATTACCTTTCAAGACATCTACTCAATTTGATGTTATATCATGGTTGTCAAGAGAACAAAATTAGTCTCTGTAGACACTGAAAATTAAGCTATTGCCACTGGTTAGCGTACCTCAGAATGATGTGAATATTCACACTCGCAGCTCATCTTAATCCAATGTCTCTATTCAAAGTTTCAATCCAGTTTTTTACTAAGAAATGCCACAAACTTCACATTATAAACTTGGTGAAACTGCAAATTTAACTGTAGTTTAATTCAGCAACCCATAAAACTCAATATCATCTTTAATTTTCAGTAATATCGGCCCTGTGGCTATAAGGAAGGGACTACTTTAAGACTATCATGGAAGATCCCTGATTATTATGCCATGACTTAATCTGAAATTTAATGAGCCCAAACTTGCAATTTTCTTTCTTACCACTCAAGTGCGCAAAAGAATCTATTGTGCAAGACAGTGCTTTTTCTCATCATTATACTCCTAAAGGTCAAATGCAGAGCATGTTGAACTCCAAAAAACATGTACTTCAGTTTGAACTTCACCAAAATAAACCCACAGTGATAGCTGGATTGATTATGATGCCCTGGACTACTAGCATTCTATTTCCTATTGGTAAGAAAGTCATCACTGCCCTCAACCCAATGTCATGGCCAAACGTGTCCCAAAACCTCACCTTTGCAGTCAGTCTCTAGGGAAAACTTCTATTAACAATTCTGCATTAGTTGGGGCAAAATAAACAGACAACAACCAAACAGAAATTTGATGAGAAAAAAGTTTAATATGAAGATATATTAACAATGGATTTTCCTAACAGGAACTTATTTACAATAAAACATAAATTTAAAAGATGGAGCTAAGGGTGTATACCCAACAAAGGAGGAGATACCTAAAGTAAGAGGCTTCCCCTACATTTAGATCAGATATCATTAAATAAATTATGGTTGATTTTCACAAAATCGAGAAATCAGATGGGTTTTCCTCCCCAAGATTTGGCCTACCATGAGCAGAGTGACTCTGGCAAAAGAATAGCCTTCTGGGACACAGGTAAATTACTCAGGAACCTTCTGGTAGTTACTATTGACTTGCTAGAAAGCCAGTAGTGGAACTGGTTGGCTTCCCAAAAAGCTGCCAGGAAGGCTTCTAAGAAGGGATAGAGAATGGTTTGATGCTGACTCACCAGAAGCCATCGCTGAAAAATAGATAGGTAGATGCAACATAAGCGTTTTTGAGAGTTCCACTGAAATGAGGAGCCCTAAATTGTTCACGGAAAGGTGTCATTTGCCAATAGAACAGGAATGAACTGGAAACTGAAATGAAACTGGATACTACATGAATGAGAAATATGTGTTCTGACAAGGACATTTGCAGGCAGTGTCTGCTGCTTTGTTGTAGTATTGTTGATGATAAAAGCCACATGCTCTGCAAGGATACAACTATATGAGCACACTGGAACAAGAAATAAACAAGGGACTCCTATAGTTTCCATACAGCACCCTCTATGAAGGTTAACATTTTGGGGGATAGGAAAAGAAGAAATATTTATTAGGTCCAGTTCCATTATCACAGAAAGTTTCAAATGATTGGATTTGAAGCAGAGAGGCAATACATCACAAACTGGCACAATATAATTTAAATAAAGGTCACATTTTCAACTGTAGAAATACTTAACACATAGAAATCATAGCCTAAAATTATCTTAAAGGTATCCTACAATTTAAATTATCTTATTTGAAATATAATAATGCTGTAATATGCTACTTTTTCTAGCCAGTGATTCTTAAGTCAGTCATAAGTATATGTAAATTCCTAAAAGATGGCCAGTGGTTTGCCTTGACTGATATGGTCTGCCAAATCTTTGTAGTTGTATAAGAAAAAGAAGGTAAAAGTACAAACAGATTCTTGGAATTAATTATTCAGATTGATCTGATTCAACTCCATATGTAATGAAATAGAAAAAAATCACATAGTTTATGTATCAGAACTTCACAGTCAATACTTAGGTAGAAACTAGGGCAAAAAAATAAAAGATACTGTAGAAGTAACACCAGGAGATCTAAACAATAATATATGTTTATTTGAAAACTATGTGTTTAAAACCCAGCAGTTCATAATATAGAAAGAACTTGTTACCCAGGAAGCTTTTCAGTATAATACCTTCAGTTATACAAAATTAGCACCTGGGTTTATTTAATTGAATCCATCTATTTACACCAGCAATTAGATACAGCAAGTGCTTCAAATACCCAGGAGAGCTAAAGATTCTATAAAACTCCAGGTCACTGAACACCACATTCCACACACACATACTAAGACTTTCCAAATTATTGACAACCTATAATTAGTTGAAATTTATGCCTGTAAGCTGTCTCAATACTTTAAGTGGGTAGAAGACTGATCACCATGAATTTTGTATTTAACATTGCATTTAACTTTTCTCCTTTTTTCATTCATACAGCATACTCAAGAAATATGTCCACATTCTTAAAAAAATTGACATGTATCTTTTTAAAATTTATTTTTTAGTTTTTCTTTTTGCATGAGCAGGCACTGGAAATCGAACCCAGGTCTGGCATGGCAGGTGAGAACTCTGCCACTGTGCGAACTGCCTGTCCTTGGCATATATCTTTATGTTTTGACATATATATATATACACGCACATATGTGTGTGTGTGTGTGAGTGTGTGTGTGTGTGTGTGTGTGTATGTGTGGCGAGAGAGAGAGAGAGAGAGAGAGAAATGAAAATATGTAACACATATTCTCTCTTTGAAAGTTGTTCTTCCTGACATTATTTACTATGTAAAACCATAAATTTATCTAGTTTGGATATCTGTCATCAAGCAATTAACTATTAGACATAGAAAACTTAGCAGAAGCAATAGCAAATATAGTTTTCAATAATGAAGAGAAGAAATTGAATTTATGGAATGGCTGAATGAGGACACTGGTGAACTTACTCCCCCACATACACAAAAAAAGAAAATCCTGGAAAAAAAGCAAAAATTAATCATTTCTGAGCCATTACAATTAACCAAACCATAGAATAAAACAAACATAATCTATCCAGGGGAGACTATTGAACCTCAGTAAGACATAGGAATATGTAGTGACTTAATTTAGGGCTATTTTAATCCTTATTCTCTCCCAAGCTCACTAATATAATCATGAAAGTCCTACAACCTTACAATCAACAGAGAACGATTTCTTTTGGAAGCCTGGAAAAACATTATCCTCAAATCATAGTTAAAATATTTTTTCCACATTTGCATCTTTCTGGACAAACTTTACTTCCAGAGCGATATGATAATTTAATATTTGATTTAACCCAAAGACCCACTTAAAAATTAAAATAAAAGCAAAGTAAAACCTATTCACAGAAATACCAAAACCAATAGTAACTTTCTGACAAAATCCTAGCTGCCTAAGATCCTAATTTCCGTTTGGTAAACAAAAGTGTGACCAAATATCTAAAAGAAGACACTGGAGAACTAGGTGAATATAGGCATCTTTGAAATGCTTCTATATATTTCTGAATATCTAAAAGGCTGGTCTGAATGGGTGAAGGTGTTTTCTCATTCAGGAATGACCAGGGTAAGGAGAAGGTATGAGTAACACTTCTGGCCTGTCCTGCAAAGCAAAAACATGAAAGCTAAATCTGTCTTGTAAGCTGCATGATGTTTGAAAGCATTATCATAGGTAAAACTTGGCAGAGATAAAAGATATACAAGCAAGGCAATGATGGAAAATTTTGACTGATAATTGCCTGACAACTCAATTTTATTGAACCAGTATTGCTCCTAAAGAAACCAAGTGTAAAAATGCAAATAAGAACACTATATTACACACCCATACTTCAGAATTTACAGAATTAGTCTAGGAGACCATTAACAAAAAGCAATATTGTTAGAAAAACAATAACAACACAATTAAAACCAGCGATAGTAGCAAACCATGGATGGGGGTGTGATCTGATACCACAGCTGTTAAAATATTTTATCTAAGATTGAAACTTTTCCCCCAAATTGTTAGCACTACCAAAAAACAAACAAGCAATAAAGTGTGTGATATATACAGGGAAAAAGCATACAACAGAAAATGCCCCTGAGGCAGAATACATTTTGCATGTAATCGATAAAGACTATTAAAAATGTGACACTAATGCCTGTTAGTTAGAGATAAAAGTTATAAGTAGAAATTCCTCTGTTGAAATGTTTAATAAATGAAATCAGTAAAGTGGAACAACTGATTTGATCAGGCTAAAGAGAGAATTAGTGAACTTGAAGATACATCTGTAGAGATTATGCATTCTGAAGAAAAGAAAATAAAGACAATAAATCAAAATAAACCAAGCATTATCAAACTGTGGGACAATCAGACATACTAACATATGGGAATCAAAAGACAAGAAAAAGCAAGGAGAATATTTGAGGAAATAATGGCCAAACACTTCTAAAATTTGAAGAAAACATAAATCTACATTTCCAATAGTTCAACAAACTCAAGATAGCATAAATTCAAGCTTTACCTCAGATACATCATAGCCATAGAAGCAATCACAAAGCACAATTAGAATATGCTTTGTGATGAATGAAAGCCAAAGCACAACACTAAAAAAAAAAAAAAGTATGAGATACAGTTAAAGTAATGCTTAGAGGAATATTTATAGTTTTAATGCCTATACTAAAAAAGAAGAAAGATCTCAAAATGACTGATCCCTGACATCATTATGTTAAGTGAAGGAAACCAGTCACAAAAGACTTCATATTGTATGATTCCATCTATGCGAAATGTCCATAAGAGGTAATAGATACAAGATGTAAATGAGTCATTATCTGATGGTGAGCCAAGTGAGAAGAAATGAAGAACAACTGATAATGTATATTTTGGAGGTTAAAAATGTTCTAAAATTAGATTGTGTTAAAGGTTGCACAACACTGAATATGTTAAAAACCACTGAACTGTACAACTTAAATAGTTGAATTGTATGGTATGTGAATCATATGTCAGTAAAACTATTAAAAATGAAAAGATTAAAAGCAAAATAATATGATTTTTTGTAAACCCACATTTGTATATTATTAGTCATTTTATGTTTGTTGCCAATGTTTCAAACTCATTTTGTTATATTTTCTTTTTCTTTCCTTTTTATAGCTATTGACAATAATTTACTTATCTTTTAGGTCTCTTAAACTATATTTTAGTTTACTAGCTTTCTCCAGCAAAATAACATTAAGTGGATTGACTTAAAAAATGGGAATTTATTCACTCCTGGTTTGAGCCTTGGAAAAATTGCAAATCAAGTTATCATCAAAATGATACTTTGTTCCCAATCACTGGCAAGCTCAGGCTGACTGCTGACAATCTTTGTCACAGGGAGGCACATGTAGGCATCTTCTGGCCTCTCCTTTCTCTTCCAGATTCTATTGACTTTCAGCTTCTTACTTTCTGTGGCCTTCCCTTGAGCTGTCTGAATTTAGAGGACTCAAGTAATATTATTAAAACTCATCAAAATGGGGATGAGTCACACCTTAACTGAAGTAAGTTCATCAAAAGATACTACTTACAAAGGGTTTATACCCACAGGAATGCAAAAAAATTAAGAACACGTTTTTATGGGATACATGCCACTTCAAACCATCAAACTAGATACTCTGAACCCCAAAAAGACATGTCCTTTCCATGTGTAAAATATATTCATTCTATCATGATATCCCAAAAGCCCAGTCATTTCAGAATCAATAGTTAGTACAAAGACTCATCAAAGTTGCCTAATAGTGTGGTCTTTCCTGCATGCAATTCCTCTTTGTCTATGGACCTTTGAAACCTAGAGAACAAGTTATTTGCTTCAGATATACAATGAAGGAATGGCATAGGATACTCTTTCCTTTCCTAAAGGGACAAATTAGAAGGAAAACAAGTCATCTGTCCCAAATAATTCCAAACCCCTGCTCGGTATACTCCATTAGATTTCAAAGTCTCAAGGCCATAAATGGAACAATGTTTTATCCTCTGGAGCTAATGAAATGGCAGTCCCACCCCTTCCAAGTGCTTTCCTTTAGCCATGTTATCCTTGACCTCTAGGATGAAGGTTTCACGCTTTCCAAACATTGGAAATAAAAGGCAGAAGATCCACCCTCTCAGAACATTTGAGTGATGAACTCTCCGATATCTTCAGGGCACAGACTCCACCCTCTCAGAAAGCTGGGATGGCAGCCAAACTTTCTGTAATCCCAAGACACATGTTGGGGTCTACCTTCTGTGAGCGCTCTGGTGGCAGCACTCTTCCAGCAATGGCAGGAAAGGCTCACCTCCTTCAAGCACCAGTGCAGATTCACCCTTTCCACAAACATGGGTAGACCCACTCTTTTGGCCTAAGAAAATGTCTTTGGTCCAGTCCTCAGCTTCTATGTTTTGCCCTTGAAGTGGATTTCCTGCAATTTATCCTTTTTCTATCTCTTTTCCTCCAGATTGGCAGTGGTTTCATTCATGCAAAGTATACAAGCAACTTGTCACTCTTGCATGTAGATGCTGGGATCCATACCATCAGACCGACTACTTTAGCTCTAATCCTGACTTACCAGGACATTGTTGACTGGTTCCATGATCAGATAACCCTCAAATGGAACACTATTTTGGGGTGACTCACTTTCTTGTAGTTCAAAATTTTTCAGGCCATCAATTTCTGGTTTCTTGGTGCACAGGAATTCATCTCTAATCTGATCTCTTTTATCTCAGATTTTACTATAAGCTTCAAGGAGAAATCAGGCCAAAATTTTCACACTTAATATGCAAATCACCTAAACTAAATATCTAAGTTCATCATTTTCAAGTTCTGCCTTCCATCTGACATAAAAATTCAATTTTTCCAAGTTCTCTGCCACTTTGGATTGTTTCCAGTAACTTTACTCCAGTTTCCAATAACACATGCATCAATTCTAAGTCCTCTTACAAAGTAGCATTAGCATTCATCTTTCTACCACCAGTCTCTTCAATAAATCTAAGCCTTTTCTATTGAGCACTATAAATCTAAGCCTTTTCTATTGAACACTTAACAATTCTTCCAATCTCTACCCATTAGTCAGTTCCAAAGCTGTTTCCACATTGTTTGTTATTTGCAATAGCAGCGCCCCACTCTATTGCACCAAAATCTATTTTATTTTCATAGGCTCCTCCAGCATATATATTAAAAGGGCTATAACAAACAATGGAAATTTATTTTCTCATTATTTTATACCAGGAAAAGGTCTAAATCAAGACATCATCAAGGTAATACTTTCTTCCTGAAGATGGTGTCACTCTGGAGCTGACTGCTAGTATTCCTTAGTTCCTCTGTCACCTGGCAATGCACATGGAGGCATTTTCTGGTCTCCCTCTTCTCTTTCATGTTGTGCTGGTGCTTAGTATCTTTATTCATGTGGCTTTCTCCTATAAAGATTTCCAGTAGTAGGAATGAGACTCATAAAGATTGAGGTGTGCCACATCTTAACTGAAGTAACCTCACTCAAAGGTCTGCTTACATTAAGTGCAGGAATGAATTAACCACAGGAATGGATTAAATTTAAGAACGTGTTTTTCTGGGCTGTGTACATTTTAAAACAACCTCAAATCCCATACACTTTTATTGTCAGCTTATGAAATTAAAATCTAAATTTTAATTGGCTCAGAATTAGAATGGTTTTGCTCTTCAAAATGGTCCATTTGAATCTTTAAGTTTTCAAGGGAAGACAGAAAGAATAACCACACATTTGAATAAGTTTTGTAGCACTCATTAATTCATTTGAATTTCATATTTAAGTGCTTTTAAAGGAATAGTAAATAGAAGAGAAAGATAATTTCTGCATACATTCAACTGTTTGGTTCAAGTCTTCTAGTTTGTGAGGCTAAGAAATTTTAATCGTGTTTTGTTACTCTGCAAATGCACAGATGGTTTCCACTACTAAGGTAAGGAAATTAACTCACATATCCCAAGGCATTGAAATGGTTGTCAAGATGATATGAAAGTGACATCACAAAGCAGCATTCAAACATAATTATTCTCACCTGCCATGCTGGAAACCTGGGTTCGATTCCCGGTGCCTGCCCATGTAAAAAATAAAACAAATGAACAAACAAACAAGCAAAAACAATGGTACTATGAGGCCATATCCATAATCACTGGAAAACTGTAATTTTCTCAGTTCATATGTAATCCAGTATATGTGAGACTTGCTTAATAAAGTAAACACATTTGAAATATGCTATTATTTTATCCCCATACAAAATTTACTATTACACCATTAACAATCAAAAAAGGCAAATAAAATGAAAAGGCTCACTAGAGTAGGGAAAGTCTATATTTGCACCAA
Organism: Tamandua tetradactyla; assembly: GCF_023851605.1. Classification (NCBI taxonomy): domain Eukaryota; kingdom Metazoa; phylum Chordata; class Mammalia; order Pilosa; family Myrmecophagidae; genus Tamandua; species Tamandua tetradactyla. The sequence continues at coordinate 74,733,719 of NC_135335.1, forward strand.
TGCAATTTTAGAAAGAAAAAAGGCAATACACTAATTGATCAAGTAGACATAAGAGTCAGTTTCCTCTTTGAACATAGCAATAGCTGCAAAATATGTATCCTGGTACACTTAACTTATCCTGTGTTCCAGTTTCCTTACTCACAAAATGAGGGGAATCATTAAACTTACCTCCACAGAGTGGATGTAAATACTCAATAAATGAAATATATGTGAAAGCCTTGAACATAAATTTGGCTATTATTAACAGCTAATGCTCTTATTAATACAAACTATAAATAGCAAAATGTCCATACACAGATTTTAGTATTCCTTTTTTCAGCTTGTTCCTGAAATATTTATTTTCAGTTTGACTTAGTTTCCTACTGTATGACAATAGAAGTAATTTCCCACCACTCCCTAAATCAAAAAGATAATCATAACCTCTAACAGATATCATAATATAAGCAAACTTTTTTACTAGGTCTTGTTAAGCCATTTACTCATTCAAAAAATCCATTCTAGATATTTTTAGCTACGCTTCAAATATGAGTATTGATTCCTCTTAAGAAAACCCTGGGAATTGTCTTCTACTTCTATCTATCTATCTATCTATCTATCTATCTGTCTGTCTGTCTGTCTGTCTGTCTGTCTGTCTGTCTATCTATCTATCTATCTATCTACAATGTACTATCTTATAGGAATCAAATCCTCATACTGGGAATAACAAACAAACAAAAAAGTGGAGAAAGACTATGATGGGCATAAATTTAAGGGATTGGCAAGCTTTCAAAGCAGACAAGGATTGGAATATCATAGTGCCAGATAAAAGGCACCTCAGCATTTTTCACTTTCCCTTTCAAATACTTAACAGTGCAGGTTAAGAAGCAACCAAGAAGCTGAGGAGCTATACAATATAATTGGCACTGTCTTGGAAACAGGTAGCAATAATTAAATATTCTCTAATTTTATGAATAAATTAGAATTCAAAATCGACAAAAGTGAAGTGACTTGGAGAAGAAAAATATACTCAGATATGCAGGTGAAACGCTGAAGAAAGACCCATGCAAAAAAGAATGAACTGAAATTAGATGAAGGCCAAAACTAGCCTTAACTCTGCCAAACCCATTATTGGTTTAAGGTGGCATGCTCCTAAAGTGTGTCTTAATTTTTTTTTTAAAAGAAAATTCTCACTATATGAGGTAGTTAACATCATGAATATAATAAGAAATTTTTACAGACAAAATTTAGTTCTAGAAAGAACACAATATATAAACAGCGAAAGTTCTAAAGATAATAAAGAATTAGAACCAAAGGAAAGATTCAAACTCAGAGTATCTTGACTTGGAATGACTGAAATTGACTATAACAATTGCAATTGACTTGATCAAGAAAATAAATGAAGTGGCAGACAATTTCACCAGAACATATAAGGATTGATATCTATAAAAAGAAACTAACATAAGTTCTAGAAAGAAATATAAAATAGCCAAGCTACTATATCTTAGATAATTTTAATAGCTAATTTGTCAAAGAAGGGAGATTGTGTGAACTGAAAAAAATGCAGATAGAAAATTGTCTGAATTGAAGCACAGTAAAATGATGTAAATGTAAAACACTGAAATGACAAAAAGAAAATTTGGGGTACAATAAAGCATCTAGCATATGGACATTTTATTCCAATTAAAAAAAAGGCAATGGAAAAAATCCATATATGAAAAGAAAATATAATTTTTCTAAAGCTGATGAAAAACATATTCAGTACTTGATACAAATGCCAAGACAAAAAAAAAATCAGACTAAAGATTTTGGAAGTAAAGTTATAAAAACCAAGAGAGAGGAAAAATCCTTAAAATAGGGAGATTATATAAGAAGAAAAATTATCCCTTCCTTTTGCAACAATGAGACATTCAGCTGACTTTGTAACAGAAATAACGCAAGGTGATGTGGGGAAATGGTGGAATGGAATCATCAAAATCCTGAAAGAAGAGTCACTTAACCTAAAAATCAAAACAAAATTAAAATACCATCAAAAAAATAAAAGAGAGAGCAGTGTGATGGTGGCTCAGTGGCAGAATTCTCACCTGCCATACCGGAGACCCGGGTTCGATTCCCAGTCCCTCCTCATGCAAAAAATAATAATAATAATAAAAGTAATAAAATAAAATAAAGGAAAAGTAGTCCCAGATACAAATGAAAGAATCCACTAACCCACCCTCCAAGAATTGCCTTTGAGTTGAGCCCTTGAGGCAGAAGAAATAATATCTGAGACAAAAGCATGGAAATACAGTAAGGAATAAAAAGCAATCAGGAGATTAGTTGTATGTTAAGTATAAAATGATATCAACCAGTCATAACAACAATAATAATGCCTTAAAAAGATGTGGTGTGTGTATATGTAAAATCAGAAAAAAGTAAATGCAAATAAAGTATTTCAAGCTGTTTATGTAGTCTCTGAACACTTTATTGATGCTACACTTTAATAATCATGAATGAATTTTTAAATTTTACATTAACACATAGTAAAAGAAGAATGTGTAACTAAAAAAGCTAATATTGTGAAAAAAAATGAGGAGAAAAATCTGATAAATCAAAAAGTAGGAAAGAAGAAATTAAAACACAGAATAGTTGGAAGAAGTGATAATCAAAATAATATGGTTGGCATAATCTACCTATATCTACCATTTCTCTCTAATGATTCATTTATCTATATCTGTAATTATATTAAAGTAAAAAGACTAAATAATCCCATTATAAGCCACAGAAATTCAGAAATATATAAAGAGAAATTTAACTATAAAAAAGTTATATAATGCGAAAAAATAAAAAACTGGTGCAACTATGAAACTATCAAACAAAGAAAAAAGATAAAAAGAGTATTCATAATATTAGAATGGTGAATGTACAAGGATTATATAACAACTCTAAATTTCTAAAATCATAATTTAAAAATATAATAAAGTTTTGCACAATTGAAAGCAGGAGAAGGGGGTTGCAAGGGTAGTTCGGTGGCAGAATACTGGCCTCCCATGCTGGAGACCCAGATTTGATTACCAGTCTATGCACTTCCCAAAAGAACAAACAAGCAAACAAACAAAAATTCAACAAATGGTGCTGCAATAATGGGATGCTTACATGGAAAAATAACAAAATGTGACCCCACCACACAGCATCCAAAAAAAGAAACACTTAAAAAAAAAGCAGAGGAAGACATAGGCACAGAAATTTTATAAAAACATCATAGACAACTGACAGATATGGCAGAAACAGCAGTAAATATTAAAATAATTTGAACAACATTATAATCGTACTTGATCTAATTTAAAAATAAAATATACTGCATGAAACAACTGCAAAATATATGGTCTTAAAAGTCTGCATAGGCCCTTTACCAAAACTGACAATATTCTAGATGATAAAACAGATTTTAAGATATATAGCACCCTTGAAATATCACACAGTACTTTCATTGACTCTACTAACTAGGGATGTTATTTACTGTTCAGTTGAAATATCAATTATCTTTCTCCCATAGGAATATACAAATCAACCTATCATAATTTATAATTTATTAAGAAATAAATTTTAAAAGCTCATTTTTTTCATCACTGCTCTGTAAGGTCATTTGGGTTCCATGTAAATGTATGTCTGCTTCTATATTCTCCATTTTATTATTTCAAATTAAAATGCCAAAATTGTACCTTTTGTTACTGTGACTATATAAATCATTATGACGCAAAACAAAATATGTAATTCCATAAAGTTCCCTTTCTTCAAGCACATCTTCTTTCATTGAATTCTTTATAAATTTTAGAACCAGCTTGTGAATTTTCACACACCTGTGACCACAGACCTACAGAGATTTTGATGAGAACTGCATTGAATTTACATATGAGTTTTGGGTCAACCCAATATTGAAGCTGCCAGTACATGAACATGACATGTACTTACTTCATTTAGGTCTTCTAAATGAGGTCCTCAACAATCTTTACATTTTATTTTACAGAGGTGATATATTTGTTTTGTTAAGTATCATCTTATTTTCTAAAAAAGTAAAAATAAAAATGTTGTAATTTAGAACTATACATTCTTTTCCATATTTGAGTTGGTATCATGCAATCCTACTGTATTCACCTGTTTCTAATAATTTATCAGTAATAATGGAGAATTTAGATATGCAACCATAACATGTATGAGTAATGAGAAATTTATTTATATATATGTATTTATTCATAATCTTGATATGTCTTTTCATTTGATTTTGAAGCTGGGCTCCCGGCTCTGTCTGGAGTGTTCTACTTCTATTTCATCTAAGCAGAATTTCAAATTTGTAGGGCAATTTATCCATGACTTCTGGCCTTGGAAGATATTGAACTCTAATTTTCATCCCATCATGCCCCCCAGTTGTAATAAAGTTCTGCTCAATAGCTCAGTCTCTTAGTTGCCTTTTCTGCAATTTGCAGACTGTTCTGAGGAGAGAGAGGAGGAAACTCTGTATCTTGATCTCACCTTCAAGTTTCCTTTTCTTCTGGATTTAGTTCCATAATTATTTGTGCTTTTGTTATATTTATGATGCATTCACATTATTTGTCAATTAGATGGTTGTACTGAATTCACTGCCCCATTATCATTAAAATCTGACCTTCCATTCTCAATAGTAGGTGCCACTTTGGGTGTGGTAGACTATAAATTACAATTTTTAAACTATTTCTTGATAAAGTTACAAGGCTTATATGTAAAGTTCTCTGATACTGTTGAACATTAGAAACCTTAGTGACCTGTGAAACTTTTCTACCAGCATTTCTAAAGAATTGGTGGTCACTAGCAGGTGGTGAGAATCAAGAAAGACAAATTTAGGCAAACTAGGAAAACTGAATAGAGACGCTGTAACTGAAACTAATAGATGAAATAATTCTACAACAATATATACTGTTATGGTACATTTAATGAATTTCTCCTCATTTAAAATAGATAATTTTCCTTTTTCTTTGCAAAATGAAGCCATCATAATCATTCAGAAGAAAGAATATTTGCCTTGTCTGATATCTGTCCCCTGTCTCATTTTCTGCTTAAACTATGGCGATATTTTAACTTATATTTATCCTTTGCTGTTCAAGCACGAAGGCAACTCTCTCTGGGGATGTGAATGCCTGAATTTGTAGTGAGTTTGATGTGTCTGGAAGATAAAAATTTACACTTTTAGGGCCACTCCTCTAGGGAGATTTATGTCAACTTGAATGGAATTGAAATTCCTCAGTGAATTTCTTTAAAAATAAATCTTGATGAAATGTGAGAAATATGTTAAGAAAGTGTAATGTATATCACCCCAAGGCCATTTATACAGATTAAAATAATTTCATTCCCTCTTTGTTTAAAAAAAATACCTAGACTAAGGGAAAAAGATGAACAATATGTATAAGACAATAAAAATAGCAGAACACTATAGCTGTATAAAGATACACACTCGAAGGTTGCTAAAATGCAGATTGCCATAGAGTAAAAATGTTTATAGTTGGTAAAAACATATTTACAGAAATATAGACATATGAATGTATAGCTATAGAAATAGTTTCGTTTCTTTAAATTTTGAAAAAGAATGGAATATTCCATTAAACATTCTGTAATAATTTGTACATATTTTACCACATTAAAATTATTTTCTGATATAAAGAAGTACATTTCCAATGGATTATAAAGAGTGCTCAGAGCAAATAAAAATGAATCATGGAACAAGATCACTAATATCTCCAATGAATTCAAATTAGCAGACAATTTAATATGAAAATGTTACCTCATTTAACAAAACTAAAATCCAATTCCTCATCTCTTTTATTTTTCAAACTGTCAAAATAATTTATATTTATTTACATTGATACTCTATTGTTTTAATTGTGTTCTTATTAAATTATTTTCATTCAAACATAATTCAATATATTCTATATATGTCCATTAAACAATATATAAACTATTCCCTAATCCATGACCAACTACCTACAAGTGAATTTCCGATTCATGTTATTTATCTTACTTTAATTTTTGAGCTCAGAATATCTCTCTGTTCACTGTGTATATACACATCACTTAACAAACAATGGAAAAGTAAACTGAATGAGTTTTGCCTCTTTTACTAGCTGATATTGCTATTTTGATATCTTTCCATACAATAGTAGATGCATTTGGGCCAAAGATGAATTTTACTCTGTTCAGTGATATTTTTGTGAAAGCCTCACAAGTTTAATAAAGAGAAGAAACATTAAAAAAAATACAGTGCAATGAAAATCTTAAAAGTCAAAAAAAAAACAATTAATAAGTTTAAAAACCTTGAATACACATATCTAAAGCACTTAATTATGCATTCAAGAATAAATTGCAGCTTCAGGACATAAAATATTGCTTCAAATTTAGGTACTATTAACTTTGTATTTCAGAAAAAAAATCCATCCAAAGAACATAAACTGTCACATAAAACAAATATTTAATTACATGTATTGATTTTTTCTTTTTAATTTATAAAATTGTCTTGGTTTTAATTGTGTTTATGCTGGCAAGCCTATGCTATTCATAATTCAGTATAAAGAATTCTTCAAGTCACATTTCAATCATCAAAAAGTATTAAGACATTATGTTGGGAATTTTTTTTATTTTAAGTTTCTGTAATTGATTAAGGAAATATTTAGTGAATGCATACAATTGGCTGCATAACTGTTCTAAATGCTAGGGATACCCCAATAAAAATAAATAAATATCCCTGATATTTTGAAGACATTTCAAGGGAAAAGCATGGCTGATTAGCAATTTACAAAAGAAACTGTGACATAGCATAAGAAATATTCTCACATTTTTGGATACTTGGCACTTTGATGTTGCCAATAAATGGTCAAGGGCCAAGCTTTGTATGCAAATGAAGAACAGCATCACAGGAAGAGTTACTTATTAGAGAAAAGCAGTTTTTTATTCACTGTGTGAAATAGAAATTGCCGACACTTCAAACAATTAGAAAAATCTACCTTAATGCTAGTTTTCCTATCATTTATCTATATTTAATATAGTACTTAATGCTGAATTATCTCTCCTGCTCATTATTATGTGTTGAATTGTGCCCCCACTCCTCCAATACATGTTAAATTCCTAACCCCTGGCCCTGTGAATATGAACCTTATTTGGAAAGAGAGACTTGAAAGTTTTTTAGTTAAAATGAGTGCAAATTGGGCGGGCCACAGTGGCTCAGCAGGCAAGAACGCTTGCTTGCTATGCCAGAGGACCCAGGTTCATTTCCTGGTGCCTGCCCATGTAAAAAAAAAAAAAAAATGAGCGCAAATTGCATTAGGGTATGCCCTAATCTAATATGATTGGTGTACTCATGAGAAGAGGAAATTGGACCCACACAGAAAAACAATGGAGAAGACCATGAAGAGATAGAGACAGAGATGGAAGTCCAGTGATTGTGTGCAACCTACCAGAAGCTAGGAAGAAGCAAGGAAGGATTCTTCCCTACAGATTTTGAGTTTCTAACCTGCAGAACAGTGAGACAAAATTCTAGGAGTTAAGCCACAGAGCATGTAGTACTTTGTTATGGCTGCCTTAGGATCCTAAGGCAGTGATATTGCATTATTAAATATTTTAAATCAAATTTTATAATTTATATTTCTTTAAGCCATAGCAAATATATTGAGTCATTGGGTAAGTGTACTGGTTTGAGATTGTTATGTACCCCAGACAAGACATGTGTATTTTACTAATTCAATCTTGTGCATAGCAGACCTATTGTTTAGGGTGGAAACCTTGATCAGATTGTTTCCATGGTGACACACCAGATTGTGGGCGTGATGTTTTGATTAGATGGAGCTGTGACTCAGCCCATTCCAGGTGGGTCTTGATTACTGGAGTCCTTTAAAATGGCAGACATTTGGAAAAGCACAGTTGCTTCAGAACCAGCGAAGATGCGGATGTTTGGAAATGCAGAAGCTCTAAGAGATGCCAGGAGCTTAGATAGATGACAGATGCTAGACAAAGCGCTATATAGCCCAGCAGCCATTGCCATGTGCATTTCCACAAGAGGCTAAAGAAGCCAAAACCTGGAGAGAGCCAAGAAAAGCTCAGAGAATAAATCCAGAGTTGCCTCAGAGAAGCTAAGAAAGGACCAGCAGATGCTGGCCACGCACCTTCCTATGTAACAGAGGAAACCTGGACACCATTTGGCCTTTCTTCAGAGGGCTTAGTTTGGACATTATTATGGCCTTAGAACTATAAACTTGTAACTTAATAAATCCTTTTTTAAATTGTTAATAAATCCTTAAAAAACTTTACAAAAGCCAATCCAATTCTGGTTTATTGCATTCCAGCAGCTTTAGCAAAATAAGAAAGTAAGTTTATAAATACAATTTTAGAGAAGAGTAATTCAGGATTTTAAAAAGGAGTAATCTGATGAATCACCAAAGTGATTGATTTAATTTTTAGAACAATGTACTTGAAAATATATTTTCAATCATTAATGTGGTCGTGATTATTTCTCAAAAATTCTTAAAACAAATAGTGATACAAATGTACTTCAAAATATTGAGAATAAAAAAAAATCCTTATGTTGGAAACTTGCTTAGACAAGTGAGATCTAAGAGTTCTTTTGTCATAATACAATATTGAGTCCTTCATTTTATAATTGAAAACTATGTTTTCTGAATATGAATAAATTATTAAAGTACAAACTGGTTTCTAAAAAATATGCACTGAAGTTTTGTTATTTTCATTTGCTTCAACCATAATGTTGGTGGATTCTCATTCTTAATATTATAAACTTCTCTTGGCTAATTACATCTGGAAATAGATCAAAGTACATGCTACTTAGTATATACCTAGAAGACATTTCTTTGAAATTATGTGCTATTGACTCATGGATAAATCCTAAAATGGCAATTTACTCTAAGCTACCTGCTGTATTATAGATATTATATAATCAATCATAATGAAGCAAATTGAATTGGCTCCAGTGGATCAAGCTCAATCCATTTATTTGATGTGTTTGCAATAATTTTGCTGCTCAGAAGAGTGGACATATGCCCATGCATCTCATGGTTGATTAAAGCAAATCATTTGGCTTTACAAGGTAAGTATTTCTAACTACGGTATCTGGGTCCTAAAAAAATTGTTTGAGAGTAGGACCCTACAACCTGTTAAAATCAGAGTTCAATAAGCTTGCAGTAATCTGATATCAGGTACAGTTATTATGGAATACCAGGAATTTAGCTAAAAGTTTTCTAACACCTTCAAAATAATTTGCCACCTACTTAAGTATTTTTCTTCTCAAAAAACTTGGCCTGTGCTTTATTACTATGTTTTAAAACACTATCTTTGGTTTTAAAAATGTAAGAATACAGTTGTTTTCCTAAATCTTGATATATATGTATATGCATCTATATCTATATATGCAAAAATAAGGGTATACAAGGGCTAGAATGAAAATCAAGAATAAAAAATGAGATGAAAATTGAATTATGTTTTTGACACTGACAGTAAATAGGAAAGGTCTGTTACTTAAGTAATCTAACTTATCTGAGACTGAAATGTATTCCAAGTTCCCTGCCAGCATTTGTATTTTTCACTGATGTGCAGAGATGAGGTTTTTGAAAAATATAAAAATTTAATTATATGCATTACTTTATATCAATCATTAACAAAAAGATTAATTTAGGAGAACAATTTTAAGGGATTTGTGTGCTCAGATATTGGATTTTTGTAAGTAGGGATGAAGAGGGGCGAGGGACAAGTAACAGTTTGCTGTGAGGAAATGCATAGAATCATATGTAGATATATCTTTGAACCCTCTATCTGAACAATATTAATGAGTATATTAAAGGGGCAGCAGTAAAGGGTCAAAAAGAAGCTACAATGATAATTGGAGTAAGATGATATGAGAATTAGAGATAGTTAAGAAATGTGGAGGATTTTTACAACTTCCATTCATAATTGAACTTAAAATACCAGAAAGAAATTCTGATTTACAGCAAAATAAGGAAATTTGAGATTCTTCTTCCTCACAGCCCCAATTTTCTTTTCAGTAGAGCAAAGAACTGTTCTAAAATAAAATATATTTGCATTGTGATAAAGGACTTGTATGGAGTGGTAAATGTTTTGGATACTTTTGGGGAAAGATAATAATGTTTATATTATAGTCATTAAAGCTAATTTTTTAAGTGAAATCAAAGGTTTAGAAGTGGTGGCAGTTTCTAGTGTTGTGTGATGCTTCTCATCTGGGCCCATTAGACTTCCAACAACACAAGGCCAAAGAAAAGTGAGATGATGATATAGATTCCTGCAGAATCCAAAGAACCAACACTTGAGATCCTAGAGAGGTATATCTCCTGCCCAAAACATATTTGTACATATGTATAGGAAAGATTTTGATGTAGAATCTGTCTTGTTTAAGAGTTCAGCACCTGTGAAGAATAGGGAATATCTTATACCCATGGAAGTAATACAGTTGTCCCTGGAAGATGAAGCATTATCTGTAAACAGAGACAAAAAAAATTCACAGTGGAAGACAAAGAATTTATTTTTTATTTGGAAACTTGGCATAAGCTAGTAGACCCTGGCCATTGAAAACCTAGAAGGGATTTACTAATGGAAAGGCTTTGGAGAAGGAAAACTTGGTCTTGTCCAGAAAGATCATTTCATTCACTGCAGGTTCTTATCAAAGATAGCTGTGGCTTCAGACTACAGAAGGGGTAATTTAACTTGGCCTGCACTTGGACTTGTTTTAAACATTGACTATCATCCTGGGCTTTTGTTCTTTTGGGGGTTATTTTTGCCTATTTTAACTAGAACTATCTAGTATGTAATTGTGATATATTTTTGGTTCTGTCTCTCTGGACAAATCTTATGTTTACTATAACATGATTTTCCCCCTAGTCCATTATACATTACTTTATTAAGCCTCCCCTGATGAACAAACTGATTATTAGAACTACTCAATTTAAATATCTGTGAGTTAGTCACATTATAATGGATGATCCCTTAGAATATCTGATCCAATATCTTTAATATATTTGTTATTATTAATGAGTCAAGATTGTTAGCCTCGAAACAAGTACACAGGAGGAGTTTTTCAAAACATTATAGCTTATAGGGGTGCGAGGATAGTTCAGTGGGAGAATTCTTGCCTGCCATGGGGGAGACCCGGGTTCGACTCCCAATCCATGCACTTCCCCAAAAAACAAACAAACAAGCAAAAGCAAGCAAAAAGAAATTTAAAAAATAGTACTGTAATAATGGGATCCTCACATGGAGAAATAATGAAATGTGACACTGCCATGCAGCATGCAAAAAAAAAAAATACATCAAAGCTTATATAAACAGGAGTACATGATTAAATACTATTGTAGTGTTTGGCTCTGAAATGAGAACTTCATTAAGTAGGTTACAGTTAAAAAATATTTCAGAATTAGATTAGAGTTTGCACAACAATATTAGAATATATAGTATATACTCACAATAATATTGGAATATATTGAGCATAATACTGAGCCACAGTAATATATAAAGTAATAATACATGTGAGTAAAGTTTTGAAACATATAGTTTTAGTGTCCTATTGCTGCCGTAAAAATTGCCACAATTTAAATGGCTTAAGACAGTCCAAATTTATTGCCTTAAATTTCCAAAGATCAGAACTGCTAAATGGATTTCACTGAGCTAAAGCTAAGGTATCCTTAACTGTCTTCCTTCTAGAGGCTGTAGGGGAGCATTGTCTATCTTGTCTCTTCATCTTCTAGAGGCTGCCTACATTCCTTGACTAGGGTCCTTCCTCCATATCTTAGGGCAGCAGCATAGCATTTTTAACCCTCTCTCTAACTCTGCCCCCTCTCTCTAACCCATGTCTCTCTCTTATAAGGCTTCTTGTGATAACACTGAGCTTGCTGTGGAGTTATTTGCTATATGGTATATCATGGAAACACAGGCTCAAGCACAATAGAATCTCTCAAGAAATAACCCCTTTGTTACTTACGTAACACAAAGGGCCCAATACAGCTTGTGAAATGATCCCATCAGGGCTGGTTTCCCAGGGAGCCAACCGCTCCCTGTCATGTCCGCTGGGTGACAGCTTTGCTCATCCCACTTCATGTAGGACAGTAGAGATGCTTGTACTGCCCAATGCCAGGGTAATTATTCAACTCCAAGGGGTAGAAGGCACTGTTTCTGAGCAAAAAGCATGCACAAAGCAAGCGTGAAGGATTCCTGCCCTGACAAGTATCTGGGGCTGTTGATCCTGGTTTTGGATTCAAGGTACAATCACATCATTTCATGAGACCTAACATTTCTCTTGGCTATGAAATGGAAGCATCTACACAAATAAATGGAGGGGGGTAGATGAAGATTGGGAGTATACAGTGATTTCCCTAACACCTGCTCAGATAATTCAGAATAAACTCCCCATTTCAAGACCATCAACTTAGTCAATTTTCCAAAGGTCTTTTTGCCCTGTATAGTTGCACATCTATTCACTGTTTTTGGGATAAGAATGTGGATACTTTTAAGGAATACTATTCTTATTCTGACTAATATGTATGTTTGTGTGCATGTGTGATCAATACCTATAAAAGAATGATATATTTAAATAGAATATCTGCTTAGATATTAGCAAATATATATGTATATGAAAATTCCCTTAGCAAAGTTACTGTGCTCCCTAAATTCAATTGTTTTCTTTTATTCTTTCTGACATATACTGCAAACTTTATCCATGGCATTCTAGCATATCTATTCTTGTCAGGGTCAATAATAATTTTTAAATATGTCAGTTCAGCAGTGTATTCTGAGTAGTCATTTAATCTGTCCAATCATCAGTATTTAACTCCGGTGGTTGCTATTTCTCCTTGAAAACATCACTCCTCCTTTGATTTTGAGGCAGCACGCACTCTTAATTTTTCTACATCACTGTTTGCTCCTTACTTATCTGCTTTGCTGCTTCTTCTTGATTTCCCAACCTCTTATTGTTGGAATGCTACAGGACTCAGAATTTGAACTCTTGCATTTTCTTTTTAGACTAATTTACTTGATTATAATTTTCTAACAAAGTTTGAATGACATCTAAATACATACCACAATAAAATGTGTGTCTCCAATTTCAACTACTGCCCCAAATTCATGACTATATAAACAGATTCTCCAATTTTAATTGTCATCAAAAATTTCATATGTTCAAAAGAGAACTTCTAGATTTCCCTACACTATCTTGCTCTGCCCACAATTTCTCTTGTTTCAGAAAATGGCAATTCTATCTTTTCTGTTCTCTGAAAACAACTCTTAGGTCCATAACTTTCTCTCATGTTTTATGAGATCCCCCCTGTACTAGTGTTTCTATCACTTGCATGGTGTGTTACTGGGTATTTTGACCATTCAAAACTGGATTCCAAATTGGTTCTCACAACCTGATAATCTCATTATGGGGTGGTCTTTCTATCTTTTACTTTTTTACTTGCATTTTCTTTTTGTCTTTACCTTAGATATCAAGAATGTTTTACACTTTCTGTTACAGACCTTTGTTCTGTATTCATAATAACGCTTATTCACAGATTGTGCATATGCCTAATTTGATTAAGTACAATCAGATAGCTCTCCTTCAAAACTGCTTAAGTGTAAATCACCAACATTAAAGCTTGAAAGTTTCGTTTTATCAGGTCTCCGTCACCCCTGGGCATTTTCCAGGTACCCAATTTTTGTCAACCCAACAGGTGTTAAGAACAATTACATAGTTTAATTTCAACTATTGATTATACATTATTTTGAGTATCTCCTCAAATACCTGATTGTTTTTTTATTTTGCTTTGTTTTGTTTTAATTTTTCAGCCTCTGAAAACTTTGTCTTGATATCCTTCCCTCATTTGCAGGAATCCCTGGAATTTTTCTTAATCAATGCAGAAGCCCTAAATAGTACAAGTTTGGGCGTATCACACAGATCTTTCAGTAATCAATCTTCTCTCTATTAATTTTATCCATCAGGCTCTTCATTCAATAGAAAACCATTTTTTAATATAATGAAATTAATCTGTGTATTTACTAGTTATATTTGGTGATTTCATTTTAAAAACCCACACTCTCTCTAAGGCACACCCTCTCTTACATTTTTATGTCATTTAATATAATGCTAACGTTCACATTTAGGTTGTAAGTACTTCTGGAATCTGTATTTATATTTGTTTTCTTCACGTAGTAATTCAGTTTTCTGAACCTTATCTATGTAAATACACTATCCTATTGCCAAATGATTTGTGGTACCAAATATAAGTTTTATTAAAAATACGTATATATTTATACCTGTGATTTCTCTATTCTGTTCCATCAATTTGTTTTTGTACATCATTCATACAGTTTTAAATTCATGTAGCTTTTAATTATATATTAGCATGTCATTGAGGAAGTGCCCCATTTTCATTCTGAAGTTTTGAGGACTTAGCTATTAGTTCTTTAAGTTTTCTCACACATATTAGGATCATAATCAAATTTTTAAAAACTGTAATTTTTTTTGCAATTACACTTCATTTATAGAAAGGAATGGTGAACATAGTTATCTCTATAGGACTAATGCAACTTATCCAAAAGCATTAACTATGTCTGCACTTATTAAAAGCATATTTTATCTTTTTATTTGCATTTAAAAATTTTCTCCATAGAAATTTTACATAATTTTGGTTGAATTAATTGCTAATCCCTTTATAATTTTGTTTATGTGAACTTCTAAACTTTTATTACTTAGTCAATTTGTTAATTAATGGTATTGTTAATGGTACAACTATCTTTTATATGTCTGCCAATTTAAATATTTAGTCTATTATTTCATTTCCTTTCTTCTAGGTAGCATTCAATCCTGTCACCTCTTTTTCTGTTGCTCATTTCTTTTCCAGTTAGTATAGGTCAGGACTTCCAGAGTTACTTTACGTATTTAGAATTCACAATCATTATATTCTTATTTATAGCAAGTGAATGCTTCTGACATCTCTCCATTAATGGTAATTCTTAAAGTAATTTTTTGCTTTTCTTTTGTTTTAGTTTCCAATTGCTGATCTGCAGTTAGTTTCCAATTTCAGTTCATAATTAGTAATAGATTGCTACAATCACAGTGCTTTAAAACAACAATAATTTATTCTTTCAAATTTCTGGAAATCTAAAGTCTGAAATGAATCTTATGAGAATAAATAAAATTGTTATCAGAGCCGATTTCCCACTGGATCCTACAGAAGGGAATGCTTCCTTGACGTTTCCAGTTTCCTTAGCTGCCTTCCTTGGTTACCTAGGCCTTTCCCATATTGGAGGCCAGACACATACTCTTGTCTCTCTCACTGTGTTTCCCTCTGCTTCTGTACAGTGGCCTTCTTTTGCCTGTCAAATATATATCCTCTACCTCCCTCTTATAAGATACTTGTGACTACATGTAGCAGTTACCCAGATATTTCAGGTTAATCTTCTCAGCTCACAATCTTTAACTTTATCACATTTGTAATGACTTATATTCATATAAAGCAACATTTACAGGCTTCAGGGATTAGCACTTAGATATTTTTTTGTGAAAGAGCAATCCATCTTCCTTTATACCATAGTTATTTTAAAAATATTTTCTTTGCTCTTGGTGGTTTGCAGATCCAGTGTAATTAGTCTAGTTTGATTTTCATTTTATTATATTTAAAATAAGTGGTGTGACTTCTCTGTGGATTCATATCCTTGTTCAGTTCTGGAAAGTTCTTGGCCATTAGCTTTTCAAATGAAGTCTCCTTTTTCTCTTTATTTCTTGATTTTTTGCGGTTCCAATATGTTAAACATCCTTTATTTTATACTTGATATATTTTAACCTCTCTCCTGTGTTTTTTACTTTCTTAGCAATACGAACTAGAGATAAGTAACTCAGAACTGTCTTCTAGGTTATTACATCTCTCCTTAGAGATGTGTAATATTCTATTTCACACGTAAAATAATTTTAACAGTTATATATTTCATTTCTCAAATTGTATTTAATTCTGCGGAAATTTAGCACACTTTGGGGTACTATACTAAGGCAAGAAGCTCAATTTCAGTTCTCCCTCTTTGCCTCTCACCCAAGGTTTAGTCTGCTGGTTCCTTTTTTTTTTTTTTTTTTTACTGATATTATTTGTAATGAGAAAATCCCAGAATTGTTGCTTGCATGCTGCTTCCTACCATATATTCTGATTATAGCTTACGGTGATTTTTGAAAGGGAAGTCTTGCCATTTTTCTATGTCAAATGAGTACAGCAATGCAGTAAAATTTTTAACGGCAATTATGAATTTGGTTTTAACTTGAAAACCAAATTGGAGTTTCAAATTTGAAACCACATTTTGTTTTCAACCAAATTGAAAACATCGTTTTCAAAGTGAAAAGTGAAAATGAAAATCTTTGGTATATATGATGGTAAGGAGCTGTGCATTCAAGAAAAACACATTCTTAAACTTAAAACCTTCCTCTGGGTGTAACCCCAATGTAAGTAGGCCCTTTTGATGAAGTTCTCTCAGTTAAGGTGTGGCTTAGCTAATCAGAATGGGTCTTAATTCTATTATTGGCATCATTTATATGAAGAATGGAATTCAGACAGATAGAAGCACCCTGTGGGAATAAGAAGCTGAAGGTTGACGGAATATGGAACAAAACGGAGAGGCAAGGAGAGGCTGTCATGTGCATTGCCATGTGATAGAGGAGCCCAGGAGCAAAGATATCTGGCATATCTGGCAGCCAGTCCCATAATACCAGTCTTTAGGAAGAAAGCATTGTCTTCATTTGAATTTGATATGGGCTATGTTCCTGGCCTCAAAACTGAGCTAATAGATTTTCACCTTTTAAGCCAACCCATCGCATGGTATTTGCTTGAACACCCAAGTAAATGGAAACACTATGCTATTTAATGTCCTTTATCCTTTTCCCTTCTTCATTCAGATTCCCTTTTCTTTTAGTTTAGTTTTTATTTTTTGTTTATTTATTTTTTTGGAATGGGCAGGCTCCGGGAATTGAACCCAAGCCTCTGGCATAGCAGGTAAGAATTCTGCCACTGAGCCACTGGTGCACCACTCTCAGATTCCCTTTAATAAATTACAACTTCAGTAATATTTTCAGTGCTATTTGGTACAGTAAACTCACTGTCTCTAAAGTTGCTTATATCAATGTCACCTTTAAAATATTGTTATCAAATTTCTGCTTCTGGCTATAACAGAATAACTATATTCTATTCTTCTGCCTACTCTAAGCAAGTAAGGTGGTAGAAAAATTTATGACCCATCAATTTTTGGACATTAGATAACAACACAGGCATGCAATAATTGCAAGTGGGTAAACCATCGAAGTGAGTCATATTATTTCCCTTACTTTCTGCCTATAAATAATTACAAGGCCACAATTTGTGAAGGGAAATCTCAAGCAGAGATGATGCATAGAAGAAACAAAGATGAGTGTTCAGGGAGGCTGAGTGTCTGGTATTTATATAGTAGAACCCTGGAAAGGTGGGAAATAAGCAGAATAAGAGCTTAATAAATGTGAACAGCTGTCTCTTAAGTTTTTAATACTAAACCGACGTGGATAGTATACAACCTAACAAGTCCAGAAAAACAGCATTTACCATGGAGCTCTAAGACAAAAAATTATCAGAGATAAATAAAAAGAGACCTATAAATGAGAGAAATTATGAAGTTTTCAAACAAGGCACTAAAGCTGACATTATAAATATGCTAAAGGTTTAAAGGAAAACAAGAAGATAAAGAATAAATAAATGAATACTCCAAAAGAGGATAAAATGGAGCCTATAGTGATGAAAACTATTATACTTCACATAAAGTATTCACTGGTTGGCCATACATGACTTGGAATACAGAGTGAGAAAAACTATCCAAACTGAAGCAAAGAAGAAAATGTGGAAAAAGTAGAGTTCCTCAGCCACCAATGAAACAAATTCAAAGGTTTTAACTTTAAGTAATTTGTTTCTGATATAAAGAGAGGATGAGAATTAATGCATGAAAATTTTCTAACTTTGATGGAAAGCTTTAAAAGCAGGTTTGGATGAAGGATGGTGAGAATTGTTGCTAATTTCAGAAACTAAGGACACATTGGAACAAAAAATTTTAACTGCTGATAGAAACAAACAAAAAGACCTTTTTAGACAATCAAAATTAGAGAGAACTTAACACAGTAGACATGTACTACAAAAAATATTAAAGGAAGTTGTTCAGATTGAAGGAAAAAAAAATACCCCAAGTAAGCTTGGACCTACAAAATGAAGAACAGCAAAATGGTGAAGAAACTCTATCTATGATAACATAACCCCTTTAACTAATAATTACTGCCTATTGATACACCTGTATTACATTAGTAATGCATAGTTCTTTATAGTTTAGAATATATATGATGTGGAAAATTATTCCATCAATAATTAATTATTTAATCTAATAATTTATTTCATTAATTAAGTTAGTGATTAATTCAATTATTACATCATTATTAATTCAAAGTGCTTAACACTAATTGCCTTACTTATTTTTAGATTCAGAATGCGATCAGGCTGCATCTTTGAAAATGAATACTGTTTTCCAAACAGAAATATATGTCATTACATATGCTATTTTCTCCAAAGAATTTCAGTAGATTTTATAATGTATTCTCCACTCCAGAATTATTTGGCAAGAGAAGTTAAACTCACAGTCATCTGCATTTCCTTCTTTTGTGTAAGATAACAATAAATGCAATTTACTTTGAAAAGAGCTATATTAAACTACGTAGAAGATTTTATTATTCTTATACCTCTTGTTGCTATTAACAATCAGATATCCATAACAAGAAATAGAATTAAGAGAAATATAATTTGAAAAATAATGTATTTATTGATGTATTTTTACAGTCATTTGATTCAACAAGGATTTAAATCTTGTCACAGCAATTCCCATGTTAAAATAGGGGTAGGGTACATGACATTTGATGGTATTTCATTTGAAATATGTAGTCAAATCATTATAACTAAAAAGTAAATGGTAAATGTATAATTTTCACTGTTATTAAGGGTAGTTTAAATAGATAGTTTCTATTTAGCCCTTCATGGGTGCTTTTACCTTAGTGGAGTTGAGAGGAACTTGTGAAGGAGTAGATAGTAAAGTATGACTGGCCTTTAGAATTCCATGTCTAAAAATTTAAATATTTTACTCATTCTTTTCTGGCTTCTAATATTATTGAGAAAAAAAGACTTATGCTTTTAACATTATCATTCTTCACTTATAAGTAATCTGTCTTCTCTTTGAGACTGTACTTAATGTTTTGCAGTCACTAATATCTGTCTAGCCTTGCTTGATTCACTGTGATTCCTAAACAGATCATAGTACTCCTAAATTATTGAATGCTTATTTAAAATATATTTTGATAGTGTTTTTTAAATGTTTTTTTATTGTTAAGTATAACATATGTACAGAGAAAAGAAAGAACAAGTAATGATTTTCAAAGTACACTTCAACAAGTAGTTAAGGGTTACCACTCTACTATTTCAGATTTTTCCTTCTAGCTGCTCTTTCCTAGCTTTTTAGTAGTAATTTATTCTACAAATATCTGTAGAATATGTCAGGTACCACATAGATTTGGTGAAAGCAAAGACTACGTTAAGTCCAATGTATGAACCTGTACGCTAGTAAGGCAGGATGGGTAGAGGCAATATCACTCTCTCTTTTTTTTTCTTTCCCTTGGCCAGAAAGTAGAGTTTCTTCCTTCCTTTCTCCCTCCCTCCCTCCTTTCCTTTCTTCCTTCTCTCTCTTTCTTTCTTTCTTCCTCCCCACCTCTCTCTCTCTTTCATTCTTTCTCTCTCTCTCTCTCTCGTTCTTTCTTTCTTCCTCTCTCACTCTCTCCTTCCTTCTACCTTCCTTCTTTCCTTCCTTCTTTCTTTCACTAAGCTGTACAATAGATTCTAATTTACAGCATATTTCACAGGCAGGTTCTTCTTTTGGCACTCTTAAGAACACATTTATTTCCTGTTCCTGGTTTAGCATTAAAATCCAATTCTGTACTTTGAAATGTCCATATTTGTGGTTTGTTTGCTGCAATTTATCTCAATGACAATATAGCATAAATTTATATCAGTTTGTATAGCATCAATTTAAGTGACTCCTTCTTTCTTTTTTCTACTATCAGCTTCACTTTCCTTCCTTAACCTCATCATACTTTTTTATGTCTTAACATTATATTTCATCCTGTATTTCAACATAGTTAAGGTAGAGGGAAGGTACACCCATGCTTGTCCAGTCTGATAACTTGCTGAAGCTGGAATTCTAACTACTATTGTGTTTTACACTGATTAATGCATATTCTGTCTTCATATGATAGTTACATGGAAAACTGAACCATTCTGAGGAATCCTTCATTCCTGTGTCACACTGCAAGGCACAGAGTGGTACCTTCTGGTCTCTTCCTTCCTTCTCTACTGGGTTCCATTTCAACGTCTTGCTTCCTGTTGCTTTCTCACTCTGTTTGAACTTTCATTCTCTTATAAAGGACCCCATTAATGGGACTAAGATTCATCCTGGTTGAGGTGGAACACACCTTAACGAAATAACCTCACTGAAAGGTCCTACTTAAAATGGGTCCATAATTACATGTTTTGCTGGGTGCATATAGCCTCAAATTACCGCAGGTGGTGAAAACTATGTTTCCTAACATACTAAAATGTGTTTAAAGAGTCCAAAATCTGATTTGCCGAAATTTCTGTGTAAGACTTATATATATATCTTGGCTTTATTGCATCAATTTGGATATTGTGTTTTAGACTCTTCTGTCAACACTAAATAAACCCTCTGATTTCATTTATCTAATTCTATTCTTATTTAATCCAGATTTATTTCTTTTGTAGAAATTTTTCATTTGGACAAGCTATCTTTTCCTTTGGATCTAATTTTTTATTGTTAACAATCACAATTGGTGTCGATGATTATATTGGGCATAAAATAGGGTAAAATAATCATGGCTTTTAAAAGTATCAAACATAGCTAAGAAATTACAGTCATTTTTACGAAAAATGAATTGAATATTGTTTTAGTTAAAAACCAATATTTCTAAACTGTTTCAACCTTTTACAAAGAATATCTGTCAGCACTCCTTATTTTTCTTCATTTTTTAGCAACTAAAATATCTTTTATGGCCAGATTATTGAACAATATTAATTTTCATTAGGTTTTCTTGATGTCTATAAATTCAAATCACAAAATGTTTCTTCTAATCCATTAATTATATATAGCAAATCTTATAAAGTGCATATGATGATGTTAATAACATTTTCTAACGCAATTACTATATAATATGCAGAAGTCCTAGAATTGCATCATATAATCCATCATATAATTGTACCAAAAAGTCAATCTTGGCTTTTCTTAATAAACCTAATTGCTGTGCTTTCTTTCATATCAGCTGTTATACTTTTATGTCTCCTATTCTAAAATTCCAGAACATGATAAATTACATTCTAAATTTTCATATGTATGCATGTATATGATTATGACTGACGTATCATGTGATTAAAATCTTAGTATTGAATAAAAGCAAACATTGTTTTAATTTGTACTTTTTTCTCTTTATGGGAATGTCATCTGAAGAGGACTGTGAGAAACACTTCTTTTTTTTGCTAAGTAGTCATAATTTAGACTGATCCCTGGAGTCTCAGCAAATTTAGAAACAGTTTCATACAGGCCTTCAATATAACCCATCAGAGTTAAACATACTCACGTTGTATTGTTTCTCATCTAAATAATGAAAATTTAATTTATACCATCATCTCAGGTTCTTATAATTTTTGACAAGAAATAAGATGGCAGAATATAATTATAAAATATACTCTGAGGCATTTGGTTGTGTGTTTTAACCTTTTTAGTATTCTGAATTTCAACAGATGGTCACTGTAACTTTTTTCAACAGGGCCTTGAGTTTTTAAATAGTTGAGAAATGTCCATCCCATCAAATTTAGAGTCCTGAAAAGGTCAAATTAGTATATTACATGGCAGCTATTCTCAGAATGTTTTAAACATTAGCAATCTGACAGCTTATTCTTTTGATACAATGTAGGACAATTTCCCACATGAGAAAGCTTTTAGCAGGGAAGAAATACACAAGTCATTTGACAATTTTCATTACAACCTTTACCAACACGCAAATCATGAAATGAGAAATCACACATTGTAATATTGTCTATCACTAAAAACATTCTAGGGATGGAAAATTTCACTCAAAGTTTTATATTCAGAAATTCTAAACACTTCCTTATCTTTATATTTATTATTTTATATTGTTCAAGATGTGTGTATTCAGTAAGACTTTTTTAATTTAAGTTGAAATGTTACATTAAATTGAATCATATTTTCGATATGTTTCAGATTATTACATGTGTTAATTTTATCCGTATTATTCTGTAACTTTCCTTCAAATATTATATTTATAAGTGATAGTTTTCACTAATTCAAAATCTTGTCATATCTTGGATCTATATTTTCCTTTCATGTAACAGTGTGCTATAATATAATTATTTTCTCATGACACTACTTTCAATCATTGCTATAGTGCTTGTGAACTACAGCAACCAAAATAAGGTAAAATTCTGCTCATATATTAACAAAACACACTGTCAGGTGTGACCCATAAAAAGTGGAATGTAAATACTTTGGGGAAGAATGTCGAAGTATGTCTTGATGCTTATTCTTTAGTTTGAGCACTGTTGGGGATTGAATTATGTTTCCCACAAAAGATATGTTCAAGTCTTAATTTAAACATAATCTGTCAATCTGTTACTGTGGGTTTCAACCCATTTGTAAATAGGTCTTTTGAAGATGCTAATATTAGTTAAGGTATGGGCTTACTGATAAATATAATTTTTGAAATTCCTATTAAGATGAAGCCAAGATGAATCAGGGTAGACCTTAACCCATACGACTGCAGGCTTTCCCAAGAGAGGAAATCTGGACATGGTCAGTAGAAACCCGATGTCAGAAGAAGCTAGACAGAAGAGAACATTCACCATGTGGCTGATGGAGGGCTGGCATCACAAGAATTCTACAGAATCTGGGAGAAAGCATGGTATTGCTGACATATTGATTTGGGGCTTCTGGTTGTGTAATTAATCCATTGTGTGAAATTGTAGCACTCTGGTAAACTAAGACACATACCATGAATAGACATAGTAGCAGCACTTAACTCATGAGTTTGGGTTGGATTGTATTAGTCTAGTAAGTGTAAGCTAAGCAAAATTGATATATTGTCGACACTTTATGTGGTATCCAAGAAAGAACAGATAGTCTAATGGGCATTTTCAAGTTATTCATTTCTCCTTTCCACTTAAACAAGCTTTTATGGCTTAAGATGAAAAATAATCCAAAACAAATAAGGTTTCTGGTTATTTGCATTGGTGTCTCCAATATTTGCTGGAAATTTTGGTTAAATTTGAAATATTATAAATGAAAAATAAAAAGCTAAAGTAAAATATTTTATTGGCATATATAAGATGTATAAGAATAACTAAAATAGAATATTCCAAAATCAGTGTGTACAAGAAGTGATGGCAGAGATGGGAGAGTGATGATGATTTTATTTGTGGGAATGATGTCAGAGAGGACTTCAGAATTGTTGGAGAAACTTTAAGGAAGAGTTGGTATTTTCCAAAAGACTAGGGGTAAATGAGTACTCTGGTATATGGGAAAAGCTCACAAAAAGCTAATGAGATTTGGTCATGTGTGTATAGCCTCTTATTTTTGCAGAAGCAAGGACAAAGGAGGTGAGATTGAGGAATTAAAGGGGTGTGCTTTTTGTTCAGGGCTTTGGAATCAGCATGTGAACAAAGCATTGTATGATTTTAAATTGCAGTCTATTATCAGACTAGTAGTAGCATGATGAAAAAATAATTTTGGAAGCAATGGGAAGAAGGGAATATGGAAGGAAGAACTTAGACAAGTTGAAGATTTTGGAAAGTCAGGTGGGAAAATAAAACCATGTAACAAGTAAAAGAGAAGCTGATGATGAGTTACGAGACAAGTCCAATTTTTCCACTTAAAAATTTTGGAATCCCATTATAATAAAAAACTATGAAGTTATTAATATAAAGTTAGGATTAAATTAAATATTTATTTAAAATTAGAAAATAAATCACATTTTATCAATTTTTAAATGTTTAGAAATACCAAAAATATAAATGTAATTCAGTAATTAGCAAAATGAACTGACAAAGCATCTTTACTTTTAATTTTCCTTCATTCAAATCTTCTTATTGGATACTCTATATATCTGTGATTTTTAAATTTCATTTTTTGTAGCAGGAAGAGGGGGTTAATTCAACCTTTCCTCTAGCATGGCTGATCAAATTTTGTTTTAGCAAGTAGTAGTTATTATTGTTATTATTATTACTGGTATCTTATTGTTAACTGTGATATTTAATTTAATGTGTCACCTTGACTAGGTTATAGTGTCCAGTTGTTTGTTCAAACCCTGGCCTTGTGGCTGGATGAACTTTAGAGATGGGATTAGCATTTGCAAACAATTGACTAAGTACTGTCAGTGATGTGGGTGAACCTTGAAAGCAAGGATTTAGTTAAAAAAGTATGAATTGAGCACTGCAGGAATCTGAAGGAATTATGCGTGGAGACTATACCCTCAATTTATTCCAGGCATTTTCTACAGACTCACACTAAAGACTTCAATATCAATCCTCCAGAAATTTCCTGTCTCTGAGCTACCATTTAGAATTCAGACTTGCCAGCCCTTGCAACTTTATAAGTCAATTCCCTATAAGTCTCTTCTTTAGATTTATATATTATATTTATATTTGTTTATAGTTGTATACATATATCATTTTGGTTTTATTTTTCTTTAGAAACCAGACTATTACAGTAATATCATGGATATTTTTTAAATTGTTAAACTTTTATCAGACTTTTTTTACATGTGCTGTAAGATGATAGGGTGTTAGGGCATTTATTGGCACCTAACTAGTCTTAAATATTCTATGAATTGAGGATACTGATGAAAAGTGTTATGGACTGAATTGCATCCCCTTAAAAGATATGTTCAAGTTCAAATCCCCATTGCCATGAATGTGGCCATATTTGGAAATAGGAACTTGAATATATCTTCAGTTACAATGAGTTCATACTGAAGAAGGGTGGGCTCTTAATCCAGTATATTTGATGCTGTCCGAAGAAGAGGATTTTGGACACAGTTGCAAACATATCGGAGAAAGCCTATGATAACTGATGCTGAAATACACCATGATTTCTGGCTAGCCACTGTCACAAGCTGGGAAAGAGGAATGGAAAGATGGTTTCCTACAGATTTTGGAGAAAGTATGGACCTGCCCACAATTTGATTTTGAACTTCTATCCTCTAGAACTGAGAGACAATAAATTTCTGTTGTAGTAAGCCACCCAATGTGTGTTACTTTGTTACAACAGCCCAAGGAAATAAGACAGCTTTTCATCTTGGGAAGTGGTGCACTTCTACAACAACTTAGATTGTCTTGACGATAGTATTCATAGAGGCATGAAAATTAAAGGAGGCTGTGATGAAATCTCAAAAAAAAAAAGTGAAAATGATAAGTATGTTATTGGAAACTGGAAGAAAGGCAATCTTTACAAAGTAGCAGAGAGCATAGCTGAATTATGTTGTACTGCTGTATAGCTATTAGAATAGGTTCGTGATGAAATTCTAGTTTAAGGGATTTCCAAGAAAATTATGGAAAGTGTTTTCTGGTTTCTCTTTGCTGCTTATAAGTGAGAAGAAAGAGGTAAGCTGACGAATGAACTGTTAGGCACAAAGAAACCAATACTTGTTGGTTTGGGAAAATCTCACCTATTCAAATAGCATGCTTTGGAAATAAAGAAAAGGGTGTAAGTGGACAACTGTTTATTTAAAAGATTAGGAGTGTAACTATCTCAGAAGAAGACAGGAATAGAAATTCACTTATCTGACCAAGATTTGTAGGGGTTTTTTTCTTTACCAGGACAGCTATAACAAATTACACAGATGGCTTTACTTAAATAATAGGGTTTTATTATCTCACACTTTTAAGGTCATAAATTCAAAATCACGGTGTCTGTAGGCCATCCTTTCTCTGATGCTGTTGGTGGCTTGTCAATGATCAATAACTCAATCTTTGTCTCTAGCCCATGGCCATCTATCTCCTTCCACTTCCTACTATGCTTGGGTTTAAATTTTTGTCTATTTATAAGGGCTCCAGTGATATTGCATTATGAGCAACCCTGATTAACTTTGATCTCATCTTAATAGAATTTTCAAAGTTTTTCTCTATGTAAGTATTCACATTCACATGACCAGGGGTTAGGACTTGAACATACCTTTGAAGGAAAACTGAGTCAGTCTAGAGCTGTCAAAACTACTGTCATGATTAGTTTCTTAGGCCAACTTGGCTAATTTATGGGGTCCTGTTGTTTGGTGAAGAATTAAACTGTTTGTTAACTGTGAGGATATTTTGCATATGTGATTTGCATCTTTAATCATTTGACTGCATCAACACAAAGAAAGAGATTACCATCACCCATTGGAGATGTTGAAAACTAGAATAGATACTTCAACGGGTCAATAAAATTTTTACCTCTATTTCAGCATTGGCTTTTGTCAGAATTTCCAGTCAAACCTGCTACTTCTGGGAATTCAGACCAAGAACATCAACTTTACTTTAATCAGAATTTTAAGCTTGTGGCCTGTGTCTTACTCTATGGAGTTCAGACTTGCCATATCCATGGTTGTATGAGTCAATTCCTTATGTTAAATCTCTGGATATAATACGTGTGCATGTGTGCATTTTTGTGTATGTACATATTTCATGTTTGTTCTCTGGTTCTGGATCTCTGACTAATACAACCATCTTCACTGATAGATTGAACCCATGTGAATTTCTTGGGCTACTGATGTGGTATTTAATTTAAGCATTTGTATCAGTAGGAACACAGCCAGACTGTGAGATAGAGACAGGATTAACTGAAGGAAGAGTGATACCAAAAGCAGAGTCATGTGTGTAAAACTTTAGAACAAAGAAACTTCATCAGGTTATGAGGGTGGATGCATTCTCTGCCATCATGTTTGGAAAGAGTGGGGCTACAACCTGGTATTCTACCAGCCTACGGAAGCCACCCCTGGGGCTCAGATATCAAAGCCTCAAGACATAGAAGATTGCTCCCAGGCTTTTAAATGTAATAGAATTTTCCCTGATAAATTTCAGTCTTGCTTGGGACATGTGACCCCATTTATCCTTCAATTTCTTCCTTTTGGAATAGGAATATTTATCCTATGCTTTTCCTGAAATTTTATTTTGGAAGCAGATAACCTGTTTTCTATGTCTGCTAGGTCTAACCAAGAAAGAATATTGTTGCCCAGAAATGGACGGTACCCATCATGGCTCAGATGAGATTTTGGGCTTAAAATTGTCACTGAATAGTTTAAGGCTTTTGCAATATTGAGATATGATGAATAATTTTGAACATGCGCAGCATGGCTTTGCCAATTCCTTGATTTTGGACTTTTAGGCTCCAGAGCAGTGAAAGAACAATTTTTTTTGCTGTTTTAAGGCTTCTAGCTTGTAGTTATGTTATGATAGCGCTAGAAAATAAGATAATAGTCTAGCATAACTTCCAGGAATTAGGGAGAACATGTAAGTGAAGAGCATTGCCTTCTATACTAGGGCACACATTTGAAAAACACTTAAGTTCTCAAAATGATTTAAACACTTCCAGAATGAAAAATTAGTAAAACAATAGTGTGAACACAAAGGGACATGGTATAATCACAACATCAAATTATTGGCGTATTCCACATCGAATTTCCTTTGTTCCCATATTTTCTATGGTGTTAAAACTCATTTCCTATAATCTGTACCAAATTTCTTGAGATATATTTTCCCATATTTTAAAAGTTGGAATTAAATTATTCCCACTTCTATTCTGTGATATCTTCTTGAACTTCACAATTTTCTATTTCTTTAACCAACAACAGAAACATGGTTAAAGATAAATGAAGCCAGGGCTTATTGGTTTGTTCATTTGTTTTAAACTACATGAAGCATCAGTAGAAAATAAGCTAGATAGATTAAGTTTGTGCGACTATGAATGTGTGTGCTTATGTATGTTGTCTGTTGTTAGGTTTCAAAGGCAATGAAAGTCTATTTTCACTGGTATATTGGAGTATTTTAGTCAAATCTTTGCAGTAAGATTTTTCTGAATGTTTTCGGTTGGTCACGTTTTCAACTACTGTGATAGATTATTGTTTATTTTGAAATTTATTTATTTATTTACTTAAATAGTTTATTAAGCCATAATTTATATACCATAAATTCACTTACTTTATGTAAACAATTCATTAAATGTTTTACAATACTTGCCGAGTAGTACAACCACTAAAATGTTTCTTTCTATAAAAATAAGATTGTTCTGTCTACATGCGGAAGGAAATCTAGATATTTTCTCAGGTCTCTATTTTATGTTTTAACACCACAGACATTCCCTTGGTATATTTTATTTTTGGTTTGTTTTTGTTTGCTTTGCTCTATGTGAATATATTCAGATTTAGATTTTTTTTTTTTTAGTTGAAAAATTGCCATCTCGTTTGAATGTGAATTTTATTTTTGGAGCATTTTCCTTACAAGACTCATTTGCCTATGATATGTCAAAAGTACACAATATTTACTTCTTTCTACTCCAAAATATTAAATAATGTGAGATTTGGCTAGAAGTCGCTGTCAGCAACATCAAAGAAATTTTCTTCTCTATGCTGTACATAATACTTCCATGAATGTGAAATCGTGTATGAGAATCACCATTAAAAAAAGCATTAAAGTAGATAATCTACTGCAGAATCTCATCCCATCACTTTGTCAAGAACAACGTTATTGGTAAGATGGTGCATTAATGCTAACTTTTGAGTATATCCTGCTGTTAGAGAACATATATAAATTGTCATGCTTGATTCTATCTGTGTGAGTGAGAATTATTTTGGTCTTTAAGTTAAATTTAAAAATACATGATGGGGGTGGAAGTGTGGTTCAGTGGTAGAATTCTTGCTTGCCATATGGGAGACCTGGGTATGATTCCCAGCTCATGTTTGCACTTCCTCCCCAAAACGATTTAACGTATTGTGCTGCAATAATGCAATAAGCACATGGAGAAAGAATGAAAAGTGACCCCCACCATATAGCATACAATTATGCACTTCCCCAACAGTTCAACAAATGGTGCTGCAATGATGGGATAGTCACATGGAAAATGAATGACATGTGACCCCCACCATATAGCATGCAAAAATACATGTATATGAATTATTGAACGTATAATAAGTGCTCTATATATTTTTACGGAAAGTCTCTGATAATGCTTAAGCCTTTTCCACCCAATTTTCTAAATTATGCTTTATGAAACCACAAAATCTGATGCAAAATTTTATCAGTAAATGAGGCAGGTCATATTAATCAAGGGTTTTCCTGACCGCAAGAAGCAAAGAGCATATGATTTATTAAACAGAAGATGAGATGTTTAAAAAGAATGTAAGGCACATTTTATAGTAGTTCCTTCTCATTCTTTTCATCTATAAATATCAGACCCAAGCCCCACCATTCCTTGAAAACTTTAATTACTTATTGATTAAGAGTCTGTCTAATTCTACTCTCAACATAATTCTTTGTGGGTTTAATATCTATACAGGCAATATCTCCATATTTTGTCTTTTTCATTTCCTTGATATAATTCCTTGAATCTTGATGTTTCCAACAGACCTCATCCAGACCTCATCCACCTGTTTTCATGGTGATGTTCTAGACATTATTCTTAACAACTTTACTCCAATATCTCATATTCAAGAATCTATTCATTCCTCCAATTTCAAAATTCTTGAGTGACAGCAGGCTTCACTCATTCCTTACTGATCTTGTCAGTCTTATGGATTCAAATGCCATCAATATGCTGATACCTTCAGTTTTTTAATTTTACCCTTGGACTTCTCAGTTAACCTCAAAAAAAATTCTCCTGAATCCAAGACCACCTACAAGAAAATACCAAAAGATGATCAAAGACACCTGAAATCTGTATGTAAAGCACAAAGCTTTTTCAAAAAATCTTTCTTCTACAGCCAAGCCTGACCCCTTGCGGTCTACCCCATTTTAGTAAATAAGTACTCTTTCTATTTTTCTAGTGGGGAAAAAGTGCTTATTACTAATACTGTTTCTTTTGTCTCATCTTGACTTATAACCTATGGCAAACTTTGTAGATTACAAGCTCTGTGGTTCAGATTCTCACCATCTTAGCCAATTTTGTTGCTGCCTCCAAGCTACCAAGTTTTATTGCCCATATTCACATGGTGGCTTCCTAACTCGTCTCTACTTCAGCATTTGCCCTTGTTAAACTATTCTCAACCTAGAGTCAATCATCTATAAATCAATTCAGGTCATGACATATGAACGGTTTTTAATCTAACAGAAAGTATAACCATTTCTCTTATAGTGGGGATAGAATGCTCTGAATGTTCCTACCCCATTGACTCTCTATTCAATCCTCTAAGTGCTCTTCATATTGCCTGAGGCATTGGTCTCCCTGTTATACCTTGAATATATCCAAACATCTCTTGCCCCAATCACCTTACTAATTCTATTTCTCTGCCAGAAATACCTACTCTCACTTCCTTCTAATCTCTTCTGAAATGCCAGTTAATAAAGTCAGATAAACTGCCTATTAAAATAATTATTATCCATCCAGCTGTCAACTTATTGAGTTGATAGTGTGGTTCACTATCAACTTATTATTTTATATAATCACTATCACAGTGGGTGAAACATACATTTTTTAATTTTATCTTTTCTGACAATTAAGTTCCATGAGGGGAACAAACTTTCTGTGCACTCAGTACATAGTAGTTTCTCAATAATTCATAAAAAAATTAGTTTTATCATTATCTTATACACATAGGGCATTTAAATTCTAACTGGTAAGCATTCATTCCATAAGTGTGTTTGCTACACATTTATTATTTCCCATTATATCCCAGGCATCATTTGAGATACCAGGGTAAAATGTTGAACAACATTCCTGCATTAATCTTATTTCTAAATCATAGAAATCTTATTTCTAAATCATAAAAGAACCAAAGAAAAAAGAAATGATAGACTTTCCAATATTGATTAGATAAGCAAGATGTTTATCAAATGAAAGGGCCATATGAGACTTGTTTTTCAGCTTAGACATCTATGAGGATATGATAATTAAGCTAAGAACTACACAACCAGAAAGTATTTCATAAAGAGAAGTAATAATGAAAGCGAGTAATCTGAAGCAGAAATTCCCTAAGTATTGAAGATCTCAGTACTAAGATAGTCCCCCAAATTTACTAAGCATCCAACAAACCTCAATCCTCAGAGTAGTTTTGTTTCTGTATTTAGGATCAGAACATGAAGTATAATTATTGCAATATGACTAGAAGAAGATATGTAGAGGAGATTCAATACTACATTGGTATCAAGAAGTAAGCACAATGCAAAGACTATGTATAAGCATGCTATGTAACAGTATTTGACATTTTCTTTAGATAATGAACAAGCTATTCTAGAATTTCCACCTTCTTTTCATGTAACAGTGTAGGTACAAGTAAATTGAACAGGCTGTGTAGGTGAACTTGCAAGGTCATCAAATGATATGGTTACTTTTCTCTGTTGTTTTGTCATCTTCTAGAGTATGTACAACATTTATATGTTCAAAGCTTGGATATTAGTGGAAACAAATCTGTATCATTTAAAATACATGACCTATAAGCTAGACAAGCTTATTTTGTTTCACATCTCATTTATCAGAATTTCATCACATGACCAAGCTTGCTGCAAGAGAGTTCATGATATTGAATCTGTTTCTGGGTGACCATAGGCAAAGCTAAAATCAGGGGAGTTGTTTTCTCAATATTTGAATGTAGAATATGTGCTGTAAGACAATAACTGGTATCTAACAGACCATGAAATGAACAGTATTGCCACGATATAGAAAATTCCAGCAGTGCGAAAAAAATTCCCATATGACTTCTAAAGTAAATTCCCTCCTCCCATCTTCTTAACAATGGCAATTGATATTCCCTCTATGACTTCATACAAATGAAATCATAGCATTTACACTTTTGTATCTAACTTCTATCACAGATCATAATTATGCTTGAGATTTACCCATACTTTTGAATAATTCAAGAATAACATCTTTTAAATTGCTAGATACTTTTACATTGACTGGAAATTTGTCAATTTGTTTATCAACTAGTTGACGCACATTAAGGACATTTCTAGTTTTGCCTGCTTTGGTTAAAGCTGCTAAAATCATGCATATATAAGTCTCAGTATACAATACATTTTCATTATATTTGGTAAATATCTAGGAATGGAATTGGTAGGTCATAGGAAAGTTATGGAACTACTTTCTAAAACTGTACCATTTTCCAGTTTCAGCAACAACGCATGATAGCTTTAGATGTTCCACATACTTTGCAACATTTGGTGTTGTCTGTCTTCTTAATTGTTGCCATGCTAATGGGTTTTCTCTGGCATTACATAGTGATTTTAATCTGCATTGCTGTCATGTATAGCAGTTGATGGTTCATTCTCCATTTTTATATGTTCATTGTAGAAATAGCTGTTGAAATAATTTGCTGATTTTGTAAAAGTTAGTTGTTTGTTCACTTACTATTGAATTGTAAGATCTTTTTATGTATTCTGAATAAAAATCCTTTATCAAATATTTGTTTTTCTATTATTTTCTTCAAATGTGTAACTTGCCTTTGCATTTATTTGTAAATTTCTTTTGGGGGAAAAAGTGTTCAATTTTGATAAAATCCAAATTATCAATATATGCTTTATTACTTTGTGCTTTTTGTGTCCTATTTAAGAAATATTTGCCTAACAGAGTTCACCAATATTTTCTTCTACACATTTTGCATTCTTATCTCTTACATTTAGGCATATGACCAATTAAATTTCATTTTTTGTGTGAGGTTAGTGTCAATACTAATAACTGTGCATTTGGCTAACCATTTGTTTCAAAAAATTTGTTGAAAATAAAATCATTCCCTCAAGGTACTTTGGCTGAAAATGGATTCACCACATATGTGTGGATCTATTTCTAAATATTTATTTTATTACGATAGTCTGCATTTCTAACATTCTGTCAATAGCACATAGTGAAAGATCATTCTTATTCAATACTACTAAAAATTTAAAATATATGTATAGAGTTACAGATTCTACAAAAAGCCTATGAATAGCCACACAATGGGAATTAAGCTGGCTAAATACACCTTGATTCCAACATCCGCTCCTTGTCTCCATTGCATTCACTCAATGCCCCTGTATGACAATTTTTATAGAGTAAATTATGTGAACATTTTACATTCTGTTTCAATTGAATTTACACTCTTCGAGGCACCAGCAGCATATTGGAAACAAGGTATTTATTCTTCCTGTCTCCCTTTCTGCTCTGTGCCAGTGCCAAAAGAAGCTACATTCCTCTGCCATCCTTTAGAAAAATTTTCCTGTGCATTTCTAGAAATTTTGGGGCCCATGTAATTTCATCCCCTCCTCTTGCTTTTTTAGGTACATGGTGATAATGACTTCCACCATTGCTATTTCATGGGTGCTTCAACATCTATTGCTGTTTCTTTTAATTCCCTCTTACATTTATGCACAGTCCTTTGGCCTACACAATCTCTTTCCCAGGGGATCACAGACTGACATAGTTGGAGAGCCAACAAAGTACAGATAGATCCTGTTTAACTTTACCAGGTTCAAGAAACTTGGCTTGGATAGGAACATAAACTAGTTCTAGAGTTCAATACCCGAAAGGAGGATTCTAAATAACATGATATTGTTCACTTGACTTCCAACCCACTGCCTGAAGGCAAGAATTCAGTCATTCATCATTAATGTGTCCCAGAGCTGAGGTGCCAAACTTCAGTAGGTTCTGCTCACCAGTGAAAATTCCATAAAACTAAGGTATCTTTTTGACTCCTTTTATTACTTTTGGAGTGGAAAATTTTCAAAAATGACAAAATCCAGGTGTGATCTCCTTTGTACTGATTTGAGATGCAAAAAAGAAAAGTTTTTTACAGTCTATTGATGGAGATATAAGACATCAATTCCCAAAACCATCAGGATTCTTGAATTATGAGGTTTTAAGGAGGCAATGTGTATATAGTCTCTAAATTAAGAAATGAATGTGACTTTAACACATTTAATAAAAACAAATGACAAGGTCAGCAATTTATATATCTAAAACTAAATTAATCCAAATTCCTCTCTTTGAAAACTCTTAATGGATAAAATAGAGCAAAAATTTATTCAATGTTTGTTAAGCTAAACCCTCCAATGAAATAATTGATCCTTAGCAAACATTCCAAGGAACTCTCTCCACCCATAACTTACAAGAGGCCCCTTGAAAAACCAAACCTACCCTCCCACCCTACCCCCCACCCCTTCGTTCAGCAGTCCCATGATTGTCCTTGCATCTGCCCTCCAGCAGCTGCGTTCTTGTGATAGCTCTCCTTATCCAAGATCCCCCTTCTGGTATTTATAACCTTGGCAGCTTTAAGCTTGCAATAACTCCCAATTTAGCTTACCAATTTCTTGCTCCTTAGCTAGACAATAAAAATTTATGACTTCCCTTTCCTAATCCCCACCATCCATCTTAGGTAATTGTGCTCCTTCTGCTCAGGGCTGTCACCATTTTAGGCATCAGTCTGCCTGTGCATAGCCTCACAATAAACTTCTTAAATTGAGTTGTGGTTTCTTCTCTTTTCCTCCCTCCCAAGTTGAGAAACCAATCAAAGTAGAGTTGTTCTTAGAAAAGAGAAAGGAAAATGTTCAGTGAAAACCAGAGGTGAGTAACAAATTATGGATAGCTTGAGGTGAAAGATAGTGATTTTCAACAATATTAAGTAGTTTCAACTGTCAGCTAACATTTTTGCATCTATATTCATAAAATATTTTATATACTATTTTCTAATGTATTCTTATCCATTTTTTGTATAAAACATGCACTCATCCTGCATATAATTATTTCTGTGTCTTAAAGATTTATTGCAATTCACTTGTGAAATTATCTTCATTTTGTTGGTAATTTTTGCTATTAAATATACTTATTTAGTAGTGATTGGTCGATTTATTGTCTTTGAGTAAATACTATAATTATTTATTTTATAAATTACATATTTAATGTGAAATTTTAAAATACTGTTACTGTTTTGGGGGGATTGAATCATGTTCCCTACAGAAGGTATGTTGATGTCCCAATCCCTGGTCTTCTGGGTGTGAAACCATTTGTAAATAGGATCTTTGAAGATGTAATTAGTTAAGGAGGCCAAAACTGAATGAGAATGGGCCTTAATCCTATATAGCTAACTTCTTTATAAGCAAAGGAAATTGAAAAAAATAGAGAAGGTAAATGTAGCAGCCACAAGCTGGAAGGAACAGAACTCAGAAGGAAAAAAGATACTGCCTGGTTCATTGCCGTGTTAGAGAAAAGTTGAGGAATCCCAAAGATTGTGAGAAATCAGAGAGGAAGCAAGCTTTCTAGCTTTTGAAACTGTGAGCCAATCAATGACTGTTGTTAAGCCAATCCATTATTTGATATTTGCTTTAGCAACTGGGAAACTAAAACACTAATGATAATATTTATTTATACATGCCATTTTCCTTTTTGTGTTTTCTTGATCAGTCTTGCCGATATGTCAACTTTTTGCTTATTTGTTTAAAACTTTCAAGATTTTTGGATGTGGTTGAAAACCTCAATTATCCAAGTTCCTGTTGCACTTATATCTGCTGTCCTATTGATTAGTTTTCCTTTTTTTTTAATTTGGTTTAGTATATTTTTTCAAAGTGTGGATTTAGTTAATGTTCAGTCTTTTTTTCTTATTATGTATGTAAAATGTGTGGCACAGACTGATAGCTGTTTAAAATATTTTGTGATTCCTTCAGCTTGTGATCAAAGGGTAAATCTATATTTCAAAGTGAGACATCATCTGTTTTACTTTGTTAGGTTGCTGAAAGCAGGTGCCATGACATGGCATATACTTAACAATGAAGATTTATTAACATAAAGTTTGGAGGTTGAGAAAAATGTCCACATCAAGACATCGTGAAAGTGATGCTTTCTTCCCGAAGAGTGGCTGAGGGCAATCCTTGGCTCCTCTGCCAAAGGCAAGGCACATGGCAGCATATGCTGCTCTCTTCTCTTCCGCGTTTCATTGACTTCAGCTTCTTGTTTCCTTGACTTTCTCTCTTTGTCTGAATTTTATTCTCTTATAAAGGACTCCAGTAATGGGGTTAATACCCATCCTGAATAAGGTGGGGCATGCTTCCACTGAAGTAGCCTTGTCAAAAGGTCATACTTATTACATTTAGTCAACACCCACAGAAGTGAATTAAATTTGCGAACATATCTTCCTGGGGTACATACAGCTTGAAAACTCCACATACCCATGTAACCAAATAACCAAGTTT
Source organism: Tamandua tetradactyla (assembly GCF_023851605.1). Taxonomy (NCBI): domain Eukaryota; kingdom Metazoa; phylum Chordata; class Mammalia; order Pilosa; family Myrmecophagidae; genus Tamandua; species Tamandua tetradactyla. The sequence continues at coordinate 74,770,204 of NC_135335.1, forward strand.
TAGCCAATGGGCAGGGAATAGAAATCATGTGTGCCATTACTGATTCAAGAGCTGAAAGTGTGCAAAAGATAATAATATCCTACTAAAAATTTCCCTATAATATCTCCTTAAAATAATTAAACTGAATATTTTTTGCTCCTGTTTTACAAAGTACAGTAGAAGTTACTTATGACACTAGGGATTATATAGAAACTATTTCTTAACAAAAACAGAAAATGTGGGATGAGTAGATTGATTTAATAAGTTTAGGAATAAATATGTTGAGCAATGGAATGTTTTTATCAGATTAAGTAAATGATTTGGGGGACTGATGGCAATTTTCTGACTTTCAGGTAGAATTATAGTTATCTTTTGAAAGAAGATATACATATTTGTATGCAATTTCTATTTATATATTAACTAATTTATAATTATAAATGTAATTATAATTAATTATAAATATATAATTTCCTCCATTTATGGTAATAACTAAATTAAGGGAAAGATCTTGGTCACAATACTGAACTGCCTCCTGTGGGACATATTTTACACTACAACTAACTATTTGTAAAACTGAATCTTATGACTTCTTTAAGCTTGTGGGATGTTTAACCCTTAAAATGATATTAGCTGATGAAACAAGCAGACATAACTCAATCCAGTGCTTTTTAAAATGTTATTTGAGATAAATAATAATGAGGTCAGATGTTAGAACTGTGCTATTTTAACAAAAGGCTAAAATCAATCAATTTCATTAAAAATGCCTTAAATTAATGTAAACATCCAAATTTCAGACTACCAAATTCTATGATGAAGGTAGGTTGATACATAAACACATTGGGTTTATCTAACACTCAGTGTGTTCTCAATCGAAGACAATTAATTACAGATATATGAAGATTTTGCTGTGTAGGCAATGAAGTAGGAACAATTTATTGTTCCTTTCAAAAAATAATCCACAAAATCCATCAGTTTTATATAACTTTGAATACACAGTTTTACTGAAAAGAGCATGATTTATTTGAAAATATGATGAAGTTTTTAAAAAAATATTGATATAGAAATTACTTTTCATTAATTGCAACTGATTCAAGCTTAATTGCCAAGATAATAAGAAAACTTAAATGAAAAAGGGTGATATTATTTTCAACTCTGTTTATATTACTAACTTCTGCTTCATATATTTGTAGAAGGTAGAAGTTGGTCTTTTACTATACTTTCAGTATACTTGTGAGAGTGCAAGAATCGACTGACAAATTTGTTTAATTAGCCTGTGCTTTATCTCTCTTCCTCTTTCTTATTGCTATTGAAATTTAATTCTTCTGAAAATAAAATGCTGATCGTATTGAGTTCTGTCAAGAGAGATGCAAAATTTAGATAATCTACATGCATTCTATTCTGGTTTTTAACATCATGAACAAGCACTCCCCATTACCAAATCTTTGGAATGTGAAAATAATTTAAATGAGGCCACCAAGCTCATATTCCTAATTGAGCTAAAATTGAATATGAAACACACTCGTGGAAATAGCAGTTCTGTTAGCCAAATGCAATAATTTAACTGTATGTTTTCAACTACCCCATTTTACATATTTCTGTTATATCCATAGGGTGCACATTTTTACTGTATCCAATAATACTGTATATATCTAAAGAATGGTTACATATTTATGATCTGTCAGCTGATTAAAGGTTGGATCATCTAATGGTAATAAAATTTAAAAAACTTATTTTATAGCTTTATGATAATAATGTAGCAATGAATATTCTAAATTGGAAATGCACAAAAAATGAATATTTACCATGGATATTTTAATTTAATTTAACTTCCATTTTGCTTAAGAATCACACTACAAAAAAAAGTCTTTAAAAATTACAGTTGTTATTGTAAAAATTATGATCACTATAGGATGCTATATTTGGATCTCACATAGATGACATTAGAAATTACATGAACTAATAGCAAAGTTTTATACAGAAGTGTGTGTATATATATATATGTACACATACATATTTATACTTTTATGTGTATACATAATTATTTATATATATTCTTATTTTTATTGAGGTAAAATTCACAATATACAATTAAACACTTTAAAGTGTGCAATTCAATGACATTTAATGCTTTCAAAATATTTGCCATCACAACCGTTCTCTAAGTTTCAAAGTTTTTCATCATCCCAGAGCAACCTGTACTCCTTAAGTAATCATTTCCCATTCAAATTTTTCCCCACCCCACTTCCCTTTGACAGCCACTAATTTGCCTTCTTTCTGTATGGATTTGGCTATTCTAGATGTTTCGTATAACAAATAACATAGAAAATGTGACCCTTTCTGCCTGGCTTCATTTTCTTGGCACAATATTTTCAAAGTGCAATCAGTTTTTAGGGCATATCAGTATTCCATTTGTTTTATAACAGAATAATATTCCATTTATGTATATACCACATTTTGTGTACTCACTCATTGTGTTATTGGTTATAGTGAATAATGACATAATTAACATTTGTATACAACTTTTTCTGCATACATACGTTTCCATTTCTTTTCGATATATCCCTAGAAGCAGAATTGCTGGGTCAGGTATGATTCTGTTAACTTTCTGAAGCACTACCAGTTTTCCACATAGATGCTCACTTTACATTCTTACAATGCATCTGTCACAACTTCTCCATGTTCTTCCTAACACTTTCATTTACTTTTTTTTTTTATATATAGCCATCCAAGTGAATATGAATTTGCATCATATCTTGGCTTTGATTTGCATTTACTTAACAACCAGTGATGTTGAACATCTTTTCATGTGCTTGTTGGCCATTAGCATATCATCTTTGGAGAAATGTGTGCTCAGTTCCTTTGCACATTTTTATATCTGGTTGTTCCTCTTTCTGTTATTGAATTGTAAGAGTTATACATATACATATACTATTCTAAAATCAGAATATATATATTATATATTTCTGATATTATATATTACTGATCATGAAAGCTTACTTTTTCCAAACCTGGCTATTTATACTCTGTATATCTTACATTTCTTTTGATCTCAATTCCTCTAATACTACCTTGTTTTTGTGTTTCACTTATTTTTTCTATTGTACCACTTTTTTTCCTGCTTCATTTTATTTTCTGCATTCATATCTTGTTATTTTCTTGTGGTTACCATGGCAATTACAGTAAATATCCTAAATTTATACCAATCTTTCATATAATGTTACCAAATTAGTTTCAATATGTAAAGGATGGTGGACTCCATCCACTCAAATAAGGAAACAACTTAAACCTTGACTTTCTAATCTGGTGCACATTCCCTCCACACAACATATGAAAATGAAGGATTCAACATACCTTCATCTGTGATTGGTCAGATATAAGGCGTACTTGATTGGTCCCCTCTAAGGGCAGCTAAATACACAAATGAAGGGCTCAACATACCTTCATCTGAGGTTGGTCAAAGACAAGTGAATAATAATGATAATAAGGTGTAGAAGTCTTCCTTTTTAATTGGCTAGTTTCTGAGACTAGATTGTAAGTCCTAACTATGTCAGAAAGGAGACTGTAAATCAAGAAGAGTGCAATTATGCATGACTCTGGTTACCAGAAAGTAGCTCATTCCTACTTGAGGTGGAGGGGGATCCAAAGGAGGAACTGTTGGGGGAGGCTCCAAAGGTTTTGTAAGGAGAGGAGAAGGTGATCAGACAGATCAGACTAAAACAATGTTACAGATTCTGAAACAGCAATACCAGGACCAGGTTAAATTAATGGTACAAACTGTTGAGGCTATTAAGCAACAGAACCCAATTCAGAGAAGGAGATGGGAGAGTCAAGGAAAAATGAGGAATGAGGGAGGCAGACAGGAATGGGCAAGACCAAGGGGTTTAAACTTCAACATACCAAAGTCCTGCCAACACTTGGCCTGTTATAGCTGTGGAGCACTAGGACATTAAAAAAAAAAAAAAAAAAAAAAACAATGCCCTGCAACCAGAAGAGAAGCAAAAATCATGCCTCTCATGGATATGGAGGATTGAAGGAGTCAGGGGCTCTTCACTATGCAATCCCACCTGGAGCCCTTGATAAACCTAAGGTGGGATCCCATAGGGAGGATATTACTTTTTTAATAGACACAGGAGCCACCCAATCTTCCCTAATTCACTTACCAAAAGAAACCAAATTAAGCATGTTAATGGTCTCTGGAGTCAAATGTGAAGCCTTCCTGGTGCCTTGTATTGAACCATTGGTGGTTATTGTGTGAGCATAAGACTACACTAGAATACTTTCTCTTAATTCCCAAGGCAGATATTAACCTGCTTAGGAGAGATTTAATAATGGAACTGAAAGTGAAGCTCAGGGTGACAGGGCATGAGATTATCTCCATATAAAACTTCTTAACCCTGAAGACAAGGTAGAAATGGACTTTTAAGTATGGGTCCAATCAGGAAACAAGGGCTGATTAAATATTATACCCATCCATATTCAGCTTAAGGACCTGTCACAAGTGGTGAGGGTCAAACAATACCCTATTTCATATGAAAGCAGTAAGGGGTTGAAGCCTACAATTGAGGGCCTGTTGAAAGATGGGCTATTGGAGCCCTGTATGTCACCCTGTAATACCCTTATCCTACCTGTCTCAAACCTAATGGGTCCTATAGATTGGTTCAATATTTAAGAGCTATAAATGTTATAGTTCTAACTAAACACCCCATGGTTCCAGCCCATATACCCTCCTCAGTAAAATCTTGCATGAGGGAGAGTGGTTTTATATAATTGATCTGAACGATGCCTTTTGGGCATGTCCCTTAAATCAGGTAGTAAGGGACTATTTGCCTTTAAATAGGAAAACCCTACAACTGGGAGATAACAACGACTTCAATGGTGTGTTCTACCACAAGGATATACTGAGTCTCCAAATTTGCTTGAACAAGCCTTAGAACAAGTTCTCCAAGATTTTGTCACTCTAAGAGGAATCATTCTTTTACAATATGTAGAAGATTTATTAATCATTGGAGAAAAAAAATTGACAGAAGCTACTATTCACTAACTAAACTTCTTGGGAGAAGGATTAAGGGTGTCAAAGAATAAAGTGCAATTCACAGAAAAAGAGGTTAAATACTTAGGACATTTAATCAGTGCAGGAAAATAGATTAGATCTTTTATGGATCTCAGGTATCCTCCAACTCTCTCTACCACGAATTGAGAGCGAGTTGACAAAGTTCTTAGGATTGGTGGGATATTGTAGACTATGAATTGACTCATATGCACAGTTAACAAAAACTTTATTATTAAAAATGTTAGAAGAGGAACCAGACCTATTATTATGGAAAAGTGGGGAAAGCGAAGGCCTTCTTAAAGGTTAAAAAATCCCTCACTCAAGCCCTTGTGTTAGCCTTACCTTCCTCAAATAAGCCCTTTCACCTGTTCATCAATGTGGGCAATGGAGCTGCTGTAGGAATATTTACACAAAAGCAGACAGACCAACATAAGCCTGTGGCCTTTTAATCTAAATTATTAAATCCTGTGACAAAGGGATTGCCAGAGTGCATCTAGGTGTTTGCAGCTACTGCCTTCCTGGTAGAAGAGAGTAGAAAGCTTACTTTTGGTGCAGCTTTAATAGTAAGTACTCCTCACCAAGCAAGAACAGTTTTGAACCAAAAAATGGGGAGATGGCTAACCAATTCCAGGATACTAAAATATAAGGCTACACTATTGGAAAAAGATAATTTAGTATTAACTACTGATAACAACCTAAATCCCACCATATTTCTTTGGCATCATGGGGAGGAAATACCTGAACAATTGGAGCATACCTGCTTGGATATAAGAGATTATCAAACAAAAGTAAGAGACCTATAAAAGTCTCCCCTTCCAAGAGGAAAGAAACTGTATATGGATGGGTTTTCTAGAGTAAATAAGGGAAAAAAACATAATGGATGCTCAGGGATAGATGGAGAAACCACCTCAGTACAAGAGAAGGGTAGATTACCAAATAATTGGTCAGCTCAGGCAGTGATTTATGTATCTCAAACCAAGCCTTAAAGTTATTAGAAGGTAAAGAAGGAGCAATGTACATGAATTTTCAATATGCCTTTGGGGTTGCACATGTGTTTAGAAAAATTTGGGAAGAAAGATGAATGATTATTAGTAAGGGCAAAGAACTAGTCTACAAGGAACTACTTCTGAAGGTATTAAATAGTATTAGTCTACCTGAAAAAATGGCTATTGTAAATATAAATGGGCACCAAACAGACAATTCCTTTGAGGCAACAGGTAACAGAATGGCCAATGAGGTGGCTAAAGAAGCTTCTCTCAGATTTAGAGAAACTTTGCTGGACTTAATCCCTACCACCCCTAAAAAGGTTGAAAAACAGTCCTGCACAGAAAAAGAAGAGAAATAGCTTGAAAGAATCAGGGGCTAAGGTGGACCCCCAAGGGAGGTGGCTTTTACCTGATGGGAGATAAATGATAAGTCAACAAACTGTGAGAAATATGAATATTCTCTGACAAGGGTAGCCGCGGGGGGCCTCAGAACTTGTGTGATGCTATATTAAGAAAATCTGGATGTATTGGTTGCCCAACAAGTTTATGCCCAACAGTTTGCAGCTGTATCATCTGCAAAAAAGTTAACAAACAAAGTTTAAGGGTGACTCCTCAAGGGGGCCATCCGCCAGGATGTATCCATCTGGACCTTACTGAGGTTCCTCCTGTAGGGAAGCTTGAATATATCCTAGTCGTAATAAACAGGACGCATTCTTTGCTCCTATCCATCTCAGTCTCTCATTTTGTGCTTATTATCACGAACTATAGCTTTATACTTTGTGTACCCCTAAAATTGGTTTATGTGTTTTTTGTCTTCTAAATCATTTAAAAAGCAACATGGGGAATTACAAATCAAACATGTGACAGTGCGCATGTCCCCTACTACTTCTTAGGTAACACTGGTTGGAGGATGCCCTTTCTACCATACCACCAAAGGCTTGATTGGGGTATGGTTAAACTTGAGAAATTGCCAGTACTATCCTCAATCACATCCCACATTTGGGTACATGAGACCAAGTTCCCAAGGTCCTGGACCCCTTTTTCTCATCTAGAGATGGATATGGAAGAACATGAAAAGGAGTTCAAATGCATGATACGCCTTTATCAGAATACTGCTTTTATTAAAATTGTAGTACACTGTCCTCTCTTTTCATTCCAGTCTGGGGTGGAAAAGCCAGACCACCTTCTCGCCTCGGTTCAGGAGTCTCCTCTGCCTGTCTCTCTAGATGTTAAGTGGACATTCTAAATATTGTAATGTAGAACATCTGAAATCAGATTATTGTCCTTTCCCAGGAATTGTTAATGTTGCTTGTGCTTGTTAAGGGGTTTAACCATCCATTTGTTTATTATAAAACTTTTGCAAACTAGTTTTGCAAGCAGTGGGAACACATTGATGTGTAAGAGGTTTCTTTTAATGCTGGCATCCAATAATAAGGGAAGAAATATTTTCTCTCTTTAAATACAACCTCTAAGGATGCTGCCTGAGAAACATGCTGAAACAATGACTAGTCACTGCTTCAGTGAATTGTAAGGCAGATGAAGACACGTAATCCCAAACTTTAGAGGGAAAATTGTTTACTGACCCACCAGGCACCAGAAAGTCATCAGGAAACATGCTGCCATTCTTTTGGCTGCTGCCACAGGGCTGCAGGTTGGGAGGTGGTAGCCGCTATCTGAAATGTTGAAATTCAGTGGCCGCAACTTCAGTGACAGACCATATACTTATTTTCATGAGCATTACTGAACTCAAAAATATCAGGAATAAAAGAAAATCATGTTACCAGAAGTACAGTCGCAATTATTCAATCTCATTTTCTTTTCATCTTCAAAGATTGTGAAGATTTACTAGCTTGCTATGCCACATGCACTCAAGAAAAATAATGTGGAGAAGAATTACATGGTGGGAAGACTAAAAGTGTATTTCAATACCTTAGAGTTTGCTACTCTATCATGCCAGGAAGTTAAGTTCTTAAAAGCTCTAATGCTTTCTCTTTATTATAGATAGCACCTTCTTTGTATAGATGGCAAAGTATGAGATTCAGCGAATGCTTACTGTGGTCAATAATCTCTGATAATCTATGGAGGAACTGGTCAATTGTGAATATTATCTCATTAGAATTTTTGCATATACAGCTCTCTACTAACTCAATAATGTCTATATTTGTAATTTTGCCCAGGATACTTTAACTTGTGTGCTGGGATCAATGGTCTATGTTGGTTTATATCCTAATTGAAAGTGGAACTCCAATTAATTCTTAATTAACTATGCAATAAATGAGGAATTAGATAACATTTGAGTTATTATCATTCCTTCTTGGAATAAGAAACACTTGAAGAATAAGGTGCTTTTTAAGGAATAAATTCCATTAAAAAATTACTTGGAAGTTCCTATGGGACACTGAATTGGCATGCTTGAGAAATTTATTAAAAGGATGACATTAATCTCAGCATGATGAATGCAATGGCTATAAATTATATGAGTAATCTGTTTAATGGTGGTATTCAGAGAAGGGAGGCCAACTACTAATTGGCATAAATAAAATATAAAACTACCATAGGGAGGTTTTTAAAGAACATCATTATTTGATTAACTTGTAGAGTATAAGGCACTGTTAAAAAGAGTTAACACAGAAATAAATATGTACGAGAAGTGAATGTTGCTAATAAATTCTAGAAGAAAGTAACTTTAAAGACCATTATACTGTAAAATCAAATTCTCCGAAAATCTAACTAGCAATAGTATTGATAGGAGATTCTAAGAGTTAAATATCAAAATCACCTTTAGTAATTGTATTTGTCAGGGTTCTTAGGGAAAAAAAAGCAATAAAATATATATATATATATGTATATATACAATTTATTATCGAAATTGGCCATCCAACTGGGGATGGGAAAATCCAAATTCCACAGGGCAGGCCACAACCTGAGAACTCTGATACGGGTGTTTGATGAATTCCCCAAAAGAAACTTATTGACGAAAATAGAGATGGAAATTATTACCTCTGACTGCTAAAATCATCAATTCTCCCTTTAAAATCTTCAACTGAATGGATTAGATTCTCTCATTGTTGAAGGCAGCCACCTATTATTGGTTGTAGTTGTAATCAGTCATAGATGAAATCAGCTAATCAATTATTTAAATCTGTGAAATATCCTCCCAGTAACAATCAAGTCATTGCTTGCTTCACCAAACAACTGGATATGATAACCAACTCACCTTGACACATGAACTTAACCATCATCATAATGAAAATTGCAAAGAGACAAAATATTGCATAGAGTATGGACTAAGGTTATATATATTACATGAGACACTGTATGGGAGAATACATGGTACAATCAAATATGCAGAATGAATAATCATCTTAACTGATGTTGTTCCAGTCACTTAAGTATGAAGTATTTGATTTCATTACAGTTTCAGTAAATTATAAAGTTATAAATTTAACTTTTACTAGTTTAAGTAGTTAATGAAATGTCTAATTTCCAAAAGTGTGAAATATCATTTCCATTTCACGTTATATTATAGTCCTGCAAATATACATCCTCCCTTCTGCCAACCTGTGCCCAGAAAGTATTTCCCCTATGACTGCCCGTAGAGTTGGCCCTTGCTTGCTTTGATGAATAGAATGTTGATGGATATGACACCACACAGATTCCAAGTAGTGGCTTAAGAGGTGCCATATTTTCATCATCTTCCTTTTGCCAATCTAATCAGCATGACCAGAGCATGTCTCAGGTAGCTACTGCTATTTCATTTTCTATCCTAGAGAAAGAAAGAGATCAAGGATCCTAGGACAGCACCACTTGTTCATTTCTTCTCTTTCTAAACACAACAGTAACATTAACTAATGAGAAATATGAATATAATTTAGCTGAATAAATCTCCATGGTTTAATTTAGAGACTTTAAAATGGGACATATAAAAAACAGCACCAACAACAGAAAAACAGCTGGTAGTTCAATATAAGGAATAGAATGACAAATGTTACTTCTCTTGTAGAATGTATTTCTTTATAGACAGAGTATTAATATATGCTTTATTAATTATCTATTTTAACAGTTATTTCAGAATGTATAAGAATATGCTTTGGTCTAATAACAAAATAGTTAATCATGAAATTATGATATAATGATTTATTAATAATTAGTATGGGAAGAAAATATATAACCTTCCCTTTATAGAGTATGTAAATAATAAAACAAAACAAGTGAGTGAAATGAAATACAAAGACTGATATTTAAGAATACACACCCATTCCTTACTAGAAAGTATAAAAATGTACACATTAGATTTTAAACTAGAATATATTATTTCTTTCAGTTAGCACATTTAGAAAATTGAATTTTATTTTTGTTTGCGAAAGACGTCAATAAAATAACATCATTTTGAATTTTAATAATGGTAAAATTATTTGCTCTTTTAAAATAAATTTTAAAAGAAAAGTCAAAAATAAATAAATTTTTTTAACTATGGAACAAGAATTCTGTTTATGGAGTAAACCTAGCTTCATCCCCAAACAGAAAACACTTAAAAATGCTGAATAGAATATTCTTAAGAGTCATTAAATTAATCTAAAAGTGAATTCATTTATCCAAACACACATTAAATAAGTGATTTAATGACCATAAATAGCAGATGAAGTGGGCGGTCTCAGAAATTAGATACCGCTCTAAAAAGCTGGATAATGTTGAGCCTCAGTTTACCTAACCTCATTAAGAAGGGGTAGAAACAAGCTACAGGCACATAAATAGTTGATAGGCTAGTGGATAAACCCCCCCCAAAGATAAACCTAAAAATGTGTATAAATAACTGTCTCCTTCAAGAGGCCGCTTGGAAAATTTCTTCTCTATGCTGTGTCCTAAATTGAGAGTAATGCTCTCAAATTCCCAGTAATACTTTCTGTTACTACAAATCTTCGGTCATTGAAGTTTACAGCCTACAGCACATTACCTTGTTTATAAGTGAATAAGTAAGTTAATATGTATATACATACATAATAATGCACAAGAGCAATTTACCTTAAAATATTTCTGGATATCTACTGGATTCTGTTCCCCAAAATAGAAAATAGAACTCTTTTCTAAAGATACCAGTATTTATTAAATATTTCTTAAAGCATTTCTATTCATGATTTTCCAAGCAAAATAAGATTCTAACAACTACACATCTTTACTCCCCATCAAAAAATGACAATATAGATGTACTAGTTAGGGTTCTCTAGAGAAACAGAATCAATAGGGAACACTTACAAGTATAAAATTTATAAAAGTGTCTCACGTGAACGCAGGAACGTAGAGTCAAAAATCCACAGGGCAAACCGTGAAGCCAACAACTCCAATGGAGGGTCTGGATGAACTCCACAGGAGAAGCTCACCAGCTAAAGCAGGAATGGAACCTGTCTCCTCTGAATCCTTCTTAAAAGGCTTCCTGTGATTAGATTAAGCATCACTCATTGTAGAAGTCACTCCCCTTTGGCTGATTACAAATGGAATCAGCTGTTGATGCAGCTGACATGATTATGATCTAATTTTATGAAATGTCCTCATTGCAACAGACAGGCCAGCACTTGCCCAACCAAATAAACAGGTAACACAACGTGGCCAAGTTGACACATGTCCCTGACCGTGACAGTCCACCCCTTGTCAACTTGGCAGCTATACATATTTCGCCTTAAACCATACTTAATTTCCAAATGAAAACAATAAAACACACATTTTTTTTCTTTTACGATACTCAATTGTCCTGCATATACTGGAAACACATTCAATCTCTCCAGAATAGGGTGCAAATCCTTGGGCAACATTCATTCTTAAACTTGATATCTTACAACTTAAATAATAAAACATGAACAAAACAGCATTATAGTCCTCGTTTCTGTAACTGATCACGTGGTCGAAGTTCATATTTATCACTACCTTCTTCCACTACCCATTCCATGTTCCCTGTACCCTCAGGAAGCACTTCAACTGGCCATGGTCCTTTGCCTGATGGGGTGACCCAAATCTTTATTCCTGAAGTTTCAGAGCCATTGGTAGTCCTGCCTGGATTGGGTTGTTGCAGTTTTCCATTGATTTTAATCACAGGGCACATTAGCAATAAAAGACGCCCTAGGGGATCTCCTATATTCCAATAAAACTCTTCTTTACCTTCATTATGTAGTTGCAGTCCTACTTTCTCCTGGTAGTCAGGATCAATTACCCCAGACAATAATGTAATCCCCTTCTTGGCTTGTTGATCCAGTGGCATAAGTAGCCCAAAGTGACCAGGTGGTAGTCTTAACTTCCAGTTCAGTGGAATCATTATTGTTTCTCCTGGAGGAAGCACTCCCCATTTTGGAACTGAAACCTGTAGACCAGCAGAGCTCAGGGTAGCAGGGACAGGAAGCAAAAATTTTCCTAGTGGATCATTAGGGGTAATAGTGAGTGGGACCACACCCATTTCCACCCCTTGGTTCCTAGACCCATGGATCCTGGCTATAGGAGAAACAGCACCATACAGTGGATGCTGATTCAGAGCATATACAGCTTCCTGGAGAACATTACCCCAGCCTTTCAAGGTATTGCCATCTAGTTGGCACAGTAATTGAGTTTTCAAAAGGCCATTCCACCGTTTTATCAATCCAGGTGATTCTGCATAATGGGGAACATGGTAAGACCAGAGAATTCCATAAGGCTGTGCCCATTCCCGCACTTCATTTGCTGTGAAGTGTGTTCCTTGATCCGAAGCAATGCTATGTGGAATACCATGATGAAGGATAAGGCATTCTGTAAGCCCATGTATGGTAGTTTTGGCAGAAGTACTGTGTGCAGGGAAAGCAAACCCATATCCAGAGTATGTGAATATTCCAGTTAGAACAAATTGCTGCCCCTTCCATGAAGGGAGTGGTCCAATGTAATCAACCTGCCACCACGTAGGCTGGCTAGTCACCTTGGGGAATGATGCAATATTGGGGGATGAGTGTGGGTCTCTGCTGCTGGCAGATTGGGGACTCAGTAGTGGCTGTAGCCAGGTCAGCCTTGGTAAGTGGAAGTCCATGTTGCTGAGGCCATGCATAGCCTCCATCCCTAACACCATGACCACTTTGTTCAAGAGCCCATTGGGCAATGACAGGAGTTGTCGGAGAAAGAGACTGACTGGCATCCAAAAAATGGGTCATCTTATCCACTTGATTATTAAAATCTTCTTCTGCTGAAGCCACCTTCTGGTGTCTTCACATGGGATGCAAATATCCTCATGTTTTTAGCCCACTCAGAAAGGTCTAGCCACATACGCCTCCCCAGACCTCTTTGTCACCAATTTTCCAATTATGGTCTTTGCAAGTTCTTGACCATCCAGCCAAACCATTAGTAACAGCCCATGAGTCAGTATACAAATGCACCTCTGGCCAGTTTTCCTTCCAAGCAAAATGAACAACCAGGGGCACTGCTTGAAGTTCTGTCTACTGGGAGGACTTCCCTTCACAACTGTCCTTCAAGGACACCCCAGAAAGGGGTTGTAATGCTGCAGCTGTCCTCTTTCAGGTGGTACCTGCATATTGTGCTGAACCATCTGCAAACCAGGCCCGAGTTTTCTCTTCCTCAGTCAATTTACTGTAAGGAACTCCCCAAAAGGCCATAGCTCTGGTCTGGGAAAAAGAAGGTAATGTGGTAGGAGTGGAAACCATGGGCATTTGGACCACTTCTTCATGTAACTTATATGTGCCTTCAGGACCTCTCTGGCTCTGTCTCGTATATACCATTTCCATTTTACAACAGAGTGCTGCTGTGCACGCCCAACTTTATGGCTTGGTGGGTCAGACAACATCCAACACGTGGTAGGCAATTCAGGTCTCATGGTAACTTGGTGGCCCATGGTTGAGCATTCAGTCTCTACTAAGGCTCAGTGGCAGGCCAAAAGCTGTTTCTCAAAAGGAGAGTAGTTATCTGCAGCAGATGGTAAGGCTTTGCTCCAAAATACTAAGGGCCTGATTGTGATTCTCCTATAGGGGCCTGCCAAAGGCTCCAGACAGCATCTCTATTTGTCACTGACACTTTCAGCACCATTGGATCTGCTGGATCATATGGCCCAAGTGGGAGAGCAGTTTGTACAGCAGCCTGGATCTGTCACAGAGCCTCCTCTTGTTCAGATCCGCACTCAAAACTAGCAGCTTTTCTGGTTACTCAATAAATGGGCCAGAGTAGCACACCCAAATGAGGAATATGTTGCTGTCAAAATTCAAAAAGACCAACTAGGCGTTGTGCCTCTATTTTGGTCATAGGAGGGGCCAGATGCAATAATTTATCCTTCACCTTAAAAGGGATATCTTGACATGCCCCACACCACTGGACACCTAGAAATTTCACTGAGGTGGAAGGCCACTGTATTTTTGTTGGATTTATGTCCCATCCTCTGACACACAAATGCCTTACCAGTAAATCTAGAGTAGTTGCTACTTACTGCTCACTAGGTCCAATCAACATGATATCATCAATATAATGGACCAGTGTGATGTCTTGTGGGAGGCAGAAATGAGCATGTTCTCTGCAGACAAGATTATGACATAGGGCTGGAGAGTTGATATACCCCTGAGGTAGAACAGTGAAAGTATATTGCTGACCTTGCCAGCTGAAAGCACACTATTTCTGGTGGTCCTTACTAATAGCTATTGAGAAAAAAGCATTCACCAGATCAATAGCTGCATACCAGGTACCAGGGGATGTATTGATTTGCTCAAGCAATGATACCACATCCGGAAAAGCAGCTGCAATTGGAGTTACAACTTGGTTGAGCTTACAATAATCCACTGTCATCCTCCAAAACCCATCTGTTTTGTGCACAGGCCAAATAGGAAAGTTGAATGGGGATGTGGTGGGAATCACCACCCCTGCATCTTTCAAGTCCTTAAGAGTGGCAATAATCTCTGAAATCCCTCCAGGAATCCAGTATTGCTTCTGATTTACTATTTTGGGAGGTAGGGGAAGTCCTAGTGGCTTCCACTTGGCCTTTCCCACCATAATAGCCCTCACTGCACGAGTTAGAGAGCCAATGTGGGGATTCTGCCAATTGCTCAGTATGTCTATACCAGTTATACATTCTGGAACTGGGTAAATAACTACAGGATAGGTCTGGGGGCCCACTGGGCCCATTGTGAGATGGACCTGAGCTCAAACTCCGTGATCACCTGGTTGCCATAAGCCCCTACTCTGACTGGTGGTCTAGAGTGATGTGGTGGGTCCCCTGGAATTAATGTCACTTCTGAACCAGTGTCTAATAATCCCCCAAATATCTGATAATTTCCTTTTCCCCAGCACAGTTACCCTGGTAAAAGGCCATCAGTCTCCTTGGGGAAGGCTTGGAGGAAGATTAACAGTATAAATTTGTAGCAGTGTAACAGGTTTCTCCCCCAAAGGGACCTGGCCTCCCCTTCATTCAAGGGGCTCTGGGTCTGTAAACTGTTTCAAGTCTGGAAATTGATTAAGGGGCCGTGACTCTATGTTTTTGTAATTCAGGTTAGATTCTGTTCACTTGGCCTAGAACTCTTTTGTTCATACAGCTCGAACAAGAATTTAGTAGACTGCTCTTCTCTTGTATTTCTAGGTACCCCATGATTTACTAGCCAATGCCACAATTCTCTGCATGTCATATAATTTTGACACCTGCTTTGAGTTTGCTGTCTATTATAATAGCCACATCTACCCTGTCTTTGGTGATTAAGTGCTGCCACCTGGGGCTTCTGCCAACTCTGGATCCCATCATCCCTATTGTGTTTAAGGATTCCAGCTCAGTGACAGTAGTCCCTACAGTAATATCTGACCTACTAGAAGTGCAACCACAGAGCTCTTTAGGAATGATGGTGCTAGTTTCACAAATTTATTTCTCACTGTTCTGGATAAAGGTGCATCCTCCGGACATTCCTGGGGTGTAAGAGCAGGCTTTGCATGATAAATCCACTCTAACGTTCCAATCTCTCTAAGTTTCTGGATCCCCTCATCTACATTAAACCAGGGCAGTTCTGGCATTTCAACCTCAGGTAATGTTGGCCACCTTTTGATCCATGTTTCAACCAACCATCCAAACAAGCTGTTAGTACCTTTTCTAACTGCTCGAGCTATAACATTGAAAGCAGAATCTCTGCTTAGTGGGCCCATATCAATAAATTCAGCCTGATCTAGCCTTATATTCCTCCCACCATTATCCCACACTCCTAAAATCCATTGCCACACATATTCCCCAGATTTATGTCTATATAAATTGGAAAACTCACACAGTTCTTTTGGAGCATAATGTACCTCCTCATGTGTGATAGTTTGTACCTCACCTTTAGGGTCCTGTTGGAACCTTAGTCTAGTTATAGGTATGGAAGAAATGAGGGGTGGTGGGGGTGGGTCATGAAAAGAATTAGGAATATGTTCCAAGCCATTTGTTTCAGGGCCTTTGTTTGCAGTTTCATCTGGTGAAACAGTATTAATCACTCTAGGGCTAATCCCTTCAGGAGGAGGTTAGTTGGCCAACTCTTCAAGGCTGGCTGGAGGTGGGGCAGTTATGTCCTCAGGGCAAACTCTTACAGAGTTATCTAGAGAAGACTCTGCATGATCTAGGGTTTCAACTTCACCCCAGACATCATTATCAATCCATATGTCACCATCCCATTTTTCAGGGTCCCACTCCTTTCTAATCAATGCCCTGACTTTAAGGGCAGACACCATGCAAGACAGAGATTTCAGTTTATGTTGTAAAGTTGCTACTCTAATAATAAGATTCTGAGTCTGATTTTCAGAGATCTCAAGTATGTGGCTACAGGAAATAAGATTTTCCTCCAGGATACTCATAGAAATGTCTACATCTTTCCGACAGCACTTAAGTTTCTCGTTTGAAGCCTTCAGCCCATCCCTTTCACTCCTTAATGTAGCCAGTGTATCTAACAACAACCAACCAACATCTCTATACTTCTTATTTCTACAAAACTCTGTAAAGGTGTCAAAAAAATTATCCTCCAGAGTCTGGCTTCATACAAGCAAAGCATTAGGAGAATCAAATGATTGTATTTTAAGTATCTCCTTGGTCAAATCACTCCATGGATTGGGAATGCCATTCTGATTATGGGAATCAGAGTCCTTAATGTCTCTGGGTCCAGTCAGAGTAGAAAACCATTCATAAAAATCCATTTTTAAGATTCTGTTTTTAAGAACCACTCCTGGTTCCAAGATATATGTATTAATTAGGGTTCTCTAGAGAAACAGAATCAACTAGGGTTCTCTAGAGAAACAGAATCAATCAATCAAATTATATTTACACTTGTAAATATAAAATTTATAAAAGTGTCTCACGTGACCACAGGAACGCAGAGTCCAAAATTCACAGGGCAGGCTGTGAAGCCGACGACTCCTATGGAGGGTCTGAATGAACTCCACAAGAGAGAATCACCAACCGAAGCAGGAATGGACTCTGTCTCCTCTGAATCTTCCTTAAAAGCCTTCGGTGATTTATTAAATATCACTCATTGTAGAAGGCACTCCCCTTTGGCTGATTACAAATGGAATCAGCTGTGATGCAGCTGACGTGATTATGATCTAATTCTATGAAATGTCCTCATTGCAGCAGACAGGCCAGCACTTGCCCAACCAGATAAACAGGTATCACAACTTGGCCATGTTGACACATGTCCCTGACCATGACAATAGGGAAGAACAAAGAGAAACAACTAACATCAGTGCCATAAATATAAATACTCATGCACAGCAAATACTCATGTACAGAAACTAAAAGAAATATATTTAATAATTTCCATAAAACCAGGATAGCAAATAAACATTTTTTAAAAAAAGTAAACTGAATTTCTGTGCATTAAAATAAGACAATTGCAGCTAAAATAAGAAGCTCTTGCTAATAGATTAGATATCACTGGAGAGAGACTTAATGATCTAAATGATAAAACTAAAAAGAATTATAAAGAATATGGCCCGGAAATGAATTGATAGTAAATATAAGAGATTAAAACATATGAAGTACACAATAATACAGTCTAAAATAATGGTAACTGAAGTTCCAAAAAGAAGTTGTACAGATGACATACTTTATTTAAAGATATAAATGTTGAGAAATTTCAAGAATTGTTAATTCTTATTCGAGAAACCCAGGAAGAATCAAAGATCATAAATAAAATGTATAAAAATGTATACCAATATGGAAATTAAACTTACAGCAGCAAAGACTAAAAGAAAATCTTAAAAGCAGCCAGAGATTAAGGACTGACTTTTTCCCAAATGATAATTTGTTCATTTGACATATATGTGAGGCTTGAAATAGAATCAGATCAAAAAAGAAATTATCTTGGTAAAGTTATAAATCAAGAAGATTATGATATAAAAATGTAAAATTAAAATCTTACATCTAAACAAAAATAAAAATAATACTGAATTTAGCATGATAAAATATAAATAAAAGCTCAATGTATTAGTCTATGAATTGGCAATATTTTATCGAATTTGAAGTTTCCCTTTTTAGTCAACCTTATGTTGTGTGGAGGGAAACTAATTTAGAAATTAAGTAGTTAAGGATCCATATATTCTTATTAATTATACCCTAAAAACAAAATTACATAACTTTTAAAAGTTAAATATTAAAAAAATTAAAAACAAACAAAAAAAAAAAACAGTGAAAGGAAACGTAACTTTACCATGGAGCAGAAGGCAGGAAGTAAATGTGGAAATAGGAGTTAAATGAAATGCAATTAATTAGATAAAAGAAAAAGCATGTGTCTGCAATTTACATGAATTTAAGTAAAAAATCTCCTTATAACTTAAGATCATCAAATTAGAATAAATATTTTACCAACAAAAATAATTATTAAGAAAAAATTATTAGATAGAAGTGTTGTAAGCTAGGAATGATAGATTAAATTCAACAGAAAGTGATGTCATTTCTTTACTTGTGAACATGAAATAAAATGAATCAATTCAATATATACGGAAATGGAAGGAGAAATACACAGATCCATAATAGAAGTCAATTGACAGTGCAAGTTTCCATTAACTGACTTGTAATGCAGACAAAAATCAGCAGTATGCATAAAAAATGTTGAATATCAATTTAACATGCTTAACCAGAGGATTTATGAGATATCGTACTTACAATCTTAAGAGCATATATTCTGTGTAAATATGACACTAAAATCAATATACTATACAATAAATAAAATATTAGAAACCAGATCAAGCAGTAAAAATAAGTAGGGTGACAAAGGAACATCATGACTAATTCATTTTATTATAAAATTGCTTGGATGATACAACAATTTAAAAGCTAACAATTTAAAAAGCCATATTAATAGACTGTATATATCATACTTTGATCAATAATAATCAACCCAAATATCTCAATGACTTACTACTACAAACATATATTTCTTGTTGGTTTCACATAAAGGATATGGATTACCTATACTTAGATGGACAAATTGAAGCTTTACACAATTTATCTTTTTGTTACCCGAGCTAGAATAAGGTTGGTTATGTTCTCATCACAGTGGAGGTGAGAAGTGAGATGAACCAATCTGAATACTGCATTTAAAGATTCTCCTTGGCTGTGACCCTTCTTAGTGGCAGGGGTGAACTAAAATCACACAAACACATGGGCCAGTCACAGGATAATTGGCAAAGATGTTAACTCTATTATAGTGGGGGAGAGTATATTTTGGAACAATGATATAGCATAAAACTAAAAGATAAACAAGAGCATACCATATAAATTCAGAAAAATAATTTCAACAATGTCCACTATTATTGCAACCTTCAATATTATACTTAAGCACTAATTAATAACTATAAAATGTAAAATAAATTAAGCATGTGTATATTAAACATTCATTCATAAATATTAAGAAAGTCAAATATATGATTTTCTACATTGCCAATAAAGATAATATAAAGATAGAATTGCTGGAAGAGTTTATAAAGGATTTCCAAAAAGTTGACTGTGTTCAATGTATGCTCTAAATCAAAAACTTACTATTCACTCACTTAAAAATAGCCAAAATAATCAATAATCTAGCTAAAAATTAACATGAGATGAAATGTCATATGAATTGAACTTTAAAATGCCATTGTTGCATGTACAACAAGCCCAAATAAAAGGTGAGATAAAGCAAGTCACTTAAAATTATGAAAGTGACAGTTTTAAAAAATTCAATGCCAGTCCAAATAACCCCAACCATTTTGAAAGACCTAGACAGTTTTATGATGAAATGTGTGTATATGCTCAAGGACAGAAAAATAATTATTATTGGCAAATAATCATAATAATTACATATCTAGAATATGCAAATATTACAACCTTAGATATAATTTTAATATATAATTATAGAAAAGATATCAATTGCTAGCCAAAAATGGGACAGGTATTATAAAAACTTGTTTTGTGAAAAAAGTATCTTTACAAATCAATGGAATGATGTCACATCCATCAAATAATATTGAGGGAATTTGTTATTTCTTACAAAAAATTAAAGAGAACCACTTTGCAGTGTACAAATAAACAAATTTGAGATGGATGAAATATTATTGGGAAATTAACACGTATGATTTTCTAGGTAGAGAATAATTCTCTATAAAAATAATCTTTATTACCTCAGAATTGTATGAATGTTTGACTTTAAAATTAACTTTTGTATACAATATTGTATTATTTAAAGTTTAAATAAAGCTGAGAACCTCAAAGAAAATATTTGCATCATATATGGCATTATTTGAATCACATATGAGCAATATTTAAAATATAAAATTATTCTAAATATTAGTACCAAAAACAAAACATATGTAAATAGCAATTTTCATAAAAGAGAATACTGGTACTATCTGTGAAAATATTAAAACATGAATTCAAACATAGTATTTGGATACCATTTCACAAGCGTTAGACTTACATAACTCTTTACCATAATTTTTCCAAAGCATGGTAGAACAAGAGACTCTTCTATGTTTGAAATAGAAGTTTGAATTTGTAAACCACTTTGGAAAACAATAATATAAAATGAAGTTGAAAATATGCCTCCTTAAAACCTATAAATATCATATTTCTCCACAAACATAAATACATGAAAGTAGTCTTAAATATGTGCACTAAGCTGATGTCTAAGAACATTTCTAGAATTTTTTTTGTATAAGTCAAAACTTGTGAACTATCATCTTCAGATAAATGGATAAACTAAAATATAATATGGTAAACTGCACATAGCTTTTTCTAATGTCCAGACAAACCTCTACAATGCCACCATGAATAATTCTCTACTACATAATGATGAATGAAAAAAAGCCCTTAGAAATTATAAATGCAGTTGTAAACTTTATATATGATAACATACAAATGAGATAAATCTGAAAATTGATACATCACACATACACGTAAGAAACATATATTCATGTTTAGTATAGATAAAAATGTGTTTTGGAGCATGAAATAAATGTACAATAGGGATTCATCTGAAGGAAATTTTTGGATTGGTAAAGACAAAGGTCACTTAAAATTTTATTTAGCCTTCATGGTAATATAATTAAATACATAAATGAAGCAAACTTGGAATAATGTAAACATGTTAGTCCTGAATGGAGTACATATTATGGGAAGCTTGCAGTATTTTTTTCTTCACTCCCTGTGATCAAAATTTGTCTGAGAATTGGAAACAAAAGAAATAGAATGGATTAAGTTTTCTCCATGCACAAAATAGTCTTTACCATTACTCTCAATTAAGAGTGAGCCTATGTAGTAAGAAATGCCTATAATTTATGTCTATAATGATTGTGAGATCCAGGAAGTAGGGGTGTTTTTGCTTGCTAATGCTTCTGGGCTGTGATACACCAGAGATGGACTGACTTATAAAGGGATTTATTCAGTTGCAATTCTGTAGGTCTTCAGAGGAAAGGCAGTTGACTTTCCTCTGGCTGTCTCTGTCACATGGGAAGGCACATGGCAATATTTGCTGGTCTTCCTTTCTGTTTCTGGGATCAAACTGCTTTCACTGGGATGATTCTTTTCTTTATCTTCTGATATCTACGACTAGATAGGCTCTGAGTCTGTTGAACTGAGGTGTGCTGAGCTATACTGAGCTCTGCTGAGCTTTGCTGGGTTCCTTCTCTGTCTTTTGACTCTCCTTTAAAGCCTCCAGCTAATCAAATTAAAACATCCTCATTGTGGAAGTCACTCTCCTTGGTCAACCACAAATTTAACCAGCCATAGATGAATTTTAAATGTTGATGATTTATGATCACAGCAACAGAACCGGGTACCTTCACTTGGTCAAGTTGACACCTTAAGCTAACTACTACAGTGTCCAACCCTTGTCAACTTGGCAACTATGCACATCACTTTAAACCATATTTAATCTTTATATAGAAAGCAATAACAGATATACTTTTTCACCAACAATGCTTGTCTGTCCTTTGCAGGTAAGATAAGGACACTAAACACTAAACACTAAATCTCCCCATACACGAAATACATTCATTTCAGCACAATATCACAAAAACCTTAAATCATTTTAATAACAATACAAATACAATACCAACTCAAAAACAATACAAAATCACATCAAAGTCAGTTACAGGCATGATCTGTCATAAAACAAAATTCTATTCTGACTTTGGACATGTAAACTTAGAGCAAATTATCTGCTTCCAATATACAAAGAAGGGACAGTCATAGGATAAGTGATCCAATTACCAGTATGAGAATTTGGAAAGAAAACAGGGGTCACTGCTTCCCAAAACCTACAGGGCAAACTGTTTTAGATTTCAAAGTCTGAAGTCATTCATCTTCAGGGCTTTAGAAAATGGCAGTCCCACCAATTTCCAAGGGCCTATCCAGCAGCCCTGTTCTCGCCAAACACTGGAATGAGTGTTGCAACATTGGAGGTCACTGGGAGAAGGCCATCTTTTCCTCAGACCCACCCTCCTCAAGCATCAGTGTAGCATGCAGATTCTGGACCATCTCTTGGGCATATGTTCAACTCCTTCAGAACAATTAGGTGACAGCCAGGCTCTCCTGAATCCCTGGGGAATGCACTCCTCCCTTTCCAAGGCTTAGGGCATCAGAACTCTTCCCAACATCAGGGCAGAAGCCCTACCCTCTGCCTCCAGGGCAAACTCACCCCTTCCACATGCACAGGTGTATCCACACTCTTGGCCCAGGGTTTCTTAACTTTTGTGGTTCTACCTCTGACATTGTATCTGTCCATTTTCATCCTTCCAATCCAGACCAGCAATGGTTCCATTTATACAGGTCTCACATGCAAAAAACAAACAAACAAACAAAAAAACACATTGTTGATTTGGCATCTAGCATACAGGAATCAAAGCCATCAGACATTTCTGGATAAATCCATATACACTTCTGATTGCCTTATACTGGCTGACTGGCTCAATGTTTGGTTAAATCCTCATGTGGTCAACTATTCTCTGGGATCCCACTTTCTAGAAGCCCAGAATGTTCCAGACCATCATTTTTTTAGTTGTTTCTTTGCACCCAAAGTTCAGTCCTCAGCCTATCCCTTTCTTGTCACATTTTACTATAAGCTGCAAGGAGAAACCAGTCTGCATCATCTACATGTAGTTTGAAAATTCCCACAGTCAAGTATACCAAATCATCACATTCAAATTATCTCCTCCATCCAGCACCAGGATTAATTTGTCATATTCTCTGCCACCTTAAAGGAAGGATTGCCTTCCTTCTAACTTGCAACAACACATTCCTCTGAGACTTCAATGGAAGTATCTTTAGAGTCCCTAGTTCTACATACATTCTTTTCAAAAAAACCTAGGCTTTCTTTATCAAGCTCCTCACAATTCTTCCAGAATTCTCCTCATATCCATTTAAAAGGTCATTTCTACATGCTTTGTATTTTCAAATGTAGCAGCACCCCATGTTTCAGTACCAAAATCAGTTTGTTCTCTAATGCTACTGGGATGCTGATGTGAGATGTTTTTAGTGAGAATTGTCTGCTTATTTTGTATTGTTCAGAGATTCCATCTTGTTTCCTTTTGCCTAGCATAAGAAACAATATTTGTTAGCATAGGAAACTCTATTTGTTACTAACCAATAGAACAGCTTCCAACTTGTAGTAAGTCACTAGGGAGAGAAAACCTGGTGCTAGAAAGCCTTGGAAATAAAAGAAAGTAAGACGTTAACCAGGAACAGTGAGTTCATGAGGTCTTGACATAACTCCCTTGTGGGAACTGGCCTCTCTCCTGGGCATCTGCATGGCACACTTGGAATGCACTGTTCACTTCTTGAGAGAACTGGCCTCTTTCTCAAGAAGTGAGATAAAGAACCTGATATTTTAAAATCACATGTATGCACATGTAGTCTGTTTATTGTGCACCATATAAGGGGACCTTTGTTTCCAGCTGGTTTGAAGTCTCACCCAGGAGAGGATGCTCTGCCTGGGACAATGAGACCAATCAGGACTCTGACTCCCTGTTAACCAAGGACTTCCCAGCCTGTGAGCTCTGATGTTGTGGTTTCCCCAATTTGGTGAGCTTTTCTTTCACTCAATGTTTCTTTATGATTCTATTTTCTCATATATATATATATATAATTAAGTATATCTAGTAATTCTTGTCAAGTGGGTATGATTATATACTTGTAACTGCTTTCATTAATTTTATTTGCTTATAACAAAGTAGTTATTAAAGTATATTTTGGTGAATTACTTAACTGAACTGTGAGCTCAGGGATTTTGAGAGCCAAGCAACAAAAATGCAATATACCAGAGATGGACTAGACTTTATAAAGGGGATTTATTTAGTTAATTATTTACAGTTCTTTAGAGGAAAAGCAACTGGCTTTCCTCTGCTTTCTCTATCACATGGGAAGGCACACTGCATGTCTGCTGGCCTTCCCTCCAGGCTTCTGGGTTCAAACAGCTCTCCCTAGGGCGATTCCTTTCTCTGTCTTCTAACATCTGGGTCTGTGTTGGCTCTGAACTGAGGGGTGTTGAGCTATACTGAGCTGTGCTGAACTTTGATGGGCTCCATTCCTCTCTTCAGACTCTCCTTTTAAACCTCCAGCTCATCATATTAAAACATCACCCATTGCAGAAAGCACTCTCCTTAGCCAACTGCAGATATAATCAGTCATAGGTGAATTTCACATACTAATGATTTAAGGCCATAGCAACAGAACTGGGCATCATCACTTGGCCAAGTTGAAATAGGAACTTAATTACTAAGTTTGTAGCTTGATTACTAGGTGGTTACTAGTAGATTAGTAGGTGGATTAAGTTTTTGCCATGCTCAATATAATTGTTCTTTACCATTATTCCCAATTAAGAGTGAATAATAAGAAATACCTGTAATGCATTTCTATAATGTATTGTGAGATCCAAGAAAGTAGGGGTTTTTGCTTGTTTTGTTTTTTACTGTGACCTCTACATGAACAACAACATCTGACGCACTGTAGGTGGCAAGTAAATACTTTTTTTAGATTACTTGATTAAGTAAATGAATAAATGACATGGGCATATGCATAAACTCCCTGTCTGGCAATTTAATTGCTCTAAATTATTTCATTTTATTATATGTCCCCATATAATAAATTTTTTTTTGTCTTTCTAAGTAATAGTATAAAACAGGATCACCAAAGCATATTACAGTCAGAATACACTCCATGAATTGTACAAAATAGGTTTTATATTTTAAAATGGTTGGAAAAAATCCAAAGAAGATTATGTGATGTGAAAATTATATCATATTCAACTTTAGTATCCATAAATAAAGTTCCATTGCAACTCAGACTGGTTTATTTAGTTGTATATTTTGCCTTACAATGGCAGTGGTAAGTAGCTATTACAAATATTTTGCATTACTATGGCAGTGGTAAGTAGTTATTACAAAGATCAGAGAGCCAAAAATGTTTAAACTATTTACTATCTTCCCCTTATCAGAAAAATTTTGCCTAATCTTGGTATAGAATTAATAATTAACCATCATAGTCTGAATAAACTTTGCCGTATTTGACATACCCTCAATATTAGCTCTGAATCCCTTCTTATGTCCCTATTATGGTCATCACATTTTATATATATATATATATTTATGTATACATGCATATATGTATGAGTGTATGCATGCATGTAAGTAATTGTCCATTTTTTTCCCTTACAAGATTGAAGGTCAGATAGTTTTACTTATTCAGAAATTCTTCCAATAGATAAGTTAAGTAATGAAGAAAAATAATATATTGAAAATGTGCACCTTTTAATTTCTTAATTAGGATCTCTGGGACTCATTCACATCAGTCACCTAGAGAGAGATTCATTTTCATAACAGCTTTTTAGATATCCAGTTTCATCTGAATGACAGACAACTAATTGTTTAGTATAAATTATGTGTTAATGTTATTGCATGAAGATTGTTATCTCTAAATAACTAGCTTACACATGAATTGCTAAGAGGGAGAAACACTTTCTATTTTTATGTTACATGCTCGAGGTAGTGATATACAATTTAATATTCAGAGATATTGAAATTCTTATTTTAAAATGCAAATAAGAAAACTTTTAGAGATTTTTAAGGAAGTTAATCAGAGTTGACAAAGTGCAGAGATCATGGTAGAATCTGTGAAATGTTAGTTATTTTTATATGTCTAAGTGAACCAAGATGTTTTAATGATTTTTTAAGTTTATTATCGAAACTATTAAAATTTCAAAGTCATACTTACAGAGGATTTTTTAAATATGCCAGCTGATAGAATATGTTTAAAAATAATTTTCAAAAAGGATTTTTAACAAATTTAAAAAGAGTTTAGAAAATATCTAGATTTAGTTTCTCTTTATAATTTCATGAAATTCCCATTCAGCTGCCTTGACATCAATATTCTGGTGTGCCTTCCTATAAATCATGGATGGCTCCCAGATAAAAAGTAATTCTGACATTATTGCATCATTGCTTCTCAAAAATGATATAGGAAAAATAGTATCTTCTTAATTCTATAAAAAAATAAAGAACTACAAACTATGTCTTTTTTCAGGGCTGCCTTCTCAAAATTGCTATATTGAAAATATTAGAATTTAGAATTTCTAATGACATTATTTTATGTATTTTCTTTTAAAATATCTTCAAAAAACAGATCAAGCTGATATGAGTGGCATTTGGAATCAAGCTATTTTAAAGAAATTTTCCATTTATAAACCTGTAACAATCACTTAGCCATGAGTTAGGATTACCCCATATGTTTGCTCAAAACTTTTAAAAACTTAATCCTTAAAAATAAAAGCTCTTACAGACAAATTAACTTTAGTTTTAACACTCATTCAACCATGGAGCTATCCGTGGCTGAGCTATATATTTTGAAAAAAAAATGGAATGTGTGTGTACTCATAGAATATTTTAACTTTTCTTGTCAATTATGAAATCATGAATACTTGTCATAAAGATATTAGTTGAGAAAAAGTTTAATGACCAAAGTTAGGGTAAATCTTAGCCATTGATAAATCTGAGCATAGATTTAAGAGCTGAAATCACAAAATTAAAAGAAAATATTCCTTGAAGTCTACTGTAGGACAAGTGGTAGTAAGGGGCACACTAGTGTACTTCAGAAGACGTGAAGTTTATATATCAACTAAGAATATTTACATAAAAAACAAATTATAGTTCTTAAGAATACAAATTTAATATAGGGTAGTAGTTATGCATATTTTTGCTGGGCCAGAGACTCATGATGGGGCAAACTGTCACTGGGTAAGTTCAACTATCTTATAGTATTAGTTTTCTAGGTCTGGCATAACAAATTATCACAAACTTGGTGATTTAAAGCAATGCAAACTTATTGTTTCACAGCTCTGAAGGCTTTAGGTCCAAAATCAAGGAGACAGTAGGTTATCATCCCTATAAAATTGGCTGGAGAGAATCCTTACTTGCTTCTCGCAGCTTCAGGTGTTGCTAGTAATCCTTGGCATTACTTAGCTTGAAGCTGCAGAATTTCAATCTCTGCTTCTATCATCATATGAAGGTCTTTCCTCTTTCTTACAATATCTTTTATATTATGTCATCTGAACTCATTCCATCTGCAACAATCCTAGTTCCACATAAAATCCATTCATATTGGAGGTTAAGACTTCAACTTATTGTTTGCAGAGGGTAGGGACACACAATTCAATGCATAACCCTTATGGAATATATGACAAAAATAGTACTCAAAATACTTTGTTGATATCTCATTTCCTTTATGAGTTTCTCTCTGTCCACAGTTAGTGAAGATATGTGATTTCTCACCTTAAAAACACTCTGAGCCAAAGCATCACTTAAGTTGAATACAATAGTTATCTCAACCAACTTTGTCTTTTACCTCTTGTGTGCAGATAAATCTGTGATCCGAATGCCAGACCCATTTCTGCCATGGTTGTTTTTCTGTAAAGAAATATTAATGATCCAAAGGCATATGGTCAAGTGTATAGTTAATTATATATAATAATGTTTACATTTATTTACATTTAGAGCCAAAATACTTGTTTTACACTCATTATGTCACTATGATGTTCCATTTAATTTTCTGGGTTAGATGAAGTACATGCAAAACATAAGTAAAAAAGGAGTTCTCATCCAATGCATATCTTAGAGAGCTCCTCTGCATTGCTCATTCTAGAAATGACATAATATTATTAATTTTCATAAAATGTGTGATGTGGTGTATTTTCTACCAGGAAAGTCAGCAAACACTGCCATTAAGACTTCTTCCAAGCCCTATAGTAAGAGCCAGTCCTGAAACATTTATTAGTACACCACTGTTTAAAGGTCCAAATAAAAATATCTGGAATCTGTAATTTAAAATATTTTTCTATTCATGAGTTTCCTGTTCAGAGGAATATATCAATTTGACCTTTTACTTGTGACATGAGGAGACAAAAAAATATTCAAACATCTTATGTTCAATCCAAAAATGATTTCAACTCTGCTGACATTTAAATGTACCACATCTTTCTTCTTTGAGAACAAGTGCAAAGGCAAGAGAGCTGATTTTGTTATGTATTTTTTACCAAATATTTCTACGTTCACATTTATATATAGTTGCCTGTTTTTAACCTTTCAAGATGAATGATAAATTGTATCTTCCAGTGAACCAAGTCACTGTTCTGCTAATATAATCTTTGCTTAAGATCAAATAGGCACTGATCATTTTACAGATTTTGTTTTATTACTGTCAATGGGTCATACATTTTCTACTGAAATGAAAGTAAAAAAAACAACCAGTTGAAATATTTTGAAAGATACTGCTCTGTAAGGCAATGATTCACTGTTGAAAATCTCAATGAGATTGCTGACAAAAGATCAAGTTTGGGTCAATGGAAAACAATTTCCTTTTCTCCTCCCTGTGACTATTCTTTGTATAGTGCATAGATGTGAAAAGGTAAAAGGGTTATTTTCTTCTTCTGTTAAGGAAATAAGCTCTGTTCGTAGCATCTTGTCTTTACTTTTATAATAGAAGTAAATTTAGAGGTGAAATACAGAAATGATATATTTTAAATAGAGAGATAACTTTAGAAAGGCAGATGTATCTGATAAGTGAGTGTAGATTTGGAGATAAATTTGTTAAGTTATACATTTAAACACACAATTTGGATATATTTTAATTAGATTATCTGTAATATATATTTGTTCAGGTTGAGTATTTGTATCTTATTGCCTTTGGTTATTAGTTATTTTGTCTGCCAAGCATCACTCACAAACATGTCTGTAAATATGTTATTAAGTCATAAATACTTGAAATTCAATGCATATTATAGTAGAAGAAATACAATATTCTAAATTAGTGGAGTTTTATATTAGGTATTGACCATTAAAATGAGGAGACAGGCAATATCAGTTAAAGAAATTTCAGATTATTTACAGCTTTAACTTCTAAGACCATCATTGGAGATAAAGTAGGTTGAGAAAAATTTCCATCTAAAACTAAAATGTGTGATTTATCACAATTGCCCCATTTGCAACTTATGCTAATATATTTTAATGAATGCAAGTGAAATAAATGACATCCAAATGACCATTGTCTTGCCTACTTCACCTTGTTGGTGATCTTAAAATAGAATATGGGGCAAGATTTTATGGGGAAAATTTTGGGAGATAAATGATGAGAAAATAATGATATTGATTCCTTAAGTATATCTTCCACATAGTACCTACAATTTATCCAACTGATAAGGCTGGTGTCCTTATAAAAAATATTGAGTGTCTGTGAATTCATGTTGCCTCCACTGCCCCTCGCTTAGTTGACGCTTCATTAATGAGGAACATACGAGAGACTGGATAGAGAGACACTGGTTAACTTAATGTTCAACTAGTCAGGGAAGAGATACCTATTACCACCTACAGCAAAGTTTCCCACTGCGTGGAGATAGCCAACACCATAATAATGCCTGCCACCAGGAGCAACAGTCCTACATTCTCAACTTACTCTATGGTTTGCTGGTGCCAAGGCTGCAAGCAAAAGAATGACTCACACAGGTACTAGATGGAGCAATGTTTTAGTTATAGAGAAGAGAC
This sequence comes from Tamandua tetradactyla, assembly GCF_023851605.1. Taxonomy (NCBI): domain Eukaryota; kingdom Metazoa; phylum Chordata; class Mammalia; order Pilosa; family Myrmecophagidae; genus Tamandua; species Tamandua tetradactyla. The sequence goes on from NC_135335.1 coordinate 74,800,729, forward strand.
AAGGCAAGATCCCTTTCAATGGGGGATGTCAGTCTCCCATGGCTAGCAGATCTTGAGCTTAAGCCCTAGTAGTGTCCATGGATGTTTGCATGTGTTTCAGGCTAAAGATGAAGGAATATGTAAGCAGACCATTGTGGGCTAGGAGATGTGTTTTATATGTCAAGTCATCCAAGGAGGGAGTCATATTACATTTATCACCCATCCTGTGCTCTAGGCTGAAACTTCTGTTTCAAATGCAGCGTCCATTCATGGGTCCCAGGGAAAGGTGGCATGCCACACAAAGACTGCCCCTTATACACAAATCATATCTGTAAATAGGTATTACAGTACCTAAGTATATGTATATTTGTTAAAACTTATGAAAAAGGAATCTGTGTTTTCCACAATTAAAATTATTTATTACTTAGATTTTCTTATATTCTTTCAAACTGGACACAAGAAATACACTGACCATTACTATACATGAAGTTATGAATAAATGCCCATACATGTAGAACTAGATACAAGAGCATATATACAAATATATATGCCAACATATAGTCACTAAACACTAGCCTTCCATGTTTCTTTTGATACCCAAGATTTGAAAGTTTATTCTAACGTAGCTGATTAAAATAATACTACCTGCAAGATGTGCTTCAAATAGTAATACATTAAGTGAAATAAATGATAAAGTGGCAAATTTCAAATTATAGCAGAGTAGAATTAATTCAGTCCGAATTACTGCTCTCTGACTAGAACTAGATGAAATGTTACAGTTCCTTGAAGTTATTGAACTGTCAAAGATAACAAATGCACACATACATACAACACACACACACACACACACACAGATACATGCATATACCCCAATACACTCACATTTCACCTTAAGATTTATGGCAATGTTAATGCCTTATTTTAGTTATTATCCAATGCTGAAAATTAGAAAATTAACCTCTTTCCCTCAGATGTGACCTTAGATATTTCCAATTATGGAGTTTTCAAAAATTTCTGTGAAATAAAAAGTTTATAAGATTGCATTGTGGAACAATGGAGGTTGAAAAAGTGCAGCACTGATTTTCCATAAAGCCCTTTCACAGGGAGCGATAGACAATCTGCATGATGGTAAAACAGGCTTGTTCTGAGCTGAGAATAGCAAGATTTGATTAAGACAAAAGTTGCAAAACAATAGACTAATTGATGGTCTCAAAAGATAACAATTAAACCACTTAAGACTTAATTCTACCCTAGTATTTAAGCAACTGGTGTAAACCTCTGACAGGAAATGGAAGTGCCTCTCAATAAATTGATCAAATATCTAGAAAAATCTTAAACTACTGGTTTGGTTACATAGGAGCAAAGTAAAATAAAACAGCTATTACTTCTTTAAGCCTTTTATAAGTTCATTCAATCAAGAAAAATTAAATATAAAAGAAAATTTCAAAATGAAAAGCAGTAACAATAAAGTGACCAGTGAAGAGGCCATTGAGTAATATTAAAGAATTTAAAGATAACAAAATAGTAAAAGTCTGTATTAGGATGCTTAGAGAGTATCACTAAAATACTTCATTCATAAATCAAGTAACAAAAACATACATTTCAGGAATAATATATGACTGTCCTAGCCAATATAAAATGGAATGAAGTATAATCTCTACTGAAATATCAAAGAATAAAAAAGGAAGAAAAATAAAATATGAGAAAAATTCAAAGATGTGGGGAAATTTAAGAGATACAACATCAAAACGAAAATGGAAAAATTGTCAAAATTATAATACAATAATAGAAGGGAATTAGCCAGACAGGATAGTGTTATGAGCCTGCAGATTGAAAAATATTGATATGTATAAATTTGACTCATACCTAGACATATCGACAATACACTTTACTTAATAATTCCAAAGACAAATAAAACATATGAAATAATTTAAATAGCAACATACGTCACAAAAAGCATCAGAGTAGCACATTTGCATTCATCAATTATAAATGGTAAAAAGCATTCAAAGATTAGGGTGCAAATACTTTAAATGTATATTATACCCATGTGAACAATCAATCAATATAGAGCGCAAAAAAGCATTCTTGGTCAATTCAGCCTGCAGCACATTTATCCCCAATGTACCCATTCCAGGAACTTATTTATTTGAGAATTTAATTCAGAAGATGGGAGTAAATTAAAACAGAATAGTATGGGAACCGATTAGCAGTACTTCAAAACTAGTAAATCAAAGAAAGGGATCACCAGGAAGAAAGAAGTGTAGGAATAACAGAAAGAAATTATTATAAAGAATATAATATTATAAGAAATTATTCTGGAGAAGAATTAAGGGATCTGGAATGGAGGTTTTAAGGAAAAACAGAAAAATTGAATGAAAATGCCTACTCAATAAAGAAATTTTGATTGATAGCATTAAAAAAATGGAAACAAGTGAAAGAGAAAATAAGTGTAAGGATGAATTCCAAGAAAAAATAAGAAGCAAATACCACCACTAAAATATTCTAATAATAAATAAATGTTCCAACTATGAAGCAAATGAATCACAGCTGGCAGGATATAAAGGAAAGGATAGAGAATTTAAAAATGTGAGACATGTTAAAATCATTCTCATTTGTATGCATTCCATTAAAAAATTAATAGTAACTTCATGCAGAATTTGCCCAGGGGAAAGTTATATATATATCACAGTTTTAATGTGAATGTTGTTTTAAGTGTTATGCCCAAAGCACAAGAAATCTTCAAAATGTATTCACGACATAAATGAATGTAGGACAGTGACGATGTAAAGAAAATTTTTCTTTACCACAAAGCTGTGTAGGCAAGTGAATCAAAGAACTAGAGCTTAGTACATGAGACTATCACATATCAAAGTTTTTGGAGCCCCATTACCTGTGGAAAATTCAATAGAACATGAAATTAGGCTAAATATGCTATTTAAATGTGTAACTGTATAGAAGATTTAGACTTCTAAGAAATACTAGAAACCATTAGGCTTTGGGTAGCAGGTATTCAAGTATTACAGGTAAATAGGGTCTCAATTTTCTGAGCCAACTAACTCCATTATCGAATGAAAATAGTCATTAGAATTATACATATGCCCATTAAAATGGAAGTAGTGAAAAGATGGCATCTGTGAGAATAGGACTCTAGTGAAAAGGGGTAAAAGCAGGACAATGGTGCTTGTACTTAGAAGCTTACCTGCACTATTAGCTATTATATTTATATGTACTGATATTGTATATGGAAAAATAAAAATAAAATCAGAACAAAGTCTATTCAATTTTTAGATGAGTCGTTGGGTCTTGGTGATAGCAGCTGTGCCTATTTGTCTTTGCTATGCAAAATACTATTTTTTTTTTCCTAACTTAACTTCCTTAATACTTGACATAATCAAAAGTTCTGATTGTATTTCAGGAAATTAACTTCCATTCTTCAGCTTGCTTTGAAATCCCTTCTATAGTTTTAAAATGTCACTTCCCCTTTGAGAGTCATCTTAAGACAATATTTTAATAAGGCAATTGACACCATTACAGATAATTCTACTTCAAAACTTAGAACTTTTACTGTAGCCATTTGAAGTTTGATTTTTATTTGTATACTGACTTTCTTTGTTGTTTCTGTTTCTTTAATTACTTATTTAAAAAGCAAAGGAAAAAAAAATTATTCAGACAAAATCCCAGACTTTTTTAATGGGTAGAACTTCTTTACAGTAAAATGAAAAAAAAAATGCTTTCAAAACAGAGAAATTAGAAGCAGTCCATCTAAGAAGAAATAAATTACAGAAACCTAAACTCTTTAAACACCTGCTTTGTTTTCTTTTAAGGTATTGGACAACGTCTGAAATGAATGCACTAGTAAATATCAATAGAACAAATAGAATTATTTCATATCTCAATGTTTGCTTAGGAAGAAGAGGAAGTAAGCTTCTTGGAGTGATTAAATTCAAACTAAATGCAAATATAGAAAATGGTGTATCCCATTTCAGTTGAAAATCTAAAGTCTCTTTGGTGTAACTTGGAAAATAATTAGGGAAATTTAGAGTTTTCCCATATTTTGCATCTATTATTGCTTTATTCTTAGACATTTTTCAAACTCTGTTCTTTATCATAATCTTTCTTGACTCTCTGTGGAATGAGTTGTTATATGGGGTATCATGGGAACACAGGCTCAGGCACAGCAGAAACTTGCAGCAAATGACTGCTTTCTTACTTACACAGGCTAGTGGAGTGTCCAAAAGGGGCAGGGGAAGAGGTTCCATAGTGGCTGGTCCCCTGGGTGGGTCAAGGTTAGTGATTGGCAGTTCCACACACCCCACTTCATGTCAGAGAGGAGAGACAAATCTGAGTTGCCCAAGAGTGGGTATTAAACACTTCAGGAGGAGGAAGCATTGCCACTGAGTAAAAAAAAAGCCATTTATTAAGCAATCTTTATGTAGAGATCTTGCCCTGATAAACATTTGGGCTGCTTATTCATGGGTTTGGGGTCAAGATATGTTAAGTTTATTCCATTAACCTTTAAATCTCTTTTGGGCTATGGGAAGGAAAGATATTAAAACATCTGCTCACAAAGAAAAAGGAGTCAGGTAGGCAAAGTCTAGGAATGGCCACTGAGTGTGTCATTTATCTCCCCCCTCCCCCCCAGTCCATTCCTGGGTTCTCTCAAGCAGGCTTAGTTTACTCCTCATCATTAGCTTTCACAATGTCAACCCACCTTCCACTTCTGATACAAGGGTGGGGATGGTTGGCCTTATCATCTCTTGGCTCTCAACAAAGTTAAAAGTAAAGTTTGGGAACAACAGCAATTGCAGCTTATTAGGGAAACTTTGCCTATGCCTACCATTACTCCAAAAAGATGATGAGGTCTTGAGTAAATATTTATATCAATGTTGCTCTACCCCTAGGAACCAATTGAAGGGGTCCCAAATAGAATCTGTTTGTACTCTTTGCATTTGCAGTATGCGTGCATCAGGCCCCATAGGTCTAGCCCACATGGTGAAAATCCAGTGGGTCCAGTTTTGGGCCTGCTTCTTTCATCCACCCTTCCACCTTGAGGCCTTGACTTGCCACTGTCTTGGGATTTGGGTGGAGGGTTTCATAAAGGTAAAAAGCAGAATGATCTCCAGAAATTGAAGAGTAGAGTCCCTGGTTTAGTGTCTTTGGCTCCTCTGGGGCCAGTCCTCATCTTGATGGGTGTTACAGGTGGACAAAAAGCAAAGCCTGGGATCTTCTCCACCTCTGCCCCATCCTTGCACTAGGAAGTGAGCTAAGATCATGTTATCATCTGGGAAATCCTTAGTTTATCTTCCAGAAGGCCCAGGTCAGGTGGGCAGTCCTGACCATAAAAGAGTTGTCAGGGTATAGATGCTGAAGCTCTTTATCTCAGATGACCATTAAAGAACTTCACAATGTCATCTGTCTGTGGCTAGTGGGTGGCATTGAAGGTCATCTAATTCCAGTCTGGACCTACAAATTGATGGTGTCAGAATTTCCATGTCCAGTTCAATGGTGGATCTTCCCAGTGGCAAAAGCAGCCATGGAACTTCAGCTATTTCATGGATATCACTGGAGGTAAGTTCATTGTTTTCATGTTCCAAACAGGCTCCTTTGCCTCTCTGCTGGCAGGATCTTCAGCTCTATTGAGGATGAAAGCATCCTTTAGCAGCTACATTGTTCTATTGATGTTCATCATGATATGGACCCTTTTCATGCACATAAACTTGGGTAACATAGTTGGTACCTTTTCATGCCATTGGTTATTTCCAAAGGACATTTCTCCATACCAAGGAACCTTTGATTCTCCATTTGCATTCCCACCATAAATCTGATCAGACTGATAAGCCATTGGCAATGGCCATATATTAGTAAACAGTTATACAAGGGTGCTTGGGTCTGAAGGTTTCAGGGTTAAGAAGACTTTTTATAGTACAGGTCGTTGGACATTTTTCAAAATGCCAGAGGTTATATAGTCTGCCCAAGGCATGCAAAATACCAGTCAATAACCAATGGACCCAGATATCTTCAGTTAGCTTACCTATTAGTGAACCAAAACTGAGAACCTAGTCAGGCAACCTTGAGTTGGGCTCTCAAGATGCCAATGCAGGGAGGAAAGGGTTGCAATCTGATATTGCAATAGGATCATGTGAAGGGTGCCTCTCTCACCCCCCAATGCAAGACCCCTCTGGGGCCTGGGGAAAGGATAGTCCTGAATATACCACATTCATTTGATGATACTCTGTTCTTAGATTGTCACTGTGTATTCTAATTACTCAGGACCCCAGGTATAAGAGAATTTCTGGCCTCAGGAGGAAATATGAGCTCTCATTAATCCTTTCTATCATTACCAAGGTCTGATAGCATGCCAGAATTTGACTCTCAAGGGATGAGTAGTGCTGGACTATACTTGGAAATTTCTTAGTCCAAAAACCCAGAGGTCTGTAAATTCCTGTTGCTTCTTCCTTCTGCCTAAAATGGACATTTTACCCAAAACTCCAGGTGTCAAAAACTGAAGCTCAAATGGAGATCCAGGCTCTAATGATCTTAGAGGCAAAGCATTTGAAACAGCCCTTTTACTTTTTGTAAGACTTGCTTCTCCCCCATTCCCCTATAGTAAATACCTACTTTCTGCTTCACTCAATGTAAGGGTGCCAGGAGGATAGCAAGACAAGAATTAGGCTGATGTCAATATGCAAATAACCCAATCAATGCCTGGGCTTCTGTTTTGGAAGTAGTGACTTTAGGGACAGTAATTTGTTCCTTGCCACGTCAAGGCTCCAGTGATGAGTCCCCACTATATATTGCCTAAGCAGGTGCCCTACTGTGCTGGTCTTGTAGCTTTTTGTGATTTATGGTCCAGCTGGACTGTTGAAGTCAAGTTAACAATGTACGCAATCACTGCATGTTTTGTTGCTTACTCAGATCTCCCAACATGATGAGAAAATATTCAGAAACAACATACCCAATAAAATTTTAATATATAGATTATATAAAGAAATCTTATAACAACATAGAAAAGACATAAAAAGCAACCAAAATATGGGCAAAAGAGTTGACAGACATTTTCCCAAAAAAGATATATAAATGGCAAAAAGACATGGAAAAATGCTGAATATCATCAGCCATCGGGGAAATGCAAATCAAAGCGACAATGAGATGCCATTTCATACTCACTAGAATGGCCACTATTTCGAAAAATGCAAGTGTTGAAGAGGATGTGGAGAAATAGGAACACTCATCATTGTTGGTAGGAATTTAAAATTTGGCAGCCTTGTGGAAAACACTTTTGGTTGTTCCTTGGGAAGTTAGGTAAAATTAACATATTATCCAGCAATCCCACCTCTAGATGTATGTCCAAAAGGATTGAAAGCAGGGACACAAGCATATTTGCATGTTGTTCCTAGCAGCATTATCCACAATCGCTAAAAGGTGAATACAAATCAAGTATCTATTACCAGATGAATGGATGAACAAAATTACTACATGCATACAGTGGAATATTATTTAGCCATTAAAAGAAATGAAGTTCTCATACGTTTGTCAATAGTAATGAACCTGAAGGCATCGTGTTGAGTAGTGTATGAGCTCATAGATATGGAACAATTAGAAAAAGTGAATTTATAGCATCAGAAACTGGAATATAGGTCACCCATGGCAGGGGTGAGGGTAGAAAATGGGGAGTTAATATTAAAACTACACAGAATTTCTATTTAAGGTGATGGAAAATTTTGATAATGAGTTGTGGTGTTGGCGGCACAACATTGAGAACAAATTGACAGCACTGAATTTACATTTTTGAACACTGTTAAAAGGGGAAATATTGGCTTATATATATTTTACTAGAATAAAAAAAGAAAAGAAAAACACCTTAGGGACTGTACACCACAAACAATGAACCCTAATATAAACTATGGACTATAGTGTACGAATAAAATTATATTTGTTCAACTGAACAAAGCTACCACATTAATGCAAGTTAATAATAATGGGAGAGATATGAGAACTCAATATGTTCTGCATGATTTTTCAATAACTTACAAATTTTCTAAAAAATATTTAAAATGAGGGCGGGCCACAGTGGCTCAGCAGGTAAGAATGCTCGCCTGCCATGCCAGAGGACCCGGGTTTGATTCCTGGTGCCTGCCCATGTAAAAAAAAAAAAATTAAAAAAAAATATTAAAAATGAGAAGTAAATTAAAAATGCAAAGTTAAAAAGACAAATGGAAGAATTTCTATATAGGTGAGAATAAACGGAAGGACCTTCCAATAAAAGCCTTTAAAAATTGAGCAAATGGGGAAACACAGAACCATGTGATTTCAGGACATGCCCTTGTCTTTCCTGGTCATCTAGAACCTCCTGTAAAAGATCTATTATACTGCCATGCCACCTAGATTCCTAGGACAGCAGTAACAAATTACCAAAACTGAGTGGCTTGAAACAACAGAAATTTATTGTCTCACATTTCTGGAGGCAGAAATCTGAACTCAAGACATCAGAAAGGCAAATGTCTCTTAGAAGTCTCTGAGGAATAATCTGATGGAGGACTGTCTCCTGGCCTCTTGCAGTAGCTGGTGAACCTGTGTGTTCCTTGGCTTGTAGTCTAATACAATTTCTGTCACTCTGTGTCACCTCTTTCCTTCTTATAAGGACAACAATCATATTCACTTAAAGGCTCACCTAACTCCATTATAACTTCTTTTTTTTGAGGGGAGGTTTTTTTTTTTTTTTTTTTTTTTTTCTCTGTAGAAACACTGTTTATTCAAACGACAGGCAGGAAGCGGCGGCAGCAGCAGGTGCATGAGGACAGCCAGGCATGGGCCGGGCAGATCAGCACTGCTCAGCTGGGCCCCTCTCTCCTGCTTTCAGCAGCCACCTGAACTGTTGGCATCAGGGAGAGATATACTTTCCCCTCCTCTCCCTCCTGCCCCAAACTGAATAAATAGCATCCCTCTCCCCAGAAGAGTTAGGGGAGACTCATGTGCTGAGCTTGGTGCCCCGGTCCCAGCCCAGAGTCAAGTGGGGGCAGAAGCTCAAGATGGCTTATAGGGAGTAGAATACAAAATTGTTCCACTCTCTTTCTCATCTTCCTCTTCCTCTTCCTGCTCCTCCTCCTCCTCCTCCCTGCCACATTCCCCTCCCAGCCTGGTCTCAGGGCAGGTGGTCAGTGAGGGTCTGGAACGGGAAAATTGTTGCCTAGCGTACACTGAGCTCAAGTTCGCAAGGCCATCCAGCCTGTCACCCATCCAGGCTGACCACCAGAAATCGTCACTTCATGCCACTTTATGGACAGAAAAGGAGGGAGCAGGACGTGAGGCAGTGGGTGGCCAGGCCTCTCCCAGCCTCAGAGGTAACCAGAGTCCAAGCAGCAGGCCCCCTACCGATCCATCTCATCCAGGAGTGGGGTGGCATCGCCAGCAATGGACATGGGGGTGCTTTCGATCATAGGGCTGGGGGAAGGCCGAGGTGTCAGCCGCTGCTTCTGTTTCCGCATGGTCCAGGAATTGAACCTGGGTCTTCCACATGGAAGGCGAACATTATACCACTGAACCACCCACGCACCTTATGACTTCATTTTAACTAATTCCATATGCAATGACCCTATTACATTCACTGTTACCAGGGGTTAGGACTTCAACATTTCCTTTGTCAGAACACGATTCAGTTCATAACACCATGGTGAGAACCAAAGGTTAAGTGGTTGGAGAAATGGATAACGTGCAATAGTGAAATAATACAAATTTATATTTTGATGTTACTGTGGGATAGTTGTGCCAAATGTTGTCAAATCATCTGATTTTTCTGTAAGTTCGTTTTTTTCACATAAAAATATGTACAAAAATAGTACCTAAAATTTGTGCTCTTATGAGAATTAAATTAAGTAATTGATATAAATCACCAGAAAAATTAATGGATTAGTGTATCATAAGTGCTCTGTAAAAATCATCAAATACTACTTGATCAAAAATATACAGTGGACCACAGTGGCTCAGCAGGCAGAGTTCTCACCTGCCATGCTGGAGACCCGGTTCCATTCCCAGTGACTGCCTATGCAAAAATAATATATATATGAGAGAGAGAGAGAGAGAGAGAGAGAGAGAGAGAGAGAGAGTAGTGATTCTGGTGAAATCACCTTATTGTCTGTCCAATATATTAAACTAAATGGAATATTTTAAGAAGCTCCTCCGTACCTCAAGAACTATGCAGCTAGTTAAATCCTATTGTAAAATTTCTTGGCATCCTGGAGAGACACTAGTCTCACCAAATTTTAATATGTTTGATATAAAAAAAAAAAGGACTTTTATGACCAAATATACAAATTAAAACCATTACTATAGGACTTTTAAAAGCATTCAGTTAAACAACATGTAACCAGGTCAATCATACAGCACAATTTCAGATATCACAATTCCAGATATCAGCACAAGCATGAATGTGGAACATGGCTGGAGATGATAACCATGCATTTTCCTAACACAACTGAAACTTTTTCTGTGGGACAACTCTAAGTTGCTAGTGATCCTGAAAACATCTTTCAGAAATTTTGAATTCAGTTCAATTTAAGCTATCACTATTTTTCAATATGTAGACATATCAAATCTTAAATTCTCCAAAATGGGTAGCTCATTCTGGTTTTCCATGCTTAATTTCACTTAACTAATTTCCACATAGTAATTTTTAAGACGTAAATGCCTTTGACTCTAGGGTAAACCATCTAGTTTAATTTATGACCTAGTTTTAAATGTCTTATAATTTACAAAGTAAGTTAGTTTGATGGCAAATATAACTGCACTGTATCATATATCTAAATTTTGAGAAATTTAGACTGAGATAGAAAAAAGGAAAGGACAGAAGTTTATACACACACACATAAAAACAACAAAACAAAAATTAAGGCAATGATGACTGAACTATTTTAAAGGATATATTTTGGCATTTGTGTCTCTGGCCCTCGGCAGATTTCTCAGCTTTTCAGAAGGAATATAGGTGGTCATTCCTACCCACTCTAATGCTTTGTAAATATTATGAATGGTGTTCAAATTCCCTTGTAATTTACAAAGTAAGTTAGTTTGATGGCAAATATAACTGCAAATATCACAGTTTGTGAATCTTTCTGGTTCAATTTTTTTTTTTTCTAATAAAATGGCTTTTTATGACTCAAATGAAGAATATATAGTTCCAAGTATACCATGGACTTCCTAGGCTACTGAAGGGAATCCTTTCAATGGTTTGGAAGACATAACATGATACGTCTTTACCCACTTACTATGGTTTTAGGTGAAAAATGAAAATCAATGAAAAAGCCACTAGGCTTTCTGAATAGAAAAAAAAAATGATATAGGAGTGACTTAGGAGTGTTGTTATTTACACTGAAGAAAAATCATTTTAAAAAACATTTCCACTAATAATGGTAAAGTGTTTAAATTATGACAGATTTCTTCAATCTTAAAATGTGATATTTTTTAGAGATGTTTTATTCCTCATGAATATTCAAAAGGAAAATATATATGAAATGGATTTCAATGTCACATCAGAATATAGCTAGATATTAGGTTTACTATAAGAGATATCTTGTGTTTTATTATGAAATGAATCTACCGTGGAACAAATTTTTTCGTGGAAAATTTCAAATCAATTTATTTCATCTTAAAGTATTTGTTGAGCGAATATTATAAATGAGGCATTTTCTTAGCACAAAGATGATACAATTTCCAGCCTTAAAGTTGCTTACCACCTGAAGAAAAAATAGTTTTGGTTGAATTAAAAAATAAAACTTGTCAACATTGAGTACCTTTTTAAAGGGATATATATGGTGTCATTGTTTGATGTATACAGTAGTCAATGAACCCACAGGCTATTAGAAAGTTGATTGTGCTGCACACAAGTTATAATTTATATTAATATAAATGAAAGCTAGTTTAATCAACAATTTGTAATTGAAGAACTGCAGAAGACTGTAAAATATTTTAATATTTGAGGAGACATTTGAGGCATATTTAAATCAAACAGATCAACTAATATATATGGAAGGCACATTCTTCTAGAGCTTCTAGTGCTGTTTTCCATGCTGTGCTCCAAGGCGCTCGAAGGTGTCATAAAGCTGACTCAGGGAGAAATAGAATATGCAGAGGGAGATGGAAAATGGAATAGCCTGATTCCAGAAAGCCAGTCTGGGCTTGATACAGAACATCTCAGATGTCTTCTATCTAATATATACGCTTCTTTGCAGTTCTTTTGCGAAAGACGTCATACTCTAAACCTTTTTCTTATATAAGATTAGCAATGAATTACTTGGAATAATAATGAATAATTTCATATCCCCCTCAATTTGGCTGTATTTCCTTTTTCATTCAAGACTAAAAGGTTTATATGTGAAATATTTAAACCATGCACAGGAATAGCAATAAGAAACTGTAAATTGTAGCTTTTATGGTAATTATTTCCTTTTGATCTTGCATTTTACATTATATTAAATCATCTGTTAATTTGACAGATCAATTACCTATTAACAAGTGGGTGGAAGTAATTAGAGCATATAGAAAAAAACATTATGTAGCAAAAGAAACAAATATCAATGTTAAATTTTCTTGGACAAAAATTGATCCAGAAATTGTACCTACTATAGTGGGAATTTTAAAACAATAAAAATTGCACAACAGTATCTTGCTCAGTAGGATCACAGTATATTGGTACAAAGAGACGATGTTATTAAATAGAATTTTAGAATACAAATTATAGAACCCAAATGCATAATATCTTCTGTTCTCTATTTGCTAGATGCAAGAGTAGAATTCATGTATATATAACATAATATAATATGACATGATATAATATAAAACATTGTGGTGGTTTGAAGCTGTGTATACCCTAGAAAAACATTTTTAATCTAATTCATTCTCTGGAGTATGAATTCAATGTAAGTAGGGCCTTCTGATGAGGCTGCAGTTTAGGTGTGACCCACTTCACTCAAGGTAGCTCTTAATCCTATTACTGGAGTCCTCTGTAAATGAGAAAGAAACACAGAGGGAGAGAGAAAGCCAGGGAAGAAAGAAGCTAAAATCAATGAAATCCAGAAAAGAAGGGTGAAACTAGAAGATGCTGCCATGTGCCTTGTCATGTGGCGGAGGAACCATGGATTGGCACCTGGTCTTTGGGAAAAAAAAAAAAGCTTTGATGAAGCTGCAATTTGGATATTTTCCCAGACTCTAACCATGTGTGAATAAATTCTCATTGTTGAGGCCAAACCATTTCATAGTATTTGCTTTTAGCAAACTTGGAGAATATAATATAATATAATAAATATTATATAATATGATGTGATATAATACAAATCAGAGAGTTTTGATATTTCTAGCTGCTCAGCTGTTCTTTGAGACATTAAATGCAATGAAACCTATTTTATTATGCATTAAAAGCCATAATTTTAATGTGCTTAAGATTTCTGTACAATTTTTATGTTGATTAATTTCCTGTCATCTTTTTATACATGTGAGTTGCCATCAATGTAATTCTGAATGATATGACGGAAATTTACCCTTGTTAATCAGTGTTTGATAAATGGATTATGCATGCTGATTTTGTGGTATAATTGTGTAGGCAGAATCCTGAAATAATGTCATATTTGGGGTTGAATTGATTTCTTTTCTTTCCTTTCTTTATCCTCCCCTCCACTTCCTTTCTTTCCCTTCCTATTCTATGCATTTCCTTTCCTTTCTGTTGCTTCTGAGATTTGCAACCCAAATATAAGCAGAGGCAGGACCAGGAGAACCATTGGGAAGCACTCAGCTTAGTCTCCTTTGGGAAAATAGTGTTCATTCCAATCATTGTGTGGTGGTAAGGGAGTATACTGGCCCATGAAAGCAAATTATTGCATTTTCTTGAATTTTTCAAACTGCTTGTTCAATGCAGCCATTACTAAAAGTTAAATTACTTAATGAAGTATGTGTGAAACAAAGGTAATAGATACTCAGTACTCATCACTTCCTTCTTAACTGACTGCATTTAACTATTAACAATGTACATGAGGTTATTTAAGCCAATTATATCTATGTGGTGGAGATACCATGTCATGGTACACTACTGGGTGTTTCATTCCAACTTTGTACTCAGTAAAATCACATTGAAAGCCTGAAAGTGGCCATGATCTTAGTATTTACAACTCGGAATTTGACATATGCTATAAATTAGAGTTTGTTTTGTTTTGCTGATTGACTAGACTTACGACAGTGATAGCGAAAGTGTTAGCCATGCCTATCAAACACAAAATTACATTGAGACTAGCAATTATGTTTTGAATAGAACAAAAAATTCAGAAATGCCTATATTATGCAAAAAGTATTTTCTAATTAAGTAAAGAGGGCTGACATAATTTTCAAATGAGTTTTATTGTTTCACTTCATCTTACTAGTTAATGTAAATGAAAATACATAACAACATTTACGTTGAATTGGCTTTCATTTACTTGTAACAATACATGTCCTGCAGAAACAAAAGTTCAGCAAAAATTTTAAAAAGCATTTTGTGATAATCAGTTGTATGGATGGAATTTGCTATGAAGTTCATTTGATTATTATATATACATTGTGTTCACACAGTAATATTTATAATAAATTAATGTATGTGTATACATATGATTTTTTAGAGTTGATTGCTAACATTAACAAATATGCCAGTGTCTGACTTTCTAAGAAATGTGTCATTTTCTTAATGAATGAATAAATATCCACAGAGAGGAAACCAACTCAAATTTTCTTCATGTTTAGGTTTGAATAGGAATATCTTCCTTTCCTAGTCTGCTTTCTTAGGAAGAGAACAGAGATATATAGTGGATCTTACCCAAAAAAAAAGCTGGAGGATATCAGTCTAGTCCTGACTATACCTGAGACTAAAGCTTACTATTTAAAAGGTGATTATCTAAGTGGAATAGAAATACAGAAAACTCAGAGTTAAAATGATGACTTCAAAAGCAGGACACTCTGAAGAATCAGGGAGTTTTTAGACTATCTTTCTTCAAAGACAATAGCGGCCTATGGAGAAAACTGAAGGAGTAAGTTACCATCATAACACAAGACCGCCATGAGCTTCTAATCTATAGAGAAGTGGCTATTTCAAGAAACATTATATAGTATGCGAATCAATGGAACTTGAGGACTTTGACTAGTTATATGTATTCCATAATTAGTTAAGAAACACAAAATGTCTCCACATTTTGATTATGGATTTTCTCTGAGTGCTCTATGAGTGTGGGAACAGAGAGAAGAAAGATTTTACCTTTTATTTTATGTGTATGTGTATTAGCTTCCTGGAGATGTTGAAACAAATTGTCACAAACTTGGGAGCTTAAAATAATAGAAATGTATTGTCTCACAGTTCTGGAGGCCTAAGTATTAGAAATGTATTGTCTCACAACAAAATCAAGTTGTTGGCAGTGACATGCTATGTCCAAAAGCTCTGGGAAAGGATCTTTGCTTGCTTTTCTTGTCTTCTGGTGGCTATTGGCAAATTGTGGTGTTCCTTGAATTGTTGGCAGCAAAAGTCCCATCTCTGCCTCTTTTTTCACATGGCGTTTTCTTCTCTGGTTGTCTTTGCTTAAACTTGGTCTTTTTAAAAAATAACATCAGTCATATTGGATTGAGGACTAACCTAATCCAATTGTCCTCATCTTAACTTGATTACATCTGCAAAACCCTATGTCCAAATAAGATCACGTTCACAGATACCAGTTAGGACTTCAGCATATATTTTGGAGGGCACAGTTCAATCTACAGGACCATTTTTATTGTAGAATGGATACTAGCATGTGCCACCAATATTTCCATTTCAGGACCAAGGCACTTTTGGAAGTGTTAGTAGCTAACAGCTCTCAATTGAATCTGTCTCTGGGAATTGTTTTAAGCAAAAGACAGCTGCAGTCCCTAAAGTTCTGTCTGCATTCTGGAAACAGCCCACACATAATGCCTGTTCTTTGGGTGGTTATACATGCCTCACACATTTGTTTCAAGGTCAGGCACTCTAAAAGGGCATCTTAACTCCAGAGCGTCTGGTAGCATCTGCTGAGTGCTGTAAGAACTACATCACATTTTAGTTCCTTCATCTGCCCTGTCTTCCCCTCAGATTTCACAGCATTATTTCTAAGTACACTAGCAAATACAACTCATAACACTAGAATCACAGTGTCTATAGAATCCATGAAAATTTCCTTACAGGTTCCTATGGGAATCCTTCCTACAACATATTGAAAACTGGCCTTAATCTATTAAGACATTATTTATGTAATTTAAAATGTAGTTCCAAGACCCCTAAAATATTTTAAATAAATATGCCATCTTTTTTTTCTCCTTAATAGAGTCAGTATTAACCAGATTGAGAAATTATAACATTATACTTCTCAGCTCTGGGCATTGCTAAGCAAACTTTCTTTATTTTAAAGAAAGTGAACAAGTAAAACAAACATTTAAAAGCAAAGATTTAAAAACTGTAATGCATAGTACAATGATAACAGTGAAGGGACTTTTTGAAATAGTCAAAATACAATATTTGAAAATGAAAATAGATCAGGAGGAAAATTGTATACTCTTTTTAGTGTGGAATTTATATGAAAATTCAAGTTTTCTGTGTGATAATTAGCTATCGGTGATAATGCCTATAAGTATAGGATATCTATTGTACAAAGCACGTTCAAATTCATGGTGCAGTAAACAATTTTATAAATAGAATTTATTCATCAAAATTATAATTTTTGTAAATTGGCTTTTATTTACCAATGCGAATAGCATTCATTAACAGTTTTTATGTCAGTGAATGGATATAGGGAGGAATTTCATTCTCATTTGTCTTATTCTTTAGTAGTTATTTGGAATATTATTAATGATAAATGTGTGATTAAAAAATTGGGGATAAGATGTTGCATTTGAGAAATAAAAACAAGTATATCATTTGGAGAGAATATTGTTTTACATTTCAATGAAAGGTACATCGTGTCTTTAATATTAGCTACTGGAGACTTGAAGAATAACACGATGAAGCAAGAAAAATAAATTGCATTGAGCAGTCAAGAAAGGAAAAAAATAACTAAAAAGATTTTAAAATCACTGATAATAAAATTTAGAGAATCCAATTGTAAATGTATATCCAAAACATTTATATTGCTTTATGTCATTGATATATTCAAAATATTTCAAATTACTATGTCTTACTTGATAATACATGGTTAATATTTCACCTGGTTAGAGAATTATTGCTATTACTATGTTTTGGGGCCACATTATGATTGTATAAAAGTATAGTGATTTATTTATTTACAGAAGATAACATAGCTATTAACAGCAAGGTCTTTGAAAATCAATTGGCTGACTGGGTTTGAAGCATGACTTTGACATTTACTAACTTGTGTAATCAGGCCTAAATTTCTTCATTCATATAATAATAATTACAGTATCACTCATAGTTGTGAGGGTGACAATGCAAAAAATGACTGGGATATTATTCAGCGCATTGTAAGTGTTCTAAAAATGATAGCTACTCTAGGAGCACTATACTTATCATTAGACCTTATTGCACGCTCTTATGGTAAACTACTCTTTAAAGAACTCCTGGGACTACAATCTGAGTTATGCTTAAACATTGCCTTTGGGTAAGTTCTTAAAGGTAAACACATGATAAAAAATTCATCTGAGAGATGAAGCCAAATAATCTTCACATTATTATGTGAAGCATTTTCAGTCAGTTTGGGAATAATTCCCAACTTCTTTCAAAAAAAGGTGACTTTAAATTACATAAATAAAGGTACCTTACATAAACATAATGGTATCACAACAAATGCAGCAGCCTTAGATAGTCACATAAATATAAAAATTACTAACTTTATAAGCACAAAGCATCTCTACTGATGCAACTCATATTTTTAAGTCCTCATGTTTTCTGTTTTGTGAATTCACAAATCTTGAGCTTTATTATTTATTTTTTGGAGTATTGTTCAATTTTGTTTCTTATACATGAATGCTTGCTATATTAAATTTAAAATGTTTTTTCTTGATTAATAAAATATTTTCCAATTTGTGTATTTTTAATATGTATATGTTTCACAAATAAAATAAGGAAAGAGAATGAGAGCATATGATTGCTACTATATCTGGTTTATAAAAGTTATAATAAAGATCTTTCCTTTTTTTTCATTTTCCCTTTTACTTTTTGCCTCTTCAATAATACATTGTCCATTATCTTTTGTTGTTTTCTTCTCTACACTCAGATTGTATTTTGTCATTTTAATTGATAAGGAATGGCATTTTGTAAAGAGGGAGAACATGGAAATCTTACAAGTTCCCAGATTCTGAGAAAAATAGAAGTACACATTATTTTGACAGTTTGGGTAGAAATTGTTTGAAACTTCCATTCCATGATCTACCCCAACTCCTCCACTTAGTTTGAATCTAGAATGACATAAGAAAGTACAGATTCACTCTTTGAGAAGAAAACTAAAACTGAAATGGTTTCTTTGTTGGGACAAGAAAGGTTCAGAGTGTTGTCTATGTTTGAAGACAATTGCAACAATGATGTCAGTGATAAATTCTTCAGCACAGCTTGGGATGGGTGCCAATACACAAAAGATAGGAAGAGGCAAAAGATTCACATGTGCCATGTCAATGATTGAACAGTATATGTAATCTCAAAACACATACCTGTATAGAAAACACAAGGAGAAGGAAGAGAAGGAAGAAGGCATCAATACCTGCATAGTTCAGGAGAATCACCCCCTATGTAATAAACCAATTCATTAGGATCACCATGCTTGGTATAAGAGTAAACTAGTTCCTTACTCTCTGAAGATGACATATGGAAAGGAGTGAGGTACCAGCCATGTGAGCATAGCTTTTTTGACTCTTCAACCTAATCAGCAGAGCCACTAGTTCAATGTGATCCAATGAGGAACCAACCAATGCTGCATGGAGGAGCCCAAGAATCCTGAGACAGATCAACCCTTATTGAAGAATGCTGAGTAAGGAAAATGCATGGATTCTTGTTTCTTGGCAAAACTCATATTGAATAAATAAAAAATAAGTTCATAATTAGATACGTATTAGACCAACCATAAGTCACTAAAGCCAAAGATAATATAAAAGTAGTTTTTTTTCTATAAAGCAGACTGTGTACAAAGGAGCAACAACTAACCGATAGCTGATTTTTCTATCTTAAAAGTGGAAACCAGAAATTAGTGGAATAATCTCTTCAAATATTGAGTGTAAAGCCATTGTGACCTTAACATTATAAACTGGATTCAGAACAGTATTCAATGAGAGAGAAACCAAGAAAGTGGCCAATGAAAAGCAAATGTTTATCAACCTTAACATTATATACTGGATTCAGAACAGTACTCAATGAGAGAAAAACCAAGAAAGTGGTAGATGAAAAGCAAGTGTTTAACATTAATGGAGCCAGGGGGGTGTAGCTTCTGGGAAAGGACAGTTGTCCCAGGAGAGATGTCCGAGATGCAAGAAGGAATAGTGATGTGTCTATGAACCCAGGAAAATAACATTTGGGAAAAACTACATAGCTTGCCAAGTTAAAAGTATCATAAAAAATGGTATGATTCTGGATTAGTTTCAGGTCTAGTCTGTAAGATCACAGACAGTTTCTGCTTTTGCTTCTTTGTAAACCAGAATTCATCTAAAGAGGCTCAGGCCAGACTATGTAATGTCAAAAGACTGTGGGCAGAGGGCACATGGGTGGTTCAGTGGTAGAATGCCTGCCTTCCATGCAGGAAACACGGGTTCAATTCCCAGACCATGCACGCCTCCATCCACCCCCCAAAAAAAGACTGTGGGCAGAAAGAGTTAGTGCTAACACTCTGGCCATCCCTGCCAAGGTCCCAGACATTTAAGTGAGGTCATTTTGGAACTTGCAGTACATGCCAGCTGCTAGCTGAATGCTACAGGATGAAAGAACAAGGCAGGACCAGCAGGAGAACTTTGTTGCCAACTGGAATTGTCATGGGAAATAAGAAGGCTTTTTTTTTTTTTTTATTTTGCAAGATATTAAGTTTGGGATGATTTGCTATGCAGCGATATAACAAACACAAACCTTGAACTCGTGTATTGGTAATGGCTATCATTAAATGGTAGAACGTTTACCAAACGTTCTACCATTGGGGGTGACCACCCATTGCAGAGCACCGTCCTCAGACCCTAACTCCTTTTAAACCATTCAAGAAATAAATCTCTGCTGTTTTAAGCTACTTAAAATTAAGGGTGTGTTTTGCATTGGAATCTCCTAGGGCACTTGTTTAAAACCTAGAACACTGGGTTCCCACCTCCAGAATTTTTGTTTCATTAGGTCTGGACTGAGGCCCGAGATTTGCATTTCTAGCCTGATCCCAGGTTTGAGAACCAGCGAACTAGATTATCCTGACTGTTAAAATTTATTACCACAAATGTGTAAAATGGCTTAAAACAGCATCTTCAACATGCTTTTGAAACATGTGTTTCTGAAAAATGTCAGATTTTTAACATATGGATACTAATATTTTTTTTATTAATTAAAAAAATTAACTAACACAACATTTAGAAGTCATTCCATTCTACATATACAATCAGTAATTCTTAATATCATCACATAGATGCATATTCATCATTTCTTAGTACATTTGCATCGATTCAGAAAAAGAAATAGAAAGATACTAACATTTTTAATAACGAAATTGTAATACTACATTTCAATAAAATTTTAGATGTATTTGCAAGCCCAGGAGTATTTTTATCACAGTGATAGTTGTCCATGATCAAATATTGCTTTTCAATATTTACCAATAGATGATCTGTATCAACTATGTATTGCCGTGTAAATATATTTCTGTAAAATGAAGCAGCTTAAAACAACACACATTTATTATCTTACTGTTTCTGTGATTCTGGGCTTGACTTGGCTGGGCCTCTTCACCATCTCTAAAAAGTTGCAATCAAGGTGTCAGTAGGGTACATAAGCTCATGGAGAAACTCAACTAGACAATGATATACTTCTAAGCTTATTCATGTGGACTTCGCCAGGATCCAGTTCCTTGTAGATTATTTGTCTTGCAGGCCTCAGTTTCTTGCAGGCTCTCAGATGGCAGTTTCCCATGGTTCTTTGCCAGGTGGAAGGGACAGGGAGAGAAAGAACACAAGATGCAAATTATAGTCTTTTGAAATCTAATCTTTGAAGTGGCATTTCATTGCTTATGCCGTATTCTCTTAATTAGAAGTAAGTTTTTAGATTTGTACTACAGAAAAGGGGAAGAAATTCACAAGTGTATGACTACCAGGAGGTGATGATAATTGGGATCTATGTAAGAAACTACCTACCATATTTGGATTTGGCAATATATGTATACGGTGCATGTGTAAAAATAATATGATGATAAATAATAGATAAGATACTGTGAATTTAAAAAGAATAAGTTGTGATCTCATATGGATGAGATGAAGTTTTTTTTTTTTTTTTTTTAAAGGAAAGACAGAGAGAAGGAAGGAAGGATAGAAGGAAGGAAGGAAGGAAGAAAGGGAAACATCTTTAAACATTTTCTTGTTTTATTGTATTTTGTTTCTTTGTTTTTGTTACATGGGCTGGGGCCGGGAATCGAACCGAGGTCCTCCGGCATAGCAGGCAAGCACTTTGCCCGCTGAGCCACCGCGGCCCGCCAAGTTTTATCATTTTAACAGGAAGGAGACTTATCTTAATAATCAAAATTACTGACAATGAAGAAAGTCCAATTTTTCAGAGTGTATGTCTGTGTTTCCATTTCTAATCTGTATTTTATATTATGCTTATGTATAAGTTTTCTTGATTATTTCTTCACTTTTTTTAAAGTAAATCTTTGAGTTAATTCCATATTAATGCATATACCCAACATTCCTTTAATATTTGTAGAATATTTCATTATCAGAAAGCACCACAATTAAGCTAGGAACTTATTGACAGACAGTTGTTTACAGTTGTTGCTAGTCTATATTACTTTGGGCACAAATGAAAGTATATTACTAGGAAATATGCCAAAAATTAGAAATACTGGGAAAAACACAATGTGAATTTTTTTGTTTTGAAAGATAGTGCCAAATGTCCTGAAAACATGTTTTATTCTATTTACCCTATAATTCAATACTGTATGAGAGCTCTTTTCTTACCCTTTATTCACATTGAATTCTACAAATATTTCGTATTCCACAGAACTGACTGCTAAAAATTGGCATCTCATTGAAGTTTAATATATGTTTCTTTGAATGTTTGAGCAAATTTCAATAGAATTTAAGACTTTTATGTGACTGTTTTGTGAACTGTTTACTTCCCTTCACTGTTTTCTTTTTTTTTTTTTTTTTTACTAGATTGGGGCTGTTTAAATTCTTGACTTACAAGAATCACTTTATGCTAGTTTATCAAAAATAACTATTGAAATATTTTTCCAGGTTTTATATTGTTCTTTATTTTTTCTCAATTCGCTTACCAAGAATAAATTTTTAAATCTTATGCAGTAAAATAATTCAGTATAGCAGAAAGAGCACTGACTTGGTTAACAAGATGCAGTTCTATTGCAATAGGTAGCTATGGAGATGTGTTTCCCAGATTCTCTTTAACGAAGGACTTTACTGTCTGTTTGCAAATAGATTGGTTGTCAGGTAGTTTCCAGTTGTCTTCAGCTGCTTCAAGTATCAGCTCACTTGCAAAAAGTCCCCTTGCTGAAGTAATTCACTTTGAGGTTTAGCACATAACGAGCGACTGAGTGGGGCTGGGGTATGTCTGTTTATTTCTTCTGATATAGCATATGCT
The DNA here is from genome assembly GCF_023851605.1 of Tamandua tetradactyla. Classification (NCBI taxonomy): domain Eukaryota; kingdom Metazoa; phylum Chordata; class Mammalia; order Pilosa; family Myrmecophagidae; genus Tamandua; species Tamandua tetradactyla. Next base: position 74,823,494 of record NC_135335.1, read on the forward strand.
GGTTTGAAACTGCTATGTACCCCAAAAAAAGCCATGATCTATTTTTTGAGGGGATGGTGCATGGTCTGAGAATCAAACCTGGGTCTCCCACATGGAAGGCGAGCATTTTACCACTGAACCATCCATGCACCCAAGCCATGATCTTTTATCTAATCTTGAGGGAACAGACCTACTGTTGAGAGGGACTTTTGATGAAGTTGTTTCCATGGAGATGTGATCCCCATTCAAGAGGGTCTTGATCTGCTTGCTGGAGTCCTAGAAGAGAGTTGAAAGAGTTTAAGAAGCTAAGAAAGAAAATACATCCCAGCAGAAGGCAGAAAGACCCACAAGAGCTGAGAAAGCCATTTTTGGAAACTAACCCAGAGAAGGGCCAACAGACATGGCCATGTATCTTCCCAGGTGACAGAGAAACCCCTGACATGATTGGTCTTTCCTCTTGTTGATGCCTTAATTTGAATATTTTCATGTCCTCAGAACTATAAATTTACAACCTTATAAATCCCCCTCATAAAAGCCAATCCATTTCTGATATATGTATTGTAGCATCAGTAGCAAACCAAAGCACAGCATAATTGATAGCTTCTTAAGTTACCTGCTGGGTCGGCTGAGAATGTTTTTTTGTTGTTGTTGTTATTGTTTTTTTTTAACGTTTATATTCTTTTATTTAGTTTGATCTTACTAATAGAAATCTACAAAGTTTATCTTTCTACTTTGTTTTTTAATGCAATTTTATTCAGATATATTCACATATCACATATTCATCAAACGTATACAATCAATGATTCACAGAATCATCATATAATTGTGCATTCATCACCACAATCAATTTTTGAACATTATCATTACTTCAAAAATGCATATATGAATCAAAATAAAAATGAACACCCCAAATATTACATAAACCTTATACTATCCCTTACTTGTTACTTACTTATTTTTTGTCTTTACTTTTTTACTCTCTATTCCTACACTCGATAAAGTGTCAGCCAGAAGGTTTCCACAATCACATGGTCATACTGTAAAAGTTATATAGTTATACAGTCACCTACTAGGCTATTAGGATACTGTTCAACAGTTTTAGGTGTTTCCTCCTAGCTATTCTGATATGCTAAAAAATAAAAAGGAATATCTATATCATGCATAAGAATAACCTCCAGAAATATCTATCAACTCTATTTGAAATCTCTCAGCCACTGAAATTTTATTTTGTTTCATTTCTTTTCCCCCTTTTGGTCAAGAACTTTTTCAATCCCACTATAGCAGATCCAGGAGATTGAGGATTTCTTGGTGCTACATTAAGTTTGATTTCTTCCTCTGTTAGAAACCCTGGCCTTTCCCCATCACAAGTTTAATCAACATCTTGTGCTCTGAACTGTGTCTCAACATTTGTTTCCTAAGAATCCAACCTGCTATAAGTGGTCAGTTGTTAAATACAATAGCTCAGATTGTAACCACAGCAGTGATGTAATAAGCATCTAATTATTTGATATTAAATAACTTACAGCTTTTAATATTTTGAGTGTAGCCTATCTTAGGCACTGAAAATCATCTGACTCCATACTTGGCACCAAAAGTGGAGTCTAGCCGTAACACAAAAGCCAAACATTAGATTAGTGGGTTGATAGTATGCAATATGCATGCAGATATCCTAAGTTGGAAAGTTAGTGATCTCTGTTATGCCAACATATCACATGGCATAAAAGAGTTTTAATATTCAGAATTTTAAATATGATTAATTTTAAGCTCATTATAATGATTGAGATTAGATAAGAGATATCCATTTAAGATGAATAGTTTGTGAGGTATATGGAAACTGGCCGGGCAACACTCCTCACTTTGCTCTTCTTTTGCAAAAATATCTTAGATCTCCTTAAAATTATTTGAAACGTTATAACCAGAATGACATGCTCCATGAAACCTATGTTATTTAAATTATACTTGAATCAAATGGAGGGATCAAGTTTTACATATGGACTTTTTATTTTTATGTTAAGATTTCCTATCCCAAAACTGAGTGACTCTATTTTGTGAACTCCTTAATTGCTGTGTTCAAGTAGTTATAAAATTGTATTAGTTTGTTAATACTGCCAGAAATGCAATATATGAGAAAGGGTTGGCTTTTATAAAGAGAATTTATTAAATTACAGTTAAAGTTCTAAGGTCATAAAAATGTTCAAACTAAGGCATCCAGAAATGTATACCTTGACTTGAGAAAGGGCTGTTGATGTTCTGGGGTTTCTCTATTAGCTAAGAAGGCACATAATGATGTCTGCTAGATTACTATCCCAGATTCTTACTTCACACTGCTTCCCCTGTGGTATTTTCTTCCTGCGTCTCCAAACATCTCTGTCTGTGTCAACTCTGATGCTTTTTCCAAAACGGTTCCCTCTTAAAGAACTTCAGTAAGTGACCCACCTTGAGTGGGTGGAGATACATCTCCATGGAAACCACTTAATCAAAAGGTCCCACCAACCACTGGATGGGTCACGTATCCATAGGAACAACTTAATTGAAAAGATCCCACCCAACAATATTAAATCAGAATTAAAGAATATGGCTTCTCTGGGGTACATAATAGTTTCAATATGGCAAAATAATTTCCCCCATGAAGTTATTTAATGAATGTTGCTAGTTATTCCCATGTATTTTAATTTTAAATGTTTTAGAAATACTTAAAATATTTTCTTGCTGTTTTTTTGTTTACTTTTGTTAATGTAGAGAAATGCTATATTTTCATTACTGTTTATATACTGATGCATTCTCAAAATAATGACTAAGTTGTTATTAGATTCTTCTGAGCTTCCATGTTGACAGTCATGCTATCCAAAATATTGACAATATTTTTGTTGGTTTATCTTTACCATTAAATGTATATACGTTCAATTCCTAATTCATTTCATTTCTGACCATAATGTCCAATTCAGTGTTAGTCAAAAGTAGTGAAAATAAGCATATTTTATTTATTTCTAATTTTTAAAAGTTCGCTTTTGCATGCTCACCATTATGTCTCTATTTTGTGTAAGAGATTTTATGTTCATTAAATTACCTGCTTAGTAATTCAGATCCTGATTTACAGAGGGATTTGTGTTTTGTTTTATTTTAACCACAATTGGATGATGAAGTTTATCAAATTTATTCTTTATATTTACAGGAAGAATCATATATTTCTCCTTTGATCTCCTAATTTTGCTAAATACGTTAAAGGATTTTTAATATTAAATTTCATGTTTAGGGTAAAAATATTCTAAACTTCTAAACATAATATTTTATTTGATAATTGTTTGCTATATTTTGCAAATAGGTCATTTAGAATACTTGCACAGAATATTTGTACACACTTTATCAGTTTTTCAATTTTTTCCTGTTTCTGTTTTATTTTGATATCAGGGTTACATTAACTTCACAAAATGAATTTAGAAGTGGTGCTTTATTATGCTTGAAGAGATTGTATAAAATAGAATTTTTTTCTTGGATGATTATTACAACTTTAGTAAATTAATATGATATTTACCTTTTTGTTTGTTTGTTTTGCTAAATTTGGGATAAGTATTGATAAGACTAAAACATTCAGATTTTTTTTGAGGAAGTTACAGTTTTCTCAGAAATTTTATAATATGAACTTTGAATAAAGTTTTCCATCTTAATTTACAAAAATATTTCTCTTAAGGCTTATTTTAATAACCTACTATATCTGTGATAGTAAACTACAAACCTATGTGTTCAGTGAGAATGCAGCATATATAGCTTAATTGTTAGCTAATCAAGTTAAACTATACAGCATAAGTGTTACACACATTATAATCACCAAATTTTTTGCCTGGTGTGATATTCTACTTTATTATTTCTTTAGTTTAGTGTATATATACACACTATAGCATATAATATATATAGTATTACTGCATATATATGTACATGTATATATGTATATATATGTGTGTGTATATATATACATATATGTATATGTATTTTTATATATACATAAACATACTCCAAAGTTTCAATATTTGGAATATAAGATCAGCTATCTAAATTTCAATATTAAGCAAATATTTAAAATACAAATTTTTATTGTATCATTCTCAGTTATTTGAAATAATCATGTTTACATATAAATTTGACAAATATGAATATGAAGTAGTTTCAGAGAATAAGAATTTACATAGAAAATTTTAAAATTGTCACATACATTTTATTTTAATATAAGGAATGATATCAGATTTTAATATGAAGAGTATACAGATTTTAATATTCGCAAAACATTGTAATATATTATCATAAATGTTGGTTAAATAAGTAAAACTTCCAAGTCATATATCATAATTCAGGGAATTTGTAAATTTAGTCATATTAAATTGCAAATTAATGAATATTTATTAGGGTTCCCCAGCCAAATTGTGTGGTGACTTTCCTATTTATGCACTCACAGAACTCAAACTCCGCCTACAGTTAAAATTCATCATTGTGAATTCCTCATTATTTCATTGCCATGGTTAACAAGATAAAGTGACTTGTCTTTTTATTTGGGAAGTTAATATTTTTTAAAGTGTTTTATTTGATTTTGCTCTCCTTTTATTTTTAACAATTATGAAGTTATATGCAAAAAAGGAATATGGAAATACTTTTTCTGCAGTTTCTTCAATAAAATTTCTTTAGTTTTATAGAAATGTATGAAAAGACTTTATTTAGCCATTGGACATGTGATGTAAACTTCATGAGTTTTCCCCCATAGGAAGGTATTAGAAAGTGTGAAGCATGTATTTTTGTGAAAGTTGACAAGAAGTTTTCTCTGATCAAAACCTAGGTGATGGTTATAAATCTTGACAAACATACAAACATAAAACCTAGGTGAGTATCTTGGGCTTCCCATGTTTAAGAAAACTTTTCTTATTTTCTTTGATGCTTTTCCTATATCCCACAACTCTATTAGCAAATTAATATTCATTTCCAGTTCCTATGACAGATATTAGTTTTATTAAGCATATTTGTCCTAGTGTGCTGCAGCATACAATTAAGAAACAGAATAGAAGAACATGTCAGGAGGAATAAAAAACAATTGAAATTTCTTCTTCTAACAGATAATTAGGGGCAAAACATTAGTAGAGTCAAGATTTCTTGACTTCCTGTGCAGAATTAGAATGTTCTTTAATGCTAAAAGTTCACTCAAATGTTTTTCCAATTACACCATTTTTGATACAACTTCAGTAATACTCCATTAATGAGATATGCTAAATTATTTGGAGAACAGAATTAAAGCATTAAATTAAAGAGGAAAAATACTTTTGAAGCTTTGAAATGTTTTTATTTATTAATTGGAGGTTGTTTTTTAATAGCCACTAAAATTTTGGCTTTGGAATTAACAGAAAACCCTAATTTAATTAACTTGACATTTGAAACCAAAATTGCTAAACTAAGGGCAAAATAACAATATTGTTTAATATATTATTTGAACAAAAAGCATCAAAAATTCAAGTGCATCAGCTACTAGCTTATCCAGCCAATTATAATTTAAAAACTGGAGGAAATTTTTATTTCATGTATATTTAAGATTTCAGAATTAAATAGCAGCTGAAGTGTACAGAATCTTTCAAGCATATAGAATTATTTTGTTTTATAATTGTGTTATTTGAAAATATAGTTTTAAGTTGATCATATTCATCAAAATGATGTAAATAAATTTTAAGATATATATATATATTTAATGCAATTTTATTGAGATATATTCACATACCATATAATCATCCAAAGTGTACAATCAGTTCACAGTGTCATCATATAGTTGTTGCATCCATTACCATAATCAACTTTGAACATTTTCATTACTCCAAAAAAGTTAAAATAGGAATGAAAGTAAAAATAAAAAGAATACCCAAAGCATGACATACCCCTTATCCTCTCTCATTATTTCTTACTCATCTATCCATACACTGGGTAAAGTAGTGTCAGTCACAAGTTTTCACAATCCCATGGTCACACTGTAAAATCTATATAGTTATACAGTCATTGTCAAGAATCAAGACTATTGGATTACAGTGCAACAGTTTCAGGTATTTCCTTTTAGCTTTCTAATACACTAAAATTAAAAAGGGATGTCTATATAATGCATAAGAATAACCTCCAGAATGACCTCTTGACTCTCTTTGAAATCTCTCATCCACTGAAACTTTGTTTCATTCTTCTTCAGCCTTTTGGTCAAGACTTTCTCAATCCCATGATGCTGGCTCATGCGTGGGAGTCATGTCCCACATTTCCTGGCAAATTTACATACCTGGACTCATATCCCAATAATGGGGAGGGCAATGGTTTACCTACAGAGTTAGCTGAGAAAGAAAGGCCACGTCAGAGCAATTGGGGGTGACTCTTAGGCATAATTATAGTAGACTTACATCCTCCTTTGTAGGAATAAGTTTCATAAGGACAAACCCCAAGATCAAGGGCATGGCCTATTAAATTAAATCTCAATGCTGTGAGACTATCAGGAGTTCCCCAAGTGGGGAAGCTTAGTATTTCCACATTTTCCCCTGTTCCTCTAGGGGACTTTGTGATTTTTTTTTCTTCCCAGATTACTCTGGGATGTATCAGGGCATTGCACTAACATGAACAAACCAAAAAGGTCTCACTCCCTATCAAGGTTCCATGTAATTATGGTGTTCGGATAAAGGTTAGATTAGTTACTGTGCTGCAGAAAATATAATTGTTTTACCAAATATTCATCTATTCATTTGGTTTCACATGGAATTTGGAGTTTTAAAGCAATCAATATCATCCTTTACCCTGTTCTAGTTTACTAGTTGCCAGAATGCAATATACCAAGGACACAATGGCTTTTAAAAGGGAAATTTAATAATTTAAACTGCCAGTTTGCAGTTCTAAGGCTGATTAAAAGTCCTGATTAAAGCAAGTCTACAGAAATGTCTAATCTAAAGCATCCACGGAAAGATACCTTGGTTCAAGAAGGTCAATGAAGTTCAGGGTTTCTCTCTCAACTGAGAAGGCATATGGTGAACAGGGTCAGGGTTTCTCCCTCATCTGCAAAGGCATGTGGCGAACATGGCATCATCTGCTAGCTTTCTCTCCTGGTTTCCCTTCTTGAAGCTCCTCAGGAGGCATTTTCCTTTCTTCATTTCCAGAGGTTGTTGATTGATGTACTCTCTGCTTCATGGGGCTATGTCATTCTGCTCTCTACAAATCTGTCTCATGCTCCAAAATGTTTCCTCTTTCATAGGACTTCAGAAACTAATCAAGATCCACCCAAATGGGTGGAGACACACCTCCAGCTAATCCAGTTTAACAATCACTCTTGATTAAATCATATCTCCAAGGAGATGATCTAATTACAGTTTCAAACATACAATACTGAATAAAGATTAGAAGAAATGGCTGCCTTTACAAAATAGGATTAGGATTAAAACATGGCTTTTCTAGGGTACGTGCATCATTTCAAACCAACAAAACCCTATAGTCTGATTTATCTTAGTCCTAACCAGATCAGCTTCATTCATACCTCTAATTGAAATCTGATCACTTTTTCAGCTTTTATAACAGTTGCTGTAAGGGGTACTGTTGACATTCATAGCTGCAGAACTCTAGTTTTGAGTCTCAGGTGTCACACAGCTATACAAAATTCCAAGAAATGACCAGGTTTAAAACAAAGATCTCTGCATCTCTGAATCTAGAAATAACCACTACAACTCAGGATCAAATGAGACTGCTGCAAGAGCTTACAATATAGAAGCCTTTACAATTAGCCTTCCCCTCATAACTTATGTGCCCAGATTCAATTCTTCGAGTTTGCACATTATAGTTAGTCCACATTAGTGAGGCATTATAATGTTTGTCTTTTTGTTTCTGGCTTATGTCACTCAATATACTATCCTCAACATTCATTCACCTAGTTGCCTGATTCACAGCCTCATTGATTCTTGTAGCCACTCAACATGCTGGTGTGTTTATGCACCACAGTTCACTCTTGTGCTCAAAATCCAATGTATACTTAGGCCACTTCCATCTATTGCAAATCATGTATACTGCCATAAACATGAGGGTGCAAATGTCCATTTGTGTCCCTCCTTTCAGGTTTTTCAACCCTAACTACAAGGTTGCAGGACTATATGTCAAATCTATACTTAGCCTCCAGAGGGGCTGTACCATTCTACTTCCCTATCAAGAGTGAATAAGTACATCTCTCTCCATGTTTTCTTCAGCATTTAAATATTTGTTTGTTTTTCAAACAGCTTTATTCACAACCCACACAATCCATCTTAAATAAACAAACAGTGGTGCTTGGTATAATCATATATTTATGCATTCACCACCATATTCCATATGAGAGCATTTCCACTTCTTCCACAAAAAAAAGAAGAGGGGAAGAATGAAAAAATAAAAAAGGAAGAAGAGAAAAAATAAGAGTAATAAATAATATAAAAAGAAACAACAACAAAACCACTAAGAATCCCTTACCACTCCTTTATATCTCCCCTCTCATCAACATTTAGCTTTAGAATATTGTCTGTGTGATTGTTAACATTTACAGTGTTACTGTTAACAGTAAACCCTAGTTTGCATGGACTGTATTTTTTCCACATACCATCCCATTCTCAGCACCTTGCAATGTTGACATTCATTCATTCTCTCTCAGGTAAAAACATTCTTATATTGGTACATTTAATCACAGTCATTGTCCATTCCATTTTTTGCTAACATATGCACTCCCAGTCTTTATCTTCAGTCGTTATTTCTCATGTCATACACACCCCTAGCCTTCCTCTTTCAACTGTATTCACACTCAGCAGCCTATTTTTGTCCTTGGGTCTAAAATGAGTCTCTTGTAGACAGCATATCTATGGGTTTGTTTTTTTTAATCTAGTTACAAGTCTAAGTCTTTTGATTGGGAGTTTAATCCATTAACATTTACTATTATTACTGTAAAGGCAATACTTCCTTCTACCATTTTGTCTTTTGAATTTTATATGTCATGCTTTATTTTTTCTCTCTCAACCCTTACTGTGTTAGCTTTCATTCCTACACTCTTCTCTCCTTTCTTACCTACCTGTAGTTCTCCCTTTAATATTTTATGTAGTGCAGGTATCTGATTCACAATCTCTCTGTGTCTGTTTGTCCAAAAACATTTTAAACTCTACCTCATTTTTGAAAGACAGTTTTGCCTGATGTAGGATTTTGATTGACAAATTTTCTCTTTCAGGGTCTTAAACCTATCATTTACGATCTCCACATTTTCTGCTGAGAAATCGAAACATAGTCTTATCAAGCTTCCCTTGTATGTGATGGGTTGCTTTTCTCTCATTGATTTCAGAATTCTCTGTCTTTGACATTTGACAATCTGTTTTGTGTGTATCTTGGAGAAGGTCTATTTGGTTGTATTCTGTTTGGGGTGCACTGTGCTTCTTGGATCTGCAATTTTATGTTTTCCATAACAGATGGGAAATTTTCAGTGATCACTTCCTCTATTATTTTTTCTGCCCATTTTCCATCCTCTTCTCCTTCTCCAACATTCATAACACTTATATTTGTGCACTTCATGTTGTCATTCAATTCTGTGAGGCCCTGCTGATATTTTTCCATTTTTTTTCCCTATCTGTTCTTTGGTGTGTAGGATTTTAGCTGCCCTGTACTCTAGCTCACAGTCCTTTCTTCTGTCTCTTCAAATCTGCATTTGTAATTCTCCAAGGTATAGTTCATCTCTTCTGTTGTGCCTTTCATTTCCACAAATTACACAATTGTTTTTGCAAGCTTTTGAATTTTTCTTTATGATAATTCAATGTCTTCTTAATATCCTTCATGTCTTTTTCTATATTTTCCATCAATTCATTGATATGATTTTTGTTTAATTTAGAATATTTGTTTGAGCATAAATAATTAGTGATTTCAACTACTGTATCTTATTTAAAGTATGTCAGTAATTTTCTTTGACTGGATCATATCTTAATTTTATGATCATAAAATCATAATTTTTTATTATTTTCCATGCACTTGATTTTCCTTGATTGGTTTATTCTGGAGGTTGTTTTCACTCTTTTACCTAGTGTTTTCTTGTTGGTTAGGTTTGTTCTCTATCTATTCTTTGGCATTTAGTTCAACTTCTTCTAGACATCTAGCATAACTTCTGCTTAACTGATCAGAATTTCTCAGTTCTCATTTTTCTGGTTCTTACCATGCCTATATGTAACCTTTTTTTTGAGGAGGGTCTCTCCATATATGATTGACCACACCCAGACAGGACCAGACAGGCCCAGTCTCAGGAGGAGGTTATAATCAATATCAAGTTTCCCTGAGTATAGCCTCAGCAGATTGTCAGAATTTTCTGTGAAGTCTCTGGATTGTGTTGTTTTCCTATCCTTCCCAGCAGATGGTGTCTGTCAGCCCACAGCTCCCCACCAGTATAAAATGTAGCAGTGCCTTTAATTTTCAACAGATCCTGTCCTTGCCAGGGACATGGTTGAGAAGGAGTCTGTGGTAGACAACAGGCTTAAGTTGTTTCTGTTTTCTAGCCCCTGGGATCTGAATTCTATGAATGAAAGCCTCTCCTTGAGCATGACCCTGACATCCAATTCTTAGAGACAATAACCCCTTTAGTGAATTATCTCCTTCACTTGACTAGTTACTTTGACTCTCATACATATCTTAACTCTGTCCATGCCTTTATCAGTGTCTACAATTGAAAATGCCTAAGCCTTTCTCTAATGAACTATTTAGAATAGTTTTTTTTTCACAAAAGAAAAAATAAATAAATAAGAAATCATTTTCCATAGCCAGTCCCCAGCCTCCAATGTTCTCCAGTCAAAAGCCAAAATTGGTACCTGGCTCTGTGTGCCCCTTTTCTTGGGACACAACCCTTTTTGAATATTATGAACTTGGCCAACACCAAAAGCTTCCATTTTTGCTATTTTGCTTGTTTATTTTTCAGTCAGTTCTACTCCTGTATGTCAGGAGAGGCATCAAGTTTGCTTTCCTGCTTATTCTGGATTTATTGTCTTGGAACATGTACTAAGTAATCCAAATTGTTTATTAAAACTGCAACTGGAACTTCTTTGAGCAACATTCCTTTGCTTCTAGTAGAGACGGCTTCTTTTTCCCACAGGAAAGTGTCTCCAACATAGCCTGCCATGCCAGCGGGGGAAGGGTACCAACCTCCACAATTGAGGGCTATAGTTATAGTTCAGCATTGTGATCTCAGCCCTTCCACCCATTCCAGACTGGTGTACAATATGTGTCTGATCACCTGCGTCTTCCAAGCAATTGTTCCAGGCAGTTCCTGGTTATTTAGTTGCTGCTCTGCAGGATTACCAAATTCCACACCTACCTACACTGCCATCTTGCCCCACCCTAAAATAGACTTTTTTTTAAAGTTATTTCGAATATTTATGTAGAATAAGCATAGAATGAGGCATAGAAATTCTCAAAATTCTTCCAAAATTACATTAAAATGATGTGCACATTTGAAGAGAAAATGGTGTTTAAACATGAAATGAATTTATTAGAAATATGCAAAAGATGACATGATGATATGATTAAAGGAAAACATTTCTGAAAACAAACTAGGCTTAGAAAGTGAATTATAAAAAGTAAATTACAAGTTATTCCAGATACAATTTGTAGAATTAAACATATTGATGTTTAATTATTTTATTTCCTTTCTCAGTTTTAAAGAAATCAACTTATATACTCAGAAATTACTGAGAAATAAACAATAAAATGAATAACGTGGAGTTACATATTTTTTGAGATGTACTAAAATGATACATTTTGCTGCATCCATTCTACACTGGTAAGGATGTTTTTGTTTGTTTGTTCTCTCTTGAAGAAGCTAACAGTATAAACTAGGTCAGACGATATGACTGTCCAAAAATAAGCATAATTTCACTCATGGTTATATCTTAAAAATAGGTTACTATAATTGACATACCAGCAAATATAATCCAGTCTAAGATTTAATAAAGTTTATCCAAACATACACCACTCAAATACACCCATGTCAAGACGTATTGACAACTAGTTAAATCTATTCAAACCAGCGTGTGATTTGCAAATGATTTAATACCAATAATTAAAATACTATGAACACTATGTATCTTACTTAAGCCAGTGATATGTAATGTTTTATTTTGATAAAGATGCCAGAATGCAATATACCAGAAATGAGTTGGCTTTTAGAAAGGGGATGTATTATGGCATAAGTTACAATTGTAAGACCATGAAAATGTTCACCAGGAAAGCAAAATAGTCAGTTTCAAGGTCAGACCTCTAAAAAATCTCTACTACAGCATTCAGACCTATGCTGTACATGTCATTGGCACCAGTCTTATTTCTTGATTTTTCTCAGTAATAAGGTGATTTAAAAGAGAGAAAATACTGTGAAACAATGACAAAAATTAGTTTCTATTCTGTTATTCGGTACATTTTCAAGTTGACATATTTCTTTAAAATATCCATAAAATTTACACTTTCTAACAAACACATAGCAACCTGTCAGAGTTCTAGGAGCTGCATGATTTTTCTGCATTGTTTGAATAAGGAATAACTTATAAGCAAAGCTAAATAAAAACAATGCATGGCCATTATACAAGATGCTATTAGGCATAAAAACATATCATGTTAGAGAATAACATTAGAAAGTAACAATATGACAACTTTAAAACAAACTTCATTTGTTGGAGCCTATTTTGCATGTATGAAATTTAGAGTGTATGAAATATTTCTAATAATTGTGAGTCATTTTGCTAAAGAAGGCATGTACTTGCCTAGTGGTCATCTCCTGGTCATCTCCAACCCTCACTCTGCCAGACCTTTTCTATTTTGTGAGGATATTTCAATATGTTTCCATTCTACAGCCTAGAAAAACATTATGTCTCATGGAATGTGCCTTCAACCTGACACCAGAAAAAGTAGCTAACTCTAGCTGATTGTCAGGGAAGAAGTTCTCAGTAGCAGAGTCCCCTCCTTCTGTGGTTATATTTATACTCAGCTCTTGAGCATAACAGTTGCTCCTCCTCTCTGAGGTGAAGCAGTGGAGCTGCCATCTGCTGACCCTGTCCTGAGCAGTTGTGCTCCTCTGGGAACTGGATATGACCAGATCTCTTCCCCTGTACTTCTGCACTTTTCGTGCTGTGTAAGGAATAAAGCAGTCACCTGCTGAAAGTTCCTGTTGTGCCCAAGCCTGTGTTCCCAGGATTCACCATGCAGAAACTGTCTCCATACCCTTATTTACTCATTAATACATTTTAATACAATGGTGCTTCATTTATGTAGGGCCAAGAAACAACCAACATTAGTGATTTAAAGGCCAAATTTACAATATATAACAGACTAATATATACTCTGAGAATAAAAGTGTCTATATCTAAGAAAATGTCTGGTGAATTATTTATACTTAAAATATAAAATAAATGATAGATGAAGAGATGATACAAATAGATAGAACTTGATATATAGAGATAGAGACAAATGGAAATATATGCTTATAAAAATATAAATAATAATTGAGAAATACAGTTATATTGTTAAATACAGGTAAACACAGATACATATACACAGATTTTAACATTGCATAGGCTCTTATTCTACTGCTGCTTAGCCTTGACAACACATAAAAGCCACATGAGAACCTTTACAAAGAATTAATACCTGGCATACAGCCCAGAGATTCCTATTTAATTGGTACAGCATGTGATCTGGACATTAAAATTTTCTGGTGCTTCTATTTGTTCAGATAAAGGGAAGACCAAATTGTGTAATACGATTTTTTTTTTCCTTTTAGAAGTTAATGGGCCCTTTCTTCTCCTGCTCCGGCAGCTCTCCAACCACCACCGTGCCCTCTTCCGCCTTCACCGGCTCCTCTGCCACTGGCCTCAACAGCCTTGCCACCCTCACCTTTCCTCCTCCAGAAAAGCTACTGGGGGAGTGGAGACAATACAGAGCAGCTCCTGGAGCCACGACGGAGATCAAAGGGATGGCGTACCCCATCCTGGAATGGCTGACTGTCTAGGAGAACCAGCTTCAGTGAGATTGCTGAGGGGCACGGGCTTTCCCCGGCAGGACAGCAAGCGGCCGGAGTCCCTCCCTTCCTCCTTCCCAGGCCAGCTGGCAGAATTGAGCAGGCGGTCCCCTCTGGCCGCGGCGGCTGATGCCCCCACCAGGCGAGGCCCCCCAGACCAACTGAGAGAGTTGGGTCGGAAATCCCCAGACTGCGGAGAACGGTGACCGGGGGGTCCCTTCCAAGCACGTGACCCCCCCGGTCTGGTTGGGAACAGTCTACTCTCCCAGGCTGCAGCACCTGGCGCCCTCCTGCCATGCTTGGCGCCCCAGGCCGACCAGGAAATTCGGTCGGGCGCTCTCCAGGGTTGCGGCGGCCGGCAACCCTCCCCGCGTTTGGACCCACGGGCCGGCTGGCACTCTTCCAACCCGCTTCAGCTGCCGAACCTCCCCCATGGCAAGAGTTATCCAAAGTTAAAGGACCCACAGCAACTTTTACTGGTGGAACCCACAGACAAACGTGTGCCACGAGTGCCACCTACTGGGCAGGATAAGAAAAACAGAACCCAGAGATTTCACAGAAAAATCTTTCAACCTGTGGGGTCCAACACCCAGGAAAATCTGACTAAATGCCCAGACACCAGCAGAAAATAACGGATCACGCTCAGAAAATTGAAAATATGGCCCGGTCAAAGGAACAAACCAATAGTTCAAATGAGATACAGGAGCTGAAACAACTAATGCTGAATATACGAACAGAAATGGAAAACCTCTTCAAAAACCAAATCGATAAATTGAGGGAGGACATGAAGAAGACATGGGCTGAACAAAAAGAAGAAATAGAAAAACTGAAAAAAAAAATCACAGAGCTTATGGGAGTGAAGGACAAAGAAGAAAAAATGGAAAAAACAATGGATACCTACAGTGATAGATTTAAAGAGACAGAAGATAGAATTAGTGATTTGGAGGATGGAACATCTGAATTCCAAAAAGAAACAGAAACTATCCAGAAAAGAATGGAAAAATTTGAACAGGGTATCAGGGAACTCAAGGACAATATGAATCGCACAAATATACGTGTTGTGGGTGTCCAGAAGGAGAAGAGAAGGGAAAAGGAGGAGAAAAACTAATGGAAGAAATTATCATTGAAAATTTCCCAACTCTTATGAAAGACCTAAAATTACAGATCCAAGAAGTGCAGCACACCCCAAAGAGATTAGACCCAAATAGGCATTCTCCAAGGCACTTACTAGTTAGAATGTCAGAGGTCAAAGAGAAAGAGAAGATCTTGAAAGCAGCAAGAGAAAAACAATCCATCACATACAAGGGAAGCCCAATAAGACTATGTGTAGATTTCTCAGAAGAAACCATGGAAGCTAGAAGACAGTGGGATGATATATTTAAATTACTAAAAGAGAAAAACTGCCAACCAAGACTCTTATATTCACCAAAATTGCCCTTCAAAAATGAGGGAGAAATTAAAACATTCTCAGACAAAAAGTCACTGAGAGAATTTGTGACCAAGTGACCAGCTCTGCAAGAAATACTAAAGGGAGCACTAGAGTCAGATATGAAAAGACAGAAGAGAGAGGTATGGAGAAGAGTGTAAAAAGAACGAAAATCAGATATGATATATATAATACAAAAGGCAAAATGTTAGAGGAAAATATTATCCAAACAGTAATAACTCTAAATGTTAATGGACTGAATTCCCCAATCAAAAGACATAGACTGGCAGAATGGATTAAAAAACAGGATCCTTCCACATACTGTCTACAGGAAACACATCTTAGACCCAAAGATAAACATAGGTTGAAAGTGAAAGGTTGGGAAAAGATATTTCATGCAAATAACAACCAGAAAAGAGCAGGAGTGGCTATACTAATATCCAACAAATTAGACTTCAAATGTAAAACAGTTAAAAGAGACAAAGAAGGACACTATATACTAATAAAAGGAACAATTAAACAAGAAGACATAACAATCATAAATATTTACGCACCGAACCAGAATGCCCCAAAATACATGAGGAATACACTGCAAACACTGAAAAGGGAAATAGACACATATACCATAATAGTTGGAGACTTCAATTCACCACTCTCATCAATGGACAGAACATCTAGACAGAGGATCAATAAAGAAATAGGGAATCTGAATATTACTATAAATGAGCTTGACTTAACAGACATTTATAGGACATTACATCCCACAACACCAAGATACACCTTTTTCTCAAGTGCTCATGGATCATTCTCAAAGATAGACCATATGCTGGGTCACAAAGCAAGTATTAAAAAATTTAAAAAGATTGAAATCACACACAACACTTTCTCGGATCATAAAGGAATGAAGTTGGAAATCAATAATAGGCAGAGTGCCAGAAAATTCACAAATACGTGGAGGCTCAACAACACACTCTTAAACAACAAGTGGGTCAAAGAAAAAATTGCAAGATAAATTAGTAAACACCTAGAAGCGAATGAAAATGAAAACACAACATATCAAAACTTATGGGATGCAGCAAAGGCAGTGCTAAGAGGGAAATTTATTGCCCTAAATGCCTTTATCAGAAAAGAAGAAAAGGCAAAAATGCAGGAATTAAATGTCCACTTGGAAGAACTGGAGAAAGAATAGCAAACTAATCCCAAAGCGAGAAAAAGGAAAGAAATAACAAAGATTAGAGCAGAAATAAATGAAATTGAAAACATGAAAACAATAGAGAAAATCAATAAGACCAGAAGTTGGTTCTATGAGAAAATCAATAAGATTGATGGGCCCTTATCAAGATTGACAAAAAGAAGAAGAGAGAGGATGCAAATAAATAACATCAGAAATGGAAGAGGAGACATAACTACTGACCTCACAGAAATAAAGGAGGTAATAACAGGATACTATGAACAACTTTACGCTAATAAATACAACAATTTAGATGAAATGGACGGGTTCCTGGAAAGACATGAACAACCAACTTTGACTCAAGAAGAAATAGATGACCTCAACAAACCAATCAGAAGAAAAGAAACTGAATTAGTCATTCAAAAGCTTCCTGAAAAGAAAAATCCAGGACCAGACGGCTTCACATGTGAATTCTATCAGACATTCCAGAAAGAATTGGTACCAACTCTCCTCAAAATCTTCAAAAAAATCGAAGTGGAGGAAAAACTACCTAATATATTTTACGAAGCCAACATCACCCTCATACCAAAACCAGGCAAAGATATTACAAAAAAGGAAAACTACAGGCCAATCTCTCTAATGAATATAGATGAAAATATCCTCAATAAAATTCTAGCAAATCATATCCAACAACACATTAAAAGAATTATACATCATGACCAAGTAGGATTCATCCCAGGTATGCAAGGATGTTTCAACATAAGAAAATCAATTAATGTAATACACCATATCAACAAATCAAAGCAGAAAAATCACATGATCATCTCAATTAATGCAGAAAAGGCATTTGACAAGATTCAACATCCTTTCCTCTTGAAAACACTTCAAAAGATAGGAATACAAGGGAACTTCCTTAAAATGATAGAGGGAATATATGAAAAACCCACAGCTAATATCATCCTCAATGGGGAAAAATTGAAAACTTTCCCCCTAAGATCAGGAAAAGACAAGAATGTCCACTATCACCACTATTATTCAACATTGTGGTGGAGGTTCTATCCAGAGCAATTAGACAAGAAAAAGAAATACAAGGCATCAAAATTGGAAAGGAAGAAGTAAAACTATCACTGTTTGCAGACGATATGATACTATAGGTCGAAAACCCGGAAAAATCCACAACAAAATTACTAGAGCTAATACATGAGTACAGCAAAGTAGCAGGTTACAAGATCAACATTCAAAAATCTGTAGCATTTCTATAGACTACTAATGAACAAGCTGAGGGGGAAATCAAGAAACGAATCCCATTTACAATTGCAACTAAAAGAATAAAATACCTAGGAATAAATTTAACTAAAGAGACAAAAACCTATATAAAGAAAACTACAAAAAACTGTTAAAAGAAATCACAGAAGACCTAAATAGATGGAAGGGCATACCGTGTTCATGGATTGGAAGACTAAATATAGTTAAGATGTCAATCCTACCTAAATTGATTTACAGATTCAATGCAATACCAATCAAAATCCCAACAACTTATTTTTCAGAAATAGAAAAACCAATAAGCAAATTTATCTGGAAGGGCAGGGTGCCCCGAATTGCTAAAAACATCTTGAGGAAAAAAAACGAAGCTGAAGGTCTCATGCTGCCTGACTTTAAGGCATATTACGAAGCCACAGTGGTCAAAACAGCATGGTATTGGCATAAAGATAGATATATTGACCAATGGAATCGAATAGAGTGCTCAGATATAGACCCTCTCATCTGTGGACATTTGATCTTTGATAAGGCAGTCAAGCCAACTCACCTGGGACAGAACAGTCTCTTCAATAAATGGTGCCTAGAGAACTGGATATCCATATGCAAAAGAATGAAAGAAGACCCATATCTCACACCCTATACAAAAGTTAACTCAAAATGGATCAAAGATCTAAACATTAGGTCTAAGACCATAAAACAGTTAGAGGAAAATGTAGGGAGATATCTTACGAAACTTTCAATTGGAGGCAGTTTTATAGACCTTAAACCTAAAGCAAGAGCACTGAAGAAGGAAATAAATAAATGGGAGCTCCTCAAAATTAAACACTTTTGTGCATCAAAGAACTTCATCAAGAAAGTAGAAAGACAGCCTACACAATGGGAGATAATATTTGTAAATGACATATCAGATAAAGGTCTAGTATCCAGAATTTATAAAGAGATTGTTCAACTCAACAACAAAAAGACAGCCAACCCAATTACAAAATGGAAAAAAGACTTGAACAGACACCTACCAGAAGAGGAAATACAAATGGCCAAAAGGCACATGAAGAGATGCTCAATGTCCCTGGACATTAGAGAAATGCAAATTAAAACCACTATGAGATATCATCTCACACCCACCAGAATGGCCATTATCAACAAAACAGAAAATGACAAGTGCTGGAGAGGATGCGGAGAAAGAGGCACACTTATCCACTGTTAGTGGGAATGTCAAATGGTGCAACCACTGTGGAAGGCAGTTTGGCGGTTCCTCAAAAGCTGAATATAGAATTGCCATATGACCCAGCAATACCATTGCTGGGTATCTACTCAAAGGACTTATGGGCAAAGACACAAACGGACATTTGCACACCAATGTTTATAGCAGCGTTATTTACAATTGCAAAGAGATGGAAACAGCCAAAATGTCCATCAACAGAAGAATGGCTAAACAAACTGTGGTATATACATACGATGGAATATTATACAGCTTTAAGACAGGATAAACTTAGGAAGCATGTAATAACATGGATGGACCTAGAGAACATTATGCTGAGTGAGTCCAGCCAAAAACTAAAGGACAAATACTGTATGGGCCCACTGATGTGAACGGACATTCGAGAATAAACTTGGAATATGTCATTGGTAACAGAGTCCAGCAAGAGTTAGAAACAGGGTAAGATAATGTGTAATTGGAGCTGAAGAGATACAGACTGAGCAACAGGACTAGATACAAAAACTGAAAAATGGACAGCACAATAATACCTAATTGTAAAGTAATCATGTTAAAACACTGAATGAAGCTGCATCTGAACTACAGGGTTTTTTTGTTTGTTTGTTTGTTTGTTTGTTTTTTACTATTATTATTACTTTTATTTCTTTTCTCTATATTAACATTCTATATCTTTTTCTGGTGTGTTGCTAGTTCTTCTAAACTGATGCAAATGTACTAAGAAACGATGATCATGCATCTATGTGATGATGTTAAGAATTACTGATTGCATATGTAGAATGGTATGATTTCTAAATGTTGGGTTAATTTCTTTTTTTTTCATTAATTAAAAAATAAAAATTAAAAAAAATAAAGAAGTTAATGGGACAATATTTGTACCAACTGATTTAGCCAATTTACTCTTTTTAAATTTATAAGTAAACAAAAATTTTCTTTATTGCTTTTCTTTTTCTTTTTAAAAATTTTTACTGACAGATCTTCATATACATACAGTCCAAACATGGAGTATAACCAATGGCTTACATTATCATCCTTTTTAGATACCTTGCTATTTTCTACCCTTTTGTTGTTATGTCATTAGACATAATTACTTAAAATTCAGGACAAACTTAAATCATTACACTTAAAAATTCAAAAAGAAATAGATTAACTATAGGTCAGTCTAAAAGATTATTAACTTATTTTAAAGGACATGAAAAGTAAATGAAAACTGTCTTTTGGATTTATAATATAAAAGTGGAAAGTGAGTATACCATTATAGATAGAGATATTAGTGCTGCTTTTTTCTTCCCTATGAGTATGCTATGATATATATATATATATATATATATATATATATATATATATATATATATATATACACACACATAAGATATTTCCTTTTGTCAGAGTTCTTTTGAGAATTTTTTGAAAATGGATATAATTTCTGTTTCATAAGTAAGTGATTCTCATTATCTAAAATAATGACTCATAAATTTTAATAATAGTCATTAATTTTATATCATTTCTGGATGAGTAAAGAGGAGGGAAAGCATGAGCAGATGCATTTGATTATTCTGGAAGAAAAAAGAGCATAAATACTTTCTAAAAATAAAATAGGTGAAAGTTGAAAATTTTCATGTGAGGCATTTTTAAGGTATACCTCAGATCATTTTCTTATAATAATTTCTACTTTGGACAGAAGAATACACAAAGAAAGAAATATAGGTGGAAAATAAAGAAATAAAGAAAGAAATATAGGTGGAAAAGTCATTGTTTTATTAACATTCGTGTTAAGGTTAACAGACTTTACTTATACTATCCCTTCTATAGAAATCAAAGTTAGCAATCTCATATGGCAAAATCAAAATGAATAGCTAACATATGATTCATATCTGGCCACTTAAAACCCTGGACAAGTGAAATTATTTCATTCCCTCCTTCTGGTAGAGAAGAAATTCTGAATATTTTCTAAGGTCTGGATTTCAGTTCTTGTGGTCCATTACTTAAGAAGACCAAATTTGTCTAGGAATGAGTGATTATTGCCTCATTGCTAAAGTGATTG
This sequence comes from Tamandua tetradactyla, assembly GCF_023851605.1. Taxonomy (NCBI): domain Eukaryota; kingdom Metazoa; phylum Chordata; class Mammalia; order Pilosa; family Myrmecophagidae; genus Tamandua; species Tamandua tetradactyla. Next base: position 74,844,616 of record NC_135335.1, read on the forward strand.
ACTGCTGGGACAGTAGACATAGTTGCTAATTGGACAGAATTTCTCTTTTGAGAATAGATATAGTAGCTAGACAAATATAATGTTTTTGTTTGTCAAAGCTTTCTTCCAAAGATTTGATAGAGTCCAAGAAAATGCAATCAATATAATTCATATGTAAGATCATAGGTTGGCTGAAGCTCAGAGGATGGTTTTTCGTTAGAGGAAGTCTAAATTTTACAAATTGCCTCAGTACATTAACAATATAATATTTATATATTAGCCTATTAATTAGTGACTATTACTATATTTTGATGTGCAACATGCTTCCTAACAGTGTGGAGTTTGCACCTGCAAAATATCTGAGACATTTCAGTATTTACACAACTAATATATATCTGGAACACCAGATGGATTAAGGGAAAGATCTTTTGTCTTCTCACCTATTAACTTAACATTGGTTCTCCATAACTGGCTGCCAAAAACACACTCACAGGGCTATATGATGAGGGGAGATGTTTGGAGCATATATTGGGGGAGAGAAGAGAAGGGGACTGCATCACAGAAGAAGAAAATTGAAATTATGAATCTCAGAGCTCATCTAGGAGCAGCTTACACAGTTTCCAACATGAGAAAAGAGAACTTCATAACTCTTGCTCTGAGCATTTGGTGCTGGGGAATAAAAGAAAGTTTGTATTGCACTTTGAAAGATAAATGACTCATTGTCTATCATCATTGGAAAGTGAAAAAATTGTTCTAAAGAAATACACAATTCTCACTTGAATTCCTTCAACCCAAGTTACCAGTTTACTTTGCTCAGAAATGCCTGATCATAGAGAAATGTGAAAGTTCTCATGTGGCATGGTTTCCTCACAGGCAGTAATTTATGATGCACAATCTTTTAACAAGCTGTGGTGTGTATATATTTACACCCCTAATCTGTAAAATACCACATGTTATAAAAAAAGGCACTGAGTTTATTTGCTGTTAAATGGCAATCATTTCTTCAATTACCCTTGCTTATTAGATAACCTTGAACCATTATAAGCCACTTTTTAAATTAGTTTGATTGAGGGAAACCAGTGAATTGAATGCTGAACAGCAAGATATTTTGTAGAACATTTTTTAAGACGGATTTTTAAAAGTAATTTTCAAGGAAGGAAAATGTATAAAAATGCTCTTTTATCATTTGAAAGAATTCAATAGTTACATTCCACTAATAAACGTAGGTATAATTTTTGTGACAAACTATTTAAATGTGTAAATTTTAGAAAAGTCTTACGAAGTTCATTTTAATAAAAGAAAAAAAGGTGAAATAAAACATTTTGCCCCAAATCTCTTTTTCTGTTTTGAAATCAAATTAAGCTTTTGAGCAGTGTCAATTTGATTCTGCCTACATTTTCACTTAATAAATTTTAGGCTGTCATCTATTTTCTCCCTAACTCCTTAGAGTATTCCAATTTTTCAGTTTGATATTCCATGCACATTATAATGCCTTTTCTTGAAAAAAATAAAACCACTAAGCCAGAATTCATGCCAATTTACCATTACTGAACCAGTTATTATATATTTTAACAGTAAGTCATCTCATGTTATTCATAGTAAACATTCAGAGAGCAATTCTTATGGGGCTAAGTAAGGCTATACACAAAGGTGTAAGCTATTTTAGTTGATATATTTCTGAAGATTAAAGTAACACTTAGTAAGCCGAAGCATGGCTTTCTTTTACATAAAATGTTATTTATACCATAGTGTCATGAATTATTTACAAGCAGTGGAGTCACTTGCAACAGGAGTAAACAGAATTGATGATGACCTTCAGTTCACTGTACTGCAGAGAAAACAATTCTCTCATTAGGTTTACACTGGAGAATAGAAGCCTTTGCCTCATGAAAAAGGCATTGCTTGTTTCCTCATTCCTTTATTTTGCCATAGAGTTGAAAATACAAGTGTTTTATATTTAGGTTGCTTCTAAGAAAAATGAAAAACAATTACACATGACTCTCTTCCCAGCTTTCTGTTGAGTAGATCTGACCATGGTTTCTCGGTTAGTATGTCATTTAAAATGATCCAGATGGGCTCTTGATCTTAAAGTAAATGTCAGGTAAATATGTAGACATTTATGCCATTGTTAATTTGTCTTCTGGGAGCTGCTCATTGACTGGAGTGTTAGAATTGTGAGAAACAAATTTCCTGATATCATTCTGAACATTATTATAATGAGACATTTTCCTCCCAGGTATGAATAATAAGGATAGGTCTTTCCTTTCACGTTCTGCATAAATATAATTTTGAATTTATATTAAATTATAGAAAACAATTTTCTTATCTTTTAGTAAATAGATATTCTATTGGAACAGTCACAGGTTTGGAGAAAGTTCTTGAATATCTGTGCATTTCATTTTCCGCGAATAACAAATCAATCTAAAGGGTGGTTATGAGAATTAAATGAGATGTTATACACATTATGTAAATCATGTAAGATCATTTCTGGTTCCTCAGAGGTACACAACAAGTGTTCAATCTTAGCTGAATTCCTTTCTGAGTTTCTGCTTAGATTAAACATACTAGAAATAGAAAACATATTATATCTGGGGATTCATGGGCAGAATCACTGGGGAAATAACAATATAATAAGAACATACATGCAAAACATTAATTGACTTGAGTTACATTATTTTATGGCTTGAAAAGAAGCTATGTCATCTTTAAATATAATCACCAATCAAATAAATATGGCTATTACTATAGTAGATAATGAATGATAGCTAAAAAAAGGTGATTTGGTTAATAATGGAAGGAAATAAAAGAAAAGAGAAATGAAAAGGAGTCATAGAAGAAGAAAGGAACATTGTTAAGTCTGAAGGAGTAAAGTGCAGTTAGAACGGGTTATAAAATACTGGGACTTTATGCTCACCTTCTCCCGCTGACGAGTATTGTGATAGGCATTCCACTGGGTGTGCTAAGGGCAGGTGTCCATATGAAATGAGCATCTACTTAAGGTTGAGGAGCAGGAGAATTCCTGACATCAGTAGATTAGGAGACAATTGCCAATATATCACAGAAAATATGTATTATCTGGAAATCAAATTATGGGGTGGTTACTTCTAAAAAAAATTCTCTAGCATGCGGTTTCAACCAGCAGAATTAGGGAGCAAAAAATAAATTTTAATTTTTCTGTCAAGATTATTCTTTTGAGCTTGGCCTATGCATACTAAAACTCAAATTGTTAATTTAGCTTAACACCAAGTACAGAGCAGAGCTGAGCTCTAAAAAAGCAAGATGAATCTTTATAAAGGATGGCTTTCAATAATTTCTTGCTTTCTTCTTGTTGTCTTTATATGTTCCTATGCCTCTGATTCTGTTAGTAGTACTCAAACCTTCATGTGAGTAAGAGAAATGGTTGTTGGCATTTTTTTTATATTGAAGAACAAGACACCAATTCCACTATGTAGCTGATATCCACAAGGTTCGAACCAGGTACACATCTAGAAATACTTTACTTTGAATTTAATATAATAAATATTCATCCATTTACATTAACTATTTTTCAAGCAGTGTAAATGAAAATCAACTTTGTATTCTTTGAATGATGTTGGAAAAATCATATACCATATTTAATAGTGGCATATGTTCTGAATTCATATTTTAGGAATCCTCTCAGCCTAGCAGCACATTTTGTAAGTATGTACATTCTAGCTGTCTAATCACTTTTAATCCAGTAGCTAAAATACATCTAAAATTATTCCTCAGTAAAATAAAGTGATCAATAGGAACATATGGGTATGTTTCACATTTCAGTTTATGCTGACAGGAAAAATCCAAACACTGTCAAATGAAATATATATTTTCAAGTAGAACTTGATAAACAAAGTACATGTAGAAAAACATAAGTGATTATAACTTGAACTTTTTTCTCGTCTGTTAATGACAAGAGTTTCTACGTTTGTGTTTAGCTGAAATTGTAAAAGACATGAAGAGCAAATTAACAATTCTGGTTTATAGTTACATAAATGTGTTTTCTTGTTTTTCCTAAAATGACAAAATATGAGCTTCTGAGTTAGTTACAGTTTAATAAATGCTAATTTTTATGACTATCATAAAATAAAATTTTGCCTTTTAGAAATTCCTCCCTCCTTCTTTCAGCCCAAAGTACATGTGATAGAATAAGACGGTTTGGATGATGGAAGAAATGAACAAATCTCTCCCAGTGAGTTTGGGAGAGGTTTATGTTAGAGTGGAAAATGAGCAGCTTGAGCATCAACATTTTTATTTGGTTTAAAATGAACTTTCCAATCTTCCCCCAAATAAAGTGAATGCTTTATTATATTCATAATATAATAAAGCATAATATAATAAAAATAAAAAATTATATTTATAATATATAATATATTATATTATATTATATTATATATTATAATATCACTGCCATTATATTACCTGGCAGTGATAAAGGAAATCTATACATTATTTTCCAAGTGACCTTCCAGAAGGATTAAAAAAAAAATTGGATCTATTTAGTGATTGTGGTAGATTGGATTATGTTCCCTAATTTAGACTTGTTCTTAATCTTAATTCACATTCTGTGGATATGAACTCATTGTAAAAAAAATACTTCTTGAAGATGTTAGTCCATCATCTGGATTACCGAAGGCCTTATAATGAAGACCCTGAAGTAACAGAAGCCAGAAGTCAGAGATAACCTTAAATTAAAAAGAGGACAGCTCCATGGGATCAAGGAAATCCAAGAAACTCCAAGGTTTACTTCAGCCAACATCAAAATTCTACAATCTTCAGGAAATAAGTATGGCACACAAGCCATAGTGATTTCTAGATACTGGGATTCTTCTACTCCTAAAACCATGAGCCAATATATTCCCCTTGCTTCAACCAATCCATTCTGTGGCATCTGTTATAGTAGCTTTAGCTAACTAAGATAGTAATTGCTCTGCATTAATATATTTCTCTTATCAATAAGCCAATCACCTTTTTTTCTTCTACTGTATGAGCTAATCACATTTTTTTCAAGTTGATGAAACAATTCTGTGCTTGTAAGCATTAAATGCTCTAAATAAAGTCGAGTTCATAAATTTTTATTTTTCCTCAAAAATCTTCTTCTCAAGGCAAGCATATTTCTTTTTCCCTATTTTTCATTTATATCATGAGTATTAGAAATCATGTCAAATTGGAATGAGTCCATGTAGTTTATTCAAATGAGAACAAGGCATGCATATACTCCTCTCTGAAATGAATGAGACAAGATGGTTATGGCCACTTTGGTTTAGCATTGTTTTATTCTTTTTTGACATATTTTAAGGGGAAAATACAATGAAGTCATTTCAAAATTACAAGTTATTTTCACCTTAGAGTGTTTTTGTGCAAAGATCTATCATTTTTTATCCTCTTAGTGCTATGAAATCAATTCTGAAAAGAACAATGCATCAAGCACCATTTGCCTTGACTCCATGCAGGCTACCATAGAATATTTGCACTTGCAATTTCAGACTCCTGCAATTAATTTCAACATGATTATGAAACAGAGGAAAATTCTAAATTTTTAGGTTATTCTTGGTTGATAGTATTTTCTAGAGGCAAAAAATGAAGCACAATGCCTTAATATTAACAAATGTTATGTTTAAAGTACTATATAAATTAAAATGTAGGGCGGGCCAGGGTGGCTCAGCAGGCGAGGTTCTCATCTGTCATGCCGGAGATCCAGGTTAGATTCCCGGTGCCTGCCCCTGCAAAAAATATGTATACATGCATATTAACAAAAGAAAAGCCCCAGTTGGACAAGCATAGACAACTCTGTACATAAAAATGGAATATCTTAAAAACAATAACAAATAAAAATAAATTTTAAAAATGTCAGGTAAAAAGATTCCCATGGAAAGTTAATCTCCCACGGGATGTCTAAAATTTTCACAAACAATTCGACATATATTCGACATCTTGAATCTATTCATATTTGTATGAAACAAATATTTATAGAACTATTATGTGTCAGGATCTATTTGAGATAAATTTTAGGTTAAAATTTGGTTCCTGCTTACCAAACACTGACTGTGATAGGAGTATAATTTTCCCTAAATCAACTACAAAGTAAAGCACAATTTGTGGTTTATTAATGTTCATTGTAGGCTTTTAAATAGGATTGCTTTAGAAACTGTTTGGATCCACATAGAAATTCACTTAACTGCTTTCCCTTTTGATTCTTCTGTACCTACCAAGAATAATTGCCATTGCAAGACTGAGTTGATATTACAAAGCTATAGTTTCATATGGCAATGTGAAAAGCATTTTAAACTCTCTACACATTTTAGCCATGTTTAGTATTGCTTTATTTGTATCACATATTATTATTTACATATGATCAATTTTCTTTGAGAAATCTTCACATACCATGCTATCTATCCAAAGTGTACAATCAATGGTTCACAATATTATCAAATAACTGTATATTCATCATGATGATATTTTTTATAACATTTGCATTGCTCCATAAAATGAAATTAAAATAAAAAGAAAACCCTAAACATATTATACCCCTTGCCTCTCCTTCTTAGAGCACTAGTATTTCAGTGTACCCAATTTGAAGACTTACAATAGAATTAGATTACCAAAAACCCTCCCTCTCCTTTGCTCTTTCTCTCAATTTTCAGGGATATCTGGGCAATGACCATTTTAACTTCTTCATACTAAAAAGGTGTATTGACCTTCTGAGTTAGAGGAGTGAACCTGGTTGCTGCTTTTGGAGAGAATGAATTCAGGTTTCAGAATTTATCTGGTCTGGGCTCAATCTGGAAGAAATACATTTTTGAGGCAATAAATGTATTTAGAAAACCTTTATTGAGACTTAGATAGAGACTAGGGCACTCCCTAGGCTTTTGAGAAATGCTGTTGTTTGGGGCATAGCATACTGTGGTAGTTTGAAACATCTAGCTAAAGCTTGCATAAGAGTAACCTTCAGAATCACCTCTCAACTCTATTTGAAACTCTTACCCACTGAAACTTTACATTACATTTCTCATTTATTTTCCCCCTTTGGGTCAAGAAGGCATTCTCAATCCCACAGTGCCAGGGACAGGTTCACACCTGGCATGCTTTCAGGGAAATTTACACCATTAAGAATCATGTTCAACATAGGGGTGGGTGGGTGGTGAGTTTATTGCAAAGTTGACTTAAAGAGAGAGGCCACATGAGTGGCGAAAGAGGTTCTATAGGGGTTACTCCTTCTTGTGTGTGTTTCATTAATTATTTTACTCATTTTTTGTGTGAAAACTTCCCTGCGTTATCAATAAAAACAGCCATTTCTATCCTTATCTATCTTAATACAGATATTATGAGAACAATAGAAAATAAAACTTTGCTAGTTCCTTCTGAGGTGACTCATAAGCATAATTACATGTAGGCAAAGCTTCACCATTGCAGAAATAAATTTCATTAGGGTAAGCCTCAAGATTGGGGGCATAGTTTATTAAATTGGGAGTCCTTAATGCCTTAGAGAATAGCAGGATTTCCTGAGGTGGAGAAGTATAATAGATCCACATTTTTACCCATTTCCTCAGAGGGACTTTGCAAATGCTTTTTAACTTTCTGCCCAAAATACTTTGGAATATATTCAGATATTATATTAACCTACGCAGAACGATAAGATTTCATTCCCTATTCTGTGTTCCACGTGGTTGGGTTGTTTAAATAAACTAAACAGACAGGTTATATTAGATAGTGTGCTACAGAAAATTTAAATTTTGTATTTAATAAACATCTCTTCCTTTAGTCTTCCAAAGAGGTTGAGGTTTTAAACTGGAGACAATAACATCCTTTACCCTGCATTCTGATTTACCATAGTCTCAACCAGATCCATTACATAAATATCTCTAATTGTACTCTGATTTATTTTTCAGCTTCTATAACAGATGCTCTGTGGAGTAATGCTGAAATTCAGAGCTGCAGAGCTCTAATTCTGAGTCTTAAGTGTCCCACAATGTTCCACGAAAATACCAGGGTATACAGAAAGAGCAAAGCATGTCAGAATTTTGAAATAGCAGTTAAAACTCAAATAAACGTGACTGAAGTAAGAGCTTACAGTCTTTCCAATCACCCTTATGTGAACATTCTGTGCTCCTTAATCATTATTTGCCCCATCTTTGTCTACTTTCCATCCCCTGATAATCTATGCACTTGAATTCAAGTCTCAGACTTTGTTCATTGTATTTACTTATATTAGTGACACCATATATTATTTGTCCATTTTTACTGGCTTATTTCACTCAACATAACATCCTCAAGGTTCATTCTCCTAGATACATTTATACAATTTCATTCCTTTCTGCAGCCACTCATTATTGCATCATATACCTACACCATGTTTTGCCCTTCCATTTATCAGTTGATGTCTGCTTAGGCCACCACCATTGATTACAAATTGTGAAAAATGCTGCCCCAAACCCCAGGGTGCAAATGCCTATTCATGTACCTGCCTTCAATTCTTCCAAGTCTTTGTCCTGGAAGAACTTGTCTATTAACAGCATTGCAGGATCATGTGTCAACCCATACTTAGTCTCTTATGGAACCACCACACTGCTCTCTAGAAGGGCTGTACCATTCTACTCGCCTATGATATAATCACATAGTTATCCCTAAGCTTAATCACCACCACAATCTACACAAGAGCATTCCATTTCTCCCACAAAAGGAAAAGAGAAGAAAAGAGAGGAAAGATGAGAGAGAAACCCTGACTGTGTTTTCCATGTTCCTTCTTGGATGAGAGACAGACCCTGGACTTCATCGGCCTTCTGGAACCAAGGTATCTTTCCCTGGATACCTTTGATTGGACATTTCTATAGACTTGTTTTAATTGGAACATTTTCTCAGCCTTAGAACTGTAAACTAGCAACTTATTAAATTCCCCCTTTTAAAAGTCATTCTGTTTCTGGTATACTGCATTCTGGCAATGAGCAAACTAGAACAGAGGCTAAACAGTGCAGTCTTCAACAACCAGTGGGTTAAGGAAGATATTGCAAGAGAAGTCAGCAAATATTTCAAGACAAATCAAAAGGAGAACATGACATATCAAAGTTTAAGAGATGCAGCAAAGGCAGTACTGAGAGGGAATGTCTTAAACATGTATATTCAAAAAGAAAAGAGCAAAACTTGAGGCCTTAATAGCTCAGACAGAGGAACTAGACAGAGAACAGTGAACTATACTCAGCAATAACAGAAGGAAAGAAATAACCAAGGTTAGAGCAGAAATAAATGAAATTGAGACTATGAAAACAATAGAAAGAATGAATAAAGACAGAAGTTGGTTCTTTGAGAAAATCAATAAAAGTGATTGAACTTTAGCTATGCTAAAAAAAGAAAAAAAGATGAAGGCAAATAATTAAAATCACAAAGGGAAGGAGGGACATAATTTTTAACCCCACAAAATAAGAGATAATGAAAAATACTATGAACAACTATGTGCTAACACATTAGAAAACAGATGAAATCAACAACAAATTCTTAGAAAAGGATAAGCAACCACCATTAACTGAAGAAGTAGAAGATGTCAGCAAACCAATCACAAGTAAAGAGATTGAATCAGTCATTTAAAAAAAACTCTCAAAAAAAAAAGTCCAGAATCAGATAGCTTCATATGTGAATTCTACCAAACATTTATAGAAGAATTATTATCAGTCCTATTCAAATTCCTCAAAAAAAATGGAAGAGGAAGGACAGCCAATCAATTCATTTTATAAAGTCAATATCACCCTAATATCAAAGGCAGGAGTAGATACCACAAGAAAAAAAAATTAGAGACCAATCTATTTAATGAATACTGATGGAAAAATCCTCACCAAAGCTGCTGCAAATCGGATCCAGCAGCACATTAAAAGAATTATGCACCATGACCAAATAGATTTTATCCCAGGAATGCAAGGGTGGTTCAACAAAAGAAAACCAATTAATTTAAGAAGATACATCAATAAATTAAAGAGGAAAAAATAAGATCATATTGATTGATGAAGAAAAAGCATTTGACAAATTTCGGCATTTCTTTTTTTCTGAATTTTTAAAAAAATATTTTTATTGACAAAGTCCATATATGTTGTAAAATCAATGGCTCACAATAACATCAAATAGTTTACTATTCATCATCATGATCATTTTCAGAGCATTTCCATCACTCAGGAAAAAGAAATTAAAAACGAAAGTCATACATCCTGTATCCCGTACCCCACCCTATCTATGACCACTAGTATTTCAATTTAACCAATTTCTCTGAACCCTTATCCCCTCTATTATTTAGTTTTTTCCTTGTTTTTTTTTTTTTTACTCATCTGTCCATACCCTGGATAAAAAGAGCATCAGGCACAAGATTTTCACAATCACCCAGTCACATTGTAAAAGCTATATCATTATACAGTTTTCTTAAAGAATCAAGACTACTGTAACAAGAAAAGTTTCAGTTCTTCCCTCCAGCCATTCCAATACACCATAACCTAAAAAAAGAATACTTATATGCTGCATAAGAATAACCTGCAGTATAACCTCTCATATCTGTTTGATATCTTTCTTCCACTGACCCTTTTTGCCTCATGTCTCTCCCTTATAAGTCAAGAAGACTTTCTCAATCCCATGATGCTGGGTCGTGGTGAATCATGGGGGTTCTATTCCATATTGTCAGGGAGATTTACACCCCTGGGAGTCATCTTCCATGTAAAGTGGAAGTCAGTGAGTCCACCTGCAGAAATGACTTTAGAGAGAGACCACATCAATTAATATATAATGCCATTACTGTAAAAGCCATACTTTCCTCAACCATGTTGTCTTTTGGATTTTATCCATCATATTTTATTTTTATTTTTTCCCTATTAGTTACCCTTACTACTAATCATCATTTCTACACTCTTCTTCAAACATCTTTTTTCTGTCTTTTCCAATTTGCCATTGGCTCTCCTTTAAGTGTTTCCTTTAGAACAGATCTCTTGTTCATGAACTCTCACAGTGTCTTTTTATGTGCAAACATTTTAAACTCTTCCATTTTTCTTTTTCTTTTTTTTAAGATGAGCAGGCACTGGGAATCAAACCTGGGTCTCTGGCATGGCAGGCGAGAACTCTGCCACTGAACCACCATTACTCCCTCATTTTTGAAGGACAGTTTTACTAGGTATAGAATTCTTGGTTGGTCATTTTTCTCTTTCAGTATCTTAAATATATCATTCCACTCCCTTCTTGACCCCACAGTTTCTGCTCAAAGATCTGCACTTAGACTTATTAAGCTTTGCTTGTCTGTAATGTATTGCTTTTCTTGTGCTGCTTTCAGAATTTTCTCTTTGTCTTTGGCATTTGTCAACTTGATTATATATGTCTTGGAGTAGGTCTATATGAATCTTTTCTGCTTGGAGTATGTTGTGCTTTTTGGATCTGTAATTTTAGATCTTTCATGCGAATTGGGGAATTTTAGCGATTATTTCTTCCTTTATTCTTCCTGCTCTTTTTCCCTGCTTTTCTCCTTTTGGGACACCTCAAGCACAATATATTCATGCACTTCATGTGTCATTCAATTCCCTGAGACCACACTCATATTTTCCATTCTTTTTCTTATCTGTTTTTGCTTTTAGGATTCGAGGTGTTATCACTAATCCTTTCAAATCTTCTGCTGTATGTCTCCATTGTGTTTTTCATCTTTTCTATTGAGACTTTCATTCCCATAAATACTTCAATTTGTTTATTTCAAGTTCTTCATATGGACATCCTGTGTCTTCTTTATATCCTTCATCTATCTTTCCATATTTTCCCTCAAGACATTGAATTGAATTAAAAGATATGTTTGAAGATTTTTAATTAACTATTTCGATGTCTGTATTTCAGCTGAGGTGGTAGTTTATTCTTGTTTGGGCCACATTGTTGGGTTTCCTGTTATGAGCCATTATTTTTTGCTGGTGTTGAGACATCTGGATTTCTTGCTTACTTTAATCTGGTAGTTGTTTTCTGCTTATTGCTTTAGAATGCTTTACTTGTTGTCTTTGCTTTCTATCTGTTCATCTCTCTTGCTGACTAGTTGTCAAATTGCCTTTGCTCGCAGTATCCCCCCAAACCGGATACCTATATTGGCTTGCCTTAGGGGTGGAAGGTAGGCACCAGGCACCACAGCTGTGTCTCTGTTTTAGGTAAAACAAATCTGCTGTGTCCCACCAGTGCTCTGTTTTTTGCTTCCCCATAAGAGCTGGATTTGTTTTAGAGCAGTATTTTTAAAGTTGGATAATCTGTATTTCTAATCCAAAACAGCTATCTTTTCCCATGCAATGATCTAGACCAGCTCCAATGGGCCTGAGACATTTTTTCTGAACATACTCTGAAAAAGCCCTTTGATTCCCTTTCACTTTCTATACCGCCCAGCATATGGCACTATTTGATAACATAATTGTTCTCAAAGATATTTGCCTAGTAGCCCTGTCTATGTCTGTACTGCATCCTCAGCTTTGCCAGTGAAAGTCTGATTCAATGTGTTGGTGTGTATCCCACTTTATTTGTGGGAGATGACTCCTCCAGCTGACCCAGATTTCAGTCAGGTTGCAGAAACACCTGCTTCTGTTTCTCACAGGGATTTGGGAAGGGCTTTTGGATCCAAGGCTGGAAATACAACCTATCCATGTTTTCTCAGACTCTTTATCCCTTTCTTAAAATGCCCTCCCTCTCCCTTGGATTTTAATATTCTCTCTCTTCAATTCAGCATTTATAAAGTTCTTCTGTAGTCTGTATCTTACTCCATTGTTCTGCAAATTCAAAGTTATCCATTTTCTTTGAATCTTTTGAGAGTTTCAGTAGCTGCTTACATCACCATGTTGATGATGTCACCCTTTATTATATATTGAGCTATCTATTTAACAGAATTGTTTCTATTAATATTTTTTATGAATTTTACAGTTACATCAACTAAAATTTGTCTCCATTATGTCAAGTAAACAAGAACATCAACGCTAATTAATTTTCTACATTGCTCACAAAATGAAAAAGCTATTTATTCTAAGTCATAGCTAAGCTTATTTTTAAATTCCTTTTTTTCCCCTTGTTCTTTATATGTGTTGCAAGGGGTGGGTGAATAATTTCTGTTTACTTCAGAGGGATATGGATTGGGAGCCAAATAATGTATCTAACATGATTACTTCTTATACAGCTAACTTAATATACCCATGAATAACTGTAGTTAAATCATAATCTTAAAGAAAATGAGTGTTTTTTATTGAGAAGTAATAAAATATCAAGAAAATAGATGTGACTTTTATGAATGAGTGCTTGTAAATAATCAATTCTCAGCAAAAGGAATTTATTCTGAGTTTTTACCCATTACACATGAAGCTTATTTCAGACATTTTCTGGGCACAAAAACCAACCAAATAACAGCAACAACAACAACAAAAATATCACCATGCACGCAGCACACTCAAACAACAAACACATGTTGTGATGCCATAATATACATCTCTTCTGCTATATATACCTTTTTAAAGACATATACATTTTACCTTATTATCTTTATGAACTGGCAATTTCTTTGGTTTCTCTATCAATAGAATAAAAGCTTTATGAATAAGATAGATGTTCTCATTTTTGAGTTACATGATAAAGAAAATATGGTTAACTGAAAAACATGTTTATTTAAAACTTTAAAATGCCTTTAAAGGGAGCATTTCACTAAATGAAGACAAATTAAATAGCTAAGATTATTATCTTGTATTAAATAATCCTACTTGGAGGTGCAAAGTTAGTTCAGTGATGGAATTCTTGCTTGCCATATCGGAGACCCGGGTTCAGTTCCTGGCCCATGCACTTCCCAAATAAATTTTTTAAAAAAAGCAAAACAAACTGATAAAAATCTAAAATTTCAAAAATTCAACAAATGGTGTTTCAATAAAGGGATACTCACATGGAAGAAGAATGAAATGTGACCTCTGCCATACAGCATACAAAAAAAATAATAATCCTACCTACAAGTACATAAAAGCTGAATGATATTAGTTTTACTGTTTAATAATTTTAATTTATAGAAACTTTTAAATCAGATTCAGGTAATAAGATATAAAATAGAGATAATGGAACCACATAGGTTTAATTGGGGTTCAAATGATAATCCAAAATTAAAACATCTATATCTATAAGCTCAATGTAAATTTATTATTCTTATCATAATTATTGTAAAAATCAACATGGATAACAGAATCCTTGCTTATCAGTAGCTTGGAAAATATAGTACAAAATTAAAATTTATATTCTGCTGCCTATTAATAACTCCAATGATTACATTTTTGATATACTGTATTATGTGACATAAACTGCAATAGAAATTATACATGATTTCTTATAGGAGTATAACAGATAAACTGCAACAATTTAAATATAAAAATGCAATAATATTCACTTTTCCTAAATTCCAGATAGTTTTTCTGATTCTTATTTGTTCCTATAATTATTTCACAATATTTATTTTCAATCTTGCCGGTTGTGATTCTCAAATTTTGGTAATGGCAAGCACTTGAATATTTGGACTGAAAAGTTACTACATAAATTCAAAGCTGAAAAAACTTCAAGGATTACAAATGAAAAACTTGTATTGGTAATTTAAGTGTCACTCTCATCACATAATTCCACCTTGTATTTGTTCATCCACATACATGAATACTCGCTGGTGAGTGAGGTGAAAAATATCTTGTATACTAACATTTACTAAAAAGAAGCATTATTGTAAACAGTCTTAAGAGTTTTACCACTCATATTGACTCTCAATTGTAAACATTTTGAAATAATGCCATTTTATGATGTTCAGATAGTTTGAAAATATGAAAAACATTTAAAAGTCTCTAAAATTGAGTTAGTTACAGATGTAGTGCTTAAATAAGAACTTTAAGTTACATGCGGGCCATGGTGGCTCAGTGGCAGAGTTCCTGCCTCCATGCGGGAGACTCGGGTTTGATTCCCAGTGCCTGCCCATGTTAAAAAAAAAAAAAAAAAAAAATTAAATTGCAACAAAATATCACTTGCATAGTTGTCAAAGTATATTTTTTCATATGCTCTAAATGAAGCAACATTAACATATATATGTGTGTACACATTTATTTATTTATTTATTTTTAACATGGACAGGCACCAAGAATTGAATCCGGGTCTCCGGCATGGCAGGAGAGAACTCTGACACAGAGCCACCATGGCCCACCCAATATTAACTTATCCTAAAGAGCAAATTTGTGTAGCTCTTGTTTTTATACCAATATGTTAATAATGAGTTAATGAATTTATTTCTATTTTAATAACCAGAGTAAATGATAATAAAATAGTTCATATAACATATCTTAAGTATTTATACATTATTAAGTAGGAAATTGAGCATGTAAAATATATTGTTATATTGATATTTTTCCCATTTGCATTCATTATCCATCAAACTGAGAGGTATAATTATTTGATGAGACATATCTCCATTACCTAGTACCATTGTCTAATTATAACATGTTTGCACTGCCAATGGTTATGAAGGAATTAGTTTACCCAAGCAAGAAATCAATAATTCAAACATATAATTAAATTCCCTTATAATGAGAAAATTCATATATTAATATGGACCCAATCAACTATCACTTCTCAATATTTATTTCCTAATCCATGCATAATGAAATATGCAAATTAATATATCTAGTATCAGTGATGCTATAGTTTTATTAAAATCAACAACGATGTATAGATGATCTTCAAAGTTTTATGCATATGTCATGCATCTGAAATTAAAAAACACCAAAGACCGTTTATCAAACATGCGTTTCATTGCAGAACATCAATTAAGAAGTGAGTTATCCATTTTTTATGGATGTCTTCCATATATTAATTTGAGTCCATTATTTTTTCAGTAGCAATCATGTTTATATATTACAAATAGGACCAGCCACATAATTTGCAGGCCTACTTTTTGAGGTGAAAATGTAATCATCCATGGTCACTACTGCAAAATTTTTTCAGGAGAGTAATGGCAGGCCATTATACCAAGCCCGTCTGAGTGTGCCGTTCTGTGACAACCACACAGCCTGATCACAAACTTTATTCTCTTATATTTTATTAGAAAAAAAACATGAAGAAATATTTGTACAGCTGTATTTTTATGCCAGAGTTGCTGTAACAAAATCTCACAGACCACTTTTTATTTTAAACAATAAAATTTATTGTCTCGTGATTCTGGAGGCTAGAAGTCTGAATTAAGGCATCAGCAGGGCCATGGCCCCCCGAGGTCTGCACGGTTTGGGTGGTGGCTTGTCAGCAATCTGTGATGTTCTTTGCCTTTGGCATAACTGGATCTCTACCACTTTCATGCAGTTATCTTGTCGACTGTATCTCTCACAAGGAGACCAATGCTGTTGGATCAAGGCCCACCCTAGTCCAGTCTGACCTCATCTTAACTCAGTGTTTTCAAAGACCATAACTACAAATATGTTCACATTCACAATATAGGGTTTTAGGATAGATATTTATTTGGGAGGGCCACAATTCTATCGCTAGCAATACCACATCACAGTTCACAAAGAGCTTTCAACTGAGAATTATTTATAAATGCAAAACATCTTGTAAGTGTATTCTAATCATTAATCCACTTAATAGAAAATAAAAATAAGGCTGAGAGACAGATTTTAATATATTTCCTTTTCCCCAGTATGAATATTTTTTAAATGTAATTTTATTGAGATATATCATATACTCATTTACCATATATCATCCAAATTATGCAATCGGTGGTTCACAATACCATCATATAGATGTACCTACATCATCAAAATTGGTTTTGGAATATTGCTATTACTCCAAAAATAAAAATATGCATAAAAGTGAAATAAAAGTGAAAAAGAACACCCAAAATATCCTATACCCTTCTCCCCTTATTTTTTGCTCATTTTGTCTTTTTTCTCCTTATCAGCTGTCTATCCACTGGGTAAAGGGTGTGTCACTTACAAGATTTTCACAATAACATGGTCACACCTTAAAATTCTCTATAGTTACTCAATATCCAGTATAAATTTTGGAACTACTTGAAAAATATTGTTTGCATAGTGAGGGTTTATAATTAAAAATGTTTCCAAGTTGCTAGTTCTTTTCACTTGTCAAACATATTCATTTATCCTTCTTGATTTTTGTTTTTCTTTATATTCATAAAGAAAATTGATGCTAGAAAAATTCACGTGATTTTCATACTGTATTCATACGGAGATGCACATAACTTGAGGTCTTAAAATCAAATCCCTGCCAGAGACCCGGGTTCGATTCCTGGTGCCTGCTCATGCAAAAAACAAACAAACAAACAAAAAACAAAACAAAAGAAAAACAAATATCTGTCTTATTAATCAATAATCTCTGAATGGCTTTCATAATATAGGGTACTTCTTAGAATTGAGCAATATATTAACATTGGAAAAATTGCTTACTGAATCTATATATATTATCATGATATGAACTTATTCCCAGCATAAATTTATGGTGTCAACCATCCTAGATTGTCTAAAAGCAAACTGCAAAATTTGCCACTAGCATAGATTTACAAAGCTGGATGTATTTTTTCTTTTTTCTACACTGAAATAACATGTCAACTCAGTATTTTAAATCTACACTTTATAGTGCTATTTATTTTAACTGTACAACTTTTCTTGTTGTTTTTTTCTTCTCTAGAATATTAACAGTATGAAATATACAAAGCATTTTGTTAACTTGAGCATAGTGAGAGCAAATATTTACACACAGATTTGGTAAATAAATGGCTTGTATTTTCAGGGGGAAAGGTAGCAATTTCTTACAAATTGTTACAAATGTGAAAGAATATTTTCAAGGCGGTTAGCCTTTGGTACATACATAATACATGATATGGAACTATCTGTGTAAGAGAGTGTTTACAAACATTTTAGCTATATGCCAAAATGGAGATAGAGAGAGTGTGGTTCTCTTAATTTTCATTTGTGAACACTGAAAATATCAACAATTCAATTTTATGAAGAAGATGTAAAACAATGAACAGATTAGAGAATGCTCTTTCAATACATGGTTGGAGAAGGAGGCACAGTGTTAGGTTTTAGTGTGATTAAATTCTGGGTACTATGGCAATTATTAGTGGAAAAAAGAATATAATAATGACATGCATACGTTTTCTCTTAACAATAAATGCCTATTATGTGTCCCATTCAAAAGTCCACTTTGATCCACTTGATATAATATAGAACAAAATAACATTTTATTAAAAAATATTCCACCTCAAATAGAAATCTTAAAGGAAACTGACAACTTCTACAGTTTTACAACAGTTAAACATTACATGTCTAAACCACGTAAAGTGATTTTAAACAGGACATGTAAAGAAATACTATATGAAAGGTTAAAGAAGAAACATTTCAGAGTCCTAGAGATAAAAAATAATAAATAATATACTACTAACAAAAAATCTTGAAATATATGCTTACAAAATAAGAAACTATGCAACACTCATATGGACAAATAAGCATCAAAGTAAGCGAAACTGTATTCAAAGATCTTTACTTCTAGGCTTAGATTGCTTTATCAGTAAATTTTACAGAACTGTCAAAGGAAAGATAATTTATTTCTAATGTAAGTTGTACAAGAAAGAAAAAAAATGCCAAGATACCTGGATTGTGTTATGAAGTTAGTGCGATCTAATTCCCAAAGCAACTTAAAGACAGTATAACAAAAGAAAATTGAAATGACTTCCCTCTCAGGAAGATAGTGTTTCATTTATTTTTTGCTATTTCATTAAATAAGTACACAGAAGAACACTGTACAAAATGTGAAAAGAACAAGACAGACAACCTAAAGATGTTGGAACCCGAAGATTGCTTGGGAGTTCCCTGGGTTCCTACATACGTCTATGCTCATAACTGAAGAAGTCAGCAACAAAGACTCAGCAACAACCAGGTTCAGTCAAAGAAATTCCTTAATAAGCCTTACTCTCTTTAGCTGAAAGATAAGAAAAGTGGAAGTTTAGCAAGGCAGAAACATTTTATATAATAACCTCTTTACACTAGGCAAAATTCAGAGGAAATTTAAGTTCCCACCCCATCCACGCCAGTAACGTTCAAGTTTGGAGCCTAGATTTTGAACCTCACCAGGATGTAATAAAACACCTCAATATTAATCCCACTAGCGATATTAACAGGTTGAAAATAAAAGGATGGACGAAGATACACCATGCAAACATTAATCAAAAGAAAGTGGATTCACTATATGAATATTAGAGAAAGTAAAATTCAGAACTAAAAATATTCCAGAGGCAGAAAGGAAAATTACATAATGATTAAAGGGTCAATTCACCAAGAATAGATGGGAATCTTAAACATGCATGTGGTAAAGAAATGTGCAATAAAATATTTGAAGCAAAAACTGATAGAACTGAAAGAAGAAATTGATAAATACACATTTGCAGGAAGAGATATCAACACCTGTGTTCTAGTTTGCTAGTTACCGGAATGCAACACACCAGAGACAGATTGGCTTTTAATAAAAGGAGATTTATTTTGTTGGTTCTTCAGAGGAAAGGCAGCTAACTTTCCACTGAGGTTCTTTCTTATGTGGAAGGCACAGGATGGTCTCTGCTGGTCTTCTCTCCAGGCCCCTGGGTTCCAACAACTTTCCCCAGGGTGACTTCTTTCTGCATCTCCATAGGCCTGGGCTGAGCTGCAAGTGCTGAGATGAGGAATGCCGAGCTGCTTGGCTGTGCTATGTTGCACTCTCTCATTTAAGCACCAGCCAATTAAGTCAAACGTCACTCATTGCAGCAGACACACCTCTTCGCTGACTGCAGATGTAATTAGCAACAGATGAGGTTCACATACATTGATTGGCTCATGTCCGCAGCAACAAAACTAGGTACATTCACCTGCCCAAACTGACAACTGACTCTAACTGACACAACCTGTTTCTCAACAATTAATAGAAATAGCCAGAAAATCTAAAAATATAAAACTCATAACACCATCAAGCAACAGTATTTGATCCACATTTATAGAACTTGCTATCCAAGAACAGAACACACAGTCTTTTTAAGTGCCCATAGAACATATAACAAGATATACACATTCTTGGAAAATGAATAAAACTTAACAAATAGAATTGAAATTTTATGCAGTATGTACTCTGATAACAAAGAATCAAACTAGATTTTGATAATGGGAAGATAAGAAAATCTCCAAGCACTTTAAGCTAAATATCAGACTCTTAAATAATCAATAGGCCACTGATAACATCAAAGAATATTAAAAACAAACAACAGTGAGCTGAATGAAAATTAAAATTAACAGTTAAAAATGCTTGGCACACCAAAAAGTGTTACTGATACTCATAGGAAAATGTATAGCACTAAATGTACACATTAGAAGAGAAGAAGAAACAGGTCAATTGCCTGAATACCCACTTCAAGAACCTAAAAAAGAGAAGTATGAGATAAATCCAAACTAATGAAAAGGAAAGAAATAATAGAGATAGCAGAAGTCAACAAAATTCAAAAAGCAAAAACAATAGGAAAACCATGACACAAAGATCTGATTATTTGAAAAAAAATTAATAAAATTGACAAATCTCTTACAAAACTGACAGAGAATAAAAGGAAAGTAAAAATCACCAATGTCAGAAATGAGACAGAAGGTATCATTAAAAATACTGCAGGCATGAAAATGATAATAAGGTAATTATACAAACATAACCACCTACATATATTTGCCAAACTTACATGGGATCAATCAATTTCTGAAAAAAATATATGTACCACAACTCACCCAATATGAAATAGATTTGAATGGACATATTCCAATTAAGGAAATTGAATTCATAATTTAAAATAATACCAAAAAAGAATTCATTAGGCCCAACCGGTTTCACTGAAGAATTCCACCAAAGACTTGAGACCATGAATGCATAATTTGTAGTATTATCTGATACTGAAATCATGCAAAAAGGATACAAAAAAAAAAGTATGGATCAATATTCTTCATGAATATAAGCACAAAAATACTTAACAAAGTATTAACAAATGAAATATAAAGGGCTATATTAGAGTAATTATATAGTATGAAAAAGTAGGGTTATTCCAATTTTACAAAGCTGGCTTATAATTAAAAATTGAAGCAGTCAACCATATAAACAGGTTCAAAAGGAATATCACATGATCATATCAAATGATGCAGAAAATGCATTTGACATAATTCAACACCTATGCTCACACAACAGTAACAAAATGTGAGAAACTGGAAACATTCTCAACCTCATATAAAACAGCTGCAGAAAACCTAGAGCTAAGAGCATTTTAATGATAAGAGACTGCACATTTTCTTCTTAAGATGAGGAACAAGGCAAAAATAATCAATATCAACACTCTCATTCAACATATTGCTGGAAATTCTAGCTAATGTGACAAACCAAAAAGAAAATAGAAAGTCTTCTATGCTGGTTTGAATCTGTGGTGAACCCCAGAAAAGCCATCTCCTTTAAGCCTCATTCAATACTGCTGACTGGGAGCATTTTGATTGTTCCCATAGAGATGTGACCCACTCAATTGTGGATGGGAACTTTTGATCAGATAGCTTCAATGGAATTGTGACTCCCCCATTAATCCTTTAAAAGAAGAAGTATTTTGGAGAGATACCCTCTTTTAAAATGACAAAACAGTGAGAGCTACAGAGGCCATGTAGCCAGAAACCTTTGGAGATGAAGGAATACATGCCCTGGAAAGCATCATGCAATGAGAAGCCTGGGAACAGAGCTAGCAGACATTGCCATGTTCAACATGTGCCTTTCCCACAAGAGAAAAGCCCTGAACTTCATTGGCCTTTCTTGAGTGAAGGTAACCTCTTATTGGTGCCTTAATTTGGACATTTTTATAGAATGGCTTTAACTGGGACATTGTCTTGGCCTTAGTAGAACAGTAAACTAGCACCTTATTAAATTCCCCTTTTTAAAAAGCCATCCTGTTTCTGGTATATTGCATTCCAGCAGCTAGCAAAGTAGAACACTTTCCAAATATGAAAGAAGAAAAAACTGTCCTTACATGCAGGTGACATCATCACCTACATAGAAAATCCGAAGTAATCTAAAAAAAATTATATCTCCAAAATTTAATAAGTGAGTTCCACAAGGATACAGGATTTTTGATAAATATACAATTATCAATTATGTTTAAACATATTAATAATGAACATTTGGATATCAAAATAAAAACAAAAATGTAATTTTCAGTTGAGTTTTCAGTTCAACAAAATTCAATTTACAATTCTGCTAAAGATGAGATAGGAAGGTACACTCTAAGAAAATATATACAAGGCTTGTATGCTCAGGCTGTAAAACTTTGATGAAAGATATCAAAGATCAGAATAAATCGAGGAAAAATCATTATTCATACATTGGAAGATTCAAATGGGAAAGGTTTCAATTCTCTCAAATTGATACACAGATTAAATATAACATACAAATCTTAGCAACTTTTTTTATTGATAAAGAAAAGATTGTTCTAAACTTATATAAAAAAAAGATCTACAGCAAAAAATTCAATAAAATTGAAGAAAAATCAATAAAGTGTGGGAATCACTTTACCGAATTTTGAATTATTATATAGAGTAATTATGATGTTTGAAATTAATGAGGAATAGACATACAAAACAATGGAATGGAATAGATAATGCACAAATAAGCTCACAAAGAATACCAAACTGATTTTTAATAAAGATGTGAAAGAATTTCAATGGAGAAAAGATAGCATTTTCAACAAATGGTTTTGGAGCCATCAAAATAAAAAAATATGAATCTGGACCTAACATAGTGTATGCAAAAAAATAATAATAAACTAACTCAATATTTATCACAGATATGAATGTAAAATGTGGAACTACAATTTTTTTTTAGGAAAAATATAGGAGAGAATTTTCTGCATCTAGGATGAGGCAAAGAGCTTTTATATTTGACAATAAAAGCATAATCTATAAAAAGAAACTTTCATGAATTGGACTTATCAAAATTACATAGTTTTTTTTTTCCCTGCCAAAGGATCATAAAAGGATGAAAAGACAAGGTACAGACTAGGAGAGAATATTTGCAACTCACCTATCCAGCCAAAGACTAATATCTATAATATATAAAGAATTCTTGAATACTCAGCAATAAAAATCCATTTATATAATGGCCAAAATATGTGAAAAGACATTACATCAAAGAGGATATATAGGTAGGAAATAAACACATAAAAAGAAATTCAATATCATTACCTATTGGGGAAATGCAAATTAAAACCACAATAAGATATTACTACATTTCTATGATGTCTAAAAGAGAGGCAGGGCAAGATGACAGTATAGAGAGGTTTGGAATTTAGTTTGTCTTCCAGAGCAGCTAGTAAATACTCAGGAACAATACAGAACAACTTCTGGAGGAACATTAGTATCTAGACACACAGTGTACACCAGTCTACACCAGGTGGAATGGAAGATCTCACACAGAATTGAAAGGCCCTAAAGCCATGAAAGCTGGTGTCCCTCTCCCATAGGCACAGCAGGCCATTTCTCTGTGAGGAAAGAAAAACAGAGCTTACTAGCAGTAAGGGCTTAGCTCAACCAAGCTTAGCTGCAGAATTAATTAACAAATCTGACTACTGAAAATAGGTCCCCAGCACAGATAAACCTGGAATAAGCACTAAAGGTACTAAGAATTTTGGCCCTACAGAGAAAGGTCAGGACTTATTGACAAAAACAAATAAGCAAAAGGAAAAAAAAATGAGCTTTTTGAATTGGACAGCACAAAATACATGAAAAGGGCTGGACACCATGAAAAGGGGTCATATACAGCCTGGAGATACATAGAGCCAAACACCAACTTAATTTCTTGAATTACAAACCTGAGGAGCAGGGGTCCAACTCCGAAAAACCTTTTTTTTCTGTTTTGTATTTTTTTTTTTTGGCTTCTTTTCCTACTCTTTAATAGCTCACTAAATGGAACTGGAAACACACTCAAACTCTTGCATTGCCCCAGGCAAGGGCAGAATTAAGACTGAGAGACAAAATTAACTAGTCAGGAGAAAGGCGTTAGTTCCCTAAAGGGTGTATCTTCCCCAAGAGAAAAGTGGGGCCAAGCTCAAATGGAATTCCTTCTTCAAGGAATTCAGGTGCCAGAGACTGGAAAACTGAAGAAATTAAAGCCATCCTACAACCTCACCTCTGTCTCAACCACATGTCTGGCAGGGAGAGTCTGCTGAAATTAATGGTGCCACATCACTTTAAACTAGTGGGAAGGTGCAGGGAAACAAGCAGCACATGCTGGGCAGGATAGGAAAAACAGAGTTGAGAGGTTCTTAGCTGGGTCTCATACTCAGGGAAATCTCAGGGACAACTGATGCTGACTATTCTTCCCTCCTGAGATGTTGGCCTTACTGGTCTGGAATATCTGACTGTGGTCTATAATGTCTGAGGAGACACTGCTGAGAAAGAAAGCCTCCATATAGGCAGGGGAAGAAACAGAAAAATAAGAACTAAAATATTCTGATTAGTTAAGCAGAACCAACGCTAGAGTTCCACAATAAGTTGAATGTGAAAAGAATAGATAGAGAGCAAAGCCATGGAACAAGAAAATTCTAGTCAAAAGAGTGAAAACAACATATAGAATAAACTAATTAAGGAAATAAAATGCCTAGACACCAGCCAAAGTAATGAGTCATACTAGGAACACTGAAGATACGGCACAATCAAAAGAACAAACCAACACTTTAAATGAGATGCAGGAGCAACTAATTCCAGGTGTTTGAACAGATATGGGCAATCTCATCGAATTTCAAATCAGCAAGTTGAGGGAAGATTTAAAAAAGGCACTGGGTGAACAAAAAGAATAAGTCGAAAGTTTGAAAAACAAATTACAGAACATATGGGAATGAAAGACACAAAAGAAGGGATGACTAAACAATGGACTCCTACAACAATAGACTTGAATGGGCAGAAGAAAAGATTAGTGGACTATATGGCTGGACATCTGAAATCCAACACACAGAAGAAAACACGGGGAAAAGAGTGGAGCAATATCTGCAGAGTCACAGGTAATTGAATGACAACACGAAGCACATGTCCCAGAAGGAATAAAGAAGGGAAAATGAGGAGAAAGACTAATGGAGGAGATAATCACTAAAATTTCCCATCTGTTTTGAGAGACACAAAATTACAGATCCAAGAAGTACAACCCAAACAGAATGTTTCTAAATAGACAAATCCCAAGAGACTCACTAATCAGATTGTTAGATAGCAAAGAGAAAGAGAGAAGTTTGAAAGCAACAAGAGAAAAGAAATCCATCACATGCAAAGGAAACCCAATAACACTGTGTGTGGATTTCTCAGCTGAAACTATGGAAGCGAGAAGGCATTAGTATGGTGTATTTAAGAATCTAAAAGAGAAAAACTGCCAACGAAGAATTCTGTATCCAGCAAAATTGTCTTTCAAAAAAAGAGGGAAGAAAAAATATTTTCAGACAAGGAATCACTGCAATAATCAGTGATTAAGAAACTGGCTCCACAAGAAATACTAAAGTGAACTTATAGGCAGATAGAAAAAGGAAGAAGAAAGAGGACTGGAGAAGGGTGTAGAAATGAAACCTATCAGTAAAGGTAAAAAGGGAAAAGGTTAGATATGAAGTATAAAATGTAAAAGACAAAGTGGTAGAAGAAATTATTTCCTTTATAATAATGGCATTAAATTTTAGTGGATTAAACTCCCCAGTCAAAAGGCATAGACAAGCAAAATGAATTTAAAAACAAGGATCATATGCATGTTACTTACAGGAGATTCATTTTAGACCCAGGGACAAAAATGGGTTGAAAGTGAAAAATTGGGCAAAGATATTTCTTGCAAATACCTTTCAGAAAAGAGCAAGAGTAGCTATACTAATACTTGAAAAATTAGACTTCAAATGTAAAACAATTAAAAGAAGCAAAGAAGGACCCTATGGGTTAATCAAATGAACAGTTATACAAGAAGAAAACAATCATAAATATTTATGGACTGAGCCAGAGTGCTTCAAAGTATATGAGGGAAACACTGACAACATTGAAAGGAGAAATGAACACATCTATCATAATATTTGGAGACTTCAGTTCCCTACTCTCATTAATGGATTGAATATCTAGACAGAGGATAAATACATAGAAATTCTGAATAATATAATAAATGAACTAGACTTAAGAAACATTTACAGAGCATTACACCCCACAACAGTAGGATATACATTTTTCTCAAGTGGCTCATGGATCATTTTCAAGATAGACCACATGCTGAGTCATAAAGCAAGTTTCAATAAATTTAAAAAGATTGAAATCATACAAAACACTTCTCAGATCATATTGGAATGAAGTTGAAAATCAATAACAGGCAGAGGGCCAGAAAATTCACAAATATATAGGGACTAAACAACACACTCTTAAACAACTATTAGATTAAGGAAGAAATTACAAGAGGCATTGGTAAATATCTTGAAACATGTGAAAATGAAAACAACATACTAAAATTTATGGAATGCAGCAAAGACAGTGCTGAAAGGGAAATTCATTTTCTTAAATGCTTATATTAGAAAAAAAAAGAAAGAGCAGAAGTTGAGAAACTAATTCACTTGGAAGAATTAGAGAAAGGACAGAAAACTAAGCCCAAAGCAAACAAAAGTAAAGAAATAATGAAGATTAGAAAATAAATAAATGAAATTGAGAAGATGAAAAAATCAAGAAAATAAACAGAACCATAAGTTGGTTCTTTGAGAAAAATCAATAAAATTGGTGACTCCTTAGGGTGACAAAAGAAAACAGAGAAGATGCAAATAATTAAAATCAGAAATGGAAGAAAACATAACAACTGACCCTGCAAGAATAAAGGAAGTAATGAAAGAATACTATGAACAACCATATGCTAAAAACTAGATGATTAGATGAAATGCACAACTTCCTAGAAAGACATGAGCTATCAACATTGACTCAAGAATAAATAGACAACTTTAACAAACCAATCCCAATTAAAGAGATTGAATCAGTCATCAAGACACTAGCACAAAGGAAAAGTCCAGGACCAGATGGCTTCACATGTGAATTCTACCAAGCATTCAAGAAAGAATTAGTACCAATCCTGTTCAAACTCTTCAAAAAAACTGAAGAGCAAGGGAAGGCTACCTTACTCATTTATGAAGCCAGCATGACCCTTGTATGAAAGACAGACAAAGATACTACTAGAAAACAAACTTACAGATCAGTCTAGTTAATGAATATAGATGCAAAAATCTTCAAGAAAATAATTGCAAATCAAATCCAAGAGCATATTAAAAGAATTATGCACCACAACGAAGTGGGATTTATTCCAGGTATACAGGGATGGTTCAACATAAGAAAATAAATTATTGTAATACACCATACCAGCAAAGCAAAACAGAAAAGCCACATGATCATCCCAAATGATGCAGAAAAGTTATTTTACAAAATTCAGCATCCTTTCTTGATGAAAACACTTCAAGTGATAGCAGTAGAAGAGAACTTCCTCAACATGATAAAGGGAATAAATATAAGACTTAAGCTAACATCATCAATGGGAAAAGACTGAAAGCTTTCCCTCTAAGATCAGGAATAAGACAAGGATGCCAACTGTCACTATTGCTATTCAATATTTTGCTGGAAGTTCTAGCCAGAACAATTAAACAAGAAGAGGAAACAAATGGCACTTTAATAGGAAAGGAAGAAGTAAAACACTCCCTGTTTGCAGATGATATGCTATATGTTGAACATCCCAAAACATCTACAGCAAAGCTACTTGATGTAATACCAGTGTTTGAAGATGGTGGAGCCTTCACCACAATGTTTGATGGGAGCATGGCTGCTTGACAAGCATTTGGAAGGTGTCAGGCTACTGCTCCATCAGGCCCAGAGGACACAAATTCATTCTACTAATGACTGCCAGACATTGAAATCCAAAGAAGTAGGTCCTCCAGACTTTTGGAATTATTTGGGACCAGTAACCCCCGTTTTCCTACCAATTGCTCCCTTCTGAAGTGGGAATGTTTATAACATGCCTGCCTATCCATTATGTATTAGAATCAAACAACTTGTTCTCTAGGTTTCACAGGTCCATATTGAGTTAAGGGAAATTGTACCCCAGGATTGACCACACCCATAACCAGTATTGATGAGACTTTGTACTAAGAATTGTTTCTGAAATGACAGAGATTTGTGGATATTGTGATGGAATGTATGTATTTTGCATTAGGAAAGGCACATCTTTTGAGGACCCAGGGGATGGAGTGTGATGGTTTGGAACTGCATGTATTCCAGCAAAACATGTTCTTAAAATTAATCCATTCCTGTTTGTGTGAAGTAAGACTTACTCGTGATCTGGATTTTTAATGGATGCAAATTAATTTTAAAAGTATATATGTAATTATTTGTTTTCCCATCTGTAAATAGGAACTTTTGATGAGGCTACTTTAGGTAAGATGTAATCCACTTCAATTATGATGGAACTTAATCCTGTTTCTGGAGTCTTTTATAAAAGAATGAAATTCAGATGCAGAGAAAAAGTCATAAAAGCAAGAAGCTAAAGTCAATGAAACCCAGAAGAGAAGGGAGGGACCAGCAGATGCTGGAGTTCCTTGACTTGAAGATGCGGCATTATAATCTCTGTCTCTCTTGTCATAAGTCCATCATATATCCATGTCTCTGTGTGTCTCTTTGTGTCTCTGCCTCTTCTCTTCTTATTAGACTACAGTCCTATTGGATCCTGGCCCATGGTAATTCACTATGACTTCACCTTAACTTAAATACATCTGGAAAGATCCTATTTCCAAAGGCCACATTCATAGATACTTATGTTTAAAACTTTAAGGTATCTTTTTGGGGAACATGATTCAAGCCACAAAACCAACTGAGAAATTATAGAATTTCTACTCCTACATACAAGATCATCATAAAGATGATCACCAGAAGACTCAATTATAATATATACCAATGATAGCAAAATATGCAAAATAATAGCCAAGATTAGAACTAATTAATTTAGCAAATACTATACAGAAGCTCTATAGAGATAAATATTTGACTCAATAAAATAAATTAAAAAGTTCTAAATTAAATTATGTTCCTTTGAGGGTTACTTTGGGGGTGTGGAATTCTACCATAAAATATCAGATATTTAAAAGTTAATCAATGAATTCAATTCAATGTGAATCAAAAGTCACCATTTTACAAACTCTAGAAATTTATTCTCAATTGTATATGGGAATGTATTAAAGATCTTCTCGCAGGCTGTCGTCATGCAAATGAGTAAGGGGGAGAAAAATGAGGACTGCATCATCTGAGGAAGAGAAAAGTCAGGTGGCAAAAAATAAGATGATTTACTAAGGAAGCAAAATTATTTGTGGCCTAATAGCATCCATGTCAGTTTACCCAGGGGCAGAGGAAACAAAATTTATGAGGAACGTGATAGTATGGGTGAGAATTGACTGCTAGTCTACTATTGATGAATAACATGCCCTTCTGATAAGTACTGACCCCTAGGAGTTTTATGCTTCTTTGTTTCAAATTTAATTTTACAATAATGCAAATTATTAGCTAAATATCAATATTAGAACCACAAAAATATTCTATAGCAAACTCTTCATATTGCATGCGAAGAAAAAGATGTGTAGAGAATTTAAGAGCTTTTCCCAAGGCCATTGAGTTAAATTGTGACAGATTTACAGATTTGTGATTAGAACTTTTCTCTCCTGATATATAATTCACTCTTTTTTTCCACTAAATCAAATGATGCTTCTTGTACTGTGCACACATTCCTTTCACTGTATTAAGTCCAAATACTTTATTCTCAACTGGAGATGCAAATTAGCAATACTGGGATTTTTTTCTAATGGTGGGTCTATCTGTCACCATTCCCACTCTCTCAATGCCTACATCAAATTGTCAGATTCAATAATGTACGAGAACTTCTAGGACTGTAATTATAGAAGATTATATTGTCTAGCAAAATTCAATGAAGTAATCATGAAGGCATGGTGTTCTGGGAAAGAATATTCCTATTGTAATACATTTTCTTTTTAAGAATATTGTTTTTAAATGACCAGTGTGAACTCTCCAAGGTTTAAAAATATAATTCATTCTTATTAATTTGCTCCTCAATTATTTCACTCAAAGGTTGGTAAGTTTCTGTTACACTCAGTGCTAGACACACAAAGATAATTAGTACAATGCAGTGGAAAAGAAAAAAAAAACATTAAAAAATTGACACAATTCCCAAAGCAGCATTCAAGGACAATTGAGTTGTTATTTTTTCCTGGGTGGATTAGTTTTCCGTCGCTGATGTAAGAAGTTACCACAAATTTAGTGGCTTAAAACAATGAAGATTTTTTCTCTTACAAGTCTGTGGGTCAGAAGTCTGACAGGAGTCTTACTGGGCTAAATTCATTCTGTTGGCTGAATTCTTTTCTGGAGGCTTAAGGGAAGAATCTGTTTTTTGTTTTTTGCTCTTGTTTTTTTTTTTTTTTCCTTTTCCACATCTTAGAGGCTGCCTGCATTTCTTAGTCTTCATCCCCTTTCTTCATCTTCAAAGACAGAAACATTGCATCTCTATGGTCATCCTTTTACAGTCACACATTCCTCTCACCATAGGCAGTAAAGGTTCTCCACTTTTTAAGGATTCGTGTAATTAAATTATCCACCTGGGTAATTTAGAAAAAATTGCCTTAATATCCTTCACTTAATCAAATCTGAAATGTATCTTTTGCCCTGTGATATATTCACAGGCACTGGGAATTAGGGCGCGGTTGATTTTATGGAGCTATTATTCTGTCTACTATACTAGGTGATTTGGAAAAGCTTTATGATTTGATAATTTAGAGATTCTCAGTTGAATGTTTTGGAAGTTATATATATAAATATATATATATATATATATATATATATGTCTGTTTTTATATATTGCTACAAAAGCATAGAAACTTCAAAAAATAATGTTCCTCTTTTGTTAAGAGTTAAAAGTGGGGTGGTTATAGGTACAATGAACTGGAACGAGGAGAAACTGAGTGGCTGCCTATGAAATTTTGGCTGCAATTCCATAAAAGAGATGGGAGAAAAGGAAATAAGTCAGTTATATTCTTTTCACTTCACTCATTATTTTTACAGAGTACATTTAAAGCTTGGCTGAAAACTTTTGTGTCAGTTGCTGAAAAAAAAAAAGAAAAGACAGGTAAACAACCCAAGAGCAATGAGTAGATTTGTACACAGTTTGTATTCTGCAACTTCTTTTCAATGTCCCTTGTTTAAACTCATATTTGTTAATTCTCTGCAATCAAACTTGAAATGCCTTCAGTAGTGATAAATAGATTATTCTTATTATTTCCTATCTGTCTATCTTATAATCATCTTGTATATGGTTTAACTTAGAATGATACTTTTGCTTTTGAAAATCCAGCGTCCTCTTTGATATTTATTCATCTGATCCCCTGCTCTGTATCTGGACAGTTTGATTACTCTTCTGAGTTGAAGACATTTAATATGATAGAATGTCAGAAGTTTTCCAGCTAAATATGCAATGAAAACTTGTTTTTAAATATTTGCATTTTAAATATATGCAATTCATATATCAATGGTGAAATGTATTTGTCTTAATGTTGTATCAAATATTTGACTATAATTTCTGCAGTGAAAAATCATTTCCTTAATGAAATCTAATGAATATTTCCTGTTAATCACAGAAATAAACACACTGAAATATAGATACAATTGGTAAAGACATCTATGAGAGTATGTGTAGGCATCCAGAACCCAGGAGTCCTCTCCACCCTGAGAGCAGGTCATTTCACATAGCTGCCTATATGACCAAGACAGACATTAAAGGTCATTAGACTTCCAGAGAGAGGAAAGAATGTGCAAACGGTATCATAAAAAGGGCATTGAAATCTCCCTCCTTTGATCACTGTTGATAACAAACCCTTGTGCTGTGAGACTCTGATGAAACTCTGTTCTTCAATGCTTATAAGCCCGTGCACTTCCTCTTCCCCCTTTGCACAGAACTTTGCCTTCATTTTCCATGGCCATCCACCACCATGGAAGATCCTGTCCTGTTCATAAGTCCTAATTAAAATCCATGTCTAACTCTCTGACTATTGTGTTCCTTGGACTTTGGGCTGCCCTGACCCAAGCCTTCCAAGAGCTGGGTTGGAACGATTGGAGAGCTAGCCAGGAGACCAAAGAACAACCAGCAATAGCAGGGATGAGTCTTTGAAAGGGGAAAATCCCAAATTTGATCTCTATCATCTATGTGGGGAGAGGTGGCTGCCCTTCAAGATGAATGAAGCTCATCGTGGGAGTATGGGGATGTCCTGAAACCTCTGGTGGGTTTACTGGCAGCTGTGGCAGTACAACCCAGTACTCATAGTATCTGGTGTGAGACAGGCACCATGCAAAGCACTCAATAGGCTGAGTAAATAATTTGCTTATCAGCAAACGTTCATAAAGACAAGGAGAGGGTGTGTTGTATAATTAAGATCAGATTAAGCTATGAGTGATAGAAAAATTGAATTAACAGTGATTTAAAAAGAGATGAACAGGAAAACATCTCAGGACTAGTGTGATCACACCAGGATTAGCAGACTCCTGAGATTTGTATCTTTTAGTTTCATCAACTTCAACATGGAAATTCCACCTCTACCTTTTTGTTATAGATGACTACATCAAGTCCGTAAAAGAATAGTATATACACTTCCTTTATGGAACTTTTACCAAAGTTTAGTTGCTGCTAAAAAAAAAGAAAAAAAGGTTAGTCACATAACCCTTTTTAACTACATTTAGGGAGTCCAAGGAAGTGGCACTTTAACTCTGCAATGACATGTACCAACATATACTTATGGATTTTACCACTGATAAATGGTGATTTGCCCCAAAACTATTAGCTATTCTTTAACTCTTCCTTAGATTCTTCTACATTTGAGCTTGTTTTGCAAGTTGATATAACCTGACAAGTTGTAGAAACCCAAACTGGGTGACCTCCAAAACCCCAGAAAAATCCAATATGAGGAGCTTTTCAAAAAGGAAAATCTGGGGGAAAGGCTGATTACCTTCAATGGCCAATCTGTGCCTAACTAATCAAACCACGCTGACCATCCATCTCCCATCCCCAGAACATTTCCTTTTTCCATCATGCCAAGGAGAGACATTTGAGACTTGCCTCCTGGCTTCTTTCTGGTTGACCTTGCAATAAAGCTCTTTTTTTTTTTTTCCTCAAAATCCCAGTGTCATTAAAGAATTGGGTCTTTATGTGTTGGGCAGCAAGCCCTTGCACAGAAACAAAATTTGGCAACCAAACTTAAGGTCCCAGGACCCCTGTCCAAGGCAGCACAGCCCTGGTGGGGCATCAGTCTTCCTCATTAATTCTGAGTGGTTACCTTGATGGGTTTTGACTAGAGGCTCAATTGTCAGGGTCCCCTCTGCCCCAGCCTAGCACCTCCGGCCCATCAGAACTATATTTAATTCAGAGGAAAGAAACGACTCTGGCAACAAATGTCTTTTGGGTGTGTAACCTCATATAAGTGCCTGTTTTCTTTTGTCTAATGTTTTCTTGATAAGGTTGTAGGTTCAAATTCCACCCTTCCGGGTGAAGTCTGCCTTTGGAGTTTCACTACTAGATGCCACCTTCTGATGAGAAGCCTTAGCTTCTAAAGAGCAAGTCATCTGTGAAAATACAAGGTCATCAAAGATGGGCTAGACTGACTTAAGTTCCCCTGCTCCACAAGACAATTTCTGTACAAATAGATATACCTGATTGTGAGTCAGATAACTAGAATACAGGCTATCTATGAAGTAAAAGAAAAGATCTATAAAAGGCACACTGTAAAATCACACACTGCCTATAACTCTGAAATGAACTTGTTTGTTTTTATTGCACATAGACAGAATTATCACCATGATTATGCTGGTATAAAACTGTTATGCATCCTAGAAAATCCATATTCTTCTAATTCAATCTTTTGGGGGAAGATCTATTGCTGGGTGATAGATTAAATTGGTTCCATGGATATGTGACCCTGCCCATTCAAGGAGGGCTTTAAGCTGTTTACTTGAGACCCTTAAGAAAACCAATACAGGGACCAGAGAGAGATGACAAATGATTGAGACAGAGAATGCTCTGGGAGATGCTTAGCTAAGAAATGAAATCTAGAGTTTGCCCCAGAGAAGCTAAGAAAGGATTCACAAATGCTTGGGAAAGGAAAATGCCTCAGCAGAAGCCATAAGTATCCAAAGGAGCTGAGAGGGCCACTTTGGAAACTAACCTAGGAAAGAAAGGCTAGCAGACATTGCCATGTGCTTTCCCACATGGCAGAGAAACCCTAGATGCAATTGGCCTTTTGTGAGTAAAGTAATCCTCTTTTCCATGCCTCAATTTGGACATCTTCATGCCTTTGGATCTGCAAATTTGTTACCTAATAAATCCTCTTTGTAAAATCCAATCCATTTCTGGTATGTTGCATTCCAACAGTATTATCACACCAAAAAAAAAAAAAAATTGGTAATGCTCATAGTATACCTAAGTACAGTCCTTAGGATATATTTTATAAAATCGGTATATTTTAAAATATAACTTAGATTCTGCCAGGAGAAATTTAAAGACTGGCTTTAAACATCCCAGAACCATCACTGGGAGATAGCTCTGGATCTGTGATTTGGATAGACAAATGTTAGCTATATGGCAAGGGTAGAGACAGCAGCTTCTTTAGACATGAATAAAGAATAATTGTGAGTTGGCTGAAGAATTTGGAAAGCAGAAGGGGACTTTGTGATCTCTTGGCTGTTTTCACAGAGATAATTTATGTTTACTTTTTGATAAGCCCTTCTTTTCTGGATGGATGTTGTTAAAAGCATATAGACATGCACTGATTTTCCCAAATGGCAGCAGATGAATTGGGGAAAGAAAAGCATGCTTGGAAGGCAGGAAAGTTAATTCTGCTGTGCTTTTCAAGGACTTTTGCATATAACTAACGCACTAAAGCCAGCTCTTTCTTCCTCTTCAACTAACTGAAGTTAGCATTGTAAGGATACATTTGAGTTACTCTTTCTAATCAATCTCATATGATTGCTACAGAAAAGAAAAATAATCAATACTAGGGAATATTATGCAAGGGGACAACAGGTTAATCTCACATGGATTGTACCAAGCAACTCAATCCAAACACCGGAAGTGATAGCAGTTCTAGGCATGACACTAGGCGGGGACCCTGGGTACTCAGCCAAGTTAAACAATTATAAAGAATGCATCATAGTGGGCGTGCAGACGGATGTTACAAGACCCTAAAGCTTTAAATCCACCCAGGAGGTACATTGTGGGCCAAAATAAAACCCATTCACTTTTCTTAAGGGAGTATTTGAGACATAAAGACAATATATTGATCTAGATACAGAACAGCCAGACAATATGAGGCTAGTTAATATGGCCTTCATTAGTCAAACTTTCCCTGATATCAGAAAGAAGCTACAAAAGTTGGAAGGAGGACTAGGTATGCCTATGTCTCACCTGGTTGAGATTGCTTTTAAAAGATACAACAACTGAGATGAGGCTCAGGAGAAACAAAAACAGCAAGATATGAGCGAGCATACTACTTGACTGGCTAATGCATTTGCGATAGACAAGGAGATCATCATCTGATATTGACAAGCAATCATGGGTAAGACACCTGGGGACTCTGCATCAAATTAAATAAATCACTATCAAATAGGACCACAACAATGTGCCTCCAGCAAATGGAAGGGTCATTGGAAGTAAGAGTGTCTAGATTATTCTAAAGAAAGAGAATGAAAACCCTTCCACAAACTTGTTTGCTTAATGCCTTAGTTTAATATGACTGATGAGTTATGATAGGGCCAGGAGCATCTCTCAACTTAATCACATTGGGCTCTCTCACCAGGAGCTTGGTCAATATAATGGTGAGGAAGATGCCTCACTGATTTTATAGTAGACAGTGGAACAACCTATCCCCTTCTAAGTAAAGAACAGGGTACTCTCCCTCCAAGAACCATGGCTATCACTGGAGTATCAGGAGAAATATCTGTTGAATCACTTGACTGAACCTTGTTGATGCCCATTAAGACTTCTATTTTTCCAATACAAAAACTTGGTACTAATGAATATTGATTGCATGAGACTTAAGGATGATCATTCAAATAATGGAAGATATTCATCCAGTGATTCTAAATCCTTACACGCTGCTCACCATTTTATCAGGGAACTTTTGTTGATCCACAGTATTAAATTTCAAAGATGCTTTCTATTGTACACCTCGGAGTCCAGAATCTCAACAGTACTGCTGGAATGTACTCTAAAAGGGATTTAAAAATGCTCCCCATATTTGGAGAAATACTAGCTAAAGATTTAATGGTTTTCTAGCTTCAGGAATGAACTTTACTGTAATATGTGGATGATATCCTGATGTTAGTACCATTAAAGAAGCCTCAAATCATAATACTGTCCTAACTTTGAACTTCCTGTCATACTGAGAATATTAGGTCCCTAAGAAAAAGGTCCAAATTTAAAAATCTTTGTGAAATATCTAGAATTTCAACTGTCAAAGGTCAAATGAATTTGTTATCAGATACGTGAGAAGCATTAGCTAGAGCATGTGTACTAGCTTCCAAAAGGAAACTTTCTGGAGGTTTATGAGAATGGCTGAATTTTGTTGTATCTCGATCCTGAATTTTTGACTTATACCCAAATCCTTATATGAGGCCTTGAAAGGAAGGGATAATGAGCTACTAACTTGGACTGCTGAACAGCAGCAGGCATTTCATGGGAAAAAAATTTCCCAGACAAAAGGAAACCCTTCCACCTGTTTGCAGATAAATTGCAAGGGTTAAGCCTTGGGATATAGACACAAAATTTGGGCAGTACACAAAGGTCCGTCACCTAATTTTACAACTAATTGGATATAGTGACTCAAGAATGGCCAGTATATCCATAAGCAGTGACTGCCACCTGCAACATACTGCAGAAAGCTGAAAAGTTTACTCTGGGATAATGTACCATAGTGTACAATCCTCATTATCAAAGGGGAAATATTGGCTTACCTCTGTGTGACTAGGAAATTTACCAAGCTTTATTTCTGGATAACCCAAGTATAAAGTTTAAGGCTGACTCTTCCTTCACCCCTATCACTCTAGTTCCCAGGGCACAGTAAGTACCTATCCATGATTGTATACAAATGACTGAAGAAGTCTATTCTAGCTGACTGTATCTCACAGATCAGCCTCTGAAAAATCAGGACTTGAAGATGTTCACTGATAGATGTAGCTTCATGGACCAAGGACTCTGATAGGCCAGGTCTTCTATAGTGACTCATGTAGTGTTAGAGAGAAATGCATTAACTCCAAATACATCTGCTCAGAAAGCTGAAATTATAATTCTCACAAGGGCTTTACATCTGGGAGTAATAAAAAAAAGTCACTATCTATATAGACTCAAAATATGCCTTTTCAGTGGCTCATGAATATGGAGCCATTTGGAAGGAGAGAGAATTATTACTTTTAGGAAGAAAGGAGATAAAACATGCAGAAATTTTACTATCCTTATAAGAAGCAATTATATTGTCAAGAAAAGTGGCAATTACCTATTGTCCAGGACATCAAAATAATGATAATTTAATAGCAAAAGAAAGCACCTTGGCTTCCATTGCCAAGGTGTTACAGGATATAGTTGGATCCCTAGGAATACATTGGAAGTCACATGCTTCGTGGATGCTGCAGACTACCGGAAAACCTGACACAATGAATTATACTTTAAAGAAGCCTCTATCAAAAATCTTTCAGGAAACTAACTTAACATGGGAAAGAGCATTGCCAATTGTACTACTTAGAGTAAGAGTAGCCCCCAGAAGCAAGCTCCAACTGAACTTTTATGAAATGTCATTTGGAAATCCTCTCCTTAAGACTAAGTTTTATTGTAATCTGGAAAACAGTCTTTTTTTTTTTTCCCAAAGAATTCGATTCTGTCTTTGAGTGCTAGCTTGTCTGCTATTCATCAATATACTTCCAGGCATGTTATGTTTCACACAGATGTGTTCCTTCTCTGTGAAGGTCCAGGCAAATGATTATTCCTTAAAACCTCAAGAAATCAGAATCCTCATCAATTGAGGCCTGAGTGGGATGAACTCTATGGAAACTTCCTTGTTACTCATTCTTCTATTATGCTGTAAGGCATAAAACTATGGAGTCATCACTGCCAGGTGAAATGCCAGAAAAACTCTCCCATACTGACCTAGAGGGATCCAACAAGAAACTGTATTCATGTACAGAAGGGAACTACGAACCTCACCATCCCAGCACTGGATGGGAAGGGGCAAACCACAAGATAAGCCCTCTTTTGCAAGTATTGAAGGTGTTAATTTCACTCATTATACTTTTTGGAGGTCCAAGAAGGACTGGGACTGTGGACTAGTATATGAGGAACCAAACAAATAAGGAAAATGTTTAATGTTAAAAAGAATATCTTCAACTTCAGGACAAGCAATTTCATTTGTCAATCTAATCACCACTTCTAACGAGCTTGAAGGGGTCAGAGCAGCCATTGTCCCAAATACCTCTAGATTGAGGAATGATAAAAAACATGAAGGGGGAGTGAAACTGCCAAAAAACCTCTTAGCTACTCTTTATCTCCTCAGTTAATTCTCCTTTTGAATTTGTTCTGCCCCAAACTCATTAGTAGCATCTGTTTTTGTAGGCCTGTATAGCATGAGGATGTGCAGAAATCAGACTGGAGCTTTTAGATGACCTATGAGACACCAGGCAAATAAAATATGAGAGATTTTTCAAAACATAAAATTAGGTGAAAAGTCTCCCTTACCAAATATGGAAAAATCTATTGTTAGCCATTCAAACCACATCAACACAGATCTGCCATCCCCATAAAATTTTCCTTAGCCCTCATGTCAAGGACACAGTTATGACTCTTGCTTTCTGTCTGTTTGCTGGTTGACCTCACAATAAAGTGTTTTCATTTCCCAAAATCTGAATGCCATAGAATTGACTTTTTGGTGGCAATGAGCACTTGGTCAATAGCACTAGGAAAATAGACAATGGGGGACTAGGAGAAGACGCTGTTAAGGGATATTCTGCACTACTTTCAAGAAAATCAAATTTGTGAAGCTAAATATTTCCACCTATGAAGCATGTATGGGATATGTAGCTGGAGACAGTAGCAGTTCACCTAAATAATTCATGGGAAAAAAATATTTTGGATTTACATGCACTTCTAGATTTGAAAGAAAATGTGCACATTCACACACACACGCAAAAGAAAGCAAGGATTAAGTTACCTTAATAGGATCTCTACAGGAAGAATGCCTGGATGCACAAAAAGGATGTGCTGGAAGTATCTTTGGAACAAAGTAGGAGCTACATGTAGAGCATGAGTGATAAGCAATAAAATGTCTTTACATTGTCCATTCTGACAATGAGAGTGACAATCTCTGAGTATCACTCACACAAAATATATCATGACAGAATTAAACAGTGCCAATCAGTTTTCTGTCATCACCCCTGATATCCCAACTCCTGAAGACCTAGAGGCATGCAAAAGACTTTGCAAAACAAAGAGGTTAAAGGAGAACATGATGACTCACTTACCTTCAGTTTATTAACAGATCCAGGTCTCCTCTGAGCTGTGGGTAAACTATGTATAGAAAAATATTTAAATTGAATGCAATATAAAAATATTTATTTTGATTGGACAAGACCTGATGATTAATTTAAGTGAGGTTTTCAGGTACCTGAAAATATTTGCAAATTATCTGGATCTACCTAAGAAAACATCAAGTGGTATTGAAAAGCTACAGAAAGGGCTGTAATGCAGATAATTAAAAAACTATTTACTAACATGCCTGCAAAATTCATACCATTTCATAATAAAATTTTAAGATGATTGATACTTTTAAATCAGAAACAATGAAATGAAATTATTTCAGAATAATACAATAAATTAAAGCAAACAAGAAAAAGTGGGAAACATAACCTGAATCAAAAAACATCTGTAGTATACAAACAAAAATTTACATCAAAGAAAAATCATCCCAGTGCATAAAGGTTGTGAATATATAGTTCACGGAAAAATTAATACCAATTTCCAGTAAATGCATGTCATAATGTCAAATATTACCCTTGTAAATCACATACTATATTTTAATGCATATATTTGAAAAATATTCTTAAATTTATCTTGTAAAAAGGAAAATATCAAATGTTGATTAGCATATTGAGAAAAGGCAGTCTCATATATTCTACATGTGCACAAATTGGTGAAAAAATTATAGAAAGTGATTTGGTAATAGCTAAAATATATTCTCTATTTCAAATTGGGCAAGATTTTTAAAAAAAAGCAAATTATATTTTTATCAGAGTGAGTCTTATTAAATCTGTATCCATAAATTAGAATACTTTGTCCTTGTTAAAAAAATTAAAGAGCTCCTATATGTTGCTATGTTAACATCCTCAAGGAATGCTATGATGAATAAGAAATTGCAAAAGATAGTGAATACAATTATTCACTTTGTGTAAACAACAGAAAACCTTTAATACTTATTGTTTTAGTTTTCTAGCTGCCCAAGTAAATACCATACAATGAGTTGGCTTAAGCAATGGAAATTTATTGGCTCACAGTTTTAAAGCTAGGAAAAGCCCCAAATTAATGTGTCATTGTTCTAATTTGCTGCTGCTAGAATGCAGTATACCAGAAATGGAACAGCTTTTAAAAGGGGAAATTTAATAAATTGCTAGTTTACAGTTCTAAGGCCAAGAAAATGTCCCAATTACCACAAATCTATAGAAATGTCCAATCAAAGGCATCCAGGGAAAGATACCTTGGTTCAAGAAGGCCGATGAAGTTCAGTGTTTTTCTCTCAAATGAAAGGGCACATGGCAAACACAGTTTCTCTCTCATTGGAAAGGCACATAATGAACATGGTGGCACCTGCTGGTTTCTTCTCCTGGCTTCCTGTTTCATGAAGTTCCCTGGGAGGCATTTTCTTTTGTCATCTCCAAAGTTTGCAGGCTGGTGGACTCTGCTTCTCGTGGCTATGTTGTTCTGCTTTGCTCTCTCTGAATCTCTCTCATTCTCCAAAATATTTCCTCTTTTATAAGACTTCAGAAACTAACCAAGACCCACCCAAATGTGTGGAGACATGCCTCTATCTAATCCAGCTCAACAACCACTCCTGATTAAATCACATCACCGGGGAGATTATCTAATTATGGTTTCAAACATACAATACTGAATAGGGATTAGAAGAAAAGGTTGCCTTTGCAAAATGGAATTAAGATTAAAACATGGCTTCTCTAGGGTACATACATCATTTCAAACCAGCACCATTCCACCTCTGGACCCTAAAAAAGACGTTTTCCCTGTATATAAAATAAATTCATTCCATAACAATATCAGCGAAACTTAAACCATTCCAGTAACATTTCAAATACAAGATTAATACAAGATTAAAATCAGTATGAAGTCTCATCAAATTAGTTAAAGTCATGGACAGTCTTAAGCCAAAATTTTCTCCCACAGCACTCTCATTGACTTTCTATGCAGTAGCTTTGGATCATGTACATCAGACATAAGGAGTTTCCACAAATCTTTCCTGGATAACTCCATGTCCAATCCTGGCTTTGTGGCTGACTTGTTCAACAATTGGCCAAGAACTCATGTGGGGCACTGTTCTCTAAGATCTCCCTTTCTGGAGGCCCAGAATTTTTGGCAGCATCACCTCACTCCTGATGCCAAAATCTGTTCTAGTTTGCTAGCTGCTAGAATGCAAAATACCAGAAACAGAATGGCTTTTAAAAGGGGGAATTTAATAAATTGCTAGTTTACAGTTCTAAGGCTGAGGAAATGTCCCAATTACAAGTCTATAGAAATGTCCAACCAAAGACCTGTGAAAGATACCTGGGTTTAAGAAGGCTAACGATGTTCAGGGTTTGTCTCTCAACTGAGAAGGCACATGGTGAACAGGGTCAGGGTTTCTCTCTCGGCTGGAAGGGCACATGGTGAACATGGCATCATCTGCTAGCTTCTTTTTCTGACCTCCTGTTTCATGAAGCTCCCTGGGAAGCATTTTCCTTCTTCATCTTCAACGGTCGCTGGCTGGTGGACTCTGTTCTTGTGGCTATGTTGTTCTGCTCTGCTCTATCTGAATCTCTCTCATTCTCGAAAATGTTTTCTCTTTTATAGACTTCAGAAACTAACCAAGACCCACCCAAATGGATGGAGACACACCTCTACTTAATCCAGTTTAATAACCACTCTTGATCAAATCACATCTCTGGGGAGATGATCTAATTACATTAGATCTAATTACATTAGATCTAATACAGTTTCAAACACACAATACTGAATAGGGATTAGAAGAAAAGGTTGCCTTTACAAAATGGGATTAGGATTAAAACATAGATTTTCTAGGGTACATACATCATTTCAAACCAGCATAGTCATCAATGCAATGCTTTCTTCCAGAAGACTGTGGCATTCTGGAGATGGCTGCCTTTGAATCTTTGGTCCTTGGCTTCTCTGTTACATGGCAGTGAACATGACAGCCTCCCCTGGCTTCTCCTTTCTCCTTTGAGTTCCACTCACTTCCAGATTATGGCTGCTTCTCTGGCTTTCTGACTTTCTGTGACCTTCCCTATGAGGCCTTCAGTAATAGGATTAAAACTCATGCTGATTCAGGTGGGCTTCACTTAAACTGAAGTGAACTCATCAAAATGTCTTATTTCAAAGATTGTCTCCAATAGAAATGGATTGAGTTTAAGTACATGTTTTTCTGGATTTTGTAGCTCCAAACCACCACAAGCATATTCCTATTTAATACATTAGATTGTTCTGAAAAAAACTTTTCTAAACTCAGGAAAGTGACACAGAGGACACTGCAAAATCTAATCATCATAGCGATTTTCCTTTACCAAATTATCTTGCTTCTAAAACTTATGCATTTGGAAATCCTCCAATTTAAATGTTAGAAGGTTCTTGTGGGGATTATTATTTATTCACTTTTGCAAAAGTTATAAAAAGAGCTTAATCATTAAAACACTTGCCATTTGCCATGATCAGTCTAGGA
The DNA here is from genome assembly GCF_023851605.1 of Tamandua tetradactyla. NCBI lineage: Eukaryota > Metazoa > Chordata > Mammalia > Pilosa > Myrmecophagidae > Tamandua > Tamandua tetradactyla. Next base: position 74,887,736 of record NC_135335.1, read on the forward strand.
TAGAACTGTTTGAACATAACTGACCATCATTAACTATCTTCTAATTATTATCTTCGTTGGTTTTTCATGAGGATTATTTCTACAACCTTTCTGATCCTTAGATTTATAGTAATTGAAAATATATTACAGGAAAAACAATATTTTCTTTTCCTCTCATGTCATTTTTTCAGACTTGAGCTCTAAACATAGAAATATCAAGAATAAACAACCTATATATTCAACTCTAACATGGACTGGTCAAAGGCTTATCTACCTTATGTGCTAAAGAAAAAGAAGAATGAAAAAGACAGAGAAAGTCATTAAGCAGCAAGAGTACTGTCTTTCTGAAGAAATTGTGATGGGGATTTATAGAATTTAGAATTCTTCCAGTAAATACATTCTCTTAGCTATAGTTAGGGAAAAAGGAAGTGCTTTTTGTCAGTTGGCACTGACTCATAACCTTGACAGTTTTCCTAACTCGAGAATTAAACTACTTTTAAGTTGCTAAATAGACGTTTTCCTTTTATCTAAGATCTTTAAAGAATTCTTTAACAGTTATTTGAAAATTCGTATAGGAATAAATAAAGACTAGAAAATTTCACAAAGATGCCAACACTATTCTTTTACAATGATTGAAAAGTAAGCAGACTTGCTTTTCTTAAGGAACATGGCCTTTTCCTTTCTTGGCTTCCAGTTAAGTAATTAAGTAGATCTTAAATGTGTTTTTAAAAAAAGAGACATCAAAATGACAACATCTTTTTTTCTAGAATAAGGTGTTATAGTTTAAATTGTCCCTGGCTCTCCTTCTTCTACCTGCCCATAATTTAAAAATAAGTAAACAAAGCAAGACACTTCTCAAACATTTTTTCCTTTATTTTGTATAATCATACTATTATGTAGCATCATTCTGTTTATCCCAGTATGAAAACTGAAGATGTTTTTAAAACTCTAACTTTGGCAATTTAACAAAATACTCCTTATTTACAATTTTCATGTTATAAGTTGTTGATGTTGCAAAAACATGATGAAAAGTTGGGGAATGTAGAAATTATTGCTAATCAGCAAAATACACATATTAAATTGACACATCTTAGAATTTTCAAATAAACATCAGAAATGTTTTCTTTCTTTAGAATGTCAACAAATATAGTTTATAGAGTAGATGCTGGGTCTGTAGAAACTAACAAAAATATGAGCTAAAATTTTAATAATATTATAAAATTACAAAATGAAAAAGAACCATTATATCGGTGTACTTTCTAAGAAAACCAGAGCATAATTTCCTCAGCTTTATTCCACACATGATTTATTCAGCCTAGTTTTAAATGATGAAAGCAATGAGGCTTCCTCTGAACATCCTTTGGGATACTCTTCCATAGCCTAATTCTAAGGACTATTAGGAATTTGGTATGCATGTGAATTCTCACGATGTTTTAATGTCTTGTTTCTGCAAATTACTGCTCACAGATGAGTTGATTAAAAAAAAACTGCTCTGATATTGAAAACATGCTGCATTTTGGATAATTTTTGACAATTATTACCATTCTGAGTATTGCATACTTATTTCCACATCTCATTTCCTTATAATTTTACATAGTTTTAAATAGAGTGATTGTGAACTGTTAAATAATGACTAAAAATGGAAGGTGTGGAAGTTAAATGCAATCAAGCAGGAAAGACTAATTTTAAAAGTCTTGTATACTCAAATAGTTTTCAAAGATAGTAAACTATTTTATTGTTTCTGTGATGTGACTACTAATTGCTATAAGTAATTACTTGACATCCATATTGCAGAAAATAGCACAGACCAGAGACCAATTTTGCATCTTCATGCTCATCATGGTTGCACACATTCATACGTACACTCAAAATATGTACACAGATAAACACACACGTGTACATAAATGTGTGTTGTCTGTCATTACTTATCAATTTCAACAATAGTATAACCCTCATTATTAAATAGGTAGAGACATTAATAGTGGAATCTAGATTAAGCTAAATGTTGGAAAAATCTCCACATAAAATTGTGTCTAGAGTCATACAAGAGAATTCCTGAGGCAGACTGCACAAATGTGAAAAAAAATATTATCAATGAAGAAAGAATATTTTTGGATAAGACCATTATTTAAAAAATAAAAAATGAGATAGATTTGCAAGGAAATCAAAAAAGATGGGATAAAGTGGTAAGAGGGAATTTAAGAAAAGTATGTTGGAAATCAAATGAAAGTTTGGCTAGCACTAAAAAGTATGGAGATTTCAAGTGAGAAAATCTGGGTATCTGAAATTTGCCAGCTATAGGTCTTCACACAGATTTCTAAATATCTGTGTGTCTAATTTTCATCCCGTGCAAAATTGAAAAGAGAAAAAATAAAGCCATGGATAGCTACATCACAGAGTCGAATTTTACACTAAATTTGAGAATATTTAAGTTCCTTTATGATGTTTAAAGACAGCATTGGTATTATTTTATTGTACATCTTTTTAGTCATATAATTACATTTGAGTATGACATGACAATTTTCAATGATGCAACTAAAGAATAAGTGATTATAGGAAAAATAGAAAATATATTAATATTACAAGAAAGGAACCTCTATTTACGTAAGTTTATATCATAAATTCTATATATGTGACATAAAGTAGAGTGATTCCAAACGTTTACTTCTTTGATATTTAACTCAATAACAGAACCCAGTGAATATTTACATATAAAAGGACAGCAACATTGTGACATAATTCAGTGTCACTAAAAGCCAAATGTTAGTAAAGACATTTGACCTCTTTACTTTTAAATACTATATTGAATAATTCTTTTTAACCTGTCATACTTTATATACTAATAGCAGTTTATTTTTGCTTTCCATAATACAATTTTGAGAATGGCATTAGTTTTGATCAATGAAAAATCCACAGTGTCACTTTCATAAGTGTGTTCTTCCAGTTTTGTATTCCTAATATTATTATTTTGTCATTCCAAAGTATCTCTAAAAGACTTAATTAGGTTGAGTCAGTTCTGAACTTTAAGGTGAAATTACAAAAATAAAAATAAAAAGTAGTTCAGCTGCAATGTTATTCAACCATTTGGTATGAAAAACAAATGTGGCATTTATTAATTTTTCCATTATTTTGGGCATCATTAAGTGAGCTTTACTTGCATTTCATTACTTTAGAATAAAATCTCAGGGCATTTGTTTATATGCAAATCCTAGAAACATATATCCTTTTGAAAAATTTCCCAGTTATACTGTAGAAACATTATTTGAATTTTTCCATAATTTTTTTTGCCATTTCCTTTGTGAGAAAAAATCAGTTTCCCATCCTCTTTCCCATTATATTAATGGAATGAATGCAATTAAAATTTTTTTCTCAGATTAGCCAGGCAGAGAAGGGATTTCCTATTACTACTTTAAGTGACAGGGGACTATACCCATGGATTCAAAAGACCAAGTGTCTGCTACTTCTGGGTTGTATTAATCCATAAAATATAGAATAATGAGTTAAAACAAATTATTCATAGTAAATAAGATGATGTGTTTAATCCAAAAACTAGATTTATAATGTAAACAGCTGAAAAATTCGTGTAAATACATTTTTCAAATTGATCATTTAAGCCAAGTTTGCTTTGTAAGTTAGATAGGAGGCCAGAAATTGGAAATCAAGTATATTGTGTTCACTTAACAGCATATATGTATGTGTGTGTGTGTGTGTGTGTGTGTGCTTGTGTATGTGTGTGTGTGTGTGTGTGTGTATATATATATATATATATATCCTATAGGTAAAGAAGGGGGGTAAAGATTATCTCATATTAAAAATCAAATATCAGTCCTTAACTGGTCCATTATGCAATATTTTAGGATATGTGAATAAGATTCAGTCAAGCTAAGTGATATATTTATGTGAGCACTGATAAAGTAGTTGGTAGATATGTTTTAAAAATAAAGATCTTAAAGAGTTTCTGGAATGGTGGTAGCCATTTTTCTAGGAAATTACTCTTTCTAATTATCTACAACAAAACCTATGTTTCCTGTCTCCTGGAGTCAATCCTTTCTTTGGCAAGAAGGTGAAAAGGGTGACTAAGTAAACAGTGTAAACAGAATACTGCAAGAACAAAAAACATAGCCAAATACACCAAAGCAAGAATCTAATTTCTCTTATGCTACCCAAGACCCTTACAGATCTAAAAGAGCAACGGCTCCCAGGCATGCAGATATGAAAGGAAAGGATTATTTTTGGTTGGGATGAGAAGGCTAGAAAAAACCCTGAAATATGTGTCACAATATTCTGGACTACTATTCTTTGATTCAGGTGGTAAATTAGACGACAAAATGCATGCGCCTATTGTATGTCCCAGTTGATATTCACTAAGCTACCAAACTAATGCTGCAGCTGAAGTATTTCTAGAGAGAGGGGGTTAGGGGAAACATCTTAAAACCTTTGCATGAGTTTTATTCTTTTTATAAAGAGAACCAGAGTTGTTTGCTCTAGTCGCAACAGAAAACCTATCAGTAATAATATCTCATTGTTCTAGTAAAACAGTAAAGGAGGTTTTTTGTTTTTTTTTTAATTAATTAACGGAAAAAAAGAAATTAACCCAACATTTAGAAATCATACCATTCTACATATGCAATCAGTAATTCTTAACATCATCACATAGATGCATGATCATCGTTTCTTAGTACATTTGCATCGGTTTAGAAGAACTAGCAACACACCAGAAAAAGATATAGAATGTTAATATAGAGAAAAGAAATAAAAGTAATAATAGTAAGAACAAAACAAAATAAAACATAACAAAACAAAAACCTATAGCTCAGATGCAGCTTCATTCAGTGTTTTAACATGATTACTTTACAATTAGGTATTATTGTGCTGTCCATTTTTGAGTTTTTGTATCTAGTCCTGTTGCACAGTCTGTATCCCTTCATCTCCAATTACCCATTATCTTACCCTGTTTCTAACTCCTGCTGGACTCTGTTACCAATGACATATTCCAAGTTTATTCTCAAATGTCGATTCACATCATTGGGACCATACAGTATTTGTTTTTTAGTTTTTGGCTAGACTCACTCAGCATAATGTTCTCTAGGTCCATCCATGTTGTTACATGCTTCATAAGCTTATCCTGTCTTAAAGCTGCATAATATTCCATCATATGTATATACCACAGTTTGTTTAGCCACTCGTCTGTTGATGGACATTTTGGCTGTTTCCATCTCTTTGCAATTGTAAATAACGCTGCTATAACATTGGTGTGCAAATGTCCGTTTGTGTCTTTGCCCTTAAGTCCTTTGAGTAGATTCCCAGCAATGGTATTGCTGGGTCGTATGGCAATTCTATATTCAGCTTTTTGAGGAACTGCCAAACTGCCTTCCACAGTGGTTGCACCATTTGACATTCCCACCAACAGTGGATAAGTGTGCCTCTTTCACCGCATCCTCTCCAGCATTTGTCATTTTCTGTTTTGTTGGTAATGGCCATTCTGGTGGGTGTGAGATGATATCTCATTTTAGTTTTGATTTGCATTTCTCTAATGACCAGGGACATTGAGCATCTCTTCATGTGCCTTTTGGCCATTTGTTTTCCTCTTCTGGTAGGTGTCTGTTCAAGTCTTTTTCCCATTTTGTAATTGGGTTGGCTGTCTTTTTGTTGTTGAGTTGAACAATCTCTTTATAAATTCTGGATACTAGACCTTTATCTGATATGTCATTTCCAAATATTGTCTCCCATTGTGTAGGCTGTCTTTCTACTTTCTTGATGAAGTTCTTTGATGCACAAAAGTGTTTAATTTTGAGGAGCTCCCATTTATTTATTTCCTTCTTCAGTGCTCTTGCTTTAGGTTTAAGGTCCATAAAACCGCCTCCAATTGTAAGTTTCATAAGATATCTCCCAACATTTTCCTCTAACTGTTTTATGGTCTTAGACCTAATGTTTAGATCTTTGATTCATTTTGAGTTAACTTTTGTGTAGGGTGTGAGATATGGGTGTTCTTTCATTCTTTTGCATATGGATATCCAGTTCTCTAGGCACCATTTATTGAAGAGACTGTTCTGTCCCAGGTGAGTTGGCTTGACTGCCTTATCAAAGATCAAATGTCCATAGATGAGAGGGTCTATATCTGAGCACTCTATTCGATTCCATTGGTCGAGATATCTATCTTTATGCCAATACCATGCTGTTTTGACCACTGTGGCTTCATAATATGCCTTAAAGTCAGGCAGTGCAAGACCTCCAGCTTCATTTTTTTTCCTCAAGATGTTTTTAGCAATTCGGGGCACCCTGCTCTTCCAGATAAATTTGCTTATTGTTTTTTCTATTTCTGAAAAATAAGTTGTTGGGATTTTGATTGGTATTGCATTGAATCTGTAAATCAATCTATGTAGGATTGACATCTTAACTATATTTAGTCTTCCAATCCATGAACACGGTATGCCCTTCCATTTATTTAGGTCTTCTGTGATTTCTTTTAGCAGTTCTTGTAGTTTTCTTTGTATAGGTCTTTTGTCTCTTTAGTTAAATTTATTCCTAGGTATTTTATTCTTTTAGTTGCAATTGTAAATGGGATTCCTTTCTTGATTTCCCCCTCCGCTTGTTCATTGCTAGTGTATAGAAATGCTACCGATTTTTGAATGTTGATTTTGCAACCTGCTACTTTGCTGTACTCATTTATTAGCTCTATTAGTTTTGTTGTGGATTTTTCCGGGTTTTCGACATATAGTATCATATCGTCTGCAAACAGTGATAGTTTTACTTCTTCCATTCCAATTTTGATGCCTTGCATTTCTTTTTCTTGTCTAATTGCTCTGGCTAGAACCTCCAACACAATGTTGAATAATAGTGGTGATAGTGGACATCCTTGTCTTGTTCCTGATCTTAGGGGGAAAGTTTTCAATTTTTCCCCATTGAGGATGATATTAGCTGTGGGTTTTTCATATATTCCCTCTATCATTTTAAGGAAGTTCCCTTGTATTCCTATCCTTTGAAGTGTTTTCAACAGAAGGATGTTGAATCTTGTCAAATGCCTTCTGCATCAATTGTGATGATCATGTGACTTTTCTGCTTTGATTTGTTGATATGGTGTATTACATTAATTGATTTTCTTATGTCGAACCATCCTTGCATACCTGGGATGAATCCTACTTGGTCATGATGTATAATTCTTTTAATGTGTTGTTGGATACGATTTGCTAGAATTTTATTGAGGATTTTTGCATCTGTATTCATTAGAGAGATTGGTCTGTAGTTTTCTTTTTTTGTAATATCTTTGCCTGGTTTTGGTATGAGGGTGATGTTGGCTTCATAGAATGAATTAGGTAGTTTTCCCTCCGCTTCGATTTTTTTGAAAAGTTTGAGGAGAGTTGGTACTAATTCTTTCTGGAATGTTTGATAGAATTCAGATGTGAAGCCATCTGGTCCTGGACTTTTCTTTTTAGGAAGCTTTTGAATGACTAATTCAATTTCTTTACTTGTGATTGGTTTGTTGAGGTCATCTATGTCTTCTTGAGTCAAAGTTGGTTGTTCATGTCTTTCCAGGAACCCGTCCATTTCATCTAAATTGTTGTATTTATTAGCGTAAAGTTGTTCATAGTATCCTGTTATTACCTCCTTTATTTCTGTGAGGTCAGTAGTTATGTCTCCTCTTCCATTTCTGATCTTATTTATTTGCATCCTCTCTCTTCTTCTTTTTGTCAACCTTGCTAAGGACCCATCAATCTTATTGATTTTCTCATAGAACCAACTTCTGGCCTTATTGATTTTCTCTATTGTTTTCATGTTTTCAATTTCATTTATTTCTGCTCTAATCTTTGTTATTTCTTTCCTTTTGCTTGCTTTGGGATTAGTTTGCTGTTCTTTCACCAGTTCTTCCAAGTGGACAGTTAATTCCTGCATTTTTGCCTTTTCTTCTTTTCTGATATAGGTATTTAGGGCAATAAATTTCCCTCTTAGCACTGCCTTTGCTGTGTTCCATAAGTTTTGATATGTTGTGTTTTCATTTTCATTCGCCTCGAGGTATTTGCTAATTTCTCTAGCAATTTCTTCTTTGACCCACTCGTTGTTTAGGAGTGTGTTGTTGAGCCTCCACGTATTTGTGAATTTTCTGGCACTCCGCCTATTATTGATTTCCAACTTCATTCATTTATGATCCGAGAAAGTGTTGTGTATGATTTCAATCTTTTTAACTTTGTTAAGACTTGCTTTGTGACCCAGCATATGGTCTATCTTTGAGAATGATCCATGAGCACTTGAGAAAAAGGTGTATCCTGCTGTTGTGGGATATAGTGTCCTATAAATGTCTGTTAAGTCTAGCTCATTTATAGTAATATTCAGATTCTCTATTTCTTTATTGATCCTCTGTCTAGATGTTCTGTCCATTGATGAGAGTGGTGAATTGAAGTCTCCAACTATTATGGTATATGAGTCTATTTCCCTTTTCAGTGTTTGCAGTGTATTCCTCATGTATTTTGGGGCATTCTGGTTCGGTGCGTAAATATTTATGATTGTTATGTCTTCTTGTTTAATTGTTCCTTTTATTAGTATATGGTGTCCTTCTTTGTCTCTTTTAACTGTTTTACATTTGAAGTCTAATTTGTTGGATATTAGTATAGCCACTCCTGCTCTTTTCTGGTTGTTATTTGCATGAAATATCTTTTCCCAACCTTTCACTTTCAACCTATGCTTATCTTTGGGTCTAAGATGTGTTTCCTGTAGACAGCATATAGAAGGATCCTGTTTTTTAATCCATTCTGCAAATCTATGTCTTTTGATTGTGGAATTCAGTCCATTAACATTTAGTGTTATTATTGTTTGGATAATATTTTCCTCTAACATTTTGCCTTTTGTATTATATATATCATATCTGATTTTCCTTCTTTCTACACTCTTCTCCATACCTCTCTCTTCTGTCTTTTTGTATCTTACTCTAGTGCTCCCTTTAGTATTTCTTGCAGAGCTGGTCTGTTGGTCACAAATTCTCTCAGTGACTTTTTATCTGAGAATGTTTTAATTTCTCCCTCATTTTTGAAGGATAATTTTGCTGGATATAGGAGTCTTGGTTGGCAGTTTTTCTCTTTTAGTAATTTAAATATATCATCCCACTGTCTTCTAGCTTCCATGGTTTCTACTGAGAAATCTACACATAGACTTATTGGGTTTCCTTTGTATGTGATGGATTGCTTCTCTCTCGCTGCTTTCAAGATCCTCTCTTTCTCTTTGACCTCTGACATTCTAACTAGTAACTGTCTTGAAGAACGCCTATTTGGGTCTAATCTCTTTGGGGTGTGCTGCACTTCTTGGATCTGTAATTTTAGGTCTTTCATAAGAATTGGGAAATTTTCAGTGGTAATTTCTTCCATTAGTTTTTCTCCTCCTTTTCCCTTCTCTTCTCATTCTGGGACACCCACAACACGTATATTTGTGCGGTTCATATTGTCCTTGAGTTCCCTGATACCCTGTTCAAATTTTTCCATTCTTTTCCCGATAGTTTCTGTTTCTTTTTGGAATTCAGATGTTCCATCCTCCAAATCACTAATTCTATCTTCTGTCTCTTTAAATCTATCATTGTAGGTATCCATTGTTTTTTCCATCTTTTCTACTTTATCCTTCACTTCCATAAGTTCTGTGATTTGTTTTTTCAGTTTTTCTATTTCTTATTTATGTTCAGCCCATGTCTTCTTCATGTCTTCCCTCAATTTATCGATTTCATTTTTGAAGAGGTTTTCCATTTCTGTTCGTATATTCAACATTAGTTGTCTCAGCTCTTGTATCTCATTTGAACTATTGGTTTGTTCCTTTGACTGGGCCATATTCTCAATCTTCTGAGCGTGGACCATTATCTTCTGCTGCTGGCGTCTGGGCATTTAGTCAGATTTCCCTGGGTGTTGGACCCAACAAGGTTGTAAGATTTTTCTGTGAAATCTCTCTGTTCTGTTTTTCTTAGCCTGCCCAGTAGGTGGCGCTCATGGCACACATTTGTCTCACGTGTTTGGAAGGGATCCCCCTCATCACCGATCTCCACGGCCTGGGGATTTCCGATCCAATTCTCTCAGTTGGCTCAGGGGCCACGTGTGGTGGGGGTGTCAGCAGCCGCGGCTTGAGGGGACCCTGTGGCTGATCGCCGGCCATACCGGGCCCAGGGAATTCGCCACCGGACCAGGAAGTCGCCCGCAGGGGAGGGGCGTCAGTCACCTGCCGCCGCAGCCTGTGGAATTCCCTACCAGACCAGGAAGCCGCCCGTGGGGGAGGGCCACCGTGGCTTGGGTAGCCCTCTGATCCGAGACTCGTAGCCGGACCAGGAAACCACCCGCAAAAGAGGGGTGCTGGCCACCTTGGCTTGGGAAACTTGCGTCTCCGAGACTCTCAGCCGGCCCGGGAAGGAGGGAGGGAAGAGCTCCAGCCGCCACAGCTGCCGCTGCTCTGGAAATCGCACACCGCTTGGGGATCTCACCGCAGCCGAGTCTCGCAGTCAGACTAGCCAGTCCAGACTGGGGTACACTGTGTGTCCATTCCCTGCCATGGCCCCGGGAGCTGTTCTGCACTGTTTTAGTAAAGGAGGTTTGATGCACTTGTTCAGGATGTAAAAATAATGACTTTATCTTTAAACAGTAGATTGTACTGTGAGCAAAATGTCACAGGGGATTGCCAAGATATGACTCACTTTAGGAGGTGGTGGCAAGGAATTAGGATGAGATACAGAGCAAAGTGACAACAGCAGTAGATATGTATATCTGCCTTTTTATCAACTTTCGAAGCTGTAAAGAGGAGGTCTGGATGGATTTCTCTCTTGAGAAGAGGAAAATCATGCATGGGATGTATAGGATAATTTGTGGAATCGCATGTGCTGAAAGGAAATCATCTAATAATGTCACGTTAAATCTTTCTTAACTTGGATATTTGTAGAACCTTGATTTAATGTTAGATTCAAACAACAACAACAACAACAACAGAAAGATGTAAAATATGCATTCAAAAATAGTTGCATAAAGCATTTCTAAGACCAGATTTTCCATTCCCTTTATCTTCTTGATTCTTAAGTATGATTTTCCTAATTCTTGTTGACAATTTTTATTGCAGAAAAGTCAATATTCAGTTTAGTTCTTTCTCTTGCAAAAAGTGATACATCTTCCAAATGACTCCCACCTACCACATCCACTCCCAGCTATAGTATTTGTCAGTTTTACTAAGATGAGTCTAGGAGTGAATTTATTTCTATTTATCATACTATGGATTTGTTTGTCTTCTTGAATCTACAAATTGAAGTTTTTCATCAATTCCGAAAAGTTTTCGGGCATTGTCTGTCTACATACTGCTTCTCCCTTGCGTCTTGTTGATAAAGCTGCAATTAAATACTTATTAGACACTTGTTTTATTCTCTATGACTCTTAACCTAATTTTTTGTAATTTAAATATTTTTGTGTTCCTCCACTCTGCATTCCAACAATTAATAACCGATACTTTCTCTCTTATCTGAGTTTAGTTTGCTGTTAAGGTCATTGTGATGGTCAGGATCATGTGTCAACTTGGCCAGTCCCATTTGTCTGGTCAAGCAAATACTGGTCTATCTGTTGCTGTGAGGACATTTCATGGACTTAAATCATGAGTACATTTGTTGCATCCATAGCTGATTATACCTGCAGTCAGTTAAGGAGAGTATCTTCTGTAATGAGTGATGCTTAATCTAATCATTGGAAACCTTTTAATGAGGATTCAGAAGAGGCAATCCCTCTTTCTTTCTGCTTCAGCCAGCCAGCCTCTCCTAAGACTGCATTGAGACCTTCATTGGAGCTGCCAGCTTGCAGCCTGTCCTATAGATCCAAGTTGCATGAGACTTTCATAAATTTTGTATTTGCAGATATTTTCTGCTGGTTCTGTTTCTCTGGAGAACCCTAGCTAATACACCTCCTATCAGTGTCACCTCAGATTATGTACATATAGCCCTTGAAATATTTGGGTATTCTCTTTTTTCCCATTTACTTTTATTCTTAAATCTCCATAGACACCTCAGTGGACAAATTTGAGGAATTACTACTATAATACTTCTACGGCATTTAAGTAAATTTTCTCTGGGGCCAAGACTCCCCTATAATGATGAGTTCTAGGTCTTAAGATCCACTGCTATTCCTTTGTTCCTGGTTCCTACAGGTACAAAATAGTAGTGTTATAAAGTCTTTGTCTTTCGTTTATAGGAGACCCCTCCAGTTGTGTTCAGGTTTTGTTGATCCCTGGCCTTCACTACTGATCTCAAAGCAAATTAGAGGTGAGTGATGATCATGATGAGGACAAATATTATGTGACTAAACATACACCTCAGCTGACAATTTTGTGCAGTCTCAAGACAGTACAGTTAGAAATGGTTTTTCTCTACCAAGAGAAAAGGTTCCGCTCTTCCTGGACAAGAAGTTTCTAGCAAATCTATAGACACATGGTTCTCAATAACACAAAGCAAATGCCACCATTCCAGATCTTATGGTTCCATTCATTCCCTATGTGAACCCCAGATTTAGACCAGGAGAATTGAATGGACTATGAAGCTAGTCTCAACTATAACAATGGGATCTTGAACCTCATTTTTAGAATAGTTTGTCCTAAAATCCCAGAAAAACAGGATTTACCATGTTACCCTTTTGCATATTGTATTAGTCAGGGTCCTCCAGGAAAACAGAACCAAAAAGAGATATCTGTATACACGAGATTTATAAAAGTGTCTACATAACCCTGGGGACACCAGAGCCCAAATCAGTAGGGCAGGTATGAGGCTGGCAACACTGATGAAGGGTCTAGACAGACTCCATAGAGAAGCCTACTAGCTGAAGACACAGTAAAATTCGCTCTTCTCAAAGGTCTTTAGGTTGGTGCAATGGTGGCTCAGTGGCAGAATTCTTTGCTGCCATGCCAGAGACCTGGGTTTGATTTCCAGAGATTGCTTATGCCAAAAAAAAAAAAAAAAAAGTTAAAAGTCTTCAACCGGTGGGCTCAAACCCAGTTGATTTGGATTGTCTGCTTGCGGGAGGCATGCCCTTAGTTGATGGGTTGATGGTAGATGTAATCAGCCACAGCTGCCAGCTGTCATCATCTGACTAATAATTTAATAAGCCAGCCTTCTGGTTTATCAATCAGCCATGAAATACCCTCACAGTAATGGTTAGGTCATTGTCTTCCTGACCAGACGACTGGCCACCATTACAGGCCAAGCTGACAACAGAACCTAACCATCACCCACGGCTTCCAAGCAATGGAAGACTCTTCCCCTCTAGCTTGTATAGCACCTCTGGCTTTAAAGTGTGCCTTGAATTGTTACCTGATTCCCTGAGCCAGCCATTCTTTCTTTAAGGCCTTTATTGTAGCTATCAAAAGCCAACAAGCTGATTTGTAATTGCCGTTGTCCACATACCTGCTAGAGGTATTATGAGCAATAGTTTTTCCTTCTCTAGCTATCTTGTATGGTATCACAACCCATTCAGTTGAGATTTTTAGTAATTATGATGCTGCTGAATGCTAGGGGTTATTATAGCACCACTTATCACCATTGAGGGAATCCTTATTGCTTTCCAATGAAATTTGTGATTCCATGCCAAATATCTATTTGTAGGGTCTAGTGGCAAAGCTTAGTTTGGGTTTTATTAAAATCAGACTCTAAGTCAATGATTGTATTGCAAGTAGCTTATTTGGAAGGTTATTCTCAATGACCTTAGGAGGAATTGGAAAGTGAAAGAGAGAAAATGGTAGAAAATTAATATTGACTGTGAAAATTTATATTTGCTAGTGTTTCCATGGCTGACACCTGGACTCCCTCTTTCCAGGGTCATCTGAGAGTCGTGTTGAAGATACCTGAGAATTGTCCCACAGAATGATGGCGATAGGAGTATCTTTATATACCATTTCCTATCCCACATTGGCTGAGTATTATTCTTGGGGAGGTTAACACTTAGCACTTCAGCTGTCAGTAACAATAGCGTTAATCTCAATAAGCAGTTGTGAATATTGAATAAGACAATATATGTAATTTTTTTGCAAAGTTCTTGGCATATAATGTTTAAATAATAACAATAATAATAATTTTATTATTAAAACCATTATCAAAGATCAGGCATTTGGCAAGTTTCACTGTGTAGATGTGAAAACATGTGCATTACACTATTCTCCTTAAACCACATTGCACATGTAGCAGATAAGTAGCTACCTGACCATGTATATTTGTATGGCAATGCATATTATCAATGAATACTTTGGAAATGGAATTAATTTTTCAAGTTCACATTTATAATACATATTTGCCATGACTGGATCATTTTAAATTTAGTGTAGCCTTCAGAGAACAAGAAAAGTACAACACCTTTGAATCTTAAACCTGCAAATGACCTTTGGTTAACATGTTGCCTTTTGCCTCTAGGCATTTTTGACCCATTGATATACATTTTTTTTTATTCACACAAATTTTTGAGGAAATCATTTTTACAGTTTGACTAAGTTAACCTTCTTCCCAAAGCTACAGCATATAAACACTTCAAAACCTACCCTTTTTGACCCTAAATCTCTTTTCTCAGAGCAGCTAAAATAAAGCCATATCCACCAATTTGAAAACGAAGATATCTAATCAATCTATTATCCATGCTGGATTTTTATCTTAATTTATGTGAATATGTGTAATTTTTCTTGTTAATGTGGAGATTAAATAAATGAAGATGGGATGGAAAAACAAGGAACATATAATATAAGGTTATATTTGAAGAGACTAAAATCCCCAGGCTCTTTCCTGTTGTTTTGTGAATGAAGAGATTGAGGCAACAAAGACTGAGAATGCATATAAATACAATTTTCAAGGTGAAGTGGATTCTAGTTTTCAATATTTATACATTCTGATTGCTTCATGACAATTGAATCTAAAACTTCAGAAATTGAAATAATTTTAAAGATAGGAAATTTAGAACTATAGAAAAAAACATCTATATTGAGGCATATAAATCTGAAATCCCTCTTTATTATATGTCATCAACTTACATGGGAAATTTACCAGTTCCAGTTTCCTGTTGATGCTTAATTGTATGAAGAAAAAAAAAATTAAGATTTACAGAAAGAAATTGAATGGGAAAATAAAAATATATGAATGTGCCAATCATTAACGTAGCATTTCTTCTGCATTGTATTGCTGTCCTTTGAAATACATTTGTTAACATACCTGTCCTTCTGATGTTCATTCTTGATAATGTATCTAAAGGAAAATGTGAAAAATAAATGAAAACGAGCTTTATCTTTTATGTATGTGTGCTTATTTCTACTATTATTTAAGGCAGAAGAAAAGACAAGATAGAAAGGCATTATAATGCTGAGTGGCAGAATTTAGCACAATCGTTCTTAAATGTGTAATGCAGCCTATAGGGAGACAAAATGCATTTGGATGTATTTATATTGACAAAGGAGTCATTCTTTGTAGTGTTTAGAAGATGCTGTCTTGACCCACATAATAACTTATTGTTGACTGACCTCACTGAAACAAGAATCTGGTAAAGTACATCCAGTGAAGCTGATATAAGAGGTTCTTTTACCACAGAGCACTCCTGGAGGGCTACATACGATTATGTCACTCCTTATTTCCTATACTACTAAAACACTAGATAAAAGAGTCTTATCACCTTGATCCCTGAGCTCTTTTACTACAGGCAGAAAAGGAATGGCTGTATTACCACAGGCATGCTATTTTCTGAAGAGTTAAGATTGTTAAGTAAAAGAAAGAACTCACTCACATTGAAAGCAAAGCTGCTATTTGTGTTGCAGTCCAATCAGCTGGCAGTTTGTACTAAGTTTTAAGTACTTTGTTTTCCCTTCCTACTTCACATTCTATGTCATTCTTTCTACCTTGTATAATTAAGCAACCAGTTTCTCAAGCCTTCAATCATCTCCTTCCTGCTTCAAGTTCACATTTTATTCTGAATACGTGTTAATTTTTTATGAAAAGATCATGGATATAGTTTTTTTATTAATGCATTGATGTTTGCTTTGGGTAAGATTTTCTTAAATGCTGTTTTCTATAAATTCATTTTCTGTAAATAGTCCTCAGGGACTTATTAAATGGATATTTATATGTGATTGATTGTCCTATAGCAGAGACTTTGGAAATAACTTTCAAATGTTTCCAGAGTTAAGATGAATTTAGTTGCAAATAATTATTTTAATTAGAGTGCCACATTTTCATTTTATTGAAATTAAATAAACTTGATTCTAATAAATTATAAATACTTTTTCTAATGTGAAAATGTAAATTACCTAGTCCCAACTAAGTAAGTTATGTTTCTACTGCTGAGAAGGCGGTTCTGTATTCACTTAGAATAACTAAAGCACTCTTCAGTAAATTTTCTAATAGCCAATAAAGAACTGAATCTTACACATCACCAGCCAGCTTAAAAGCTGAGCTCTTTAATTGTTGTTCTTAATATACATTTAATATTTTATTGCTGGATGCAGTCAAGAGGAAAGCACTGGTTTGTAATTTTCATTTTGCAATGCATTTTGTGGATTTCATTCTTACCAAATTGATTTTGCAAGAAATTTGTTTCAAGCACTTTTGTCCAAATTGCCTTAAATTAAGTAACAGTATTGGGGGACAAAACCAGACTGATTAGTAGTCATGGGAGTTATTGGAAGCGAAACCACTAATACCTGAAAGCTGAATTTCATCATTACACTGCCTTTAATGAAAGTTTTGAAAGTATTGCGGTTTGTGTTTACTAACGACATTAGATAGGTAAGTATATTGAAATAGTTGTATCCTGAAGCAGATGAATTCTTTGGATGAACATTGGTAAACCATTAATATGATTACTTTTAAATTGTAGCATTGTCAGGCAAATTTTAACCAAAGTATTTTAGGAAAAATTTCCATTTGCATTTAGATTTGGTACACACACATACACACATGCCTGGCCCTTGACAAAATTTATCATAATTTCTGTGCCCTGAATAATTTTCTGAAATCGTGGAGATTAATGCACTCACCTTTGTATTTTAAGTTCACTGAGAACTGAGAAAAGAAAATTTGGAATATGGAAGCATGGGAAGAAAATAACTTAGAGATATGTAGGAACTTCAATCAACCTAAAGAATTGTACCCAAATCAAGAAAAATAGATGGATATTTCCCATAAAGATATATATATACACATATATATTTAATTTGCCACAGTATATGCATTTTAAAACATGTTATGCGCAAACTGTTTCACACTGTGCTATTTACATCTTTTTCATTAGCAGCACAATACAAGGCATATTTATATTATATAACTTCAGGGCATTTTAATCTTAAGTGATGTCAAGTTAAAAAATAATAAAAAGTCTTGACATTTAGTAAAATGTTAGGAAACAACATGCTTCTGTTACATTTTTCTTGTCCTTGAAAAAGATGGTACTACTTCCTATTTATTTGACTTAGCTTTTAATTTAAAAAATAATAATGTGACTAACAATTTCCTGTCTACCTCTGACATTCACCTTTGATTTTCTTCATCCTACATTAAATTAAGTGACTCTGAAAAGGGGTGAGTCTAAGTAGTTCAAACTTATCAAGGAAATAGCAATTTCTTTGTGTTCAGTTTAGGATAGCTATGTGAATGTGTTCTAACCAATACCACATGAATTAAAGTCTGCTGGGATTTTGCTAGCAAGGGGTTTTACCATTGCAAAAAGCATTCATAGAGGAAACTCACCTTTTTCTCTGACTTTCAGTATGGCTGGGTAAGAATAGATAAATGAAATAGTAACAGCATTTTGTGATCATGAATGGGCAAACTGAGTATGAAAACCAATGTGAAAATATGGGACTGAAAAAAAGACAGTCCGTAGATGGCAGAGTCAAATTACTGAAATAACCAAATCTGGAGCCCTCTGGCCCCTGGAAACTACATGATAAGAGAACAATACAATCCTAAATTTCCAATTGAAGTTTACTTGCTTTTTCTGTCATTCTTCAAACATCCTATTAATAAAAATATATTGAATATAATTTTATTCCGTGACAAAACAAGGCTAATCCCCTCTGCATATTAACTTAATTAGTCCTTCCAAAATGTCTATGAAATTAAAATATTTTAATCCCTGTTTCATAAATAAGGAAAATGGGAGGGAAATTTACAAATAAGTCTCTTGGCCCAAATAATAAAAGGTTGTAAATGCAAGTGATCTGACAATGGAGTTCCATGTTTCAGTGTTTTATTAAATTTATTCTCCATGTTTCATCTTTATTTTTATGTTGTCAGAAAACTCAAGTATACTTTAGATGCCTTCTGAATAGTAATTATGAATAACTAGGTTTAAATGAATTCAATGACATTTTATTGAGAATTTTTACATGGAAATTGTGATGATTGTTTACGTTTGCTAAAGCTGCTAGAATACAGTATACCAAAAAGAGTTTGGCTTTTCCAATGGAGATGTGTTAGCTTATAAGTGTACAGTTTTGAGAGCAAGGACTAGATTTATCTTCTCACCAGAAACAATTAAACCCTGTGAAAAAGTCAAACAGCAGCACTCAAGACATTAAATATCAGGAAATAAGGGACAGTGATGTCTGAGAGATGGGAAACAAATGGTTTAAGGTCTAGAAATGCCTTGACTTCCTTACTGGAGAAATTTTCCAGGATGTGTAGCAAGCGATAGAAAGCAAAAAAACAGCCCCAAAATCACCCTAAGGTGGTGAGATGGACTGGCAGTCCAGAGAAGCTAAAGTAGCTAAAGTATAAGAGCAGACTCCTGGAGAGGACAAGACTCTACAGATCAACACTTCTTAAGGTCTGCAAGGTGTTTTCCTCAAGTACTCAGTGAGTGTTGATCAATAGAAGATGTTCTTAATTGCTTGATATTTAATGCCTTGAGCACTGCTGCTTCATTTTTTTCTTAACATTTTTTTATTGTGTAAAGTAACATACATATATAAAAGCAATACATTTCCAAGTACATTTTAGCAAGTAATTATACAACAGATTTTGGTATGGGTTACTTTTCCATGATTTTTCATTTTTTTTTTCTTCTAACTGCTCCAAGACACTGGAGACCAAAAGAAGTGTCAATATATTGATTCAGCAGTCAAAATCATGTGCTAAATCCTTTCTATTTTATTATACTCTTCCATCTCTTTTTTATTCTTTTTTTGTGAAAAATGACATTTATACAAAAAGCAATAAATTTCAAAGTACATTTCAACATTCAGTTGTAGTACAGACTTCAGAGCTTTGTATGGGTTATAATCTCACAATTTTAAGTTTTTATTTTTGCTGCTCTAAGGTACTGGAGACCAAAGGAAATATCAAAATAATGATTCAGCACTCATACTCATTTTTTAAACCCAACTTTCTCAGTATAACTCCATTATCATCTTTGATCTTTCTCCCACTTTTTAGGGGCATTTGGGCTATGCCCATAGAAATTTTTTATGTTGGAACTGGCTGTCAAGTATTTAGGATGGGGGATGGTACTAGTTGATGTTCTGGAGAGGCTGGCCCATCTGCATTTCAGGACTTATCTGGCCCAAGGATCTATCTGGAGGTTATAGGTTTCTAGAAAGTTACCCTAGCACATGGAACCCTTGTAGAATCTTATATTATGCCCTAGATATTCTTTAGGATTGGCAGGAATGGTTTTGGTTGGAGTTTGGCAATTTATAATAGTAGCAATGTCTAACTGAAGCTTGCATAAGAGTGACCTCCAGAGTTGCCTCTTGGCTCTGTTTGAGTTCTCTCAGCCACTGATACCTTATTTGTTATACTTCTTTTCACATTCCATGGTGCCAGGGCCTGACTCATCCCTGGGAGTCATCTCCCATGCTGACAGGAAGACTTTCATCCCTTGATGTCATGTCCCACTTAGCAAGGAAGGCAATACTTCACCTACAGAATTGCGATTAGAGAGAGTGAGGCCACATCTGAGCAACAAAAGAGTCTCCTCCTCTGGAGGAGCCTGTTAGGCATACCGATAGGTAAGCAAAGCTTCTTCAATACATATGTAAGTTTCACAAGAGTAAGACTTAAGATCAAAGGCTTGACCTATTGATTTTGGGTGTCCCTAATGTTTGGTATAGTATCAGGAGTTTCCCCAGTGTTAAAATTTAATAGTTTCATAAAGTTTCTCCCATCCCTCAAGGGACTTTGCCAATACTTTTTGATTATCTGCTTAATATACTCTGGGCTGTATCCAGGCACATTAAATTATACAGGATTAAAGGCTCTCATTCTTATTCTGGGCTCCCTGTGTTTGGATTGTTTAAATCATCCATCCAGATGGATTGAGTTAAATTACGTGCTACTGAAAATTTAGGTTCTGGACAAGAGAAAGCTTTCTTCCTTTGGTCTCAAAGAGTAGGTGAAGTTTTAAAACACAGGCAATGTCTTCCTTACCCCTGTATTTTTAATTACCTTAGTCTAGACTTGATTGTCTTTGTTCTTATCTCTGAATACCAGATTAAACATATATAAAACAGCCCTTCAAAACCTAGAAATAACAATTACCACTCTAGACTAGATGGGACTGCTGTCAGAGCTTACAGTCTAGGCTCCAGTTTTCTTCTAGGCATTTTCTGAATGAGATTATACAATATTTGCTCTTTTGTTTCTGCCTTATTTTGCCTCACCCAATGTCCCACAGGTTCATTCATATTATTCCTTCGCAACTTTGTTCCTTTCTGTAGCAGCACCATGTTCGATCATTTGTTTATACCATCGTTTGCCAATCTACCTCTCAATCAGTGCATCCTTAGGACACCTCCATCTACTGGGCCTCATGTATAATGTCCATAGTCAACAGTCCATCAACACTCTCAATTTTAGATGATTTCATTCTTCCCAAGAGAAAGATAGCCAATCCTCACTAAATAGATAATCCAGACGTCCCTGTAACACTTGTTCCTCCCCACATTATATATCCCTGGCATTGCTGCAGTACTGTTGAGGTTTTCCTGATGAACATAGCCCATAGCATACAATGATGTTTTCCCCCATGCCCCAAAACTATACATTCTTTGTACAAGTTTTGTCCTTTGCAGTAGTTCATGTAAGAACTTATTTATATTTGTAGTGTTAATTGGTGAGACAAATTAGTCTTTACAACCTCTTTCAATCATGTTCACCTGCAATATAGTAATATTACTTATAGATCCACTAGTGAACTGCCTTTACTTCTATCTATTCCCTTACAATTAAATTTAACCTTATTAGCAAACAAGTCTTACCCATCTCAAGCTTCTGTGTATCTCTAGGATCCTATATTCTGTTTTATAAGCCTCTGATTTTACCTTTACCAGGGTCATAAAAGTGGATTCATACAATATTTGCCCTTTTGTGCCTGGCTAATTTCTTTCAACATTATGTCCTCAAGGCTCATCCATCTTGTCATGTGGTTCAGGATGTCATTTTGTCTTATTGCTGCATAATATTCCATTGTATGTATATACCACATTTTGTTAATCCACTCATCTGTTGATGGATAGTTGGATTGTTTTCATCTTTTGGTGATTGTGAATAGTGCTGCTATGAACATCAGTATGAAAATCTCCATCTCTGTCACTGCTTTCAACTCCTCTGAGTATATACTGAATAGTGATATTGCTGGGTCACAGCGTAACTCGATATTTAGTTTTCTGAGGAGCCGCCAGACTTCTTTTTTTCAGTTTTTAATTGTTTTTAATTGCAGCCCTTGTTACTGTATCTTACTTAGAAAGGGAAATTCAATTTTATCTTTTGAAAATATAAACATATATTTCAGACAAGGATCAAAAACTTTAAGGCTGGGCAAGGAACTTTCTAAACGAATTAGAAGAAAAAATACTTAGAACTCACAGAAGACCTGAAATAGAATCTTACCACAAAGAACTAAAGTGAAATCATTCATAATTCAGGTAACATATTTTAGGGTACTAAGAAGAACCTTGCTTCAGTAGTTTGGAAAATTAGCCCTAAACAAAATGAAACTCTTGGCCTGACTAGTAAATTTTAAAACCAAGACTCAGAAGGATAAAGTTTTCATAATCAATTTATCCAATTCCCAAAATGTAGATTGAGTATATTTGTAGAAATATAAAAATATCAATATTCATTAGGGTTAAACTTCATAATGTCTGGCATGCAACACAAATTAGTTGGCAGGCAAATATGCAGGAAAATAAAATCCATAATGAGAAGTGCAATCAATGATTTCAAACTTACCAGAAACTCCACAGATGACAAAATTAGTAGCCCAAAGACATTGAAGTAACTATCAAAACCTTATTCTATACATTCAGAAAGATAAAGATTGGATATGTTAAGTAAAGCTATAGAAGATTAAAAAAAAGATCCATAATATATACTGTACATAATTAAATACATAGACATTGAAAAATGAAATTCCAGTGAACTTGAAGAGTTAATAACGTCAGAAAATACTTGTACAAGGGCTCTAATTTTATTAGTCTTTTGAGAGGGTTTATTATTGCTCTTTATTCTGAACTATTCTTTCCAGGATGCTTGCATGATGAATTGACTTGGGAGATAGAAACAACATTTCCTCTAGAGCAATGTGTTTACTGCGCGTTCTAAAAGATTCATTTTCCCTAAGCTTCTAAAACTCAGCTCACTGAATGTTCAGTTGTCATCGTGATTTTTTCAATTACTGTGCTGGTTTGAAATGATGCATATACACTAGAAAAACCATGTTTTAATCCTAATCCTATTTCATAAAGGCAGCCATTTCTTCTAATCCCCATTCAGAATTGAAAGTTTGAAATTGTAATTAGATTATTTCCCTGGAGATGTGATAATCACGAGCGGTTGTTATACTGGATAAGTTGGAGGTGTGTCTGTACCCATTTGGGTGGGTCTTGATTAGTGTCTGAAGTCCTATAAAAGAGGAAACATTTTAGAGATAGAGAGATTTCTGAGAGAGCAGAGAATGATACAGCCACGAGAAGCAGAGAATCGTCTAGCCAGTGACCTTTGGAGATGAAGGAAAATGCCTTCAGGTGAGCTTCATGAAACAGGAAGCCAGGAGAGAAAGCTAGCAGATGACCTCATGTTCACCATGTGCTCTTCCAGATGAGAGAGAAACCCTGAACTTCCTCAGCCTTCTTGAACCATGGTATCTTTCTCTGGACACCTTTGATTGGACACTTCTACAGACTTGTTTTAATTGAAACGTTGTCTCAGCCTTAGAACTGTAAACTAGCAACTTACTAAATTCCTCTTTTTAAAGCCATTCTGTTTCTGGTATATTGCATTTCAGCAGATAGCAAACTAGAACAGATTTTACCAGAGAGTGGGGTGCTGCTGCTGCAGTTTGCGAATACCAAACATGTTGGAACGGCTTTTTAAATGGATAAGAGGAAGATTCTGGAGGAGTTGTGAGAAGCTTGATAGAGAAAGCCTAGAATGCTTTGAAGAGACTGTTGATAGAAATGTGGTCTCTGAAGCTACCTGTGACGAAGCTGCAGACACAAATGAGGCATGTAATATTGCAGACTGGAAGGAAGGTAAGCTTTGTTTTAAAATGGCAGAGAATCTGGAAAAATTGACTAATGGCTTTGGCTGGAAGGCAGGTTTTAAAAACCATGAACTTGGATATTTAGCAGAAGAGATCTCCAAATTAAATGTTGAAAGTGCAGCCTGGTTTCTCTTCGTAGTTTATAGTGAAATGTGACAGGAAAGAGCTAAGCTGAGAACTGAACTCAAAGAAACCAGAAATTGATGTTCTGGAAAATTCTGAGCTTTCAAGAAGGGAGACCCCAGAGATAGTGCCCCCCATGAAGATTTGGCCAAATGTGGAACCAGTCAACCATTTCAGAGAAAGTCAGGATTGGTCATGGAGTTATCCAGGAAGGATTTGTGGAAACTCCTTATGTCTGATGGGCATGATCCAAGGCTACTACATAGAAAGCCAATGAGAGTGTTGTGGGATCTGTATAAAGAGAATCACTGCCAGTCAGGACTGAGAGGGATAGAGAAGGGACACACTGGAAGAAAAATAACCTCAGAGGCAGAACCACAGAAGCTGAGTTCTAAAGTCAAGAAACCTCAGACTAAGAGAATAGATCTGCCCAAGCCTGTGAAGAGGACGAATTTGCCCCAAAGTCAGAGGATGAGCCTTCCACCTGGTTACAGTGGAAAAGTCATGCCACTTCAGGCCTTGGCGAGGGTGAAGCATGTTCCTTGGGGTTTGGGGAGAGCCTGGCTGCCACCACATGGTGGGGTTGAGCGTGTGCCCTGCAGATGGCAGAGCCTGGGTGCAGCCCCAATGCTTGGAAAGTGTGGAGCCGAGAAAAAGGTTGTCTCCCCAATGTCCCCCAAGGTTGTGTTTGGAGAGAGGCAGGCCTCTGTGTATGCATTTGGAAAGGGTGGTACTGCCGCTTTCTAAAGCCGTGAAGATAAATGACTCTCAGACCTTGAAATCGAATGGACTTTGCCTTGCGGGTTTTTGAAACTGTATGGGTCCAGTGACCCCTGTGTTCCTTCCTCCTTATGGAAATAGGTACATGCATCCTATGATTGTTCCTTCTTTGAATGTTGCCAGCAAATAACTTGTTCTGCGTTTCCAGAGTCAGAGGATAATTTTGCCTTAGAACAGGCCATGCTTGTAACTAACTTTGAGATTTTGTACTGATTTTAACCTTATATTGTATTTGTAATGTTACTGAAATGGTTTAAGGTTCTCTGATATTGTTATGGAATGAATGTATTTTGTTTACGGGGAAAACATGCCATTTTTAGGGTCCAGAGGGTAGAATGTGCTGGTTTGAAATGATGTATGTACCCTAGAACAGTCATGTTTTAATCCTTTCCCATTTTGTAAAGGCAGCCATTTCTTCTAATCCCTATTCAGTATTGAATGTTTGAAACTGTAATTAAATCATCTCCCTGGAGATGTGATTTAATCAAGAGTAGTTGTTAAACTGAATTAGCTGGAGGCATGTCTCCACCCATTTGGGTGGGTTTTGATTAGTTTCTGAAGTCCTAAAAAGGAAAACATTTTGGAGAAAGAGAGATTTCTGAAACAGCAGAAAATGACATAGCTACAAGAAGCAGAGAGTCTATCAGCCAGTGACCTTTGGAGATAAAGAAGGAAAACACCTCCCGGTGAGCTTCATGAAGCAGGAAGCCAGGAGAGAAAGCTAGCAGATGATGCCATGTTCACCATGTGCCCTTCCATGATGAGAGAGAAACCCTGAACTTCATTGGCCTTCTTGAACCAAGGTATCTTTTTCTGGATGCCTTAGATTGGATATTTCTAGAGACTTGCTTTAATTGGGGCATTATCTCAGTCTTAAAAGTGTAAACTAACAACTTATTAAATTCTTCTTTTTAAAAGCCATTCCATTTCTAGTATATTGCATTCTGGCAGCTAGCAAACTAGAACAATTACTTTTAGGGAATTGTGGTTCAGAACAAGTATAAGTATTGATATTTAAAGCTATTGATATATTTATGAGTAATAAATTATTCTTTGTCCCTGATATAGGAGTCCTGTATCATCTATCAGCTTCATTAAACTGTGACACGCTAACTTATTAGCTTATGAGTTGGGTAAAATCTCATGCCCTTCATAGTTCTTGACAGTTATAACGATGAGGATGGGATGCTAGAAGAGCAATAACTTTCTAAAAGATGAAGGATATGGGCTTCAGGAACCAATGAATGATGGTTGAGGGAAATTCATAGTAATTGACAGTAAACAAGCTGAGCACAGTTCCTGACCAGAATTCTTTATTGCTTGGTAATGGGAGGAAGTAGAGAGGTGGTAGCAGGTTGAGTAGGGGAAGTTGGGAGAAAAGCAGCTCCTTGATCAATTGCTTCAATCTTGAAAAATCTCCTCCATGCAGATTATCTGCTAACCTTTCATAACAACTAATCTGATATCAAGCTCGGTAGGAAAAAGTTTCCTCCCCTTTCAGTCAATAGATTCACAGGTGCAAACCTATCCTGAATGTGAAAGGAAGGGCAACTGTGCACACTATGGGCAGAAACCAAGCACTTCAAGCTTTTACTTGAAAAATACCCAGAATTCACAGAAGACCTGGAATAGTGTCTTTTACTTGTCTGGTTTGTCTGGTTTGCTTGGGAGATGAGGGGGCAGGAAGTGTAATGTTTGATAAAGCAGAAAGGCAACATCTGGATTGTTTTACCATTTAACCCCTTCTGTATTCTATTGTTGTATTACAGATCCATAGGGTTGAGGAGGTAACAAGGTATGGAAGAGTTCCTTGGCTGGATCCTGGCTGCTATAGTACCACTTTATCCCTTTAAGGAGACTTTCCTTAAGAAAAGCAGACTTCAACAGGAAACCACAGATAAGACATTGATAAAGTTCTTACTGTCAAAATTGTGTTTATAATGCAGCTGAATGTAATCACTGGACAATAAGAAATCGACCCAAACTAATGTAGATAGAACCTTGCATTAACTTTTAATGCCCCCATAATTTCATCTAGGTTTCAGGTAAAAACCAATACCTTAGATTTAGAAATAATATCCGAATATATTACCAATTTGGTGAGAAAATATATGCAAATAGTCAAGAAGTTCTTTGAAACCCAAGTGCAGAAAACATGGAGAAAATTACATAAAGAGATTTCCTAATCAAATTCAATAAAAACAGTGATAAAGAGATTCTTAAAAACAGCTAGAGAAAAAGCATTACCTCCCAAGGAACAAAGAGAAGGATGGCAGCTGATCTCTCACTGCAGACATTGCAGAGGAGAGGACAGGTGGGAAGCATCCTTTAAGTACTGAAGGACTTTTACGTACATTCAAAAAATGTTTCATCACCATCAGATCTGAACTCAGAAACTTTTAAAGATAATCCAATATAAGAAGGAAAATCATACCTGTTTATGTTATTAAACTTGAAATCTAGACAAAATAATGAGTATACAACTAGGTGATGAGCTATTGACTGTACAACATTCATGAAATGTTTGTATGTTAATAATACTTATAGGTTTGTATGTTAAGTTTTATCAATAAATATTTTTAAAAATAATGAAAAGCACTAGAAAAAGTTTAATACAAGGAGAAGTACTTTTTTATTTTTAAAATACCTAATGATAATAAATTCTTTAAATGTTAAGTAATAGCAATACTCCATGAAACTGAATATATAAATGAAAGTTAATTGTGTAAAGAAAATAGTACAAATGCTTGAAATGGAATAATAAATATTATTATTGTAGGATTCTTTAAACATATAGAATATTACATTTCACTTAAAGGTAGCCTGATTCTATAAGTTCTAAAATATCTACTAAACAATGCAATGAAGAGTTATATTTAATGAGTCAGCAAAGGAAATAAAGTGAAATCATAGAAAATACCCAATTTAACCCAAATAATGCAAAAAAGGAAAAAAAAGAACAAAAACAGATTAGACAAATAGAAACCAAAGAGCAAGATAGGTAGATTTAAACTCAGCCATATCAATTAACATAAATATAAGTGATGTGTGCACCCAATTAAAAGGCAGATATTGTCATTTGAATAAAGAAATAATAATGAACTACATATTGCCTACATGAAATTTATCATATAGAGACTCAGATTAATAACAGGAAGATTAAAAATGATATACTATATGTGCTGCTTTGAAAGGATGTATGTCCCCTAGAAAAGCCATGTTTTAATCTAAATCCCATTTTGTAAAGGTAGAATAATCCGTATTCAATACTGTATGTTTGAAACTGTAATCAGATCATCTCCTTGGATAATGTGATTTAGTCAAGGGTGGTTGTTAAACTGGATTAGGTGACGACAAGTCTCCACCCATTTGGGTGGACCTTGATAAGTTTCTGGAACCCTATATAAGAGGAAACATTTTGGAGAATGAAGAAGATTTGGTGAGAGGAGAGAATGCTGCAGCACCATGAAGCAGAGAGTCTACCAGCCAGCGACCTTTAGAGATCAAAAAGGAAAATGCCTCCTGGGTAGCTTCATGAAACAGGAAGCCAGGAGAAGAAGCTAGCAGATGATACCATGTTGGCCATGTGCCCTTCCAGATGAGAGAGAAGCCCTGACCGTGTTCACCATGTACCTTTCCAGATGAGAGAGAAACTCTGACAGTGTTTGCCGTGTGCCTTCTCAGCTGAGAGAGAAACCCTGAACTTCATTGGCCTTCTTGAACCAAGGTACCTTCCCTGGATGCCTTAAATTGGACATTTCTATAGACTTGTTTTAATTGAGACATTTTCTCAGCCTTAGAACTGTAAACTAGCAACTTATTAAATTCCCCTTTTTAAACGCCATTCTGTTTCTGGTATATTGCATTCTGGCAGCTAGCAAACTAGAACACTATACTAATATTAGTCAGAAGGAAAAAGAAAGATTCACTATATTAACATCAGATAGAGTAAATTTCAGATCAAGAACATGTGTTAAAGAGAATCATTTCATAAAGACAAGGAGTTAATTCATCAAAGAAAAATGCTAAAACTTTATTCACATGAAAACAGAGCTTCAAAATATATTAAACAAAATTGATTAAAACTTCAAGGAAAGAGAAGCAATTTCACAAATTAAGTCAATTAATTTAGCACATCTCTAAACATTTTATTGAAAAATGAAATGAAAATCCATAAGTATATGGATGATTTGAACAACACATTGACAAATTAACCTAACTCAGTTGATAGAACACAATTCAAAAATAGCAAAATTAACTATTTTCAAAATAAACTATATTTTGGGCCATAAAACAAGTCTCAGTAAATTTGAAAAGTCATTAGGAACTGGAATGAGCTGAGAGAGAGCTGAGCTGAGCTAGCAGGGGCCAAAAGAAGTGGATTGAAAGAATATATGAAAATGAAAGAAAGTAACAGTAAGAGCTTTAAACATTTTCCTCAATGATATAAACAAAAGGATAACCTAGAGAAAGTGCTGGCTTCTCCTGTTCCACTTTTTCCCGTGGAACAATATTGCTTGGTAAGGCTCAGATGAATCAGAACAGACCTGGGGTGACTCACAGCAGAGAGGCCCCCAAACCAAAGCCTCCTCCTGTTTTATAGATTCAGAGGCTGGGAGGAACTATGAGGCTAGGAGTGGAAAATATTGAATACTGTGTCAGAGTGGACAAGGTATTTTCAAGGAGTCCTCTCTTTCCCCACAAAAAGAAAGTCTCAACATAGGTGCCTGAGGACGGCCTCAGTTTAGGAGTAAAGATATTTAGGGTAGAACCAAATAAGATGTTCTGAGTCTTTGACTGCCACTCCTTTAGAGATTCCAAAGCACTGACTATGCACTGAGTCTTATGTAGAGAAGGCAGTTTTCCATGAGGCCTGTCATATATCATGTAAAGCATTTGTATTTGCCTATGGCCAGGACTAAAAAAATCACACGTGAGACTTTGGCCAGGTACAAGACATCTCACAAGTCTTCAGCTTTTCTATTTTAATGCACAGCAGATAGGGAGGCTGAATTCTTAGAATCTTCTTGTTTGGGGTATCTGCTTGACATAGAATTATCTCATCCTCTGTTATCTAGGATATTATAATGATATCTTATCATAAACCTAAACTCCCTATTTAATAAAGATGATTTTATTTCAAGTGTCTAAATATACTTCTTTGGTACAGACTTTAGTAAAAGATAACTGAGTCCTCCCAACATTAATGTTGCAGAGAGGGTATAACACTTCAAAGAAATATAAATCTCAGCTTCCTTGACTCTCTTCTTTAATAAAATGTAACTATGTAGCTTATATAA
Organism: Tamandua tetradactyla; assembly: GCF_023851605.1. Taxonomy (NCBI): domain Eukaryota; kingdom Metazoa; phylum Chordata; class Mammalia; order Pilosa; family Myrmecophagidae; genus Tamandua; species Tamandua tetradactyla. Next base: position 74,917,410 of record NC_135335.1, read on the forward strand.
TTGTATTCCAAAACTTGAGTAAACTGTAAGTGTTTAAGGTATTGCATGCCTCAGACAGGCACATTTTGGTTATATCCAGCTTTGTCTATCATGACAGCCTTGGTATTAGGTTGGGTTAGTTCTGTGCTGACTCAACTCCCTTCATTAATAAACATTAGGGGCTGTCTTAGGTGATCATAAGAGTCAAAAACTGAAAAACAAGATAAAAATGTATGTGAGGATCAGTCACCCTTATTTGAAAATAAAAGCTGTATCAGTATACAATCAGTATCAGATATCAAGGGAGTAATAGTACAGTTCAGAGATTTCAGGTATTTCCCACATCTATTTGAATATACCAGAAAGTAAAAAGGAATATCTATACAATCATTCAGTATTCATTATCATTCCCTAAATCCCAATTACTCAGTTATACTGTAAATGATTTTTTTTTTATTGATTTCCTCTTTGGATTGTTCATTACTAACTTATAGAAACACTAACACCAAAGCATATTTAATTCACCAATGGCCAACTTTGTGACATTTACTGTAATTCCATTTATAATAATATTTCAGTTGAAAATTGTTTAAAATAAAATTTTTTGGTTCATTTTAATATAGCTCAGAAAATGTAACTACCGTGACAAAGGGAATACATTCCTTAGTTGCTTTTCATATTTTTATTTTCCCTCAATAAAAACATTTAAAAGAAAAGGCACATAACTGTAGTATCAGGATTGTCCATTTCTTGTCAATTCTAGACATGTGGTTTTTTCATTCCTTATATTTTTATAGAGAGTAAAATTTATCTAGCAAATATTGAAAAGTATAGTTGTTTACAATATATACTTAAATATATTATGTTAGAAATTTAAAAGTCTTAGAATTTAGAGTTTTACAATACAAGGAAAGTTCTTTTTTTTTTTTTGCATGGGTAGGCAACCAAATTGAACCCAGGTCTCTGGCAGGCAGGTAGGAATTCTGCCACTGAGTCACCGTGGCCTCCCCCACATTGGTTTTTAATTTAAGTAAAATGTAGACTATAAATAATTATTAATAGAATGGATTTAATTTAAATGCTAAACATTTAGGAAAAAATAATGATAAATTTCCATTCATAAACATCATTTTGATGAAACTGAATTATTTTTACTTATAACTCCGTTACTGTTAATCTATCTTTCCAAATAAATAGGGTTTTCATTTTTAAAGGCATTAGTATCATTCTGAGTCTTATCTCTTAAAGAACATGATTTTTTTCCCTAGTTAACATAAAGCATCCTTAAATTTCAACAAGAAACTAAGATTGTTATAAAAAATAGATAAAGATAATGGCTTTTGCCATTCAAATTATAAGTCTGTATTATAACAACAGACTTTAAAATCAAATTGATTTTCTGATTTGCTTTTATCTTCTTTTAACATCTCTAGAAACAACCTAGAGCCTCTGAGCTTTGACAGCCTTTTCAATTTAGCTCCTTGGAAGTTTCAGTTTAGCTCATTGGAAGCCAGCAGGCACACCAATGGCAAATGATTGTATGTTATAGAATCTTAGAGCAGAGATTGGTTAGAGACGATGGTTAAATCTCTCAGTACAGCAGACAGTGTGGGCTTATCAGAGGCAAATTCAACCAGGAATCTCTCTCGGTCCCAACAATGTTGGAAAACATCTAAAATGAAGATTACATTACAAGAGCTTGCAAAGGTGAAGATCTGCAGGAAAGATAGTGAAAAAAGACTGTCTGGAAGAGATGAGGGAGCAAAATATATTTGACTCAAAGATACTAAATAATCCTTACAATTGTGTGGTACTGATGTCACCATATCCTTCCACTTTCCAATACAACTAAATACCCACCAAAGGAGACGGGCATGAAGGGGCTATACATGAGATTGAAAATTTGTGTTCAATAAAATTTGATTGTTAGAAATTTAAAACAAAGTGGAAATTAGGGGTATTCATTGTTTATTTTATTTTAATTCTGCTCTCACTCTTCTTCCTTAGAAATGAAATTTGTGGCCCCAAAGAAAGGCCTGATTGTTTAAAGAAAAAAAAAAAGAAGGAATGATTTTCAAGAAAAAAAGTAATAAATTTAGCTTTTATGCTACAAATTTAATAAATAATAAATGTGCATTTAAATGGAGTGAGGTAGGACTGTGCAATGGTGGTTCAGTGGCAGAATTCTCTCTTGCCATGCCAGAGACCCGAGTTTGATGTCTTTACCCTGCTCATACATTAAAAAAAAAGGAGTGAAGTAATTATAGAGTCAAATCATTGGTAAAATATATTCTGCCTCTGATCTCCTTCATGCATTTACACACCAAAGTAAAGACAAGTTACCAGAATTTCCTACCTGTTAATCCATTGTTTTCTACTATTTAGTGATTGGAAAACTTTGATGATAATCTGCTTTTCTTTAATATGTCTGTTCTTAAATGTCTTCTGTGGTTTAATTTCATTGTTTTATTATATTTTTCACTGTAAGTAAATAAAATAATATCTTTGAATCAAAATTAATAATTTTAACTAGAATGTGTTTAAATAAGGTCTATTTTCATTAATCTTTGCAAGGTACTTGGTAAAACCTGCAAAACCAAACACTCAATTTGTTTTATGTTCAAGGAAGTTGTTTTCTTTGTTCTTGATTTTTGATATTCTACTTGAGAAAACATGCTATATGCTAGTTTTTCAAGGTTGGTGTTACTAAATCAATCCTTCTACCCTAGATTCTTTTTACTAATTTCCTTTACCTGTCATTTACTCTGAGACCTAAGAATAATGTCAAGCCTAACTAATAGGCTGACTTTACTATTATGATGTGTAATTTGATGTTTACTGCTTTCAGAGATGCTTGAATATCATTTATTCAGAGGTGACTATCAGTATATTGTATTATGTAATATCATAAAACCATGCGATAATAGTATACATTAGTATTATATATTGAGATCAATATCTATACAATATATATTCAGATAACTAATATTATGTGATGAGAAATACGGGTATTATGTCAATTTGAAAGTATCATGTACCCCAGAAAAACCATGTCTTGGTTCTGATCCAATCTTGTGAGGGCAGAAAACTTTTGATTAGACTATTTCCATGGAGATGTGGCATGCCCAATTGTGGGTGTGATCTTTTGCTTAGATAGACATGTGAGTCTGCCCATTCAGGGTGGGTCCCAATTAGTTTACTGGAGTCCTCTGGAGAATGACGAAGTCAACTTCAGAGCAGAGCTGACACAGGTGCCAACGCTTGGAGAACAGAGACACAGATGTTTAGAGATGTTTGTAGCCCAGCAGATGTTGCCGTAAGATGTTAAGCTGGAATCTGAGAGAGGCAATGGAAGCCAAGAGATGAAAGTCAGCCCTGGAGAAGCAAAGTGAGGAACCCCCAAAGTAACAGAGGCTGAAAGCAATGGAGCCCAAGAGTAAGGAACCAGCAAGGGACCAGCATGCCTTCCCAGCTGACAGAGGTGTTCCAAATGCATTGGCCTTTTTTGAGTTAAGGTATCTTTTCCTCAGCTTGGATATTTTTATAGGCTTAGAACTGTGAACTTCTAACATATTAAATTCCCTTTATAAAAGCTGTTCCTGTTCTTGTATATTACAATCCAGCAGCTTACAAACAACAACAGATATCATATATATGATATATAAATAAATTGTATATATATCTGGAACATATGGTCTCTAGATCAATGAAGATAATGAATATCACATTCAGTAATAAAGCTGGAAATTATTTTTAATTTTTTCATTAAACATCATCTTTATAATCATTATCTGACAACATTATCTTGCTCTTTTGGAATCATGTGATATTCACTTAAACCTCATTAAAGATAGAAATTGGAATTTTCTGTAGTAAAAAATATCTTTGCTCTTTTTTGCATAACTGTTTCATTAGATATTATTTTCAATAATTGATTAAGTAAGTGGTCTTTTTGGTGTGCTGGATCTTTCAAGATATTAAGCTCTTTTTCCAAAGTCCAAGAACGTGAAAGTACTTTACCCTGTTATTTGATGCTTTGCTTGAATCTTCCCAAATCATATTTATCTTTTCAGGCTGATAACTTATTTCCACCCATAAGATACCCTGAAGGGATGCTGGAAAGCAGGGTGTTGGCAGATAGTGAAATTGTGTACTCTTTCTATCAGCTTTATCTCATCAAAAATACTTTGCTCTAGCAGTGACAATTTTTTTTTTTCCCACAGCACTTCCTAATATAGCCCCATGATGTTATCCCTTCACCCTTCAGATGGAAGAGTCACAACTGGTCACACCTTCAAAGTCCTGCTGAATCAGTAACAACAGGGCAGTGTTTCCTCACCAGAGGCCTCAGTCTGAGACCCACAAATAGAAATTGAGCAACAATTTTATATTCATTATTGTTCTGGACCTTTTATATGCCTTAGTAAGAAACAAACTAATAAAACATTTTTTAAAAATCTTAATGCCATTTAAATTTTAGAAAGGAGAAGGCAGATACAATAATAGGTATAGTAAATAAGCGATTACGTAGTATTTTAGAAGACAATAAATCCTGTTGGAAAATACTAAAGTGTTGAATGGGGGGTTAGGAAAACCAGTGTTTTTCACTTTGGCCCATTTAACAATAAAACAAATATAAATAAAATGATCTGGTAGGTTGACTTCTGTGATTCCCCCCAAAGAACACAAGTTCTTAATCTTAGTCCATTCCCACGGGTGTGGAGCCATGGTAAATAGGACCTTTTGAAAATGTCATTTCCTTAATATGCTCAATTGAATGAGATCAGGCCTTACTCCTATTACTGGAGGTTTTATGAAGAGAAAGCTATGCAGAGGAGTAGAAGAAAGAAGACAATGGAACCCAGAGAAGAACAGAGGGGACATTGCCATGTGATGGGAAAGACAAGGAGTCCAAGGATTTCCGTCCAATCAGAACTCTACCAACACTGGGAAGAAGCTTTCCAGCCTCTGACACCTTGAACTTATTAAATTCCTATTGCTAAGACAACCCCTTGTGTGTATAACATCCTAGAAATTAAGATACTTAGTAAGAGCAGTTTTCATAGCGAACACATTCTTCAGCAAAATCTTGAAAGAACTGTGAGATTTAGCAGGGGCATACTGTGGAAAGATCATTCCAGGCAAAGGAAATAGGCTGTGAAAGTTCTTATGTTGAGAGTATGTTTGGAAAAGCAAGAAGAAATATGTGGCTGAAAGAAAGGAATATTAGGAGAATAGTTCATTCGGAAAGGCATTAATAAATTGGAAGTGGACCACATAGGACCATTCACCATATTAAATTACATATATTTTAATAGAATAATTTTCATTTCTCTCATTCTTGTTGAAAATGCACTATAGGAGAGCAAGGAAAGAGGTGAGTAGAAGTGAGGAAGCTATTAAACTCATTAAAGTCAGAATTGATGAAGACATGACCTATAGCAGTATTACTGTTAGTGATGAGCAGTGGTTTGATCCTGGATATTTTATAAAATTGAGCCAAAAGTATTTATCAATATATTGGATACATTTAATGAGAAAAACAGAACAGTCATGCATGATTCCAAGGCTTTTGTCTTAAATATGTGGAAGGCTGAGATCTTGATTCGCTGAGGGGTGGGGAATTGTTGCTTAAGGAGCTGGTATGGAAAAGAATATTAAAAGTACAGTTTTGGAGCAGGCAATGATGACTCAGTGGCAGAGTTCTCGCCTGCCATGCCAGAGACCCGGGTTCGTCTCCTGGGGTCTGCCCATGTTAAAAAAAAAAAAAAAAAAAGCACAATTTTGGATGTGTTGGGTTTGTGATATTCAAATAGAAATTTTCCATTTCTGTTTATTAAAATAGAAATCTCAAATAGGCAGTTGGGTTTGTGAGCACAGTGTTCAAGAAAACAGATCTAAGCTGTAAAGATAAAGCTGGAAGTCATTGATATATAAATGATCTTTAAAATCCAGAAATCAAATAACATTATCAGTAGGATAAGTTTAGGTAGTTGAGAGAAGAGAAGGTACTTCAAAACTGAGTTGTCAAAGAGAAGGGAAAGAACCAAAATAATGATTAAAGAATATATAATCTAAATAATGATGGGAGAGAAGATATCAGGCAAAAAGTTTTTTTTTAAGTTTGTAGGGTCAATATACTGGAGTGCCAATAATTTGAAATATGAATTAGTTGAGTTCCAGAGGCAAAATTGAAAGTTAAGGTTTTGGTTTGAGAGCAGGATATATAAAATTGAGACACAAACATAAGTCTTCGCTTTTGATTTACATGGGAAAGGAATTTTAAAAAATTCCTTTAAAATTAGATGGAAATAGTCTAAGAGATAACATCTTTTAAATGTAGCCATGTGTTACATTCCTATTTTTACCTTATAATGATGAGAAAGTAGATTGATGGCAAGATGCTCTGATCTAATTAAGAATAGGTTATATATCAACTGTACAATTTATGTACTTGTCAAATGTTATTTCAAGGATGGAGTAGTCTATTTGAAGTTGTAAATTGACATCTAGTGGATAGCTTTCTATAAAGATATTATTATACTTTGGTAAAAAATACTTTGCAAGACTGAACAAAATAATATATGCTTTCTAAGAAATCTTTAATCTTTAGCATAAGAGACTGCTCAAATTTAGTTCTAGTAAAATGAACTGAAAAATATAATTATTTAAAATTTTGCATTATATTAGGATTTTGAGTGTTGGCTATGAAGAAGACGTTATAATTTATATGTACATACAGAGTGAGAATGACACACTTTGGATATAATATGAATTATTTAAATTATGTGTTCTATAACTCAATTGAAACATAAAATAATACAAATACAAGTACAAATGCAAGTAAAATATAAATGTGATGTAAATGTGTATGTGTGCAAGGGACTGCTCAAAAGTAACTCAATGCATGAGTTAATTGCCATGTGCAATTTTCCAGTTTAGGAAAAACTGCAAAAATTAGCTAAAATCTATGAAGTAATTTTATGCATATTTTTCATCAATACATTTGACAAAAAGCTAGATGTCATGAAATAGCTCTATTTTGAAAATTATTTTTTATTATTTATGGGAGTTTATTTAAGCAGTTTATGATGAACGAATCAGGCAGCATCCAGAGTGTGCATGGGAAGGAGCTCATGGGAGAGGAAAAGGGAAGCCTATATAGGGCAAAGACAGAAACAAGGCAGGAAATATTCACATTGGCTGATGTTAAGTTTCCATTTTACATAGAAGAGGGTTCACAAAGTAAGAAACAGATTTACATTGTATTTTCTGCCCATTTTAATAAGCTATATAGTCCATTCTGATAAGTTATATGTCCTGGACCAAAACTGTTTATCACTAGGTATTGCTTACCTGCAATTCTGTAGGGTATATTACACTTGTTCCATTTTCTTAGAACATCCCTTTCAGGTCCTTCCTGGCAATACTCAATAATGACAACCATTTTACTCTACTTAACATTCTATCCTTTTAGTAGTTTTTCCAATGATCTCTTCAAAATGTTTCTGTCACCACCACGGATTTCTTTTCTTGTCAGGAGCTTGAATAGGCTTCATCAGATATTTTGATCCTTTCATCCTTCTGATGAAGCTTGTTGGTTGGTGAAGCTTGTTGGTTGGCTGCTCATTTAAGACCCTTAGAGTAGGGTTACTTACTCAGTTGAGTGGATTACGGATATGGCCCTCTCTCCAATTCAGGGTGTCTTTTATTTTTATTCTTAGTATCAGTCCACTAGAGACAGACCCATTTCTATTTCATTTTCATTTTCATTAGCTGTCATAAGAGCAGACATCTCTCTTGAAGATGACAAGGAGTTTAAATAGAATCTTGGGACACTGTTCCAAATAAAAACATATGGACTGATAATCACTATTAAAAGCATAAATTCAATGCATAATTGTTCTGAAAATAGCTATTTGAATAAATAAATTTTGGAAATTAGCCCCCAAACAAAAGTGTTTTTTTTTTAATATGAACAAACAAAATAAATTTAAAAAGTGTAATATCCAAAATGCTGTAGGAATTTTTGGCTCACTGATGTCATACCAAAATACATGAATAGTCTTCACCAGCTAAAATAAAAATAAAAGGTCCACCAAACTGCTTATCATAAAGCTATCAAAATTCTTATAGCAAAGCTTGAAAAAACTGGTGCACTAGTGCAGGGTAATAAAAGTATAGAAATATTTACTACTAGTATTTTTAAGATCTTAACTCATATGCCAGCAAAATAATAATAGATAATATGCATTTATGGAAGATTGGCTGCCAAAAATGGCCCAATTTCTCCACCACATCTATTCACGAAGTTCAAATGTAACTTTGAAGCTCCTGTCTTTGAAGTGTGGAATTTATTCCCCCATATCTTGAACCTGTGCTGGGGTTGCCTTGATTCTTTGACTAACTGAACATGGTAAAAATGATGTGCTATTTGTGAAACAATTCTATGGCATTTGGGAGCCAAACTGCTTGTATGGTTTTTTAGTACCAACAGAAGGATTCTTTGATTTATTTGTGATTTTCAAAATGTTTTAAAATAAAGATTAGGAGAAGTAAATTTTTCTCAGTATCTTTATTCCAGGGCAATAATTGAAATATAATACTGTGCAGGGAACATTTAAAATAATTGCATATTACCATATATTACAGTACTTTTCAATCCTTTTAATATCATTTCAATTAATTAATATATCTTATGATTTATGACTCTATCCACAAAGGACCTTATGTTAATCATGAGATTAGCTTTTGAATTAATGACTGATTCTAATGTATAATAGAGATAGTACTGTGAGTTGATAATGATGATTAGTTACTATGCAAATATTTGTAAAATGAGTGAATTTCAAGATAAAGCCATTTATTTTTAAATGATAAGAATAATGTTGGCAGAACATTCTGGTAAATAATAGAAATTCATCTTAAAACATTACACTTTTCATTTCTTGCTGTATTATTAAAGCACAATTTACCACAAAGGAAACACATCTGCTTAGAAAATCAAAATAATATAAGTAATCAACTTCCTTTTTGTGTTTGACTTCCATACAGCTGTATCCCATTATGAAATCATTTTTATAAAGAATATGATGACTATATCTTGAGCTAGTTTACCTAAACCTTTATGGCTTATTTCTCTCCTTTTTTCCTGTTACTTCAAAAGATGTTCAAAGTAGGCATATTATTGAGATAAAATTTAGTGCACTAAGCTAAGAATTCTAATTTTACATAAAATTATAAAAGAAAACATTTCTGGATTTAAAAAGTCATTAGGTTTGAAAAAAATTTGCTAAACTTCAGGAAAAATATTCTCAGAAGGAAAAATAAAGTCAAGCTTGTTGATTTTCCCCAGGAATCAACTTAACTGTATTCCCAGGCCTTCGAATACTTGCAGAGAGTTGAAGTTTTATTACTTTATATCAGTTGTGTTAACCAAGTTTTATTGTTTAATATATGCTAATATAAGTTGTTGTTAACCAAGAATTCATAAAATACAACATTGTCAACATTAATTAGGATATTTTGTTGCTGTAGTTGATCTGATTGAAAGGAAATTTATCCATATATTATTTCTTCTTAATAGCTTTTTTTTTGACAGCCCAACAACTGATTATTTGGTATTATTAGTAAAAATTGAGATTTCCCTGGATTGATTGATTTGATTGATAAGCCTAGGCAACATTCCGAGGAATAGTTTCCATTCAATCCAAGGTATTTTCATTTCTATTTTATTGCACTGAGTGTTTTTTTTTTTAATTACAAAAGATGGGAATGTACTATCAATATAAAAATAATACAAAAAATGATAAATTGTAAAATAAGCCACTTACATTCCTTCCTATCCAGTCATTATCTTTTGCTTGATAAAGGATTATACTAAAGGTAGAAATGGAATACCAAATTGCCTTCCCAAAAGATTCTTAGCAATTTGCAGGCCAATTATGTTTCTTTTATTTATTTTTTGTATGCTATATGGCAGACTCACATTTCATTCTTTTTCTATGTGAGTATCCCTTTATTGCAGCACCATTTGTTGAGTTTTTGTTTGTTTGTTAGTTTTTGTTGGTCTCTTTGTTTTGTTTGGGAAGTGTATGGGGCGGGAATCGAACCTGGGTCTCCCACATACAGTGAGAATTCTACCACTGAACTACCATCATACCATCCCACGCCAATTATGTCTTAAGAGTAATCTTTTTACTGCATCTTAAACTATACTTACGTTAGTCAAATGAATGGTTAATAAAAGTCATTTTTAATAAAACATTTTATCATTTTATTCTGTGAATATTTAGTTCCTAAGTTCCTATCATTTTTCCATTTAAAAAATCTGTGCTGTCTTTTCCAACGGGTATTTCAGTTCCTCATAAAGCATAGAAATTACTCTTTTATATGAATATGTGTGTAAATATATCTAATATTTTTTTCTTAACAGTAAGGTAAAAGTTAAAAAAGGAGCTCATATTGTACTTTATTGCATGAAATATTTTGTGACTGTTTTGCTTGCTTTTTTTTATGTACTCAAAAGAGTATATTTTTTAAGTTTCAGGATTGTATGTTATTGAAAGTAGTCACCTTCAATTTATTATTATTAATTTGATATTTAATGATTATTTTATTTTAAAATGCAATATATCAGATTATAGTTTTATTCCTTAGTCAGTACTTAATTTGGAAAGCAATTAATTATACATGCCTTCCCAATTAATTCAAAATATGTCTTTTTGTGTTTGTTTGATTCTTTGCCTCTTGTTTTTCAATTCTCTGCCAATATCAAAGTTGTTTTTTTTAATAAATGGTGGAATACAATGTAAGGAATATTTAATGTCTTTCATTTATGTTTCCATTAGGAGCACATCTGATACTTCTCTTCATAACTTTGGAAAGAATTAGAACATTGTGAACCAGAACAAAATGGAAGATAGAGAAGAAAGAAAGAGTGATAGTGTGATTGATGGATTTGAGCTGCCTGAGAATTTGAGACCAAGTTTTGGCTCATAAATATGTAACAAAGACAAAGTTTATGATATTTTCATGATGCAATACCCTCATCTGTAACAGGGGTTAATAATAGCATATGAGAATTTATTGAATTAACACTTGTCAATGCTTAAAAGAGTGAAAAACATATATTATGGAATCAAATGATGTTAACTTGTTAGTGGAATTAGTTGTGATAGTAGTAGAATTAAGTGTAGTACACTACAACTTCTATACCTACAAATAGGCAAATTGTGTTTCTTCTCACGACCTAGTCTTTCTGCAAACAAGAAAAAAATCTGGGAAGGTATTATTAAGCTTTCACTTTAGTATCAGGTCTACTCTAAGCTCTCCAAAGTAGCTTTACTAAAGTGAAGTTATTAATTATTAAAATTAATAAAGATAAAGCTACAACTTCTCATTCATTCCTGATTTCTATACCACTTGGAATGCAGTGGATTACAGGGTGATTAGATATTCATTTCCTATAATGATACATGTCTTGGACTAAGGACTAGTACTGAAATCAAGAAAAGGAATATAAGCACTCCAGAAAGCATGTTTATTCTTCGTTCCTATCAGTACCTCTAGGAACAAAGAGTGACCTGTTTCATGATTTCCTGTAGCTTGACTATTTGCATGCATTCTGCCTGTTTTATAGTATTATTTAAAGGGAAACATACTGTTATATATATTCTTTTGCATAAGAGTCCACATAGTTGCATGTAGTCATACGTTACATTCCATTGTCATGTGATATTTTATTTTGTGAACATAGCAAAATTTTCTTCTTTTGGTAGGCATTTGGATTCTTTCAGAGTTTGTTCGTTACAAAAACTGTTTCTCTAAACATTCTTATGCATGTATTTTGGTGAATATATATATACACATTATAATTAGGTATTATTGGGTATATACATAGAAGCAAAATTACTGAGTGATGCATTTAGCTTTGTAGATACTGTCAAAAAATTATCAAATTATTTATGCTGTTATTTTTTCAGGAACAGTGTACGAAAGTTTCAATTACCATATCCTTGTTGATGCTTGTTATTATTAAACTTTTTTTAACTATTCTAGTGGTAGTAATATCTAATTGGGGCTTGATTTTTCATTTGTTCATCTTATTTGTTAGTTATTTAGCATTCTCTTTTGTGAAGTGCCAGTGCAAGTCTCTTGCTCAATTTTCTATTGGGTTCTCTGGTCATATGGAATTGAAAAAATATACAATTGCTCGATATAATTCCTTAGTCATTTGTTGATTTTGTGCCCTAGATTTCTTAATCTAGGCAAAGATTTCTTAAAATTGTCACAAAGAGTGCTACTTGTAAAAGAAAAATAATTGCAAATTTATTATATAGTATTAAAATGAAGAACATTTGTTCATTAAAGGTTATCATTAAGTGAGTAAAAAAGTAACCCATAGTATGATCTCTAGTGTAATAAATTTGAATGTAATTTTTACTTATTTAAATTGTGTGATGCTAACTTCATAAAATAAATTTCTGTCATTCATGCATTTTTTAAATTTAGGGTAAATTTATACATTATCTTCAACACACTAAAGCCAATAAGTATAACTTTCTCTAACACTCAACATGGAACATATACATTATGATCTTACTTCTTCCTTCCCTTTTCTAAAATATAAAGTTCAAATGATTCTTTAAGTATATTTTGCATTTTACTGTAAATAGGCCTTTAATTTCAGAATTTTTAAAATTTGAGTATGAGTAGGCTGGCTACTTAGCTCATTACTCTTTCTTGAACCCCAAGACAAATACCACGCTAATATGGCTCTGTGTGTGTTTATGAGTGTGTTGGTGTGCGTGTTTAACATCAATGTATGATGTGACAATTTGCTAAATTTATGTCTAATCCTCCTTAATTCCACTGAGACTTCCTTTAGTTGTTTCTGTGGTTATTTCTACCCCTCCATTCTCTCAGACTCTCATTAAATTCAGTTGTCCCTGCTCTTTAACATTTCTCAGATATCTTTATTACAGGGACTCTCCATTTTCTAACTGACATAAATTGTAAAAAAAAAGAAAAAGCTGATTTTGCTGAAGCTATTTTAATGTAAAATAATATAGGACAACTTTCAGTTTTCAAATATCAATTTGTCTTGCCTGAAGTATAGACCCTCCCTCAGAACGTCAAACAGTGAATGCCCATTCCCTAAATCAGTGCCATCAAACAAATTATAAATGCAAGATACACTTATAATTTTAAAGCTTCTATTACACAAACTAAAAATGCAAAGAGAAGCAGGTGAAATTGATGTTAACATTTTCTATATAATAGCAGTATATCCAAAATATTATCATTTCAACATGAAATCAATATAAAAATTATGAATGAAATATTTAGCTTTTGTTGTATTAAGTCTTTTAAATCCACCCTAATAAAACAACCATACTGACCGAATTGAGTTGGGGAGGCTAAAGATGCGGAAGGATGGCAGCAGCGTCAGAGAAAAAGAACATATTTTCTACTTTTCCACCATAGTTTCTTAAATGTTTATTAAACATAAATGTTAGGTGCACAGGTGGTTCAGTGGCAGAATGCTCACCTTCCACACAGGAAGCCTGAGTTCGATTCCTGGACCCAAAAAATAAAAAACAAAAAAGGAATGTTAATTTTCAAATTTAGTATGTGCCTTTGATTATTTCAGAGTCATAAAAAGAGTTGTTTTGAAAAAATTATCCAGCTTTCTTCTCATTTTGGGAGGGGGTAGAAGATTTTATCATTTTTATTTTGGCTGATTTTAATTTATTTTCCTATGTGCAGGGTGAGCTGGTGAGCTCAGAGTGTTACCATGCCATATATTTAGAACTTCTCTCTTTTCTTAAATTGCACTTTTTTAATCCCAAGATTTTTTTTAGTGTTTTTAAATGTTAAAATTTCCAGTGTAAATTTTCTGCATGATTTTTAAAAATCTCTTATTGTTTTAAAAGATAGATTGTTTACTGAGAAAAAGTAATACCTGTTAAATAAAAAAATATATCTTCTGGGGTTAGTTTTTCTTTTGTTTTTTCTTAGACTCACCTTGTTGTGTCATTGAATTTCCTTCATTATTTGGTGGCATTTGGTTATTAAGCATATTTAAAAATGTGTTAAATCATCTATAATTTTGATGAGGTTTCAACAGCACAAGTAAAAATTGTCATCCCTTTGAGATAAAAGTTAATTTTTATAACCAGGTTATAAAAATTGCATTGAAAAAGCAGAGTTTTCTACCCATTTCTCAAAGAACAAATACTCATTATCATATATGCTAAACTGGAGTTCCCAGATGACTCTGGGATTTATCCACAAATAAATGGGATCCACAAATAAATGGGATCCACAAATAAATGGCATCCACAAATCTCAGATGACTCTCAAAAAACCTTTAGAGAGACCCATGAAGAGTGACCATAGACATGACTGTTCTAAACCCTTATATTAATCTGTTGTTGCCTGTCGAAGAATCATTTCCCACTTTTATCCACTGATGTCTCTATTAAGAAATATCATAGGACTTAGTTATAGAAAATACAATATTTTATTAATTTTATGTGATAGACGGTAGCAGCGTCCTACAACCCAGTTTTCTGTCTTTCGGTGTTCCTGGCCTATACAATTCCCACCCCTTGTGGATATGGAGTCACTGGATCAATAGCTGTGCTAAACAGAATAATGCTTCCCACTCCCATGAGACCCACATCCTGATCTCTGGTACATGCCAGAGGGGAATTAAGTCTGCATATGGAATTAAGGTTCCTAGTCACCTGACCTTAAGATAAGAATATAATTTAGATTGTCTTCGTGGACCCAACATAATCACAGAGTTTCCTTAAATGTGGAAGAAGGAGGCAGTAGACTCAGTATCAGAGTTAGGCTGTCTAAGAAAGACTTACTACCTCAATAGGCCATTGCTGATTTTAAGGTGGAAGAGATCACTAGCCAAGGAATGCAGGCAGTCTCTTGAAGCTGAAACAGTCAAGAAAATAGATTCTCCCCTAGAGCCTACAGGAAGGAGCATAGCTTGGCTACCACTTTGCTTTTATCTGCATCAGACCCTCATTAGACTTCTGACTTTCAAACCGTACAAGAACAAATCATGTCATGTACAAGAACATAAGCCACTATGTTCATGGTAATTTGTTATAACCTTCCCTGAAGACTAACATTCTCACACATTGTTGCTGGGAATGCAAAATGAAACAACCACTCTGGAAAATAGTTTGGCAACTTCCCTGAAAACCAAAATGTGTTTACCATACAATGTAACAGTTGTACTCTTGGGCATTTATCCCAGATAATTGAAAACCTAAGTTCATACAGAAACTTATACAGGAGATATTCATATCAACTTTGTTCATAATAACCCCAACTGGAGTCAGCACAGATGCCTTTCAGTGGGTGGATGGTTAAACAAACTGTGTTAGATCATGACAAGGAATTCTCTTCAGCAATAAGAGGGACAAACTATTGATACACAAAACAATGTAGATGAATCTCCAAGGAATTGTGTGGAGTGAAAGAAAATCCAATCCCAAAAGTTTACACAGTGTATTATTTCATTTATATAACACTTCTAAAGAGAAAAAAGAAAAAAAAATGAAAGGAGAACAGAGTAGTGGCTATCAGGATTTAGGGGGGTGTTTATATAGGAACGAGAATAGGCAAAGATGTGGGTATGGTAAGAAAAATACAATAATATGGTTCCTCGTGTTATCTTGACTGTGGTAGTGGATGCAAAAACCTGCACAAGTGATTGAATTATATATAAGTGTATAAACATACATGCACACTCTCAAATATATCCATAACTACAAGTAAAACTGGGGAAATTTGAAAAAGATCAGTTAACTGCATTACTATTAATAATGTAATGTACAGGTTTGAAAAATATACAGGACTGGTACACCACACGAGATCTCTTTGTATTACAGAAAACCCCATATGAATCTATAATTTTTATAAAATTAAAAGGGTAACTTCTGAAAAAAGTATATATTTTGCTTTACTATATAATGGATGTGAAAATTCATTTAAATGAGGTTGCTAGTCAAGTAAAACTTAAAAATGGTTCTTACATATGAAAACAAGTTTTAGATTTGTTATTTAAGACACTAGTATTAAGCAATGAAAATTAAGGCAAAAGTTTGTTAATGTATAGCAAAATGACAATTCACAAACTGGAAATATCTCATTTACCAAATTTAAAGGTTTCAAGCTTTATTAAAGTGAATTTGGTACGGTCCATAAAATGTTCTATGGATACTAAAGTATATGACAAATCATTTCAGTTGATTAAAAGATGTAAGTATTTAATCTTTAAATATAAGCTCTCACAAAAATAAAATACATGAATTTTGGGGGCAAAGTCTCTACCATTATATTTCATATATACCACAATTTCATAGAAATAAAATCCTAAGTAAAAATATATTCTTAAATAAAAACAACCATTAATTGTGAAAATTATTTCATTATTCATCATATTACATTTGTGATCTAAGCTTAATTTTATATCAATAAATTTCAACATAAGGACTTATAAATATATTTTTTGTAAGTTGTATAGTGGGGTCACATTTCATTCTTTCTCCTTGTGACTATCCCATTATTGCAGCACCATTTGTTGAATCTTTTTTTGGGGGGGCGGGGGTGTGCTGGTTTGAAAGGATTATGTGCCCTAGAAAAAAGGCCTTAGAGAAGGTGGCACACATTCCTTGGGGATTGGGGAGTCCTGGCTGCCACCATAATGGGGGGTTGAGCATATACCTGGGAGATAGCAGAGAGTCCAGGTGTGGCCACAATGCTTGGAGGGGGTGCAGCCAAGAAAAACATGGTCTCCCCAGTGTCCCCCAGCATTGCGTCCAAAGAGAGACGGACTGCTGTATAGGCCCTTGGAAAGGGTGGACTTCCGTTTTCTATAACCCTGAAGATAAATGACTCTCAGACTTTGAAACCTAATGGTTTCTGCAGGTTTTTGAAACAGCTTAAGTCTTGGGTTCCTTCCAATTTCTCCCTGTGAGAATAGGGTATTTATCCTATGACTGTCCCTCCTTCGTATGTTGGCAACAAATAACTTGTTCTGAGTTTTATAGGTTCAGAGACAGGAAAATGTTGCCTAGGACAGCTCATGGCTATCACTAACTTTGATGAGACTTTGTATTGGTTTTGAACTTGTATTTGTATTGCTACTGAAATGGTTTAAGGCTTTTGTGATATTGTAATGGAGTAAATGTATATGGGTGAATATGGGAAAAACATGTCTTTTTCAAGGTCCAGAGGATGGAATGTTCTTGTTTGAAAGGATTTTAAGTCCAATCCATTCTGCAGAGGCAGCCATTTGTTTTAATCCCTATTCAGTATTGTAGGTTGGAACCTGGATTAGATTACCTCCAAGGAGCTATGCCTTATTGAATTGTGAGTATTAGCCTTTGATAGGTAGATGTGACTCCACCCATTCCAGGTGGGTCTTGACTACTTTACCAGAATCCTTTAAAAGAGAAAACACTTTGGAGAAAGCCTGAGAGCCATGAGACTCATGAGAGCCCATACAGCCAGAGACCTTTGGAGATGAAATAGGAAAATGTCCCTGGGGGAGTGTCATGAAACAAGGAACCTAGAGAGAAAGCTAGCAGAAATCATCATGTTTGCCAATGTACCTTTACAGTTCAGAGAGAAACCCTGAACTTCACTGGCCATTCTTGAGTGAACATAACCTCTTGTTGGTGCCTTAATTTGAACATTTTTATAGACTTGCTTTAATTGGGACATTTTCACAACCTCAGAAGTTTAAACTTGCAACTTAATAAATCCCACGTTTTAAAAGCTATTCCCATTTCTGGTGTACTGCATTCTAGCAGCAAGCAAACTAGAACGGGGAGAAGCGCACAGGTTAGGAATCGAACCCCAGTCTCCTACATGGTGTGTGAGAATTCTCCCCATGAACTACCTTTGCATCCCCTCTTTAAAATGCTGTTTGCAAAATTTCCAAACTCTGAAGCTCTAAAAGTATGTGGGCAGATAAAACATACCTCAAGAAAATAAAAAATATCATTACAGAAATATATAAATAATCCCAAAGGGATTATATTATACGGGTAGTAAATAATTTCCAAATATTAAATTAATTGCCCATCATTTTTCTGTCAGGATTTGCCAAATTATCTTCACATATAAATAAAAAATTGAACATATTCAAAACAAACAAAAACAAAACAAAAAGTATACCTACAGTAAATTAGTTGCATGAAAAAAGTGAAATTTACTTGAACTGCTTCATATGCCCCTAGGTAGTTTGAGGAAATATATTATATGTCATTACATATAATAATATATATTTAAAATTGAATTACATATTTATTGTAATGTACATATGTATATTTACATTTAATTATAATATATTGTATGCAATTATATATAGTTATATACCTATAATTTAGTTATATATTAATATGCAATGTAATATACATATATATTTACATTTAATAATAGTATAATTATATGTAGATATAGTAGCTTTAAAAGTGCTATGGACATGGTCAGTTATTGTTGGTTTCCATCGAATTTATTATCATAGCTCTGGTTTCTATTGCTAAGAGGGCTGTTTCTTTAAGCTACGGTATCTTGCAACTCTCCAGTGGTCCTACGTAAGCCAGTTGTTATCTTTTCCCTTAAGTGCCCACTATGCCCTCAATCCTTTTGTTCATTAGGAGAGCTTCTTGGCAGATATTATTCTGCTATTGTATCCCTTGTCCCATTGCCGTCGTGACTATTATTGCTGATGACCTAGGTCTTTGCAGCTCTGGATTGTACTCTGAAATTTGACCCCTGCTGTCTAAAAAATCATGCTGTGAAGACAAGTACCCCACTACTGTTGG
This sequence comes from Tamandua tetradactyla, assembly GCF_023851605.1. NCBI lineage: Eukaryota > Metazoa > Chordata > Mammalia > Pilosa > Myrmecophagidae > Tamandua > Tamandua tetradactyla. The sequence goes on from NC_135335.1 coordinate 74,936,252, forward strand.
CAGAAAAGAAAGCAAGGGATCAAGAATGTGGCACACTAAGATAACATTAAAAATAAATTTTCCTTTGGAAAGTGTTTTAAATGGGGATTAATTCCTTAGAAATATTAGACTATAACATATTTTATATAGATTTGCTATAATATTTCGTAGACCTGGGAAGGAAAGATGTTTTGATCATTGAATAAAACAAATGTATAAAGACTTCTGAATCAAATTTTAGAATATGTTTCACTCAGAATATAGAGATCATTGTAAAAGAAAAAATCTAATTTGAATTTGAAACAGAAATGTTTTGTACAACATGGCTAAACCTTAAAATTCTTAACTGCTAATAATTGTTACTATTGAGAGGCTAAGATTTCATCAAAATTAAATCTAATAAAATTATTTTGTATGGTTTTCGTATTTATGATCCTCTGTTCATTGTACCCTGTCATGGAAATAGGGGACTTGTCCATTTCTTATGAGATTATGTTTGTGATTATCATTTTTTTGCATAAAGTGAAATGCTCACTATCTGTAATATTCTACTAAATACAATAATATATATTACATATATTATTCCATTTGAGCATGTTATTTTTATAACCGTTGGAAAATATTCCTTATATCCATTAGAGCTCTGTAAATAAATATACCGCTATGCTGGTGTAACTTACATAGGGTTGATATAAACATTTAGTAACTTGAACCATAAATATTCAAGCCATTTTGGCTGGCTCATGTTCTTCCTTCCCTACTTGTCATATGCCTTTGCAAACTTTTACCTTCTGAAATCCTATACCTCAACCAGCCAATGGCTCTGCTTACTGAATGTGTTTCTGCATAATTTAGAGAAAGCCGGCAACAGTAAAACAATGCTATGAGTATTAACGACACTGAAGTTAAAACGGGATCCAACGTATTGTGCCATTAAAACTTTGTTCAAAAAAAAAAATCCTGTAATTCTGTTGTTGCTGATCTCAAAATCCACTATAAAATGTAAACATCACTACTTGCTTTTTCATTATAACATTTTTTATATAGAGAACATTTAAAATATCCATGTCCTCTAATACATTTAAAATTTTAGAGATACAGCCTAACTTAGTTATGAGTGTATTCTTGCATTGTTTAACCTGAGTAACCCTTCATTAAGTCTGCTTATTTAATGTACAAGGATCAATTCAATTAAATAAAATTTTAGCCTTGGAGTGTACAACATTATGCTTGATTCGATTATAAAATTTGAATGTGATTAGGTCCATGTCCCAAATGTGTGTATTGCAGACACTTTTTTAGATAAGTAATTGCAATAGATGTAGGGAGAAGAATATGCAGGAAGAGCTAGGTGTTTCTTTTGCAGAAGCATTCTATTTCTAATGGTCTAGAGAGCTCATATCCTCACTGCCGCGTCCTCTTTTTCCTCCCCGGTTTGACACGGTTCCCTGGAAGGAAGGGCGGTAGCAAGGCCTTCAACGCCCCAAAAGAGGACGAGGCATAAAATGGTGTAATAGAAAAATACTGGGATTAACAACACTAATTGTGTGTTTCTTGTTGCTGGATGTGCTCCAAGAATTATATCAAAACGAATCAGAAAGCAAAAGAATTGGAAAAAATGATACAAATTGTACAAATTGCAAAACTTTACTAATGACTGTTTGGGAAAAATTAGGTTAGGACGTCCCCATTAAACAAGTCATGCTGCAGATACAGCAGGCAGAAGTGCTTTTAGAACAAGTCACAGAAAAGTACCCCATAGAAAGTAAACACTTACAATTAAAAAACCCTGCATTGAGCCATCCTGGAAATTTACTCCCCCACCACGGCACTGGTCCATTGCTATAAAACAATAAAAAATCTAAGCAAACAATGTAACCTTTTAATCAAAACAAGCTAACCTTTAACCAGATTAAAATAAGTCTTGACATATTGCCTCACCTGTAGAATAATAGGAAAAGAAAGTCTAAACTCAGAAAACTGCAAACACAACGTCTGTGGTTTAAGCCAATATCTTGCTGCTATTAAAATCTTGTGTAAGTGTTCCTAAGAAAATCAAAATGTGTACTTTCGCTTTGCTTCCCTGAACCTGTAACTTTACCTAAAACGTAAGCCATGACACAGCCATGATTCTGTGATACCTGTTTCCTTGCCAAGAATAAGGGTATAAAATCAGTTAAGCAAAAATAAATCTAAGCAACTCTTCTCAGAGGAAAATTCTCTAAGCTGTCTCTTGGTGTTCTTCTCGCGCCGACGACCCTCCACACCTTCAAGCCCGTTCCCTCTGCTGCGGCTGGACCGCGGCACCTCACATTTATGTCCACGTGCTAAGTGATTTGCTTGTTCTTATCCCATCAACTTTAAAACCATTCGCTTTGTTTTAAATATAGTACAAGTGAAGCTCATATTGCTTCTTAATTTTATGCACCCAAAACCACACCTAGGTTTCTCGTTTACATGTTTTCAAAATTTGATCTCATACTCATCACTCAGCTATCAAGTCAAATTAGACTAGATTCAAAATCTTTTCTGTTGATAGAAGAATGCATAGTTATTAAAATATATCTTCCTCATATAAGTAGTAGCTTACCTGAAAACTCTTCTATAAAAGTGAAAATATTAAGATTTATAGGAATATTTCATTAAGTTATCATTTAAAATACTTAATATTATTTGATCATCTTGAAGATGCTGATATGCCTTAACTATTGCTAATGTTACTAAATATAAATGCAGTTCCAAGGAAATAATTATTTTCAAATGAAACACATATTGCTCTAATTGATTAAATATTAGGGGTAATGACCTTAGTATCCAAACAACATAAAAAAATGGCCTTAATAATGTACCATTTCTTTTTAATTTCTGAAAAGTTAATAGAAAATGAAATAGAAGGAAAATAGAAACTAAGTATCCAAGTCCCTCAGCAAACTTGGACAAATTCTCGCACTCTGTATTTTTGAAAGTGTTTCAAGATAAAAATTGTGAAAATGACCTTTACTTTCATGCTTTTATTTTCTTGATATGCTAGCTTGGATCATCATTATATGCACTATTTATACTCCTTTTTATGGGAAAGCTGACCTTTACTGGAATTTAGATATGGACAGAATACAAATGTGTAAGCATACTTATGAGCTGAAAAAAAATAAAACAAATGATAAGCAGATGAGGAGAGTATCTGTGAAATACATCATAAAGAAGTACATCTTTCAGGCTAGAGTTTATAAAAACAAATTACAATTTCTTAGCTCTTTATATTGTTTCATCAGTAGTTAAAAATGAAAGTAGATGGGGCAAGTACCTACAGGATATACCATTGATCAAATAACTACTTAAATTGCGTTACCATGTGAATGCAACATCGTAAGTGCAAATGTTTTCTTTAAAATTATATTAAATAGGGATATATTTGATGTGAAGATTAAGATTCAACTACTCTTTACAAAAAATGCATCATCATATTTCATTTTTAATAATGATGTCTGAGTTAGTTTTTCTAACAATAACACAAATTTAGAAATCTGCAACTCTGCTCGAAGTATAATATTGAAAACAACAGTGGCAAAACAACGTGGACCTGCTGTACATTAAAATTCATCCCTCAAAATTAAGCATTGTTTTGAGTGAGAGATACTAAGGATGGCAGAAATATTAGATTATACATACAGCAGATTAAAATAGTAGAGATGACATTGATGCTCTCATTCTGCATTAATTCTATTGTAAGGCAAAATATTCAGTTGATCATTTGAATGAATGAGTATATGGGATTGATTAGGGGATGCTTGAAAACCCTACAAACTCATCAATTAACTCAATTTCCTCATTTTACCTTGTCAGTATGGCAAAAAATTGTAGTTGTCTACCAAAATCCTTTTTGCTTCTCTTTGTAGAATAGACAGCATTCTACAGCTAAAGTTAGACATGGCCATATGAATAAATGCACACTGATGGAATATGATTTGTATAATGTACACCTGTACTAGGCCTGAGATTAAAAAAGCAAAACCTCCTAAAACAGTCTCAATCAAAGCAAAAAGTCGCATCTTCCAGTCTCCTCCATATTGTTATTTCTTCCTATGGGTTATGAAAACAATAACCAGAATATTTTGAAAGTGACATATTTAAGCTGGAAGAGAAGGCATCACATTGGACATTTGAATAACTGCAGAGGGTACAGCACCTGTGGACCCACAGTCCTGATTTGTTGTGTGAGAATTAAGTAAATATTATTGCATTTAAGCATTTACACTTTTTGGTTTATTACAGCTCTTCAGACTACCGTAATACAATTGGGAAGAGGGGAAATACTAATTTTTAATTATCCAATTTCTACAATCTCTCAAAGAAAAAATGCAACTTAGATAACTAGCTTGATTTTTGTACCCAAAGAATTGGATATTTACATAAACAAAGATGAAGACGACATTAGATTATAGTGAAATTAAGTTACCTGAAAATGGTTAATTTTGTTTAAGGATAGTAATGAGTGAATTTGAATCATCGTCAACATCAAATCATGTCTCATTTTGTAAACAAGGATTTTTCTTTTTTCTTTTTAGTTTTATCTTCTCTTTTATTAATTAAGTAAAAAACGGGAATTATAGTGACCTAAATATGATCAATAAAGTTTTTAGCACTTTGTCTAATCCTAGTCTATTCTACAGAAGCAACCAATATCATTAATTTGATTCATATCTCTTCAGTAATCATGACTGATAGAAAGATATATTTATCTAAATTAGAATGACTGCCTTGTGTTCACGTATCTATTTCATATATACTACTCTAGCTTTTATAAGCCTTTTATTGTTTAAGCACTTTGCTATTTCCATCAATGCATAAATGAACACAAATGTACATTTATTAGGGTAGAAGGAATTGTTTGAATTGTTTGTTCTTCAGCATAATCCATTTAAATATTCTGTGAATTTATTGAATACATACTTATATATGCATACACATATCAGTATATGCATACATGCACATATTTGAAAAATATATGCATCATAATTTTTATCTTATCATTTTATTGATATGTTCAGTATATGCATCTCTTTTAAAGAGTAGTCTTCATTTTGAGTCTGGTTATGTCTGCTCCATTATATCAGATATTTCCATTTGATGAATTTGTGTGCCCTTCTGCACTGATACAAGATTTACTCAAGTGTTTATTTTGTGCATATCTTTCCATTGGACAGTTCTTTCCTGAGTATCCATTCTGTCTATCATAACATACCATGGGTGATTTGAGCAAAAGATGAGAGAAAGAAATGAAAACTTAAATCCAGAGGTCTGGCTTCATTGAATGCAGCCATAATAAGTAACTGAATCATTTTCAATGCCCTGCTACTTATTGTATCCATTGACTCTGTGATTCAACTTTTCTTAAATATACTTACATTTGAAATACACCTGCTTCTGCTTATGGCTGTGGTATCCTGGTGTTCTTTTCTTCCTGTTAAGTTTATCTTATTTATGCTGTGCCAGTATTTTCTATACATATTTATTTCAAACATAAGCAGATATATTTTCCTCTCTTACTTTTCTTTTGTGTCATTTCATGGAATTTTTTTCCAGGGTTAGAGAAGTAATACTTCTTCAGGGTGACATAGATTCCTTCATTACATTTCTTCCGGTATTTTTCAAAAACCATGAGAGATATAACTTGTATGCAAATAACTTTCAACATACAATTGTCTATAAACACTAGAGCTTCTCTCTGCTACCAGCTCCTGAAACTGACCCATTGCACACACATTTCAAATCAGGTGAAATTCATAGTTTGGGATAAAATACTTGACATTCTATAGGCCATGTTGACTTTGAATACTGGAATATTTCTTTACTGCTCAATAAAAATATGAGAAGAAAGAACCTCTTCCTTGAATATTCAGAAAATCTGTGAGAGAAGACGATGGATTGGAACAAATGGAAAATTCATTGTAAGCTATAAAACATTTTTGGTTCCAAATATATTTTGATGGATTTCCATGGGTGTGTGAGATAAAATGATTAAAAATCTAAAGTAATATTGAATGAGAAACTAGAAACTTGAGTTGATATTTAAGAGGATGGGGAAAATTATTGGAAGGGGCACGGATAGCAAATCAACAGGTGATGGGAGTGTTATTGATCCTATTATATTCTATTCACTACACAGTAAACAGAAGTATCCTTTTAAAATGACCTCTGCATTTTTTTAGTAGATTATTTTTTTGCTCAAAATTATCCATAGTTTACCATTTCATTTAGAGTAAACTTAAAGTTTCTCTCAATAAGCCACAGTCTTTATGTAATCTTGCACTATGCTAATTCTTTCTCCATCTGCAATCTCCTTTCCTTTTGGTTGGTAAGCTTCAGCTCTAATTAGGTGCTTTACCTTTGTTTCTGCACTTAATGGTCTCTCTTTAGATTGATTTTCTCAGGAGATTTACATGACCCATCACTTCCTTTAGTTATTTGTTAAATACCATACTATTAGTTCAAAATACCTGACCTATCATTATAGAATGTCCATCTCCCACTTTCTAAACTTTTTTTTCTTTCTTATTTCATTTCATCTTTCAACATTGCATGTATCATATATCACCATCAAATATCTCCCACTTTTGACATCTGTGTTCCATAAAAAATAAACTTTATTTTATCCAGTGATGAGTCCTAGTTCCAGAGCCAAATAATAACACAAAGAACCTGGACAAATGTTTTTGAAAGTGAACCATGAAGTACACAGCTCTGTATATGGACCTGGAAATGGAGTGAAAACCTCAAGTTTGAGATTTGGAGTCATAAGTATATAGAGCCTTTAAACTGTTAGCTCTTTGGATCATATTATCACTTAGGAAGAGGAATAAGGGAAGTTTATTAAACATTCCATACTAAAGGAATGCTTTTTAGATTAATTTGTTCTATATTCTTAACAGACAAACATTAGCAATGCTGAAGTCTTATGAAGGTTACTCCTGCTCATGCCAACTTAAAACTTAAATAAGTATTTGCAAAGTTTTTCTCGGTGACAGACATTATAAATGAAGCTGATCTTGCAAATGATTATTTAATTGAATTGAATGTGAATTCAACTAAGAATGTCCTAGAATATTTAATGACTAAGCCAACCTAATCATAGTTAGCTGGAAGTGTTCTGATGTCATTTGCTGCCAGGGCCAATGTTTGAAGCACAGTGGTAGAAGACGAAGTTTAGGAGTCAGAAAGACCTCAAGTAGACAATTTCTTTCTCTTTTGTTGTACTGCTACTCTTTGGTTTAATTGGCTGGGGTAGGAGGGCGGGGGCATGAGGAATGGATCTTCAACCAGTCTAAGCCTTAGTTTCTTAGAATGTGTCTTTATCGTCTTTCCCAAGCATAAGTAAAGTCAAAATATATTTTCTTTAGCATTGGCTTTAATGATAAGATATGAAAGTTTATTTGGCATGGTCCTTTTCTATCTAAATTATTTTCTAAATTATATGATCAACTTCATGTAATGAGGTCACTTGGTCTACAAGTTTATATACTACCCAAGCTCCAGAGAAATGGAGAGAATTCATCTGAGAATTCATCTCATGGAAATGTTATTTGATCCCAATATTATCTGCTTGGTGACTGTTAAACATTAGAATATTAAAATGAAATAAGATATTAGAAAAATAAAAAAATAGTCAAATCAGATTTGGTTTTTTAATCATTAAATATCCAATTCTTGTTAATTTTGTAAACTGAATAATAGACTTAAATACTGCTCATCTTTAATACAACTTCTATTCATAAATCCAAGTCTTTAATTTATCATGTAAATCACGTGGCATATTTGAGAAGTTGGTTGAGGTTTTAAGTAATTTTAATTAAAATGGGTTTGAAAAGTTCAATGTGCAATTATATGAGCAGTCTTGTATTAATTGCTATAAACTATTACTGTTTAACCATATGAATTTAACTCAGATTTCGGTTAACAATTCAATGAAAATATCCCATAACTGAAATTCATGAAAAGAAATTGTCTTTATTTATTTTGTTTTTATGTCCAGGTTCTATTATGGTTATTTTTCCCTTTATTTTGCATTATGATATTTTTTCTCCTTAACTAGTTTTCTGAAAATTAGTATTTTTTAAGTCCATCACTCTTTTAAAAATTCTTTATACCTCAAGATAATTAAGGAAATGTTGACATCGATTTTTCTCTACCTGAATAAGTTCTCTCAAATTGTGTTAATCAGACAACCCTTTTCCAGAATCTTCCTTAATGCATGCTAAGTCAATAAAGCAGAGAGTGTAGCTTATGTGAGGATGGTTATTGCTATTATCTCTATGTTCCTATATAGATTTTAAAGGTTTGATAAATTAAGACTGCAAGAACATTATAGTTGTGATAGGTGATTGCACTTCCAAAATTTCATAAATGTATATAATTTTTTAAAAACACAAGGAATGGATACTAGTATAAAATAAACCCTAGAGTCATAAAAATAGGAAAGTTAATTAAAAATGTACTACCTGGTGGGGGGAAAGAGCTGAACTTTAAAATCTTTATATTGTACAGTTTCATTGACAGTCAACAGTTTCCTGCGTTTGTAACTGACCAAAAAACTGACTAATGCTGTACTTATAAGCTTTGCAATTTCTCACTTCTGCAAATTTAATTATTGAAAGAATACAAACCAGAAATTAAAAACTGAAGTCAATTTAGGTAACCCCTAGTCTAAGTTTTGTTTTAAAAGCAGTACATGTTTTTCACAGAGAGTTTGTATAACTTGTCTAGATTCTGTTCATTCCAACACAACAAAAAATATGTTAAATTTCAAATCATTTCTCTACTACACTCTGTTCATTCCCATTAAATTAAACCATATTAAAATAAATCTTGGTCTTAACTTTTAACACTGTTCTTTCATTCTATGTTAATTTTTCCTCAAAAAAATAAAATTCCGTTTAATATATAAAAGTTTGTAGTAATATATATTTTTTGCAAGTTATCTCTGAGAAAGTGTTCAGTAACATTCAACATTATATTTGCTTCAAAATATTTTAAGACATATAAACATTTTACATGATTTTTTGTTTGTTTTTTCAGTAGCCCAAATAATTCCTTGGGCAAATAAAGATTTATAGTCTCCACCACATCTAAAATTTAAGTGCTTTGCCCTAATTGCATGGTAATTTGGTAAAAATAATTGGCAACATTTGAAAGTTAATTAATGCCTCATTGAAAATGTATAGCTATAATTAAGGAATTTACACTCTGTTGAAGATGATGTTTTACAGTGAATGTAGAGTATAGGTCTGTCCAAAATAAATATTTAAATCTAAACTTGTGTCTATAGCTACCATGTAAATATTGGATGGACATTGAAACATCAGCTCAAATCAAAAAAAAGCAAATAAATAAATAAAACCATAGCATCCAAACTAATGCTTTGGCTTTTATTTTAAAAATATTAAAGTGGTTTAGTATTATATTGAAATGTCCTATAAGATTGTAATTATTCAATCAGAAAAAAATCTTTAATTACAAATGGTAGCACTCACTCCTTGGGCTATGATTAAATTGTGAAGTATTCTGGCATAATTTCAAATGAAGGCCATAGTACACAGTAGCTACAGAATTAATAATTGCAAAATGTTAGAATTTCTGCCTTGTCAATCAGCACAACTCACAGGTCAGTCAAGTAATAAATATAGAAATCAAGGTCAGAGAGAAGCATAATTTATGTTTGACTATACTAAGGTATATTCCTGTTTTTTTGGAAAATAATAATCAATTTTTCTTGTAATGGCTGACAGTTTTAACTATATGTATCTTCTTTCAATTTAGAGATCCAATAGGCTATGGGTTTTCAACCATTTGTGAAATGTTTCGTTTTAACTATTTCAACTTCCTTTATCTTAACTTTCAAACTATATTCAAGAAGCTAAGCAGATATGTGTAAATCTTGTGCATAGAAAACTGTAGATTGATTTATTGGGCATGCTGAGTTTGGGCTTTTAAACTAACATGCCAAAGTTTTGTTCTGAAAACAAATTGTGGTAAAGAGTTTATTTCATTGTTTTACTTTTTTCCTCCTGCAAAAGTAAAATAGAAGTAAAAAACTTTGAGCTATTTATATTTTCAAACAAAGCCTTTTAATAAAATACAATAAATGATTGATTATAACTTGAAAGATCCTAATGAATAAGAACTGAAAATAATATATTATTACTTAAACTAATAATTATATCCATTACATGTAATGTAGGCTTCTCAGCTATTTCTAAATTTTGATAGAAGAAAATGTTGTGACATCAGTTGATTTTTTTTTTTTTTTTAATTCTTAAGTCATGGTTGTAACAGGAATGGAGAAACAAGTCAATGATGTAATGGAGGGCATCAGCAAATAGTTTCAGTAAAAGGCCAGATAATAAATAGGCTTTGTGAGCTATAAGGGCTCTACTACGATTATTTAATTCTGCTATTTTAGTATGTAAGTATGTATAACACAAATGTACATAAATGGGATATTGTCTATTTTCCAGTAAAATATTATTTATGAAAACAGGTGGTAAACCTTAATTTGTTGACCCCTAATATGGTAGAGCTGACACACCAATTAACAAAAATAAAAAGGAAATAAAGAAAAATTCTTATGATATGGCTTTCTCCTCTTCCCCTTAGTTCAAAATCACTTAAATGTTTGAAGTCTAATTGCATTTGCTTTTTTGTTGTCTTCTTCCATGAACATACATTATTCCCCATGTATTTTAACAGCTCCTTAAACTGATTGATAAACAAAAAATCTAATTTCAGTTTTACTAGAAGCAGTATTACAAAGTTCCATGTGATAGTAAAAACATACATGCTCTCTCATAATTCAAAAACAGTTATTTCTTGTTTAGTGACTTAAATTCATTTCCGGTTTCTTTGTTCATATTTAAAACATTTCTTTATTAATTTAATTAGAGATAATATGAAATAACCCACTGCACTGTAGATACACAAATATTTCAAACATAAAATATATATGTATCAATTATATAAAGTAAATATATTTTTATAAGCAATGAATAATGAACAAATACATAATAACATAGATTCTACATATGATAAAATGTCATGATGGGTTATTGTACTTTCCAGGGGAGAAACAGAAGACTACAATGCTGATAGTTTGCGAAGAAAAGCTAAGAAGGTAACATCCTTTCAATGGTGTATTTTTCTTTCTGTTCAGTTTACTTAATAAATTTCAACCTTCTGTGGATCCATTAATTACTTGCACTCATATTGAACTTACATTCATAGCACAGAAATTATTTTAAAACAACATAAAGGTTAATTACAAAGCACTTTGAATCATGGGGAAATAACAAACATTCAAACATACTGAAGAATATTTAAATATTCATCCTTCTTGCTTGGCAAATGCATGCATAACAAAATATTTTGTATTTATCCAACATGGTGCTTTATTGAAAGTGTTCCATTTGATATTCTCTAATTAGAAACTGTTTTGTGGAATAAATTGTTGAGTGCCTTTGCTTAATACCATGAAAAATGAAATGACCCTTTTACATCGTAATTATTTACTGTATTTTTGTGTGAAAATATCATTGGAACAGCTCTATATTGCCCAGAGGCAGTAAAATAACTTTACTTGATTTGGTTTCTTTATAAGATAAAGCTTGCTCTCCCCTTGATCTTAATTGTCATATGTCAAAGATGCAGGACCAAGAAATTAAATTTCCTTCTCCATAAAAAATAGTTTCATGCCAAGGAAATTATAGTCCCTGGATAATATGTGCTAGAAGATCAGAGGGAATATATATGCAAGTAGATCTTGAGAATGCTGGATGGGGTGATGAAATGACACATGGGGCTGAATATAAGGCTTAATAAGAAAACAATTAGTTTTTTACTATGGGCACACTCTCTATAATTCAAAATTCTGCATTTGAGGAAGGAAACTTGGAGCAAATCTTAATAATCTTGTGTTATGCTTATACTTTGGGCATGGAAATACATACCTTAAATGAAGGGAAACTGTCAGAAATCAGTTGGTATATTACTCAGGAAGGGGAAGTTTCTGGGGATTGAGATTATTAAAATTACTTAATTAAGTAAATTTAATTAAGTATTTTACTTAATTAAGTAAAATTTGAGTTTTTGTTTATGTATACATTTCTTGGAAGGATCTGGATAACATGCCACACACAAAGATAATAAGCAACACACTCACAAGGTGAGGCACAGGTATTTTTAGAAAGCATGGTTTTAGCAACCTCTGTAGGTTGCATTGGCGGTAAGAAATATTTACATGGATTTAGTACTCTTAGTGAGAACATAGATGTTGGAATTGAGGAAAGATAGAGTCCAGAAGACAGTAAGAACTGTCAGAGGTGAAGTGAACATAACTTTCAAACTGGGTAACAAGGTCAGGATTACAACCATGTTGCCTTGATTAGCAAGTATTTTTGGCAAAGCCAGTAGGACACCATTTTTCCAAGAGACCAAAGGTGGCATTTCACTAGAATTTTACTAGATATGTATAATAAAACAAAATTGAAATCCAGCAAAAGAAAAAAAAAAAACTGACATCAGATTCCTCAGCTGAAAATTGCGCTTCTCCACATAATTTCCTGATTTACGTCAGTTTAAAGACCTAGAGCCCTTAATCCAATCCCAAAGGGACATATGACTAATGATTTGGCACAGTAACTGTGCACTGTGAAAGGATAACATACGGATATTATGAAAATACTTAAATATGAATTTTGAGCTGATACAGAAATTAGAGAGCTATAAACAACATCCCTCATAGATTTCCAGTTTTTGAGGGAGCTTACTGAAGCTAGGAGACAAATAGTGCATAAGCCCACATCTCAAATTGGAGTCCATGTTTCGATGAGAATAGTGGTTTTCCTTGTCCCTGATTATGTAATTGGGACAGACAGAACTAGTAAACAGAGACATTACTTTTTTTTCTGCTTCTCTTAAATAAAGACCACAAAGTAAGAATATGTCAAAAAAACTTACACAAACAAAGCATTGAACTACATATTAGCTGTACTGACAAAATGTGGGTGAATGTTGGGATCACGTTCAGTCTTAAAAAGCACCATGTGGATTGTGGTATATAAAAGTGAAATAACTTGGAACTGACCAGGCTGTAGTCTCAATCACAGATGTTCTGCCAGATGTGGATGTAATAACACAGAACCGGCACTGTATCTTTTCTAATTATCTGGTAAATGTGTTGACTGTAATCTCCATCAATAGGGAATATCAAAAGTATAAACACAACAGACCATGACTCTTGTCCACATACTACTGCATGATGATTGCATTGGGTGAACAGAAATTGGAAAGTTCCTTAGATACCACAGTAACATGCATTCATATTAGAGAGGGAGATAAATATTAAAATTTTTCATGGACCTATAAATTGGTGAAGGTTTCACAGATCCAATCTTCTTAGGAATAATGAAATAACTTCTCTGAGGCAGAACTTTCACCACTGAAAACTAGTTGTATGGAAAAATATCATCTGGCCAACAAGCAGCCTTCATCATCAACACCCTCAATTTGGACGCAAAGGGTCCATGAACTTAGTACCTATACTGTCAGAGATAGAAGCTAAAAGTTTATTCAGTATAGTGAGCTCTGTCTTGCCTAGTTTTATGTTGCTACTGCTACTGGGGAATAGCCAATCTCACATTCTCTGAGACAATAGTTAAGCACCATTTCTCAAGGAAACCAGGCAGCCATCTGAGGTCAGTTTGATTCTATGGACTTTTACAGTGGAGATGCGGAGATCCCATGGCACTAGAATGTATGTAAACACCAAATACGAATCTGCCTACTTTATCTGCAGTGACGACATCACCATCTGGAGGTCGCAAAATACCTTTCATAATAATAAAGTATTGATACAGAACCGTCTCAAACTATGAACCTATTTTTAAGGCAAAAAATATATATCAATGTGAGCATGAATTAAGTGTCCACTGACTTCAATGTACCCAAACATATGAAATAAATTGGCTTAATAAAAAGTAGAGTGATTTGTTGAAATTTGATCTTTTTAAAAAATGTAATTTTGAAATATATATTCACATATCATATGATTATTCAACTTGTACAATATCTGGTTCACAGTACCATCATCCAGCTGTACATTATCACAATTAATTTTTGAACATTTTTGCTACTCCAAAAAATTAAGAATAAAAGTGAAAAAGAACATCCAAAGCATCCCATACCATGCTCCCCCTATTATTTAATTTTTGTCTTTTTTTTTCTTACTCATTTGTCTATACATTGGATAAAGGGAGTATTAGTTACAGGGTTTTCAAAACCTCACAGTCACACCTTAAAAATTCTATAGTTATTCTATAATTTTCAAGAATCAAGCCTGTTGGATTATAGTTCAACAGTTTCAGGTCTTTCCCTCGAGCTACTTCAATACATCAAAACTTAAAGGGGATGTCCATATACTGCTTAAAAAACCCTCCAGAATAACTTCTCAGCTCAATCTGAAATATCTCAGCCACTGGAAGTTTATTTTGTTTCAATTGTCTTCCCCCTATTGGCCAAGAAGTCTTTCTCACTCCCATGATGACAGAGCCAGGCTCATTCCTTGGAGTCATATTCTATGTTGTCAGGGGGATATATACCCCCAGTCGTCATTTGCCACTTAGGAAGAAGGGCTGTGAGTTCACCTGCAGAATTGACTTAGAGAGAGAAGCCACCTCTGAGCAATGAAAGAGGTTCTCTGGGGTAATTTTGGCCATGATCCTACGTAGGCTTAGCTTTTCCTTTGCTAGAATAAGTTTCATAAAAGTGAACTCCAAAATCAAGAGCGTGCTCCATCAAACTGCAATCCCCAATGATTACGAGAATATCAGGTCTTCCCCAGGTGGGGACGTTTAATATTTCCACATTTTTCCTAAGTCCCTTAAGAAGACTTTACTGTAGCAGACAGCCCCTGTTTGCCCAAGCCATTTCCTCTTGAAGCAAGTGGGCACCTCACCCTTCCTTGCAAATTTAAACTACCTTCACTTTAAAAATTCCCCAAATTCCTCTGAGCAGTCAGAACTACAGGTAAACAAGATGCTTGCCCCAAGAACAGGTAAAACTGCACATAGGCAAAGTAAGACAAATTCTTGTGAAGAAACCCCTCACCTAGCCACTCATTCACTTCTGTAAACCCAGCTTCACACCTTTCCCTATTTAAATCAGCCAATTGTTTCCTTCCAACACCACCAGTTCATACTTTGTCTTTAATGCATTATCCTGACTATAAAAGCTTTCATAACCTTTGCTCAGGGCTCAGACTTTGTTCAGGTGGTGACTCGGCTGGGCCCTGTGCATACAGACAAATAAAATCTTGCTTCCTGAAGCTCTGGAGTCTCGGCCCCAATTCCTTCGGTGTTGGTGCAACATTACAAATATGTTTTTAATCTTTTGGTCAGATTACTCTTGGATGTATTGGGGTATGACAGCAACCAGTACAAATCAACAAGACCTCATTCCCTATTTAAGGCTCCATGTAATTACGGTGTTCAGATAAGCTAACCATACAAGTTAGACAGTGTGCTGTCAGAAGCATAAATTTTGCACCAAATAAAGATCTTTTCCTTTGGTCTCACACAGAAATTGAAGTTTTAAAATAAAGTCAATATGAATCTTTACCATTTAGTCTGCTTTACCTTAGTCCTACCAGGATCACCTTCATTCATATCACTGATTGAAATCTGATTACTTTTTCAGAGTTTTTTAACAGTTGCCATATGGGGTAATGTTGACTTTCATAGAGGCAAAACATCAGCTCTCAGTCTCAGGTGTCACACAAATACCCAAAGTTCCAGGAAACAATCGGGGTTTACACAAAGAACTCAGCACTTCAAAATTTAAAAATAAATAACAGTTACAATTCCAGAATAGATGTGACTGCTATAAGAATATACAGGCCTTTTCAAAAAGCCTTCATCTGATAACCTACGCTCTTGAATTCAATTCTCAGGGCTGCACATTATAGTTAATCTGTATTAGTGAGGCATAGTGATATTTATTTTTTCATTTCTGCCTTATTTTATTCAACATACTGTCCTCAATTTTCATTCGCCTAGTTGCGTGTCTCACAACTTCATTCCTTCTTGCAGCTACTCAGTAGTTCATTGTGGGTATACACCACACTTCCTGCTTCTGTTCTTCACTCAGTATACCCTTAGGTCACCTCCATCCATCGCAAACTGTGAGCACTTCTGCCATAAACACCAGTGTGCAAATGTCCAGTCATCTCCTGCTCTCATTTCCTCCAAGTATATACATTTAATTATGAGAACCCCACACCTAGCCTCATGTGTGGCCACCACACTACTCTATTTCCATACCAGCAATGAATAGGTGTTATTTTTCTCTCCACGTTTTCTCCAACAGTTGAATCTCTGTTCATTTTGTAGTAGATTTATTCACAAATCATACAAACCAACCTAAGTAAACAATCAGTGATTCTCATCATATTCACATAGCCTTGTCTTCAACCACCAATATCTATATAAAGACATTTCCATTCTTTCTGCAAAGAATCCCATACCCCTCCCTCATATCTCCTGCTTATTGACATTTGGCTCTGGCATAGTGCCTCTGTTATTTTCAATGGAAGCATATTACAATGCTATACAATTATAGACCCTAGTTGCATTGTTTATATATTTTTTCTGTATACAATCATATTTTCAACACCTCTCAATGTTGACATTAATTTAATTTCCCTCATCTAAAAACATCCTTATGTTTGTACATTAAATCACCATCGTTGCTCACTCTAGGCATTGCTAAGTTATATTGTGCCAGTCTTTATCTTTTTTCTTTCCTTCTGCTGCCATGCATATCTCCAGCCCAGTCCTCCTTCATCAACTATATCCTCACTCAACTTAGTTCAATACACTTAAAAAAAATTGTGCTGTCATTAGAAAGTATTGTGCTAATTCTGGATCATTACCAATATTCCTATTGAATATTTTGTACTCCTTCAGTATCAAATGCTCAATCTCTACCCTCTTTCTATCTCCGGATAAGCTGTGTTTTCAAAGTTTATTCTCAAAGTTCACTGAATTTTAGCTAATATTAGTGAGATCATACAGTATTTGTCATTTTGTTTCTGTTTAATTTCACTCAGCAGAATGTCCCAAAGGTTCATCCATGTTGTTACATGCTTCATGACTTTTTTCTGTCTTACAGCTGCATAATAGTCCATCGTATGCATAGGCCATAGATTATTTAGCCACTCATCTCTTGATGGATATTAGGGCTTTTTCCATCTCTTGGCAATCATAAATAATGCTACTATAAACATCGATGCGCAAATTTCCATTTGTGTCCTTGCCTTCATTTCCTCTGAATATATACCTAGTAGCAGGATTGTTGGATCATACCGCAATTCTATACTTTGCTTCCTGAGGACCCGTCAGTCTTCCAGAGTGGCTGCAACATTCTACATTCCCACCAACAGTGAATAAATGTGCCTCTTTCTCCACATCTTCTCCTGAACTTGTCGTTTTCTGTTTGTCTAATAATGGCCATTCATATAGATGTTAGGTAATATCTCATCGTGGTTTTGATTTGCATTTTCCTGATAACTAATGATGTTGAGCATAACTTTCTATGTTTTTGAGCCATTCTTATTCTCTTTTCAGAAAAGTGTCTGTCCATGTCTTTGTCCATTTTTACCTAGGTTGTTTGAATTTTTTATTTATAAGCTGTAGGATCTCTTTATATATTCTGGATAATAAACCCTTCTCTGATATGTGATTTCCAAATATTGTCTTCCATTTTGTAGGCTGCCTTTTCCCTGACAAATTTTTTTGATGCAAAATGAGTTCCATTTTGAAGACATCTCACTTACCTACTTTTTTCATTGCCAATTTTCATTGTTTTGGGTGTAGGGTCTAAAAACCACTGCACATCACAAGATATTTAAGAAATCTTCCTGCATTTTCTTCTAAATGTTTCATGGTTGTAGCTCTAATGTTTAAGTTTTTGATCCATTTTGAATTAATTTTTGTATAAGGTGTGAGATGGGGGTCCTTTTCGTTCTTTTAGCTATGGATATCCAGTCCTTCAAGCACCTTTTGTTAAAGAGGCTGCTCTGTCCAAGCTAAGTTGGCTTGACTGCCTTATCAAAGATCAATTGGCTGTACATGTCAGGGTCCGCCTCTGAAAACTCAATTCAATTCCACTGGTCAGTACATCTATCCTTATACCAGTACCATGCTGGCTTGACCACTGTAGCTTTGTAATATTCTTTAAAGTCAGAAAGTGCAAGGCCTCTTCCTTCATTTTTTTTCATGAGATTTGTTTTGGCTTATCAGGACACCCTACTCTTCCAAATAAACTAGGTGTAGGTTTTTCTATTTCTGTAAAGTAAGTTATTAGAATTTTAACCGATATTTCTTTGAATATATAAATCACTTGGGGCAGAATTTATATTTTAACTATATTTAATCTTCTAATCCATGAACATTCTATACTCTTCCATTTATTTAGGCCTTAGCTGATTTATTTTTAGCAAAGTTTTGTAGTTTTCTGTATATGGGTTGTATTAGTTAGTGGCCAAGTTGACACATGAACCTGACCGTGACATGGGTCTTTTATGTCTTTGGTTAAATTTATTCCCAAATATTTGATTGTTTTAGTTTCTGTTTAAAATGGAAGTTTTTTCCTTGATTTCTCCCTCAGATTGTTCATTTCTGGTGTATAGAAACACACCTGATTTTTTAGTATTGATCTTTTATTCTGCTGCATTGCTATACTTGTTTATTAGCTTTCTTAGCTTTACCTGTTTATTTTTCAAGATTTTCTACATACAGGATCATGTTCCCTGCAAACAGTGAAAGTTTCACTTTTTCCTTTCGAATTTAGATGCCTTGCCTTTTATTTCTTTCTCTTGCTTAATTGCTATAGAAAAACAGACTTCCAGAACAATGCTGAATAACAATGGTGATAATGGGCATCCTTGTTGTGTTCCTGATCTTAGAGGGAAAGCTTTTAGTTGCTCTCCATTGTGTATGATGTTAGCTGTGGGTTTTTCATATATTCTCTTTATCATATTGAGGAAGTTTTCTTTTATTATTCTCCTTTGAAATGGTTTCATCAAGAAAGGATGAACAGTTTTGTTCCTTTTCTGCATCGATTGCCATGATCATGAGGTTTTTCCTCTTTAACTTATTGCTGTGATATATTACATTAATTAACTTTCTTGTATTTAAACATACCTGGGATAAAACCCACTTGGTCAGGGTGTATAATTCTTTTAATGTACTGCTGGATTCAATTTGCATGTGTTTTGCTGAGGATTTTTGCATCTGTATTCATTAAAGAGATTGTTAGGGAAACCTGGCCTTCAGATTAGGGTGTTGTAGGCATCATAGAATGAATTAGATAGCTTGGTTTTATCGATGCTCTCTATCATTTTCATGTTCTCATTTTCATTTATTTCTGCTCTAATCTTTGTTATTTCTTTCCTCCTATTTTCTTTGGGGTTAATTTGCTGTTGTTTCTTTAGTTCTTCTGGGTAAGCAGTTAATTCTTCTATTTTTGTTCTTTCTTTTTTAATCTAGGCTTTTAATACATTTAAATACATTTCCCTCTCAACTCTGTCCTTTCTGTATCCAATACATTTATATATGTTGTGTTCTCATTTTTCTTTGCTTCAAGATATTCATTTTCACTGATGTTTCTTTTAATTTTTTCCTTGACCACTGGATATTTAAGAGCATGTTGTTTAGCCTCCATAATTCTGTGAATTTTTCAGGTCTGTCTGTTATTGATATCCAACTTCATTCCATTATATACTGAGAAAGTTCTTTTTCTAATTTCAATATTATTAAATTTACTAAGATCTCCTTTTTACCCCAACATTTGACTGTTCCTAGAGAATCACCCATGAACACTTGAGAAGAATATGTATCCTGCTGCTGTTGGATGCAAGGTTCTATAGTTCATTTATCATATTATTCAAGATCTTTGTTTCCTTACTGATCCTCTGTGTAGGTGTTCTATTCACTGATGAAAGTGATGTATTGGATTCTCCAACTACTACTGTAGAAATGTCTACTTCTCCCTTCAACTTGGTCAGTGTTTTTCTCATGTGCTTTGGGGCACTCTGGGTCAGTGCAGAGGTATGTATGATTATTATATCTTCCTGATGAATTGTCCCTTTTCTTAATATATAGTGTCCTTCTTTGTCTCTTTTAATGCTTCACATCTGAAGTCTGATTTGTCTGATATTAGTGTATCTACCCTGCACTTTTTCTGGTTATTTGCATGGAAAACCTTTTTTCAACTTTTCACTTTCAACCTTTTCTGTCCTGAGTCTCTTATAGACAGCGTATATATAAATACTGTTTTCTTTAATGCACTGATTGGGGATTTTAATCCATTAACATTTAATGTTTTAACTGTAAAGGCTGTACCTTCTTCAACCATTTTTTTTCTTTATTCTTTTACCAGCTCTATCTTTCTTTTTCTCTTTTAACCTTATTATTTACCTTTCCTACTAAACTTCATTTCTACACTGTTCTCCAAATCTCTCTTTTCTTATCTTTCTTTAGTGCTCCCTTTAGTACTTCTAGAGCAGGTCTTGTGTTGACAAACTGTCTCAGTGTTTGTTTATCTGTAAATATTTTAAATTCTCCCTCATTTCCGAAGTGCAGATTTGCCAGATTCTCTCTATGTGAGAGATCTGCACTTACTTTTATTGAGCTTTCTTTACATTTGATGGATAGTCTTTCTCTTTCTGCTTTCAGAATTCTCAGTCTTTGACATTTGACAATTTGATTAGTAAATGTCTTGGCATAGGTGTATTTGGACCTATTCTGTTTGGGTACACCGTGCTCCCTGGACATGCAGTTTTATGTCATTCATAAGAGTTGACAAATTTTCATTAATTTTTTCCTCTATTATTCTTTTTGCTCCCTTTCTCTTCTCTTCTCCTTCTGGGACATACATAACATATATATTCATATACTTCATATTGTCATTCAGTTCCCTGAGACCCTGCTCAAATTTTTCCATTTTTCCCTATCCTTTTGTATGTAGACTTTCAGATGTCCTGTCTTCTAGTTCACGAATCCTTTCTTCTGACCTTCAAATCTGATGTTGTATCTCTCTATTTTGTTTTCTTTCTCTTCTATTGTGCCTTTCATTTCCATATGTTCTGCCACTTGCTTTTACAAGCTTTCAAGTTCTTCTACATATGTTTTCTCTGTATCCTACATGTCTTGTCCATATTTTTTTCCAACTTGTTGAATCGATTTGGAAGATCTGTTTTAACATCTTAACTAGATGTTAACTAGATGTTTCAATTTCTATAGCTCAGTTGAGGCATTAGTTTTCTCCTTTGGTTGGTCCATGTTTCATTCTTCCTGGTATGAGTCATGATTTTCTGCTGATGCTCTATCATCTCATTTTCTTACTTAGTTTATTCTAGAGGTCATTTTTTATCTTTTGCCTAGGGTTTTTCTGTTGGTTGAATCTGTTCCCTATTTTTTCACTATCTCCCTGACCAGTTTTCAGATTTGTTCTTCCCCCCAGTTTCCCCCCAAAACCAGGTGCCTACAGTGGCCTGCTTCAGGGAGGGGAGTAGTCACTGAGCAATATCTCAGTTTGGGGGTAAAACGCATCTGCTATCTTCTACTGGTACTCTATTTTTCACAGTCCTGCATGACTTAGCTTTGTCTTAGGAAACTGCTTTAATAGTTCTGTCATCTGTGTTTCTCAGCTAAAACAAGGGCAGGTTCCCATTCAAGGGGTCTACACCCACTCCAGTAAGTCTGAAATAATTTTCTGGGTGGTTTCTGAGAAAGCCCAGGAAAGGAAAGTACATTCCCTCGTACTTTCTTTTCTGCCCAACAGATGGCAATATTTGATAGCTTAATTTCCCTCAGAGCAGTGTGCTTATGGAGCACAGGCTATGCTACACCAGGTCGTACTGACTGTAGTATGTCTGTTCCCTCTCTTTGCCAGCCAAAATATGTCTTAATATGATCTGTGTCTCAAACTTTATTTGTGGCAGAGTACACCCTAACTGTTACAGTCTTTTGCTTTCTCCCAGGTAGGGATCAGGTTTCTCACTGCTATTCCTTGCAGATTAGGGAGAAGGACATCCAGGCCAGGGCTGCAAACACATCTTCTGTCCACATTGTCTTAGACTCTCTGTCTCTTACTGATCTGGGCCTTAAAATACTTTCCCCTGTCCCTCAGGTTTGCAGAAGGTTAGAGTCTGCCCCACTGCTGTGATAGAATATGTACCTTGTGTCCTTGTTGGGAGAATTCCCTGCCCTTGCTTCTCTGCCCATACCATGATGTGAAATTGAGTAGGGTGGGGAGAGCATTGGCCAGTCTAGAACAGAAATAGAACAGAAATTTCCTACTTGTTCTTCTTCTATATCTTCAGTTTGGAATTTGTAATGTCCTTCTCCCATCCATATTCTCTTCCAGATTTCTGAAAATTGTTCCTTTTAAATGCTGAACTCTGAGGAGGGATTTTCAGGAGCTGTTTACTTCATTATGTTTGATGATATCACTGCCAAAATGCCATCTTGATGGTAAAACAATCCTTCAGGATTGGAGTGATATTTTATAGAATGAAGTGTATTTCTGTGGTAGATTGAATTACATATCTTGTTTAGACATGGTCTAAATCTTAATCTGCATTCCTATGGATGTGAATCTACTGTTAAGGTGTAATTAGGCTGAATAAGGATCGGTCTTAATCTGGATTACTGAAGGTTTTATAGAGAGGACCCAGAAGTTACGGAAGCAAGTGTCAATGGCAACCTGTGAAAGGAGAGAGAGCCCATTGCCATGAGACATGAGGCATTGATACAAAACATGGTATCCTAAAAAGTGAGGTAAACCAGTATCAGGAGCTACTGATCCCAGAAGGAAGCAAACCTCTAGCCTACAAAACTGTGAGACAATAATTCCCATTGTTTAAGACAACACACTATCAAAACCCATTGGTATTTGTCAAATCAGTCTGGCAACACAAGGCATCTTCTGAAGTAACAGATCCTATATGGTCTTTTTCCATACAAGTTAGAAAATACTGACATAGGAACTGAAGGATGTAAATAAGACTGGCCACTGTGTCTATCATTATTAGTTTTCAATATTCATAATTTGGGTTTCTTATCCTCACAATTTTAGGTTTTGTAAGGTTACAGTTTCTGATTGCCAATAATTGAAGTCTAATTATAATCAGTTCACTTCTGGGTTCTCATATTGTTAGATATATACAATCAAACAACCAAAAAATGCAGTTATTATGTATTTATAAAGGTGGGGACATAGATTCTGATTAAAATAAGGGATTTATGTGAGCAAGGGAAAGTATGTTTAGAATATATTATTCACTGGGTCGTCTTGGTGGTGTGTGTCACTTGATTATGCAAACAGGACATTACAGCAATCATTGTCCAATAAAGAAAAGGCAAATGAGCAGTTAAACCCATCAGAAATGAAGGCTTAACTATGCTTACCAGCTCAAGCTATATCCAAGGGTGCAGAGGGACCAAAAGTAGGTATTAAAGCCAGGACATGATGTATACAAATTTTATCTTGAGGAGCAGCTAAAAGGACTATAAATTTCTTACTGAATTGTTACCTTAAATACTTTTTAGAACTTGTATCTGGCCATCATATCAAAAGTTTAGTGGTTGGATTGGACTTTTGCTTCTACTTTTGGATAATAGGTAAAGGTATCTTTATCTCACAATAATGGAGACCTCAATATGGTTGGATGAAAGTGAAGGGACAGGAGTATATCTGACCTACACAAAGTGTGGCTTGTACTTAAAACCATATCTGCCATTTAACAACCATTTAGATTCACCTATCACGGGATATTGGATACCTGATTCATCCAAAAGTTGAATTATGGTCACAGGCTATGCAGTTATTAACCACATGTCCCACATTTACAAAATACCATTACAAAATACCTGACCAGTGTTTGATCAGTTAACTAAGTAATACAGCTTAGACAAGTTGACACATAAGTTGAATTCATTATAGTGCCTTAAGATGAACTTTACTGAAAAAAGTCTCAAGCACAAAAGGGGAATACTATGAAAGAGAGAGAGAGAGAGAGAGAGACAGAGAGAGACAGAGAGAGAGAGAGACTCTGTGATAAAGTCAAACATTATGACTATATGCAGTAGAAAGTTTCCCAATCTGAGAAGTATAATGATAAACATATAGTATGATAATGAATGACTCCATGATGGAGGTAATTGACTCCATTTTGGATGCAGTCTTGTACATGTAGCACAACATGACATAGTAGGATCCAGGAAAGAAAGATATAAAACTATTCATAGATGATAAAATCTTAATATAGAAAATCCTAAGGAACTCTATAAAAATCTAATACAGCTAATAAAAAACTTTAGCAAGTTATCAAGATACAAGATCAATATGTAAAAATCAATGGTCTTTCTATACACTTGCAATGGCCAGTCTGAAAATGAATGTTTGAAAACAATTCCATTGACAATACCATAAGAAAAGAACAAAATACTTAGGAACAAATGTAAAAAAATAAGTTGAACGTGAATCCTCTGAGAAATTTAGAAAGACCTCAATACTTGAAAAATCTTTCCGTGCTTATCAATTGAAACTTAACATTATTAAGATGGCAATACTCCCCCAATTTATATACAACTCCAAAGCAATCCATAACAGAATCTCAGCTGACTTCTATTTAGAAATTGGAAAGCTTTTCCCACAATTGCTAATGAATTATAGGCAATACTGTTAAAGAACAAAGTAGGAGGATTCGCACCCCAATGATTTCAAATCTTACTAGAGAACAGTAGTAATCAAGACAGTGTAGTATTGCTCCAGGATAAATATATATTCCCTTCTGATTGAAATCATCACTTCACCTTTTAAAGCTTTCAAGTGATTGAATGAGACTTCTCTCATTGTTGCAGACAGTTGCCTCGATTGATTGTAGATGTAACCAGCTGTGTTACTCAGGGTTCTCTAGAGAAACTGCACCAACAGGAGAGATCTGTAACTATGAGATTTGTAGGGGAATCACCACCTCTGCATCCTTCAAGTCCTTAAGCGTGACACTAATGATATCTGTAATCTTCCAGAAATATAATATTGCTTTTGATTCACGATTTTCCTAGGTAGGGGTGGTTCTAGTGGCTTCCATTTGGCCTTTCCTACCATAATAGCAATAGTTCCATGAGTCAGAGAAGCAGTGTGGGGATTCTGTCAGTTTCTGAGTATGTTGATTCCAATTATGCATTCTGGAATGGGGAAATGACAGAAGCATGTGTCCAGGGACCCAGTGGACCCATTATGAGATGGACTTGAGCTTAGAGACATGGAGAATGCTAGAGTGGATTTATCATGGATGACCTGCTCACACACCCCAGGAATGTCCAGAGGACACATCTTTCTCCAGAACCTTGAGAAATAAATTCATCTATTTATTTCTAACTCCATAATCAGCTGAAGAACTCTGTAGTCACCCATCTTTGTAAACCAGATATTACTGTGGAAACTGCTGTTACTGAGCTGAAATCCTTAAACACAAAGGGATGATCAGATCTTCAGTTGGCAGAAGCCATGTGGTGACAGTTAATCACCATAGACATGGTGAGCACGGCCACCAAAATGGACAGTAGACTCAAAGCAGCAGTCAATATAATCTGACTTGCAAAGACTTGTGGCATTGACTAGGGGATAATGGAGTACCTAGAAGTAAAATAGTTGGCCAGTTTACTAAATCCTTATTTGAGCTATATGAGGAGAAGTATTTCGGGACAAGGGAACAGAAGTCAAACTTGACTTACAAATATAGAAATTCATGGCCCCTTAATCAATTTCCAGATTTGAGAAAATTTACAAACCCAGAGCCCCTTGATTAACGATAGGTCTGGGTATCTTGGGGATGGAAGCTTTTACATTGCCCCAAATTTACACCCTATCAGTGCTGTCTTTATTATTGAGAAAAAGTCATTTGTGCCTCTGTGTCTAGTCAGAGTAGAAAACCAATTGTAAAATCCCATTCTTAAGATTCTGTTTCTCAAGAACCACTCCTGGTACCCAGCTGCGTTAATCAGTATTCTCTAAAGAAGCAGAACTAACAAGAGAGATTTCTAAATATGAGATTTATAGAGGTGTCTCATTCAACCATGTGAATGGAACAGTCCAAAATCCGTAGGGCAGGCTGTGAAGCTGGTGGCTCCAATGAAGGGTCAGGACAAACTCCCCAGAAGAGGCTCTGCTGTCTAAAGAAACAGTGAAGGCATCTCTCTTCTTCCTTAAAAGCCTTAAACTGATTTGATTATCTAATGGTAAGAGAAGTTCCTTAGTTGATTGCAAATATAATAAGCCAAGATGACTTAATACACCAGCTTTCTGGTTTATCAATCCATCATGATATATCTTTGTAGCAATGATCAGACCAGTGCATAATCATTTGGCCAAGCTGACACCAGAAATTAACTACTATAATTATATGGTTCCTAATATATGTGAACAAAATATATGAACATATTGCCATAGGTTCAATTAATTTTCTGTTGATCTGGCCAGGGCTTGCTTGGCCAAAACCTGGACGCCATGACATGGCTAGGTTGCAATGTAAAATTAACCATCACACATTGGATAGGGCAATATATTCTTAGATATCACACAGAAAGCAAAGCAACAAAATAAAATATACATAAATTGAACATCATCACAATTAGAAATTTTGCATTTCAAAGATCTCCATGAAGAAAGTGAAAAGACAATCTAGATTATATATAATTAATAAAGAACTCTTACAGATCAATAATAAAAGAACATATAACTCAATTAAAATATCAGCAAAGGATCATTTTCCAAGGAATATATATATACCAATGACCAATAACCCCACAAAAAGATGGTCAACCATACTACTCACTAGGAATATTCAAATAAAAAACACACCAGCTGCCACTTTCACTAGAATAACTAGAATTAAAATGTCAGAATCAAAAAGTGAGATAACAAATTTTGGTAATGATTAGAAGGAATTAGAACTTTAACACAGTGCAAATGGATATGTAAAATGATGCAGCTGTTTTGCAAGCAGTCTGGCTGTTCCCTAAAGGACTGCATATAGATTTACCATATTACCAGCAACTCCATCCCTGAATGTATACCCAAAGAAATGAAATGCATTTCCACTCAAAACGTTGTTCATGAATGCTTATGGCAGAATCATTAATAATAATCAAAAGGTAAAAATAACCCCAATGTCCACAAATGCACAAATGGATAAACAAAAATATTATGTCTATTTAATGCAATATTATTCAGTCATAAAAAGAAATTAAGTACTGATAGATGTGGCACCATGGGTGAACCTAGAAAATGTATGCTAATTAAAAGAGGTAAGTCGTGAAATACCACATATTATATTATTACATCGTTATGAATATGCAAAATAGGGAAATCTATAAAAACATAGAATGCATTAGTGGTTGCTTAGGACCAAAGGAAGATGTCAGGGTAAGAGGTAAGAGCTGAAGTTCTTTCACTTTGTTTTGTTTTATTTTACAGTTTCTTTCTGAGAAAAGAGAAATGCTCTAAAGTTGACTGTGGTAATTATTGTACAAACTTGTGAATATGCAAAACTCAATGGATTGCACACTGTATAAGGCTAAATTTTATGATATGTGAATTATTGCTCAACAAAGCTGTTTGGAGAGTATATTACTGGTTGGCTATAGAATGATAATTACTTTCTTGCAAAGTTTTCCCATGCATCAAAGCAAAGGAAGCCATATTGTTCCCCTTTGAACTTGTAACAAATACTTGAGTTTGGTTGATGAAGTTCATTTACTCTTAATTATTTGAGAATTGAAGGTTTTGTTGTCCTTTATACAGTGTGCAAGAAACTTTGTTTTTACTTTCTGGTTTAATAGTATTATTCCACTTACTTTAATTAAAACTCTGATTTGTTTTTATATCCGGTTTTAGTAGATTTTCCACAATCTTTAACACTATTTTTTTCAATAACATTTACCCTTTTTAATGTAGAATTCTGTGAGTTTTGAAAAACAAACACAGCAATGTAGCCACCACTGTGATTGAGGTATAGGATATTAGATTACCACACAAAATTTCATGAGAAAATTTGGTTTCCAGTACTTTCCCTAAGTTATTTCATTGCAAAACTCACCTGTCTTTCATTCCTATAATTTTGGCTTTACAGGAATGTCATTTTAATGGAATCATAGGGCATGTGTACTTTGATGTTTGATTTCTGCACCTAACATATTGCACTATAGATTCATCCAATTTATTGTGGTTATCAATATTCCATTTCTTTTTTCTATCTTTTAGTAGTATCCCAATGTATGAATTATTGCAGCTATTTTATGCAATCACTTATAGGAGGGCATCTTGGTTGTTTTCGATTTTGGGCTAATCATAAGTTAAATAATTATCAAAGTTTGCATACAAGAATTGTTGGACGATAGATTTTCATCTCACTTGGGTAAATATCTAGAAGTGGGATTTCTGGACAGTTTGGGAAGTTAAATTTATAAGTAACTTCCACATTGTCTTCCAAAGTGGTTTTGACGTTTGGCGCTCCCACTAGCCATGAATGAGTGTTTCAGCCAGTACTTGGTTAAGTCCTCAGGATTTTGTTTTGTTCTATATTTTGAACATATCCATTTTTATATGTGTGCAGTTGTGGCTCATTATCATTTCAATTTGCATTTCCCTATGACTACTCATGTTAAACATCTTCTCATATGCTTATATTATATCCATTTATTTTCTTAGGCTATATGCCTGATTAAATATTTTAATAATTCTACATTAGGTTTTCTTCCCTTATGACTCAGGTTTGAGTATTCTTAATATATCCTAAATATGATTCCTTTATTAAATGTGAATATCTGTGTCTTGTCTTTTCATTCTTTAATCTGTCATGAAGGATCTTAATTTTGATAGTAACTAATTATATATATATGTATATATATAAATGGATCGTGGATTTTGTTTCTTACTTAAGAAATGCTTGCCTAATCTCAATATACATACTTTTTCTCAGAAATTTTATACATTGGACATTTTTTTTTTTTTTAATTACATGGGCAGGCACTGGGAATCAAACCAGGTCTCCGGCATGGTAAGCGAGAACTCTGCCTTCTGAGCCACCCACTGTGGCCCGCCTTTTTTTTTCTTTTATACTGGACTTTACCTTTAGGTCTATGAGCCATTTTAAAATAAATTTTGAAACAATATGAGCTACTGATCAAAGCTTATCAATATCTATTTATCCATCTATCTATATTATAAATCCAATTTTCCTTTATACAATTTTTCTATATCTAATTTTTCCAGCACCATTTGTTTTAAACACTATGCATTCTCCAATGAATTGAATGTGTATCATTGTTAAGGAACATTGACTATTTATTTGCTTATAGATTAATTTATTAAATGTATATTATGTTCCATTCTAATATACAAGTTGTTTTAGTTTGCCAAAGCAGCTATAATGCAACACACCGGAGATGGATAAGCTTTTAATAAGGGGATTAATTTAGTTAAAAACCTATAATTCTTCAGAGGAAAGGCAGCTAACATTCACCCGAGGTTCTCTGTTAGATGCAAAAGCACACAGCGATGTCTGTTGGCCTTCTCTCCTAGATTTTGAGTTCCAACAGCTTTCCCAGGGGTGATTTTTTTTCTGCATCTACAACTATCTGGGCTGAGCTGCGAGTGCTGAGATGAGGTTTGCTGAGCTGCTTGGGCTGTGCTGAGCTGAGCAATCTTCTGACCTCTCTCTTTTAAATCTCCATCCAATTAAATTAAACATCACTCACTGTGGACAGTACTCCCCTTGGTCAACTGCAGATGTAATCAGTCATAGATTAATTTCACACACTAATTATTCAACTCTACAGCAATAGAACTAGGCACCATCACTGGCCAAGTTGACACCTGAACCTAACTACCACACTAAAATATTCTAATACCATCTTCTTTACTGCTGTCATTTTGTGTTAAACATGTCAATTTATATAGTGTGTGTCAATAAAGTATGTTCTTTTTTTTTTCTAAATTGTTTTGGTTTATTCTGGTGCATTTGATTTCTTTAAAAATTGTAGTATCACCCTGTCAATTTCTAGAGGAAATCATGCTCAGATTTTTTATTAGAATTGAGTTGAGTCTATAGTTTCAGTTTGGTAACAATAAATATATATAAGTTTTTCATGTGTTAGTATTATTTTGATTCTACTAATTTTCATCTCTAATATCAGATTACTAGTGTCAGGAAACTATTTTTAATATGACTTTTTCATTTTATGACTTTGAAAACCTGCTTCTTCAAAACTATTTTGGTTGATTGTTTGGGGTTTTCTACATAGAACATCATGTCATCTGAGAATAAAGACAGATTTGTTTCTTCGTTCTTCACTATGATTTTCATTTCTTGTCTTTACCTATTTCACTGGCTACAATCTCCCAATGCTGTTGGATTATTGTAGTAATGGTCAACATTTTGACTTCTTGTCCATATTCAAAGTATCTAGTCTTTCACCATAAATGTGATGTTGGTATGCTTTTCTTTTTTTTGTAGATGCCATTTATACGATCAAGGGAATTTGTTTCTTCCTAGTTTGCTACAAATTTCCATAAGGAATGTTGAATTTTGTCAAGATGGTCATATGTTTTTTATAATCATAATCAATTTAAATATTTAAACATTTTCAAAACACCGATTTCTCATGAAACATTATAATTTTTATGGCTGGCTTTAATTTTTTCTAGTGCTTTGCTTTTTTTTTTGCTTCTATTTTTTATTTGTTTCTGTGCTTTCAAATTCATCCACTCAAAGTTGTTCAAAATATACTCGTTGACTTGTGTGTATGTCCTGTTCTTTTCAATTTTATTGT
This sequence comes from Tamandua tetradactyla, assembly GCF_023851605.1. Classification (NCBI taxonomy): domain Eukaryota; kingdom Metazoa; phylum Chordata; class Mammalia; order Pilosa; family Myrmecophagidae; genus Tamandua; species Tamandua tetradactyla. Next base: position 74,967,175 of record NC_135335.1, read on the forward strand.
GTTTGAATTGCTTTCTTTTCCATATATTTCAAATAAATAAATGATAGCTCTGTTTATCTCTGCATTGTAGATTTGTTGCTTATTTCAATCATTTTTGCTCTTATAATTATATCCCTTGCATCTATACTTTCTTTTTTTGCCTCCTTGAATTGTGAAGAGATCACTGATTTCCAAAACTTCAGATTTTCTAATAAATGCAGTTTTGGTTTCAAATTTTCTTCTAATTATGGCTTTTGCATCAACAATACCAGTTTGTAAATGCTGTGCTTGCATTACTATTCACTTCAAAATATATTTATAAAATCTGTATGGTGTTTTATCCTTTGATGCATATGTTCCTTTGAAGGGCATTGTTTCATATGTAATTTTTTTCCTGCTATTTCTTATTGTTATCTAGCTTTAGTTTACAGGATTCAGAAAACATACTTTGTGTTTCTTCCTTATACTTTGCATTGTTGAAAGTTTTGATCAACAAGGAAACTCTTTGTGTGAATTTTCTGTTAAGTTGGTGATTGAATTTGTCCCCATAACATCTATGACTCTACTCAAAATATATTTAGAGTGAAATCTCTTTTACTAACCCCCAATTTCTATGGGTAGAGGTATGTTCCTCAATTGTAATGTAAACTATAAGGTATTATATATTGATTATTACTGGTCCAGCTCTGTGGACCTGTACCTGAAGGCATAGTAAGGCAGTTTGATAAACATTTCTCTGACTTTTTTCTCTATTTTCGTGATTCACAGCGCTGAGGTTTAGCTCAGCATCCTTCAATAAAGCTTGTAACCAAACTTTCCTGCTTCAAGCTATTTTAATGGAATGTAGGTTAGAAAATATGTGTATCATATGCCCCTGAACATTTTCCTTTTCTCTGTGAAATGTGTTCACTCTTTTGGGTCTTACCTGAAACAATGGGCTATGTGATGTTATTATCAATCTTTCCTGGTATTCAAAGGGCAGAGAAAATTTAGGACATCACTGTATGTTGGCTCATTTAGCTGTATTGCTAGGGGTCTGAAATTTATGGTTAGGATCATTCTACCTGTTATCATCCCTATAATTCAAAAAATTCTAGTGGAGTTTTAAAATACCCTTCACATAATGACATTTTTTAAAGTGAGAAAGAAGAAAACTACCTAGAATAGAATATCTAGCAAAATAAAATTTGCCACTTACCAGAATAGCTAAAATACTAAAAGAAAATATTATAATCCTAAATTTTGGAAAGGATTAGAACCAACCAGACCAGTAAAACTATGTAAGAAAAACATTTGTTAGTCAACTCCTGGGCATTTTTTTAAGTGAAACAAAAACATTTATGCACTGAAAACTTGTACAAGAAAACGTATAATACTTTTATTAATAATGGTTCAAATAGGCAAGAAACAGCAATGTCCAACAACAAGAGAATAGGTAAATATATTATAGTATTTCATGCGATAAAATACCACTCTCCTGTGAATGTGAAATGCTATAACCAATCTGTAAGACAATCTAGCAGTTTCTTACAAATCTAAACGTAGGCTTAGCATGTCATCCAGCAATCACACTCCTAGATATTTGCTCAAATGAGTGGAAAACTTATGTCTACCCAAAAATCTGCCCACAAAAGTTCAAAGCAGCTTTATTCATAATTGCCAGAAATTGGAAGCAACCAAAATGTCTTTCCATTGATTAATGGATAAACAAACTGTGGCATAGCTGTACAATAGCTATATGGCAAATAGCTACGTGGATAAATAAACTGTGGCATAGCTGTTGTGATAAACATAAATAAGCTCTCAACATGTGAGAAGACACAAGGGAACCTTAAATGCATATTGCTGACTATAAAAGCCAGTCTCAAAAGACAACATACTGTATGATTCCAATTACATGTCATTCTAAAAAAGGCAAAATAATAGAGAGGTTAAGAAGTTCAGTTGTTGCTAGGTCTTTTGGGGATTAAGAAAAAGGATATATAAATGGAGCACAATACATATTTATAGCAGTAAAACTATTCTGTATAATATTATAATGGTGAATATATGACCTGAAACATTTGTCTAAACTAATTGAACACAAGGAGTAAACTGCAGCATAATCTATGGACCCTGGTTAATAAATATGTATCAGTATGAGTTAATCAGTTGTAACAAATCAATTGTAAGGTTGAAGGCAAGATGTGAATAAATCTTTTTCCAGGGGGTGGGAGTGAAGAGGAGGTATAGGAAATTCTGGTTTTTTTATGACTAATTTTTCTAGAAACTAGAAACTAAAGCCTGTTAAAAAAAAAAAAAATCCTGCTCAGCAAGCTGTGGAAGACACCAATTTCCTAAAATAAGAAAAAAAACAAAGGATAAAACCAACTGGAAAAAAGAAATACTTCAACCCTCTAGAAAGGAAAGTAGACACAAATTTCTGTATGTATATAGTTTATTAATATGTTTTTTTATGCTTAAGGAAGTGTACAGACAATATTCACTCTGATATGGTCCACTCTCCAAGCGGGAATCTGTTTGGGAATTTCTGCTCCAGCCTGAAGAAGGAGAGGGCAAAGAAAGACATAGGAGGAGGAGTTGCCATCTAACTGACAAATGAAGTTTAGTATTTTAGTTCTGAGATAGAATTGTGGGAAGGAAAAGAACACAAAGTGGTTCAGAGATTGTGTTAGTCAACAGAGTAGTTACAATGCAAAAGAAAGACAAAATTAAAAGCAGAAATATGAAATCAAAACTAAAAAAAAAAAGTGAATGTAAGTACTTAAGAATTAACCCATTCCCAATGTATATTTATATATTTTAAATCTTTGTTTATATAATTTTTGTAAGTTACTTTAAGAAAGAATTGTAAGTTTTACTACTTTTCCCTGCTTTAAGATCCATAGATTAATTATTGATATTTGTCTTCCTTTTTCATGTGGGATCAATTTTGGTTCATTTTGTTCCCCAGAACAAACAATTAACTTATGCCAGATGCTAAGATATTGTGTATCACTTGGGCTCAAAATACATAGTTTATCTAAAAATCATGGCAATTATCCAATCTCAACTTTGTAAGCACTTAGAAAGTTCCTGAAGTTTTACTCTGTGTTTCAGTTACACATAAAACACAGATGACCTATTTTGAATTATTTTGTCAAAAGAAGCTGAATGGAATTTCTATTGACATAATAATGGCCAACAACAGGAAGTCTCAGTGGCTTACATATTCAGCATTTGTTTTTGTATATGAAGAAGCTGTGCTTTGGCTAGGAGGTTTCTATTAATATGAGCCAGACTTGGTTGAGCTCAGCTGGGTTGGCTCATGTGTCTGCAGTCAGCAGAGAGTTTACTGGAATTGGCTGGGATAGAACAGACTCAGCTGCAGACACACTTGTCTTTGCTCCACATGGTCCCACTACCCTGGTAGGTTAGCCTGGGCTTGGCTTTTTAACTTTTTTAATGGACAGGCACCAGAAATTGAGCCCAGACACAGATGGTTATGCCACTGAGCCACCATTGCACCACCCAGGGTTTGTTATTTTTGCAGCAACAGAAATGTGACAGCTTCGTTGCAAGCCACCAATGGCAAAATTTGCTTTGTCCCATTCCCTTTCACTAAAGGAACAGAAATTATACATTTAATTTATAGCACTTTTAAAGCTTATATATTCTATTGAGGATTTTTTTTTTCCATTATAAAACAGAACTATTGATTCCTGGGTTTCTTGACCTTCTTACTAAATTGTTTTATCACTGTCAGACATTTAAATTCTTAAGAAAGCAAAGGAAAATACAAATCTCTGATTTTATAGAGGACGGGGATATTGATAAGTCAGTACTATTTTGACCACAAGATGGTCTTTAATTCTTCACTGCCTTTGTCATATGCATTGGAAACAATCAATCATCATTTTAATCAATAACAATTTATATCAGGCCAGATATGTTTCAGGCTCTGTACAATGTACCAAAGAAACAAAGAAAAGGAAGACAGTAAAAAACACAGCCATAAGAACAAGTTTGTTCAGCTGGTAGACCAATTCTCAATTGCAAAGCAGAAAAACCACAACAATTTAAACTCTAGAGGAGTTTACCTAATGTATGAAATCATCGGGAAGTAAGAAGCCATAAAATTGTAAAACTGCCTCTCTCCTATAAAAAATCCAACTAGATCAATTCAAATGATTACAAATGAATCAATAGGTGCTTACAATTCACCAGAATAGGTTTTCTTTTCAAAAACTTATGTGCTACGCATAAATGGATATTTAGAAAAATCAATAATTATTTTAATGAATTTGAGCATAATAGTACTAGTATTTCATAAAAATACATATTAGCAGTATTGACAACTTGCAAAATTTACAAAGCCTTATATGAAGAACTGCCTGATAAGTAACTGAAATTTCTGAGGCAAATTGAGTGTTCTGGCAAATTAAAAAATATCTTGAAAATAGAATAAAACATTGGAGTGCCTTATTTTGTTTATTGGTTTATGATACACAACATGCTTTTTAATTTAGGTTTTAGGAATGAACAAAAGTGGAAAACAATTACTCAGCAGTTATCTTAAAATTATCTCATAAAGAACTATTAGCAAGGTAAAGAAATAATCTTTATCCCTCCGTTGAGAATTTTTAAGGATATAATTCATGGCTTCCTTGACTTAATTTCATTTTGAAAGATTTCCAATTAAGTTGAATGAGCATATTTTACAGAATTATTGCAGAATCCTCACAGAATTGGTTGATTCACTAAATATCAAATAAAGTAAGCAGAAGTAATCACAAAATACATGCAAAATGCAGAAAAAAATAATAATAATAAACGTGAAAGTGTGGAAAACAAAAAATTAAAAAGTAAAAGTCATGAATAGCTTCTTACATAATGCCACTGTTTATTAAAAAAAATTGTCATTGGAGAACAAAGCAGGTTATGTTTTTGTTCCCAATAGTTCCAGAATGAATGTAGTACTGCACAGTCAACAAACAATTATTAAACATCTATCATATAGACCTATTAGAAGCCATATTCACATATACACGTGTTAGAGTATCTTCATTTGTCACTATAGACTGAAAAATGAGTTTGAAAATTCTTCACATTGATAATAGTCCCATTTTCTTTCTACTCGCTTTAGGATTCACATTTTGTTAAACTAATTCGATTCTAAAAATTCTATAAATATAAGCTAATGTATACTAATTCCATGTGGAAACCATCTACCTATCCATTAACTAACCCAACAGCATGACTCCATGTCAATGAGGAATTCAAACTTTTAGCTACCTGTAGGCCATAAACTAAAGTTATCCTTCAGGCTGTTTTTAAGATTATAATTTATTTGAACACAAACAGATCCTTTGTTTATGGGTCCTCTAGGTCTCCCTTTGTGTTACAATATCAAAGTTGAGTAGTTGTGACAGAAATCATAAGCGTGTAGCAAAACATAAATGTTTACTATCTGACCCTTTACAGAATACATTCTCAGACCCATGTTCTAGGAGCTTGGAATAAAGAGGAACATAAGATAAATCAGAACTTCTCAAGAGCTCTCTGTCTGCATAAAGATTCAGTAAAAACATAAGTAGCAAGTAAAATTGAAATCCAATTCCTAAAAGAATTGCAATTTACTTTTTCATATATTTGTAAATAATAATTGTTTCCTGCTTTAAAAAAAAGAAAATATGTTTTCCAAGTTTATAAGTTCTTTTTCCAACCTTTTTAGGGTATGTTTTTATTTAAAGATAATTTAATTTTCTTTAATCTTTGCTGTTTTAGCTAGTGTGTTGTTTTTAACTGTATATACCCCAGAAAATCATGTTCTTAAAGCTAATCCATTCCTGTGGTGCAAACCTATTATAACCAGGACACTTCAGTTAAGGTGTGGCCAAGGCTGGTTCTTAATCCTATTTCTGGAATCTTTTATAAACAGAATGAATATATATATATATATATATATATATACTATATATATACATAGAGAGAGAGAGGGGATAAATACAGACTCAAGAAGTGAAAGCAATGAAACCTGGAGGGGAAAGGACAGACCAGAAGACACTGCCATGTGCCTTGTCCTATGGCATAGGAGCCAAGGATTGCTGGCAACTGATCTTTGGGAAGAAAGCAAACTACTTGATAATTCCTTGATTTGGACTTTTTCATGGCCTCAAACCCTAAGATAATAAATTCCCATTATTTGAAATCAACACATTTCATGGTAGCTGCTTTAAGTATCTGTCATGGTCAGCTTCATGTGTCAACTTGGCCAAGTGGTGGTACCTGTTTGTCTGGTTGGGCAAGTGCTGGTCTGTCTTTTGCAATGAGGACATTCCATAGAGTTAAATCATGACCACGTTAGCTGCATTCACAGCTAATTTCATTTGTAATCATCCAAGAGGAGTGTCTTCTGCAATGAGTGATGCTTAATCTAATCACTGGAAGCCTTTTAAGGAGGATTCAGAAGAGACAGGCTCTCTTCCTGCTTCAGCTGGTGAACCTCTCCTGTGGAGTTCATCCAGACCCTCCATCAGAATCACTGGCTTCACAGCCTGCCTTGTGGATTTTTGACTCTATATTCCCATACTTACATGAGTAAAATATGCTTTTTTATCCAGGTAATATTTTTCATTTTCTCCTAACTACAAATGTTAAAGGAAACGTACTCTCTCCACTGATCTAACATGCAAGACATTTCAAAAATGAAATTCCAAAAAACCTAGGTCTGTTTATGGGTCTTATACAACTGTACTGGAAATTGATTACTGAAACTGTGGTACAAAATTGCCTTAAATAATATAGTTTTACAATAAATCCAAATATCTGGAATGGAAAATCACCCCATTCACAAGTCAGAAGTACCCTAGGTATTCTCAGCTCCTCTCTTCCATATAATATTTAGAATCAGCATATCAATTTCTCTATAAAATCTTACTGTTTTATTAAATTGAAATTAATAAATGAAATATTAAATATATAGGTCAATTATGTAGCAATTGACATTTTTTTGGCATTAAATCTTCCTACTCAACATTTAGCAGCTTATCTTTTTATTATTTTTTTGTGGTGTTCATAGTTCAGGAATCAAACCTGGGTGTCCCACATGGAAGGCAAGCATTCTACCACTGAACCATCTGTTCTCTCTCTTTTTTAATAGAATATTATACCTTTTTCTTTAAATTACATACTTGAAATAATTTAGTTTCCTATACAAATGTCCTTGTTCATGAAAACTAGAAGCTCTCATGATATCAAACTTCTTAGGCTATAATTTGTAGATTCAAACCTCTCCTCTTTTAAGAAATACTGCTATAAACTTCCTATCAATTTTCTCAGTGTTTCTTATTATATAATTAACTAATATAACCATATATTATGATGTTCCTCAAAACTATGCTACCTCTCAGTTCCTTGACTATTTTCATATAAGTGAATTTTGTCTTCACTGTGATTCAGATACCAGTGGGCCATATCCATAAGCTAACAGCATTTGAATGCCATCTGCAAAAGAGATGATAACGGAAACGATAGGTAAAAATAACAAAGGAAACAGTAATTTGAATTAAAATGGTCATCAAAATAAATTAATTTTAGGATATAGAGGTGACATCATAATTTATCTTTATGCAACCCACCAGGTCCCTAACTGCTTCTTAGAGAAACTATCCCATCTATAACTACCACAACTGTAATAACTCATAGATGTTCCTCTTGACTGGGTTTCTCATTGTTCATGATAAATCTTCATTTTCACTAATTTTAACTGATTTAATCAATATTGTCTGTATGATTGCAGTCAGTCAGTCTAAACTGTAACAGAAGACCTATAACTTGATCATTCATTAAAAGACAGCGTAAAGGACATAATTTAGAGATAGTTCAATTTCCCATCTCAGAAACATAGATCTACAGCTTCTGTATGAAATAAATAGTATAGAGAAGCAATACTTTTTTCTCTAACTCTACTTCTCAGCAAATATTTAGTAGAAAAGAATATAAATTATGAACGTGACAATATTAACATGAGCAGAAAACATAATTGCAATATTGCATGAAACAGTTAATAGAGATAAGGTAGCAGAGATTGAAGAAAATGACAGTTGTAGAAAGGCATCACACACTTACTCTTTTGTAAATGCCATGATTGTACCATCTATCTGGATGGTTGAGACTGAGAAAGATGTGCCACAAAATATTCATTAACTTGGAATTAAAATGCAGTTGAGGCAGGGGAATGGAAATTTGATAACTACTTCTTTATTTTGCTTAGTTATTCTGACTCAGATAAAACTTGTGATGAAGCATTAAACAATTCTGCACACATAAGTCTTCAGCTTTCTAACCATGATCCCACAATTTGTTTTCCAGTGGGATTAAATATGGGGTTCAGAAAAAAAAACTCCACAACCCACCCTTGAATATTTGTATGCAATCCTTCTATTCTCCTGATTTAAGAATAGAACCATAGCCTTTCTCTGAATGAAGGGCAGTGTTGCAGGGAACAATTCCAGGCATTTTAACCTCTTACACATTCAAACTCATTGAAAGAAATATAGATAACCTGTTAGCTTGGACCATGACAATGACCAGACTACATTTTACCAGTGTACTGAATAACTATACATCAAGCAAAGACCATGCCAATACCTTCTTTCCTTTTTTTTTTTTTTAACTTCCTTGTGTTTGTACACTCACACGCTAATTGGATGTTAACTTTTCTTTCCATATGGACAGTAGTGGGATAATTTTAGATAACTAGTAATGCCACATGATGACTAATCACATTGGAAAAAGTACTGTCATTCAATTTTCCCATAATAAATGAGAATATGAGACAGGGGTATGACATTTATGCATGATATCTGATGAAACAGAATTGTTAGTGTCTGAAGTCTTCTTATTATCTATAAAACATAGTTGATTGTTTTATATTTCATGGAAAGATGACAGTAAAAACCATACAACTTGTATCACTTTTAAAATAGACCTCTATTTGAGAGTTTAATTAAAAAGATAATGATAGGAGAGCTATAGCTTTTGGCGATTTAGAGTTGTTTTCCACACTCAATCAACAATAATAATAATACCCTAAATCTATCAATTACTTCAGTAATCAGAGAAAAATGCATTCTCCCATTGTATAAACTACTTCCTTACTTAAACACAATCTTTTTTATCTGGGAATAAAAAGGCCATTCAAGTATTTGTCTATGGCCATGCCATTTGATTTTAGTAAAATAAATTTAGAAAAAAATAAAATCATATAGTCTGAAAGCAATTTAGAAATAATTAATCTTATTTTACAGGTGAGTAAACACATTCCATTTGCAACCCATGAGGTTATTAAACATAGTGAATTTATAATGGACCTATCATGGAAGTAATGCAAAGAAATTGTCTGACAAAGGAAAATTTGCTGTAGTATCTCTCTCGTTGCACTGGCTGATGGTAAGCACATTTTCTTCATATTGTAGACATTAAAGTGCTTTCAAAAGGAAGCATATATTTATTCTCAGTATCACTGACTTTTTTCAGAAATAAGTATTCAGAACTACACAGTAAGCTGTCTGCCCTCCTTCTTCCATAAAACCATCAGAACTCAAGCTGTCCTGCCTCACCTACCTATTTATTTCAGTTTTCAACAGAAATCTAATCCTTTCAGGTCATCCATTTTGCCTGCAACTGTCATTCCAATACCGATGTGCACAACACCTAATTTCAACCATTTCCCCAAGTTTCTGCATCCTGACCAAAGTTTCCTTGTGCTTTTTGGACTATAAGACAAGTGATTCATATTCTCATCTTCTCTGATGTTCCATTTACCTCCTTCCCCCAATTGAAAACTGTATGCCATCCAGTGGCCCTATAGTCCTTTTCCCCAGCAGTTGTTTAATGATTAATTTTTCTATATCTCAGGGCAGGAGATAGATTACTTATCTTAATCATTTCTCACCACATTCAAATTAATTTTATTTCTTTCTCTTTACTTACATGAAGCTCATATTATCTAAATATACTATGTACTATAGTTCCTTATTACTGTCATCTTCTCAAAAAAGAAAGATTATCATCTTTCGATGATAAATTAATAGATTTGGTAGAAGATAAGTGTTATGGTGAATAAAGAAGTAAAAGAGAGCAAGAAAGATTTGTAGTTGAAAAACATTATTTTGAAATTTTAAATAATATAGCCTGTGTGCTTTTCAGTGAAAAGTATCTTTAAGCTAAGATATAAACATGAGGGAAAGAGGGAAAGAGTATTTGAAACTGTGAGGAAAGTTGAGTAGGTGATCAAAATCAAAGTAAAAGAAATAAAAGAAGGCAGATTGTATTGGAATTTATTAGCATTTTCAGATTCTGTCCACCCTCATTCCCTACCCCATCCCCATTTTTTAACTGATGCATGCTTCTTCCCTCCAATTTCTTGGTGATTTTGCATATATGTTGATGGTCAATGCAATAACTTACCAACTCAGAGCTTAAAAATGCCCACCCTCTAAGCAAATTAACATGCCTCCACTTAAGAAAGGAAAGCATCAATACCCATGGGCCACTTTAAATGTTTTCACTTTTATAAAGCCAAACTTTGTATACACATAATTTCCTTGATAGGAAAGTTAATCATTCACACCCTAACACCTACCTGGCTACTATTACTTATATTACAATAAAACTTCTCCTATAAAGTCACCAATAATTGTGCATTGACAAGTTTGATGTAATCTTCTCATGTTTATTATAGGTATAACTTATTTCATTTCATTTTGCTTTATTGTTTATGCTGGTTTGAAAGGAAGCATGCCCCCTAAGAAAAGCCATGTTTTAATATAAATCCCATTTCTTAAAGGTAGAATAATCCCTATTCAATACTGTATATTTAAAACTGTAATGAGATCATCTCCCCGGTTGATGTGATTTAGTCAAGAACGGTTGTTAAATTGGATTAAGGGACGACATGTCTCCACCCATTTTGGTGGGTCTTGATTAGTTTCTGAAGTCCTATAAAAGAGGAAATATTTTGGAGAATGAGAGATTCAGAGAGAGCAGAGAATGCTGCAGCACCACAAAACAGAGAGTCCACCAGCCAGCAACCTTTGGAGATGAAGAAGGAAAATGCCTCCCGGGGAGCTTCATGAAACCAGAAGCCAGGAGAGAAAACTAGCAGATGACGCCGTATTTGCCATGAGCCCTTCCAGCCAAGAGAGGAGCCCTGACCGTGTTCACCACGTGCCTTTCCAGATGAGAGAGAAACCCTGAACTTCATCTGCCTTCTTTAACCAAGGTATCTTTCCCTGGATGACCTTGAATGGACATTTCTATAGACTTGTTTTAATTGGGACATTTTCTCAGCCTTAGAACTGTAAACTAGCAACTCATTAAATTTCCCTTTTTAAAAGCCATTCCGTTTCTGGATATATTGCATTCCAGCAGCTAGTGAACTAGAACATTGTTATTAACAGATATCGCATTTTCTACAAAATGAAGTTTTGTGGCAACACAGCATTGAGCGAGTCTATCAGTGCCATTTTTCCAACAGCATTTGCTTGCTTCATATCTTGTGGCACATTTTTGAAATTCTCACAATATTTCAAAATTTTCGTTAATATTATATCTGTTATGCTGACCCATGATCTGTGATCTTTGATGTTGCTATTGTAATTGTTTTGTGCCATCACGAACCTCATCCATATAAGACAGCAAAATTATTTGTTAACTATTATATGTACACCATCTGCTTCACCACCCTTTTCTTTCTCTCTCTCCTCAAGCCTCCCTACTCCCTGAGACACAACAATATTGAAATAAGGCCAATTAATAACCTTACAATGATCTTCAGGTGTTCAAGTGAAAGGAATAGTTGCATATCTCGCATTTGAAATCAAATGCTAGAAATTATTAGCTTAGTGAAGAAAGCATGTTGAAAGCTCAGATAGGCTGGAAGCCAGGCCTCTTGTACTGAACATTTAGCTGAGTTGTGAATGTAAAAGTTATTGAAGGAAATGAAAAGTGCTACTTCAGTGAACACAAATTATAGAAAGCAAAACAATCTTGTTACTAATATGGAGTAAATTTGAGTGGTTTGGATAGAAGATCAGAGCAGCCACAACACTCCTTAAGCTCCAAAACCTAAACTAGAGCAAGGCCCCAACTCTTTTCAATCCTGTGGAAGGCTGAGAAATGTGAGGAAGTTCCAGAAGAAAAGTTTGAAGTTAGCAGAGGTTGGTTCATGAGTGTCATGGTCAGGGACATGTGTGAACTTGGCCAAGTTGTGGTACCTGTTTATCTGGTTGGGCAAGTGCTGGCCTGTCTGTTGCAATGAGGATATTTCATAGAATTAGCTCATGATCACATCAGCTGCATCCACAGCTGATTCCATTCATAATCAGCCAAAGGGGAGTGTCTTCTACAATGAGTGATGCTTAATCTAATCACAGGAAGCCTTTTAAGGAGGATTCAGAAGAGACAGGCCCCATTCCTGCTTCGGCTGGTGAGCTTCTCCTGTGGAGTTCATCCAGACCCTCCATCGGAGTCATCGGCTTCACAGCCTGCCCTGTGGATTTTGGACTCTGCGTTCCTACGGTCACGTGAGACACTTTCATAAATTTTACATTTGCGAGTGTTCCCCTGTGGATTCTGCTTCTCTAGAGAATCCTGACTAATACAATGAGGATTAAGGAAAGAAGACATATCCATAATGTCAAAGTGGAAGGTGAAACTGCAAGTGCTGATACAGAGGCTGTAAGCAGTTATTCAGATTATCTGTCTAAGATAATTGCTTAAGGTGGCCACACTAAACAAGAGATTTTCAATATAGATTAAACACCCGTATATTGTAAGAAAATGCCATCTAGGACTTTCCCAGTTAAAGAAAAGAAATCATTACCTACCTTCAAAGCATCAAAGGAGAAGTGGACTATTTTGGTAGGGATAAATGTAGCTGGTGACTTTAAATTGAAACCAGTGCTTATTGATCATTCTAAAAATCTTATGGTCCTAAAGAATTATCCTAAATTGATGCTGCCTGGTACCTGGTTTGTATAAATGGAACAACAAAGCCTGAATGACATCATATATGTTCAAACATTGTTTAATGAATATTCCAAGTAAAAATGATCCATTTCAAAAAAATTCTTTTCATTAGCAATGCACCAGATCTCACAAGATCTCTGATGGAGGTGTACAATGAAATTAGTGTTGTTTTTTTTTCATGCCTGCTAACACAGAACGTATTCTTCTGCCCCCAGCTCAAGGAGTCCTTTTCACTGTCAAGACTTATTTAAATAAAACATTTTATAAGATTATAGCTACCATAGATAGTAGTTCCTCTGTTTGATCTGGACATAGTCAATTGAAAACCTGGAAACAATTCACTATATAGATGCTATTAAGAACAATTATAACTCATGGGAGGGGGTTAAAATGTCAATATAAATAGGAGTTTGGAAGACGCCATCAACTCTTTTGGATGACTTTAAATGGTTCAAGTCTTCATTGGAAGAAGTAACCCCAGATGTGGTGGATAAAGCAACAGATCTAGACTTACAAGTGGAGCCTGAAGATGTGGCTAAATAGATGAAATCTCATGATGGAGATAAGTAGTTGCTTCCTATGGATGAGAAAGAATATGGTGTCTTGAGATTGAAACTACCCCTGGAGAAGATGCTAACATTGTTGAACTGAAACGCAAAGATTTAGAATATTACAAACTTAATTGATAATGTAACATCAGGATTTGATTGGACTAATCAATTTGAAAAGTTCTACTGCAGTGAAAATGCTTTAAAAAAGCAATGCATGCTACAAATGAATTTTTTGGAAATGAAAACTGAATTGATGTGGCAAACTACATTATTGTCTTATTTTAAGAAATTGCCACAGCCACCCCACTGTTCCACAACCACAACCCTGATCAGTCAGCAGCCATTAACATCAAGGTAAGACCTTCCACCAGCAAAAAGGATTATGATTCAATGTAGGTTCAAATGATGGTAGCATAGTTATAGCAACAACATATTTTTAATTAAGGTATGTACATGGTTTTCTAAGAAATAATGTTTTGCACACTTAATAACTGCAGTATAGGGTAAGCATAATTTTAAGTGCAATGGGAAACCAAAAAAATCATGTGACTCACTTTATTACACTATTTATTTTTGCAGTGGTCTGGAATCAAACCTGCAATATCTCTTGAGGTATACCTGTACATGAGAATACACATAATTGATTCTCTCTGTGAAACACTCCTGGTTTAGCATTTGTAACACTGAACATTTTGGTTGTCCTCCATATTACTTCATGGTCCACCTAATCCCATTTGTTGGCCTCTCCAATCAAGCTAACCTTTAATATCAGATTAGCTGAAGGCTGTGTTCTCACCCTCTACTGGGCTCTGTGACATTTCATTATAATGGCACAATAAGGTAATATATACCAAGAATTCTCAAATTTTCTTTTCTTCATGAACTTTATAATACTGTGATCATGTTCCATAGCAATTACTTAAAATTTTGATTGGTAATGCATTGTGAACTTTGGGAAAGATATAGTTTTAGTCAAACAAAATCAGTTTTCATTATTTTTATACCTTATTTCTATTTACAAACTTTAGAAATTTAACCATTTTAATAGGTATGCTGTGGTATCTCATTTTGGTTTAATTCACATTTCCCTAAAGAGTAATGCTGCTGAATATCTTTTTTTGTACTTAATTGCCAATTGTACATATTCTCTTTGAAGTGTCTTATGTCCATTTAAAAAAATTGTCTTCTTCTTATTGAATTGTAAGAGTTCTTTATATATTATTAGTATATATTAATGGTCAGCTGTATCTTTTGCAAATATTTTCTACTGGTGTATAACTTTCTTTTTTATTTTATTAATTGTGCCAGTTTGAAACTGTTGCATACCCGAGGAAATACATGTTCTTTAATCTTAATTTAATATTGTAAGGTGGGATCTTTTTGATCAAGTTGTTTCCATGGAGATGTGACCCACCCAATTATGAGTGGGACTTTTTGGTTAGGTGGTTACCATGGAGATGTGTCTCTGCCCATTCAAGTGCATCTTAATCCATTCATTGGAATTTCTTTAAGAGGGAACAATTTTGGAAAAAGCTAACAGCTGACACAGACAGAGATGTTTGGATATGAAAAAAGAAAATGCCCGCAGGGAAGCTGGGGGCAATGTGCCTCCCCAGCTGACAGAGGTGTTCTAGGTGCCATTGGCCATTCTTGAATCATGGTATCTTTCTCGAGATGCCTTAGTTTAGACATTTTTTATGGCCTTACAACTGTATACTTGTAACTTAGTAAGTTCCCTTTAAAAAGCCAACCCTTCCCTATGCATTCTAGCAGCATTATCAAACGAAACCAGATTTTGGTACCAGAGAAGTAGTGTGCTGCAGTTTACAAATATTAACATACTGGGATGCTGAGAAAAACCCTAGAATGAGCTGAGAATTAGCATCAAGAGACTGAGAGAACCTTCTCGACCAAAAGGGGGAAGAGTAAAATGAGACAAAGTGTCAATGGCTGAGAGATTCCAAACAGAGTCGAGAAGTTACCCTGGAAGTTATTCTTACACATTAAGTAGATATCACCTTGTTGTTCAAGATGTAGTGGATAGGCTGGAGGGAATTGCCTGAAAATGTAGTGCAGTGTTCCAGTAGCCATGTTTCTTGATGATGATTGAACAATGATATAGCTTTCACAATGAGACTCTGTGAATGTGAAAACCTTATGTCTGATGTTCCTTTTAGCTACTATATCAACAGAATTCTTGTAGTCACCAAGCCTACATGAGTAAATGATAGGCCTATTGTATTAGTTAGGGTTCTCTAGAGAAACAGAATCAACAGGGAACACTTGCAAATATAAAATTTATGAAAGTGTCTCACGTGACCGTAGGAATGCAGAGTCCAAAATGCACGGGGCAGGCTGCGAAGCCGATGACTCCAATGGATGGCCTGGATGAACTACACAGGAGAGGCTCACCAGCCAAAGCAGGAATGCAACCTGTCTCCTCTGAGTCCTCCTTAAAAGGCTTCCCATGATTGGATTTAGCATCACTAATTGCAGAAGACACTCCCCTTTGGCTGATTACAAATGGAATCAGCTGTGGATGTAGCTGACGTGATCATGACCTAATCCTATGAAATGTCCTCATTGCAACAGACAGGCCAGCGCTTGCCCAATCAGACGAACAGGCACCACAACTTGGCCAAGTTGACACCTGTCCCTAACCATGACACCTATGAATACAGATTCATGAAAATTTATCTAAATTTTGGCTATTATAGATAAATTTACAGTCATTGTTTTTCTTGTGCCTTACAAAATTGCCTGTCTTATGTAAGAGGACTCTTATTGGCTAAGGAAAGAAACACTAAATAAAACAATGGATATAAAAATTATCATATATACCAGCTATTTGTTGATTAGACCAAAGATATATTTTTCATTTATAATTATTAAGAACGTTGTCCAAATCTTAGAAATAATTTGAAAACACATATCATTTGAGTATCATAGGTTCTTTGAAAAATGGTCATGAACATTTAAA
Source organism: Tamandua tetradactyla (assembly GCF_023851605.1). Lineage (NCBI taxonomy): Eukaryota > Metazoa > Chordata > Mammalia > Pilosa > Myrmecophagidae > Tamandua > Tamandua tetradactyla. The sequence continues at coordinate 74,983,699 of NC_135335.1, forward strand.
CCTGCAGGTATATTTACTTGTGATTGATTTGCAGCTTGTCATTTAATTGTAGCCCAACCACTACTTTATCTCTGATAGAAAAGTTAATCTGCCTGACAGAAAAGGTAACTCAGAAGATATTAGTGTTGTTGTCCTGTAGGACATTAACCAGTTTTGTACATTTAAGCAAATTAAGCTCACTATTCTTATGATGACTGAATACATACCTTCCTGATCCTTTAATTCTGTTCTGAACCAAGTTTGCAATATTGCTCTTTTCATCATTAATTAATGGACTGAATACATTTTAATAAGGATTTCTATTATTTTCTTTGAGGGTCGTGTTTTAACGTTCCAAAAATTATAATCTGATGTTTTTGGAGGTTGTGGTGTTTTGGAGTTATATGTACCCCAGAAAAACATGTCCCTAAACTTAATCCATTCCTGTATATGTGAATCCATTCTGAGAAGGACTTTCTGGTGAGGTTACTTCAGTTAAGGCCATGGCCCACTTCAATGAGGATGAATCTTAATCCTGTTACTGGAATCCTTTATAAGCAGAGTGTAATTCAGAGAGAATAAGACAACCACAGATGAAGCAGCCAAAAAGTGAACATCAGTAGAACCTGGAAGAGCAGTGAGACCAGGAGACACTGTCTAAAGATTAAGCTAAGGATCAAGGAGCACTGACAGCCAGCTCCAGAGTGCCGGTCTCTGGGAAGAAAGCATGGCTTTCATGGCCTTCATGATACCTTGATTTGGACATTCTCTTAGCATCAAAACTGTGAGTGAATATATCCCCAGTGTTTCATCCAACTCATTCCATGCTATTTGTTTGAGCAACCCAGGAAACTAAAAACAGATGTCATATGCTAATATATATCCAAGTGGACTCAGCTATCAGAATCAATTAAATATTAGTTAAGAAGTATACCACATGGACTATTTCAGCAGAGGTTACCTCTATCTGCCTATCTATCTGCTTATTTATCTATCATCTATCTATTTGATCATCTATCTTTTCTTTGTCTCTATGGTAAATTGCAAGTGAAAATAGAATTTTACCTTCACTGACATTTTTATTTCTTCACTGACAAAGAATGACCAGGTTTCATTCTTTGTTTATGAATAGCAAAGGAGTAACTTCCCAGTGGAGTCAGAAACTTTGGTAATCAGTATTTTTTTTCTAATCACTTACCAAACTTATGCCTCAATGATTGTATCTACTGTCTTGGAGGAGACACAACAGAGAAATTTGTGTACTAGGTTTTTCTCTTTTTTTGAAGGTGTGTTAGTATATTTGTGAGAAGAAAATATTTCATATCTTCTGGTAGGGAGAACTGTCCTTTAAAATCTTGACCAGAGCGTTTTTTTGCTTCAGTTAACACTTTACCCATAGCTGAAGTATGTCTATATATCTATAACTGAGAAAAGCTTTACCCCTCATTGAGTGATTTTGAAATATTTTCCTACATTTGAAAAGTATTAATAAAATGTATGTTTTTAAAAGTTCTGAAGATAAAGAAGCATTGTTCTAATTGGTTCTAAAGATTATTAAACACTTTCATAAATCTCATATTTATAGAAAATTTAAAAAGCAAATTTTTGTACTGTAAATATTTTGCACTTTAAGTATATATGTATTAAAACAAAATCATTCTCACAGAAATTGGGACCTCAGATATATTTTTACCTGAAAATCAAAGTTTATGTAATTAAACTGAATCTTTGGGCAAACAAGAATTGCTAATACTTTTGATTGTTTTTTTTTAAGTCAATAAATGAATGTTAATATAGCTGCTTTATAGCATTTGTTTTGATGTAATCAATGTGGGTAGCAAAACCATCTTTTTTTGTTGTTTGTTTGTCTATAACATTGGCTTGTTTTCTTATAAAGAAACTAGTTATTCTATCTAGTTTGTGGATCAGATAAACTGAAGTTACTACCACAGAATTTTGCAAAGTTATGTTCAACACCCTAGAATTCTAATTGTGTCAAACTGCATGATATTAATAGTAACTAGGTCCTGTAGTGGGACAGCTGAAACATAATTTTTAAGATCTTTAGTTAAATTTAAATTCCTGGAATATTACATTAAGGCAATAAATAACTTCTAGATTTAAAATATATATAATTACTGTAGAATCCTGAATCCTTAGTAGTCAAACATAGCTTTTTATTATGTGTTTGCTTCTCATTTTAGTACAATTTAGTATGTTTTAGCTTGCCCATCCTAGTTTTCCAGGCTGCTATGTTAGATTACATGCAATAGGTAGGTTTAACAACAGGAATTTACTGGCTCACAAGTTAGGTTGCCACAACGTTGCTTCACATTTCTGCCTCCCAATACATGGAAATCTCTTTCTTTGCAAAATGTTTCAGGTTTCTGATGACTTGGGCCTTATAGACTCTCTCTGTAGCTTTCTCTGGCTTCTGTATTCCAGGATCTTCTCTTTAGAAGACCTCAAAAATGCACATTAAGACACATTCCAATTCAGTTGGTCACACTTTAATTAAAAATAACATCCTCAAAAGGTTATATCTACAAGTTAATCCATACTCATGAAAATACATATTAAGTTGGAAAATATATCTTTTGAATGGGTACATAATTTAATCTACCATAATGCTTATAGCTTTTGGTTCTTTTAGTGATTGTAGTTACATGATCTTTACACAGGTAGGAAATGATTGTGTGTCACTATGGATGTTCAAATTATTTGCCCCATTAACTTTGTTAATCTGTTATTATATTTGTATGTAACATATTCATAAAATCACATTACCACCTAGTTCTCAATTACATAATCCTAGTTTTCCCTTGGAAAGAGAATTTATTTATATTGGGTGAATTATAATCAGGATGAATAGTTGAGAATATATCAGGAACCATCACAATGGGGAAATAATAGTGTGCATGCAGGATAACAGAAAGTGAAAGTGTTTTCTTTTCAAATGACATTTTCCCCATAATATAAAGGAAATAGTGGCAGATAAAACTTGAGTATGACTACCAAGTTGTAAAATACTCAGTGGAAGAAAATTTAGCTGGTCTTGATTTATAACACCTGAATAGGAAAAGAAGAAAAAGAATGTGTTAAAATTTTGACACAGTTCATTCACCTTTGGTGAGCTTATTTAAAATATAAATTCAAAAATGCCGCGGTCCAGTCGCAGCAGAGCGAACGGGCTTGAAGGTGTGGAGGGTCGTCGGCGCGAGAAGAACACCAAGAGGCAGCTTAGAGAATTTTTTTCTGAGAAGAGTTGCTTAGATTTATTTTTGCTTAACTGATTTTATACCCTTATTCTTGGCAAGGAAACAGGTATCACAGAATCATGGTTGTGTCATGGCTTACGTTTTAGGTAAAGTTACAGGTTCAGGGAAGCAAAGCGAAAGTACACGTTCTGATTTTCTTAGGAACACTTACACAAGATTTTAATAGCAGCAAGATATTGGCTTAAACCACAGACATTGTGTTTGCAGTTTTCTGAGTTTAGACTTTCTTTTCCTATTATTCTACAGGTGAGGCAATATGTCAAGACCTATTTTAATCTGGTTAAAGGTTAGCTTGTTTTGATTAAAAGGTTACATTGTTTGCTTAGATTTTTTATTGTTTTATAGCAATGGACCAGTGCTGTGGTGGGGGAGTAAATTTCCAGGATGGCTCAATGCAGGGTTTTTTAATTGTAAGTGTTTACTTTCTATGGGGTACTTTTCTGTGACTTGTTCTAAAAGCACTTCTGCCTGCTGTATCTGCAGCATGACTTGCTTAATGGGGGCGTCCCAACCTAATTTTTTCCAAACAGTCATTAACAAGGTTTTGCAATTTGTACAATTTGTATCATTTTTTCCAATTCTTTTGCTTTCTGATTCGTTTTGATATAATGCTTGGAGCACAACCAGCAACAAGAAACACACAATTAGTGTCGTTAATCCCAGTATTTTTCTATTACACCATTTTATGCCTCATCCTCTTTTGGGGCGTTGAAGGCCTTGCCTACCACCCTTCTTTCCAGGGAACTGTGTCAAACCAGGGAGGAAAAAGAGGACGCGGCACAAAAATATATACTTGCATTGACAAATCTTCACACACATACATTCCAAACATGATGTACAATCAATGGCTCACAACAGCATCACATAGTTGTGTATTCATCACCATGATCATTTTTTAGAACATTTGCTAAAATACAAATTTAAAAAAATTTGCTTCTAATTAATTTTCCCCTTGGAACTATGGGATCAACAATGCTTTCCTCACCAAAAGGGCGAAAATAAATGTAACAAAATAAGGTTTCAGTGGTGAGGTGAGTTAATATAGAGTTGAGAAGCTACTCTGGAGGCTACTTTTGGCAAGCTTCAGCTAGATATTGCTAATTGTCATGGTTTGCCAAACCCCAAACAAAATCATTTCTATTAATCTTAAAGAACACCTAAGGCTCTATTTGCGATTCTACAAAAGTATCATGCAGTAAGTTCACTTTCCAGAAACCATTTCCTGAGGGTTCTTAGGCCATATAAACCCTGAAATCCAAACGGGCCCAATCGCTCTAAGAATATTAACTAATTCCAGCCTCCTATCCTATATTTTCAATATCCCTTTTCAACATGAAAGTTCGAATGGACATAGACCAGATATTTTTAAAAATTGGGAGAAGGATCAAAAGAGAAGGAGTTGAAACAGAGAAGATAAGATTTAACAACTGAATATGACTGCTGAATCATTATATTGATATTTCTTTTAGTCTCCAGTGTCTTGGAGCAGCTAGATGGAAAAACCAGAAACTGTGGAACTGTAACCCATACCAAACTTTCAAATCTGTTCCACAACTACTTGTTAAAATGTAATTTGAATTTTTTTAAAAAAGTGTAATTTGAAATTTATTGCTTTTTTGTATATATGTTATATTTCAAAATAAAAACATTTTAAAGAAATTAAAGGAGTTTGCCAATTTGTCATAATATACATGTCATAATATATCTTAGGCTCAGGAGAGATATAATAATTTTATTATACCCCAAAAAGAGAATTTTGCAATTCCCTGTTTTGATAGAGCATGTTACTATAATAAGTTAACATTACTATGTATTTTTATCACTCAATTAGTGATTTGTTCTCCCCTCTGTGGTTGGCCTGTAGGCTCTGCTATAAGCTGTAGATTAAAATGTGAATCTTTGACAAATAAGAGCACTCTCAGGGAATGTACTACATCAAGTGTACTGATATTTAAAAGATAGACAAGCAAGTCAGAATTCCTAGGAATCATTTTAGTCCGGAAAAAATAAATTCATGTAAGCAGATGTCTATACTAAGATCCAATGGAACAATAATTAATTACATAGCACTGAAGAGATAGGTGAAGGAGAGTTATGTGTTTTCACGTTACAGGGAATATGATTGAAATGACTTCTAATGCTCTATTTCGTAATCGGTATATAAGCTCTCTCTCTCTTTCTCTCTCTCTCCCTCTCTCTCTCTCTCTTTTACTCTTTCTCTCTCTAATAAATCTTTATATGATGACCTAGTAGACTTCATTTTTTAAACTAAGCTAAATGTTGTCAAATAATGTCTAATTTTCATTGACATCAGAATTCATAATTTAGATCAAATAATTTTATTGGATCTTTGTACTTTTCTTGAGAATATAGTTATTTGAATAGGTTCACTAAGACTCCCTCTTCCTATGTATCAGAAAATAATTGTTCAAAAAAATCTTCAGTCAAGGCAAAATCTGCAATGCCATATGGGAAATATAGATCATTCAACAAGTAGACACTGATGAACTACCTCTGTATTTTGTGAGTCTTCAATGCCTATTCTGGGAACATTACTTGTATCAGAATTACAGGAATGTAATCTCATAATTTGCAAAGAAGAGTATTTCTTGGTAAGCGAGGGATCTTCAAAAATTTAAGGACCCTCAAGAGGCGACTCATTCCCTCATATTCCATGTACAGGTGGATAGAGAATAGAGATTCTTGAGTTTCTTTTCATATACTTGGGACAGAGCAGCCAATAACTGAGTGCTTTAAATGCCCTGCAGATTCCTAACTCACTTGCCTTAGTTTATTCAACACACTATGTTCAATAAGGCTTATATTTGCTTATTATAACTTTCTGCTGCACTTATGCAAATAATTAAGAACAAAACAAAATGAGATCAGTGGAATGTATAAGCGTATATGAGATAAAGAATGATCTTTGAGGATTATTTATGCCCACAAAGTATGTGTGTGTGTGTGTGCAATGGGTATTGTTAAGAAAAGTTATCTAAAACTTTGACAATATAAAGAAGTATACTCTATGATCATATATAATATCTATTATGACATATTACATAATATAATGCATAATATATATAATATAATGAACTTCAACTTCTGTACTTTTTTTTAGTTCTAGTTGATGTATTTTTTATTCTTATCAATTGTTAAGAGTTAAGGAAAAACTATAATAAAAATTCAGATATTCAAAATACACACGTTCTTACATATCATATTGGAAAACTGCATTAATTAGTCTAAAACATGTTTATTTAATTTTCTAGAATTAAATAGATGTTTTGACTTTGCTATTAACTACTTAATTAGACCCCTCTGTGAAGTGACATATTAATTTGTAGACTTTTGCTCAATTAGAAAAAATTATCCAAAAGATTACATTTTATTGTCCTGAATTTTTTGTTTATTCACAAAACAATTTCACCATTCCTTTGGCAGACTATAGAAATCTCTATTCACTTACACAAAATTCATTCATTTAAGTATACAATTCAATGCTTTTAGCATAGTCACAGAGTTGTGCAAACATCATTACAAAAAATGCTGGAACATTGTTAATCCTTCCCCCAATCAGAAAATACCATATGTTTATGCATATTGTAGCATGTAACAGTATTTCATCTCTGTGCATTGCCAAATATAAACCAGCCGTACCATTTTATTGGTTCTGTTAATAATTACTGATGTGATTATATTATAAATATATTTATATATATTCATACTGTGTTGCATACGATACATGTCCATGTACATTTTATTTTGCAATCATAAATAAAAACAGAATTAAGAAGTTTTTTGCTACTTTTGTGTGTGTGTTTGCATGGATTGTTTATTTTTGGTTTTATAGAATAGAATTAGGTGCAAGAAGCCAAAGAAATCTTAGATTCAAGTGTATTGATAAAAGATGTAAAACAATAAAAACAGTCTACTTTAAATATCTAAATATATGAAATATGCAATAATTGTGCATCTTTATCAAGACAATACCTTTTTAAAAATTTGCCTTGTAGCCTAATGTTTGAGATGAGCACACTCTTGTTATGCTTTTGTATGACCTTGTGAAACAAAAAAGAAATGTCAAGTTCTACATTTAGATACATTTTTATTTTTTCATTTTGTTCATTAGAAACATTTAAAAGGCATTTGACATTATTTGTAGTTTTGCAGATGTTTTCATTAATTCATTTCAAACTGTGAAATGTGTTGATTTTGCCATGACCAATCCATGAAATCAGTTGTCTAACTGCTTTATACATTGATTTCCTACCAAAAAAAAAGAATAAAATGGAGTAAATGAATGATGGGCTGTGAAAAAACAAACATCTTTTTAACATGTAAATCTCACTTTTTTTCTTTAAAAGTAGAGAACTAGAAATAGATCTATGGATCTTCTAATTATATGTAAATAAAAAGTTTTAAGATATTTTAGCTTGGATATGGAGTTGAAATCAAAGAAAAGAATATTCTACCCTGTAGTGTGTTTGTTTGTTTTTAAAAGTCAAAAGATTGAATGTTACTTAGCCATTGCATTGGATTCCTCTATTTGTGATTTCTATCACCTTACTGCTAACTTCTATGCATTTGTAATTATAAAATAGATATGTTGTTCCTACAATAAATTCATTCTTCTTAAATATTAAATATAGCTATAAAAATACTGAAGATGAATGGATAGATAGATATGGAAAGATAGAGAAATAGGCTCACTGATTCTGATTTCCTATAATCAATATTAATTTATCATCTGGATTAATTTATTATCAATATATTAATATTTAGTATGGTTGGTTAATGTTTAGTTAGTTATTATTCAGATATGTCAAATTTTTTTGCATTTGTATTTAGTTGTACACTGCTTTTCCAAAAACAGTATTCATTTCACCTAAATTATTTGCTCAGATATTTGCATATTTATGTAGAAACATATCAATAATTTTCTTCTATATCACATTAGTTTTAAGGAAAACATGCTTTAAGATAATTGGAATTCTCTCCATGAAACTTACTAACAAATTTCTTTATTACACTGTGCATTAGACATATGTTTATGGAAAAGGTTTGGAAATTAGTGAAGTGTTATTTATTACAGACATATTTTTCTTCCACCTAGTTAAATACGTTAATGAAAATTTAAAAAATGAGACACAGGATTTTGGTCGTGTCTTCATTTTCAATAAGGTTGATCAATTTTAGCTAAAATATCAAACTAAATTCTGTCATTTTTCTTACCTAAATTGAAAAATGTTCTAAGAACACATTTTTAAATTTAATTCATTGCTCTATTCCATTTTTTTTTTGCTGTTTTTTTTCTAGTTCCAAAACATTTCTTTTTTATTAATTAAAAAAAGAATTAACAAAACAATTAGAAATCATTCCAATCTACCTGTACAACCAGTAATTCTAAATAACATCACATAGTTGCATATTCATCATTTCTTAGTACATTTGCATCGATTTAGAAAAAGAAATAAAAAGACAACAGAATAAGAATTAAAACAATAATAGAAAGAAAAAAAAAACAAAAAACTTATACCTCACATGCAGCTTCATTCAGTGTTTTAACATAGTTGCATTACAATTGGGTAGTATTGTGCTGTCCATTTCTGAGTTTTTATATCCAGGCCCGTTGTACAGTCTGTATCCCTTCAGCTCCAATTATCCCTTCTCTTTTTTTTTTTAATTAACGGAAAAAAAGAAATTAACCCAACATTTAGAGATCATACCATTCTACATATGCAATCATTAATTCTTAACATCATCACATAGATGCATGATCATCATTTCTTAGTACATATGCATTGGTTTAGAAGAACTAGCAACATAACCGAAAAAGATATAGAATGTTAATATAGAGAAAAAAATAAAAGTAACAATAGTAAAATCAAAACAAAACAAAACAAAACAAAACAAAAACCTATAGCTCAGATGCAGCTTCATTCAGTGTTTTAACATGATTACTTTACAATTAGGTATTATTGTGCTGTCCATTTCTGAGTTTTTGTATCTAGTCCTGTTACACCGTCTGTATCCCTTCAACTCCAATTGGCCATTATCTTACCCTGTTTCTACCTCCTGCTGGACTCTGTTATCAAGGACATTTTCCAAATTTATTCTCGAATGTCTGTTCACATCAGTGGGACCATACAGTATTTGTCCTTTAGTTTTTGGCTAGACTCACTCAGCATAATGTTCTCTAGGTCCATCCATGTTATTACATGGTTCATAAGTTTATCCTGTCTTAAAGCTGCATAGTATTCCATCGTATGTATATACCACAGTTTGTTTAGCCACTCTTCTGTTGATGGAGATTTCGGCTGTTTCCATCTCTTTGCAATTGTAAATAATGCTGCTATAAACATTGGTGTGCAAATGTCCGTTTGTGTCTTTGCCCTTAAGTCCTTTGAGTATATTCCCAGCAATGGTATTGCTGGGTCGTATGGCAAGTCTATATTCAGCTTTTTGAGGAACCGCCAAACTGCCTTCCACAGTGGTTGCACCATTTGACATTCCCACCAACAGTGGATAAGTGTGCCTCTTTCTCCACATCCTCTCCAGCACTTGTCATTTTCTGTTTTGTTGATAATGGCCATTCTGGTGGGTGTGAGATGATATCTCATTGTGGTTTTGATTTGCATTTCTCTAATGGCCAGGGACATTGAGCATCTCTTCATGTGCCTTTTGGCCATTTGTATTTCCTCTTCTGATAGGTGTCTGTCAAGTCTTTTTCCCATTTTGTAATTGGGTCAGCTGTCTTTTTGTTGTTGAGTTGAACAATCTCTTTATAAATTCTGGATACTAGACCTTTATCTGATATATCATTTCCAAATATTGTCTCCCATTGTGAAGGCTGTCTTTCTACTTTCTTGATGAAGTTCTTTGATGCACAAAAGTGTTTAATTTTGAGGAGCTCCCATTTATTTATTTCCTTCTTCAGTGCTCTTGCTTTAGGTTTAAGGTCCATAAAACCGCCTCCAGTTGTAAGATCCATAAGATATCTCCCAACATTTTCCTCTAACTGTTTTATGGTCTTAGACCTAATGTTTAGATCTTTGATCCATTTTGAGTTAACTTTTGTATAGGGTGTGAGAGATGGGTCTTCTTTCATTCTTTTGCATATGGATATCCAGTTCTCTAGGCACCATTTATTGAAGAGACTGCTCTGTCCCAGGTGAGTTGGCTTGACTGCCTTATCAAAGATCAAATGTCCATAGATGAGAGGGTCTATATCTGAGCACTCTATTCGATTCCATTGGTCGATATATCTATCTTTATGCCAATACCATGCTGTTTTGACCACTGTGGCTTCATAATATGCCTTAAAGTCAGGCAGCATGAGACCTCCAGCTTCGTTTTTTTTCCTCAAGATGTTTTTAGAAATTCGGGGCACCCTGCCCTTCCAGATAAATTTGCTTATTGGTTTTTCTATTTCTGAAAAATAAGTTGTTGGGATTTTGATTGGTATTGCATTGAATCTGTAAATCAATTTAGGTAGGATTGACATCTTAACCATATTTAGTCTTCCAATCCATGAACACGGTATGCCCTTCCATCTCTTTAGGTCTTCTGTGATTTCTTTTAGCAGTTTTTTGTAGTTTTCTTTATATAGGTTTTTTGTCTCTTTAGTTAAATTTATTCCTAGGTATTTTATTCTTTTAGTTGCAATTGTAAATGGGATTCGTTTCTTGATTTCCCCCTCAGCTTGTTCATTACTAGTGTATAGAAATGCTACAGACTTTTGAATGTTGATCTTGTAACCTGCTACTTTGCTGTACTCATTTATTAGCTCTAGTAGTTTTGTTGTGGATTTTTCCGGGTTTTCGACGTATAGTATCATATCGTCTGCAAACAGTGATAGTTTTACTTCTTCCTTTCCAATTTTGATGCCTTGTATTTCTTTTTCTTGTCTAATTGCTCTGGCTAGAACCTCCAACACAATGTTGAATAATAGTGGTGATAGTGGACATCCTTGTCTTGTTCCTGATCTTAGGGGGAAAGTTTTCAATTTTTCCCCATTGAGGATGATATTAGCTGTGGGTTTTTCATATATTCCCTCTATCATTTTAAGGAAGTTCCCTTGTATTCCTATCCTTTGAAATGTTTTCAACAGGAAAGGATGTTGAATCTTGTCGAATGCCTTCTCGGCATCAATTGAGATGATCATGTGATTTTTCTGCTTTGATTTGTTGATATGATGTATTACATTAATTGATTTTCTTATGTTGAACCATCCTTGCATACCTGGGATGAATCCTACTTGGTCATGATGTATAATTCTTTTAATGTGTTGTTGGATACGATTTGCTAGAATTTTATTGAGGATTTTTGCATCTGTATTCATGAGAGAGATTGGTCTGTAGTTTTCTTTTTTTGTAATATCTTTGCCTGGTTTTGGTATGAGGGTGATGTTGGCTTCATAGAATGAATTAGGCAGTTTTCCCTCCACTTCGATTTTTTTGAAGAGTTTGAGGAGAATTGGTACTAATTCTTTCTGGAACGTTTGGTAGAATTCACATGTGAAGCCATCTGGTCCTGGACTTTTCTTTTTAGGAAGCTTTTGAATGACTAATTCAATTTCTTTACTTGTGATTGGTTTGTTGAGGTCATCGCTGTCTTCTTGAGTCAAAGTTGGTTGTTCATGTCTTTCAGGAACCCGTCCATTTCATCTAAATTGTTGTATTTATTAGCGTAAAGTTGTTCATAGTATCCTGTTATTACCTCCTTTATTTCTGTGAGGTCAGTAGTTATGTCTCCTCTTCCATTTCTGATTTTATTTATTTGCATCCTCTCTCTTCTTCTTTTTGTCAATCTTGATAGGGGCCCATCAATCTTATTGATTTTCTCATAGAACCAATTTCTGATCTTATTGATTTTCTCTACTGTTTTCATATTTTCAATTTCATTTATTTCTGCTCTGATCTTTGTTATTTCTTTCCTTTTGCTTGCTTTGGGTTTAGTTTGCTGTTCTTTCTCTAGTTCTTCCAATTGAACAGTTAATTCCTGCATTTTTGCCTTTTCTTCTTTTCTGATATAGGCATTTAGGGCAATAAATTTCCCTCTTAGCACTGCTTTTGCTGCATCCCATAAGTTTTGATATGTTGTGTTTTAATTTTCATTTGCCTCGAGGTATTTACTAATTTCTCTTGCAATTTCTTCTTTGACCCACTCGTTGTTTAAGAGTGTGTTGTTGAGCCTCCAGGTATTTGTGAATTTTCTGGCATTCCGCCTATTATTGATTTCCAACTTCATTCCTTTATGATCCGAGAAAGTGTTGTGTATGATTTCAATCTTTTTAAATTTGTTAAGACTTGCTTTGTGACCCAGCATATGGTCTATCCTTGAGAATGATCCATGAGCACTTGAAAAAAAGGTGTATCCTGCTGTTGTGGGATGTAATGTCCTATAAATGTCTGTTAAGTCTAGCTCCTTTATAGTAATATTCAGATTCTCTATTTCTTTATTGATCCTCTGTCTAGATGTTCTGTCCATTGATGAGAGTGGTGAATTGAAGTCTCCAACTATTATGGTAGATGAGTCTATTTCCCTTTTCAGTGTTTGCAGTGTATTCCTCACGTATTTTGGGGCATTCTGGTTCGGTGCATAAATATTTATGATTGTTATGTCTTCTTATTTAATTGTTCCTTTTATTAGTAGATAGTGTCCTTCTTTGTCTCTTTTAACTGTTTTACATTTGAAGTCTAACTTGTTGGATATTAGTATAGCCACTCCTGCTATTTTCTGGTTGTTATTTGCATGAAATATCTTTTCCCAACCTTTCACTTTCAACCTATGTTTATCTTTGGGTCTAAGATGTGTTTCCTGTAGACAGCATATAGAAGGATCCTGTTTTTTAATCCATTCTGCCAATCTATGTCTTTTGATTGGGGAATTCAGTCCATTAACATTTAGTGTTATTACTGTTTGGATAATATTTTCCTCTGCCATTTTGCCTTTTGTATTATATATATCATATCTGATTTTCCTTCTTTCTGCACTCTTCTCCATACCTCTCTCTTCTGTCTTTTCGGTTCTGACTCTAGTGCTCCCTTTAGTATTTCTTGCAGAGCTGGTCTCTTGGTCACAAATTCTCTCAGTGACTTTTTGTCTGAGAATGTTTTAATTTCTCCCTCATTTTTGAAGGACAATTTTGCTGGATATAGGAGTCTTGGTTGGCAGTTTTTCTCTTTTAGTAATTTAAATATATCATCCCACTGTCTTCTAGCCTCCATGGTTCCTGCTGAGAAATCTACACATAGTCTTATTGGGTTTCCCTTGTATGTGATGGATTGTTTTTCTCTTGCTCCTTTCAAGATCCTCTCTTTCTCTTTGACCTCTGACATTCTAACTAGTAAGTGTCTTGGAGAACGCCTATTTGGGTCTAATCTCTTTGGGGTGCGCTGCACTTCTTGGATCTGTAATTTTAGGTCTTTCATAAGAGTTGGGAAATTTTCAGTGAAAATTTCTTCCATTAGTTTTTCTCCTCCTTTTCCCTTCTCTTCTCCTTCTGGGACACCCACAACACGTATATTTGTGCGGTTCATATTGTCCTTGAGTTCCCTGATAACTTGTTCAAATTTTTCCATTCTTTTCCCGATAGTTTCTGTTTGTTTTTGGAATTCAGATGTTCCATCCTCCAAATCACTAATTCTATCTTCTGTCTCTTCGAATCTATCATTGTAGGTATCCATTGTTTTTTCTATCTTTTCTACTTTGTCCTTCACTTCCATAAGTTCTGTGATTTGTTTCTTCAGTTTTTCTATTTCTTCTTTATGTTCAGCCCATGTCTTCTTCATGTCCTCCCTCAATTTATCGATTTCGTTTTTGAAGAGGTTTTCCATTTCTGTTCGTATATTTAGCATTAGTTGTCTCAGCTCCTGTATCTCATTTGAACTATTGGTTTGTTCCTTTGACTGGGGCATATTTTCAATTATTTGAGCGTGATCCGTTATCTTCAGTTGGTGTCTGCGCATTTAGACAGATTTCCCTGGGTATTGGATCCAAAAGTTGAAGATTTTTCTGTGAAATCTCTGGGTTCTGTTTTTCTTATCCTGCCCAGTAGGTGGCGCTCATGGCACACGTTTGTCTGCAGGTCCCACCAGTAAAAGGTGCTGTGGGACCTTAAACTTTGGAAAACTCTTGCTGTCCGGGGGGTTCGCTAGCTGAAACGTCTTGAGCCGGCCCGGGGTCCGAACGCAGGGAGGGTTGCTGGTCGCCGCAGCCCGGGAAAGAGCCCGTCCGAATTTCCTAGTCGGCCCTGGGCGACAATCGTGGCGGGAGGGTGCCAGCGGCAGTGGCCCGCCCGGGAGAGTGCTCGTTCCCCGGGAGTCACGGGTTTGGAAGGGGCCTCCCCCACCCGTCACCGTTCTCCACGGCCTGGGGATTTCCGATCCAATTCTCTCAGTTGGTCCGGGGGGCTGTGCGTGGTGTGGGCGCCAGCTGCCTTGGTTTCAGGGGACCACCTCTCCAATTCTCCCAGCCGGCCCAGGAAGGGGGAAGGGAGTAACTCCGGCCGCTTGCCGCCCCACCCAGTGAGACCCGCGCGCCTCGGTGGTCTCACCCGAGCTGCTTCTCTCAGCCAGCCAGCCATTCCAGGATGGGGTACGCTGTCTTTTTTATCTCTGTTGTGGCTTTGGGCGCTTTCTGTATCGTTTCTACTCCCCTAGTAGCTGTCCTGGGGAAGAAACTAAGATCCGCGCGTCTTACTAAGCCGCCATCTTCCAGGAAGTCCTTGCTCTATTCCTTTTAAGTGTATCTGATACTAGATAACAATGCTGTTATTTCACTAAGTGGTGAGACCTGTCTCTCCATGGAAATAAAATAAATGTTTAAATGAAATGACCTTCCTGTGTTCAACTACTTAAGGTTTAGCAGTAGCTAACATGAATATTAGGAAAAGTTTTGTAATAAAGGTGTACAAAAAGGCATGACATCAAAAATGAATTAAAGAAACATAAAACCAAGAATTTCCCTTGATTACTAAATATCTGGCGACTTGTCAGTGTTGGTATAATCTTTATTTCCCCCCAATCGCTTCATATTATTCACTGCATTTGCTTTATCAAGGAAAACAGTATTTACTGAAATGTATTGCCCCATTACTCTGTTTTGCATTATTGCATGTTGAATGTTGATTGGAAAATTATCCCAGCCATGTGATGCAAATAGCTTCACAGGAATATGATATATATATCATATTATATATCTTTATATATCCTATTATATTACTGTATATAGTAATATTACTATTATATTACTATATATATACACACATATACATAAATAAGTATGGTTTATTTTTGTTTTGTGAAGTGTATGAGGTCTAAGGATTAAGTTTTATTTAAAAGCCATGGAATTTTTAAAAAATCTAACAGATACTTAGAACTCAGAACAGCAATTTTCACACAGAAATAACATGGTTCTTTGTTATAAACAGATTTTTATGCATGAGGAAATAACACCAGTTTTGACACTCAAAGTTAGCTAATTTTTTGGCCCTCAAAGTTAAAGCTAGTTTATTTTCCACAATTATGTCTTAGAAAACATGAATATATTATTATTAATGATATTATGAAAATAGTGGCTCTTAAGTTGAAAACAGCCTCTGAAAACCAAGGTGTAGAAAAAGTTTATTGAGCTAAGTAGATCACATGGGAGCAGAATTAAAAGAAATTTACTGAAAGCAAAGTAGCAAGGAAAGCATTTATATATCTGCTCAAGACTAGGGTAAGGGGGGAACAGGGCAGGAAGGCAAGGAGGATATGAGCTATGCGAGTTGTCTGGGTGAGAGTGTACTTGGGTATCATAAATCTGCAAAAGCTGCCCAGGGAGAACGTTTGTGTAGGAATGGGCCCATCTAGTGAAGATAGGCAGACTCACTGATGTCATCTTTCTCACAGAGGCAAGGACTTAAATCAGCGCTGCAAGGGATCTTTGGCACATCAGCCTGCCTCAGTTGTTTTTCGTTTCTTCTTTGTAGTTTCCTGAGTAACATGGGAACTTAAATAGTAGTAAAACTATTTACTGTTATAACTTCGAGTGACCTAATGTCTACTCTTTTGAGGTGAGTATGAGTTGTTAGACATGCCAATTTTTATCTTAAGATATTATATATATGTGTGTGTGTGTTAAGTGTGAACTTTATTTCCTCCAATTATGTTTTTCTTTTACAGTTTCTAACACCAAAATTAGGCACAACTTCTAGTATTTTTGGTTCTTTAATGAATATAGTAATTGAACAAGCAAATGCAATTTAAAATTTGGTTATATAATTCTTGTTAAAATGTTTTACATTTTCTTTTAGTTTGATGTGTTCTCTCGTATATTTATAAACAAGATAATGTAAACAACGTTTATGAGTTATAAGAAAAATCATTTTGTTATGATTTAAAACATTAGTATTGACAAAATATTTGCAGAACAGTTCACTGTAATCATTATTCAAATTGTTACTGTGATAGTTATTTACCTCACAGTCATTGTTTTCTACTACCTAGAGTGCCAACTGTGAGAAAAATCACATATCTTGCAATAATTTAATACTTTATATATTGTGAATTAATATTTAATACCTAGGAGATAAATTATATATATATATATATATATATATATATATATTCATATATATAGCTGCATTGGCAAGCATTCTATTATTTTGATGCTCTTAATTGTTGATGGTTGTTATGTTCTTTGTATCAGCAAAATGGTGACTGCAATCAAAATTCAAGAGTATACAAAATGGTTTGGGTATTGACTTATAAAAAGAGTTCAGCTTCCCAAATGTTATTATTTAAATTAGTTTTCGATAAAATGCAGCAAGTAACAGATTTTGCTCCAGACTTTCTTTTCTTTCAGACCAGTCCTCATAGGATATAGGTTGAATTTGACGAATTCTTGATTGCAGGAAGGAAGGTAAACTTGGGACTTTTAATTGTCCAATTGGTGGGATCTTTACAATGAGATCAAAACTTTTCTAGCTTATCTAACTTCCACAACTCTCTTTAAGGAAGGTATTCATGTGAGGCCTAATTTAGAGTTGAAGAAAATAAGGCTCAGAAAAATTAAGTAACTTGGCTAAATTTACTTAGCTTGTCATTGATATGGCAAGGATTCAAGTCTGGCCAAACTGGTGTCAGAACTCATGAGCTTGGTTCATTCCTGTAAGTCAAATAATGCCATTTGCTGAATTTCAAAATGTAATGTATTTCCAGAACTCTAGGATTTCTCATAAAGAACATATGAAGAACAAATGGGAGGAGTAAGAACTGGAAACTGTGAAATCACATATACTGCAGCAAAATGAATGCACATTCAATATCATTAAATGTTACCTTTACTATTTCCTTCCATTTTTTAATTGTATAATTATTCTTTATAGCAAGACGTAAAAAGATCCAGTTATGATCATAGTAACTGCTAAACTCTGTTTTTTAGCTTTTACAAGACTTATATCCTGACAGTTTTGGTGCAAAGTAAGCTTATGTGGTCAAAATGAGTATAATCAGATGTGAAGCAAGTAGTCAGACATCTATTCAATAGAAATGATGCACCTCCAATGTTTTCAAATGATATAAGCCTTAAGGAAAGTGACTGGGAAGGCATATTTGTCAAGAAAATTATTTTAGAGCATCCACCTTGAAATATTTTATCTACTTTTCCCCTGGAGACTATGGCAAAACCCATGGAATTTCTTCAGTTCATGTGAAATAGTAATTATCTATGGATAAAACTTCTCCTGCCAGAATGAGTCTCTGTGTCAAAATAATTTAACTGGAAAGAAAACACTTTTTTAGAATAGTTAGTTTTGAATTTTAATCATATTGGAGGTATATTATTCTGGACATAAAATTTGCATAGGTTTCAGAAATAGAAGTTTTAACATAATTTACATAATTCACATAAATTTGTAGGCAGTTTTGAGTTCTATGGGTGATGTAATGAATAAAAACAAAATATAAATTAGAAGATTAAAAGTTTTCATTATACTGCTAGTCGTATGTGCACTAAAATCACCACTTCAGCGAGGCCTTTCCTGACAAGCTATCTGAAGCTAGCCCCCTATTTTTTATCTAACCCTTCATTCATTTCTTTAATGTTTCTTTTCAAAAACTGTAGCAATTTTAATGAGTATTTGCTTACCTACATATTTTCATTAGATTCTAGTTTCAGATGTTATGTCTATCTTGGTTACAACCATATGTGTTATCTGCCATACTGTAGCCAAGAAATCAGGATTTAAAGATGATTTTGACTCTTGAATCATTATATAGATATTCCTTTTATGCTTTCTGGTATATTGAAGTAGACAGAGGGAAATTCCTGAAATCTCTAAATTGTAATCCAACTGCCTTGATCTCTGATAATGATTGTGCAGCCCTTATCTTCTGCTCCTGTGATTATAAAAATGTTGTGACTAACCACTTGTAACCAGTTATAGTTTTCCAACTTTAGAGTCTTATAATTACTGAAAATTTTAAGATTAACTCCAAGTTCAGGATCTAGCTAGGAGTTTAGATTTTAACCCACAAGTCACCTATACCTCATTCTGCCATTTTCTAGCATACATTCTATGATTAAGCATGTAATTAATCTGTACATGCTCAATAATTGAATCACCTGTAATTGCATCATCTGACGCCACTTTGCACATTATCTTAAACTCTGTCCAACTTTTTCTCTGTAATAAAATTGTCAGAATTACTGTATTTCAGGAAGACAGATTTTAGTAAGAAGGCCATCTGCTCTCCTACTAAGTACCTACCTAGTGATGAGTTCTCTCTTTCTTTAAACCCAGTGTCTCAGGAATTGCTTATTGAGCATGTCGGTCTAAAGAATCCACAGCCTTCGTCTGGTAATGATATGAGGTAGCAGCATTCCTTACAGAGAGGTACTCATTCTATGAATTTTTGCTTTTCCATCAATTTTACTATGGTATAGAGAATATAATATAACCATTTAGAATAAAATATTAATTGAACAACAGTGTTTAAGAGATTGTGTTTACCCTGTTTTGCCCATGGTAAAAATATCTGTTGTCAGATTTACTGAACTCTCATGATATATACAAAATACCATTAACAATTTACTCCAACTATTGCAACATCCATTCAGTAATTTCGTGTAAAATTTTTGGATACTTATCTAGAATAAAACTGGAGGGCTTCTGGTGCAATGTGAATCAAGGGTTCCTACTGGCTTGGACAGTACTAAGTGGCAATAAAGAGCAAATATACTTAAAGGTTGACATTGGATTCAGTTGGTAAGATCTGTAATAAATTGCTCCCCAGATTCTGGTATATATAATGTGAAGTATATATAATGTAAGAATCAACCAACCCCATGGTCCTATAAAGTAATCAGTTTCAAATAGTGAGCTTTTAGAAGTTCTTAGTCCAAAGCAATTGTCCTTATTTAAAGCACAAATTTGCCTTAAACATTAGCTGGGCAGGAAAGATTATTAGCAGCAGAAAGTACAGAGAATCAAATGTTTAGTTTGTATGGAATAGAATGATATCTGTGGTGGAGTGCAGGATTTCTTTTGTGCCATCTCAGAGGTACCAAATTAGGTAACATTAGCATATCAATAGCACCCAAATAATATGTGCCCTTTTGCCACTTCTCTATGAATGGGGATTAGTAGGCAGATTAGGAGACCTTGGAGGACTTTGATCAATATGTTTTGTTTTATTTTGCTTTCTATATCTCAAAGAAAACTCAATCTTTTGATTTTTAATAATTTTAATTCAACCAGAGTTTTTAAGAAATGATTAGAGCAAATATGGTCTGGAGGATGAAGCAGCACCACTGAATATGATGAAGTTTGCTTTGTAAGTTTCTTATAAACATCATCACTGGGGCAGCATCCTAGAATTGTGGATGACTGTTATTTAATTTTAGCTTAAGATAGCCAGCATAAAACTTTTGTAATGCATTAAGAGGAGATTGCAAGATCTAATCAATGTATTAAGTGGGATTTGGCAGCAAGTCAGGGGTTGAGGTATCCACCTGTTAAGAGCAGGCTTTCTGGGAAATCTGAATCATCTCAGTGGGTCTACCACCTCACTGCCCCATCAGATATTTCCACAGCTTTTGCAAAAACTATTGTGGGTAAGCTTCTTTTGTCTACGACACCCAGAATCCCTTGGTCATCAGTTTGGGCTAAAGACACTCCAAACATGGAACCATGCTACTGAAATAGGATTTAGGGGTTGAACTTTCACAAAGCATTTCTGGTTAGATAATCAATAATGAGATGACAAGCACAGAAGTATTCCAGTGGTGACACTCATGGTGTGTTTTAAACTGAATAGTTGAGATGTTACAGTTTAGAGTGTTTTGAGGTAGTGTCTCCAAACATTGAAACTTAGATTGCTGACAACAGATTCATGCGTCCAAGGAAGTCTATAACCTCAACGCATGATAATTTTAAGCAAAGACATTGTTCCATTGAAAGAAGTCCTCAAAACTTGAGCATTTGAGCAAAAATCTTTATTATCCAAGTAAAAGTATATGTGACTTGATCAGGGTATCACTATTAGCACAAAGGTAAAGTTATCAGCTGCTTTAATAATACAGTGCCCCATGGTTAGTGTTTTCATTTTCTAGGCTGCTTAAGCAAATGTCATGAAATGGTTTGAGTTAAGCAATGGGAATGTGTTCACGCATGGTTTTCAGGGCAGGAAAATGTCAAAATGAGGTCATCATCAAGGCAATGTTTTCTTCCTAGAAGACTGTGGCAACCAGTGGGGCTGGCCACCAGCAATACTTGGTTCCTTTGCCAGATCGTAAGATACATGGTAATGTCTGCTGGATTCTTCCTTCTCTTCCGGGTTCTGTTTCAACTTCTTGCTTGCTGTAGCTTTCTCTTCTGTCTGTCTGTATTCCACTCTTATCAAGACTCCAGTAATAGGATTAAGACCCTTCCTGATTGTGGTGGGTCACCCCTTAACTGAAATAGGCTCATCAAAAGGCTCCACTTAGAATGGATTTATACCCATAGGAGTGGAGGAACATTAAGAACATGATTTTTTCCTGAAGCGAATACAGTTCCAAATCATCATAGTTAGTAACCTCTTAAATAACTCATAAATCTATTTCCAGTGGAATAAAGATGGAATATTGTGGGGTAAAACTCTGGTTTATGGAAAATCATAGGAATAACTGCATTTATCTGATTAACTTGGGTTGTTAATTTTCTACAGTGCATGGATACTTTGTTGTTAATACATTAGTTCTTTCCTTGGAGAGGAATTAGTTCAGGAACTCCAACCCATGGCAGTCAAAAACATATTTACGATGATTGCTGTAGAAGTAACCAAAATTTGGAAAAACTAGACAATTCAGGGGCTAATATGATACAAGGAAAGGCCATTATATCAGGATTCCAGATAAGCAAACCAAAGGAGTGTTAATGTAAAGGTTCATCTAAGGCAGTTCTATAGGAAAAATATCATCAAAATGTATTTAAATAATTTGTAATTATCATCCTCATTCATTTCAGAGTAGTACAAAATCACCCTCAATTTAATGTTGCCATTGTATAAAACTACTTGATCATAGAGTTATAAAATATTTGAAATCAGTGAATAAAAAGAAATTTCAATAGTTTGATACAAACATGTATTCCCGATTTTATAAATATGTATTAAAAGAATATGTGGACCCTTTTGGCAGGAGGTGGGAACTGTATATAGTCCTGCAGTAATTTTTTGGGTATATTTAGAAATTGTTATAAGACAAAATGCTTGGCACAAGCATACACTTTTCACACAGATAATAAAAACTCAGTCCTATGTAAAAAAGCATATCAACTCCTTAATAAACTCATCTGAGAAACTCACCTCACAGGTGAAAAACTGCAAAGAAACTTGACAAGTTGTAGCAGCAGAAGGGCTGTTGGCAATGTCAGGGCAGAAGCTGGGATAAAAGCCATGCTTCTTGGAAAGGTGATGGAGTAGAATTTTAGGTCATAGATTTTCAGACTGGCGAATATAAAGACCCTAGTCTTCTACGAAGGCACATCTTTGACACTGCCTTCCACAGAGGTCCAGGTTTGCATGGCGTAGCAGTCATTCCATTCATGGGGACTGTGTTAAGAAAAGCAATGTAATACACAGACTCAAAATTAGGTAATAAATCCAACGCTTATCTACAATGAGTATTCTCAGCACAAAATTTTAAACATAAATAAATATCAGAAACATACAAAATACAGAAAAAATAACAGATTTTTAGACTATTATTTAATTTTCTGACATGTCTTTGTAATCTTTTTTCCCCTATGATTTTTGGTTAGTACTATTTGGCCACTTGTCCAAATGACAAGAATAGAAACAAAACAAGACAGATACTCTTAAAAATTATGCTTTGTATCTTTAAAAATAATTTGGCTTTTTTGTTGCTTTATTTATTTTCCAGCCCACCATATATTTATAGAAAATATTTTGAGACATCTTAGTGGCATATATATGGAAAAGCATATCTCAGCCCTCCAACAAAAGACAAATGGTGAAAATAAGAAAAGAAAATTTTTAAATATGCTCAATATTTATTTGACCATCATCTAAGTATTAATCATATACATATAAATATTGAAACATCTTTTATATATAGTTCTGGCTTATTTTATTTTATTTTAATGTTATTTATTTTCCTTTATATTTTATTTTATATTTTTTATTTTATGCTATTTTATTTGGCATTGTTGCACTGGTTGTATATATTTAGGAGTATGATATTTCTTAAAGAATTTTTTAAAAATGATAGTAATAAAGATACCAAATCTGCATGATGCATATAGCTTCCCTTTAGCTATAAGAATTTATATACTATTCCTACACTAAGATATTTACTAATTTTCCATTTTCTGAAATAAATAAAAATTATAGGAAAACCTATAAATAATAGGAAATAGATTGGCATAATATATGTGGATTGTTAAAGTGAATTGTGAAAATTTATATGAGAAGTTCTATAATATTCCACTCTTATTCAATACTACAGTATAAGTCTTTTCAAATTTGGATATGTTCAATGTTAGAACTGGAAGAAATCTGTACTTTGCTTTATAAACTAAATAAATTTTAATTAAATAAATTTAGTTGTTATATAGAAGTAGTGATGTTAAAACTGGATTGGTAGGGTGGGCCACAGTGGCTCAGTGGCAGAGTTCTCACCTGCCATGCTGAAGACCCGGTTTCGATCCCCCTGTGCCTGTCCATGCCCTCCTCTCACCAAAAAATCGATTGTTAGCAACCTCTACTCTGATAAGTTATCATTTTATTGTATTTTATATTTTTATATGGACAGGCACTGGGAATCAAACCACGGTCTCCAGCATGGCAGGCAAGAACTCAGCCCACTGAGGCACCATGGCCCACCCAAGCAGTGACCATTCTAATCATTTGTTATGTTATGTGCTTTTTTCTAATAATGACATTCTTGATAAGGTTATGATTGTCTTGTTCCCCAACATGGAATATTTGTAGATATTTCACACTTTTGTCAACCATCTACACTACCAGTGAGAGAGAGAAAAACAATCTTAGTAAGGAATCACAAATTTGTTCAGCGAGGAAGATCTGTGCTAGCTATTTTTTTATATTCTGAGAAATATTGTTCTATTCAATTGATACCAGTAGCATTAATTCATAATATTTTTTCCAGAGATGTTACATTGAGCAAAATGAGTATTGCCTAGGGATTTATTGGAGAGTAAATGACTTGATTCGAGAAGATGTCATCCATATAAGCTGAATTTTAACAAAGATTTTGACTCCATGATTTACTTCCAAAGTATCACTGATAGATGACATTAGTTTAATAAATTCCACATTATCAATTTCTAAAAATTCTAATGTTTTGGCTCACATGTGTGCATATGCATGTTGGGTGTTTGAACACACCTATATATTTACTTTAGCTGTGTAAATGATAACATAAGAAGATTTGAAATAACAATATAGCAAAATTATTTTCTTTTATACTTAAACACTTAAATAGATACTTTTAGTATTCATAGCAAATCACTAGGGAGTAGATGAAATAAATTACATGTTTGATTCATGAAAGAAAAGAAACTTATATCTCCAATCTTGAAGCCTCAGAATCTTAATTAAGAAAAATGATATTGTAGACCAGGATTGCTCTAATTGAGATTCAGAAAAAGAAGAAGAGGTATTAAAGCCATGTAAAATAAAATTATTGAGGTAAGGATTATTCTCTGATATCTCAGCCTTCCCACTAAAGACAAATGGTGAAGCACAGTCCTTGAACAGCTTGGAGCTGAGATGGAAAATCCATTTATACCCTAACAAACTGAGAGGAAGCTGTTTTGGATAAGAAGGTTAAATAAGAGCTGTGCAATTTAAAACTCAAATATGTAACCAACTTATGGACTAGTTAGCTATTAGATATAGCAAGTCATTAACAAAAAGTGGATGTATCCACGAGAGAATTTAAGTGTAGCAACATATATAGCAACATTCAATGCATGTTTTCCCCCTATCTTTTGATCAACACAGGGCTGTTATATTTGCAATGCAGAAATACAATTTAGGCATACATGCATACACACACACATGCACACACACACACACACACACACACACACACACATTGATTTGCAAAAGATATAGATGTTGTAAAACATATACATTAACTTATAGTTTTTGCAAATATTTGTGTCAACCTTAGCAACAATGACTATATTTAATCACCATATCAAGTCTCAGAATAAAAAAAAAATATTTTCCTTTGATGAGTTAAAGTAACAATGGATAACAGTTACAGTTTGACAGATAGAGAAAGTACATACAAAATAAAATTTATGAAACTATTTCAAAACATTGAACATCATGCCCCTACTTTCTAGGAACTTAGATTCATAGTAACTTAAATTAACTAAGTTATAAAAATCTGTGAGAATATGATATTCTTTTTATGCCAAGAAATACTGCAAATGTAACAAATAAGATAAAGTCACTGACTGAAAGTAATACAAATATAACTAATCCATAAAGATCTTACAATAGGATCATAGGGAATTTGAAAACATAAATCATTAAATATTTGGAAATTTTAAATGGAAAACAGAATTTTAGAAGGATAATCTACATTTAAGGTAGGTGACAACTGGTAGAATATAAAGAGATTTCTTGGCTAAAAATCTTAGCAACAAGAAGAGCAAGTTAAAAATGCTTTTCAATGATGTCAACAAGAAATAGTTACAGTGGAGCTGAAATTCACAGCCTTTGGTTACTGGTCACAAATGAAAAGTAAAGAAGAGGCAAAAATCAAACATGCATAGACTCAACTTTAAGCTTAACTCTTGTGTGTCTTGTGTGTGGTTATACAAATGACTGTATTTTGCTTCATGTTAAAAGAAAAGTTAAAACTTCAAATTATGAAATTCAAAAATATTGTGGTTCCAAGATTTGGTTGATTTTTTTCAAGATTTTGTGCTTTAGTGTTTGTGTTTTGGATCTCTGAAGGACAAATTTTTTTAAAAATAAAAAATTAAATTTGGAGCCGGGTAAAATGAAAATATATAGGTTGATTTAACATATTCCATGAGAAGTATGAAAAAAGTTTTATGTAGTTAGAATGCCTGGGAGAGAGCATATATTAGGCCCTAAACTAAGAGCCAGGGTAACAAAAGCTAATGAAGGCTGAAGAAAGATCTACCTACAAAAAAGAATTCTTTTTATAAAATACCAAAGGCCAAAGGGATGAAGAGAAAAAAAAAGGCCTGTGACCGTCTCTAGAATAATTTTTAAAAGCAAGTAGAATAGAAGAATTAAGGAACTTCCATCTAGTATTGAGTATAATTTTGAGTTTTACTTACATGTTTTATTTCACTTAAAAATCTACTTTAAAAAGAATTCCTCCTGAAGACACATGCTTAGAAATCTTCCTACAATTGTGGGTTGGTTGTTTTTCTACAAGTTTGCATATTCTCATTCAGGATACTGTCCTCATCACCAAAGAGGGAACAACTGAATTAGTTGTGTGATATACTTGTCAAACCTCATGCTCCTTAGAAAATCTCCCTCTCCATCTTTTACCTAAACCTCATAATCTGACCGCAGTCCTTATTCTGTCAGTCCTTTACAGATCAAATATCTTTACTGATATATTCTCTCCAAAATTACTGTTAAAAATTTTAGTGGCTGCTTCTGTTAGGCACAGATTCTACCTCCTGTCAATCTATTTTTGTATTTTTGTTTTTATCAATAGTACTTTTCACCAGCTGATAGCACTATATGATAATGCTTTTTTTTTTTTTTTCAGTTCTGACTCTGCTACTAGAAGTTTGTTCCATGTTTTTTGTTTTCTTTTTTTGTTTTTACATGGGCAGGCAAGGGAAATCAAACCCAGGTCCTCTGGCATGGCAGGCAAGCATTCTTGCCTGCTGAGCCACCATGGCCCACCCTCCATGTCTTTTGGATAAATCAACAAAGAAAACAAAATCTCAGACTTACTGAATGCTCAGTTGTAAAGTGTAATTTAGAAGCAGTTTGTCTAGATTATTTGATTAACCGATATATGGTATATCTAAAAACACAAGACTCCTTCTGAATATCATTTCCCAAGAGCCATAGCAGAGTTTATGTAGGAAAAAAAAAAAAAAACAAATTTTCCCAAGGAAAAGTAAACCCTTTCAATCACAAATTTGACTTTTCATTTTGGAATTGCTTAGAGTTTAGCCTGGTGGATTGCTAAAAGGTTTCATTGAGTCTAGCTAATACAGTCCTGTAAGGACACAGAGCCCAGGCTCTGCCCTCTACTCCGTTTTGAAAGCAAGTCACACAGGAGCCAAAAAGAGAGGAACAGATGTTAAAGGTCAAAGAATGTAAGATTCCCCTCCTAAATCAAGTCTCACAGGACTCTGACCTTTATAAACGGCCTTCCCACCTCTGCTCCCAGGACTTCTCCCTCTCTCTCTCTCTCTCTTGCTTCTGGGTGGAGTCCAGAGTTACATTTCCCAACTGGCTGTCATTGAGAAGAATTATTCCCCTATCCGTAGGGCCCTAATTATAACTAACAGTTACTCTTCCAAAGGTATTCATTGGTTTCGGGGTTGTGTTGGGCTGAAAAAAAATCCTAAATTCGTCACCATGCAGCATGAAGTTATATTAACAATTTCTATAAATTCCCGCTATAGCAACCTCAACAGCACAACCTCTGATACAAACTATAAACACTGAAGTAACTCAGTCCAACTCAATGCCTTCTCTACCTTCAGTTAGGCTTGACCCTATCAGTTAAGGGAAATCCTCAACAAGATTTTCCTTCAGATATCAGTCACAAATTTGGGGATTCATGCCATTTGCACTTCTGACCAACTGACTACAAATTCAGGGGCTCCCACCTCACTGGGTTCAATAATTCATTAAAAGAATCACAGAAATAACTAAAAATGCTATATGTATGAGTATAGTCTTATAAAAAGATACAAATGAGTAGAATCCAAGAGAAAAGATGCTTTGGGAGAGATATTGGAGGGTGTGAAGTGCAAGCATCCATGTCCTCTCCATGTGGAGTCAGAATGTTTCAACTACTTGGCACAGAAATGTATTTTATCCATTTTGGAAGCTCACCAAGTGAGTTGCAAGTGTTTGGAGTTTTTATGGGATCTCATTATGAAGACATGATTTATAGAATCAATTTCCACGTTATTGAGCTCTCCCCAGAAGTTAAGGAGATGGACTGATGTGACATGGCTAGAAGCTCCTACACCCTGTTGAATAAAATAAAATGGCCACCTACATTGGGCATTACTGGACAAGGATCCCTTTCTAAGAAGGGATTTTCCAGAAGTTGTAAACAATTGACCAGCAGGGGCTTTCTGAACAAATGGAAAGCCTCCTATAGAATTGCTGTTATAAGCAACATTTGGTGATGAAATTAGGTTCATTCCAGTTGAGACAACTTATCAGAATACAGAAAGCATACCATTCAAATTAATGTATATCTACTCCTCATTTTGTAAGACCCCCCTATATAAAATGGAAATTTAATGTCATCCAATCTGAACATTTCCTCATGTGCTTCTATGTTAGCCCTGTATGAGCTTTCTCTATACAACCCCTTGGATGAAATCCCCTTCTATTTTCTGCATGGTGTGTTGCCCAATTTGTGAAATACTCAATAAAGCCATCAGATCTAAATTACATAAAAAAGTACTTCTTTTATCTGGTCTTTCCCATGTGGTCAGCCCCTACTCCACGAATGCAGCAGTGGGTGGACCGTCTCTGTCATCTTGTTATCATACAAACCATAAGGTATAATTCTGGGCCCATCATGAAGAAGAAAAGGCACTCTTATCACAGAAAATTCAGAGGTTCAGAGGTTGCTTCCTAGGTACTGGGGACAAAGAGTAGCCAAGTTTTTCATTATAGTGCATGCAGTGCGCTGCTAAGTTTGACCAGGTTTCTAAGAAGTAGTTGTTCTGATTCTTTGGCTACTTACTTTTTTTATATTCCCCAGGCTCAATTGCATACATTGGACAACTGGACAACCCTGAATCCATACAATTTCCTGTATCACTATTTGCCAGCATTGTTGTTGGCCAATGTTTAGTGTGTGTCACATGGTAAATAGAAGGCGGCCATTTGTCAAATGCTTGCATGCATAGCAAAGACTTTGTTAGGATCCAGTCTAAACCTGTACTCATTCAAATGCTTTAATTTATCACAGGTTTACCAATGGTGTGTACAATGGCTTGAAGAATGGATTCTAGAGTCAGACTGCATGGGATTATTTCCAGAAACCATTGTTTAGTAGCTATGTAACTTTGGGAAAATTATTTAAATTTTAGTGCTTCTGTTTCTAACTTTATAAAACAAGGGTTTTTTTAGTTTATATGACTGATATAAGTATTAAAGTGTAAAATGCCTTATACATTTCAAACAATCAAAGGTAGGTATTGAAAATATTAAACATTTAGAAAAATGATGGTTTAATAATAAAATACTGCCATAATAGTAATAAAAAAAAACTTTCCCAAAAAAAGATCACTTATTGATCATCTATAGGTGAGTTGGGAGTGTTACAGAGTTGTATACATTTTTGGTTTGGAGTTAACCTCATATTTGACCCTAGTGTTGCCCTATCCTACCACTGAGACAATGGAATGTAATTTCACCTCTTTTAGTCTCAATTTTCTCTTCTGCATGTTACAGATGTTAATATTCTCATATGTTAGATTTTTTGTGATTTGTAAAATAAGTTACTTCTCACATTCTTCAAATCTGCATATATAATTTTATTATCATCAGGAACAAAGATAAATTCAATTGTCATCTAATTGGTGAGTTTGTGTCCATGTGGACCACCCACCTTTCTCCCACACTGTAAAAATAGTTTTGCCATAATATAGATAACATAAAAATAAAATACCCAGATAGAAGGAAATGAAGTTTTGATGGTTTTGTTTCCCTAAAGA
The DNA here is from genome assembly GCF_023851605.1 of Tamandua tetradactyla. Classification (NCBI taxonomy): domain Eukaryota; kingdom Metazoa; phylum Chordata; class Mammalia; order Pilosa; family Myrmecophagidae; genus Tamandua; species Tamandua tetradactyla. The sequence continues at coordinate 75,013,402 of NC_135335.1, forward strand.
ACCTAGACTAATCCAGAGGGAAAGGAAGGAACAAAGAAGGGAAAAAATGCAGACATGCTGGGAATACCATCACATATATAAAATAACTGATTCCGCATAAATGGGTTTTTATCAGGTATGCTTTTTTCCTGATAATCAACTAAATTTTTTAATCAATGAAATCCATTTTCCTGTCCTCACAATCTTGAGCCATAGTTATCTGACATTTGCACCTTATTTTGCATTCCTCAACTCATTTTCCCAAGCTCATATACTCATTTTATATTTAAACTGAAGCTCTTGGTACCCTGCTGGCTCAATTAGTGGAGGTTTAATTTTTTAAGGTTTTATTTTATTAGTAAGTGTGATTTTTGTCATAATTTAAATGTTATACCCTTTATATCTGGTATATGTCTTTTAGTAGTGCTGCATGGAAACAGAATCAGATGGAGAAATCTTCGTTTTTATTTCATAGAGGGAAAGCTTAGGAATGACTTCAGTAATTATGGATTGTAGGTTCTTTAAATTTTAGCTAGACTTTGATCATGTAATTTTCTGGGCTGATACATTAAATATACATTTGTACTTACCTTTCCATCTATTCTACATTTATAAATCTATTCAAATTTTCAGGTTTTTCTTGTGTCAATCTAGCATATTTAAAGTTTGACAGCATTCAACTATTATGTCTATATTTAAAATAATGTCACATGTAACTTTTAACCTTTTCCAAACCTATGGTTATCTCTCCTTTCTCATTGAAATATTCTGTGATCGTCAACTTTTTTCTCTACAGAATCTTTGTTTTCAATTTTATTAATTTAATGTTCTAGTTTTAGTAAGCTCCTTTTTCTCCAATTATATTGCATTGTTTCGTTTTTCTAGTTTGAGGTTACTGTGATAGTTTAAAGCTGTTATGTAGCCCAGAAATACCAGGTTCTTTTTATCCGTTACTTAGGGTACAGATCCTGTTGTAGGTAGGACTTTTTGATCAGGTTATTTCAACTGAGATGTGACCCACCCCATTCAAGATGGGTATTAATCCTTTTACAGGAGTACTTTAGGAAAGATGAATTTAAGAGAAGCTCATAGAGGAAAGCCTCAAAGAAGCTAAGAGACAAGGACACACCTACGAAAGCTGAGAGAGGGAGCCACTGAAGCAGAAATTGCAAGCAATGAAACTTAAGAAAGACTTGAAGACATTGCCTGTATCTTCCCATGTCGCAGAGACATTCCAGATGCCAGCAGGCTGTCTTCAGAAGCAGAGATCCTCCTCCTGATGCCTTAAATTGCACATTTTCATGACCCAAAAACTGAACATTGTAAGTTAATAAATTCCCATTGTAAAAGCCAAACTATTTCTGGTATATTGCCTTCTGGTAGCTTTAGCAAACAAATATTTAATAACAAATTTAATTTATTTAGTAAAATAAGTTTTTAATAACCACCTTTTTTTGAATAAGAATTTGGTCTTGTATTTGTGGACAGAGGTTTGGGATTTTTGCTGGCAAAGAAACACAATCTGTGGATATGATTTTAGTTTAAAATTGTAACTGCAACTAGAAACCTATTCCCTATTCTTGAGTTATTTACAATCTATCCTCTCTTTATAGATTACAGTCAAACCCAAACAAAAAAACAAAGCACTGGTGTCAGTTTGAACATAGTATGTACTCCTAGAAATGCCATGCTTTAATCCTGATCTACTCTTGTAGGAACAGCCATTTCTATTAATCCTAATTCAATACTGTAGGTTGGAAACTGATTAGATTTTCTCAATGGGCATGTGATGCATCCAACTGTGGGTATGACCTTTTGATTAGATGGAGAGGTGGCTCTACCCATTCCAGGTGGGTCTTGATTAGTTTACTGGAGTCCTTTAAAAGAGGAGACATTTTGGAGAGAGCTCAGATCAGAGATACTGATGTTTGGAGATGATTGGACCCCAGCACATGTCTCCATGAGTGTTAAGTAAGCCAGAATTTGAGAGAGCTAAGGAAAGCCAAGAGATGAAAGCGAGCCCCAGAGAAAGAAAGTGAGGAACCCTCACAGGTACAGAGGCTAAAAGCAATGGAGCCCAGGAACTCATTAACCTTCCTTGAATTAAGATGCCTTTCCCTGGATGCCTTAGTTTGAACACGTAATTGGTCCTTTCTTGAGAGAAGGTAACCTGTTGTTGGTGCCTTAATTTGAACATTTTCATGGCCTTAGAACTCTAAACTTGTAACAAAGTAAATTCCCTTGTTAAATGCGTTCCAGTTCTGGTATATTACATTCTGGCAGCTTGCAAACTAAAAGACCACCTTCCTCACACAAAGTTATATTAGTACTTACTTGCCTGATAATATAAAAGGAATTGGAATAACACCCTCACCTCTCACAACCAAATCTTCTACCCACCTTCATCTGATCTCACAGAATTTGTCTCTTCTATTAAAAGGGATGAGTAGTATGGGTTCATCATTTTATGAACTTCTCATCCAATGAAATATGGATTTCATTCCTTCATCCTATCTTGATCCTACATTATTGATTCTCCTCTCCCTCTTAGATAATACACATAATCACGCAATCATCCTGAATGGCTGCTATTAGAATATGCTCAACCTGGACACTCAACTCCTTCCCACAAAATCCTCTTCTCTAATCTCCATTACAGCAAAGCCTCTCCTTAGCTCTCTGTAGTTGCTGTCCCTTCTTTCTCATATTCCACTCTGAATTGAAGAATTCTAATTAGAATTTTGTCCCATCACACTATCAATCCCCCATGTCAAAATCATGTTGATCTCAATTTTGGTCAATCTGATAGTCAGTTCTCAATCCTCCTCTTAGTCCAATTCCCAACCCAAGCCTCTTTCTTACCCCCTGCCTCAATAGCAGCTCCTTCTCTTTTGTTTTTCTTGTTCCTCTTCTTCTTCCATGTCTCTAAATTGCTCTGTGGTTCACTTTTGTCTCTTCCCTCTCTGCCTTTACTATGGATACCTAACCCTAACTACATATTAAAATCACCTGGATGAGGTCCACATTAGATAATTTTTGAAAGCTTTATGGACAGGCAGGGCTGAGACCAATGATCTTATAAGAATCCATTTAGCATTTTCACCTAGGTATTTGACTATTAATACTGCATCATGTAAAAGATAAAAATGGATTAGAGAAAACCAATGTTTAAGTAATTCAAGACTAGATTGAACCAGACCAGCTGGGATTACAATGATGATATAACAAAACTTAAAAACATCTCTTTCAGTTTGTGATGGCCCCTCAAATTCTTTGCATGAAATTTGTGTGTTTGAAGCATTTAAGAATTAATTACATTTCACTTATAATAACAATTAAATGTATATTTTTATTTGACTTTCAAGTTTTACAATTTTTTATTCCACATTAGGGAAAATTTAACCCATGATGCTTTAATTATTAGTTTATAAATGCTATTTAAAGTTTTAAGTGCCTTTAATTTTTTTGCACATCAGCAACAGTTAGAAACAAATTATTTTTCCTAACAAGTTCTGTGAAAGGAGTAGCTTTGTCAAGATCACAAATGGTTGAAACACAAGAATTTAAAACAGTATCTAGAATAGAGAAAGTGTTCAAAAATCTATTGTAGAGTGAACAAAATGAGTATCTTTGTCTTTGCTTTTGAAGTAATTTATAATTTAAAACAAATTTGATTATTTTCTAACTTTTAAAATAATATATTTTGCTACACCATTTCTCTGAACTGAAAGAAATATGGCATATCTATTATTGTTTTAATTTAAAAATGAAGTTATTAAGTGCACAGTTACATAAGCGTTTTTGGAAATATCTACTAAAGTTGACCATCTGCATACCCTAAGATCCAGAAGTTTTACTCCTGACAGTTAACCAACAGAAATGCATACTTATATTTTTCAGAATATACATACTCAACTATTCATAGCAGCACTGTTTATAACAACACCCAACTGGGCATTACTGAATTCTCCAGTAAAACAGAAAGGGCAACAATGCATAATTCCATATATATGAAGTACAGAAACAGGTGAAATCCAGCTATGACTTTGGAATTCGGAATATGGTTCTATTCGTTCATAAGTTGCTGGATAACAAAATACTGTTATTGAAATAGCTTTTATAAAGGAAATTTAATAAATTACACATTTACAGTTATAAGCCAATAAAAATATCCAAATTAAAACATTCAGAGAAAGATATTTTGATTCAAGGAAGGTTGATGGATCTGAAATACGTCTGCCATCTGGGAGTCATGTGGCTGGCATCTTTTGGTTGCTTGCTCCAGGGCTCCGTTGCTTAAAGCTTCCATTCCTGTGATGGTTCTGCACTTGGCTCTTCTCTGGGTCTGGCTGTCATCTCTTGGTTTCCCTTCCCTCTCTCAGTTCTGGCTTGTATAACATCTCATGAGGAGGCACAAGACAATGTCTGCTGGGCTCCAAGCATCTCCAAACTATCCACGTCTCTGCTTTCTGTATTGGCTTTGTGGGTTCTAAAGCTTTTTCCAAAATGCATCCTCTTAAAGTTCTCCTATAAGCAACCTCACTTTGAATGGGTGGAGACCCATCTCCATCGAAGCCATCTAATTGAATGTGACTACTCAAAATTGAATTTGTCGCATCTCCATGGAAACAACCAAAAATATCCTACCAGCAATATGAATGAGGATTAAATATCTTGGCTTTTCTAAGGTACACAAGATTCAAGCTGGCACAGTGGATATCCTTAGTGAGGGGGTTGACTAATGGGTGTTCAAGGAAGACTTCTAGGGTGGTGTTAATATGTTCTTTATTTTGGAAGAGTGTTCATTTTGTGAAAATTCATTGAAATGCTCAACTACAATTTGCTCATTTTTTCCATTTTCATAAGATACACAGTTAAAAAGGGGGAAAAAAGATTTTATAGAAGAAAATAGGCAAACCAGGCCGGTGACTTCCTGCTGTGAACATCATCTGTCCAACCAGCTCTTTCATACCGCTTATGGTGTTACCCAAGACACAGAGATATTTGTGGCTTTAATTTGGAAACCTAAAAAGAGGTAACAGAAACAGTTTCTACCTTCACTCAGTCCCAAAAATGTAATAATACAAAAACTGTACGCTTCATGCCTCATGATCCATAGAGATGCCTCCACAGGGAAGTGCAAACTGCTTCTAGATTTTCTGTAATTGGCTTTCTTATTCCATGTCAGCTGGATCTGAATGTCATCCTGAATTTTGTCCTTAATTACAATGGTTTAGTATAAAGAATGTAGGCTTTGATATTAGGTGAGCCTCCACACAAATGTCAACGCTGATTCCATTTGACCTTCGGGTAAACAGACAAAACAAAGCTTTTTATAGCTGTCTCCTTGCCCTTATATATCTTGCTTTAATTTTAATTTTATTTATTGTTTTGTTTGTTTTTACATTTAAGAGGCATTAGAGTTTTCAAGTTAAAAACTAAACTGTAAATTAACATACTTGGGTTAAAAATCTGAGCACTCCTGAATCTATGTTTAGAAATGTTATGTAACTTAGCATTAAGGTTTCCTTTAACTCCTTTTTGTTGTTGAGCTCTCTAAGATAATTTTACTTCACCTGATTTTTTACCATTATATTAGATTTAGAATTATTTTATTTGTGTCTAACTTCCTCAATTTCTAGAGTTTGCTGCTATAGTCAATGAGTTCTAGATCAGATAGTCGTTTTCTGTGCTCTTAAAACATTCACTTCTAAATAAATAATTTTAATTTATCTTTGTGTTGAGATGCTTAATTTATATGATATTCAATTTAAACTTCATTCTCTCTCTCTTATCCATATGTGTACACACATGCACACTTGTACTCTTAAGGATTTATTGCTTACCACTTTTAACATCATCTTCTCTTATAATGAGGTATTTTATTTGATTAATTTGCTGCTGCTTTAGAGTCCTCTGCCAAGTATTTTTGCCAAGTAAGTTAAATATTGATATAGACTTTGAATACTTGCACATCTACAAAAATTTTACTTTCATCCTGACAAAGCGAACTATCTGTGAAAAAAATACTATTTTAAATTTGCATAGGATTATTGGGCAGAAGTCTTTTTGTATATTTTTTTTTTTTTTTTGACAGAGAAAGAAGGAAGGATGGAAGGAAGGAAGTGAGGAAGAAAGGGAAACATTTTTAAACATTTTCTTGTTTTATTATATTTTGTTTGTTTGTTTGTTTTTTACATGGGCTGGGGCCGGGAATCGAACCGGGGTCCTCCGGCACGGCAGGCAAGCACTCTTGCCCGCTGAGCCACCGCGGCCCGCCCTTTTTGTATATTTTTCTATCTTCCAGTGTTAGATATGAGAAGTTGAATACAAGTTTAGACCTTTCTCTTTCTAAGTAACTTGTCTCTGTCAAAAAGCTTTAAAAATGTCTTTGGTTCAATACTTAGAATTCAGAAATTTTATGAGGATATGTACAAATGAATAATTCTTCTTTTCATCAAATTTGCTGGAATCTCATTAAAGACTCACAATTTTTAGTCCCAAATCTTTCTTCAGTCAGGCATAACTCTCTTTATTATTTCTTTAAATCTTGCCCTTCTTGCATTTGTTTGTAATTCTTTTAAGGTCACCTAGTTTTTTTCCCCACTGTTATTGCATAATGAAATAATTTATGATAACAAAAATGATTTTTATTTTTTTGCCAAATTGTTAATAGTAAATGATACTGTATAAACTATCTTGTCTGTGATTTTAAAATTTGTCCATATATCTATTGTAATGTCAAGAAAGTGGAATAAGTTATATTTTCTTGACAATTTGTTAAGAAAGTTGAGATATATTCATTCATTAGCATTGCAAAGCATAATATAAATGTATTCATTATTAAAGTGAAATATTATGACGTAATATACTTCTATGTCTGACTTGTAATCACAAATGATTATTCCTAAAGTGACAAATTGCATGTTTTTCAGGTTATCAATGTGTGAGTAAGTTTTCATTATTAGTTATACAACATATATTCTCTATCAGCAATACTGGGCCAACACTTTAAGTAATGGAAAATATCTTAAATACAGTTAAGTGAAAATTCTTTAGTACTGAGTTATGCCAGTATGACTATAATAGAAAACATAAAAGTTGATTATTAATATAAATTAATACCTGTTAAATATATAATGAACATTGTTATGCTATATAATAGTATTTGATTATTTTGAATGTCAAAATTATGATAATGAAATAAATCAATTCCCTATGAATATTTCTTATTCCCAAACCTATAGTTAGTCTGCTCTCACCATCATTAGATAGCTATACTTATAATCTAAAACTTAATGAACAAGATAAAATACTTACTTGATTTCTGTATGTTCAATGTATACAGTATATTTGGTTGGGATATGTGTCTCATTCAAATTATGTATGATCTTAGGGTAAAGGAAGCCCAATCTTAATTATTCTTCCACATCACCAGAGAAGTGAGGGACAGCATGTGACAAATTATCATTGGCTCTTCAAGTCGGCAATCAAAATTCACATTTCCTTCGCTTAAATTTCATTGCACAAATAAATAGTATGGAAGCACCGAACTTCAAAGGGGGCTGTAAAGTGCAATACAACTATGCATCTAGTTGGTAAACATATGGGAAATGGCACCTAAGATTTCCATAATTTGAAGTACTTTTCCATTAATTTCTAAATCTTTCCAATTTGTCTCATATTACAAATTTCCCTTTGGATATATTTTGATATATTTTCTATTATATTTTTGATTCTGTACATCTCACCATCCACAATATGCTAATCATTGTCTAAAAATGTAACTAATAATTATGATGAAGCCAATGATATTTAGCATTACCTATGTGCTTACTATGGACAGGCAATAATTAAAGTCACGTAGATTTACTAAAATGAATCAAATTTATAGCTCCATATTTTTTAAAAGTATTTTTATTGATAGAACAATATACAAACACACATTATTAACACACAAACATTTCATACATGGTGTACAGTCAATGGCTCACAATATCATCACATAGTTGTGTATTCTTCACCATGATCATTTTTTTAACATTTATATCACTTCAGAAAAATAAAGTAAAAAGTAAAAAGAAAAAACTCATACAATCCTTTATTCCTATCTCTCATTGACCACCAGTATTTCCAACTACCCAATTTATTTTAACCTTTGTCCCCCCATTATTTGTTAATTTTTTATCCTTTTTTTTTACTCATCTGTCCATACCTTAGATAAAAGGAGCATCAGAGACAAAGTTTTCACAATCACACAGTCACATTGTGAAGGTACAATGATATATCATTGTACAAATATCTTTAAGAAACAAGACTACTGGAACTCATCACTATAGCTTCAGGAACTTCCCTCTAGCCACTTCAATATGTCATAAACTAAAAAGGGAAATTGATATAATACATAAGAATAATCTCCAGGATAACCTCTTGACTCTGTTTGAAATCTCTCAGCTACCGACATTATTTTTTCTCATTTATCTTTTTCCCCTTTTGGTCAAGAAAGTTTTCTCAATCCCTCAATGCTAGGTCCTGGCTCATCCTGGGATTTCTGTTATGTTGTTAGGGAGATTTACACCCATAGGAATCATGTCCCAAATAGAGTGGGAGGGCAGTGAGTTCATTTGTCATGTCAGCTTAGATACAGAGGCCACATCTGAGCCACAAAAGAGGTTCTCTGGGGATGACTCTTTGGCCTAATTTTAAGTAGGCTTATCCTATCCTCTGCAGGAGAAAGTTTCATAGGGGCAAGCCCCAGGATCAACGACTCCATATTCTTACTTTACTGAGACAAAAACTCTGGATATCTTAAGTAACTTGCTCATAAAGCTAGCAATCATGAGCATAATATTAATCCAGATAGCATGGTTGAAGAAACTATTGTATTTGTCACTGTATCAGGCAGGGTTCAAGTAAAATAAACCACACCAGTTAATTTCACAGAAAGAATTTTAAATAAAGACATGTAACTAGGTATTGAATAACTTAAAGCAAAATAACAAGAAATTAAAACCAAATCTTAAAGCTAAAACTAAAGTTAAGAGGAAGTAATGACTACCAGAAATGGCTACTACTCTTGAAAATGGGTGTAAGGGCAGGTCTGAAGGTTGCAATAAGTTTGTCTTCTGGAGATTTATTTTGATTTTGGAAACTAAGAGAAAATTTCTCATTTCTAGTATCTCATGACGATAATAGTTGGCATCCTTGTTGTTCAAGGCGATAGTGGTCCCTGGAAGATGAGCAGCTCTCTGCTTCTGTGTTCTACGTAGAACAGGAGGATCAAGCATTGTGGCTCCTCAAGGGACATATGCTAGGCAGGCTGTATAGCTACCATATCAGAACTTTGAAATTTCCTAATGGTGTGTCTAAGCATAGAAGGCACGTCTCCACTCACCCTCTGCCCAGACCTGCCTCAGCTTCCCAAGGCAAGCGCACTTGCAGGGACACACACACCCCAATCACAACATCGATTGCTCTCTTTTGTCTGTTATCCAGCTTTTTTTATTAACTTCAAAGAGTCGCCATTTCTCTTCTCTGCCAGCAAATCATCTTTTTTTCTCTTTTCCCTTAAAACTAAGAAGATTTTATTTTGTTTTCCAAGATTTCTCTTGACAGCAACATCTACTCTTGCCTTGTAATACAATAAACTCCCTGATGCAATGTACCACTAAGAGCCTTGCCAGCTATATAAAGGTATATATAATATGACTGAATTGCACACATGCATACAACCTCTTATTGGAATTGACATCATGAATGTTTCTTCTTTTTTTTTTTCCATTATTGATTAATTTCATCACCTTTTGTTTCATTACTATATCACTCTAGTCTAAAATTGTCATCCATAAATGAAGACAAATTGTAGCTATGGTTTTCTACCTCTGGGGAAGATGGTGGAGTAACAGTTTGCAAGGTTCACTCTTCCTCCAAGGACCACTATTGAACAGTTAGAAACTGCCTGAATCAACCTCTCTGTTGGTCTGGAGGACAGAGGAGCACTGCGAAGTTATGAAGAAAGAGTAGGACAAAGAAACTGAGAAACTGCAGCGAGAAATTTAACTCACCTGATTACTCAGGTACTCAGCTGCTGGTTCCCATTCCCCACTCTCAAGGCAAGCAGCCTACAGACTGGTCCTTGGCTGGCTGACTGCTGTGATTGGGAAGAGATTTTGAAACCCTCCTACTCAAGAAAGGAGGGTGAGAGAGATCATGGCTGGCTGTAAATTGCAACTTTTGATCCAGGAATTTAGATCTCTGGGACCCATTATTTTAGTTTGTCCTAGACGGGGACAATCACATCTTTGTTTCAACCCCCACCTCTAGCAGGGGTAGAGCTGGTGGACATTTAAAAACACAGTTTTCTTAGGGCCGTGGGGATCAGTTTGATGTATAGTGCCATCTGTTGGGTAGGCTGGAGAGCACAGCCATGCAGAGCCACCAAAAGGATTTTTGGTTTCTTTCCAGGCAGCCTCCCCAGGGTTCTGTGGAAATGGTCTATGACACTTAGTGAGCCCATGACCTTATTTTGGCTGAGAAATACTGATGAGCCAAGAGTGAAAGAAGAGCCTTAACATAAAGTTAATCGATAACAAAACCCACAGACAAGAGAAAGAAACTGATCTTCAAAGTAAATCCATCAAGATAATCAGTTGCCCAGACATCAGCAAAAAAATTAAAGGCCACACTAAGAAACAGGGAGATATATCCCAGTCAAAAGTACAAATTAAAAACTTGGAGGAGATACAAAATTTGGAACTACTAATCAGAAATTTTCAAGCAAATCTCCTAAATCAATAAAAGAAGATGAGAGAAAACATGGCTAAAGAGATAAAGGATATTAAGAAGACACTGGGTGATCTTAGGGAATAAATCAAAAATGTGGAAAGAAGCTTAACAGAAATTACATGATTGAAATGCACAGTAGAAGGAGTTCAACATACTCCAGAGGTCTACAACAGCAGACTTGAATAGGCAGAAGAAAGAATCAACAAGCTAGAAGATAAGGGATTTGAAACCTCATAGATTGAAGAACAGATAAAGAAAAGAATGGAAACAATATTGGGGAGGATTGTAGGGAATTGAATGAGAGATGAAGAGCACAAGCATACCTATCCTGGGAGATTCAGAAAGGGAAGATATGGGAAAAGGGGCAGAAGGCATATTTGAGGAAATACGGTCTAAAATTTCCCAACTCTTATGAAAGACTTAAATTCACATTTCCAAGAAATGCCATGTATTTTAGAAATAGTAAACCTTAACAGACCTACTCTTTGGCAAGTACTAATCAGAATATGAAATGCTAAAGATAAAGAAGGAATCTTGAAAACAGGAAAAGTGATTGTCACATACACAAAAATAGCAATAAGAATAATTGCCAATTTCTCAGCAGAAATCATGGAGGCAAGTAGGCAGCATATGATTTAATAAGATACAGAAAGAAAAAGCCTACCAGCCAGCAATCCTTTGACAACTGTGTTTCAAAAATGACAGAGACTTTAAAATATTCACAAGTAAACAGAAATGTAGAGATTTCATTTACAAGAGACCTGATCTGCAATACGAAAGAGAGTGCTACAGTCTTGAAGGAAAAGCAGAAGACAGAGATTTGGAATAGAGATAAAGATTATCAGTTACACTAACTAAAAGGACAAAGGAGAGACAAAATATAGGTCATTAAAAAAACAAAAGGATAAAATAGTTAAAGTAGGTACTATCTTTACAGTAATAACATTAAATGTTAATGGATTAAACTCCTCAACAGATTGACAGAATGAATGAAAATGTTAGATGCATCTATATGTTTTGTGTAAGAGATTCACCTTAGACTCAATGATACAAATAGCTTGAAAGAGAAAAACTGATAAAAGATATGCCTTGTGAACAGAAATCAAGAAAGCACTAGAGTACTCTACTAGTATTGGGCAAAATAGACTTTAATACAAAACCGTTATGAGACAATAAGGGCACTATATATTGATAAAAGGCACAATCCACCAAAAAGAAACAGCAATCATAAATATTTTTACACCTAAGCAGGGTGTTCTGAAATATATGACACAAATACTGATAAAACTGAAGGGAGAAATGGAGGACTCACAATAATAGCTAGAGACTTCAGTACAACACTCTCATCAGTAGATGGCACATCTAATCAAAGATCATTAAGAGAATGGGAACTTGAATAATATCATAAATGAACTAGACGTAACTGACATATTTGGAACATTGCATCCCAACCAGCAGGATATACGTTCTCCTCAAGTGCTCACAGATCATTCTCTAGAACAGACCACAAGTCGGGTCAAAAAAAGTTTCAAATTTAAAGATATTAATATTATTCAAAGCCTTTTCACTGACTGCCATGGAATAAAGTTGGAAATCGATAACAAGTGGAAACTGGAAAATTCACGGATAGATGTAGGATAAACAACACACTTCAAAAATTAGTGAGTCAAAGAAGAAATTGCAGGGTAAATCAGTAAATACCTTGAGATGAATGAGAGCAAAAACACAACTTATCAAAACCTATGGGATGCATTAAAGGACACGCTGAGGGGGAAATTTATAACCCCTTAATAACTAAATTAAAAAAGAAGAAAGAACCAAAGTCAACGGCATAATTGCCCACCTGAAAGAACTAAAACAAGAAAACAGCAAACTAATCCAAAATCAAGCATAAGGAAATTAATAACAAAGATCAGAGCAGGAATAAATGAAATTGAGAATAAATAACAATACAGAGAATTTATAAAACTGAAAGTTGGTTCTTTGAGAAGATTACTAAAATTAACAAATCCTTAGCTAGAGTGACAAAAGAAAAAGAGAGCACTTCAGATAAATAAAATCAGAAATGAGAGGATGGCATTATTACTAACCCCACAGAAATAAAAAGGATCATAAAATATACTATGAACAACTGTACATGAACAAATTAGACAACTGGACAAATTCCTAGAAACCCATGAACAATCTACACTGACTCTAGAAGAAACAGATGAACACAACACACCAAATACAAGTACAGAGGTAGAATCAGTCATCAAAAACCTCCCAACAAGGAAAAGTCAATTACTAAGTGGCTTCACAGGTGAATTTTACCAATCATTCCAAAAAGAATTAATACTAATCCTGATAATGCTCTTCCAAAACATTTGTTTCAGTTTTCTAAAGCTGTTGGAATGCAATATATGTGAAATGAGTTGGCTTTTACATAGTAATATACCAGAAATGGGTGGAGAAAGTGAAAAGGCAGTATGTTTAATGGGAGAAAACATTTGGAAAGTAGATATCTGATAAAGATTTAATATCCAGAATATACAGAGAAATCCTACAACTCAACAACAAACAAAAAAAGATAAATAACCCAATTAAAAAGGGACAAAAGACTTGAAAAGACATTTTACTAAAGAGGAAATGCAAAAGGCTAAAAACACATGAGAAGGTGTTCAACATGGCTGGCTAATGAGGAAATGCAAACTAAAACCATAATGAGATATTATTTCACAAATACTTGAATAGCCTCTATTAAAAAACAGAACACTACAAGTATTGGAGAAGATGTGGAGAAATAGAAACAACCACTCACTGCTGGTGGGAATGAAAAATGGTGCAGCCACAGTGGAAGAGAGCTTGATGGTTTTTCAGGAAGCTAAGTATAGAATTGCTATCTTATCCAGCAATCTCCTACTATATATATATCCAGAAGAACTGAAAGGAGGACCTTTAATAGACATTTGCACATGATGTTTATAAAAGCATTATTTAAAATTGCTGAAAATTGGAAGCAATCCAAGTGTCCATGAATTGGCAAATGGTTAAACAAAATGTGGTCTTATACATATGATAGAATATTCATCAACTGTAAGAAGGAATGAAGTCCTGACGCATGTGACAGCACAGATGAACCTTGAGGACATTCTGTTGAGTGAAATAAGGCACATATGAAAGTACAAATTTTGCATAATCTCACTAATATGAACTAAGCATAGTAAACAAACTCGAAGAGTTAGAATCAACAATATACACTATCGAGATAAAATGTGGGTAGAAAATGGGGAGCTGATGCTTCATTTGTACAGACTTTCTAATTTGGCTCATTGTAAAAGTTTGGAAATAGATAAAGGTGATGGTAGCATATTCTTGTGAGTATATTTAACATGGGATGAATTAATGTGTGAATGGATGAAAGAGAGGTTTAGGGACATGTATGTCACTAGAAGGAAAGTTAGAGCATAAAACATAGGGCAGAATAACACAGTGTCAGTATAACACAACACCCGCTGTGGATGATGACTGTGATTAACAGTAAAAATACAAGAATCGTCTTTCCTGGACTATAATAAGTATAGATCACTATTTCACTCTATTAATAAAAAGGTGGTATATGGCAAAAATACCCCCGATGCCAACTATGGGCAACAGTTAATGATAATGCTTGAATATTCTTTCATCAATTTTAACATGGGTACCACACTAAAGCTAAGTGTCAACAATAGAGGAATTTAAGGTATAGAGTTCTTTACATTTTTGACTAACTGAAAATGTTCTAAAATTGATTATGGTGATGAATGCACAACTCTGTGATTATGTTGAAAGCCATTTATTGTACACTTTGGCTGGATTGGATGAAGAGTGAATATATCTCAATAAAACTGCTTTAATAAATTCAATCATGTTACTTAGCACTACACTTTGCTCAATAAATGTGAATTCTTATTATCAGAATTAATATAATAAAATGTATTGTTTTTTTTTTTGGCATGGGCAGGCACTGGGACTCGAACGCGGATCTCTGGCATAGCAGGTGAGAACTCTGCCTGCTGAGCCACTGTGGCCCACCCATAAAATGTATTTTAAATGATTTTGCAATGAAACATATTTCTATTGCCATAAATGAATTTATATAAAAATTAGAATATATCATTATTATAAGAAAACCAACTTTTTCAGTAGATACTTAGAATATATCTTATACTTATGATACTTCTCCAATACTGATGTATTGAATAATCATCTAGAGTGTTTTAAAATTATATTTTAAAATTAATATTCTCTATTTCTATCCTTAAATTCTGATTCAGTAGGGTGTGTTCCAGATATTTGGATTGTTAACAATTCCTTAGGGGAATATGATGTAGTTGGTGTCCACAATTTAAGATTTAAAAAAAAGCTAAAAACTGGGTGCACGGGTGGTTCAGTGGTAGAATGCTCACCTTCCATGCAGGAGACCTGGGCTTGATTCCCAGGTCATGGTCCTAAAACAAAGCTCAAAAATTGAAATCTGAAAAAAAATGTAATAACCCTTTTATCCTTTTATTTTGGTAAGTTATCTCTGCTTTACATTGTGAAAGCTTATTCTATTTCTAAAGATTCCCATGCAATTTTAAACACATATGGCTCATAGTGTGTACTATAGACATACTATTTATGAAGTAGAAAATGGAAAGGCTATAAAATACACAGGGATCAATAAAAGATTATGAGATTTTTGGGGCCAGAAAATAGTCCAGAGAGTACAGAGCAATATTAATTAACTCTAAAAGGAAATAAAGCCTAGATGAATGTTTTAATTTAGTCCAAATGTAAAAATTGCAGATAGAGAGAAAAATCAAGGGGAAAATAGCTATAACATAAAGGAAAATATTAGAATCTATTTAATTTTAATTGGGTTTATTACATTATAGGACCTGAATTGATTGATTCCATATATTTTCATTAAATATGCTTCAAATTACTTCATTCTTTATTAACCATAAGTTAAAAACACAATTTCCTCTATATGTGAAATTTTATTTAATATCAAAGGCACATTAAAAATCTTACTAACCCATATAGTGTATATATAAAGCCAGTTGCTCCTGTATTTCAGGAACCTTTGTTTATTTTATAAGACTGGTGCTTACAAAAGGTAATTTTATTCAATTATGTATCTACATTCATATCATTGGCCCTCTATTCTTCCAACACCTGCTCCTGTGACTTTATATATGCCCACCTAATGACAACAACAATAATATAATAATAATAAAATTGCCTTTTAAAAAGTATGTAAGTAGGCAGAATCACATTTAAACATATGCAATGACATTATCAAGAAGGATTATTATGTCTAATGTCAGGTGAGATAGCATGTAATTGACTCCAAATTGATATAGTGCAAAAGTTTCAGCACAAACTTTTAGTATAGGTATATTTTATTTTAAATCGATTACTTTTTGCACAAATTAATATCTAAAATGATAGCTTCATGAATTCAGAACTGTGAAAATTATTTCACTTAATTATCAAAGCAATCCTTGAAGGAGGTTGAAGAGTCAAACTCTAAAGCTCAGAAATGTTAAATATCTTGCTCAAGTAAACCCGTTAACGTGGGGAGTAGACCTTCTCTGCTGCATCCTATTCAGCTATAATCCATTGTTACTATTCTCATGGCAATTCATGGTCACCTTCTTTCTTCAATCCCTTTTGCAGGTCACATCTCTCAGGATGATGACCATCATTGAACACAAAATAAGTGGCCAATAATTTTATCAGACAAGTTAGAACATTCTTCAACATGGTCACCATTCTGAATTAGTTTCCAGCCTGGCTTAGAGGCAAGTATTCATGCAAATTTACCAATGGATTAGGGAAACATAACTTGTATTTACATGCCAGTACATAAATTTCTCACCTATTCTAACTTGTTTAAGAGCTTAAAATTAAAAAAATAGAAAGTCTCAGTTTAAGCAGACACATTTGTATTATAATTGTACAAAAAAAAAAGGAAAGGAATGGAGCCAATGTAACAAGTGTTGCATGTATTAGATATTTACATTCAATAAACTTCTGTGATTCTAAACACCACCTTTTCTTTGCATTAAGTAAAGTTTTTTTGAGACTAGAAGATGTGTGCATGGAGTGTTCCCCTAGGTCTGTTGTCCCCCAAAGGTCAGGCTTTTCTTAGTTATCCCATGCTACAAATCATTATAGGAAACATTATTTTTCTACTAGATCAAGATAAGACCCTGAGTATTAGTAACACCAATTTTAAGGTTAAAAAAAAAAAAAAGCTTAGTAGTTCAAAGTCTATTAACATAAAAATTCCCTTATATAAGTAGTTTGGCTTTTATATATTTTTCCAGAAATACAGATTTCAGTATTCATTGAAAAAACACATTTGTTGCATATTTGATTAACTTGTATTTTATACACATATGTACCTTTTATCTCTCAATAAATTCCACTCATTATTTTGTTTTTCATGTTACTTTCTAACAAGAAAGAACATGAGATCCCCTCTATCTATATTTGTTGTTTTTTTTAATGCATAAAATGTAGAGTGGTTCTGAAGGTGGCAGAATAGGATAGGTTGATATCACTGCTCCAAGAAACAGCTAGAGGAGTGAAAGAAAAACAACAAGGAAAGTGATTCCAGGGTGCAAGTGACATGAGATGGCCTTCTACACCATATAAGGAGTCCTTAGTTGAAAAAATCTGAGGAATTGAGACACAGAGAACTGAAGACCATCCAGTTAGCATGAAGAACCTAAAGTGCCCCTTTCCAAATGGAGCATCAAAGCACTGAGGAGTGCATGGAGAGAATAGGAAGTAAGAGAATAGGAAGTAAGCCAAGCCATGCGCCTTGAATGCACCAAACCCACAGATGTCACAATACCTCCATGACCCACCCCACCCCCATGACCCATGCGCCTAAGATCCACCCCCTCTACCCTCCGTGGGACCTGCATAGCCTTGCCCCTCCTCTCCCAAACCACACATGCACTCATCCCCACCTCAGACTCACCCTATTCCATGTAAACATATACCCTCACACAAGTGATAGGCAGATTTCACAGAATTAAAGATGTTCATCTAATATATAAAAATATATTAGAGACACACATAAAGAAGATTTGAAGAGGCAGAAGAAAGAATAAGTGAACTAGAGGACAGAACAATTGATTTCAAACACACAAAATAAAAGGCATAAAAGATGGAAAATTTGAATAGGATATCAGGGAAATGATGGACAAAATGTAGCATGCAAATATAAGTATTATTGGTGTCCCAGAAAGAGAAGAGAAGAGAAAAGGGCTAGGAAGATTAGTTGCGGTAATAAGAGGGGGTTGTTCCCAACGACTAAAAAAGAAATAAATATGAAGCACAAAGAAGCACACTGAAGCCCAAATAGAATAAATCCAAATAGGCCTACTCCAAGACACATAATAATAAGTTTGTCCAATGTTGGAGAGAAGCAGAAAATCCTTGGTGGCAAGGAAAACTGATCTACTAGATATAAGAGAAACCACATATGACTAAGTTTTGACCATTCAGCAGGCACCATGGAGGTAAGGAGGCAATGGTATGATATATACAAGAGCCTGAAAGAGGAAGACTTTCAGCCAAGAAATCTGTACCTTCCCCCCTCCCCCCAAAAATTGTTCTTTAGAAGGAGAGAGGTTAAAATTTTCAGAGACAAATGGTGAGGGATTTTGTTAATAAGAGACCAGCCATACAAGAAATACTAATGGGAGTTCTACTGGCTGAAAAGAAAAGTCAGGAGAGTGAAGTCTGGAGGAGGGCACAGAATTGAAGAGTAGCAGAGAACTTTGATAAGAGAACTTAAAGGATAAAAAGAGAAAGATGGAAAAGAATATATAGATCTGACAAATACAATCTGAAGGATAAGATGGCATATTCAAGAAATACTTTTACAGTAATAACTTTGAATGTTAATGGACTAAACTCACCATTTTAAAGATAGAGATTGTCAGAATGGATTAAGAAATATGATCCAACTATATGCTGCTTACAAAGGACTCATCTTAGACCCAAGGGAACAAATAGATGAAAGTGAAAGAATGGAAAAAAGATGTTCCATTCAAACTGTAACAAAAAAAAGCAGGAGTAGCTATACTGATATCAGATAAAATAGACTTTAAATGCAAAGACGTCATAAAAGACAAAAAAAGGCACTGCATGCTAATAAAAGGGACAACTCATCAAGAAGAAATAAAAGTCTGAAATGTTTATACTCTCAATCAAGGAACTCCAAAGTACATGACGCAACAGTGGCAAAACTGAAAGGAGCAAAAGACCTTTCAACAATAATAGTTTAAGATTTTAATACACCATTCTCCTCTATAGGTAAAATAACCAGACAGAGGATCAATAGAAATACAGAATCAAAACCATTTGATAAATGAATTAGATCTAACAGACATATATAGATTGTTATGCCCCCAAACACCAGGATATACATTCTTCTCTAGTGTTTATAGAATGTTCTTCAGGACAGATTTTATACTGGGGCACAAAAGAGAACTTTATAAATTTTAAAAGATTATAACTATTCAAAGCAATTTCTCTGATCACAATAGAATGAAGCTGGAATTCTGTAACCACCAATGAACCAGAATTTTCACAAATACATGGATATCAAACAACTCACACTTAAACAACCAGTGGGCCAAAGAAGAAATCGCTAGAGAAATCAGCAACTATCTGGAGACAAACAAAAATGAGAATGTAACTTATAGGAACTTATGGGATGCAGCAAAGGCAGTGCT
This sequence comes from Tamandua tetradactyla, assembly GCF_023851605.1. Taxonomy (NCBI): domain Eukaryota; kingdom Metazoa; phylum Chordata; class Mammalia; order Pilosa; family Myrmecophagidae; genus Tamandua; species Tamandua tetradactyla. The sequence continues at coordinate 75,032,931 of NC_135335.1, forward strand.
GAGAGAGAAATTTATTGCACTAAGTGCCTATTTTAAAAAAGAAGAAACGGGAAAAATTGAAGACTTAACTTCTCAACTGGAGGAACTAGAAAAGAAGAGTAAATTAGCCCCAATTCAAAAAGAAGAAGAGAAATAACAAAGGTTAAAGCTGAATTAAGTGAGTTGGAGTACAATAGAAAGAATCAATAAAACAAAAGTTGGTTCTCTGAGAAAATCAATAAAATTGATGGACCCTGAACTAGGCTGACAATGAAAAAAAGGAGAGGATGCAAATAAATAAAATCAGAAATGAGAGGGGGTCATTACCATGGACCCAGAAAAAAATTTAAAAATCATAAGAGATCACTATGAACAACTATATACCAACAAACTAGATCACTTAGATGAAATGGACAAATTCTTAGAATCACATGAACAAGCTGCACTGTCTCAAGAAGAAATACAAGATCTCAATAAGCCAATTATAAATAGATGGATTCAATCCATCATCATAAATCTCCCCACAAAGAAAAGCCCAGGGCCAGGTGGCTTTACAGAGGAATTTTATCAGACATTCCAAAAAGGGCTAACGCTAAGTCTGCTCAAAACTTTCCAAACTTACCAAAACCAGGTAAAGACACTAGATGAAAGGAAAACTACAAACCACTCTCTCTAATTAATATAGATGCAAAAATTCTCAGCAAAGTACAAGCAAATTGAATTCAACAACACATTAACAGAATTATACATGATGACCAAGTGGGATTTGTACCAGGAATGCAAAGGTGGTTCAACACAAGAAAATTAATCAATGTAGTACAACACATTAATAGATAGTAAGGGATATATCACATGATGATCTTGATTGATGATGAAAAAGCATTCCACAAAATTTAACATCCTTTTCTGATAAAAACACTTCAAAAGGTAGGAATCAAAGGTAAATTCCTCAAAATGACAAGGTCATATATGAAAATCCCATAACCAACATCATACTCAATGGTGAGAGACTGAAAACCCCATAAGATCAAGATCCCCCTAAGATCAGGAACAAGACAGGGATGCCATCTGTCAGCACTATTATTCAACATTGTACTAGAAGTTCTAGCAAGAGCAATCAGGCAGAAACAAGAAATAAAATGCATCCACATCAGAAAGAAAGAAGTAAAACTTTCATTATATGCAGATGGTATGATACTATTCTTGAAAAATCCTGAGAAATCTAGTACAAAGCTTCCTGAGTTAATAAACAAATTGAGCAAAGTGGCAGTATATAAGATTAATGTGCAAAAATCAGTAATATTTGCATACATAAGCAATTACTTTACTGAAGATCCAATTAAGGAAAAAATTCCACTTTTAATAGCAACTAAAAGAATCAAGTATCTAGGAATAGACGTAACTACAGGATATAAAGGATCCGTACACAGAAAATTACAAAACATTGTTAAAGGAAATTTGAGAAGATCTAGAGTTGGACAGGAGTCCCTGCTTATGAATAAGAAGGTTATATGTTGCTAAGATGTCAATTCTACCCAAATTGATCTACGTATTCAATGCAATACATATCCAAATTGCAAAAACCTACTATGAAGATTTGGAAAAGTTAGCTACCATATTCATTCGAAAGGAAAAGAGACCTAGAATAGCTAAAAAATATCCTTTAAAAAGTAGAATGAAGTGGGAGGACTAAAACTTGTGACATAAAATCTTATTGTAAAGTCACAGTGGTCAAAACAGCATGATACTGGCACAAAGATAGAAGTATTAACCAATGAACCAAAGCTGTCGTCAACTGATCTCCAACAAAGTCCTCAAATCCGTTGACCTGGGACAAAATAGTCTGCTCAATAAATGGGCATGGGAGAACTGGATATCAATAACCAAAAGAATGAAAGAAGATGCTTTCCTTGCTTACACCTTATACAAAAATTAACTCAAAGTGGACCAAGAATCTAATATAAGGACTGGTACCTTAAAACTCCTAAAAGAAAACTTAGGGAAACATCTTCAAGAACTAGTAATAGTAGGTAGCTTCCTAAACTTAACAACCAGAGCACAAGCCACAAAACAAACAAACAAAAAATAGATATGTGGGAATTCCTCAAAATCAAATTCTTTGTTCCTCAAAAGACTGTCAAATGTTGAAGAGGCAGACAACTCAATAGGAGAAAATATTTGGAAATCATGTATTAGATAAAGGCTTAATGTCCTTTATATATAAATAAATTATACAACGCAACAAAAAAGAACAAACAGCCTGATTAAAAAATGGGTTAAAATATTAGTAGGAATTTTTCCAAAGAGCAAATGCATATTCATTCGAAAGGAAAAGAGACCTGGAATAGCTAAAAGGGCTAAAAAAGCACATGAAAAGAAGCTCATTCTCATTAGCTATAAGGGAAATGCAAATCAAGACTACAATGAGAGGGGTGCTAGGGTAGTTCAGTGGTAGAATTCTCACTTGCCATGTGGGAGACCTGGGTTTGATTCCCAGTCCATGCACTTCCCTCAAATCAAAAACAAGCAAACAAAAAATAAAACAAAAATTCAACAAATGGTGCTGCAATAACGTGATACTCAAGTGGAAAAATATTGAAATGTGACCCCACCATACAGCATGCAAAAGTGAAAAAAATGACTACAATGAGATACCAACTCACACCTATAAGAATAGCTGCTATTAAACACATAGGAGATTATAATGTTGAAGAGGATGTGGAGAATTTGGGACATTTATGCATTGCTGTTGGGATGTATAACGGTATAGCCGCAATGGGAAGACAGTCTGACAGCTATTTAGAAAACTCGATAGAAATATCAAGTTGCCCTACAACTCAGCAATATCACTACACAATATATACTCAGAAGTCCAAAAAGCAATTACACAAATAGACATTTGCACCCCAATATTCATGGCAGCATTATTCACAAACAAAATGTGGTACATACATATGAAGGAATATTATGCAGCAATAAGATGAAATGATGTCTTAAAACACATGACAAGATGGATGAACCTTGAGGATACAATGCTGAGTGAAGTAAGCAAGATGCAAATGTTTACATATTGTATGCTTTTATGACCATCTGTGCTGGTTTGAATCTGTGGTGTACTCCAGAATAGCCACGTCCTTTAATCCTTGTTGAATATTGCTGGGTGGGTATTTTTTTATTGTCCCCATGGAGCTATGACCCACCCAATTGTGGGGGTAACTTTTGATTGGATGTGTTCCATAGAGATGTGTCTCCAGCCATTCAAGGTGGAGTCACTTATGTCATCAGCCTTTCTTGAGTTAAGGGGAGATTTGGATTTTCCATTTATGATGGTGTTTGCCAGTTATTTTTCTCTTGGAAGCACTGAAAATTTTCCAAAATTGAGAGTGTTGATGGACTTTTGACTTTGGACATTATATATGATGCTCAATGGATGGAGGAGGCTGAAGGATATACGACTGAAACGTACAATGATGAACTGTGGTGTATACATACAATCAAATATTGTACTGCTATAGGAAGGAAAAAAGTCATGAAGCATGCAACATTGTAAGTGAACCTGGTGTGGGGCATGATTTGATGCAAAATAAGCAAGAAACCAAAGAGCAAATGTTGTACATTCTCATTTAGAAAATACTTAGAAGAAAATTGATACCTAAATAGCAAGCTGCATTTAGTCCAGAGCAGTAATTGTTGTGGAGAGCCGCCTCCCGGGTCAGGCCTAGTGGTCGCGCTGCAGCCTGCTCTAGAGGTCCCCCCGCCCATCGAGTAAGCCAAGATGGCGCCCGCATCCTGTTTCCGCGTATGACGTACGCGCCCACCAACCCTATCTTCCAATCACCTCTGTATACGTGGCACTAACCTATTGGGTTTGGGCACAGTATATAAGAGGTTACCCGGACAGGGTGGGTGGAGACGACCCACAGGGAGCCGTACCTGACGGCCGCATAGAGGTTGTTCCCCCGCGGGGTGTCTTGTCCCGCGTGGAACCTGTAACAGAGAATGCAAGCTTAACTCCAGTAAAGGTCTGTGCTCACAACCGTTGCGTGCCTCGAACCCGTGTTTATCACTCGAGTCGGTTTGCCTGCGCCTGTCTCTTTCTCCCCTCCTGTTCCCTTCGCCGGCCGGGGATCAGAAGCCGAACGAGACGGCTGCGGACAAGTGGTGGCCCGTACGGGGAACCTTCTCTCTCGACACCTCTTCTGCAAGGAGAGCCGTACTGTCTCTTCTTGAACTGAGAAGGACGTGCATCCTGAGCTCGCAGCGGACTTCCCGCGCCTGATCACCGCGAGAAGGTGAGTACTTCTTATTACGTGAGAGTTAAGGCCCGCGGGCTTTCAGGTAGCCCCGGGGACTCGGAAGAGCTCTCCGAGTGATTAAAGTACAGTGCCGACTGCAAGCATGGGGCAGTCAGGAAGTTCACCTTTGTTAGCTCCCTTAAAGACCCTTTTGAAGCAGTGGGGTATCTCGGTTAAGGAGAGTTCCCTCCTGCGGTTCCTTGACGATATTGCTGCTTTTGCCCCCTGGTTCGTCCACTCCGGGAGCCTCAGTCTGCCCTCTTGGTTAAAACTTGGTAATGATATAGAACGGGCGCGCCGGACGGGCCTTTGTATGGATCCGATCCTGGTCCCTATCTGGGAGACCGTCCGTGCTTGTCTTGAGGCAGAGGCTGCTACGGGCCTCAGTCCGTCCCCTGCCCTGCTAGAGGCACGGCACGCGCTTCAGGAAATTCGGTCGGCTTCGTCTGCAGACGGCTCCTGTAAGAGTGAGCCGCCACCTCGCAAGCCGCCAGAGTCAAGCACTAGTTCAGACACCTCTGACTCAGAGTCAGATGGTGACGAGACCGAGGGTGCAGACGCGCCTCCACTGATCGATTGGGGGAGGCCCCCTGTCTCACCCACGCAGCCTTCCGCCCCGCCAGCGCCTGCTGCAGGGGCGCAGCGGCTTCCGGTGAATGGTTTTGGTGATCTCGCCAAAAACCCTCACCACGGGCTCCCTCTGGTGGCCGAATTAGGTAATTACAGTGGCCCTCCTTTGCGAGACCCGGAGTCCACTACAGGCTGGTCCGAGTGCAGTGGAAGTTACAACTAATTGATTACAGTCCTGAGAGAATTTGCCGGCCCCCTGAATATTGTTTCTGATTCCTTGTACGTCGTAAATTCTGTAAAAGTTTTAGAGACAGTAGGCATTATAAAGTACTCCTCCTCAGTAAGACCATTTTTTCTCAAACTTCAAGAGACAATACTTGCTAGACAACACCCCTTTTACATAACTCATATTAGGGCCCATACAGGCCTGCCTGGCCCCATGACACAGGGAAATCACATAGTAGATGTAGCCTCTCGAGAGCCACACATCTTCCCTGTGCAGACGCCGTATCAGCAAGCCCAAAAGTTCCATGCCAAATTTCACATCAATGCAGGTACCCTAGCTAAGCGGTTTAGTATACCGCGTGCAGCTGCTAGAGATATAGTCCGAGCTTGCGGAAATTGTGTAGAACAAAGAGCAGTCCCTTCAGTTGGGGTTAACCCTAAAGGTCTCATCCCGGGAGACATTTGGCAAATGGATGTCACCCATCACTCAGAGTATGGTAAAGTTAAATACCTGCATGTGTCAGTGGATACTTGTTCTCAAGTTTTATTTGCCTCTGCCGAATCAGGAGAAAGAGTCCACCAAGTAATTGCACACTGCCTTGCCGCTTGGGCAGCTTGGGGTAAGCCAAAAATATTAAAAACAGACAACGGACCCGCTTACACCAGCAAAGCCTTCCAAAGATTTTGTGAAAATATGGAAGTGCAATTAAAACATGGTATCCCCTACAACCCTCAAGGGCAAGGAATCATTGAAAGAGCACACAGGTCTCTTAAAGACTTGCTCAAAAAACAGAAAGGGGGAATAGGCCACGGCCTGTCCCCGAAGGCTCAACTGTCTGTAGCCTTATTTACGTATAATTTTTTAAATGAAAATTCACAAGGCATGACACCTGCCCTTCAGCACACTACTCCGAGTCCTCCACATAGAGGTCTAGTCCGTTGGAAGGATGTCCTGTCAGGACAATGGCAAGGCCCTGACCCAGTGCTCAGCTGGGCCAGAGGCTCTGTTTGTGTTTTTCCCCAGGAACCAGGACGTCAACCAGTGTGGGTTCCGGAAAGACTGGTGAGAACCGTGACACCGCCCGGGGACGCCAAGGAGCTGTTGCCCAAAAAACCAACAAGCCTTCAACCTGAACCGTCCGACCCGGCCTCCAACTCTGCTGATGACGGCGGCGACTGACGAGATGGCAACGAAAACGCCGGTCACCCTTCGACTGTTTAGAAGGGGGGACCAGTTTTAATACCCCCCACTCTCCCAACAGGTGGAATCAGACCTTAAAGTGCTTGGGAAGATCAAGTTAACCCCCGTTGCCTTCGACCTTTCCAAACTGGGCGAGACTGTACAAAGTCTGTGGAACCGAGTCACCTCTTGGTTCTCTTGGCCCAATTTGACTACTTGGATTCTCGTAGCGGTGGGACTATTAGTGGGATTAGTCACTGTTAAATGCTTGTTAGAACGCTTGTTCCAGACACAGCAGCAATTGCGTGTTACTACCATGTTGGCTATGTCACTCGCCCCTGGTGCTCCTGACAACGACCGCCCTGCTGCCCAGTCCCCCATTTCACCGTATGACCCATCCCGGCCACTCAGGGCGGGACGCTCGAAAGCAAGGTCAGCGGCAAGGCCCATGGCTGTGTCCCGGGTATAAAAGGCGGCACCAGATGTCATAATTTTGGTCTTAGGATGATCTCTAAGGCAGAGTCACGGTCCTGGCCAGACTAGACTCCGGCCATTGCACAGAGACATCTAGTGACACCCTCGACTCTGGTTGCCGCTCTCCTGAGCCCCGCTTAGCCCAGTTGCGAGGCGAAGCACTGCAGGGAGAGTCACGTGGTTTCCAGTTCACGGGCTCTCCGGTCTCTATATGAGGAGTGCACTCTGGTTGGTGCCTAGCAAGCCTAGTCCAGACTCCCCAAAGCACCAAAACAAGTAGTGGGCTAATCAAGCTCACGGGAGCTCACTCATCAATGGAGACACTGGGTCTAAGAAAGGGTCTACGGACCAAAAATAATAAAAAAGGGGGAGATGTGGAGAGCCGCCTCCCGGGTCAGGCCTAGTGGTCGCGCTGCAGCCTGCTCTAGAGTTCCCCCCGCCCATCGAGTAAGCCAAGATGGCGCCCGCATCCTGTTTCCGCGTATGACGTACGCGCCCACCAACCCTATCTTCCAATCACCTCTGTATACGTGGCACTAACCTATTGGGTTTGGGCACAGTATATAAGAGGTTACCCAGACAGGGTGGGTGGAGACGACCCACAGGGAGCCGTACCTGACGGCCGCATAGAGGTTGTTCCCCCGCGGGGTGTCTTGTCCCGCGTGGAACCTGTAACAGAGAATGCAAGCTTAACTCCAGTAAAGGTCTGTGCTCACAACCGTTGCGTGCCTCGAACCCGTGTTTATCACTCGAGTCGGTTTGCCTGCGCCTGTCTCTTTCTCCCCTCCTGTTCCCTTCACCGGCCGGGGATCAGAAGCCGAACGAGACGGCTGCGGACAAATTGTATTTATAAATATTGAGAGGCTGTATTATTTATGTATAATCTGATATTTCCTTAGAACTTTGATTGACCATGTGACACCTAAGACTCAGAGTAAGAGTCCTGCAGTTCTGAAGATCAGCAATGCCATATACAACAACTGTTAGGGAAATTGAAAAAAGAGATCAGGTTGCAATTAGAGATTGTAATGAAGCTGATCAAATCAGGACTAAGGAAAATCAGAATTTAGGGGTAAAGAAGAAATTGTCTGTGAAGTTCTACTCTATGAGATCAGAGGAAGAGAGATTTATTTTGTCCAGAATCTAAATTTTCCATAGCACATAATCTAACTCAACCTGTTTGGATAGATCATTTAAACAATCCAAAGACATGGAGCCCAATGGGAATTAGGACTTTAATTCCAAATAGTTCAATGTAATACCCAGATAAATCCCAGAGTATTTTGAGCAGATAATTAAAAAGTATTGGCAAAGTCCCCTGATGAATGGGAGAAAAATATGGAACTATTAAACTTAACCACTGGAAAACTTCTGCTACTGTCTCATACATTAGGGACTCCCAAGTCAATTGGTCAAGCCATTGATCTTGAGGTTTGTTCATGTGAAGCTTATTTATATAGTGAAGAAGCTAATCCTACCTATAGCTATGCCTAAGAATTACTTCCAGAGTACCTCCTTTTGTTGCTCAAGTGTGGCTACTCCCTCTCTAAGCCTCACTCTGGAAGTGAAATTATTGCTCTCCCCCTTATGCAAGACATGGGTGAAAGTCTCCCTGGCAATGTGGGATCTGACACCCAGGGATGAGCCTGGCCCTGACACCATGGATTGACAATGCCTGCCTTACTAAAAAGGGGGAAAGAATTGCAACAAATAAGGTATCAGTGGCCAAGAGAGTTCAAATAGTGTCAAGAGGCTCCTCTGGAGTCTATTTTTATGCAAACTTCAGCTAGGCATTGCTACTTATAATGGCTTGCCAAACCTCAAACAAGACCATTCCTACCAACCTTAAAAAACACCTAGGGCTTTATCTGAGATTCTGTAAAGGTTCAATGGACACTATGATCACTTTCCAGAAACCCACAACCTCCAGTTGGATTCTTAGGCCAAGTACATCCTGAAACCCAGAAGGGCCAGCTTCTCCAGAACAACAACTAATTCCATTCCCATGTCCCATATTATCAACAGCTCTTTCCAGCATGAAAATTTAGACCAGGCATAGGCCAAATAGTCTAAATATTGGGAGAAAGATCAAAGGAGAAGTTGGAGTTATAACAGAGAAGATAGGATTTATAGCAAATGGGTATGATTGTTGAATCATTATATTGATTTTTTTTTAGTCTTCAGTATCTTGGAACAGCTAGAAGTGAAAACCTAAACTGTGGAATTGTAACCCATAGCAAACTCTGAAATCTGTTATACAACTAATTTTTACAGTGTGCTTTGAAATTTATTGCTTTTTTGTTTTTATGTGATTTTTCACAATAAAAATAAATTAATAATAATTAATTAATTAAAATGTAGACTATGTCAAATTATAAATATTTTAGCCTCATTTTAGACTCTTGATAAAGATTTAACTTTTGCAGAATATAAACAATTCTAGAATACTCCTGGAATATGCTTAGATTTTTAAAAATAATTTGATTTAAGTGATCTTTTAAAATCACTGGCTGAATTAAACAATATATAAAATACAGCAGATGAATTAATTAGTAAAGAGCCATAGGAGCTAGAAAAAAGATACAAAAAGGTATCAAATCTTTTCTCCACGAGCAGAAAGAACTGGGAGCTGAGGTATTTGAAAAGATAATACTTGGATAGATGCTGAGAATATTCCAACACAAGCACACACAGTCTACTCAAACCACTAGTAGTCAAACATTTTAAAGGCAGTCTGAAAAATAAAACTGATTTCTTTAAAGTTGGGGTCTGTAAACATCTTCTTTAACGGCTAGAAAGTAAATTTGCTGTGGCCTATACTTTATAGCGGAAAAGCAGTCTAGGCAATACATAAATGAATGAGGGTGACCGTGTTCCAATAAAATTAGATTTACAAAACCACGTGGCAGATAGGGTTCAGTATATGGGCTTTAGTTTGTTTCTCCTGGTCTAAAGGAAGAGCAAATAGAATAAACACTCATTTCTCAAAAGCCAAGACAGGAATCAGAATATTGGAATTTATATGAAGTGCTAAAGGATAGTAAATTTGAATTGAGTTCTCATCTTTAAGGGACTAAGCAAAGTCAAGTTTATGACAAAGAAACATGAAGACATTTTCCCACTTTCAGACCCTCCTTAAGGAAATTCTCAAGGCCCTATTTTTAAAAGAAGTACTATTATTCTATATAAAAAAATAAAAGATGTGATATGGAAAGTACATATTGATAAAATATGTTGGTAAATACACACATAAATTTAAACAAACTTTGGTTATATAAAGTTAACACTTGTTTTAATTTGGAAATTAGTAAAAAAATCATAGAACTGAAACCCTGGAAAATGTAAGACAGAAGAGAGTTGATCTGAATTATGGAGTTTTCAGGTTTCCTTATTTCTTTAGTAAGATGAATTTGTTGTTCCTAAATTCAATGTATATGGCAAATGCTAAAAGAACAAAAGTTACCTTAAGAGAACAGAGCAAAATTAACATAAAATTTAATTAGTAAAAGTATCAAAGAAAAAAAGAAAGAAATATTAGAATGTGTAAAAAGATGTTGAAATATATTAAAATATATCATGCTCAAAATAAATATTAATAGAATAAAATTGCCACCTGAATTAGAAATAGACACATTGGATGTGTACATATTATAATATTAAAGACACATTTATAGGCATAACGGTGTTGGAAGTTTGAAAGATAATGAGAATTATCTTACTCTTTCTCTCTATACATATTGCGTATATATATATATATATATATATATATATATATATATATATATATATCACCAAAAATAAAATCTGATGTTTTTATCTGAATATTTTATATTTACATGTAATGATAAACAGGAAATTTAGGATGGTTGTGAGTTCAAATGGAGAGAGTTATATAATCAGGAGATATTTACAGGAACTTTGAACTGAATTGCTATTTTATTTTCTAGTTTTGTACAAAGGTGATTAATATCACTTACAATCTGAGAAATACAAACTATGATGCAATGCAATTTTCACCTACCAGACTAGCAAAGACCAACAAGTTACGTTACATTCTGCTTTGCATTTTGATACATGATTGATTAGAATGAAATATGGTACAATAATGCTTTATATTAAACCATCCCAAAACTCAGTGGCTTAAAAACAATTAGACTTGAACTCTTATAAGACTGTGGACCAACGATTTAGGTTTCATAGTTTTTCTGGTTTTGTTTGGACCTGCTTGCATTTCTGCAACCATATATCTGTTGGCTAGCTGTTAGCTAAAATGATGTGCTTCTCACTTGTCTCCGAGAGGCTAGCCTGGGCACTATCTCATGGTTAAAGTAGAGGTACAAGAGCAAGCAAATCTTATCTTAAATGTATCTTTCATGTCTTATTTGCATCTTGGTTGATTTGGCCCAAACAAGTTTCATGGGTGAATTCAAAATAAAAGAGTAGGGAGATTATTGAACAATTTATTGTGATTAATTTGAAAGTAGCATGAACACAGGCATGGAGTTTGGGAAAGATGAGAGATTGGAGCCATTAGAGCAATGATTCTACCAAATTCTCTGATGCCAACATTCAAATATAGGAATTTCTCCTACTGCCATACTTGGGTATATAGGATATGATCCTTGTGTAATAATATTTAGTGAAATACTCTTTGCATTAGCTAGGGTTCCCTAGAGAAAGAGAATTACCAGGAAATATCTGTAGATATAAAATTTATAAAAGTGTCTCACATAATCATGGGAATATAGATTCCAAAATCTGTAGGGCAGGCTGGGAAGCTGACGACTCTGATGACCAGTCTGGATGAACTCCACAGGAGAGGCTCTCCAGCTGAAGCAGGAAGAAGACTGTCCTCTTCTGAATTCTCCTTAAAAACTTACCAGTGATTAGATTAAACATCACCATTGTGGAAGACACTTCCCTTAGTTGATTACAAATGCAATCAGCTGTGGATGCAGCTGACATGATCATGATTTAATTCTATGAAATGTGCTCATAGCAATAGACAGGCCAGCACTTGCACAATCAGACAAACGAGAACCACCACCTGGCCAATGAACCACCAGACACATGAATCTGATGATGAATCTCTTTAAAGTTGAAAACTGAAAAAGGCCTAGTACGTATTAGTAAGGGACAAATTAAATAATCATGAAAATTACATGCAAAAAATATTATGCATTCACTGAAAATTATATTAAAAATGGTTTTAAGTGAAAAAAGCAAGGTGCAAAATGGGATATATAAAGAATGTATATAAAGAATTAATATAGACTATATATGTATGTATATGCATATTCCATGTGTATAAAGACGTAATATAAGCAATATATCTCTGGAAAATAGTAAATTAAGTGCTAGAAATAGTCGGTTGACTTTGGGAAGGAGAAGAGGGTGGTTGAGCAACAGAAGCGTTCATAGCCCTACAGTACATAATGTACCTTATCAATCGATTTGATATCCTCTAGTCATGTACTACCAATCAACTTTTTGTTTACTATTTTTCAACAGTGTAGATAAAACAACAGAATATCAAAGTGAATTTTCAAATATTTGGAATTAAAATGTGTGGATTTATAAGTCAATGATATGCATAAATTGCGATGATTAATACTATTTAAACATTTTGTTTTTATATTTTCACATAAGAATGTGAATATCCTTTGTATCTATGGGAGTTAATAGAGAGAGCAACTTTATAATTATTAATTCCAAGTAGATAGATATTTCCAATGGATTTTCCAGTCTTCAAATTATTTTTGTCTGAATGAAGATAAATTGTACTAGGTAGATAGAAAGATTATTATAACTGTGCGAATTTCAAATAATTTATATGAATTGCCATAAGTTTCATGTGTCTAGAGCTTGAGCTTATGATTATGGCATGTGTACCAATTCAATTTACTTATTTAGGCCCCTTTTCCTGAATATAATTTTGCTAGTGATTGTAACTCTCTAAAAATAAAAGAGACTGTTTTCTATTGTCCTTTAGGTTGCTGCATTGAGTGGGAAACATTGTAACATACTGAAAATGAGATTCAGAAGTAAAAGGCAAGTGCCATTGCTTGCCAGGACTTTGACATTTGATCCTGAGTGAAATGTTTAATTTTTAAGGTTTAGAAACATTTACGGGGAAAAAAGTTAGAAAAAAAGTGTCTATCAGTTAGTATTGAAATATTCTTAGTCCTTATTCACAGCCTACCTAATGAGTTGATCATTTTTGATTGTTCCAACTTCCTACTGCTTGACAATAGTGAATACAGTAAGTATTTCCTAATTTCCCCAAAAACTAGCTCTATTTAAAAAAAATATGTCTGTTAAACCAAAGAAGATAAAAAATAGAAAAGAGAAAATCTTTAATGGTTTGGTCAATGTGCATGAATTAGTTTACATTTTAACCTACAAACAATATAATATAATAAAAATGAATCATATTACAGAAAATTTAGGTTGGCCTCTTGCTGCTTGTTAGACAGATGGCAACATTTCTAATGTTATAAATATAAATTATAGTGTCTGTGCCATTGGGTATTCATATGCATAATTTCAGATATATTTGACTACTTGTTTTTCATCAATATGTAAATATTTTGTTTCATCTTTGGGGAAAAATCAGTGCATTACATCCAAATAATAATCCAAAGGGAACAAATATCTACTGAAGCTATTTCCAGAATTTATAATGAATGCAATTTACCAATATAAATGACTTTCAGGATCTGACTTTTCAAAGCAACTGAAAAAAGAAATAGCTATAATGTGTTAAAAGTTAAAGACATTGCATATTGGCTTTAAAGTGGGAAAAATGAAAAAAAAACAAATTTAGAGAAAAGAAGAGATGAATTGTAAGAAAATCTCAAAATAAATAAAACAATGCAGGCTTAGAAAAATTGTGAAGATTTTTAAAGAAAGGACTTAATTCTTAACAAATTGTTTTTTTTTTTCCTCATTCATCTTTTTTCTCCCTTAAGGATTTAATTAAAAAGCTTCTTGTATTTAGACCTGCAACCAGGATGACCTTTTCAAAGTTACTTAGTTTACATGGAAGGGAAGTCGTTGTGTAGACAACATCAAAGCTTCTATTAGAAGCTAATGACAGACTACTAGCTGTGCATCTTTGTATTTCTATGTATGAATTATATTATAGGATTTTAAGTTCAACAAAATTTGACCTTAATTGAACTTTATCTGGTGTTATATATACCATGTCCTCACATTTCTACAAAATGACATTAGATATCATCAGATCTGAACAACAGTCAAATTTCTCTGTATTCAGTAATTAGCTAGTAAAACTAATTAGTCGAGGACCTGAAAAACTAGTGTTAAAGGTGATTAAACCAAGTTAATGATTACAAAAATAATTGTACTTCCACAGTGAACTTCAGAATTATAATTGGACTGTCTATCCCAGTTAATTAGATAATTAGCACACGAAGATTGTTTAAAAAACTTGGATCATTTGGAAAAGTGCATTCTTCAGAAATTTCACATTTACATGTGCTCTTCAGGGTAATTTAATATCACAAATCTTCCAAAGTTAAGGAAAAGAAATTCTATTTTCATTATTCACAATAATTAGTAGTTATCCAATTAATGTTATTGCTATTAGTCTATTTCCTTCCCAAACAAAATTTGTCCAAAACAGCAATAAAATTCAACCAAAAGTCTAAACTAAGATTAGATGAATTTCTTGGTTAGTGCCTCCAATAAATGAATAAACTGTGGAATATTATTTTATATTCTATACAAAATAGAATATTTATACTGAATAATTCGATTGCCATCTCTTATAGTAAAAATAGTTTTATTCTGATATATATATATATATATATATATATATATATATATATATATTTACTATTTGACAATTTTTGTTTTATTTCAAGTGCCTGGAGCATTGTCTTGTACATAAGATCATTTTCATGTTGCTATTTGAAAAGGCTGAAAATATGCATTTCATAAACTCCCTACTATTCAGATTAAGTTCAGAATGTAATTTAACACACTGAAATAGCCTGGTATGGTTGGCTTGACTCATACTATTTTCTGTTTCTTGTTTTTTTTCTGTATGACTCATACACATGCAAAAAATAATCATCAAGAAAAATGAAATCTCTGCTCCTGTAAAGGTTGTCTTGTTGAAATATAACTATTTGTTCAGTAGTCCAGTTTTCCTAAAGAGTTAGACAAGGTTGAGTCTTACATTCACAGTATGTGTGTTCATGCTTTGTCCATACAAGAAACCCAAGTCGTATTTGTTAAATAAGAACCTGCAGTTTAAAGGAAAATCTGAATTTTTCCCAAAGAGTATCCCATAAATATTAACATTGAAGAGTTATTCATAATTGTTCAACTAAGAAGGCACTAATGATTTGTGATAAATCCCTATAAATATTAAGGTTGGTGGTGACATATGTCAGGAAACAGTTAAAATTTAGCATAGATAGCACATGTGTACTGAAACCTCCTCTTTGACAGGAGTTATTAGCTGAGGTATCCAAGTCTTTGTGCGAGGAAAACAGATCCAAACATCTTATTGCTCAGGTTGTCAACATAAATTGAGACATTGCTAAATATTCAGAACGCTCAGAATCAAGGGCATTCAACTCCACTTCCAACATGGGGCACCCAGAACAAATGATGAGTACATATTCGCTCAGAGAAACAGAGGCACTGCAAGCAAGAAGGGAATACAGGGTAAAGTTAAGAAGATAGGGCAGCCATGAATGTGGGAGGAGCCAGAGAAGTGAAGCTGCAACATCGCAGTTGGTGAATCAGAACATTGGAGCACTAGAGCTGTATCTTGGGCAAAAGTGCGCTATGACCTTTCCAAACATCTTTGGAAAGAATTTGCAAAGGGTGGAATTGTGGCTATTCCTCTCATGGCAAATTCTAAACTTAGACATACTGGAAAGAACTTTTTGGAAATACAGTTTCTCTTCTTACAAAGAAATGGTGGTGATGCTTAATTAGCAACACACAATTCTGTATTAAACAATGGGCCTCAAAATACATGGCCATAAAAATATATGTCTCGGGCGGGCCGCGGTGGCTCAGCGGGCAAAGTGCTTGCCTGCTATGCCGGAGGACCTCGGTTCGATTCCCGGCCCCAGCCCATGTAACAAAAACGGAGAAACAGAATACAATAAAACAAGAAAATGTTTAAAAATGTTTCCCTTTCTTCCTTCCTTCCTTCCTTCCTTCTATCCTTCCTTCCTTCTCTCTGTCTTTCCTTTAAAAAAAAAAAAAAAAAAAAAAAAAAAAAATATATGTCTCAGAAGTCAGTCAATATTGGTACTTACTAATTTCCTGCTATAATCACAGAACTGTTAATGAAACTCATTGACTGCAAATTGAAACAAGGAGGCTGTTGTTTTGATTTGAAAACCAGCCACCTGCCAGTATAACACAGAGAATTTTTTTTTGCATGACTTTGTATTAGCTGTATTTTCCATGCAAATATATGATATTGAAGATGTTATACGGATAGTAGAGTATTTTCTCACAGGGTGTGAAATTCATATGTTAGTAAAATGTTATTGCAAATTAGCTTACGGGTACGTGGAGAGCCAAGGTTGAGAGAAAGGGTTGAATATAGGCTGCCAGTGCAGGTGGCCAAGGCCTTCTTGGAGGTACTACAAATACAAGTTGCCAAATCCAGAGAGCTAAAGCAAATCCATATCCATAATTCTGGGCAACGTTTGATATTGAAGGTGTTTGATCCAAGAAATTAGGGCATGCCAAGATTTTCAGGGAGTCATCTGGGTCACTCTGTTTTTTGGTAGTAGATGGGTAAAGCTGCTAGGCCCAGAAAAAGATTGTAGCCTTTTGGAAGATTTTTTTTTAATTGGTAAGAAATGCATAAATAAGTTCAGGCATATTGTTAAACATGTTAAAATCCAAGGAAAAACGCACATTGTAAAGCCAAAGAGAAAACCCTTAAGAAGAGTTAACAAAAAAAACTGAAAGCTCCAAAAATGTAGGAAATATGATTCCCATACTGAAACCTTAACTGCCAAATTTTTACCTGGTTCACCAGACCCAATGAAAGGTTCCCCAGACCACCTCCCAACTTACACTTAGGAAGAGCTAAAGGTATTCCCTCTATGCCAGTGCTTGACACTTGAAATCACACTAGCTGTTCACCAAACTTGATATAAGAGTAACAGGTATCCAAACTCTCAGGGTTTGGGTGAGGGTTCTTTCAATAGATCTTCTCAACTTGGGGTTTATAATAGAGTACATGTTTAAAGTTCATATGGTGTTGAATTGCGAAAACAAAGAATTCCAGAAAGGTAAAAAATATCAAATATATAAGGAGAAAGAGACAGAGAGGAAAAGGAGTCCTATATATCAATATAGAAGTAGTTCAGAATAGTTTCTCAATTAAAATATTGTATCTTACATGCAAGAGTCAGTTAAACTGGTATTTCCCTGGAACTTTGGGTTCTTGTATACGTAAGACTCAGAATAGGAGTTTTGCAGGTATAAAAGTCAGCATTGCCACACCCAACTACCATTAAAAACACTGTAAAATAGATCAGGTTTCAGTTAGAGAAAAGAATGAAGCTGATTGGGTTGGAACTATGATAAATCAGAGTTCAGGGACAAGGAGAACTTCATCTACTCTATGAGACCAAAGGAAGAGAGGTTTATTTTGTCCAGAACCTTAATTTTCTATAGCACACACTCAACCTGTCTGGATAGATAATATAAACAACCCAAACACATGGATCCCAGAATAGGAATTAGTGCTTTAATTCCATATAGATTAATGTAATATCCACATATATCCCAGAGTATATTGAGCAGATAACTAAAAAGTATTGACAAAGTCCCTTGGGGGATGGAAGAAAAATATGAAAATACTAAACCTTACCCCTAGGAAAACCTCTGATACTGTCTCAAATATTAGGGACAACTAGGTCAATAGGCCAAGCCCTTGATCTTGAGGCTTTTTCTTGTAAAGCTTATTTATATAGTGGAGAAGCTATATTTATTCCTAAGGGTTACTTCCAGAGGACCTCTTTTGTTACTTAGATGTGGCCTCTCTCTGTCTCTCTGTCTCTGTCTCTGTCTCTCTCTCTCTCTAATTCCAGCTCTGTGAATAAAATCATTGTCCCACCATTCCAGGTGGGACATGACATCCGACGGTGAACGTGGGATATGGCTCCCAGGAATAAGCCTGGCCTTAGCACCATGGGGATTGGCAATGTCTTCCTGACCAAAAGGGGGAAAAGAGATGTAAGAAAATAATGTATCAGTGGCTGAGAGAATTGAAATAGAATTGATAGGCTATTCTGGAGGCTACTCTTATTCAATCTCCAGTTAGAAACTGCTACTTATCATGGTTTGCCAAATCCCAAACAAAACCATTCCTGCCAACCCTAAAGAACTCCTAGGGCTCTAGCTGAGATTCTACCAAGTTCCCATACCACTAAGATTACTTTACAGTAACCTACACCTTCCAGGGGTTCTCAGGCCAGATAATTCCTGAAACCCAGAGCTGCCAGCCTCTCCAGAACATCACCTAGTTCCCTTCCCCATCCAACAGTATCAACAGCCCTTTCCAATAAGAAAAGTTTAGAATGAGCATATCCCAAATACTCCTAAAGATTGAGAGAACGATCAAAGGAGAAAGTAGAATTGTAACAGAGAAGATAGTATTTAACAAATGAGTATGACTGCTAAATCATATTGATATTTATTTTAGTCTCCAATGTTTTATAGCAGATAGAACGAAGAACCTAAAATTGTGGAACTGTAACCCAACCAACTCTGAACTCTATTCTATAACTAGATGCTGCAGTGTACTTTGCAGTTTATTGCTTTTTTGTATATATGTTATTTTTCACAATACAGAAGTTGATATTTTAAAATATATTATAAAATTCAATTTTGAAGAAGACTAAGGGAATTTTGTGGAAAGAAAACTAAGGATCCCTATTTAGGAAAAAAGTCAAAACTCAAAAAAGTACTAGTTACCTGGTATATGAGATGATCTTATTTACTTTGATGAGGTAATGAGGGCAGGACTAGCCCTGTCATTCTACCCTTCTGCTCATTGACGTGAAAACCATAAGAGGCAGCTCCCTGCCACCAATTGCTAAGGAGCATTGGCCATCTAAGAATATCATCATCATCCCAATGCACTCAGAACTCATTAATCACCCGCATTGCCAATGGGGTAGACTGCTATTATGGCTACAAAATAAACTCTAACAATATTTGCTCATCACAAAATTTGATATAGCAAAAACCTTTAGTTCGGAATTTATATTTTTAACAGATTTTTCCCATGATATTCAAAACAACATGGGTAGAATCAGATTGAAATGGCTTCCTGACCTTGCTAAAATACTATTTTATTCAGCCAATATATAAAGGGAACTGTGATGTAGGTACGGTTTAAGCACTGACTGGTGACACAGAAGTTAAAAACTCTGACCAGATGGAGTATAATTTTAGTGGGAATCTGTATTTCATTTCACTTCAGCACAAATCAGAGGAAATAAAGATAAATGTGAAATCCCAACATCCAAAGGCACCTCCTGGTATCCTTACCTTCCATGTTGCCAGACTTGCCCTCAGGCAGATGTATAGGCTCAATGCACAAGCTCCTGCTGAGATAGTGGGAACGGTTTCATTAGTCCCTCCAGGAGCTTCTCCAAATCTGTCGTTTAAATTACATTGTATTATACATATTTCAAATGAAGAAAATAATAGCAGATGCTTTAGCTGAAATAAATCCTAACATATTTCAATATGTGCTTCAATATTTTTTAAGAAATTAAATAAGGCAATATATTCCAATCTCCTATGGCACTTTTTTGATCCCATTATTATACTCCTTGACAGGTCTAACATTCTATAGAAGCTGTTTACTATGATTCCCCTGGATTATTTTATGTATTTAATACATAAAGTCTCCCTAACAAAATCACACACATATGTAACACATTCATGTTGATAGATATGATGATTGGTCATTTATTTAAATTTTATGAATATGCCAAAATATATCTTATATTATATTCCATAGGCATTTAGATTATTTCTAGATATTCTCTATTACAGTAGTAGTATAATACATATTCTTATTTATTACACCTTGGGCATGCGAATTAGGAATGTCCACAGGGTATTGGGCTAGAAGTACAATCTTTCTATCATATTTGCATCCTTACTTTTTTTTTGCATGGGCAGGCACCGGGAATCGAACCTGGGTGCATCCTTACTTTTAATAGAATTTATCAAAAAATTTCCACCAAACATATGTATTTTTTCTTTTCTTAGAAAACAATTTTCAGGGTGGGCCACAGTGGGTCAACAGGCAGAGTTTTTGCCTGCCACGCCGGAGACCCGGGTTCGATTCCCAGTGTCTGCCCACGTTAAAAAAAAAAAAAATCACTCTGACAAGGAGTATATGTGTCTCCTTCTTTAGAATATGAAACACCGCCAGCTTATGACAGTGAAGCATTTCGTGTTAACTGCTATTACTCTGATTACCAGTGAATTCGAGAATATTTTTAGAGTTTCACTGGATATTTGATTTTCTTCAGGTCTGAATTATCTATTATATTTATTGTCTATTGCTTTAGGGTCATTGTATTAGATACAATTTCGTCTTTTATCATTGTACTGAAGAGAGTTGTGCCAGTTTGAAACTGTTGTGTGCCCCAGATAAGCAATGTTCTTTTATCTTGATTCAGTATTGCTGTGTCAGATATTCTGATTATGTTGTTTCCATGGAGATATGATCTACCCAATTGTGGGTGGAAACTCTTGATTAATGGTTTCCATGAAGATATGTCTCTCCACCCGTTCAGGGTGGGATTGCTTACCAGAGTCCTTTAAGAGGAAACCATTTTAGAAAAAGTTTGAGAGTCCACAGAGCCAGAAACCTTTTGAGATGCAGAAGGAAAATACCCCCAGGGGAGTACTTTGAAGAGGTAGAAAAGAAATCAGACATCCCATGTGCCTACTCAGTTGATTGAGAGAAACTTTAGAGACATTAGCCCTTTCTTGAGTGAAGATATCTTACCCTGGATACCTAGATTTGGACATTCTTATGGCCTTAGAATTGTAAATGTGTAAATTTTATATAGAAAAAAATTGTCATATGATTTATACAAGGAAAAAACTGCCATATGCAAATCACAGTTGTGATAATACTATCTGTATACAGATATTTTGAAATATGAGATTATAAATTATACTATTTCCATGTATAATTTTTCTTGAGGGCTATCATTGCCTTGCATAATAATGAAGTATGTTTCCAAAATTTCATTAAATTAAATTGGTTATAATTAAAATTGTGATAAGTGGATATAACAAATTTAAAAATGAAACCAAATCACTGAAAGTGGCATAATATTAATTCAAAGTAATGAATAAGTTACAATTATTTTTCAAATGCAGTGATTGCCTTATTATGTAATTTATTATTTACAGCAATCCAGCTATGGAAGAATGCATTCTCCCTTTAAATAAAAGGCCCACACTAATGAATTCATCAATGAACAAGTATTTTTGGAAGCTTTATTATATCAAGTAACTAGTCTTGAAAATTAATAAAAAGTTTTTAACTTCCACATAATTCTTTCCCTTAAGCAGTTCACAAGTCATTTAGAAAGTGTGATTAATGTAATGTATATCTGGTCATTTATTTTGGCACAGTAATCAGGTCCTTAACCAATAAGCTTAGTTTCATCTTCCTCAAAGAAAAATATGTGAATGTGTTTCTCATTTCTGCTTTTTTCCCACCGTGTAAGCCTTTCTGATTTATGGCCCATAGTCTTGCTACCAAAATCACCAAAACTAGCACACTGGCATCATGTGGGAATTTGTTAGAAATGCAATATGCAAACTAATCCAGAACCTCCTGAACCAAAATCTGCACCCAGGTGATTTATAAGTGGGTTAAAGTTTCACAATCATTCATCCACAGCAATGCCTTCCCTACATTGAATTCCACTTTCTTGTGCCTAACCCAGATATGCTACTCTAGCACTCACAAAATCTACTGACTGAAAGGACAGTTTCACCAGAACAAATTCATTTCAATTTCACCACAACTTAGAGCATTTTCTCCATTTTTCCAACACTCTGCCATATGGTGTCTCTCTTTATTGACAAAACAATTTCCTTGCAGTCCATTAAGAAAAATTGACAATTCTCCCATATTGACCTTATCAGCAATGGGGGACAAATGATTTAGTATCTGTCCTGTACTTTTTTGCTGCTTCCATATTGTTTTTAGTCTCTCCTCTAATCAAAATATTTTTGCTTTTTGGAGGCACAGATCATAAAACAAAATCAGACACTTCAATTCCTTTTTAGCCCTTAGAGTTTTTTTTTTTCCCCACAATTCCAATTGGCTACCACAGTTGAGAGATTAGAATAGTTTAAAGTGCACTTCTTAATTCTATTGCACTAAAACTCACATTATAGCCTCCACTCTTGCTAATTCTACATGTCCATGTGCATGGTGCCAATTCTGAGCCCTAGACTGGTATCTAATGTTGAAGCTACAGCAACATTCTCACTGATTCTCCCTTAAAGTATACAAACAGGTTCTTGCCTAACCAATTAGGTAAATTAACTTAGAGAGGCAAGTGTCACAAATGCTTGCTAGTAATTATTTGTTATCACATGATCCTTACTAAATGGATTTTCTTTGACATATTTTGAGGAATAAGCACACATTGAAATTATCCCAAGCATCATAAAGACCAGTAATTTTGAGCACAAGAGATCATCTAAGAAAGGTGTAAAACATAGTTCCTCTCCCATAGGTTGGTGTTCTAGTTTGCCAGCTGCCAAAATGCAATATCTCAGAAATAGAGCATCTTTTAAAATGAGAAATTTATTAAGCTACAAGTTCATAGTTCTAAGCTTGTGAAAATGTCCTTATTAAAGTAAGGCTGCAAAAATGTCCAAATTAAGGCACCAACAAGAAGTTACCATAACTCAGGAAAAGCTAATGAAGGTCAAGTTTTCTCTCTCAACTGGAAAGGTACATGGTGAGCATGGCAATGTCTGCTAGCTTCCTCTGCAAGTTTCTTGTTTCATGAAGCTCCCCAAAGGGTGTTTTCCTTCTTTATTGACAAAGAAAGGTTGTGTAGGCTCTCCTGGTTCTCATGACTCTCTTGCAGCTCTGTCTTGGCTCAAAGACAAATGTTTCCTCTTTTACAGCCTTCCAGTAAACTAATCAAAACCTACCTGTAATGGGTGGAGTTACATCTTCCTCTAACCCAAGGTTAATATCCACAATTGGGTGAGTCACATCTCCATAGAGATAATCTAAACAAGTCTCCAATCTAAAGTGCTGAATAGGGATTAAAAGAAAAGGCTACTTCCACATGTTAAGATCAGGTTTAAACCATGGCTTTTCTAAGGTACATAATCCTTTCTAACCAGCACAGTTGCATTTCACTGCGATTTGGTCTCTCACTGAGAGTTATTATATTGCCTTATTATTGTGTGCTACGATTATTGAAGGCAGAGTTTATTAACATTGAGAATATTGCTGTGTGTTAAGCAGAGGTGGGTTGAAGAATGTTAACACAGAACAACAACAATAAAAAGATTTATATATTTTAAATAAAAAGATTTATATATTTATATATTTTAATTTAGGTCATATTTAACGATATTGTTTATTTGCAGCATTTCTATTTATCATAAACTCCACTGTTCCTTCTTTGTCATTAGGACGATTTTCTCCACAAAATACAGATTTTAGAATTTTTGCACTTTAAGAAAATGTCCAACTCAGCACCAAATAATTCAAACATTTTTTAAAAATTAGGCCATATTAAATTTAAAAATCACAAATAAGGGTATTTCATCTTCTTACCATATGCAACAAAGTGAGAAAGACATTAAGTGGCACCAAGTGAAGCTCTATGCAAGATAACTTATTTTCCATTTGGCTACTGTTTACTAATAAGTTTGTCTTATCAGGTTAATTTTTGGGCCACTGGTAGATTATGGCATCTTGTGTTTATATTTCTTTTCTTGTTAGGGATAAATTTTAGATTACTTGGTCATTTTATGTATCTGTAATTCTAGAGAGTACCATCTATATAGTGCTTATTGTAGATGCCAAAGACTTCAGACGCTGGCATGCCAGTGTAAGTGAACACTCCATGGTATTTTCATATAAATTCTGAGAAATATATATGCTTAAATGCAAATCTCATTTATGGTGGACTTCTTCTAGTTTTGTGTTCTATTATTTTAATTAGCATTACATATAAACTCATATAATGATATACTAGGATTTCTTTGTCTACCATATCTAAAAAGACCTTTCAGGCTTGGTGCAATGTCTAATCTTTTAGCAGTCCTCATATATTGGATACTAATGAATTGTCATTGGAATTCTGTGGAGTGTTTTTGTGTGGGGTGTTTTTGTGTGTGTGTTTATGCCTCATACTTACTCATATGTACATGGTGAAAGTAAATCTAGATATTCATCTCTAAATATCCAGTTGACCTAAGGAAGACTATATCATTGACGAAATAATCAAATTCCAACTAGTGGAATGTAATCAATTTTCCTGTCTGGATTCCTTCCAAAGTAATTATAGCACAGAAACAGAATGGTAATGTACTTTTCCTTTAAGACAAAGAGGAGAGAAAGCTGTCATTCTTACATAACCAAAAATGTAGCTCTTGCACCATATATACTAGTGATGAAAATGATATGTTGTCTAAATTCATGACTTTTTAATTCTTGCCTGGGGCTGGAGCTATGTCTTTTCTAAGTCATGGTAATGTTTAGTACTTCTTTTGTAATATTGAGGATGCCTGGAGTACTTGCTAGTAGTTCACCAGGGTCCATCTGTCTACTTGGTTACTTGATCAACCTATCTAGAATGTTAAAGGTAGTGTTTATGGTACTGAACAATCAATTTTTTTCTTATAAACCTTTAAAAATGTAACATAATTTCATTGACTATTTTACAAATTCAAGATGGTCCTATGTCACCTATAACTCACTGTGGAACTATTTCTAAAAGGGAAAGTTGAATTAAAAAATGCATGTAAAATTCCAGAGGTGAGTCCGGTGGAGGGGTGGCGGCCCCGCGCCCCCTCCCCAGCCCTCCCCGACCTCCGTGGGCCACTGGCTGGTGGGGAAGGCGGCTCCGAGAGCTCACGGCAACGTGTCTCCCGCGTCCAGGTCGCCAGGTTCGGGCGCTGACGGGTGTGGACCCCGGACGTCGCTGGGACAGCCCCTCCCCGCTGCTCGGCGGCGGCACCTGGCCCGGCCGCGCTCAACCGCTGCGCCTCTGTCTCCTCATCCTCCGCCGCCGCCTCGGACTCTGGTTTATAACGCGCCTCACTTCATCCCAGTCCCGGGCGAGCAGCGTTGGGTTTATGTCTTTATTTGACGAAAACGAGCTGTTGCGCAGCCATTGGTACCTGTACTGGGAAAACATAGCATACAAGCAAGAAGCTTACAGCCTCAGTGGTGAAAATTTTTTCATGTCAGAGACCGAGAACTCTTGCAGTCGTTTATGTCATCCCTTCTTCTCCAGACAGAAGATACCAAAAAGTTGCAATCAAAGATCTCTTCATCTTATTGATAAAGCCACTAATAAGCCAAAATGTCTGTCAACGTCAACCGCAGCGTGTCAGACCAGTTCTATCGCTACAAGATGCCCCGTCTGATCGCCAAGATCCCACCAAATATTTTGGTTGTGAGCTGGGAGCACAGACCCAGTTTGATGTTAAGAATGACCGTTACATTGTCAATGGATCTCATGAGGCGAATAAGCTGCAAGACATGTTGGATGGATTTATTAAAAAATTTGTTCTCTGTCCTGAGTGTGAGAATCCTGAAACAGATCTGCATGTCAATCCAAAGAAGCAAACAATAGGTAATTCTTGTAAAGCCTGTGGCTATCGAGGCATGCTTGACACACATCATAAACTCTGCACGTTCATTCTCAAAAACCCACCTGAGAATAGTGACAGTGGCACAGGAAAGAAAGAAAAGGAAAAGAAAAATAGAAAGGGCGAAGACAAGGAAAATGGCTCCGTATCCAGCAGTGAGACACCACCACCACCCCCACCAAATGAAATCAGTCCTCCTCCACATGCTATGGAAGAGGAAGAGGATGATGATTGGGGAGAAGATACAACTGAGGAAGCTCAAAGGCGCAGAATGGATGAAATTAGTGACCATGCAAAAGTTTTGACTCTCAGCGATGATTTGGAAAGGACTGTTGAAGAGCGAGTCAATATCTTGTTTGATTTTGTTAAGAAAAAGAAAGAAGAGGGTATTATTGACTCGTCTGACAAAGAAATTGTTGCTGAAGCAGAAAGACTGGATGTAAAAGCCATGGGCCCTCTTGTTTTGACTGAAGTTCTTTTTAATGAGAAGATTAGGGAACAAATTAAGAAATACAGGCGCCATTTCCTCAGATTTTGCCATAACAACAAAAAGGCTCAACGGTACCTTCTTCACGGTTTGGAGTGTGTGGTAGCCATGCATCAAGCTCAGCTCAGCTCCAAGATTCCACATATCTTGAAAGAGATGGATGATGCAGACCTTTTGGAAGAAGAGGTCATCATCAGCTGGTCGGAAAAGGCCTCCAAGAAATATGTCTCAAAGGAACTTGCCAAAGAGATTCGTGTCAAAGCAGAACCATTTATTAAATGGTTGAAGAAAGCAGAGGAGGAATCTTCTGGTGGAGAAGAGGAAGATGAAGATGAGAACATTGAGATGGTGTATTCGAAGACTGCCAGTATACCCAAAGTTGAAACTGTGAAGTCTGACAACAAGGATGATGACATTGACATTGATGCTATTTAAAATGATGGATGCAACCTAGCTTAACAGTGTAATACTGCAAATTTTTCTGCGTTATCAGCCAGAAGTGCAACATGTATGTGCAAAAGCTGAAATGGCTTAACATCATGCTACACTTTATACTAAAAATGTTTTACTGTGAGTGGTCTGTAATTAAGCCCAACGAGACATCTAGGGAGTCCATACACATCAGTGGGCAAATGTAGTTTGCTTATTCATAGCATGTTTCTTTTTGAAAAAACTAGTGGTGGACACATGGATCACATTTATACAGTTATAACAAATAAAGATTTGTTTTTGGTCATTCTTCAAATTTTTGGCTCTGAATGACTTTAGTAAAATGATTGGCTCCTTTTTTAATCTGTTGTACCATCATTTAACCTGCTAGGATTTGGGAGCCTAATAGATGTGGTATTGTTTAGACGCTGAACTGTGAAACAGTCTTCAGCAGAATGTAAGCCTAAACTTATTTGTACTTAATTACCTTATTCCGACATTCAGAAATACAGTTGGTTTTAACTTTTCTCTCTAATCCCTCAAATTGGTGTACGGTAATGTACATTCTTTCCATGCCAAGGTGGACTGATAAATTAAGTGGAAGTGCAACACCTTTATTGTACTGAGAAGTAAAAATGACCTGAGTGTCCTATTAATAATTTTAAGCTTTTGAAACTTGAATGTTTTGTTTTCAGTTTGTGTACACTTGCCCCAAATTGTAGTCTTGAAAGTAATGTGTGTTGCACGTTAAAAGAGCCAGGGAAATTATTATGTTAACAAATAAGCATCTTATGTGTATGTAGCTATTGCTTTGTACTGAGAGAAAACGCTCAACCTTTTAGATGTGATTAAATAGTAAGCTCTGTGATTTTGTTGGGGGAGGCAGGAAAAGGTGCACTTAATGTAATCCCTAGCAAAAACAGCATAATTTTTCAATTTTTACCTTTATGATTTAGATTATAATTTCAAAATGTGTAAGACATGCATCTTTTGTTCAGTTTTTTTTTTTTCCCCGTATTATGGTTCTTTGATGCCTTTTGCATTTTGGTTGCTATCTTGCCAAAATAAGTATTACTGTGTCTCTAACTTCCCCCCTCCCCCAAATGTCTTATTTAAAAAAACAAAGCTAAAAGCCTACTTCCAAGTCAAAGCCTGTATTTTCGTGTAAGACTTGGTGGGGTATATTTTGTTTCCTGGTGAATATAGTCAACTACCCAAGAAATCTATGATGATGGTCACTGGGTGCAGGTGACAGGTTCTGACCCAGCCCTTTCAGGGGCTTTATATCTAGATAAGTACAAGCTGATAAGGTCCTTGCCCAATTAGCTGAACTCGTTTGGTATTGGTTCTGACTATCTTAGTATAATATCTTTACAAGGTGAAAACTTACTGCATTTATTCCTTTCCATAAAAAGTGCATTATGGGAATCAAGAATCCATAGGACTATTTTTGTTATCTGAAGTACAAATGTCTAGCATTCACCTCTCTTCAGTCCTTTGTGACCCATCTCACAGATTTCAATGAGACCGTAATAACAAATGTATGTAAAAAAAAAATCTTCACATTGAAATTATACAAACATTTGATAGGCTAAACCTTGTTTGCTATTTTTAAGGAATTGAAACCTAGCAGTCTTATTGAGAAATAAGAATTGGTTTCCAGCTGCCTTTTGAGAAAATCTGGTTAGACTAGAGTAGGGCTGAACCTGGAAGGAATGTGCATTGTCACACCAAAGATAAGCTTTGCAAATTCATATCTTACCTAGGTTTCAAATGCTTTGCTGCATTGCTAGTTTGCTTTCATAAAATGAAATTCTGTAGGAGATACTGGTGGCCTAAACTAAATTGCACTCAAAATACCCAGATTCTGTTACATAGCTTTTCTTTTAATCTGAAGGTAAAAATGTTCAGTACTTATAAACACTAAGAAAATACTGGCTTTGACCAGTGTTCAGTCTGGTGCCAAACTTAAATGAAATTCAAATTCACATAACCTGAGTTTTATTCACAGATGTTACCTTAATAGAGTAATCCTTCATTTTGCTCTGTTCGACTGTTTTAAAAATCCTGTTTCTCGAACAGCTACGTTACTTGATTAAAACAATGTTAAAATTAAAAAAAAAAATGCATGTAACAAGTTTGAATCCCAATTATTACCATAATATACACACATATTATTTGTGTCAAATTTATATTAATTTGACACACATAATATATACATATATATACTTAATATGTATATTAATTTGACACACGCAATATAGGAAGGTCAAAATTATATTAATTTTATTGTCCATATCTACTTTACTTGATGTCATCTTAATATGCTGAGCAGAGACATTGAAAAATAAGCTGATGCTCTTAAATCTGCTAGAATACTTATCCCATCACAATATGTGATGGTACAAGCATTAGGTCTCAAAATTTTCATCAAACCTATGGTTCATATTTTCTAAAGGGTCACATTACTAATTTAATCTAGTATGTAAATTCCCTGAGCACAGGAACCTCACACATTGTATGCCAGTTTGAAGCTATTGTGTACCCTAGAAAAGTCATGTTTTAATACTGACCCAATCTTTGGGTGGCAGTTGGTTTCTTTTAATCCTGATTCAAAATTGCAGGTGGAAATTTTTATTAGATTATCTCCACTGAGAAATGACATGCCCAATTGTGGATATGAGCATTTGATTAAACGGAGCTGTGACTCCACACATTACATGTGGTTCTTGATTAGTTTACTGAGATCCTTTAAAAAAGGAAACAGTTTGGAGGGAGGGCTATCACAGACAGATATTTCAGAACAGAACTGACAGGCAGAGAACAGAGAAAAGTATGTTTGGCGATGCTTGCAGCCCAACAAATGTTGCGATGAGATGTTAAGCAAACAAGAACCTGGAGAGAGCCAAGGGAAGCCACAAGATGAAAACCAGCCTCAGAGAGGCAAAGTGAGGAACACCCACAGGAACAGAGACTGAAAGCAATGGAGCCCAGGAGCAGGGGACCAGCAGATGTCAGTCACATGACTTCCCAGCTCACACAGGTATTCCAAATTCATGGGCTGTCTTTGAATTAAGATATGTTTCCTTGAATTAAGGTATCTTTTACTGGATGTCTCAGTTTGGACATTTTTATAGGCTTAGAATTGTAAACCTGCAACTTAATAAATTCCCTGTTTAAAAGCCGTACCATTTCTGATATATTGCATTCTGGCAGTTAAACAAACTAATACACCTTGTATTATGCTGTTTCACAATTAAGTATGAATTCCAAAATGCAGAAATCTTAAATGCACTTCTCAGATCTGATTCTACTGCTCCATCTCAGATTTGTTGGTTGTTGACTTAGGCATCACAGTCAAATATGCACAAGGGACTAGGTTGTGGTGGGTTTTATCAATTGGATACAAGATGTATGGAAGAATACTTATAGCATTTTAGTACATTCTATTCCTAGCATTTTGAATCTGGTCTAAAATATGACATATAGTCTGTCTTCTTAGATTGGAAGTAGATTTGGATACTCATTGACTGATTTTATGAAAGCTTTATGATTGTGTTTGGAAAATCCAGTTAGAGACATAATAGTTTTCTAAGCCCAGTAATCAGATTAATAGAGTGTGTCCCTTGTCTTTGGTTTTAATATCAGAGCATAAGTATCAAGAATCTAGAATTTTTTGTCCAATTAATCATTTAACTGTCCCCTTGAGTCCTGATATTTAGTCACCAAGGAAACATTAGTTCACTGGAATATTATTATTTGTGGAAATCTCTTGAAAATGTGACAAGTTTGAGCTGAAGATTCTGGTTGTATTATGAGATTAGATGCTCTTATTGTAACTTTCTTGATCAGGTATTCTATTGGTCAGACCTATATTAATGACATCGAGATAATAACCAAGTCTTCTTTGTAAGGGATCAAAGGGATGGTAAGTGGGTAGAATATACTATTCTTTCCTAGTAATGTTGCATTTCTTCCTGTCCTTTTTCTCCACTACTATGATTTCCCACCGCTACTCCACATAAGACCACTCATCTATATCCTTTAAAAGTAATTTTACTTTTCTCTTTTGGAACTTTGCAAGCTGGAATTGTTTGTGTGTAGAGGGGATTGCTATTGATACATGGTTTATATTTCTTTGTCTACTGTTTATACTAAGGCCTACCATGTTGTATATGATTATTTTAAAAAAGTGTCTAGCCACTAACCATAATTGCAAGCAAAAGTATCAAGATTCATCTAAGATCTTTTTTTTTTTTTGGTGAGAAACTTTGATTGGACTGTTTCCATAGAGATTGATCCACTCAATTGTCAGTGCGGCCTTTTGATTAGATGGAAATTGGCTCTGCCTATTGGAAGTGGGTCTTCATAGTTCACTGGACTCCTTTAAGAAGGGAGACATTTTGGAGAAAATGCAGGTGCTACAGAGTCAAACCAAGACCCACCCACGCATTTGGAGATGTGGAAGTAAAATGTGCCCAAGGAAGTTGTTTGAAACCAGAAAGCCAAAGACCCCAGCAGATGCCAGCCACGTGACTCCCCAGCATTATAAATGCCTTCAGTGCATTTATAAATAAACGTGTACGTTAGGGAATTATAGTAGTAGCATATCAAGCATTTTATAATAAATGTCATTTGTAATTATGAGAAATTTGGGGAAAAAAAGATTCTTAGAAAGAATTTAAGTCAGGTATAATAAATGTAAAGTATATCATGTGGCCCAGCTTGAGTTTGTATTGTGTCCGAAGAGCAGTTCTCATATGTCCCTGGAGTGAAGACCTCCACGTCTCTGTAGTGGTCATTAGCATGGAGAATCCACTTAATTGTATTCACCTTCTGTGGAATTCTGAATAATACAGATTTTGAATTAAGGTTATTTTAAACACTATTAGGAATGCTGAAAATCATTTTAATTAGATGATTTATAATTGTTTGTTAACATTTCCTCATGGAGAGTGTATTGATGCTGCATATAAATGTAAGAATACCAGTAATATTAGTATATGACAGGTTTGTTGTTTAGTTATGGTTTTATTTTTATAGATGTCTAACTTAAATAATTTCCAATTTAAAATTTGATAGGTCCTGGCAAATGTGACCCAAAATGCAGTGAACCTTGTTTGAAAATAGGGCAGAGGTACTTTCACATTCATTAGCACTATGGAAATAAATTTAATTAAATTAAGCTGTTCAGAAAGGCTGTGGGAGTGGGAACAAAATAAGAAGCTGCAAAAGATGATTCTGTCAGCCAGAAAACTAAACCTATAAGTGTCAAGACTTTAAAGTGAGAATGAAAAAAAAAAATTGAAGGGAATATCTTAAGCTATTTTCAAGTTCTCTTGGGTAGTAATACAACAAGATTCAGAAAAAAAAATACAATAAAAATGCTAAGAGTTAATGGGAGTCAACACTGAAAGTAAATTATTGGTATTAAAAATTAGATAGTGTAATGAGAATAGGCAGAACATTCTCATGTTAGCTCCAGAAGAGTTAACAAAAGAGGAAAATCCTTTCTTACCATTTGAAAATCAGATTTAAAGAATATTAAGGAGTAAGAGAAAGGAGAGAAGAAAATGAAAAAGAGGAAGGAGGGTGGGAGTAGGAGCAACCATTAATATATATATATATATATATATATATATATAAAACAGCAGTGCAGAATAGGAGTGACAATAAATAAATAGTAAACAAAAAACTAATCTAAAACTGTATAGCATAGTAGTGAAGAATATGACCAAATGAAAATAGATGGCAGGTACCTGTATAGAGTATTCACTATATGTGATTACAAACTGCGTATTGCTATAATTGGTATATGTTGAGTTAGTTTACAGACAAAATAAAATGGTGACATTACCCACTAGTGATTCTAAAAATAGTATTTCTGATAAAATCATCAGTGTTAGATCTTAAGTATTCAGAATAAGTAGTAACAAACTTGAAATGTTTATAGAAAGCCTATGACTAGAGCTACTGATGCAATCTTTAACATGAAGTAAAGCAAAACACAAAGATACAATTTTCTATATGGAAACTAATTCAAATTTCAAAGGTTAATGCAAATAAATACAGCAACCAAAACAACAAAGAGAATATAGCCAGAGAAGCTGTTCCTGGCAGTTTTGGTAAAGCAAAATGGTTTGCAAAAAAATAGCTTGAATTTCAAAGAAAATAAGAAAGTGTTATACATATATTGACATATTCATATATGCAAAATATACATATGTGCATATGTACATGCGTATACATGTGTGCATTTATATATACATAAATATACTTATAGGCAGCATATATAAACTGAGTTTACTAAAATAATGCTTTCATAAAGGATGGAAGACTGTTCAATGCATCCATTTTCTAGGAATTATTTTCTTTCAGCTGCTACTAGCACAATGATGACTTCAAATCATTACCAGCAAATAAAATTTCATAATCTTCAGAAATTCATGTCTGGATTCTAACAGAAATTTTCACTTGGATAGTCCATAGTACATTGAGTTTAAAATATCTTTACCCTCCAAACTTGCTTTCCTGTATAGTTCATGTGTCCGTGGATGGCTCTACAATTCACCCAGCTAGACTAGTCAAAAAACGAAAAGACTGCCTCCATTCGTTCCTCCAATTTCCTCTTCCTACCTCTACATGATCTATCAAGTTTGGGAAATTGTATCTTATAAATATCTATTTTATTTGCCTCTCCCTGTCTATTTTTATGCCAATACTTTAATTCGTGGTTGATTATTACTTTCCTGGCTTTGTAGATAATCTTACCTCCACACAAATCCATTTCAAACTCTCATAAAATAAATTTTCATTAGCATACATATTTGATTTCATCCTTCTTCTGCTTAAAATGGCTCAGCTCATTTTCACTTTGAAGATACATCAAAGATGACACCAAAACCTTTCATTAGCATGCACCCAGGTGATTCTTTGATAATTCCCCTTTACTTTTCCTTTTTCTCAAAACCTTGCCACACTTTCTTGCCATGATACACACTGCTTCCTTTGCCTTAAAATCCCACATTGGAATTATCCTTTAAGTCTCAAATCAGCTGTTTATTATTTGTTAAAGTATTTCTTAGTGGCATTTAAGAAGTAAAAGAAACAATGTGTATGAATTGGACAGACCAATTCATACACATTGCTTCTTTTACTTCTAATAAAGCAATAGTCACAATGAATTATAATTTTCTGTTTGTTGGCCATATCTCCAATGCAAAAATGAAGATAACTATCTAGTTGGAAGGCTGTATTCCCAAAATCTTTCTCCAAATTCAAGTCCAATGGTTTCCATAACTATATGGATATTATTTTATCTCCTATGAAAATAATCCTCTTTGTGAAAAATAAGGAAATATCAAGAGATTTCCATGTATTTTAATCTTGCCAGCACCTTAATGAACAAATTATGACATTACTAATTTTTACACTAAGACTTATTCATTGAACCTACTCTGAAAAGTTTATGTATTTACAAAGCTTTGCAGATAAGATGCACACTGTCTCATAAGTATGCATGGAATGTTTTCCCAGATACATTGCATATGTTAATGTCTTATGATTGTGTTAAAATCAAATCCCTGGGCGGGCCACGATGGCTCAGCAGGCAAGAATGCTTGCTTGCCATGCCAGAGGACCTGGGTTCGATTCCCGGTGCCTGCCCATGTTTAAAAAAAAAAAAATCAAATCCTTGCTTCTTCTAACATTTTCTATTGGCATATGAAAGTAGTATGTGGGGATGTACTTTGGGTTTTTTGCCTGATTGGCCTTTGCCTTACATACGAAACAGGCATGGACTTTTGGTAACATCACAACAGTTGAGACTGTCCACAGAAAAACGTTTTTTTTTTTAATGTTAGAAATGGAATTTATGACTTTCTGATGGTTAAATATTGACTACCCTCATTTTATTATCAAAGTATCTGCTAAGCCAATATGGTCAGAAACCTGACCTTATCAATATGGTGCAATGTTAGTAGTGATTATATGTGTAACTGGACTTTTAGTCTCCAATTTTAGTATATACTGAACTCTCATACACAAACACCCTCTTAATAATCTCCTCACTCAAGGGAAATATCTCGCCTTAAATATGTCCATGACTATAATGATTAGGAAAACATTTGTTTGCCACTTTTGTCTTGATCTATCTCTGTAATACCTCTCCCTTATACTACCAAAATTGGTATGAGATGTCACATATGTCTTCTCATGTATATGTCTCTCAAGAAAGTTTATTCTAGCAAATATCAAGGACTTCATGTGAGAGTAAGATACTCAGAGAGAAAGCTGGAAACTTTCTGGATATCTTAGAAAAGATAATTTGAGTACATACAATAAAATAAACCAAACCCCCAAATTGAGAGTTGGGAATTTTTCTTTGAGAAATTGGACTCAATGGGTGTCAGTTAACCAAGACCACTGATAAATGTCTTCACATTAAAACAAAATATGCAGAGTGTTCCTGCAGCCCTAGAAAGTTGAGTCTCAGGGGCAGTAAGAGAATTCAATAAGGTCATTTATCCAATGATAAATGGGAACAAATTCAAACCCAGATCTCTGAGATTCCAAAGTTTATCATCTTTAAATAAGTGGCCTAGTACTTGTGCCCAACAACACCTAATTTGAAATCAAGAGAAAACCTGGAACCTTATTAAAGCCCAGATTTCTGGGTGATAATCATCAAAATAACTGCTTACTGATTACAGCTGATAATCTTTTATTCAATTGCTGATTCTAAGATCAGCTCCTTGGAAAAACTTAGGGCTGTACACCTTACCTATTCCAATCCAATATGCAAAATATATTGATAGATGTATTAGCTCCAAGAAAGACCTGGAAGTCATATGGTACAAAGAAAATTAAGAGATGACTTTGAACGGCATTGGGAATAATATCTGTGAACTTAGTTCCTACCTTTACTCTGCTAGTAATTAATTATATAACCCTGAACTAAAGTGCTAAGCATTCTAGTACCTCCAAAAAAAGTAACACCAGATGTCATTAATATAAATCTAGGATGATAAGAACTATAAAAAATAATCATTTATTTAATTTAAAAATTAAAAATGATCAACTACTTTTAAATCTGCAATATATGAGTCAAAAGTTAGGACAGGTTTGAATGTGAACTGGTAGAAATTTATTTGATATTTGACTGATAAAAACAAACTATGGGGCGGTACAAGGTAGCTCAGTGGTAGAATTCTAACCTGCCAGGTGGGAGGCCCACATTTGATTCCTGAACCCTGCACTCCCCCCAAAATAAAAAAAAAAAAAGAAGAACAACAACAACAAAAACTATGGCTCTGTTTGAAGAACATATTTGGCAAAATAAATTTCTTTTAACTTTTTTTAAATACAGTTTTAAAGTTGAAAATAAGGATCTGATTTTTTTCCAATCTTGTAAAGATAAAATTTTGTAAGAGTTCTTAGGAGAAGTTTTACAATTTTGTTAAGGAGAAGCTCTTCAATTGGTGTTTTATTTTTCTATGGTTATTCAGAAAGCATAACTTCATCTGTTTTTCTTATTTCAGACACTGAAGATCACCTTGACTATGATTGCTCCATTTGTAGCATTTGAGAAAGACTAGCAGAGCAATTTTACCAAGGACTGAACACTTTCAAATGGACTAAGATACAGATCCCAGACAGCCAAATGACCATTAAAACAGAGATGGGCGGTTGTGGAATATGAAACTAATTTGAGAAATGTGTATGTTGACATTTTTTATTACACAAGCAGTCACATAAACGCTAACATTTCCTCCTAGATATGGGGGAAAATTATTCTTGCCATAGAAGTGAAAGGACAGTTAAAGATGGAAACTCATTTATATAGATTTTCAAGTGACTAAGAAGAAAGCCAAAAATACCAAAATGATATAAGTGGAGGAAATGATAAGTGCAGGAAACCATCTAGCATCTGACCTTTGCCTCTCTGATCCACTGAGACACCAAGAGTTGACACAAAACAGAGTCAACACAAAGCAGAAAAGAATTAGAAAATGTTTAAAAGCTGCCGTGTACAGGATAGTAATATCTTGATACCTAAAATCTTTATTCTTGAAAGCATTCAACATGTTTTTGTACAATTTGAACTCATTGCTACAGTACATAAATGTTGAAATTGTTTAGCTCTGTTATGTTTTGGTTGCAACTATGTAGCTGAGCAGATTTTCTGAATGTACCAATGTAATATATGTATTTCCATAATTAATAAATTTCAATATTTAGTTTCATTTCAAAAAGGCCTCTGAGAATGGAAATATATTATCTAACTATTTGATAGTTAAAGATTCCACTACAAGAAGTAGTTAGATAATTTATCTTGTTATGTTTTCTATTATTGATCAAGTGAACCATTGTTAAGTAAATGCTTCTTGATAATTCAGTCAACCAAGCATCAAGCATTTTTTAAATATCAATCTTTCAGTCTAGGAACATTGCAGCTCAATACAGCAATGTAAGACAAGACACACACAAAAAAAACAGAACAAATAAAACTGGATGTGATTCTTGCTCTTGAATTTTTTAGTCATTCAGATATTCAATATTAGTGGGGTAATTGTCTAGTTCACATATTGTATAAATGGAAGAGAAAACTCATTTGTAGGATAAAAATAGTTCTTGAGCCCATTCGTTTGCTATCTTCTCCTTTAGTTTAAAGCAAAAAAAAAAAAAAAAACAAAAGTATCTGAAACCATATCTATAAAATTCTTGCCAACTATAGCATCTCTGTGGGCAGTTTCAAAAAGTCACCTTATTATTCTTTGGTTATAATTCCCAAAGTCTGCAATGACTTTGCTTTAGAGACTATGGAAAAATTTTGTTAGATATAAACCTCATTTCTGATTTTAGGAAGTCAACATAACCCATCTGCTGCTTTCACTTCACAGCTGTATACAGCTTTGCCAAATTGCTCTAAGTTGAGCTTTATACTTTCTTTGTAGGCTTTTTTTTATCCACCATGCTTACAGTTTTCTTGTGTAATTCACCACAGACCCAGGTGCAGATGGTAGGTAAAGAAAAGCAATGCATATGGGAACATATAACATTAGGCTTGCAGGATATTTGACAGAACTCTGAATTATAAACCTAAAAAAGTGAATTCACTTAGCAACAGAATGGGATCCAGTGTATCCAAATGGATACAACTCTCAAAATTAGTACTGACTTCTAGATACTGTTTCTAGGTTTTTTTGTTTCCTCCCCCAAATAGAGATATTGTAACTTTTCACTAATTTATCAAAGGTGCTCCTTTTTGTAAGAGAAAAAATCTTTATCTATCTATGTAGGTAGACATAGGTATTTGGTATTTGTAGAGTGATCTGTATTTACAAGCTGCATGCTATATAATTATAAAAGTCTTCTAAATAATATTTAATATACTAAATGGGCTTTCATGCTAATTATTAGTGACATTTAAAATATTAATTGAACAATTATGCAATCATTATCGAGTAGATGATCATGACCTGCTCTAACTCCTCTGAAATGGTCCCAAATAAAATATATATATACATATATATTCAGGTAAATTATAACCTACCATTTGCCAATTGAAATGCTTGCCTGGTCACCATAATTCTGATGACCCAGATTTTTACCTGAATGCTATTAAAACTGCTGAACCACTAAAACAGAGTTTGTACACCTCAGTTGTTTTCACTATTTGGATGATATTTGGGCTTGAAAAGCTCATAATTATTCTTCTCTTCATGTTAAAATATTTGGCCAGCTTTCTACCTAAGAAAAACAACAAGATTAGGGAGAATGAACAGTATAACTTAATGGGTGTTATTGGTAGAGGAATGGGTAAGCGTTCAAAATTGTCAGTTCATACCCATTTTAATATACTCACTATTTATTATCTTACCCTAGGTGTGCTGCTTTGAAATGATGTGTGTACCCTAGAAAAGCCATATTTTAATTACAATCCCATTTTGTAAAGGCAGCTGTTTCTTCTAATCCCTATTCAGTATTGTATGTTTGAAGCTGTAATTAGATCATCTCCCTGGAGATGTGATTTAATCAAGAGTGATTGTTAGCTGGATTAGCTGGAAGCATGGCTTCACCCATTTGGGT
The DNA here is from genome assembly GCF_023851605.1 of Tamandua tetradactyla. NCBI lineage: Eukaryota > Metazoa > Chordata > Mammalia > Pilosa > Myrmecophagidae > Tamandua > Tamandua tetradactyla. Next base: position 75,071,572 of record NC_135335.1, read on the forward strand.
GGGTCTTGATTAGTTTCTGGGGTCCTATAAAAGAGAAAACATTTTGGAGTAAGAAGGAGATTTAGAGAGAGCAGAGAATCCTGCAGTACCATGAAGCAGAGACCATCAGCCAGCAACCTTTGGAAGTGAAGAAGGAAAATGTCTCCCAGGGAACTTCATGAAACAGGAAGCCAGAAGAGAAAGCTAGCAGATGATGCTGTGTTCACCATGTGCCCTTCCAGCTGAAAGAGAAGCCCTGATGTGTTCACCATGTGCCTTCTCACTAGAGAGATAGACTCTGAACTTTATCAAACTTCTTGAACCAAGGTATCTTTACCTGGATGGCTTAGATTGGACATTTTTATAGACTTGCTTTAATTGGGACATTTTCTCAGCCTTAGAACTGTAAACTAGCAACTTATTCAATTCTCCTTTTTAAAAGCCATTCTGTTTCTCATATATTGCATTTGAGCAGTTAGCAAACTAGAACTCTAGGTTTCCCATACAATAAATAATCAAACACGTGGGATAAATATATGCCATACTTACAATTTATGTAATTTAGATGATATTTGTACTGTAGAACTTGGACATTTGTGATGGAGACAATGCCAAGAATGAAAACATGTGTTGCTTTTAGAAATGTCAGTATATTCGTATTCGGAAGTGTCTATTTACTAAGTTGTAACTTTAAATCTTGAAAGGACATTATACATTATCAAAACTTATCATCAGGAAAGATACTTTAATAATCTATTTTGTTGGTGCTTGTCTTAAAGATGAAAAAAATACAAGTTTATCTCTAAGGATGTCAGATGTTTCTTAGGATTTTGATTTACATGTTAGGCTACAAAAATTTTTCCAAGTTAGGGCAAAATCTGTAAAAGTGTAAGAAAAAAGACAAACTGTCTTCTCCTTCTCATCACCTCCCAACTCACTACACAGTGGAATCATCAATGTATAGACTCAATTTTCTGCCATAATGAAATAATGAATACGTGAAAAACAGCAAAGTCCAATTTTGGGTCAATTTAGTGAAAGATGAAGGGTACAAACTGACAAAGGGCAATGAAGACATGATATTAAAAAAAACTTTTTATTTTACTTAAAATACATCACATTTTTAAAGATCAATTTTCTTTCAGTCAGGAATAGAATTTAATGTAATTTTAACTAGTCAAAAATGGTTCTTTTTAGTTTGGAGAAAATTTATTTTAAATGTTGGTATTATTTCAGTTAAATATGCATGAGTATCTATTTTCATATGAGTCAAAAATTACTCAAATAAATTAGAATAGTCAGTATATAGCAATTTATGATTGCTTTAAATATTAGAGAAGATACTACCATGTTTAATTGAAAAGGCAATTTGAGACAACATCTAAGATGTCAATCAAGAGGCATATTTCAGTAGAATAATCCTGGTGCATAAAGTCACATTATATTCCCAAATATCTCAGCTTATTTCCTTTGGTCTGAATAGTGCTATATTTACGCTATAGTCAAATCTGAGAATAAAAATCTGTCTAATAATTTCTGAGCCAAACTATAGAGATAACACATCTCAAAGTGTTGTTACATAATCTAATGCTCTTACTGGACAAGGTAGAATTTGTTGTTTTGAACTTGAGGCTATAGAAGGCAAACCGATGCTGAAATTCTCCAAGATACACAAATTAAGCATATGAGCATATGAGTCTTCCACAGTTCTACTGTGGAAGAACAAACAGATATGTATTATGCTTTATATAATTATTTCCATAACTTTTATTAGCAGCTTATACTGCGGCCTCTGCCTGCCTTTGAGGAACACTGTATTTGCTGACACACTAACCTAAGGGTGAATTACTCTGTAATAAATGGCCAGCAAATGTAAGTTTTGTTCCTTTCCACATCCACATTCAGTTGCCTACAGAAGAACTTGAAATGCAGTGATCTGCTGCAATTGAACAAATAGCAGCACACCATATATTTGGGCATGTACTGTGATGCATGTACCCCCTGATTTAAGACAGAACTGTTATAGAGAAACCATTCTCTCACTTTCTAGGAAATGAAAGATTAATTATCTGTATACCCACTTGGGTTAGGATGGGAAAGGACAGAAGAAACTTTCCCTTCATTTTTACTAGGCAAAATTATTATAAAACCATAAGCATCTTAAGGGGGAGACAATTTCTTCGAAGTATTATATACATACCCTCTTCACTACATTTTTTTTTTCTCTTTTTTAGCATGGGCAGTCACCAGGAACCAAATCCAGATCTCTGGCATGTCAGGCGAGAACTCTGCTTGCTGAGCCACCATGGCCCGCCTTCACAACCTTTTGACTCCAAACAGTGATCCTTTTAAAAACACGAATCTGTGTTATGTTCATTCTACTTAACTACTTGACAGTTTTCCATTGTTGTTGTGGTAAAGACCCTGTGTCCTTCTCAACCCCCCAGCTTCAACTGAGAAGACATTCTCTCTACTCCTGACTTGCTGATACCAATGTCATATTACATTCCCTCATGATGCCCAAATGACCTCCTGAAAAAAAGCTTTTTTCTTTTATGATTTTTCTCATCATATTCAGTTATTTAACCACTACCCATTTTTTTCTATTTTCTCTTTTTATTTTTTTAGCCACCTAAAATGGATATCTGAGTTGGATTTTCCATGAGCATATTTAAATAACATATCTAAGTACTCATTGCAAAGCCTGTTTGTACAATATGTTTCATAAACCAATTTAAAATTAAAGCAAGCAAGGAAAAAAATGCACAGACACAGAAGAGTTTCTTAAATTCTATATATTAAACACTATCTTAAATACAATTTGATTAACTATCAAAAATATATATTACCCAAATATCAAGTAGAACTATATTATAAATATCAACTTTGTTTAAGTAATGACCTATGTTAGTAAAATTTTCAAATTTTTGGTTTTGGGAATTTATTTTATTTAATATTGCTATAGCAGCCTATAGTTTCTTTTTCTTTTCTTTACCTTTTTTCTTTTGTAAAATATGACATAAATGCAAAGAAAGAAAAAAGCAATTATTTTCAAAGCACAATTTCAACAAGCAGCTATAGAACAAGCCCCAGAGTTTATCATCAGCTGCTGTTCCTTCATCTCAGATATTTCTTTCTATCTGCTCCAGTACACGAGAGGCTTTAACAGAGCCATAATAACGAAATCATACAGTATCTTTCGTTATGTACTGACTTAGTCAGCATTATGTCCTCAAATTTCATCCATGTCATATATTTGGGGATATCATTTTGTTTAACTGCTGCATAATATTCTACCATATGTGTATACCACATTTTGTTTATCCACTCGTCTGTTGATGGGCAACTAGATGGTTGCTGTCTCCTGGCAATTGTGAATAGTGCTGTTATGAACATCAGTGTGCAAATGTGTGTTCGTGTCACTACCCTCAATTCTTCTGAGTATACACCAAGTATTGGTATTGCCAAGTCATAGGGCAACTTAATATCTAGAGTTCTGAAAATCGCCAAAATGACTTCCATGGTGGTTGAACCATTATACATTCCCACCAGCAGTGAATAAGTGTCCTAATATCTCTGCATCTTCTACAGAATTTGTAGTTTACTGTTTGTTTAATAGGAGCCATTCTTATAGGTATGAGCCATTCTCATTGTTGTCTTCATTTGAATCTCCTTTGTAGCCAGTGAAGATGAGCAGCTCTTCATGTACTTTCAGCTATCTGTATTTGCTCTTCTGAAAAGTGCCTATTCATATCCTCTCCCCATTTTATAATTGGGTTATTTGCTTTTTTGTTGTTGAGCTGTATAATTTCTTCGTATATACAGGAAATCAAGTCTTTATCTGATATGTGGATTCCACATATTTTCTCCCATTGATCTGGTGGCCTTTTCACCATTTTAACAAAGTTCTCTGAGGTGCAGAAGCTCTTGATCTTAAAGAGTTCTCATTCACCTATTTTCTTCTTTTACTGATTGAGCTTTAGTTTTAAAGTTTCAGAAAATACGTCCTACTACTGGATCTTGAAGATGTTTCCCTACATTTTCTTCCATAAGTTTTATGGCACTGTTTCTTATATTTAGGTCTTTAATTCATTTTGAATTAATTTTGCATAGGGTGCAAGGTAGGTGTTCTCTTTCATTTTTTGGCTATTGAAATCCAGTTCTCCCATGTCCATTTGTTGAAAAAACTATTTGTCGTATTTCAGAGGATTTGGAAGTCTTATTGAAGATCAAATGTCCATAATTTTGGTGGTTGTATTAGCTAGGACTTTCTAGAGAAACAGAATCAGCAGGAGATATCCGTAGATTTAAAATTCATAAAAGTGTCTCATGTAACTGTGGAAATGTAGGATCAAAGGTCTGGAGGGCAGGCCATAAGCTGGTAACTCTGATGAAGGTCCATAGCAAACTCTCAGGAGAGGCTGGCTGGACAACCTTTGGAATGGAAGAGTCCAAATCTGTAGGGCAGGCTGCAAAGCTGGTGACTCCAATGGAGGATCTGGATGAAATCCACAGGAGAGGCTCACTGGCTGAAGCTGGATGAGAGACTGTCTCTTCTGAATCCTCCTTAAAAGCCTTCCAATGATTAGATTAAGCATCACTCATTGCAGAAGACACTCTCCATAGCTGATTGCAAACACAATCAGCTATGTATACGGAAGACATAATCATGATTTCAGTCCATTAAATGTCCTCATAGCAACAGACAGGCCAGTGCTTGCCTAACTGGGTGATAAACTTGGCCACCTGACCAAGTTGACATATGAATCTGACCATAACAGTCCTCCCCTTGTCAACTTGGCAGATATACACATCTCCTTAAACCATACTTAATCTCTAAAAAGAAAACAATGACAGACACATTTTTTCCTACCTTAATAATTCTCAGCTCTCCTGCTTACAACTGGACATGCATTAAATCTCCCCAGAAGAGGGTGCAAGTCCTTGGGCAATATTCATTCTTAAACTTGATATCTTACAACTTAAATACCGTAACTTGAACAAAACAGCACTACAATCTTCTTTTCTGTAACTGGCCATGTAGTTGTATAAGGCATTCAGTAAGTCCACGGATGGTAGTTTTAGCAGAAGCATAATGTTTAGGAAAAGCAAACCCATATCCAGAGTATGTGTCTATTCCAGTTAGAATGAATTGCTGCCCCTTCCATTATTGAAATGCTCCGATGTAATCAACCTACCACCATATAACCAGCTGTTCACCTCAGGGAATGGTGTCATATCAAGGGCTGAGTGTGGGTCTCTTGCTGGCAGATTGAGCACTCAGCAGTAGTTGTAGCCAGGTCAGCCTTGGTGAGTGGAAGTTCATGTTGCTGAGCCCATGCATAACCTCCATTCTTACCATCATGTCCACTTTGTTCATGAGCCCATTGGACAATGATAGGAGTCGCTGGGGAAAGGAACTGATTGATATCCACAGAGGTCTATCCACATACTTCTAACCCAGCCATCTTTGACACCAATTTTTCAATCATGTTCTTTCCAAGTCCCTGAACATCCAGCAAAATCATTAGCAACAGCTCATGAGTCAGTATATAAATGCACCTCTGGCCAGTTCTTCTTCCAAGCAAAATGAGCAACCTGGTGCACTGCTTAAAGTTCTCTGCACTGGGAGGATTTCCCCTCATCATTGTCCTTCAGGGACATCCTGGAAACGTATGGTAGTACTGCAGCTGTCCACTTTCATGTGGTACCTGCATATCATGCAGAACCATCTGTAAACTAGGTCCAGGTTATCAATGCTGGATCATATGGTCCAAGCAGCAGAACAATTTGTATAGCAGCCAGGACTTGTTGCAGGGCCTGCTTTTGTTCAGGGCCCCACTCAAAATTAGGTGCTTTTCTTAACACGTGAAAAATGAGCCAGAGAAGCACACCCAGATGAGGAATACATTGTTGCCAAAATCCAAAGAGACCACCTAAGCATTGTGCCTCTTTTTTAGTCATAGGCAGAGCCAGATGCAGCAATTTATCCTTCACCTTACAAGAGAAATCCCAACATGCCCCACACCACTGGGCACCTAGAAATTTCGCTGAGGCAGAAGGACCTGGTATTTTTGTTGGATTTATCTCCCAACCTCTGACACTCAAATGCCTTAAAAGCAAGTCTAGAGTAGTTGCGATTTCTTGCCCACTAGGTCCAATCAACATGATATCATCAATATAATGGACCAGTGTGATGTCATGTGGGAGGGAGAAATTATCAAGATCCTTGTGATCTATACTCCTGAGGTATATACCACTGAGGAAGGACGGTGAAAGAATATTGCAGACCTTGCCAGCTGAAAGCAAACTGTTTCTGGTGATCCTTACTAACAGCTATTAAGAAGAAAGCATTTGCCAGATCAATAACTGCATTCCAGGTACCAAGGGATGTATTGATTTCCTCAAGCAATGATACCACATCTGGAACAGCAGCTGCAATTGGACTTACCACCTGATTGAGCTTACGATAATCCACTGTCATCCTTCAAGACCCATCTATTTTCTGCACAGGTGAAATAGGAGAGTTGAATGGGGATGTGGTAGGAATCACACCCCTGCATCCTCCAAAACCTTAAGAGTGGCAGTAATCTCTGCAACCCCTCCAGGAAGCCAATATTGCTTCTGATTTACTATTTTGTTAGGTAGGGGCAGTTCTGGTGGCTTCCACTTGGTCTTTACTACCATAATAGTTTCTGCCAACTTGGGGTTTGATCATCCCCATTGTGTTTAAAGATTCCAGTTCAGTGATAGCAGTTCCCATAGTAATATCTGACCTACAGAGAAGGGCAACCACAGAGCTCTTCAGGGATGATGGCACCAGTCTCACAAATTTATTTCTTACAGTTCTGGTAAAAGGAGCATCCTCTGAACATTACTGGGGTGTATGAGCCGGCTTTCCATGTTAAATCCACTCTAACATTCCAATCTCTGTAAACTATTGGCTACCCGCATCTACTTTATACCAGGGCAATTCTGGCATCTCATCCTCGTGCAATGTCAGCCACTTTTTGATCCATGTTTCAGCCAGCCATCCAAGCAAACTGTTAATGCATTTTCTAACCCCTTGAGCTATAATATTTAATGCTGAATCTCTGCTTAGTGGGCCTATATCAATAAATTCAGTCTGATATTCCTCCCACCATTATCCCACACCCTTAAAATCCATTGCCACACATATTCCCCTGATTTCTGCCTATATAAATTGGAAAATTCATGAAGTTTTTTTGGAGTATAATGCACCTTCTTATGGATGACACTTTCCACCTCATGTTTTGGGGCCTGTTGGGATTTTAATCTAGTTATAGGTCTGGAAGAAATGAGGGATGGTAGGGGTGGATCATGAAATGAATTATAAGTATCTCCAAGCCATTTGCTTCAGGGCACTCATTTGCAATTTCATCTGGTGAAACATGAGTAATCACTCTAGGGTAATTCCTTCAGGTGGAGGCTGGGTGGCTAACTCTGCAGGGCAGGCTGGAGGTGAGGTGGTTATGTCTTCAGGGCAGACTATTACAGGGTTATCTATAAAAGACTCCACATGACCTAGGATTTTAACCTCTCCACTGACATCATTATCAACTCATATGTTGCCATCCATTTTTTAGGGTCCCACTCCTTTCCAATCAATATCCTCACTTTAATATCAGATACCATGCAAGATTGAGATTTAAGTGTATATTGTAAAGTTGCTACCCTAATAATAAGATTCTGAGTCTGATTTTCAGAGATCTTGAGTCTGCACCTACAAGAAATACGGTTTTCCTTCAGGGCACTCCTAGAAACTTTTACATCTGTTCTGCAGCATGTGAGCTCCTCATTTGAAGGCTTCAGTTCATCCGTTTCCCTTGTTAATGTATATAGCATATCTAACAGCAACCAGCCAGTACCTCTATTCCTCCTATTTCCACAAAACTCCATATAGGTGTCAAAAACATTATCGCCCAGTGCCTGGCTTCATACAAGCAAAGCATTAGAAGACTGCAATGATGATATTTTGACTATCTCTTTTGCTAAGTCACAACATGGATTGACAATGTCATTCTGATTATGGGAACCAGAGTCCTGATTATGGGAACTTCGAGTCCAGTCAGAGTAGAAAACCAACTGGAAAAACCTATTTTTAAGATTCTGTTTTTTAAGAACCACTCCCAGTACCAAGCTGCATTAGCTAAGGTTCTCTTGAGAAATAGAATCAGCAGGAGATATCCATATATATAAAATTTATAAAAATGTCTGACATAACCTTGGGAAAGTAGAGTCCAAGGTCTATAGGGCAGGCCACAAGCTGGTAAACCTGATGAAGGTCCAAAATGAATTATCAGGAGAGGCTGTCTGGACAACCTTGGGGATGGAAGAGTCCATGTCAGTAAGGCAGGCTGTAAAGCTGGCAACATCAATGAAGGGTCTTGATGAACTCCACAGGAGAGCTCACTGGCTGAAGCAGGTAAAGAGTCTGTCTCTTCTGAATTCTCTTTAAATTCCTTCTGGTAAGTAGATTAAGCATCATTTATTGCAGAAGAAACTCCCCTTAGCTGATTACAAATTCAATCAATTGTGGATACAGCTGATGTAATCATGATTTCAGTCTATGAAATGTCCTTATGGCAACAGGCAGGCCAGTGTTTACCTAACCAGATCACCAGGCACACCTGGTTGACACATGAACCTGACCATGACAATGGTTAATCTCTGCACTATTGAGTCTATTGCATTGGCCATTTTTTCTGTTAGCATGTACCAGTATCATACTGTTTTGATAACTATAGCTTTATACTAAGCTTTAAAGTCAGGAAATGATAGTCCTTCTACTTTGTTCTTCTTTCTTAGAATAGCTTTACCTATTCAGTATCTCTTTACCTTCCATATACATTTGATAACCAGCTTTTCCAAGTCTTCAAAATAGGTTGCTGGGATTTTGATTAGTATTGTATTGAATCTGTGGATCAGTTGGTGTAGAATTGATGTCTTGATGACCTTCAACCTTTTCTCCATAAGCATGGAATATCTATGTATCTATTTGGGTCATTTTTTATTCCTTTTAGCAATTTTTAATAATTTTCCATGTATAAGTCATTGATATCCATGATTAGGCTTACTCCCATATACGTGATTCTTCTGGTCACTATTTTGAATGGATTTTTTTCCTTAGTTTTCATCTCAAATATGTCCTTGTTTGTGCATAGAAACATTACTGATTTTTGTACATTAATCATGTATCCTACTACTTTGCTGAATTTGTTTTTAGCTCAAGTGGCTTTGCTGTAGATTTCTCAAGGTTCAGTTCTTATTGAGAAATTTTCCTTCAATTCCTAAATTTTGAAATATTTTTTTCTCAGTAAAGGATGCTGGATTTTGTTGATTTTTTTTCAGCATCAATCAATATGATCATGTGATTTTTTTTCCCTTTTGATTTGTTAATGTGCTTTATTATGTATTATGTTGACTGATTTTCTTATGTTGTGCCACACTTGCATCCCTGGTATGAATCCCACTTGGTCATGATGTATAATTCTTTTAATGTGGCATTGATTCAATCTGCTAGCAGTTTGTTAAGAATTTTTGCATATATATTCATTAGGGAGATTGGTCTGTAGTTTTCCTTTCTCGTATCATCTTTATCCAATTTTGGTATTGGAGTGATGTTAGCTTCCTAAAATATATTTGGCAGTGTTACTTTTTCCTCCATTTTTTGGAAGACTTTGAATATGATTGGACTTAGTTCTTTCTGGAATGTTTGTTAAATTTCTCCTGTGAAGCTTTCTGGTACCGGGTTTTTCTTTGTGGGAAGATTTTTAATCACTAATTGAATCTCTTTACTGGTAATTTGTTTGTTGAGTTCTTCCATTTCTTCTCAAATCATTGTGAGTAATTCATGTTTTTCTAGGAATTTGTCAATTTCATCTAATTAATCTAGTTTGTTGACATATAGTTATTTATAATATTTTCTTATGATTTTTAAAATTTCTTCATGATCCTTGGTAACGACCCCCCTTTCATTTCTGATTTTGTTTATTTGCAGCCTCTCTCTTTTCTTCTGTATTAGTCTAGCTAAGAGTCCATCAATTTTATTGATTTTCTCAAAGAACCAAATTTTGCTTTTGTTGATTCTATTGGTTTATGGTTCTCTAGTTTGTTTATTTCTGCTTTAATCTTTATTATTTCTCTTCTTTTATTTTCTTTGGGGTTAGTTTGTTGTACTTTTTCTAAATTCTCCAGATGAGCAGTTAAATCCTCAAATTTTTTTCACTCTTGTTTTTTTGTAAATATAGATATCCAAAGCAATAGATCTCTATCTCAACGTTGCCCTTGCTGCATCCCAAGTTTGTTGCTGTTGTTGTTTGTTTGCTTGCTTGCTTTGCATGAGCAGGAACCAGGAATTAAGCCTGGGTCTCCAACATGACAGGTGAGAATTCTGCTACTGAGCCACTGTCACACCACCTTGCATCCCATAAGTTTTAATATGCTGTGCTCTCATTCTCATTTGTCTACAGACATTTACCAATTTTTCTTCCTTGACCCACTGATGAATTAACAGTGTGTTACTTAATCTCCACATATTTTTTAAAGCATTTGTTCTTTGGTGATTAATTTCAAGCTTTATTCCACTGTGATCCAAAGAGGTGCTTTGGGTAATTTCAACCACTACTCATTTTAAAAACTCACCTTAAATGATCCTTTTAAGGAAAACTTTCCCAGAGCTCCATGTTCTGGAAGTATCATGCTCTTCGAAATTTTAGTTCTTGTGATGATACATAATTATTTTAACTTAGTTTATGGGTCATTTTGGATTAATGTCTTACTACATCTGGAATGTTAGCTTCATAGGGAAGGGTTTTAACTATCCGTGCGCTATTGTTTTCCCAGAATATTTTCAAATCACAGGCAGTCAATAATTGATAGATGTCTGAGTGATGCTTTGAAGGAGGGATGTACATCAGTGTATTCAAGCCCACAGGGGCAGTGAAAGAATCAACATTAAAGAAGGCTTTGAGTTTGCTTTGGTCAATTTAGTACTTACCAATTCTTTATTATTGTTTCTCTAACAGCTATGTCTACAGGAGAAATGTATACCTGCTGGTTTACAAAATAATTTTCATACATATTTTTTTATCTGGACCTCACAATTGCTTTAACATTGAATAGTTCCTATGCATAAATATGAATAGGAAGAATCTTATGTCCAAACACACATGTACATTGATCTGTGACCCCTAACCTTCCCATAGCCCTAGAGTGGTAGGAATATGGTTCATTAATCTTTTTTAAATCAATGTTGCATATCAAAGTCTACTATAATTTGTAAATTTTTTTCACTGTAATATGAGTTTCAAGGGCAAAAAGGTTTTTACTTTCTCAGTTTTGGGCTCTCTTTGCTTCCAACACAATTAAAGAAAAAAAGTCAATTAATACATTTTTATTTGTTTGATTGCTACATGCTTTGAAATAAAAATTGAAATAAAAACTTTTTCCATGACTAATTTCTCTTACTTGAAAAAGAAAAGACAAACAGATAGTTGTAGCAGAGTTGAGAGACTAAATGGAATACAGAAAGTTGGGTCCTTAGGTTAAAGCCTTACACTTTTGAAGCTATTCTTTAGTAAATAACAGAAATCTAAGAAAGAAGTTTCATTGTTTTCCTCCCCATTTTTACTGGAAATTTCAGCTTTCATACAATTTTGCCATGTCTTTCACAGCACTGGTTTTAATCTAAAGTTTATACATTTTATCTTCTCATTTCAAAGGCTCTGTGTAAAGACCTTTTTTTTTTTGAAATTAGAAAAAAGTTCTACTTATTTTCACAAATTGGCTACCAACATACCAATTGCTTTATTCAAGTATTTAAGATTAATATCCAGGCAGATGCAAGGCAAGGAAATTAGCTTATGTCTTTATTTTCTAAAATAATCCTCTGTTTTCTATTCTTAGTCCTGCTGGTACCTATTATCTTAGGCATATCTTCATTACTTTCAATTTATCAGTGAATAAAATTGACACAATATCATTTATCCTGCATTTAGAGCTAAAAAGGGGTATCTGTACAAGTTGATACTTGCAAAATAAATTTTAAATTATAGGTTAGAGTTTATGCATTTCTAGTCTTCTCTCCTCACCTAATTATTCACTCCTTTCAACATGGAGATATTTTCTGGTCAAATTTACTCTCTCTTACTGCCATTTATACTATTTCATAACAAAATTGGTATAAGGAATACCAATTTTTTTTCAAACCTGAACAAAAGCAAAAACATAAATTTTGCCTTAAAGTCCTTGTGAACATATCTGGAACAGATCTGTTTAATCCACTCATAGTTTGTAAAATCCTCAGAAAAGCTAAAATGTTAAATAAATAATTGACAATGTGGAAGGATCCTGATGTTTTAGAGCAATAATTGGATTCATTTAATATGCCTAAAGTATTTGGATATAATTCTTTCAACTAAAAAAACAATGGACGGTAAGTTGTACAGAAACATCCACATCATGAAAGCCCACTTGGTACACTGAATGATATACAAAAGTTAGAGTGCTTGAAACTTGATAGTAGTATAATTGAACTTTTGTTTCCGATGCCCAGATAATTAAAATGTCCCTTTCATAAATAAAAATCACAGAAATCTAGCCGAAAAAGATGAATTGGATAAGAGAATGTAGCTATTATATTTAAACAATTTTAAGTTTTCAGAAAATAGATCAAACCTACCGTACTTTTGTTAATAGCAATTTGACATTTGAGCACTGTGAGCAAGCCTCAAAGTATAGAAAACCAAAATGCTAGAAAATAATATGAAAACTTCTTTTCAAACAAATTCCACAGCAGGAAAGATAGTGAGGGAAATGCATGAACCTAAAAGTGATGAAAAAGCATGAATTCAAAGAAGAAAAAAAGCTTTGAAGTTGGTAGGTGCCTTAGGGTATTTGATAATCCCTGGATGCGGTGACTTGGGTTTTGATTGCCTGTGTATATAAGGGATACAAAACAAATGATAGTCTACATGGATAAACCGTCAAAGTTTAGACTCCCAAATACAGAATAAATTCTTCAAAAATGATACCATATCTCTACACACAAAACTATACTGTAACTACATTCACTAACTGGCCTTCATTCTTCTTGGAAAAATTTAAAAGTTCCCAGAAAATGCATAAGGAAAAGACGGGATCTAATTTACCATATTCCTCTGAGCCAAAAAATTTTAACACAAGAATACGGCTTTAATGGGCTCTAAGTTAACAATTGTAAGAAGAAGTGGGCATACTCCCATTTCTATAGGAAAGCAGCTTTAATCTCAAATTTCCAAAAGCTATGGCAGATAAAGTAAATATTGATCACAATAATAGTAACAAAAGCATAAGAATCAAACCATCCCAAGCAGGAATCATAAGGAGAAATGACTGAAAAGACAAAATACATAAAATAAATAAAATATTTTACATATATATTAAAGAAATGGATTTCAAATTACAGAGATCTTCAAATGATCAAATACAGTTAGAAAAAGAGTAGAGAAACTTTAGAAGCAAAAAACAAATAATCAAGAATAGAAACTCATTATATAGGTTGACTTAACAGATTTGAAATATCTAAGAGTGAATCAGTGAGCTACAAAAATAGACTTGGCAAGAACCCAAAACAATGCAATGCATGATATGGAGGCAAACTGTATTTGAATGAACTGTGCCCTCAAAACATACATGTTGTTATCTAATCTCTGGTAACTGTGAATATGACCTTATTTGGAAATAAATTCTTTACAGTTGTAATCAGATTAGGTTGATGACATCCTGAAGTAGGGTGACTTCACTGTTGTTTTTTAAGGAGAGGGGGATATGGAGATACACATCTCAACATGGAAGAATGTGGAATTAGAGGCTGGAGTGATGCAGCTGAAAACCAAGAAATGCCAAAGATTATGATAATCAACAGAAGGTAGGAAGAGGCAAGGAAGAAGTCTTCCCTAGTGCTTTTGGAGGGAGAATAATCTTACCAAAGCCTTGATTTTGAAATTTTAGCCTCTAGAACTGTGAAAGAATTATTTCTGTTGTTTGTGGCATTTTGTTACAGAAAACTTAGAAAATCAATATGTAAAAAAATAGAAGGCATTAAAAGGTTTCCTAAGAAATATGGAAGATGAAATGATAAGACAACATAAACAAATTTACAGCCCCAGAATTAGTTTACAGAAAATGTACATGAGGCAACTTTCATAGGGATATTGATGAGAATTTTCCAGAACTGGAGAAAATCAAAATTCCTTAAAGAAAAAGAACATTGAATTCCAGAAATAAAAATAAAAATAAGTTCCCATTTGGGCATATCATCATGAAACAACAGAACACCAAAGACAATGAAAATATGTCAAAGGGACCACAAAGGGTGGAGGCAGACTATGTACAATGGAATGACAAATAAATTTACAGCTTTCTTCTAATAACAATAATGGAAGCTAGGATGAATACTAAAGAGTCATAAAATAAACATTTAAATACAAACTAAAAACATAAGATTTTACAATGAGCAGATAATTATTAACAGATATTATTATGGTAGCATCTCAGAGAGAATGGATGAACTTAAAAGAAAGTTTCAAGTTATGATTAGAAATATCTATTAAATAAAATGTTAGTCATGTAGATGAACTTGACCAATTTCCAATTATATAATAATGTCTACTAAGAGGCATATAAAGAAAGATAGTTATTTTAAAATGTTTTCATATAAGTGGAAAAAGTATGATTAGAATGAGTACTCTGTAAGTCATTCTCTCTTTTAAAAGCATAATAAATTGATTGTTAATTTTATAATTTGCTAAATTAATATATCTAAGGAAACAACATGTCTAAAGAATAATTGCAATTGTATTCTCTTTACAAGAATAATGGTTAAACCATATGAGCAGATATACTGAAAACATTTGAAAAAAATACCAGTATAACTAACAATAGCCGCACAAAATGATACAAACTTATTAAACTTAAGAAAATGAAAGTTTGAAATACATTTTTGAACAAATGAATTTGAAATAAATATTATGCCTCTAATAAGATATTATCACAAACATAAATTAAAAAGTCAGGGGAATAAAAATAAAATCATACATACTCACTATCAATGTGGGACATTTTTAAATAACTCACCAAACCATTAACTATGAACACAAAAATATCAGTAAATGTTTAGATTTAAATAAGATATAGACAAAATTTCATTCAATTGACACATATAGAAAATAACACATAATGATTATAAAATATTCATTTTCAAGCATACATCAAGATAGATATAAATCAGTAGACATTATGCTATAAAGCAAGCCTTATCAAATTTCTAGTGCACTGTTGGGTCAGAGTCATTTAGGAGCTCAGGTTGAACAGTGAGTCAAGGCTTAACAGATTTATTGCATTTTTGTAGGAGAACTGTGCCAGGAAGGGAGCATGCCTGCTAGGTGGTGTTCTGTCCCTTGATTGGATGGGGACTTGTTGACGTATGATCTGATTGGTTGCTGGGGATCTAGTGCACTGTTCTCCTTTGATGTACAGCTACATGTACCATCAATGATTATCAAGCAGGAACAGGCCTTGACCACATGCATATCTGGTCTTGCTACTTTCACCTTCTGGTTGGTGCAGCACCAGCTTGTCTGGTGATTGTTCATCTTGTTGCCACATCTCGTTCTGCATAAAGAAGCTGAAGGGCCCCCTGGGTCAAAAAGTCCTTTTGATATGTAAAGGTATTTTTCTGAGACCTGACATTCCTTCCTTTTTCTTTTAATGTAATTGAGTGAAGCTGGAGTTGGGTTTAGGTTAGTGCCTTTGCTCAGCAACTTTTATAAAGAGCAGGGACATTGTGCTCTTTCTTTGGCTACTTCCTGCTGATTATGGGCAGGTTGGGGACTGATTGCTTTGAGCTGAGCTGGGGCAATATTAATTGGGTTTTTGGGCCTCTTCTGTTGGAATGGGTTGATAGCAACATTTTTGTTGTGGCAGGAGCAGATTTTCAAATTTCTGTTGTAGCAGGAGTATGTTGTTTTCAGAATGTTGTTGGTTGGCTATGGCTCCTATTGACCTGTGAACAAACTTAGTAAGACATTGTAACAGGCAGAAAGCTAGGACAAAAATTAACATGAGAATAATTAGGGGCCCAATGAGGGGGAGTAGACTAGCTTATAAAGGAGTGGAGAAGAATGTAAGAAAATTTTAGAAAGTTTTCAAGCCAAGATGAATCTGCATTTATTAAGTTATTACTTATGGCCACATTCTGTTTTAGTATTTTTAAATTTTGTTCTACTTGACTTGTATTATTGATGTAAAAACAGAAGGTTTCATTTAGTATTGCACAGGTCCCTCCTACTGTTGTGGTTAGGACATCCAGGGCTCCTCTATTTTGAATGACTACTTCAGCTAAGCTAGTCAAAGACTGTTCTTGTTCTTCTAAAGCCTGGATGGTAGCATCCCATGTTTGCTGCATTATTTGGGACATGTTTAAGGTACAGGCTTCTAGTAGGGGGATGCCAACAAACCAGAAAAGGTATTGATCTATAATAGAGTTGTGGCATCCACAGTGACCTAATGCTGAGTTTTCATTTAATTCTTTCTCTCTTTTCCCAAATATTTTTTTTTTTTTGGATTTGGGTTGATCACCTGCACAAAGTATTTAAAATCCATATTATTGAGGTGCTATTGCAGGCAGTATTTCCAGGCCCACTGGAAAGGCTGAGAGAGAGAGAGATGTGGAGTACATAGAATTTGGACATATCCAACAATTTGATTTGTTAAGGGTTGTGGCAATACTTTGTATAACAGGTACAAATGGGTGTTGAAGTAAAAAATATAGTTCTGTTATTGTAAGGAGGAACATTGTAAGTTGGAAAAGTAACATGGTGGAAAGATGCTAATCAAACAAAAGATTAGCTGTTAGGAAAATGAGAATGATAATTTGATTAGGGATGTAATTTTGTAAATTTCCCTGAAGCCAAAGGTTGTTTCTAAAAGGGCATGAAGAATGAGAGGCCCTTCAAGGGGTGACCAGGCCAAATTATTAGAGATTATTTGCAGAAATGTGAAAGCAGAGGAAAAATTACTCATAAGGCTAGTGCTATGCCCTAGCACTGGGAAGAAGAAGAGGAGTTATTTTGCCATGGATATTTCCACCACCAAATTAGGGTAAAGTTAGTTTCTGGGAAATAGCTAAGGCATATTTCCTCCAGGAGAACTAAAATTATTATTTGAAGAAGGAAAGTAAATGTAAGGATGAAAAATGCCAGGCCACAGACATGGCAGGCCAAAATACTGATCCTATGCTGGGGCTGGTCTTGGGGATATTAAGTGCTCCAATAGACATGAATGAATATTGTTGGTTGAGGTCCCTCTGTCTGGTGAGGATGTCAGAGTCTATTTAAGCTAGTTATTGAAAGGACTGCCATCAATAAACCAAGTATTAGCTGGTGGAGGCAGAGGGAAATCATTTATGGATGAAGAAAATGATTTGCAGTTTCTATACAGTTATACATAGGTTTCTGATACTTTAGAGAAGTAAGGAATTGTGTTGGGCTAGGAATAGGATATTTTAATGTGGGGAATACAAAAGAGCTGCACATGTGGAGACTGAATATGTGAGGGGGGTGGCACTAGAAATAGTTGGAGAGTTAAAAGGGGATTCTCCGAGTTTTTGAGAAGAACTTGAACAGGAGAATGATTTTTAGCAATGGAAGGTGTGAAGGTGTTCCATACCAGGGAATCTACCTTTTCTAACCCTGGTGACAGAATTATTTCCTTAGGAGAAGAAGGTGTTTTCTCCATGGACAGGAGCAGAATGGTTTGAGGCAGTTTATTGGTATTTATTATATCTCTGTTAATTGAAGGGTTTTTCTAAGCTTTATTAAAATATTTTGCCCCAGTAAAGGTGTGGGACAGCTAGGAATTATTACAAAGCTATGAGAAAAGTTATGATTTTCTATACTTCAGGCTAAGTATAATGCTTTAAAGGGAACTCAAGGTTAACCTGAGATACTTATGGCAGAAATTGAGGAGGGAACAAACTGTTCAAAAGCTCAGGCAAGATAGAGTATGTTGTGCCTGTGTCTATAATGAAAGAAATAGACCTACCTGCCACCTTTAAGAGCCTAGGTTCTGTGGCAGTGATGGTCACAGTCAGGGCTATGCCAGAGACTGGGCCTCATCAACTGTCTTTAGTTCAAGGAGGTCACCCAGTTCAGGGGGGAAAAGTCATCTGAACCCACAGTTAGAGGCTGCAAGACAGTCAGCTCTTCAATTGCCTGTTTGGTGGCACCATAGGCTTCGCGGTCACTGGATTAGTTGCTGCATGCATTGTTTGGCACAGTGACCCATTTTACCACAATGAAAGCATGGGCAGGACAGCATTTTCTCACACTCAAAATTTTGGTTTCTATTATTACAGATTACCCTGGGTTGTCTCAAGGTATTGGCAAAGAACAAATAATGGCGTTATCTCTCTCTTGTCTGACCCTTTCTCAGGCTGCCTCATTTTCTTCACTTTTCTTTTTGTTTTTATTTTACCTCTTTTTCTTGTTCTTTTTGTTCTTCTGCCTGTTCCTTTTTTTCCCTGTCTATTGTTAAACATTATAAAAGCTGCTTTCATAAATTCTCCTTGGGGAGCCTGAGGACATTGTTCTATTTTTTGAAGTTTTTTTCCAAATGTCTGGGGCCAATTGGGTGATAAAATTGATATGAAGGAAAAGTGTTCCTTCTTTGGAGGAAAGATCAATATTTGCATATTTTAAAATAGGTTCAGTCAAACAATTTAGGAAGGAGGTTGGGTTTTCTTCTTTTTCCTGAGTGATTTCTTAAATTTTGTCGTAACACTTTTGAGTCATGAATTCCTCATTCCTTCAATAAAATGAATAAGACAATGTTCCATTCTCTTTTTATTTGGGGATTGGTCCTGATATTTCCAATTTGGGTCTGCTGTGGGGACTGCATTTGTTCCTTGCATACCATGGAGAATAATGGGGATTTCAGCAAAAAGTTTATCAGCATGGACTGTAGCCATAGCCCAAATGTGATCTTTTTCTTCTGAGGTTGTAGTGGAAGTTATAACAACATTAACATCCTGGCTAGTTAGGTTATAAGATTAGTTTAAATATTTAAATTCCTTTGTATATTTAGTTGGGTCTGCTAAGAAGGATCCGAGCCATTTTTCAATTTGGTTTAGGTCTGAAAGAGAAAAAGGAACATGAACTTTCGTTATGCTTTCCTCTCCTGCTACTTCTTGTAGTGAAAACAGATCCTCTGATGGGGACTTATAAGCACCGGACCATGAGATGAAGTGAAAGAAAATGAGAAGGATTGGGAGTTTGGGTAGAATTAGGGATAGGGGGAGAAAAAGTGGGTACTAAAGTAGGAAAAGGCTTATTGGAAGTAAGGGAAGGTGTGGGAGGGGAAGGTGTTGAGAAGGAGGAAAGGGGAGTGGAGAGGGGTAGGGAGGACTGTGGAGGTGGAGTATATTTAGGAGGGGAATGTTCAGCAGGGTCGAAGGATGAAAAGTGATTGGAGGACTCCTCAGCATTAAGGGGGTCTGCTGAAGGGGCAGAAAGATTAGAAGGTTTTTTTCATGAAGGAGGTGAATTTGGTATGAAGCAACAGAGTGACACAGAGAAAGTCAAGACCTGAGAGTCCAGAAAGCTTGGGAGTAGGGAGCTTTAGACCATTTGTCCTTCTGCTGAATAAAATTATCAAGTTCAATGAAAATGTGATAATCAAAAGTGCCATTTCCCAGTTTCGTATTTTGTATTCAAAAGGGTATTGTGGTCAAGTTGTATTGCAGAAAAAAAAGTTTCTTTGGTTTTATTTCCCCCCTTTAATTGGAGTTCATTGAGATTATGGAGTAAACATCCAAGAGGAGTAGAGTTAGGGGGAAGAGTAAATTTAGAGTTACCGTGAAGTGATTGGGTATTGCCCATGATTATGTCAGAAACAGAAGACTTATGGAGGTTGCTCATAGGAGGCTTATGAGTTACTTCACCTTGGAGGCTTATGATCTCCTTGGAGGCACGAGGCTGACACATATTGGGGACTTGCTTGTGGGAGGATTATGCAGATTTCAGGCTAAGAGTCCAGGGCTCTGTGTTAAAGCAGATCAGGGTGCCGTGCTGGGGTGGGCTGAGGTAGGTGGGTGTCGCATTAAAGTGGGCTGGGGCACTACAATGGGGAGGGCAGAGGTGGTCACTACATTAAAGCAAGCCAGGACACTGGGCTGGTGTAGGCCGAGGTAGGCACCACATTAAAGCAGGCTAGGATGACACACTAGAGTGGGCCAAGGTGTCCAAGGTGCACTGAACAAATTACAAGTTGTAGATGATATGCAGCTCAAGTGAGATTAACAACCCAGATCTGCTACCCATTGCAGTGACAAAACAGGCATCCTAGTCATTGGGGACTAGGAAATTGCATGCAGTCTTTCATTCAAGGCCTTCCCTGAACTGCTTTGCTGTACTGGGGAAAAATGCTCCTGGAGCATTGGAGAGTTTTGACTGAATATTCAGATTTTTAGGCAAGGAAGCTGGGGCACTGTGTTAGAGTGGGCCAGGGTGCCTCAATGGGGTGAGCTGGGGTGTCCCAGGGACCAAACAAAACTCTCAAGGAGAGGATCTGTGCAGAAAGGCATCACTTACCTAGGGCCAAATTAGTTGCAGACATCTGACATCCATGGAAGTGAGCTGTCATCATGTCAAGATGGTCTGAGCTGGTGGACTCAAGCTATCAAGCACATGGAAACCTGAACAACTGTGCGGTTTGGGGAACAGAGCAGACTGGAAGGCTGTTCTGTTACCCCGAGGGGTTGGGAAACTCAAGCCTCAGTCTAACCTCCATTTCTGGATTTCACCACCAATATGTTGGGGCAGAGCTGTTAAGGAATCTTCCCAGCACAGCAAGCCGAAGCTTAACAGATTTATTGAAGGGAGTGAGTAGCGGAGAAAGCAGGTGGGAACCAGTAAAAGGAGAAAAAAAATGGCTCCAGCTCTCTTTCTGAGAGCTGCATTTAAAAAAAAAAAACACACACTGGGAGGGGAGGGTGCCTGCTAGGTGGCATTCTGTCCCTTGATTGGATGGGGGCTTGTTGACTTATGATCTGATTGGTTGTGACATGCTGCTCTCCTTTGATGTGCAGCTGCATGTTTGTAAGGGGCTATCATACAGGAACAGGCCTTGACCACATACATATCTGGTCTTACTTCATTCGCTTTCTGATGTGTGCAGCATCAGCTTGTCTGGTGATCACTCATCTTGCTGCCACATGTCATTCTTCCAAAAGAAGCTGAGGGTCCTTTGGGTCAGAAAGTCCCCTTTATATGTAAAGTTCATTTTCTGGGATCTGACTAGTACTAAAGTAAATAGTTTCCTCCTTGTTGATATGTAGTCTCTACTGCAATTAGTCAACTGTGCTATTTTTAGTGTGAAAGCAGCCATAAAGAAGATGTAAAAGCTGGTCATGATTTTGTTTAACAAAACTTTATTTAACAAAACAGGTGTGGGACTGAACTTGGCACTTAAGTCCTTGTTTTGCAACCTTTGTTTTAGCATATATTCTCACACTCAAATACATTTTAGGGAAAAATGATGAAAAATACTATGCAATTGTAGGAATTTTAAGGCCATTTCTAAATACAAATCAAAGAAGAAATCATTAATTTGGAATAAATTTAGAAATAGATAATGAAAATAGTCATTTTTATAGTGTAAAAAAATAACCAGAGAGCCATTCATGAATTAAATTTAGAATACATTAGAAGAAAGGGCGAAGCTCAAGAACACAAGTGAATATACTTGAAAATAACAAATTAACCACTGGATAGTCCAAACATGGAAATAAGAAAGTATTTAAACTAACATAAATTAATTTGAAAGAGTTAAAAAGTAAAATTAGAGGGTCAAGAAAAATTCTTAAGTGCTTTTCCAAACTTAAAATAAAATTATAGACTAAAGAACTTTTGAAAGAGTGTCCTATCCCTTCAAAGGAGAAAAAAAATAAGAGGTAACAAAAGCGTGAATGAGAAAGAAGCAATGACCAAAAGAGTAGCACATATTTAATAAAAAACAAAGAAGCAGAAAATATAATCATAATTATTACAATGTATTTAATAATAAATATTTTAAAAATAACTCAAAAGATTACTTAACAGACTCATGAATAAATAAACAGTAATAAAGAAAATTCATTGATACTGGAAAGATATCCTAGGTTCAAAACAGAAAATCCAGTTTTATGGATGTGTTGTATCACAAGTTCTGCAGACAGATAATTCCAATATTATACTAATTCTTTCAGAGAATAGAACAAACTGAAATACTTGTGACCTCGTTTGTGAGTTTAGTATCTCCATGTAAAAATTAAGCAAAAACCATAATAAAAAAGAGTGGTATTGTCAAATTTTATCTTGAAAAAGAGAAGAGGATTAAAATTAAAGTATATTCAAAAAATACTGCACATACAGATATTCACACACATCCAGGCAGTCACATTTGTGCAATTGAAAATTTTCACACATTTGACGATCAAACAAACTAATCACATAAAAAGGTACACATAAAGGTATTTGATAATTTTTTTTCATACAAAAACAACACCAAAAGCAAAATAGAAATAGAAAAAAAAAACACTACGATTAAACTAGGGCAAGCATGATTCTGTATGGTGAAAATATGAAAGCATATTCCAATAGCTGCTGAATATCAATTTTCTATGAGCCCTTCTCTTATTGTCCTAGGAATTTGCAACTCTCCTCTGTACTATTTCCCACAGTGAATTTTATTTCACCCTCCTTTACTATTTATTTTTCCAGAGCACTTATTATCTAATACTCTAATTTACCTAGTAATTATTTTTATTGCTGAAATGACCATTTAATGCATTGCCTAAACCAGTATGTTCAAAGACTGAAAGAGTTCGCTATTAATTATGCCTTAAATTGGGATTCTACCTGGTAAAAAGGGCATTCGGCTATTTACCCATGACTTACTATGTGTTTCTTTTGCAAAAAAGGTGAATTCCAAGAAGACAGAGATCATTGTTGTTGTTGTTTAATATATAACTCAAGTGCCTGTCAAAATAAGTATTTGTTGAGAGGAAATATCAGGTAACCCATTTCTTAGTCATAAATAAAAATAGCCCCCCATCAAAATAAATATTTTGTGAACATGAAAGTAGTCAAATATTCTTGGTCAGTTAAATAGGTAGAATATAGAAATTCCTAGCAATTCATACATTATGAATTCTCAGTTGCTCAGCAGGCAGAAATTATCCCTAAGGTGCATATGTAAGTTAATAGGGCTTTTTATACAATGATTCACTCAAATGAAAAGCTTCGGCTTTTCATACAATGCCAGAGGGGGTTTTTTGTATGGGTTATTTCCATGTAATATATTTTTCCTCAAATATTAAAGTTTGCTTTGGTCTCACTTGAAACTTAGGTGGATTTTGCAAAATGAAATGTAGAAGCAGGTGTTGCAACTAGAATACACACAGGCTGGCAAATGCAAAACAAATACACCAACAAAAGCATTCGGAGTCTTTACATTCTTACCAGTCTGATGTTTTAGCACAATCTGCAAAGTGCTATGAGGATTGTCCTTATGTTTATTCATGGAATAGGAAATATTTGCAAATTTCTCTTTTCCCTTTGGATGTAAAGTTCTGTGAATTATATTAAGGTAAACCAAACGATTAACCGACAAAATCTGCAAACATATATTCTATTACAAGCAATAGGATTATTTCCTACTTTCCATCACTTAAGGCTGTATGAACATATTTTAAAAATCTATTAGTAGATTATCCTTTACATGAAAACAATCAATAGAAACTGTTGGAAATTTAGTGCTAATATTTTTTAAGGAGTTCATTAAAAACACACACAATCATATTCTAACAATGTAAGTCTAGCTTCAGACGCCTGATGGAAAAAATGGAACAAATTATATATGGTTTGCACAGCTCAATTGATATACCATTGAATATTGAAATCCTTAATAAAAAAATAAACATTGGTGTTATATGGTCTTTGAGTAACAGAAAACTCTTAGTCATGAATTTGCCTTTTAAGAAACCAAGTTGAGTCCTATGTGAATAAATTTGGAAAAAGACATCTGTTACCAGCTGCTTTGCAGATGCAGAGTGTTTAGAACATTTATGATAGTCATAATACCTATAGATTGTGTTCATTTTGTCTTTTACTTCTCACACCCTAGCTTGGTTTGTGTTGTTTGGAATCATCCAGGAAATCCTCTTTCTTCATGGTGCTTACATTCTAAATGGAGTAGGCCATAATCATATATATTCATACATGCATGCATATATATGACAGGCATCATATAATACATGTATTTTATACACACATGCATATATTAAAACACACACTATATATTTACATAAATATATTTATATTATATATGTATATATATATATATCTCAGGTTATCAAACAACGTCAATTGGGAAGTTGGTTTAGAAATTCCTTAAAGACTAAGCCCTAATATATAGACATTTTATCATTTTTTAAAATATCACAATGTGATGGTTCTTCTAAGTTCATGAGGCATGTAATTAATGGAAGCTTAATTATATTGCTTTTTAGCTCCTCATATGTATCAGAGAACTACCCTTCAGAAGAATCTATCTAAACCATTTTTTTAGCCAGAAGCCTAAGCTAAAAGTCTTGCCAGAAATCTTGCTGCAAAGTGGTTAAATTGATTGGGCAATTATTTGCAATAAGTATTAAAAACATTTTCTTGCTGTATACAGGTAACACAAAAATGTTTGGGCACTTTATCCTCAGATTGTCCGTAACTGTTAACAAGCATATCAAATTCTTTACTGTTATCTCCACCTCTGCAAACTAGAGAGGCTCCCTTACACAGTTATAACAATCTCAACACTTATCCAAATATTAGAAAATAAGTCATAAACAACAAAAAGGTTCATAGTAACATGGAATTATAACATTGTCCTACCAGAGAAATCAGTGTGATATAATAGAGAAAGGATTTGCTTTATTGTTAAGCAGGTTGGAAATGAAACCTTGATTGTACTAGGTGGTTGTCAAATTATTAATCTCTATAACTTAGTTCTCATCTCTAAAAGTGGAATAAATCTTAGCACACAAGTATGTGCTGAATATTAACTGAAATAAAGTATTTAAGGTTGCTCTCAGCACATTTCATATTTTGCATATAGTATATATTACCACACTCTTTAAAAGTTTAAGTGTTATGATTGTATCTTAATTATTTAAGTGATTTGAATTTTATATTATTTTAAGTATCCTAGAAGTATTTTAATCATCTTGTGGTTAGTGGAAAATCGAGTATAAAACATAGGTTTTTAAAAATTTCCACCTTAATATTATTAATTCCAGAGAAAAGAAAGAATGGAATAGATCTAGGATTAATATATTATTGATATTTTATTGCATACCATTAAATTTATGACTAATTATTGAAGCATTCTTTTTTTCTCTCCATTCATTTTAGTGTTTTCTAAAATGATCACCCTTTTATCCTCTTCCTGGATTTATTTTTACCATAAAACACATTTAAATTGTCAACTTTATAAGTAACCAACATGAATAAAATAAGCAAAAATGGAAACATATGCTTAATGAATAATACCCATGATTTTTTCCAATTTAAAAGATTAGCATAACCGCAGCCTCCTTTTGGGAAGGATGCTTTGGATTACTTTTGTATGTTCTCATTCATAGTCATCACCTAATGTGATTTTTTATAGTGCTTTATTGCTCTCTTTGATACGTGATGGATATCTACTATGCAGAGGTTGGCCAAATTTTAATCTATTTCTTGAAATTCACTTATGAAGGCAATTTTCAAATTTTCCTAAAAGGAAGCTCCAAGCAATTATTTAATTTGCTGTTTAATTTTATTTTTCATTGCTTTGCTCCCAGTCAAGAATTTTCTCTTTTGAGCTACAAGAACAGTTTGGTCACAGTCATTCAAATTTGCATTATTGGTTTCAAAATGTAGCTCTGAGTAATATTTTCATTGAGTTATTGCTCAGGGCTTTCTCTCATAAGAGACAATAAAATGCAAACTCTTGGAACTTCAAAGTAATAAAATCTATATTTTTAAGTAAGCATCTAAATAAATCTCACTTTTTACTTTGGCTAATGCACAAATTGCAGTTAGGATAGTTCACTCAGGATAAAAAGAGTATACCCTTTCAACTCTTAATGATTTCCAGTTCCTATAAGATGTTCCCAGCATTTGTACCAAATATGAGATCACGATTAAACTTCCTTGTCCTAGTTTTAAGAATAAAGTTTTAAAGTATTACTTCTTAAATGAAAACTACCTGAAGAGAGAAAATGCATTAAAATGGAGCCAATAATATGCATTATATATTCTCCTTCCTGTGGAACTCAGTGACAGGGTACTTTAAACCAAAAATTCCCATAATTTCTAATAAGTATGTTCAACAATCACCAAACCTCCAATGATGAACAACCAGGATTAAAAGATGACAATCTTATATTTTAAAGCTAACTATATTGAACTTTGAGGATATATTTAACACAAACACAAATCAAGACTTTCCACTTTCTCAACTTTGGGTGACCAGCATTAGCTAGTATAGACAAGCAAATCAATCCACTCTTGTTCCAGTCACAGTAGAAAAATGTTCTTGTTCCACAGTACTCATATATTTAGCTTCAAAGATAAGACCTTTTGAAAAGTATTACTCACTGAGCACATAATTATCTAGCCATTCACAAGCCTGAGATTAAACAACTTGATTGATTAATATGTTTGTTCTTTTATGTGGCAACATCTTTAAGAGAAAATATAAGCAAAATATTTGCTTTGTTTAAAGACTTAGGAAATCAGCATCATAATTTTGTGGTGTCCAGCATTGGTAGTGTCTAAGTTTGATGTTCTGCCACAAACTTACTTGTATTAATATCTCATCTTGAGAAATACAGTCTCATAAAAATGGAGCTGAAAATAATGGAAATATAATTACCTTCTTCAAGGTCAAAATAGAAAAAATAGAATTTCATTTAACTAAGAAACTGCAAAATTTTCTAAAATAACTAAATTGAACTATTACATTTATTTTCACCTCTCATTTGCATCAAATTGAAATTGCAAAACAGTAATCACAAAAGTTATCAATGTATAAAATCATAAAATGTGAACTAGTCATATAAAACACACTATTCTTAAACACTTGTTAGGTCTGTGGATTTAAGCATAACTTCAGGAGTTACATCAGTAATTCATCTTTTAATAATGAATAAGACATCTTTTAAATATTCACTTAGCAGAAACAGCAGTCTTGGGGACCCATTCTCCTTTACTTTCTTAACCCATAACAAATGCTTTTATATGGTACAAAAAGTTAATATCTTCTTAATATACTTGACTAAATGGAAAGTAAAAATCAAGGAAAGGTTGATCAACCAAGATGGTGGCAAAAGACACTTCAAGGTGACATCCCCTCCCACAGAATCTTTGGACAAATAGCCAAAATGAGAAGAGCCATCTTCCTCAAAACTATGGAAAATATTTACAGGTGGGAGTATCTGGGTGTGTTAGTTAGATTCAGTTGTCAACTTGGCCAGGTGAGCATACCTAGTCTTGATGCTGCAGACGTAACCCAAAGGTACGTGAACCTCATCTGTTGCCAATTACATCTGCAGTCAGCTAGGAGGCGTGTCTGCTGCAATGAGTGACATTTGACTTAATTGACTGGTGCTTAAACAAGAGAATGCAATGTAGCACAGCTAGCAGCTCAGCATTCCTCATCTCAGCACTGGCAGCTCAGCCCAGGCCTTTGGAGATGGAGAAAGAAGTCACACGGGGGAAAGTTGTTGGAACTCAGGGGCCTGGAGAGAAGACCAGCAGAGACCATCCTGTGCCTTCCACGTAAGAAAGAGCCTCAGTGGAAAGTTAGCTGCCTTTCCTCTGAAGAACCAACAAAATAAATCCCCTTTTATTAAAAGTCAATCCGTCTCTGGTGTATTGCATTCCGGCAGCTAGCAAACTAGAATAGTGGGTGAGTTCCAAATTAAGAAAGCATAGCTAAAAAATGGTGGGCGAAACTTCTGTTGTCCATGAAGTTCCCCCCACTTGGTGTGGTATCAGCCTGTGTTTCCATTGTAAATCCTGGGTCCTGTTCTAGAGGGAACAGAGAAATTCCTATAGGCCTAATGGGGTACCTGTATATCAGTGCCAATGTGTGTGGTGAAAGCCTAAAGATGGAACTAGGAAATTTGTCTTGGGTTCATATTCTAAGAATTTATCCTGAAAGCAGAGAAACAACTGGCAGGCAGCTAAAGCAGAATAAGAAAGAAATAAGTTGTCACCTGGGGCAAAAAACTTCCTGCATTAAGTCATACAACACAATAAGCAGGAGACGGTGAAAGTATATTTCAAAGGGAGTAAAGGTGGCATTCAAACATTTGTAAACTATAAAAGGGGGAATTCCTAAAGCCAAGAGCAAGCACAATTTTTGGCAAAGAAGCAGCTCCAAAGATCTATGTAGGCTCATATAAGACAAAGAGAACTCTGGATTTATATTTGCCTAGAGTAGATCTTCTTGATAGGAGTGGTATGCTCTGAAGAAAACCACTAGCCAAGGCAGAGACCCATTGCAAATTCTGTTACAGAAGTTTTTGCTCTGAATTACATCTGGAATTCAAGGATATCTTTGTCATGTCACTAATTGGATACAAACTTAAAGAACTGATATTTCAGGGACTAAATCCTGGAGCTAACACCTTAAAATATTCAATCTAAAGTGTTCAAAACAGATTACAAGACAAACAAAGAAACAGAAAATGATGTCCTATCCAAATGAATGATAAAAATTCAGAAATCATCGATGAAAAGGATTACACTTTGTAACTACTGGACATGGACTTTTAGAAAGTGACCCTCAATATGCTCAAACAAATAAAGGAAAACACAAAGAAAGAAATAAAGGATATGAATAAATCAATGAATGAAGAATATGAGACTTTCTGTGAGTTTCACACTAGGTTCAAAACAGAAATAATGAAATCGAAGAACACAATAACTGAAATGAAGAATTCCCTAGAAAGTTGCAGCAGCAGATTAGAACTGGCAGAAGAAAGAATTAGTGATATTAAAGACAAGGCAATTGAAATAAGTCAGTCGGAGGAACATAATTAAAAAATAATTTAAAAAGTGAACAGAACCTAAGAAACATGTGGGACACCATCAAGTGTACCAGGATACACATTATGGGAGTTATAGCAAGAGAAGAAAGTGAGAAAGTGGCAGAAGGAATATTCAAAGAAATAATAGCTGGAAACTTCCCAAATTTTAATGAAAGACATGACTATGCACATTCAAGAAGGCCAACAAACCCCAAAGAAATTTAAATGGGTTAGAAATATACTCAGACAGAGAGTAATCAATCTGCCAATCCAAGAACATGAAAAGAATTTCTAAAGCTACAAGAGTTAGGCAATATGTTATGTAGAAGGAAATCCCAGGGAGTTAATGCTTATTTTTCATCAGAAACCATGGAAGCAAAGAAGTGAAACAAAATATAGTGCAGAAAGAATACAGTTGCCAACAAAGAAAAGCATGTATTTGGTGAGAATTTCACTCAAAAATGAGGGAGAGATTAAGACATTCCCAGATAAACAAAAACTGAGGGAGTTGCTACCAGTAGTCCCACATTTTAAGCAATGCTAAGGTGAGCTGTTCAGGCAGAAGGGAAAGGACACTAAATAGTAGATCAAAGCAGCATAAAGAAATAAAGACATCCAGTAAGGTTAAACAAAATGCACAATTATACATGTCAGTACTATTGTATTATTTTTTTTGGTATGTAAGTCCACTTTTTATGTCTTATATGGTATAAATGCAAAGGCATAAAAAGTATTGATTTAAAAAGTAATGATAAATTGCTTTTATGCAATTTATCATTAAATAATCACATTATGTACTTATCATTACGTAATTTGTCATTACATAATCTATGGCTTTAGATATACAATGCATAAACATATTGTTTGCAACAGGTACAAAAAGGTAGGGGATGGAGGGATATAAGGACAGTGTATATATATACTATTGAAGTTAAGTTGTTATCAAATCAAACATGATTGTCATGGATATAAGTTATTAAAATTTAGTTCCATGGTGATATAAAGAAATGTATGAAATACATATTATGAAAGAAACAAGGAGAGATTCAAAATGGTGCAATTCAAAAAATTAAATAAATATGCAAGTAGGCATTAATGGAAGAGGGTGGAAAAACTCATGACTTACACATACAAAATAAGAAAATATCAGATGAAAGTGAATTATCAGCAGTAACTTGAAATGGAAATGGATTAAACTCTGAAGAGAAAAAGCATAGATTGACAGAATGGATAAAAAACATGACTCAACAATATGCTGTTTATAATTGATTCACCTGAAGTTCAAATACACAAGTAAGTTGAAAATTAAAGAATGGAAAAGAGTATATTCCATTCAGAGATCAACAAAAAGATGGGGGGGTAGATACACTAATATCATATAAAGTAGGCTTTAAGTAAAAAACCTTTATGAGGACAAAGATAACTCTATTCAGATAAAGGAGTTAATTCAACAAGAAAACATAATTAAAAAATAAAGATATATCTAATGGCAGAGTTCCAATGAATGAAGCAAATTTTGACAGATTTGAGAAGAGAAAGTCTCTAGTCAGAAGATCATTAGCAAAGAATTGACTGATTATTTTCAATTATACCTTAAATAAAATGATACTATAAACCAAATAAACCTGGCAGATATAGAGAGAACCTCAGCCAACAGCAGAGTAGAACACTCTTCTTCTGTAGTGCATGTGGGTCATTCTCCACAATAGAACAAAATAAGTCAAAATTATTTTAAAAACCATACAATGTATCTCCTCTGACTACAAAGGAATGAAGTTACAAATCAATAAGAGAAGGAGGAATAGAGAATTCACAAATATGAGGAAATTAACTCATTCCTAAACAACCAATAGGTTAAAAAAGAAATCACAAGGGAAATTAGGAAATAACTGGAAGTGAGCGGAATGAAAATACAACATGCCATCACTTATGGGATGCAGCAAAGGCAATTGCCACGAGGAAAATTTATAGCTCTAAAAATTTACATTAAAAAGAAGATAGCTCTCAAATCACAGACTTACCCTCACAATGACAATCTAGAATAAGAAGAACAAACTAAACCAAAATGAGAAGGTAGGAAGTAACAAAGATTATAGCAAAGATAAATGACATAGAAAATAAAAAGTAATAGAACCAAGAAAACATAAATTTGTTTTTTTGAAAAGATCAATAAAATCCACAAACTTTTACCTAGACTGGCAAAGAAAAAATAAGAAAGGAAACAGATAATTAAAAGCAGAAAATTATTAACAATCCCCAGAAATAAAAATGAATATAAGAGGATATTAACAACACAAACAAAAAAGACAAATAGACTAAAAGCAGAAATTCTTAGAAATCCACAACAAAACCTTTGTTGACTCAATAAGAAATAGGAGATCTCAGCAGAACTATAACTAGTCAAGAGATTGAATCGGTAATAGAAACCTCGCAAAAAGGAAAATCCCAAGACCAGATTCCTTCAAGATAATTTTTACAAAAAAATTCAAAGAAAATATAAAATAAATCCTCCTCAAACTCTTCCAAATATTTAAGATAAGAGAACACTCCAAAACTCTTAATAAGGCCGATATCATGCTCACACAAAAGTCAGATAAAGATACCATAATAAAACAAAATTATAGATCAATGCTCCTTATGAATTTAGATGCAAAAAAAACTAAAAAAAAAAAAAAAATTAACAAATTGGATCCAACAGAATTATACACTATGATCAAGTGTAGATTATCCCAAATATGCAAGGGTTTCCAACATAAGAGAATAAAATAGAGTTCTCGCTTACCATGCTGGAGACTCAGTTCGATTCCCGGTTGCCACCTATGAAAAAATAAAATAATGTAATAAATCATATTAACAGAATGAAGGGGAAAAAAACACACAGTTATCTCAATTGACACAGATAAAGGCACTTGAAAAAAATTGAGTGTCTCTTTATGACATTTTCATAAAAAAATCTTAGAAAATTAGAAATAGAAGGAATCTTCCTCAAAATGATAAGGGACATGAATGTAAAACCTCCTGCTACCATTGTACACAATGATGAAATACTGAAAGTTTTTCCTCTTAGATTAGGAACAAGAAAAGAATGCCTACTTTCATCATTACTATTCAACATTGTACAGGAAATTCTGGCAAAAGGAATTACCCAGAAACAAAGAGATGAAAGACATCCAAATTGAAAAGGAAAACATAAAAATTTTCCTGTTTTCAGATGATATGATCCTATGTGCATAAAATCCTGAAAAAAAAATCCACAATGATACTATAACTAATAAATTCTGCAAAGTGATGGGGTACATGATCAAATGCAAAAATGAATAGTGTTTCTTTACACTGGTATTGAACAATCTGAAGAAGAAATAAAAAAAAAAAAACAAAAACACTTACAAGAGCAACCATAAGAATAAAGTATTTAAGGCTAAATCTATCCATGAATGTAACAGACTTGTACACAGAAAACTACAGACAGTGCTAAAAGAAACCAGAGTAGACCAAAATA
Organism: Tamandua tetradactyla; assembly: GCF_023851605.1. Taxonomy (NCBI): domain Eukaryota; kingdom Metazoa; phylum Chordata; class Mammalia; order Pilosa; family Myrmecophagidae; genus Tamandua; species Tamandua tetradactyla. The sequence goes on from NC_135335.1 coordinate 75,104,223, forward strand.
AATGGGAGGAATTTCCATGCTCATTAATTAGAAGATTAAATATTGTTAAGTTGTAAATTCTTTACAAAGCAGTTTACAGATTCAATGTAATCCCAACAAAAACTTTAGCATACTATTTTATAGATTTGGAAAGTCATTCATCAAATTTATATGGAAGGCTAAAGTGCCTTGAATCGTCAAAGACATCTTGATAAAGAAGAACAAAATAGCATAGTACTGGCACAAAAACCGACATTTAGACCAATGGAATCAAATTGAGTGTCCATAAATAAACACACATCTATAGCTGTGGTAGTTTGGAGCTTCATACCCCAGGAAAAACATGTTTAAACTTAATCCATGCCTGTGAGTGCTAATTCTTGTAGATAGGATCTTTTGATGAGATTATCTAGGTGTGGCCCACTTGAATGCAGATGAATCTTTTTCATATTACCAAAGGGTTTATAAGAAAGGTCATCAAGCACAAGAAAGCCAAAGGGTCTAGTCAGAAACTGAAAGTCAAGTGAATTCAGATGAATGCCCAACAAATTTTTGAGCAGGTTTCCAAGTCTACTCAATTGGGAAAGAATAGCGTCTTCAACAAATGATGTTGGGAAAATTGGTTGCCCATATGTTAAAGAATTAAGTTGGATCCCTACTTCGCACCATATACAAAAATCAGTTCAAATGCATCAAACTTAAATATAATAACAAGAGCTATAAAACTCCTAGAATGAAACATAGGTAACATCTTCAGTACCTTGTTTTAGGAAATGATTTCTTAGACTTTATACCCAAAGTATGAGTAACAAAAGAAAAATAATAGATAAATGGGACCTCATCAAATGAAAAATCTGTGCACAATAAAGAACAATATCATTGAAGTAAAAAGACAATCTACACAAGAAGAAGAAATATTGGGAAACCTCATAGTCAATAAGCGTTTATTATATAGAATATATAAAGAAGCCCTTAAATTCAACAAGAATTAGACAAACAACTCAAGTTAAAACTAGGCAAAAGACTTGAAAAGACATTTCTATATAGATTATATGCCAATGTCCAATAAGTATGTGAAGAGACGCTCAACATCTTTAGCCATTAGGAAAATGCAAATTAAAACCACAATGTGATACCATTTTGCATACACTCAAATGGCTATTATTTAATAAATGGAAATCTATAGGTATTGGAGAGAATGTAGGAAAATAGGAACACTCATTCATTGTTGCTCAGAATGTAAAATAGTGCACCCACTATGGAAGATAGATTGGTGTTTCTTCAGAAATTTAAATGTAGAATTAACATATGACACGGCAATCTCGCTTCTAGCTATACAACCCAAAATAATTGAAAGCAGGAACTCAAACAGTTATTTGAATACTTATAGCAGCCTTGCTCACAGTTGCTAAAAGATGGAAGCAACTTAAATTTCCATCAACCAATGAGTGGATAACTGAAGTGCAGTACATACATATGATGGAATACTATTCATCAGTGAAAAGGAATGAAGTTCTAATGCATAAGACAACAAGGAGGAACCTTGAATATATCTGTATTGAAATAGGCCAGATACCAAAAGGCAAATATTGCATGATCTCACAGTTATTAAATAATTTAAATAAACAAATTCAGAATCAGAAACTAGTGTATAGGTTAAAAAGGGCTGGAGTAGAGATAAGGAATGGGGAGTGGTGTTTTAATTGTACAGTTTCTATTTCAGTTGATGGAAAAGTTTTCTTAATGGATGTTAGTAGCACCACAGTGTGGATGCAATTTATGGCAATGGCTTGCATATTTGAATGTGGTTAAAAGTAGAAGTTTTAGCTTGTATGTACATTACTAGAATACGTTTTTTTAAAAATAAATGACTGTAACCCTACATAAACTATTGACCATAATTCTATATAATAGTACAACCATATAATACTACAATTGTACTATTATAGTATATGCAACAAATGTAACACATTAGTTTTTAATAAAGGGGGTGTAGTGGTGGTGGCTGTACAAAATCTGTATTTTCAGCATGATTTTTTTGTAAATCTAAAACTTTTGTAAAAATAATCAAGGGGAAATTTGCAGCTTTGAAAGGATTTATTTTAATCCTTTTAAATTAAAATAATATTTTAATCCTAATCAATCTTGTGGGAGCAGCCATTTATTTGAATCCCTATTCAGCGTACTATATTGGAAACTTGATTAGGTTATCTCCATGGAGATGTGACTCACCCAATCGTGGGTATTAACTTTTGAATAGAGGGACATGTGATTCCATCCATTCCACGTGGGTCTTGATTAGTTTACCAGAATCCTTTAAAAGAGGAAACATTTTGGAGAGAGTAACTTTTTCAGAATGATGAGAGCCAAAGCCTATGCAACCAGAGACCTTTGTGATGAAGAAGGAATATGCTCCTGGGAGAGCAAGAGGCCTGGAGAGAAAATAATCAGATGTTGCCATGTTTGCCATACGTATTCCCAGTTGAGAGAGGATCCCTAATCTTCATTGGCCTTCTTGAGCCAAGGTATCATTCCCTTAGATTCCCTTATCTTAGATGGAACACTTTTATAGGCTTGCTTTGATTGGAACATTTTCATGGCCTTAAAACTGCAGACTAGCAACTTATTAAATTCCCCTTTTAAAACAGCTATTCCACATCAATATATTGCATCCTAGTAGCTACCAAACTAGAATAGGAAAGAAGAACCATTTTATGTGCTTTATCTCAAAGAGGATTATAGTGGCCTATTTTTAGGAAAAAAAATTAAGTATGTTAAAAATACTATGCAAGTTTGTAGCTTTCTTCCATTTATTTCAAATATTTATAGGAAACCAACTGTTATTGGCACTTTGGAAGGCATATGAAGACATGTAAAGAAAGTTGACATATCCCGTCCCTCAATGAGTGTAGAATATTAGTGTTTGTACTGGTTGGAATGGATTTATGTACCCTAGAAAGGCCATATTTTAATCCTGATCAGTCTTGTGGAAGCAACTGTTTCTTCTTATTCCTATTCAGCACTATAGATTGGAAACTTAATTAGGGTTATTTCCATGGAGATGTGACTCAATCAGTTGTGGGTACCAAACTTGATTAGAGGGAGATGTGTCTCCACCATTCTATGTAAGTCTTGCTTAGTTTACTGGAACCCTTTAAAAGAGGAGAAACTTTTGGAGAGAGTCCCTTCTGAGAACTCGTTGAAAACTGCAGAACCACAAGAATGATGAGAGAACCAGAGTTCACAAGCCAGAGACCTTTAGAGATGAAGAAGGAGAAGGCTGCTGGGGAGCTTCATGAAGCAAGAGGCCTGGAGAGGAAGCTAGTTGACATTGCCTTGTTCACCACATGTCTTTACAATAGAGAGAGAAACCCTGAACTTCATTGGCCTTCTTGAACCAAGGTGTCGTTCACTGGATTCCTTAGATCAGACATTCTATAGACTTCCTTTTGGACATTTCCACGGCCATAGAACTGTAAACTAGGAACGTATTAAATTCCACTTTTTAAAAAATATTTCAGTTCTGGTATATCACATTCCAGCAGTTACCAAACTAGAATATTGTTTTAAACTGACTATGAAAACGTAGACATTTCCAACAATGATCATCATTGTTCATATATTCTAGATGCTGAGAGTTTTGTACTTAGTCATTGATGTTTCAAACTCAGAATCTGTCAATTTGCAAAAATAATTTATAGCACCATTTAATTTGAGCACTTATCCAATCCAAGTATTTCTGCCTAGCAGAGACTTCAAACTGGATATTCATGTGTTTTATTCTGCTCCAAATGAGATTTTGTCTGACTAAGAAAATAACGACTCACAATTGTTTGTGGGTTTGTGTGTACGTATTTTAATTCAATTTGTTTTTAAAGATACAACTTCATAAATGATTTCAGACTTGCATTCTTATTTTAAAAATCTGATAAAGTTGACCATGTTTGCTCCTTTACAACACTCTGAGCTGAATAATGGTGGCCTATAAGTTAGATCCCAACACTCAATAGTTTACTACAATCCAGCATGCCCTGTTGAATTTTTGACATCCTGACCCCGTATCAGCATCCAATCTTTGACAGGCTTTCTCTGAGGATTTTCTAATGGCAGAGTCAAGGAGAAAGAAGTGCATTTACTTTATCTATGACTCCATGAAAAAACAGATATTACAGAAAGATAAAAAAGCTTCATAACCTTACAGAAAATAATCTCACATCTGACCTGTTTCTTTCATTCATGTCACCTTATTTTCTTCTACAGGTATTTGAGTTTGTGGCCTCTGTTCTACAATATTTCAAATGGCAATTCCTTGGATTTTTAAATTAATTCTAGCCATTTTTAAAAAATTACCTCATGGAAGGTTGCCTCAATCAGCAGCCCATGCATTGAGGAATAGTTGGAATTGTCAAAATGGTTTCTAATATTAAAAAACTTCTATTTTCTTCATTATGAATGTGATTTCTATAACTGTCTCAATCACTTATATTTATGAGTAAGCTCTCTGTTATAAAATAAAATTATAAATAGTATGCCCACAAACACAAGGCATGATCCAAATGATGCCTCTCTTGGTCCAGTCATTTATTCTTTATTAAGATAAAGAATGAACTAATCTATGAAGCCATCAAAATGACACCATTTAAATAATTCCCTGTCATTTACATTCACATGTGTTATGTATATATGGTAGCTTGTAGTTGTTATGTGCCCAGAAAAGGTCATGTTCTTCTAATTCATTCCTGTTATTGTAGGTGGGACCCTTTCATTAAGTTCTTTCCATTGAGATGTGACACACTTCATTCAAGATGGGTATTATTCCTCTTATTGGAGAATTTAAAAGTATATAAAATATGCACAGAAGTGTAGAGATGAAATCAAGAGAAGTTCCCAAAGAAGAGCACCAGAGAAGCTGAGAGAGAAAGGCAGTGAAGCCAGAAATTAAAGAAATGAAACCCAGGAGAGAAGTACCAGCAGACATCACCAGGTGTTTTTCCCATGTGGCAGAGATAGCCTAGATGCCAGTAGCCGTTCTTCAGAGTTCAGGTATCATCTTGTTGATGCCTTGAGTTATGCATTATCATTGCCTGAGAACTGTAAATCATAAGTTAATAAATCTTGGGCGGGCCGCGGCGGCTCAGCGGGCAAGAGTGCTTGCCTGCCATGCCGGAGGACCTCGGTTCGATTCCCGGCCCCAGCCCATGTAAAAAACAAACAAACAAACAAAATATAATAAAACAAGAAAATGTTTAAAAAGATGTTTCCCTTTCTTCCTCCCTTCCTTCCTTCCATCCTTCCTTCCTTCTCTCTGTCTTTCCTTCCCTTCAAAAAAAAAAAAAAAAAATAAGTTAATAAATCTTCATTGTTAAAAATAATCCATTTCTGGTATATTGCACTCTACCACCTTTAGGAAACTGAAACAGTATACTTCTGAACATATCAGGAAGCTATAACATTCTTTACTTTAAAATACTGTTATTTATTTTGTTATGAATCATGATATTTTCTTAATTTATAATAAAATCAGTTTAAGGTCAAGATAATTTAGTATAAAATATGCTTTGAGATGCCTTTTTATGAAGTTGAATATTTCCAATAAATGTTGAAATACATTGTAAGCACATGTCAGAGGTCACATTTCCTCCTCTATCATGCATCAGAATATCTAAGGTGCAATTTATGCAAATGACCAAAGTATACAGATAAAAATTCCAGGGTCACTACATTTACATAAGGCTACTTTCTAGTCAGCACTATATGTGCAAAATAGTTTAACATGTTGCTTTATTTAAAGAAGGAAGCTATGATAGGCTCATTTTTCAGAAATCATGAAATGTATTTTGTTAAATATCAACAGATAGGTATTATAGTAAATAAAGTGACTATTAAGAAAATAAAAGTAATTGTACTCTTCACCTATAAATTTGTTTCAATAGAAAGTACTCTAACATAAAAATTCAACACTAAGATATTTACTCTAGATTATGAGATTTACAGCATTCTTTACACAAAATCTGAACTGAGACTTGACAAATCAGATGAAATTTCCAAGTGTTGACTATTGTGAATGGGATGAGAAGAGGGATGCCATATTCAATATCTTAGAGGCTAGCATAGCATGACAGTGTGGTGGAAATGAAGAATGCTGTCAAGGCCAGGTTCATGTGTCAACTTGTCCAGGTGGTGTTGTCCCATTGTCTGTATGGGCAAGTGCTAGTCTGTGTGTTACTATGAGAACATTTCATGGATTTAAATCATGATCACATTGGCTGCATCCATAGCCATTTGTATTTCAGCTAAGTGAATGTCTTCTGCGATAAGTGACACAATCTCATCACTGGAAGGTTTTTAAGGATTTTTCTGAAGAGACAATCAGTCTTTCTGCTTCAACCAGCCACCCTTTCCTGAGAGTTCGTTGAGCACCTTAATCTGCCCTACACACCTGGGACAATACAATGCCATAGTTATGTAAGAGAGTTTTATAAATTATATATATATTATGTTTCTCTACAGAACCCTAGCTAATACAGATACTAAACACAAATACTGGAAAGTTGAATGGAAAAAGAAATAGAAGTGGCAACAAAAGAAGGGAATAATCAGACCATGTACAATCTTGTAAACTAAGCTAAAGAAAATGGTTTCATCATAAGAGCTCTGAAACTAACGAAGGAATTACTTATGAATTTTTGTATTTTAGGAAGACCATACTCAATATAGTGTGAAGAAAGGACTAGGAATGGGTAAGTTCAGATTGGAGGGCATTTCAATAACCCAGGTGCATGTTAATAGTGTACAAGTATAAAGTATTGGCAGGACATGGAGATAAAGAGGGAGAAACCAACAGCGATTTTTGGTTTGATAAGCAATGAGAATAGTGCCATGATTCAGCGAGGCAGCACAATATAGTGGAAAAGAGCTCATTGTGGAACTGGGCTTGTTTTGTTTCATTTTAATACTTCTACTAAGGTATAATTTATATAACATAAAACACTTGTGGGAAGTGTGCGATTCAACTATTGTAGTAAATTTATAGAGTTTTAAAACTACCACAATCCAGTTTTAGAACATTTCTACCACTACAAAAAGTTCTCATCTACCTAATTGCAATTAATCGAATCCCTATCCCTAGGTGATCACTAATGTGCTTTCTATCTCTATAAGTTTGTCTTTTCTGGGCATTCCATAAATAGGAACCCATACAAGATATCATTTTTGCACCTGACTTCTTTAATTTATGATTACATTTTGGAGGTTTATTATTGCTGGAGCACAAATGAGGACTTCCTTCAGTTTTTTGGTTTTTTTTTTGAACAATCTTCCATTGTATGAATATACTTTACTTGTTTTACATTCACTGTGTTTTGGACATTTGAATGGCTTCCTGCTTGGAATTATAGTGGACAATACAGTTATAAACCTTCAAACATTTGTTTTTTTTCTGAACATGTGCTCATTTTTGTTGGGTAGATTGCTACAGGTAGAATTATTGTACTGTATGGTAAGTACCTGTTTTTAAGAAATTACCAAAATTCTTTCTAAACTGGCTGCATAATTTACATGCTTAAGAAAAATACATGACTGTCCCCATTCTTCCATAAGCTCACATACACATAATATTTTTTTGTCTTTTTTACTGCACCCACTGAGGTAAATATAGTGGGTTTTTTTTGCAATTTTAATGAACATTTCTCTAATGATTAATAAAGTTGAGCATCTTTTCAAGTGATCATTAGTCATAATCAACCTCTAGCAAAATGTCTTTTCTAAATTTTAATTTGTCCATTTATGATTCGTTACTGAGTTGGAAAAGTTATTTATATATTCTGCACACAATTCCTTTATCAGATATGTCATTGGCAAACATTTTCTACCAATGTGGGGCAAATGTTTTCATTTGAAGTTCAAAAGTTAACTTTGATGGCATCCAAGTTATCATTTCTTTTTCTTTGGTTCAAAATTATGCTTTTGGGGTGGTGCAAAAGTGACTCAGTGACAGAATTCTCACCTGCCATGCCAGAGACCCAGGTTTGATTCCCAGAGCCTGCGCATGCCAAAAATAAATAAATAAATAAATAAACTTTTGTGTCTTATCTAAGAACCAAAATTACAAAAAAAATTTCCTATTATTCAAGATATTTTATAGTTTTGTCTCTTCCATTTAGGTTTATGAAGTTTTGTGAGGTTTCTTTTGGTAGAATGTGAAGAAAAATTTAAAATGCTCTTCTTTGCATATGTGAATATCCAATTTGACCCAACACAATTTTGATAAAACATTATACTTTCCCTGTATAACTGACTTCACATCTCTATCAAAAATGAACTGAACAGGAGTGTAAATTTTTATTCCTGTACTCTTAATACCGTTTACTATATCTATGTGTCTGTTCTTATTTTAAAATACATTGTTCTGACTTCTGAGTCTTTGTAGTTCAATTTATGGGAAATTTAGGATAAGTTTGTCAATTTTTATAAAACTGCCTCTTGGGATTTTGATGGGGAAGTGTTGAATTTAAGATCAGTTTGCACAGTATTATTCTTTTTACAAAATTGACACTTCCAATTCATAAATAAGGAACTAAAAATCTGTATTTTTAGGTCCTCTTGTTAAATGCCCTCTAGCAGTGTTTTGCAGTTTTCAATGCACATGTTTTGTGCTTCTTTTGTTAAATTTTTCAGTTTGATACTCTTGTCAATGGAATTTGTGGTAGATTGTATCACGTCTCCCATGAAGATATGTTCAAGTCCTATTTATAGGGCCTATGTATGTAAACCCATTTGTTTTCAATAGGACCTTAAAAGGTCCTATTTAGATCAGTAAATATTGAATTAATGATTGGTCTTAATCAAATACGACTCAAAACCACATAGAGGAAACTTATACAAAGACACAGGTGACTGAGCAGGAAAAGTAAAAGACAAAAGAGGAGACAGGAGACAGGTTGTCATGTGACAAAAGCAGAGATCTTTGGCCAGTAAGCCCCCACCACCTTACAAACTTCAGGCAATATATGGCCTATCATAGCTTGACTTTTGCTTCCAAATCTTTGAGAAAAGAAATACAGTTGTTTCAGTCAACCAGCTTGTAGTGTTACTCAAAGCAGCCCTAGAAAACCAAGACAATATTTTTAAAATTTTATATTTGAGTGTTTATTACTAGTACATAAAAATAAAATTGATTTTTGACATTGGCCTGTATCCTGATAGACTCATTTTTAGCTTTAGAAAAATTTTTGTGAATTCTTCGGAGTTTCTATATATGCAGAATGATGCCATCTAGAAATAGCAAGACTTTTTCCTTTATGGTATGCGTAAGTATTATTTATCTATTAATTTACTAATCTGTTTATCATCTATCTATTCCTATTCATTTATTTCTTTCCTTATTTTTACCATATTACACTAGCTAGAATTTATTTTCAGATACAAAAACAACTTTGCACTCATGGATAAATATTACTTGGTCGGGTATAATCTTTTTTATATGTTGCTGGATTTAGCTTTTCAGTATTTTATCATCTTTATTTTTAATTATTTTAATTTACGCGTAAAAATATTTTTAATGAGATATCTTCATGCCCCATACAGTCCATCCAAAGTTTACAATCAAAGCAAGACAATATAATCACATTGTTGTGTATTCATCACCATGAGTATTTTTGGAACATTTGCATCACTCCAGAAAAAGAAAGTACAAAAAGAAAAAGCCCATATATTCCATACCCCTAACCACTCCCTCTCACTGACTGCTAGTATCACAATCTACTGAATTTTGTTTACCACTTATCCCCCATTGTTTATTTATTTATTTTTCCTTATTTTTACTCATCTGTCTGTTTATCTGATGTATAAAGGCAGGTAGCATCATCCACAAGATTTTCACATGTCTGTGGTCACATTTTAAAAGCTATACAGCTATACAATTGTCTTCAAGAGTGAAGGCTACTAGAACACTTTTCAACAGTATTCCCTCTTTTGGTGGGCTCTAGAGGGCTTGCTCCATCCCATGATATCATGTCCAAACTCTTCCTTGGGAGTCATGTCCCACATTGTCAGGGAGATTTATATCCCTGAGATTCATGTCCCTCCTAGGAGAGAGGGCAGTTAAGTTCACCTGCAGAGTTGACTTAGAGAGAGAAGCCATATTTGAATAACAAAATAAATTCCCTGGGGTTAATTCTTAGGCCTAATGATAACTAACCTTAGCTTCTCATTTGAAAGAATAAGTTTCATAGGAGTGAGCCCCAAGATCAAGGGCTTACCCTATTAAAGACTCCCCAGTGTTTGTGAAAATATCAGAAATTCCCCAAGTGGGGAAGTTGAATATTTCCTCCTTTCTTCCCAGCACCACAAGTGGACTTTTCAAATAATTTTTAATTTTTGGCAACTTACCCTGGCATGTACTAGTGCATCACTCCAACCTGTACAAACCAACAAGATCTCACTTTCTTTTTGATATTTCAAGTAATTATGATGTTCAAATAAACTGACCATACAACTTAAATTAGATAGTGTACTACCAAAAATATAATTTTTTCAACAAATAAGCATCTCTTCCTTTGATCTCACACTGAAGTTGAAGTTTTAAAATATAGACCATATGATCCTTTACCCTATATTCTGATTTACTTTAGTCCTATGCAGATCAACTTCATTCATATCTCTTGTTGAAGGCTGATCACTTTTTTTTTTTAACTTTTTAAACAGTTGCTGTATGGGGTAATGTTGATTTTCATAGCTTCAGAGTTCCAATTCTGAGTCTCAGGTGTCACCCCAATACCTGAAGTTTCAGGGAACAATCAGATTATATGCAAGTAGCTCAGATTGTCAGAATTTAGGAATAACAGTTAAAATTATGGATGGATTGACTACTGTTGCAAGAACTTACAATCTAGGTATCTTTAAATAGACCTTAACCTGGAAACATATGCTCATGATTTCAATTCTCTATGTTTGCATATTGTAGTTAGTCCATATGAGTGAAGCATGATAATATTTGTCTTTTTGCTTCTGGATTACTTCATTCAACATAATGTCTTCAAGATTCATTCATATAGCTGCATGTTTCCCAACTTCATTCCTTCTTTTTAAAAATATTTTTATTGAGAAATATCCACATACGTACAGTCCAATCAATAACTCATCACACAGTTGTGTATTCTTCATCATGGTTATTTTAAGAACATTTGCATCACTCCAGAAAAATAAAGAGAAAAACAGAACTTATGCATCCCATACAACTTATCTCTCCCTCTCATTGACCTACAATATTTCAACCTACCCAACTTTTACTCTTTATCTCTCCCTATTATTTATTTATTTTTATCCTTATTGTTTTTTTTTTTTTCCTTTTTTTATTCATATGTCCATACCTTGGATAAAAGGAGCATCAGACAAAAGGTTTTCACAATTACACAATCACTTCGTAAAAACTATATAGGTATACAATCTTCTTCAAGAATCAAGGTTACTGGAACACAGTTCAACAGTTTCAGGTACACCCCTCTAGCTACTCCAATGCACCGTAAACTACAAAGTTATCTAGCTAACTAGCTACCTATGTATTTAGAGGTACCTAGATTGTAAGTTTTTATAGTAGTCAATCCATCCATATTTTTAAATGTTATTCCTAAATTCTGAGAATCTGAGCTACTTGTGTATATACATATCTTTGTAGATATATATAATGTAGATATATATTTGTGTGTATATATATATATATATATATAATGCATAAGAATAACCCCCAGGTTAAAGTCTAGACTTTGAAATCTTTCAGCCACTGAAACTTTATTTTGTCTCGTTTATCTCTTCTTCCATTTGGTCAAGAAGGTTTTCTCATTATGATGATGCTGGCTTCCAGCTCCTCCCCATAATTCAGGTCATATATTGCCAGAGAGATTTACATCCTTGGAATTCATGTCCCATGTAGTGGGAAGGGCAGTGAGTTCACCTGCCAAGTTGACTTAGAGAAAGAAGAGCAACATCTGAGCAACAAAAGTGGCTCTCTGGGGATGATTCTTAGACATAATTATCAATTGGCTTAGCCTCTCCTTTGCAGGAACAATCTTCATAGAGACAAGCCCTAAGATTGAAGGCTCGTACTATTGAATTTGTTGTCCCCACTGCTTGTGAGACTATCAGGAATTATTCAGATAGGAAAGTTGCATATTTCCTCCATTCACCCTTGCCCCTCAAGGGAAGCAAATACTTTGTTATTCTCTGCCCAAATTATTCTGGGATATATAGGGGCATAACACTAATCTGTACAAGTAAACAATATTTCACACCCTATTCAAAGTCCCATGTAATTATGGTGTTCAAGAAAACTGATTGCACAAGTTAAATTAATGTGCCACCCAAAATATAAATTTTGTACCAAATAAACATCTCTTCCTTTGATCTCACACAGAGGTTGAAGTTTGAAAATATGGGACATATCATCCTTTGCCCTGTATTCTGGTTTACATTAGTCCTATCCAGATCAGCTTCATTCATATCTCTAGAGGAGGTCTGATCATGTTTTCAGCTTTTGAAATGGTGCCTGTAAAGAGGAAAGCTGACTTTCATAACTTCAGTGCACTAACTCTGAGTCTCAGGTGTAACAAAAATAGCCAAAGTTTCAGAGAATGACCAGATTATATACAAATAGCTCACTATCTCAGAATTTAGAAATATCAGTTACAACTCTTGAAGATATGTGACTGCTGTAAAAGCTTACAATCTAGGACTCTTTTCAATAGGCCCCAATCTAATAACCCATGTTCTCAACTTCAGTTCTAGTTTGTATATTCTAGTTACAGTAAGGCATGATAATATTTGCCTTTTTGTTTCTGCGATTTCATTCAACACACTGTCCTTAATGTTCATTCACCTAGTTGCATGCTGCACAAATTCATTACTTCTTGCAGCCACTCAGCAGTCCATTATATATATGCACTACAGTTCCATCTCCATTCCTCAGTTGATGTGCCAATAGGCCATGTTTATCCATTGCAAATCACAAATTCTTCCACCACAATCACCAGTTTGCAAATTTCCACCAGTGTCCCCACTCAGTTCCTCCAAGTATACATCTAGCAACAGGATTTCAGGAACACATGGCAACCCCACTCAGCCTCCTGTGGAAGCACCACACTGCCCTCTGGAAGGGGCTGTGACTCTCAGCTTCCCTACCAACAGTGAAAAGCTCCATCTCTTTCTCCACATTTTCTCCCAGTACTTGTATCTTTCTGCTCTTTTTTAAGCATTTCTATTCATGCATGAAACAATCCAAAATAAGGAAAAAGTCTATGGTTTCTGGTATAATCTCACAGCACACCTTCACCACCACAAGCTATATGAAAAATTTTCCTTTTTTGACCCAAAGTTTTCTATACCCCTTCCCCATATACCCTACTTATTGACATTTAGTTTTGGCATATTGCCTTCATTATATTCAATGGAAGCATATTACAATGTTACTGTTAACTGTAGGCCCTGGTATGCATTGATTGCATGTTTTCCTGTACCCTATCCCATTTTCAATACCTTGTAAAGTTGGCATTCATTTGTTCTCCTTCATGCAATAACATTCTTGCATGTGTACAGTTAATTATCCACTCGAGGCATTATTAAGTTATGCCATCTTTGTTTTATACGCTATCTTTTCTTCTGTTGCCATATATGCCAGTAGCCATTCTCTCTCAACCATACCCACAATTGGCTTAATTCGGGGTTCGTATATTACTGTGCTACCCTCTGATAGTATTGTGCTATTCATTTCTGGGTGTTTATAATCAGTCCTATTGAACAGTCTGTACTCTTTCAGCACCAAATGACCAATCCCTATCATCTTTCTATCTCCTGATAACCTGCTTTTAACTTTAATTCTCAAAGTTCACTCATTAATAATAGTTCATATTAGTGGAAGTATATAACATGTATCCTTTTGTTTCTGACTAATTTCACTCAGCATAATGTCCTATATTTTCATCCACATTGTTACATGCTTCATGACTTTATTCTGTCCAACAAGCTACATAATATCCCATTGTATGCATATACCACAGATTGTTTAGGCACTTATCCATTAATGGACATTTGATCTGTTTCCATCTCTTAGAAATCATAAATAATGCTGTTATAAACATTGATGTGCAAATGCCATTTGTGTCCTTGCCTTCAGTTCCTCTGAATATATACCTAGTAATGGGATTGCTGGATCATATGGCAATTCTAAACTTAGATTCCAGAGTAGCTGCAATCTGCCTCCCAGAGCAGTTGCACCATTCTATTTTCCCACCAACACTGAATAAGCATGCCTTTTCTCTTCATCTTCTCCAAAGCTGTTGTTATCTATATCTATCTATCTATCTATCTATCTATCTATCTATCTATCTATCTATCTATCTATCTATCTATCTATCTATCTATCATCTATCTATAATGGCCATTCTAGTAGGTATGAGATGTTATCTCATTGTGGTGTTGGTACACATTTCCTTAATACCCAGTGAAATTGAGATTCTCCTCATATGCATTTTAACCACTTACATTTCCTCTTCTGAGAAGTATCTGTTCATATCTTTTGCACATTCTCTAATCAAGTTGTTTGTCTTTTTAATGTTGAGTTGTAGAATCTCATAATGTATTCTGGTTATTAGGCCCTTATCTCATATGCGGTTTCCAAATATTGTCTCCCATTGTGCAGACTGCCTTTTTAGTTTTCAGACAAAATTCTTTGATTCTCAAAAGTACTTAACTTTGAGGGGATCCCATTTATCTATTTCTTTTTTAACTGCTCATGATTTTGGTGTAAGGTCTAGGAAACTACCTCCTATCACCAAATATATAAAAATTTTTCTTTATGTTTCATTCTAAAAGTTTTATGGTCTTAGCTCTAATACTTGAGTCTTTGATCCATTTTGACTGAAGTTTTGTATAAGATATGAGACATTTGTCTTCTTTCCTTCTTTTGCTTATGGATATCCAGTTCTCCAACACAATTTACTAAAAAAGTTCCTCTATCCCAATTGAGTTAGATTGACAACCTTATCAAAAATCGATTATCTGTAGATGAGATGATCTATTCCACTTGTCAGTATATCTATCTTTATCCCAGCACCATGCTTTTTGACCACTGTAGCTTTGCACCATGCTTTAAGTCAGGTAGTATGAGACCTCCCATTTCATTTTTCTTTGACAAATTTTTTTTTGGCTATTCAGGGCACCCAGCCATTCCAAATAAATTCCTTTTTTTTTTTCCAAAAAGTAAGTTTCTGGAATTTTAATTGACATTGTATTGAAACTATAAATCGATTTGAGTATAATTGACATCTTAACTGTATTTAGTCTTCCAATCCATGAACATGGTATGCTCTAACATTTACTCAGGTCTTTCATTATTTCTTTTAGGAATTTCTTGTAGTTTTCTGCACACCAGTCTTTGTATTTTTGGTTAAATTTATTCCTAAATATTTTATTCTTTTGGTTGCTATTGTAAATTGATTTTTTTTCTGTATTTCCCCCTCAGATTGCCCATTACTAGTGTATAGAAACACTATTGATTTTGGGGTGTTGGTATTGTACCCTGCCACTTTGCTGTATGCATGTGTTAGCTATAGCAGCTTTGCTTTACATTTTGGGGGGATTTTTGAAATGTAGTATCATGTTGTTTGCAAACAATGAGAGTTTTATTCCTTCTTTTCCAATTTGGATGCTTTTTATTTCTTTTCCTAATCTAATTGCTCTTGCTAAAACTTCCAGCATAATGTTTAATAACAATGGTGACAGTGAACATCCTTGCCTTGTTTCTGTTCTTAGAGGAAAAGTTTTCAGTCTTCCCCATTGAGGATGATGTTAGCTGTGAGTTTTTCAATTATTTCCTTTATCATGTCAAGGAGGTTCCCTTCTATTCTTATCTTTGAATTGTTTTCATCAAGAAAGAATATTAAATTTTGTCAAATACCTTTTCTACATCAATCAAGATGATCATATGGATTTTCTCCTTTGATTTATTGATGTGGTATATTACATTAATTGGTTTCCTCTTGTTGAACCACCCTTGCATACCTGGAATAAAAACGACTTGGTCATGTTATATAATTCTTCTAATGTGCTGCTGGATTCAATTTGCGAGTATTTTCTTGAAGATTTTTCCATCTATATTTATTAAAAACATTTTTCTATAATTTTATTTTATTGTGGTTTCTTTGGTTTTGACATTAGAGTGATTTTGGCTTTATAGGATGAGTTAGGTAGCTTTCCTCCTCTTCAATTGTTTTTGAGGAGTTTGGGCAGGATTGGTAATAATTATTTCTTGAATTTTTGGTAGAATTCACAAGTAAAGCCACTGGCCCAACTTTTCTTTTTGCACTTTTTGATGATTAATTTAAACACTTTGCTTTTTTTTTTATGTATGGGCAGGCACTGGGAACCAAACCTGGGTCTCCAGTATGGCAGCCAAGAACTCTGCTTGCTGAGTCACAATTGCACCTCAGTCACTCTACTTTTGATTGATTTGTTTAGGTCATCTATTTCTTCTCAAATCAATGTTATTTGTTCATGCTTTTCTAGGAAATTGTCCATTTCATCCATACTGTTTAGTTTATTAGCTTATTGTTGCTCATAGCATCTTCTCATTTCACATTTATTTCTGCAGAGTCAGTAGGTATTTCCCCTCTCCTATTTCTGCTTCCATTTATTTGCATTGTCTCTCTTTTTTGTCAGCCTAGCTAGGGTCAATCAATTTCATTGATTTTCTCAAAAGACCCCTTTTCTGGTTTTGTAGATTTTTTTCTATTTATTTCATATTTTCAATATCATTTATTTTTGTTCTGATCTTCATTTCTTTCCTTCTGTTTAATTTGAGGGTTAGTTTGCTGTTCTTTCTCTAGGTCTTCCAGATGAACAGTTATTTCTTTGATTATTGCCCTTCTTTTTTAATATAAACTTTTAAGGCAATAAATTATCCTCATAGCAATTACTTTCCTGCACTCTGTTAGCTTTTATATGCTGTGTGTTCATTTTAATTTGCCTCAAGGTATTTATCTTGTAATTTCTTCCTTGACTCACTGGTTGTTTTAGAATGTGTTGTTAAGCTCCTGAGTGTTTGTGAATTTTCTGGACCTCTGCCAGTTATTGATTTCCAATTTCACTCCATTATGATCTGGGAATGTGCTTTGAATAATGTCAGTGTTTTTAAATTTATTGAGGTTTGCTTTCTGACCTAGCTTGTAGTCCTTCCTTGAGAATGACCCATGAGCACTTGAGAAATATGTGTATCTTGCTGTTGTATGTATAATGATCTGAAATGTCTATTATATCTACTTAATTAATTCTATCATTCAAAATCTCTGTTTCCTTTTGATCCTCAGTTTATGTGTTCTATCCACTGATGAGAGTGGTGTATTGAAATTTCCCACTGTCATTGTAGATGCATTTACTTCTTCCTTCAGTGTTTTCAGTATTTGCCTTCTGTATTTTTGGACACTCTGCCTCACTGCATAAATATTTATGATTGTTTTACCTTCATTATGGATCATTTCTTTTATTACAATGTAGGGTCCTTCTTTGTCTTTTTTAATTGTTTTACATTTGAAGTCTAATTTGTCAGATATTACTATACCTACCCCTGTTTTCTTCTGGTTGTTGTTTGCATGAAATATCTTTTCCAGACTTTCACTTTCAGTCTGATTTTGCCCTTGGTCTAATGGAAGTCCTTCATAGACAGTATACAGATGAGTGTTTCCTTTATTTTGGGGGGAGCTGCATGGTCTGGGCATCCCACTCAGGTCTCCTGCATGAAAGGTGGGCATTCTAACCACTGAACTGCCCATGCACCCAAGTGTTACTTTTTAATCCATTCTGCCAGTCTATGTCTTTTGATTGGTAGTTTAATCCATTAACATTTAATGTTATTACTCTAAAGGCAGTACTTTCTTCTACAATTTTATCCTTTGAATTTTATATGTTATATGTGTTTTTTCTCTCTCTGTTCACCTTTACTGCTAGTCTTCATTCCTACACTCATCTCAGATCCTCTCTCTTATCTTTTCCTATCTGCTTGTAGTGTTCCATTTAGTATTTGTTGTACAACCAGCCTCTTAGTCACAAATTCTCTCAGTGACTCTTTGTTTGAAAATATTTTAAACTGGCTCTTCTGTGAAGGACAGTTTTCTTGAATGCAGAATTTTTGGTTGGCAGTTTTTCTCTGTCAGAACCTTAAATCTGTTATACCACTGCCTACTTTCATCCCTGATTTCTGCATATAGTTATATAGAGCTTCCCTTGTGTGTGATGGATTGCTTTTTTCTTACTGCTTTCAGAATTATCTCTTTGTTTTTGATATTTGACAATCTGATTTGAAATTCTCTTGGAGTAATTCTATTTATAACTGTTCTGTTTGCATACACTGCACTTCTTGGATCTGTAATTTCATGTCTTTCATAAGAGAAGGGATATTTTCAGTGATTGTTTTCTCCATTAAACTGTCTGCCCTTTTTCCCTCCCCTTCTTTGTCTGGAACACCTATATAACACGTATATTCATGTACTTCATGTTGTCATCCAATTCCCTGAGACCCTGCTCATATTATTCCATTCTTTCCCATATGTGTTCTTTTATGTATAGGATTTCAGCTGCCCTGTGTTTAAGTTCACAGCCCTTTCTTCTGTCTCTTCAGATCTGCTTCTGTAAATTTCCATTGCATTCTTCATCTCTTCTATTGTGCCTTTCATACCCATACATTCTGCCATTTGTTTTTTTCAAAATTTTGAGTTCTTTATGTTTACCCAATGTCTTCTTTATATACTTCATCTCTTTTGCCATGTGTTTCCTCAAGTTCTTGATTGGATTTTTGATGTGATTTTGCATATCTGTTTGAAAATCCATAGTTGTTTCAATTCCTTTTATCTCATTTCAAATGTTCAGTTGTTCCTCTGACAGGGTCATATCTTCTATTTTCCTAGTATAACACATTATGTTTTCTTGGTGTCTAGGAATTTGACTTCCTTAATTAATTTATTCTTGAGGTTGTTTTCACTCTTTTTACCAAGGGTTTTCTTATTTGTTAAATTTCTTCTTACCAGCTCTTTGGCATTCAATTCAACTTGTTCTAGACCTGTCATATAGCTTCTGTTTAACTGATTAGAATTTTTCAGCTCTTGTTTTTCTGGTTCTTGCCCTACCTATATGTAACCGTTTTTTGAGGATGGTCTTCTCAGATGGTATCAACCAAGTAAGAATTCCCAAGACCAGTCAGGCCCACATCTCAGGAGGAGGGTATAATCAATATCAAGTTTTCTTCAGGGTGAGGCCCAGCACATTGTCAGGCTTTCCTTTGAAGCTGCTAAGCTCTGATTTTCCTAACTTTTCCAGTAGATGACATTTGTCAGCCTGCAGCTTCCCACCAGTGCAGAGTAATGCAGTGCCTTTTCTTCTCAGCAGCCTCTCCTTGCCAGGGGCATGGTTGAGACAGAGGCTGAGGTAGTAGCTGAGCTTTGATTTCTTCTGTTTTCGAGTCCCAAGAGGGTGTGCCAATTTGAAAGAATTTATGTACTCTATAAAAGCCATATTTTAATCCTAATCAATCTTGTGGAAGCAACCGTATCTTTTGATCCTTATTCAGTACTATACTAATACTGAAACCTGATTAGGTTATATCCACAGAGATGTGACTCATCCAACTGTGGGTATTAGCTTTTGAATAGAGCTAATTGCATCCATTCCACATGGGTCTTGATTAGGTTGCTGGAATCCTTTAAAAGAGGAAGCATTTGGAGTGATACCCTTTATAAATAATGAAAGAGTCATGAGGCAGAGTCTACCAGCCAGTGACTTTTGGAGATGAGGAAGTAGAATGCCCCTGAGAGAGCTTCATGAAACAAGAGGCCTGGAGAGAAAGCTAGCAGATGCCACCATATTCACTACTCTCCTTTCCAGTTGAGAGAGAAACCCTAAACTCATTAGCCTTTTTTGAGTGAAGGTAATCTTTTGGTGTTGCCTTAATCTGGACATTTTTGAAGACTTGCTTTAATTTGGAGATTTTCATGGCCTTAGAACTGTAAACTTGCAAGTTAATAAATTCTCTCTTTTAAAAGACGTTCCATTTTTGGTGTACTGAATTCCAGCAGCTTGCAAACTAGAACAGAGGTCTACCATCTGAGTTGGGCCACACTTCCTTTTCTTTGGGAGGGTACAACCCACAGGGAATTATCTCCCTCATTTAATTCATTAGTTTGTCTATCAGATCTATCTTAACTCAGTCCTTGCCTAGGTTGAAGTGACAATTGAGAATGCTTTCAGCTTTCTCTAATGAGCTACTTGGAATAGTTTAAAATAAAATAAAATAAATCCCTTTTCAGAATCAGTCTCTGGTCACATTTCCAGTACTCTATGCTCAGTTGACTCCAAAATTCTCTGTCTTTATTCTATTTTGTTTAACTTTGCTTTAATATCAAACTGCCTTTTCTCTGCTGGGATTAATGGCTCGAATGGAGCATGGCTGAGCTACTTACCCTTAAGTGGTTCACAGTAGAAACTACTTAAAGATATATCCTTTTGGAAATTGTCCCCATTCACCTGACTAGTTACTTCTCCCTCAGACATGTCTTAATTCAACCCTTGCTGGGGCATTACTGAAGCCTGACAATACCCATAGTTTTATCTAATGAGCTGTAAGAAATAAAAAAAGAGAGAGGGAAGGAAAAAAAGTCTTTACAGAATGGACTCCCGACCTCCAGTTTGCCATTCAAGAACCACAACTGGATATGATTCTATATATCTCCAGGTTCTATATACCCCCTTTTCTTAGGGCCCAGCCCTTTCCCAGTGTTTTGTGTCTTTCCAGCTCAGAAACTGCTATTGCTTTTTTCCCCACTTATCCCACCCTTTTCTGCTGGGCCAAAAATGCCCAGTTCCTTTAGGGCTTACTCCAGTTTTATCTATGCTCAGAGTTTATTTTCAGCAGTCGGATTTGTGAATTAATTCCAAAGTTGGAGCTTGGTTGACCTACATTCCTTGCTTCTAGTAGAGCCTACTTCTTTTTCCTTTGGGGAACCAGTCTGCTGTGTCCTTGGGGGAGGGCCACCAGACCCCATGACTTGAGAGAGTTACAGCTCTGTATGGCATCTCAGCCATTCCACCAGTTATGTATTCATGTGTGATGTGTGTCCTGTCACTGAAGTCCCTCAAATAGTTTTTCCATACAGTTCTTTGCTATTTACTGGCCTCCCTAGAGGACAAACTAAATCCCACACCTCACTATGCCACCACCTTGCTCCACCTTTCTAGTATTTTATTAGCGGTATTTGCATTTATGTTTGTGAGTTATTTTGCACTATAGTTTTATTTTCTTGTTATATCTTTATCTTTCTTTGTTTTATTCTCATCTGTGTGATATTGCCTTATAAAATGAGTTGTGAACCATGTATGTGGGTTTGGGTATGCATATATATATATATATATATAAATCTTCAGAACAGTGTTCAACATTTAAAAAATTCACTATTTTTTTCATTTTAATGTTTTTTTGTTTGCTTGTTTCATGATATTTAACACTAAAACTCTTCCTGACATAAAGCAGGTTTACGATAAATATAATTGTATGAATACACTTATGAATAAGTTCTCTCAAGTGCTGCCATGAATACAGATATTATACAGATATCAATAATATTTTAAAGACATTTTCAATGAAATGAAGCAAATTAATTCAAGATCCACTGGGAGAGCATGTAAGTATGGAGTAACGGCATGGACATAGTACGTGTAACTCTTTCACTGCAGTTGCCAGTGGAGGAAAAGAAATTGAAATACGTATTTTGTTTAATACCATTGATTTTATTTTAAAATTGTAAATAACTGAAAATACTTCAATTATTTCATGAAGAAACTGGTAGAAGGAAGAGATCGAAAGATGATACAAGAGGAATCTTTTTTCCAGATAAATTTCTTGAGAAAACAAATTGCATTAGAACAACAAAGATTTATTTAAACATTACGAAAATAAATATATCTAAGACAAGAAAAATACTATTTTGGTAAATTATGTGTAAATTATATAAATTTCTGCCTATTGTCTAATTTCTTAAATGATAGTTTAAATTTCAGATACAAACTCTGAAAGATCAACTATTAAAAAGAAATGGGAAAGAGTTATTATTTATAAGTTAAGTAAATAAATAAATAACCTTTGAGACAGTCATAACAAAGAGACAGAAATGACTATCAAACCATAGGAGGATGGCTGAGTTTATCTGAGACATCATGAAATTCTCTTGAAACAAGCCTGCTTCATTTGTGATTTTTCTCTTGAAATATGGAATCAAGATAAGAGAATGGCATAAAATTTGACTCAGTTACAAAGACTTATGTTTATGGCAGAGAATAAGGGAATGAAGTTTTTAGAAAGGAGGTTGGAAAGTGATAGTAAAGAGCACCTAAGTAAGAACGCATGTAAAGTAAAGGAGGAAGTTCAAACAGTTTTATTTCCTGAAAATTTTATTGTGCTCAAATAATCATAATCTGGGAACTTTAATTCAAAGTCTATAAGGTAAGAAAAACAGATGTCTGAAATCATTATCAGAGTGCATAAAGTTCCAGGTTACATATAATAGCAGGTGATGTCTGCAAGTGTGGGTTGAGGGAGTAAAAGAAGCCTTTGTAGATTAGGTGAAGTAACCAAGGCAGGGTAGATTGTGGAATAGATTTTCCACTTAGAAAGTGAAATCTCTCACAGAAAATGACACGGCATGGAGGAAAGTTTATGAGTCATCTTCAACCAACTACTGCAATGAATGATTGATTATGATTACCATAGAGGTTTAAGCAAGTTCCTATCCCTACATCCAGAACTCAGGTTAATTCATTGCTGGAGGGAGAGCCACTTCCATTGACAGAGTCTCAGGGGAGGTGTTGCCTTTTGATGATTGTTCAATATCACTCAGTGAAAAAGTTTTAAACAGGTTTAGTTAAAAAACAGGTTTTACATAAGGTTTGAGAAGATGAATACAGGGTTATACAGACTATACATGAATTTTCATGTAGAGGAGTGAGTAAGTATTCAGAATAAGAGAAATGAAACTATTGTTTAGCTGCAAAAACCATTTATTTAAACTGGAGTTACACAGTTGTCTCAGAGGTCAACTGTCAAAAACAATTTTTATTCTACTTTGTTATTAACTCTAGAACAATGAAGTGTGTTCTGTTACCCAATAAACTCAGCCCACTTTTACATTGAAGATTTAAAATCAAGGTAAAAATACAAAAGAAGATGAAACTTAGACACTTATCTATAATTGCTTAGGAAGGAAGTTCCATTAATCTGCAGGAATTAATTGAGTCAGTCATGAGTGATTGTCAATCATGAGTGATTGACAGACACTTAGTGACCTATAGTGATTTGAACCATTTTGCTGAGTCACTAAAATTCTCCCACTACAGTATATTCATTCACAAAATGCTTTGCATGTAATTTTTGTTATGTGAAGTTGTATAAATTAAAAATAAAATCTGTAGCTATGAAAAACGCAAGAATCCAACTCCTTATTCTGAAACATGCTTTATCCATAATTATCACCCTTGAAGTTCATTTTTAGGGCATTTATATTTGATATGCCAAGAGAAAACATTAAATATCCAATAAAAAGCTTCAGCAATTTCACACACATAACAATTTCACATTGATATAAAAACAAAAATGAAACCGAAGACACTAATGATAGTTTTGATTTCTTAAGGGAAAATCTAGTTACAAAATCTTTAAATGAAGCAAAAAATTATTGAGCTAATAAATCGACATCATATTTCATTTGACTAATTCACTAAGTCAAAATGTGTTAAAAGCAGTGTAGTATCTGTAGTATAATATATTCCTTTATTTTTGTTTCCATTAACAAAGTTCAGATGTGATGGTTACAAAGTACTTGAAATCATTGTTTTACCCTAATTATTCTTCCATAAGTGATATAGTTTTTTTTTTCTCTTTTTTGCTTTTGTAATATAGATTAATTTATAATTCTTCTGTGACACTGTCAGGCACTTTGATTGTATTTAAAAATTACCATTTAGAAAAAAAATTGAAGAAAATAAAATTCATATACTTAATTTTTAAAGTAATTTGAAAATTTGATTATAACAAACTGAGTAATTTTTCTCACTCTTAATTAATTAATTCAACTGGGCTAAGCATTAAGAGCTTTCATTTTCTTATTCTATATATTGAACCTACTGAATTATACTGTCTTAACTCATAAATTTTTCAGTGTATGCATTAATTCTCCTTTTTATTTGTATGTTAATTTTTTCAACTCAAGATTTGAATTTTGAAATATGAGTCTAAAACCCAAACTTTCTCAGTGACAGAATTCTCATCTGTCATGCTGGAGACCCGGGTTTGATTCCTGGTGCCTGTACATGTGAAAAAAAAGTAAGAAAACCCAAACTTTCATGCCAAATCTGACAGTAGTTTCTGCTTCTCTAATACTAGAAATACTTGGACTACCTTTTGCCATTATGAGAAAGAGGATGGCTCCCACAGTTCATTGTGTTTGCTCTGCTTTCAAATTGAGTCGTTTTCCACCTTTCTAGCAATAAACATAAAGTGAAGAGAATTTTATAATTTGGAATAACAGTTTTCTCAATCTTATTAAATGCCATAGATTTTAACTTTGTGGAAATTTGGATTGTTTATTCATTTATTTGTATGTATTTATTTAAGTCCTCATTGACTGTTCATAGAGTTTATATTAGATCTGGACTCACCAAACTATTAACTGTGAGTCAAGTGCAACACATCTCTGTTTGTGTATGGTCCTTGTGCTTAAAATGGTTTTATACAGATGGACAAAAGAAGAAGTAGAGAAGAAGGAAGAGGAGGAGGAAAGAAGAAGATAGTAGAAGAGGGGACTATTTTAAGTTTTGTAAAAATGTTATATTAAATTCAAATCTCAGTGTCCATAAATAAATAAACTTTATTGGAGACCAAACATACTCTTTCATTGATATATTTTTTCTGGTTGATTTGACACTAAAATGACTGAGTTGAGAATTTGACAGAAGTACCACATGGTCCAAAAAGCCTAAAATATTTACCATCTTGATATTCACAGTAAAAGCTTGTGATCATCACTTCAGAGAATTTATATTTCACTTGGAAAAATAATTTAGAATTAGTTATTTATATCACCCTCATTGTTTCATTTACAGAAAAACAAGAAAAGAGGCTTCTTGCTAAAATGCATCCATATGAGAGTTGGATGGGCATATTTAGGTATGTTCTTATGTAAGAACATAGGACTTGTTTTGTGGCCTGGACAGAAAAAATGCATAATAAACATTGAAAAGTGCTTTAATTTTCTTAAGCGTTACTTTTATTAAAATGCGGTAAAGCATGCCATTTAAAAATATACACTAAAACTGTTCCTTTAAATTATAATTCAAAATGTAAGAGTTTAAGGACTGAGTCTATGCCCTATATTGCATTTTTACCCTTAGTGGAATGTATTTTAATATTTTCTGCTCTTAAGAAGTTTAAGCCATTTGTTAAGGTTGTAATATCTCAAAATTTGACAACAAAACATGTTTGATTATTTAAAGCAAATCATTTAGAATGATACTACTGAATGACGTATTTGGGGAAAAGTATTAGAAACCACTGGTCGACACTGGTTGCATCCCAGATCAAACTATAACAAAAGTCATTCATGGACCAATAGACAATGGGTTAGTAATAGAGTTCATCAGAGTAAAGTAGGTCTTACAATTAGAATCATGTCTTAAGTAATGATGTCCGGCTGAAATAGCGGAAGCTCTATAAATGCTTCCTCTTTATTAAACAAAATAAGTGTGAATCCTTGTGCACAATAGAGTTTGCAGATGGGAAATGAATAGGCTCATCTGTGTGCAATAGCAGAGAGTTTGAATGAAAGAAGAGGTAAATAATATGTTGTGAAAATAAGCTACAACTGATATTAAGACAAATTGCTAATGTGAATGAGCATCCAGTGTGATACATAATTGTTAGAGTTGATGGGTAAGGAAGAAATTTCAATTTGTATGATTAAGGATTGTAGAATTCATGACAGAAAAGAAGGATACAATTGACGAATGGTTCAAAGATGGGAATGGCCATGGGCATTGAGGGACAGTAACACACTAACGGGGTGAAACAGATCACTTATTCATTAGAGACACTGTGTAGACCTCAGATCAATTTAACGGTTAATGCAAGATGTTGTATCTTTCTTCTAATTCAAAGAAATCCATGGAAGCCTATTGAACATACAAAAAATAAGACGAGTCCAGGAATGTAGAAGCGTAATCTTGTGCATGTGTAGAAATTTTTCAATAAATTGGAAAGCAGAGAAATTAGAGGAATTTACTATTTAGATGGTGATACCCCAAAGTGTAATGCTCTTTCTTCACTAATTTCCTTCGCCTTTTGTATACGTATCTTTTCTTTCTGTTTTTTTTTTTTGCATATTTTTAGTTAATTAAAAACTAGGTAACACTTCATGTTTTTCTGTATTTCAAAACTGTTTTTTAATTTCCCTCTAAAAGATGCATATCTTAAATTATTTCTCATCTCCTCTGAAATATATAGAGGAGATTTAATGATGATGGTGATTAAGTACAGTCTCCAATTATAACCACTAGCCTATCATTCTATTACAAATTTACAACTTAACTAAATGATACTGAATTAAGTTAAGCAAGGTATATGTTTAATATTTCCAATATATAAATGATCACAAAATCTGGTTGTAGAGTTTTTTATACTATTAAAGTACATGAATCTAACATCCTAAAATCTCATTCAAATATGCTTTTGTGACTCATCTTAATAGAAACAGTTGAAATTCCATCTCCTCCAATAATTGTTTCCCCAATTTTAGCACCTTATATTTACTTTTTCTTCTGAAAATCCATAATCATAAATGCTTATAAAAATAATTTAAATACATAACCATATAATGTCCTCTAGCCTCTATCCCCTGGATGTAGTAAGCAATAAAAATATTTGTTGAATGAATCATTTATTATTAAGCAGTTAATAATTAGAGGTATATTTTTAACAAACTCATAGAATCAAAATATTTATTCAGTCAACAAGATGGACGTACTTCAAATTTCTTCAGTCTTAAAGGAAAAGATACTAGACAGTCTATGACAGTATGAAATTATCATGTACCCCAGAAAAGCCACGGTCTTTAATCTTCATTCAGTATTGCTGGGTGGGATCTTTTTGACTGTTTCCATGGAGATCTGACCCACCCAATTGTGGGTAGTGCATTTTGATAAGGTAGTTTGATTAGGTTTACATGGACATATGTCTCCTCCCATACAAGGTGGGTTTCCTTACTGTAACCCTTTAAGGTGGAACCATTTTAGATAAAACTTCAGTGCTGACAGAGTCCACAGAGCAAGATATCTTTGGAGATGCAGAAGTAAAATGCCCTTGGGGAAGTCTTATGTAATGAGGAGAGAAAGCTAGCAGACACCATCTCTTACAACTGACAGAGGTGTCCAGAAGCCAAGAACCCAGCAGATGTAAGCCACTTGCCTTCACAGCCGACAGAAATGTTCTGGCATTCGCCTTTTTTGAATGAAGTTGACCTCTTTTTGCTGCCTTAATTTGGTCATTTTCACAGCCTTAGAACTGTATAGTTGCAATTTAATATATTCCCTTTTTAAAAGCCAGTCCATATCTGATATATTGCATTCTGGCAGCTTTAGCAAACTAAAACAAAGTGGTGTTTAACAAACTGAAACACAGTGGTTCAAAGTCAGCATAAATAAAAAAAGACCTGTAATAAAGGTAACTGTTTGGGTTATTATAAATGTTATTGTTTCATACTGTCTGACATGTAACTCCACTTCATACTCCACTTAAATGCAAATGCATAAAAAGTAATGATAAATCTAGCTTTTTGGACATAATGTACAGATATAAATGCAACATATACAAAAATACGGCAGGGGACAGAAGGCTAAGAAAAAACTATATGAGCAAGCTTTTGAAGTTAAGTAGGTATCAAAAAAATATGATTACTATATATTTAGATTGTTAGTTTTAATCTCATTGTAAACAATAGAAAAGTAGATGGAAAATACATCCAGATAGAAGTGATAAGGCACTCAATATGCTACAATAGAAAAAACCAAACAAAGATAAATACATGTTTTAATGGAATTGAGAGACAAAAAAGTGTAAGACTTATAAATGCTAAATAGCAAAATGGCAGAACAAAGTCCTGTACTATCAGTAAAGACTTCAAAAATAAATGAACTATACTCTCCATTCAAAAGGTAGAGATTGGCAGAATGGATAAAAAGAAAAATATGACTCATCTATATGTTGTATCCAAGAGACTCACCTTGAAGTTAAAAATGCATTTATGTTGGGGGTGAAATGATGGAAAAAATTACCAGGTATGTAATATCCAAAAGAGAGCTGAGGTGGCTATACTAATATCAGACAAAATAGACATTAAGTCAAAAGCAGTTACAAGGGGAAAAGGTGTTCATTATATATTGATAAAGGGAACAATTCAAAAGGAAGATGTAACAATTATCAATATATGTGCACCTATTTCATTTACTAAAGCTGCTGGAATGCAAAATGGATTGACTTTTACAAAGGAAATTTATTAGATTACAAATTTACAGTTCTATGGCCATGATATTGTCCCAATTAAGGCATCAATGGGATAATACCTGGACTCTGAAGATAGCATGCAAACACCTGGGACACCTCTGTTAGACAGCTGGGAAGGCATGTGGCCAGTGTCTCTGATGGTCCTTGCCACCAGCTCCACTGTTTTCAGTGCCTGATTCCAGTGGCTAACTCTATGTTTCCTGAACGTCTTCTCTTAGCATCTCTGAGGGAAACTCCAGATCAACTCATAGCTTCTCTTGACTTTTGCCAGGTTCTGGCCCTTTCAGTTTCTGTGGGTCCTTACTTAACATCTCCTGGGGTATTTTTGTCTAAGCTCCCTCTCTCCATGAGCTCTCTTAAATAACCTTAGTAAGCAAATTAAACCCCCATGAATGGGAAGGGTCATATCTCCATGGAAACAGCCTAATCAAAAGATCTTCCCCCCAAGATAGGATTAAAAGAACATGACTTTTCCACAGAATATATCATATTCAAGCCACCTACAGCACCTAACAGCAGAGCCCCAAAATACATGAAGCAAATACTGACAACTTTTAAGGAAGAAGTTGGCAGTTCTATATTAATAGTAGGAGACTTTAACATGCCACCTTCAATAATGGATAGAACATCTAGTCAGATGACCAATAGGGAAGTAGAGGACTTGAATGATACTAAATCAACTAGATCTTACAGGCATATATAGAACGCTACACCCAATAAAATAATAAATCCACGTTCTTTTTGAGTGTTCATGGACCATTCTTCATAATAGACTATATGTTGGGTCACAAAACAAGCTGCAATAAATTAAAAAATAAAAAAAATCATACAATGTATGTTCTCTGAAGCTAGAAATCAATTACACAGAGAAAACTAGAAAATATGCAAAATATGTTGAAAGTAAATAACATATTCTTAAACAAACAGTAGATTAGTGAGGGAATTCTAAGCAAAATTAGGAAACAACTTGCAAATGAAAATGAAAGTACAACATAAAACTTATGCGATGCAGAAAACAGAATGCTGAGAGGGAAATTTATATATAAATGCTAACATTAAAAATATCCACAATGAAATACCAGTGAACTGAATCCAAAAGAATATCAAAAGAATCCCACACTGATCAAGTCTGATTTATTCCTGATATGCAAGGTTGGTTCAACACAGGAAAATTAATTAATGTGAAATACCACTTTAACAGAATGAAGGGAAAAAAAATAAAAACCTACATAGATGATCATCTCAATTGATCCAGAAAATGTACTTGACAAAATACGGCACCTTTTTTGATAAAAACATTTTGAATATTGGAATAGAAGTAAATTTCAACAGGAAAAAGAGGAGATATGGAAAGGCCACAGGTAACATTATACTTAATGAAACTCTGATACTAGGAAAAAGACAAGGATGACAGCACTGTTACTGAACATTGGAAGTTCAGTAACTTTTGGAAGTTCTTATCAAAGCAATTAGGAAAGGAAAGGAAAAGAAATAGAAAGCATTCAAATTGGAAAGAAAGAAGTAAAACATTGTCTTATTTGCAGGTAGCATGATCAACAGATCCAGAAAATTTCACAATGAAGCTTCTAGAGCTAATAAATGAAACCAGAAAAACGGCGAGGTACAAAAATCAATGTCCAAACACCATTGGTGTTTTTCTATACACAAGCAATGAACAACTGGAAGAAGAAATCAAGAAAAAATCCATTCACAATTGCAACTAAAAGAATTGAATATCTAGAAACAAATCAAACCAAGTATGTAAGGACTTGTACACAGAAAACTAAAAATTTTTGTTAAAAAAAAAATCAAAGACAATTAAATAAATGGAAGGACATTCCTCATTCACAAATGAGATGATTAAATATTGTTAGGATGTCAATTCTACCTGAAGTAGTTTACATATTAAATGAAATCCAAATCAAAATGTGAACATCCTTCTTTGCATATATGGAAAAGCCACTCATCAAATTTATATAGAAGTGTAAAAAGCCTGAATAGCCAAAGCCATTTTGATAAAGAAGAACACAAATTTGGAGGACTTACACTTCCCCATATTAAAACCTTTTACAAACCAACAGCAATCAAAACAAAATGGTATTTGAAAACAAACTGAAAGCTTAGAAATCAGCCCTTATACTTATATCCAACTGATAAGGTGAGTGTGAAAAAGACCAGTCAATTGGGTAAAAACAGGCTGTTAGACAAATAGTTCCACTAAAACCGGACCTCCATTTCCAAAAAAGAAGAAAGACAGTTCTTATCTCACATCATATATAAAAGTCAACTCAAAATTGATCAAAGACTAAATGTAAGAGCTGGAACTATCAATCTCCTGGAAGAAAACACAGGGAATCATGTTTAGGACCTTGAGTTATGTAAGGATTTCTTTTACTTTCCACCCAAAGCACAAGCCAAAAAAGAAAAACATGGATAAATGGGACCTCATCAAAATAAAAATTTTCACCCTTCAAAAGACTTTATAATGAAAGCAAAATGGAAAACTGCACAATGGGAGAAACTATTTGGAAATCACATAGGCAATAAAAGATTAATATCCAAACTGTATACAGAAATCCTTTAACTTAACAACAGAAAGACAAACAATTCAATTTAAAAAGGGGCAAAAAAATTTGAACAGACATCTCTTCAAAGAAGATATACAAATGGCAGAAAGCATATGATAAGATGCTCAACATCATGAGCCTTCAGGGAAATGTAAATCAGAACCACCATGAGATACTATTTCCTACTGATTAGAATAATTGCTATTAAAAAGTGGAAAATTAAAAGTGCTGGAAAGGATGAGAGAAATAGGAGCACGTTAATAGCTAAATGATTTAGCTACTGTGGAAGACAGTTTTTGTGGTTCCTCAGAAAATTGTATAGAACTTCCATAAAACCTGGGAATCCTACTAGGTATATACCCAAAAGAATTGAAGGCAGAGACTCAAACAGACACTTGCACACTGATGCTCATAGTGGCATTATTCACAATTGCCAAAAGATGGAAGCAATCCAAGTGTTCATCAACCAATGAATGGATAAGATGTGATACGCATACAATGGAATATTATTCAACAATACAAAGGAGTTAGTCCTGAAACACACAACAGCATGCATGAACCTGAAGACATGTTGAGTGAAAGAAGACAGACACAAAAGGACAAATTTGTATGATCTTACTCTATCTGAAAGAATTAGAATACCCAAATCCATAGAACCAGAATCTAGAATATAGGATTTGGGGTGAGAATAAGGACTGGGAACTTAAGGCTAAAAGTATACAGGGTTCGTATTTGGAATGATGGATATGTCTTGGTAATAAATGGTGGTAATGATAGTACAACATTGTGAATGAAATATATTTATGAATATGATTAAAAAGAAAACTGTTAGATTGCATATATAGCAACAATAATTTTTTTTTTAATCCATGGAACTACACTACACAAACAGTGAACCCTGAATCAAACCATGGCCTTTAATAAAAATTATAAAAGCATGGTATTACAAATTTAAAGCAATGATCCACACCAGTGCAAGGTGTTGGTGTTGGGATAGTGTATGGGTATCTTGTGTTTTATGTGTGACTGTTCTGTAAACCCACAATTTCTCTAATAAAATGAGAGAGAGAGAGAGAGAGAGAGGAAGGGAGGAAAGAAAATCTCTAAGAATGGGAAACAAATCTGTGTTTGCCATGGGTTGGGTGTGATGGAAGAGTACTACGAAGGGACATGGCAGAGAAATATTTTGAATGACATTTTGTTTTTGCTTCCTAATTATGGTGATGGATACATGAATGTCTACATATGTTGAGACACATAGACTGTACATTGAAGTGCTGTGCTTTTAAATAAAAAATAAATTATTTTAGAGTTTCATTACAAAATTGGCATGCATAAATTTAGTAAATAATTTTTGCCTTTGATTATTCATGAAGGGTATATAAGCTGTTCTTTTAATATTTTACAAATAAAATGGAGGAAATGGCCTTCTATTTTAGTGTTTTTATCTTGAAATTAAGCTTATGTAGAAATTAATATGCTTTGGAAAGAAAAAAATGTGCAGATGCAATTTTCCTCAAAAGCAAGCAATTTATGGATGTAAATAAAGCAGTGTTTTGGTTTTGTGCTTCCATATTCACTTAAAATAAGAAATATTGAAATGTAAACAGATTTGGAACCATATTCTGCCATAAATAGAGATCAACACATTGATAGTCACTTGTCTTTTCTGTAATATGCATTAATTTTCTTATTAAAAATACTCAAGATTGACATTTGGCAGAAGTTTTCTGTGACTATGATTATAGTTTCATTATACTGCTTTGCCAAAGCATAAACTAAACACAAGCATCATTTTTTGGTCACATTTGTCATGTAATCATCATAGATATTTCATAAAGATAAGGAAAATAAAGTCAGTATAAAAGGGTATTGAAATAAAATTTCTTGGAGCCTTCTAAGCAAAAGTCATTTTGAATTTAGATATGTACCCTGTTGTACTAGTTTGAAACTGCTATGCACCCCAGAAAAATCACATTCTTTTAATCCTATCTTTTAGGGACAGACCTATCGTGCGTGGGGCCTCTTGATTAGGTTGTTTCCATGTAGATGTGACCCTACCATTCAAGGTGGGTCTTAATTTGCTTACTGGAGTCCTTTCAAAGGAGAACATTTTGGAGAAACCTCAAACACAGATGATTAGAGACTCTGAGAGGGTCATTTAAAACTGGATGCCTGGATAGAAGGAAGCAGCCATCTGATGTGTCTTCCCACGTGACAGAGCACTCTATCCGCCTTTATTGAGTGAAAGTATCCTCTTGTTAGTGCCTTAATTTGGACATTTTCACAGCATTACAATTGCAACTTACAACTTAATACATCCCTTATACTAAAGCTAATCCATTTCTAGTATATTGCATTCTCTCAGCTTTAACAAACGGAAACACCTATCCAAGATTCCAGTACTCATTAAGATGATTACACACACAAACAAAAATATGTGCATATGTATGAACAAAAACAACAACCTATATTTTAAAACTGAATACCTACTGAAAAATGATGTGCCTATCTTAAATACCATGAAATCCTTCCTAAATTTTACACATGTATCAATAGATTAAGGGGCACAAATACTATTTTTTTTATGTTCAGCATTTTAATAACTTTAGTATTTGCACAGCTGAAGGGAAGGAAAGCATCCTGAAAATAGATACCATGAGGAGCTCTAGAAGTTTACAAACCAGGAAAACAGGAGTTGAAAAAGAGCCACAAATTTTATAAGTAACAAGCACTTTGACAAAAATAAACCTAAGGACGTTGAATTCCAAAGAAAATCAGTAAGGACTCTTCTTCTACTTAACACTACTTCCCTACTTTTTTTTTTTTTTGATGTTTTTGTTAGTTTTCAAAACACTCGTATATAAGTAGTTACAGGACAGATCCCACAGTTTGTCATGGGCTACCATATGATCCTCTCATATTTTTCCTTCTAGCTGCTCCAGAATATAGGAGGCTAGAGGACTTATTTTTTTTATCATCACAATTGACTTTTTTCCCATCTTTTTTTGTGAAAAATAGCACATATACAAAAAAGCTATAAATTTCAAAGCACAGCACCACAATTAGTTGTAGTAAATATTTCAGAGTTTCATATGGGTTACAATTTCACAATTTTAGGTTTACATAATTTTTTAATAAAATTTTTCATTTTTACCCTTTCTAATTATTTTCATTCCTTCCTGCATCTCTACACTTTTACCTAATAATTTTCTTTCTACATTTAGTACTGATTTCCTTGTGACTGTGTTCATATATATGAACATATGTATACATATAACATGCCAATGTGCCAGATAATCCCAGTGTAAGCAAAAAGGGACACGTGTAGCACATGGGAGATGAAACAGTCAGGTTGTGCCTCCATAAGCTTTTTGAAATGCTAATAAGCATTTGTGGATGCATAGTTATCTTGTTATTATTGATTCCTAAAAAGTAAGCTATTATTCTTCCATGATGCTTAATCAACGTCTTAATTAAAATTGAATTTTTCCTCCTTTGTAGTTTCTGACAAGTCAGTGGCATTTCAGATTTAGAAACCTTCAAACCAAAATTTATCACATCCCCAACATATCCTATCTTAAAAGAATCTACTGTTTCTCTTAAGCATCCTGCTCTGAAATGGCAATTTAATCTTTCCAGTTGTACAGGAACTTGAAACCAATATTGATTATGCTGTGTACTTGCCCCTCATCATTACTAAGTATATTTTTGGCAAGTCTATTGAAGAGTTACAGAGTTGCTTCTGGATTTATTATCTAAACTCTCTCAATCTTGGCTGTATTGTTACCTTATTTCAGCCATCTTCTTAAGGAACCATATAACCTGTGTCGTGAACAACGAAAATGTGTAATTTATAACAAACCTTCTTATTCTTCCTGTTCTGATTCTGAGGCAAAATACTTTCTTTCCTAGTGTATATTCTAGTGCATAAATGTAGATAGAAATAAAATGGTGATGACACTCCATGAAATAAGAGCAGCAGTAGCTGATGTGTAGTCTACTCATACATGGCTAATGACTAAGATTGAGTTCTATATCAACGTGTGATGCAAAACAAGAAAACAAATCAACATTCTAACAACATAAATAAGCCTCAGCCCTTTTATTTTATTTTATTTTATTTTTTTAACATGAGCAAGCTCCAGGAATCGAACCCAGGTCTCTGGCACAGCAGGTCTGTCACTGAGCCACCAGTGCACCACCCCCTCAGCTCTTTTTAATAGAAATGTAATGCTCCTCAGAGGCCAGGGTAAGACTTGGAAGGAGAAGCGTTTTATTTTTCTATGAACTTTTCTTTCCTAAAATCAATTGGAAACAAAATCAGTTGGAACAGTAAGCAAGGTCTTAACAAGACACAATATTTAAAAATTATTTAGGAATCATAGCATTGGTCTTGCTTGATCTCAATGATTCAAGTGATATTATCAGTGATTAATTGTATATTTTCATTCAAATTAGAGAAAATAGCAAACTTGTGACATTGTTTCTCTTTTTATATAAAAATAGTATATGCTTTTCTTTTTATAGACTTAAGTATACATGACCAAGATTATTCCTTGGCACTGCTCCACTGCCATTTCTTCAGTTTTACTTTCAGTATATTTTGCCTAAAATATCATAAAAGTTCTCCTCTATTTCTTTTGCATATGTATCCCAGAGGCTCTGATAATATGTCTCTTCCCAAGCAAGCAAACAGCAAGAATAACAGCATTATGAATATATTTTTCACACCCCAATTTCATATTTAGTTTTCCTTATGAACTAAACTCATACTATTTTCTGTTTCATCATCTAATCCTGTTAATGAACCACAAATCCTACCCACCTAAGCTGCTTCTTACATGTGCTTGTGCCTTCAGATCTCTATAATTTCTGCAAAGACGTGTCTTAGTCTTGAACCATCTCTCTTTTCCATATTCCCCTTGCATGTCAGAGTCTATCTCAATCCACACAAAATATGTCTTGATCTCTGAAGTGATTTCTTCTTCCTCTAAATAGCAATGCCTGTGCTTTCTAATACCCTTATGGTCCAAAAACTTTCTACCATATGTTATATTTATGATCATTTATTATCAAGGATTTTAATTTTTAAATCTTAGAAGTAATTATTTCTGAATAATATTCATATTTGTCACTATGACAGACAAACAGAAAACACATCTGAAAATACCTCTGAAACAATGGGATCTGGAGAAAAGATTCAATATACAACAATAATGACCAATTAGTATTAATAATGTATAATTTCAAAACATGCTATAAGTGTCATCACTTATTAACTATAACAAAAAATTAGACAATATTTTAAGTGAATGTAAAAGAAACATGTTCATATTCCCTCATATCTAACCTTGTTTTCAATGCATTGATGCAATGAAATCATCAAGATTTC
Source organism: Tamandua tetradactyla (assembly GCF_023851605.1). Taxonomy (NCBI): domain Eukaryota; kingdom Metazoa; phylum Chordata; class Mammalia; order Pilosa; family Myrmecophagidae; genus Tamandua; species Tamandua tetradactyla. The sequence goes on from NC_135335.1 coordinate 75,140,800, forward strand.
TCAAGGTCAAATTGGCTTTGTTTTACATAATGAACTTCAGGCCATTAAAAACAGAAGGTAAGTTATTTCCGTGGTGATGAAAAAATTTGAAAAAACTAATCATAAACTATGGTTGGCAAAAATAGGAGCTTTAATTTTCCAAGTTATTTGTTTGATTCCTTAATAGTTAACTTCGAATTGTTCACGTAATACGCTGAGAATTCTTACATGTCAGTTAGCTGAACTTGGCAAAGAAATCATCTATGCAATGTAACTGATTTTGTAAGCACAATTAATCTCCCTGGTTTTGTTAGGTTGTGAACATTGAATTATTTTAAAAGTAACAATGTGCAGTATCTATATACCTGGTAATAAATTTTACAAACGTACTAATTTAAAACAGAGCCAAAGGGTGCCTAGCTAAAGAATACAACCCACTGTACTGTTCAGGAGTTATAGCACTAAAGCTGGCTTTATCTCCACTATATTTTTCTTGACTCAAGGTCCTTCTCTGCACTTTTATTGGAGAAATATTGTACCAATGCAACCACAGTATTTTACATCATTTATAACTGAACCTCCCACAGTAAATAGTCAGATATGATTGTGAGTGGCTACAATAGTCATAAATTTGCTGGTCTAAAACGTGTTAGTACTTTATTCCCTTGATCAGTAATTTCTCTCACTGAAGGAACTTAGCATAAGTAGCTACACTGTGATCATCAAGTTTATGTATCAACTTGGCCAGATCATGGTGTGCAGTTGTTTGATCAAGCATGAAACAACTGATTGTGCCTATGAGGATATTTTGTGGACTTAAATCATCAGTAATTTGATTGCCTATGTGGCTGATGACATCTAAAATCAACTGAGGAGATTGCTTAAGTAAAGAGGAAAATCTCATCCAATCAATTGAAGGCTTTAAAAGGAGACCTGATGTTTTAAGCAATCAGAAGGGAGAATTTACATCTCCACTTAACAAAACCAGCTTATTCTGGGTAAATTCAGCAACAATGTTCATTGGAGTTCCCTGCCTGAGGCCTGTCTTATGAAATTTGAACTTTCCCATGCCCACCATCACATGTGAAAATCTTATAAAAATCTCATAATATTTTTACATGTACAATTAACATCTGTCAGTTCCATTTCCTTAGGGAACCTTGATTAATACACAAACCTAAAAAGTCCATGGTATTTATGGAGAGTAAGCTCTTCATTGTCAATAATGCAACCCCATTCTCCTACTCATATCCTCATTATCTGGTACTGTTTTTTCTTTTTTTCATTGTATTGACTGCACTGTGATTTTTTTGAGCATGATGTAATTATTATCTATGAATGGATACATCCTCTGTATACACACGCACCATCTAGTAAGTGTGGAAGGCCAAAGGTCTTTACTTTCAGAAATATAAAGCCTAATTTCACCATCATTTTGTGATACAAAACCCTAATAAGGAGAAAACATTTCTCCCAATTGTCCTTTATATTATGAATGTACCTTATTTATAACATTATATCTGAAAAATAAATCAGAAGTCACCGAGTCTGTGCCTGTGTGCATCTTATATAAAATTAATAGCTGCTCACTTTCATTTTTTTACCTGATTATGCATATACTTACTATTTTATTTCTTTAAAATCAAAACACTTCTGAAATGACTATGACAAACTTTTATTTTCATATTAATTGGCGTGAGATAATTGAACAATATTTCATGTATTCTGACTACAGGTAAGTCTATAGCTAAATTCTAAGGCTGGATTGATGTTTATTGCTGACTCTTCACTGGATGGTCACATGGGCAAAAAAATTGAAAATCAGTTTATTTTCACCAAATCTAATCTGGTTATTCCTTCAATTTACCATTCTATACATATGGAAAGTATATGAGTCATATTCTCTTAAACCATTATGGAAAATTGCATGAGTCAGATTCTCTTAGACCAAAATATCCCCAACGTCGTGCATTTCCATATTTAAAAATTATTTTGGAAAAATTTGTTTGATATCAATATAAAAACTTCTGTTTCCATGTTGCTTGTATTTGCTTGGTATGCATTGCCCGTTCCTTCATTTTAATATTTATGGTTCTTTTTATTTTTGGTGAATCCTTATAGAGAAAAAACTTGGATGTTTATTGATGTCCTAATTCTAAAGAAGAAAATTTAAGTCAATTTATATATACTGACATCACTGAAATGCTTCATTTCACATTCTTCATGCTATCTTAACTCACTGTGCATTTCATAATCTTTCCTATACAGTTTGTTTTCTTTGCTCTTTGTGTTAATTATGATTTGATGATGATTTCTACTTTATTCAAATATTACCATAAATTAATATATTGTCTAATGTCATTAATGCTTTTTTAAAATCACTTAGGTTTTACATTTTTGCATTTTACAACTTTACAACTAATGTAAACTAATGTACCTTTGACTCTTACCCATTACCCATGGGTATGAGCCTGTTTTTCTTTCCTCTTTGTATTTAGCTTTATCTCATCTTAGGTATTTCTACTTTGTTCAGAATTCAAGAACTGTTTGTTCACTTTGTTTTTGTTAACTGGAGAAATCAGGATTTAAAGGGTGAATCACTATATAAATGTTCCTTTTTCTTCTTGGAATTCTGGAAAAGACAAGAGAGAGTACCTGGGAGCCCTAAACTATAATTAAGCTGGTTTAGACATCTGGAAAGATTGTAAAAGCTCCTATCTTTTATCTGGTGCCATTGTAACTGTAAGAGATGTTATGCCCTTTATCTGGTTATTTTCTTATAGGCTCTAAGGCTAAGGAAGATAGTCATTAACTAGCTTCAATTCCTTAAATTTGTAAATCATTTCCACTAGGCTGTGCTATTGAAAGATAGATAGCTTTGCTTTCTTTCCTTTCAATTTATGTTAACCTATGGTAACAATGTTTTCTTTGCTGCTTTGAAATTACTATTACCACTGTTTTCTTGTCTGCTTTGAATTTACTATCCTAAATGAACTCATCTTGCCTTGCTAGAATTCTTAAAAACTGTGAATCCCCTAAACTCAGGGAGACAAATTTGGGGCCCTGAGGCTGTCTACTCTCCTACTCTGTGCATAGTAATAAACTCTTTGTCTCTTTGAAACCCCAGTGTCTCGGCTATCTGCTATTGAGCGTATTGGTCAGAAGAATCCACAGCCTTTGTCCAGCAACATTTTCACCTTAGTTTGATTCTTTTAATACAAGTAAATGTATTCAGGGTTGACTATGAATCATTTTCTGAAGGTTCACTGAAAACTTGTGTTTTCAAAAAGGGCTTATGGTTAGATTCTTGCATATTCAATTATTTTTGCAATTTTTATAGTTGAAAGACTGCTTGTCTGAATTTTAAATTTTTCTCAATTTTTATTCTTTAAATATTATTTTACTGTTTTCTTTCCTTGTAGGTTGTCAGGAAAGCTGATGATAACTGGTGATGTTTTTTCTTTGCAAGTGAATTGATATTTTTGCTGAGAGTTTCACATTGTTTATTATTTTTTCTTTGTCTTTACAGTTCTATGAAGATGTGTCCTAAAATTATCTATCATAGGACCATTTCACCAATTGCATGGTGGAACTGCCAACATGTAAATTAAAACTATAGTGATAGTTTTAACTATTTATTACCATGCCATTTATTTGTCTGTTCTTTTGGGGACTCCTACATATATGTTGGATCACTTTTACTGATTTTCTAAATATTTCACTTTTGAATCATTTAAAGAACTTAGTTCATTTCTTCTTCTCAATGTTTTCATTTTTTTGTTCAGTTGTACTTATTGTACTTCTGGGTCTAATTCTTTCTTCCTTATTTATTTTGATTCAGTAATTTTCTCTAGTGAATTTTCTTTCTTTTCCTGCAGATCTTTCTTTCCGTTTCTCATGAAGTCTACACTGAAGTTTTAACTTTCAATTTCATGTGTGCTTTCAAAGCTACAATTGCAAATTTAAATATCTGTAATTTATGTTGGATTATTGTTTGTAGGCTGTTTTCATCATGTGAAAAGTTCTGTTTTTCACTTCTAGGTGTGTCTTATAATAGCATTTTATGTTTGACTTTTTATTTCTGTTTATTAACTGTTTTGTACTTTCATTGAGAGGCAGTAACAATTGTTTCTATGGATGATTTACTGAGGTTTATTTGCTTACTAAGTTTTATATTATAAGATCAACTCTACTGTTCATAAAATAAGTACAATTACTTCAGTAAATAATTCCATTATAAGCAACTATTTTTGTGTTCATGTCTGTATACTGTTGTAACTGCAAGACCTTTTTCCTACTGCTTTTTTCTTTCCTTTTCTTCTCCATAGTCTCCCAGTACGCCTCTTCCTTCCAAATTACTTCTCCTCTCCATTTGCATTGATGTCCCAAGGCTTCTGCCTATAAGTCTGTAAACAATTGAGACCCTAGTTCAGTTTTCCGGTACCAGTGCTGTGTTCTACAGAATTTCACTTCTGTTCTTACTGTTTTTCTCTCAGAGTGAGAATCTTAATGGGGTACAATTATCTAAAACTCCACTGCACCCTTCAATTTCTTCAGAAATGCAGTGAATAAAATTATGATAGACTAGCTTAGTCAGTTGACTGGTAGCAATCCTTTCTCTTATATATAAGAAAAATAAGGTTTATTCTTAGTAATGCAGGTTCTTTGAAAGATGCAAATGCATCCACATATGCACGTATACTAATACAAGCATACCTTGGAGATATTGCACATTTAGTTTTAGACCATCAAAATGAAGTGAATATCACAATAAAGCAAGTCACATGATTTTTTCCCTTCCTAGTGCATATAAATTATGTCTACACTGTACTATAGTCTAAGTGTGCAATAGCATTATATCTAAAAAAAACAAGATACCTAGCTTAACTAAAATATTTTATTTCTAAAAATGCTAACCATCATCTGAGTCTTCAGATGTTTCTGATGTTTTCTGCATTACCTTCATTTTTCTTACCTTGTAAATTATTATTCTTGGCAAGTAATATTTTGTCCATTGCTCTGAATACTGATTTTTTTCAATCTCAAAAATTAATTCTGTGTAGGAGTTCTTTCTCCTTCTTGCCTCCATTAAGTTTAAATAAAACTAAAACTTTTGGCCCAATTCATAATGAATGTTGTTGTGTCTCAGGGAAAAAGGAGTAACAAGGTGAGACACTAGACAACAAGTAAAACAGTTAAAACATGCAGAACATTTATTCATGAAGTTTGTTGTCATACTTAATTAAAAAGTTAAAAGTATTGTGAGAATTATTAAATTTGAAACAGAAACACACTGTTGGTAAAATGATACTGCCTTGCTTCAGCCAGGGTTGCCACACACTTTCAGCTTGTAAAAACTGCAAAATATCTACAAAGCACAATAGACAAAGCACAATTAAATGACACATGTCAATACAACCATGCACTCAAACATTTTCAACTTATGTTTTACCATGGTCAAACTGAAATTATTATTCTTATAGTAGAGTTTTCCTACCAATGCCACAGAATTGTTTTGCATTCAAAGATATATAAAAATAATTATCAAAAACTTAATGAAGTTAATCAATTTATGACGTTATACAACACACATTAATTAACATTTAAGTCTACAAATGACAATACTACCCTCACATATTTCCAACACAAATTTAATAACCAGTTCGTAAATATTCTCATAATTTTCATATCATACACATAAAAGAAATGCATGGAGATTTAACAAACTGAGACTCTAATTCCAGCATTCTCTAGCAAATACCTGACATCGTGTTATTGAATGAGCCATTGTTGGAACTCACATCAATGGACTTCTAGTTCAGAATTCTTTTCACTAAACCATTCTATTTCATATCTTAATAATATTTGGATACAAACCTTCCTCATTATTTATAAAAGTAATGTTCAGAAGTCTGTGGAATATAAGATTTTGGTTTATTCACTATTGTATACCTAAAATCATGCAAATTATCTCATATTCAGCATTCAAAAACCAGAAATTTAAAAAAAGGCAAATAAATTGATAAATTTGAGATTTGGAAATACAAACTTATCAACTTAATTAACAGTGTTTCTTTCAATACAAATATTTCCTGAGCATCTTTCCTATATCAATTATTTTCAAGGTTTCTAGGACTAAACAAATTGTTTTTGCATTCTTCTAATTAGTCATATATATTTCTTAAAAAATAGAGTTTGCTGAGTGTTGACTTTCTGTTAATGACAACAATAGAAGTAGTCATTCTAGAAAATTTAGAAATACTAAAAAATAAAAATAAAAGTAATTATTACTCCACTATTCAGATTAAACTGTCATGCTAGTCACTAGACCTATAAAATATGCAATGCATTAAAAAGCTCCCTTTTATATTATCAATCAAAAACTGTGATTCTATATAGACTTCTGTAAACTTTATTAGTTACTGTGCCAGTTTGAAAGGTTTATGTACTCTAGAAAAGCCATGATTAGAGTTTTAATCCTAATCAACCTTGTGAGAGCAAAGGTTTCTTCTAATCCCTAGTCAGTACTGTATGTTGGAAACTTTAGCTTATCTTCATGGAGATGTGACTCAATTAAGTGTTGGTATTAATCTTGGTTAGGTGGAGACATGTCGTTGCCCATTCTTGGTTGGTTTTACTGGAATCCTTTAAAAGAAGAAGCACTTTGAAAAAAGCTAGAGAACAACAAGAGAGAAGGCCATGAGATTCTGAGAGGGCAGAGAAAGCTGTAGAACTATGACACAGATTGTCCACCAATCAGCAACTTTTGGAGATGAAGAAGGAAAATGCCTCCCAGGGAGCTGGAAAGGAAGCTAGTGGATGATGCCATGTTCACCATGTCCCATTCCAGTTGAGAGAGAAACCTTGACCATGTTCACCATGTCCCTTTTCACTTGAGAGAGGAACCTGAACTTCATCATCCATCTTGAATCAAGGTATCTTTTCCTGGATGCCTTAGATCAGACATTTCTATAGAGTTGCTTTAATGGGAACATTTCCATGGCCTAAGAACTGTTAACTTGCAACTTATTAAATTCCTATTTTTAAAAGCCATTCTGTTTTTGGTATATGGCATTGTGTCAGCTAGCAAACTAGAACAGTTACTGTGCATATATATGGAATATTTTTATTTATCTTTAATATGCTTATTATAAATACATTAATTTCCCCTCAAAACTATATATAATATATATAATATAAAATAGATGTAAATATAAATATTATATATATATAAAATAGATCCAAGATTCCAAAAATATGCAATTTACTTTGAGGTTTGAATAGTTGAGAATGTTCATTTGTTTCATTTATTATTTGAAGATAATTAAAATTATTGTTCATAAACCTCTGTCTTGTGCCACACAAAATTGAATTTATGTAGCTTGCAAACCAAGATATCTTACCAAGGTTGATACTCATTTTAAATGACACAAACTAAAATGTTATTAGTAATAGTATAAAGTGAAAAATGCAAGCACATTATTGTCAATTTATGAAAGGTTACCTTTGTGTCAAGAGTCTGAGCCTTTCTCTTTTATCTTGATTAGATGATTGTACAATTTTCCTGTAATCTCTCATTCTCTTTCCCCTTTCTTCTTTGTTTAAGTGTTTGTTTGACTGACTAGAAAGAGCCACTATTTTTTAGAGGTCTCCATTTCTAAGATGTTGTTCTGATAGAAACCAGTAGACTAGGAGAAAGAGCAAATAACCAAGTTTAGATGGCAAATTATTTCTACTGCTCCTGATTCTAGAATCACATTATATGTCTGTTCTATCTGATTATAACTTGGTGTCTGTCAGACAATCTGCTTTATCTCTTAACTTCACTGCTTGTGTGACCCTTGACTACTAATTTAGTCATCATGTGCATTCCTTGATTAATGATTCACTCAAATTTCATTCCTTACATGTACTTCTGTTGATTGAGCTTAATTGATACTGACACTTGGTCTAATCTGACCCACATGTTTCTTCTCCATCTGCTATAGACCAGGTACCTGTCAGATTGGTTATTTATTTATTTATTTTTGTAAAAATTTCTCCTTGGTTAAAAGAAAAACCAATGATGTTCTCAATTTTGCACAATCATGTTGAATATGAGTTTGTTTTTCTATCTCATATTTTCTTTACTGTATATATGCCCTCCTGCTTTTCCCTTGGAATGTCTCACCTAATTAAAATAATTAAAAAGATATACTTTATTTAGAACTGATGCTTAATATTCTTAATTCTTAATTTAAATTTCTACTTCTGTTCACTTAATTTGAAGTAAAATAAACAATTTTTTTCATAAAGTAACTTTAACTTCTGTGCCTTTCTAAACTCTGAATCAAAATATTCTTGTTATATTTAAATTATGAAAATTTTTTCACTGAATTTTTCTAATAAAATTGAACAGTTTTTTTTCCCCTAAAACTAATGATTGTATCCTTATAAACAGTTTCTAATGTAGGCATCTTTCTTACTGAATTCTTACTCCAAGAAAACATATATTTTGTTTCTATTGTTTACAGAAAAAATATTTGTCACACAGTAGTTCCTTAATAAATATTTTTTCAGTAGAATACAAAAGGACATATATATGTTTAATTTTATCATTGGTTCTTTTCTCAAAAAATATTTTAAACAATTAGACAATATTTTATCCTCTTAGATAAATCTCACTTATAAATTTTAATATGTCAATATGGGTTCAATACATTTCCTTCAGGCTTGGTTAGAACTTAAAATTAAAAGTAAATACATTTTAAAGGTATTACTGTAATCTATGATTTCTGTATATTATACATAGTAAAGTTTTTGCATTGGTACTTGTTGAACAATACTGATTTAAAAAGAAAATTTTGAACTGATTGATTATATTAAAAAGTTCTAATCTATCTTTAGCTTTATGTATTGTCTACTCACTTTATGTTTGCATACAGAAAATATCTCCTAGAACGTAATTTTATTATTCTACCACCATGAGTTTGAGTGCTATATCATGTTTGCTTCCAAAAAGTGCAATGTATTTAGCTATATAATGAACTAAGAGAAAGGCTCCATAATTCCATATGAAGCAAAGAACTCTCACATATGCTATCTATTTTCAAATTAATGATATCTGAATTCAATAATATTAAAAGTAAAAAGGTTTTGGAGATATTATTATGTCATACAAGTAGTGAACAGTCCTTCAATCTTCAAAAGATCATAAACATTTGACCCAGAAGTCTTCCTTCTTATCATGGTGTATTGCTTTTCCACAAAGAGAAAGTATATAAAAGATAAGGCTGGTGAGTATCTCATACAATGACATATGCTTTGAGCTCTGAATTTAACTGGGAGGCAGATATTGACAGCAAAAAGAAGTGTTTGGGAAATTCCATTTAATATTTTCAAAAAGAAATAGAAAAGAAAAGTTAACTGATTCTTACAGTAAAAATTCTATGAATATAATTTTAAAATTATTAATAATAATTTTTAAAAATCTAAATGATCTAAAAATTAAGAGAAGACTATTAGAAAAATTGAAAAAACTCATTTGTGCATTAGAACTGATATATAAATCAACTTTGAGTTTCTACATATTTTAATAGCAGCATAAATGTTTTACATAGATTATTCATTATATATAACGACATTAGTTCACTTGATCTTTCTAGATTTTGCTGATGCAACATATTATAGACTTCAGTTCATAGAAGGAGAGTCAAGGTACATTTAGAGAAATCAAGGGAAAGTAGCCTAACACACTAGGTCCATTTTATCTGGGTGAAACTTATGGAGACCAGAGAACTAACAGGTATGTTGGTTTCCTACTTCCTGTTGCATTCTGAGGAATTAAATTGTATATATTAGAAATAGATACACTACTTTATGAGGGAACCTGTCTTGGGTTATAGGCTTTTAAGTTGTAGTGTTATAAGTACTTCAGCCTACCCTTTACTATGCCAAAATGCTGGGTCCCAGATCTTTTATCATATAAAATATAATGTGATGGGATTTGTGGAATGAACTACCTCCTTAACACTCTACCAGTTTACTTAAATGCATCAATTGGTTGAAATCATTTTTCATGGAACTTTAATGGAATCAAGTTTATAAGAAATCTGTCTTGTTCAATTTAATCCTTAATTTCCATTCTATCTTCCAAAGCCTCAAGAGGGCCTTCTATAAGTTATTTACCACAGTGTTATCAGTCTATTTCAATTTTTAAAGAAGATTATGCTAGAAGTTTTCATCATAACAGAAGAAATAAGATAATGGTTAGAGCAGATGACAAAACTTAAAGAGTAGGTCATGTGGATTGGAGTCAGAAAGAGGATGATTTTTGTCAGAAAAAGAAGGAATATCTGGGAAGGACACATCATATGTCCTTAAGTGAATATGGATAAATTCATATATTCCCAATGGTGAACTGGTCAATGACTGTTCTCTCTTAGCTCTCCTAAGAATTATGTGAAATTAAAAAAAGGCAGAGATCTACACCTGCAACAATTAACACTGGAACTTTGGTGGTTATCCTGGATTAAGGAAGAGCTTTCCTTATGAGTATTGACTTGATTCCTAGGATCCTTTGTTCATAGTCCATTTACTTGGGAGGTAGAATTTGCTAAAACTGACTGAACTGGAAAGCACCAAGAGCAGGGTAGTGGTGGAAGATACTATATTGGCTATTGACTACCTTGACACAATCTGCAAGATAGAATGTCTAGAATTACAACAGAGCAGCACAGGAAGCCACTGTCTATAAGCAATATATCAAATAATTCAAAGTGTTCTGAGCAGCAATACTTACGGTGGGACTTTACCAATTAAAGATTTTCTTTTCATAAAGGCTTGGCAGGGTCCTCATATTTCCCCACGGTCACAATGCTTTGCTGGTCTTATGATTGGTCTTAGATCTCATTTGCAAGAGGTATAAGATGAAGAAGGTCATTATAATGCCAGGAAGCATGCTATCTGTTTTACATAAATATGGCTTATATAACAAATTATCACAAACTGGGTGGCTCATGACAACATAAATTTATTCTCTCAAAGTTCTGGAGGGCAGAAGACTGAAATCAAGTTGCCAGCAAGGCTGTACTCCCTCCACAAGTCCCTAGGAGAGCAATTTGGCACCTTCTCTCTTTCAGTTTCTGAGTGCTGTCTGCATTCCATCGCCTGTGGTTGCAGCACTCAAAACTCTGTCTCTATCTCCACATAAACCTCTTCTGTCTCAAATTTCCTTCTGCCTTTCTCTTATAAGGATAGGCCCAACAGGACAATTTGGGATGGTTTGCAGGTCTCGAGGTCCTTAACTTAATTACTCTACAAAAACTTTTTTTTTCCAGTTAAAGCAATGTTCACATGTTCCTGGGATTAGTAAATGAATGTATATTTCTGAGTTCACCATTCAGCTTACTATAGCCTCTGAACCCAGAAATGCAATATAACTCAGGTATCAGTATGACTAAAATTTTGATCCACTAGACCACTGAGCCACTAAAATGCCTTCCATTAACCTCTCCTCATTCCTTGGGCAGAGGAAGACAGGACTTCCCACCTTTCTCATGGAGATAAAACAGGGAACAAACTGTAGTGGTGTCAAGGGGGTATAACAACCTTGTTCTATACACCCCATTTCTTTTTCATATTTTAAAACAGCTTGGAGATGATAGACTAGTTTAACAGGTGTCTAACAGTTGAAACTTTTTATGAAATACCTGTGTCATGAAGGATTTTCCACTGACAGGAAGATGTGTGACTATCCAAATAGTAAAGAGAGTCTTCCCTGTAGTGCTTGAATTGTGAGTGAGTACAACTTCAATTGGAGAGTCAATGCTTCCTCCTTTGTATGTGAATCTTCAGATAACTTTGGGTTTTCAGGAGTGCAGCCAGCAGATGACCCATGGTCACAGTTCCACTCAAGGTGACTCTCCACATAGTTATTATTTTTAATGACCTATACCCATGGATTCTATACCCATTGTCCACAACTTTGTAAAATGTCCCTCTAATAAAATCTCTTCAAATTACTTCTGATCCTTATCATGCCTTAGCAAAATGTTTGGAATGGAAGTTATTTTCCTATTAAAGCATGTATCTCTAGGGGTATGTGCTGGTTTGAAAGGATATATGCCCCCTAAGAAAGCCATGTTTTAATATAAATCTCATTACTTAAAGGTAGAATAATCCCTACTCAGTACTGTATATTTGAAACTGTAATGAGATCATCTCCCTAGTTGATGTGATTTAGTTAACTGGATTAGGGGATGACATGTCTCCACCCATTTGAGTGGGTCTTGATTGGTTTACTGGAGTGCTATAAAAGAGGAAATATTTTGGCGACTCAGAGAGACTCAGAGAGAGCAGAGAATGCTGCAGCACCACGAAGCAGAGAGTCCACCAGCCAGCGACCTTTGGAGATGAAGAAGGAAAACGCCTCCCGGGGAGCTTCATGAAACAGGAAGCCAGGAGACAAAGCTAGCAGATGATACCGTATTCGCCATGTGCCTGTCCAGCTGAGAGAGGAGCCCTGACTGCGTTCACCATGTGCCTTTCCAGATGAGAGAGAAACCCTGAACTTCATCGGCCTTCTTGAACCAAGGTATCTTTCCCCAGATGCCTTTGATTGGACATTTCTTTAGACTTGTTTTAATCGGGACATTTTCTAGGCCTTAGAACTGTAAACTTGCAACTTATTAAATTCCCCTTGTTAAAAGCCATTCCGTTTCTGGTATATTGCATTCCAGCAGCTAGCAAACTAGAACAGGGTACATAGCTAAAAACAAAAGCTGGTTATTGGTGTGTACTAAACTGTCTTTCACAAGCTCATGGTTTTAATGAGCTCAGTCAGTTAACAAGTTTAGGTAAGAGTTTTGTATTCCAAACCAAAACTACCTATCATTTCTGATCTCTTCAAGAAAATATGACCAAATAAAATAAGTTATCCTTCCAAAGAAATTTGAGAGTGAAAAGCAGTGGCATGAATAATTTACTTAAAAAAAAACAGACATGATCCAACACTATGAGGAAACCAAAGCATTTGTTGTCTTCTCAAATAACTTGGCACATGGCATCGTCTTGGAATAATTCAACATTGTCAGTAAATCATAGCCTGTATAAGGCTAGACAAGATCATTGGTTATTGATATTAACACATAGACTTTTTAGATGCAAAGAGCCCAAATCCTGCTGCATTTTAAAGGAAATTGGATTGTACAACTGTTCACACTTGGTTTACAATAAAACTGTCTTGAAGACGGGACTTCCTGAATGATGTCATAAGGACCACCAAAAATCAATCCCTCTGTTTTTGCTTGCTGTCAGAATGCAATATAACAGAAATGGAGTGGCTTTTCTAAATAGGAGTTATTAAATTACAAGTTTACAGTTCTAAGCCATAAAAATGTCCAAATTAAGGCATTTTTAAAAAAGACAACTTGATGCAAGAAAAGTCAATGTCTGTTACCTGGGATGGCATGTGGTTGGCATCTGCTGGTCCTTCTTCCTGGTTCCATTACTTCCTGTCTCTGATTCCAAGGGCTTCCTCTCTAAGAGTCTGTGGGCCTTCACTTACCTTCTCCAGGGAAAACCTCTGAGTTCTGGCTTGCTTAGCATCTTATTGGAAGGCACATCGTGATGTCTGCTGAGCTCTGCATCTCCAGATGCCCATGGCTATCCAGCTTCTCTCTCTGTTGGCCGCCCAAGCACCTCCAAATGCCTGCATCTGTGTCAACTCTGACTCCTGCCTAGGTTCTGTCAGCTCTCTAAGCTCGTGCTATCTCCTAGGCTTCTGCATTTCCAAGCATCTGGGTCTGCAACTGAATCTATGTTGGCTCTGAAGAATCTTGTTCTCCAAGATTCTACTGGGTTTGGCACCTTAGGGTTCTCTAAAATGCTTCCCTTTTTAAAGGACTCCAGTAAACCAATCAAGACCAATCTTGACTGGGCAGTGTCTTATCTGCACATGAGCAAAAGGCCACAGCCACAAGAATTGAGTGGGTCAGTCTCCATGGAATCAATTTAATCAAAGTTTTCCACCCTAAACAATAGGTCTGCCCTCACAGGATTAAATTAGGGAAAGAATGTGGATTTTCTGGGCACATAACAGTTTCAAACTAACACACCCTCTATATTAGCAATAAGAAAATTGCCAAAATTTATCAAAAACATTTTTTAGACGTGTTAAAATTTTTAAAGTCTTGAAACAAACATTTATGAAAAATACAGTTCATGCTGAGTAAGAACAGTGAACATTGTGGTGTTTTAATTTTCAATGTCATTGTGTCCTGCCCCCATCACCACAGTGTCCTTGAAAACCACCAGACTCACACCTCTGGCACCTGTTGAGAACAGCAGCATATAAGCAATTGGGGGGGTATAGTCATTATGTATATCAAAAAAAAAAAAAAAAAAAGAAAAACATTCCCAGAAAATTTCCCTAATAAACATGTCTGAGAGTTTTTGTAGAAACTCAGTTCACAGAGATTGCCATTATTTAACCTGAATCAGAGCTCATAAAGTGAGAAAAGACATATTCTCAAGGATTTGTTGTAAACAACTTTAACAACAATTTAACATTGTACCTACTTATGGCTCTGTTGACATTTAACTCTAAAAAGAGCTTGGCTAAGAATGAATATGTGGGAAATGAGATATTCACAAAGGGTTTTTAGAGTCTCTGATATATTCCTAGGATCTATGATTACATAAGACTCTGTGTAAGTATGAATTTAAGAATTCATAATTTCCCTCTTTGGCTGAACATGAGTCCATATAAAAACAGAAAATAAAGGCAAAGACAGAATTGTAAACTGGTAGAGCATTTAAAGCATGTCCCAACACAGCCAAAAAGAAGTTCACAATAAAAAATGAAAGATTATTAATTCAAGCATTTAAGGAGTTCTCTGTTCAATCATTAACTGACAATTAAGGTGACTGAACAGGGGTTCATGTGGCCACAGATGATAATGAAAGCAGACTTTACAGAATTAATCCAGGTGATCCACTAAACTAACTAACTAAAGAAAACAACAGTTACAACAACAATAACAAGCTTTGGGATGGGGTTGGGATCTTATTTCTGGAAATTCAGTGTTATAATATCTTAAATGCTCAATTTTCAACAAAATAAAATGTAAGACATGTAATGAGATAGGATATTATGACTTCAAAATAGAAAGGATAAAGCAAAATGCACTGAAAAGAAAATATCTTTAGAAAGGTTAAGATGTTGCACTTCATAGGCAAAGAATTTATATTCGATGTAATAAATACATTCAAAGTAGGAAAAAAACTTGCAAAAACAACACAACTAAAGATCAAAAACTTTATCTAAAGGATAGCATAAAAGTATGAGAAAAGTATCTCACCAATAAATGAAGCCAGAAATTATATATATAGAGCCATACTGAAGCCTAGAATTGAGACGAACAATAACTAAAAAAGCTTAATAGTGGACATGATCAGGTAGGAAAAAGAATCAAAGATTTGGTGAACTTGAAGATATATCAGTGGAGATTATCTATAAATGAGAGAAAAAGAAAAAGAAAAAGAAGAAAAATTGACTAGAGTCTCAGAGATCCATAGGACATCATCAAGCATACAAACTTTATGTATTTGAATACTTAGAAAGAGGAGGAAGAGAGAATGGGGGGACTTATTTAAAGACATAATATCCATTTATTAAAAAAATAATATATATATATATTCAAGAACTCCATAATATGCAGTGAAAGATCCACATCTAGATGCATAATATTCCAAATGTACAAAGCCATCAACATCTAACAGTAGACATTTCATCAGAAACTGTGGAAGGTGGAAAGCATAGAAAGTATTAAAAGAGAAGATTGTCCACCAAAGATTCTAGATCTGGGAAAAGAATCTTTTAAAAACAAAGGGAGGTTCCTGGTGCTTGCCCATACGAACAAAAAAAAAAAAGAGGGGTGCAAGGGTAGTTCAGTGATAGAATTCTTGACTGCCATGCGGAAGACCCAGGTTCAATTCCAATGAATCCTTATTAAATTTAAAGAATTAAAATAAAATATGCTATTGGATCAAAAATGAAATTAATCAAAGCAGAGAAAATAAGAAACTTCACAAATAAATGCAAATTAAATGACAATCTTAATCAATAATAGAATCTAGAAGAAATCAAAGGAAAATTAATAATATTTTGAGATGAATGAAAATGCACACATAACATACCAATCCCTTTAATGAATATAGACTCAAAAATCCTCAACAAAATACATGTAAATTGAATCCAGCAGCACATTAAAAGAATTATACACAATGACCAAGTTGGATTTAAGCCAGGTTTGCAAGACTGGTTAGACACAAATAAATCAGTTAATATAATACTCCATATCAATAATTCAAAATGGAAAACACATCATCATCTTGATTTATGAAGAAAAGGCATTTGACAAAATTCAACATCCTTTTTTCATTAAAATATTTCAAAGGATAAGACTAGAAGGGAAGTTCCCCAATATGATAAAGGGAATATATGAAAAGCCTTCAGTTAACATCATCCTCAGTGGGGAAAGACTGAAAGCATTCCACCTAAGATAAGGAACATGACCTTATTACATCACATGTAAGTGATGACCTTACATCACCACTATTATTCATCATTGTGCTGGGATTTCTATCCAGAGAAATTAGACAAGAAAAATAATGAAAGGCATCCAAATTGGAAGGAAAGAAGTAAAAATCTCACTGTTTCCTGATGATATGGTACTACATGTCCAAAGTTCTGAAAAAATCTATAGCAAAGCTATGGAGCTTATAAATGAATACAACAAAATGGCAGGGTACAAGATTAACACTCAAATATATGTAGTGTTTCTTTAGACTAGAAATGAGCAATCTGAGGAGGAAATCAAGCAAAAAAAAAAAAAAAAAAAACACCTAGATGCAGAAAACCATAAGTAATTGCTAACAGAAACCATGGAAGACCTAAATAAATGGAAGGGCATACTGTGTTCATGGATTGGAAGTCTAAATATTGTTAAGATGCCAATTCTACCCAAATTGCTTCATAGATTCAATGCAATACCAATTAAAATCACAACTTATTTTGCACAAATAGAAAAATCAATAATGAAATTTATTTGGAAGGGCAGATGCCCCAAACAGCTAAAAAATATCTTGAGAAAGAAAAATGAAGTGGAAAGTCTCACACTGACGTTAAAACCTATTACAAAGTTACAGTGGTCAAAACAATATGATACTGGTAATAAAGTTAGATATACTGACCAACCAATGGAATCTATTTGAGTGCTCAGCAATAGACTCTCTCATCTATGGATAATGGATCTTTGATAAGTGTTGTCAAGCCAACCCAATTGGAAGACAGCAGCTTTTTCAATAAACAGTGTTTGGAGAACTGAATCTCCACATGCAAAAGAATGAAAGAAAATCCATACCTTGCACCCTACACAAAAATTAACACAAAATGGATCAAAGACCTAAATATTAGACCTAAGTTCAAAAAATATTAGAAGAAACTGCAGGAAAATATTGTAAGGACTTTCTGATAGGCATTGTTTTCCTAGACCTTACACACAAAGCATGAGCAATGAAAAAGATCTTAAATGGGATGGCCTCAAAATTAAACATGTTTTTGAATCAAAGAACTTTGTCATGAATGTAAAAAGGCAGCCTACACAATGGGAGAAAATATTTGGAAACTACATTTCTTTATATGTTTAATATCCAGAATATGTAAAGAGATTCTACAACTCAAAAACAAAAAGAGAATAAAAAAATGAATTAAAAAATGGGCAAAAGACATGAACAAGGATTTTTCAGAGGAGGAAGTACAAATGGCTAAAAGGCACATGAAGAGATGCTCAGCTACACTGTATATTAGGGAAATGCATATCAAAACCACAATGAGATATTATCTCACACCCACTAGAATGGCTATCATAAAAAAAAATGACAGAAAACAACAAGTACTGGAGAGGATGTGGAGAAAGAAACACACTTATCCACTGTTCGTGGTTTGTAAACTGGTGCAACCACTCTGGAAAGCAATTTGGCAGTTGCTCATGAAACTAAGCATAGAATGGTCACATGGTACAGCAATCTCATTACTAGGTATATATTCAGAGGAACTGAATATAAAGACACAAATGGACATACGAGCACCGATGTTTAAAGCAGCATTATTTACAATAGCCAAAAGATGAAAACAGCCCAAATGTCCATCAAGATATGAGTGGCTAAACAAGCTGTGGTATATACATACAATGGAATATTCCACAGCTGTAAGACAGAATAAAGATATGAAGCATGCGAACCCTGAAAACATTATGCTGAGTGAAATTAGCCAGAAACAAAAGGGCAGATACAGTATGGTCTCCCTAATATGAAGTAACACTAATGAGTTAACTTTGAGACATAAAGTTAAGACATGTTATAGGAGATAAAAAGAGAGTAGAGATTGTGCATTTGGTGCTGATGGAATACAGAATGTACAACAGGACTGACTGTAAAATTTCAGAAATGGATAGCAAAATACTATCTAATGGTAACATAATACTATAAGTACACTAAATGAAACTTAATGTGTTTATGATTGAGGGAGAAGGTCTGGAGGAATGTATGACACCAGAACTAGAAAAAGAGGATAAAGTTTAAGAAGGTAAAACTTTCAAATGCCTACAGTGGAAGATCATGTTGATTAAGTGTGCAAATATAATTTTTTTTTTACATAGGGAGAACAAAAAATATCAACATTGCAAGGTATTGAAAATGGGATTGTATGCAGGGGAAAATATAGTCAATGCAAGCTAGAGTCCAGAGTCAGCAGCAATATTGTAATATGCTTGCACTGAATATAACAAAGGCATTATGACAAAATTAAATGTCAACAAGCAGGGGATATGGGGAAGGGTATGGATTCTTTGCATAAGAAAAATACGTATGTTCATATAGATTATGGTGGAGAAGATATGGTTATTTACTGAGGTAGGATTGTATGATGGGTGAATAAAACACAAAAACTTAACAAAGGGCGCATGGGTGGTTCAGTGGTAGAATGTTTGCCCCTCATGCAGAAGACCTGGGTTTGATTTCCGGACCATGCACTACCCATCCTCCCCTCAAAATATATTTATATA
This sequence comes from Tamandua tetradactyla, assembly GCF_023851605.1. Classification (NCBI taxonomy): domain Eukaryota; kingdom Metazoa; phylum Chordata; class Mammalia; order Pilosa; family Myrmecophagidae; genus Tamandua; species Tamandua tetradactyla. Next base: position 75,159,885 of record NC_135335.1, read on the forward strand.
TATATAATATATATATTAATATGTTAATATACATAGTATTAATAACTTAATATATATGTTTATATATATATATATATTAACAGAGAAAAACAAGTGTTAGAGAAAATGCAGAGAAGAAGATGTACCTATTCACTGCTGTTAGGGAAGGTGAGAGGCACAGCCTCTCCAGATTGCAGTGTGGTATTTCCACAAGAAGCTAAGGATGGGGTTGCCATATGATCCTGAAAACTGGTGCTAGATATATTGGAGGAACTGAGAGTGGGGACTGAAATAGACATTTGCATCTGGTGTTTTGACAGCAATGTTGGTGATTCACAATGGATGCAGTGGCCTAATGGTTTAAAAACTGAGGAATGGAAGGAGAAACTGTAGTGTATACATACAATGGACTACTGAGCAGCTGCAAGAAGGAACACAGTTATGAGGTATGCAACTAGGTGAATTAACCTTAAGGACAGTATGTTCAATGAAGTAATTCAGAAACCAAAAGACAAATATTATCACATCACAGTCACATGGACTAACTAGAATGTACAAAGTCAGAGAACTGAAGTCAAGAGCATAGGCTATCAGGTTAAGGCCTATGGTAAAGCTATATTGACCTATATTGTAAACTTTTATAGAAGTAACAGCTATTCTGGAGTTGTAACAGCTATTTCTAAATTCTGAGATACTGAGCAATTTGTGTATAACCTGGTCATTCCCAGAATTTGTATAATATGGTCATTGCCCAGAAACTTTGGGCAATTATTTGACACCTAAGACTCGGTTTCAGAGCTCTGAAGCTATGAAAGTTAGCATTACCCCATATAGCAACTGTTAAAAAGTTGAAAAAGTAATCAGTTTTGACTAGTTATGAATGAAGTTGACCTGAATACAACTAAGGTAAATCAGAATACAGGGTAAAGGATGATATTGTCCATATTTTAAAACTTCAACTTATGTTTGAGACCAAAGGGAGAAATATTTATTGGTGCAAAATTTATATTTTGGTTAGCACATTAACTAATTTAACTTTCATGGTCAGTTTATTTGAATAACATAATTGCATGGAATCTTGAAAGGGCATGTGATCTTGTTAGTTTGCACAGTTTAGTGTGATGCCCTGATATATCCCAAATTAATTTGGGCAGAGAATAAAAAAATATTTGCAAAAACTCTTGGGGGACTATGAAGAAAGGAGGAAACAGTAAAATTACTTCCCCATCTGGGAAATTCCTGATATTCTCACCAGCAGTGGGGACAACCAATTCAATAGGCCAAGGCCTCAATTTTGGGGTTCAACCCTATGAAACTCATTCCTGCAGGGGAGAAGGCAAGCCTACTTATAATTATGCCTAAATCATCCCCATAGAACCTCCTTTGTGGTTCAGATGTGGCCAATATCTCTAAGCCAACTTGGCAGGTGAATGCACTGCCCTCCCCCCTAGTGGAATGTGACTCTCAAGGGTATAAATCTCCATGACAATGTCTGACAAGAATTCTGGGATGAGCCAGGACCCATTATCATATGTATTGAGAAAGCCTTCTTGACCAAATCAAGGAAGAAAGAAATGAGATAAAATAAATTTTCAGTGGTCGAGAAATTCAGAGTTGAGATGTTATCCTGGAAGTTATTTGTACACATTATATAGCTATCCCTTTTTAGGTTATGGTATATAGGAGTGACTGGAGGGAAGTACCTGAAACTGTTGAACAGTATTCCAGTAGCCCTGATTCTTGAAGATGATTGCATAACTATATAGCTTTTAAAATGTGATCATGTAATTATGAAAACCTTGTGTGTGATGCTTCTTTTTCCAGGGTAGGATAGATGAGTAAAAAAAAAAGTGGAAAATAAATAAATAAATAATGGGGGGATAAGGCATAAAAGATGATTGGATAGACTGAAATACTAGTGGTCAATGAGAGGGAGAGGTAAGGGGTATAGGATGCATGAGATTTTTCTTTTTATTTCTTTTTCTGGAGTGACACAAATATTCTAAAAATGATCATAACAAGTACACAATTATGTGATTATATTGTGAGTCCTTGATTGAACACTGTGGATGGACAGTATGTATGATTATTTCTTAATAAAAATATTTTAAAAAATTATTTCTTTATAAATGAGAAAAGAATGAAAGAAGGATAAAGAGACAAAACAATAGAAAAAGCTAAGTATCTGGAAGTTTTGAAGAAATCAGCACATGAAATTTCAATTTTTTAATATAAAGCATTATAGAGTAGTACAAGTTTTCTGAATAGGACTTAATAAATATTTTTCCAATAGTTTAACACTCGATGAAATACCAAAACCTAAAATGTGTCTTGACTCTATGGAAATAGTTACTATAAGATAAATTTTGCCTCCTTCTATCATAGCCTATTTTATGAGCTTAAGCTATTTTTCTTATTATTTCTTGCTTTGTCCTAGATATGTAATAAGCATTTTATATCTATTATTAATTTAATTCTCAAACATTGTTATGAGATAGGTCTTTTTCAACTTGCTTTATGATTATGAGAACATGCTCTGAATTTTTGAGGTTTTGGCCATATTTCTTGATTCAGTGTCCTCAGCTCATATCACTTTGCATTATGAATAGAAATTTCCTTTTCATAATTTGCCTTCTGGCAAAAATAAAACCAAAGTAAAGAATATATAAAATTAGAATCAGTTTTTTACATGGCCTTCTGTAGGTACTTGGAAAAAATTTTCAGGCCTTTTCACCTCCTGGAAAATCTCTAAATTCTATGATGCAAGCATACTTTCCTGCTCCACAATGTCATGCAATTTGAAATTTTCACATGTTTTTGGTCCCTGAGTACTTCTCCACCCACCCATACATAAAAATTAAAGTTCGTTAATAGAACACTGTATTAGTTAGGGTTCTCTAGAGAAACAGAATCAACAAGGAACATTCACAAATATAAAATTTATAAAAGTACCTCATGTGACCATGGAAACGCAGAGTCCAAAATCCGCAGAGTAGGCTGTGAAGCTGATGATTCTGATGGAAGGTCTGGATGAACTCCACAGGAGAGGCTCACCAGCTGAAAGAGGAAGAGCCTGTCTCTTCTGAATCCTTCTTATAAGGCTTTTGGTGATTAGATTAAGCATCACTCATTGCAGAAGACATGCCCCTTTGGCTGATTACAAATGGAATCAGTGAGGATGCAGCTGAAATGATCATGATTTAATTCCATGAGATGAGGACATTTATGGTCACTCAATAAATGGGTTGGAGAAGCACACTCAAATGAGGAATATATTGTCACCAAAATCCAAAAACACCAACTAGGCATTGTGCCTCTGTTTTGGCCATAGGAGGGGCCAGATGCAGTATCTTATCCTTCACCTTAGAAGGGATATCTCGACATGCCCACTGGACACCTAGAAATTTCACTGAGGTGGAAGGCCCCTGTATTTTTGTTGGATTTATCTCCCATCCTCTGACACACAAATTCCTTACCAGTAAATCTAGAGTAGTTGCTACTTCTTGCTCACTAGGTCCATTCAACATGATATCATCAATATAATGGACCAGTGTGATGTCTCCTGGGAGGGAGAAACGATCAAGGTCCCTGCGGACAAGATTATGACATAGGGCTGAAGAGTTGATATACCCCTGAGGTAGGACAGTGAGAGTATATTGCTGACCTTGCCAGCTGAAAGCACACTGTTTCTGGTGTCCTAACTAACAGCTATTTAGAAAAGAGCATTTGCCAGATCAATAGCTGCATACGAGGTACCACGGGATGTATTGATTTGCTCAAACAATGATACCATATCCAGGACAGCAGTTATAATTGGAGTTACCACCTGGTTGAGCTTACAATAATCCACTGTCATCCTCCAAGACCCATCTGTTTTCTGCACAGGCCAAATAGGAAAGTTGAACAGAGATGTGGTGGGAATCACCACCCCAGCATCCTTCAGGTCCTTAAGAGTGGCAGTAATCTCTGCAATCCCTCCAGGAATCTGGTATTGCTTCTGATTTACTATTTGGCTCTGTAGGGGAAGTTCTAGTGGCTTCCACTTGGCCTTTCCTACCCTAATAGCCCTCACTGCATGAGTTAAAGAGCCAATGTGGGAATTCTGCCAGTTGCTCAGTATGTCTATGCCAATTATACATTCTGGAACTGAAGAAATAGCTACAGAATGGGTCCGGGGGCCCACTGGACCCACTGTGAGATTGATCTGAGCTAAAATTTCATTGATCACGTGACCTCCATAAGCCCCCACTCTGACTGGTGGTCCAGAGTGAAGTTTTGGGTCTCCTGGAATTAATATCACTTCTGAACCAGTGTCTAATAATCCCTGAAATATCTGATCATTTCCTTTTTTCCTAATGCACAGTTACCCTGGTAAAAGGCCATCAGTCTCCTTGGGGAAGGCTTGGAGGAAGATTAACAGTATAAATTTGTGACAGTGTAACAGGGTTCTTCCCAAAAGGGACCTGGCCTCCCCTTCATTCAAGGGATTCTGTGTCTGTAAACTGTTTCAAGTCTGGAAATTGATTAAGGGGCCGTGACTCTATGTTTTTGTAATTCAGGTTAGACTTCTGTTCCCTTGACCTAGAACTCTTTTGTTTATACAGCTCCAACAAGAATTTAGTAGACTGCCCTTCTATTGTATTTCTAGGCACCCCATGATTTACTAGCCAATGCCACAAATCTCTGCGTGTCATATAATTTTGATGCCTCCTTTGAGTTTGTTGTCTATTATAATACCCGTGTCTACCCTGTCTTTGGTGATTAAGTGCTGCCACCTGGCTTCTGCCAACTCGGGATCCTGTCATCCCCATTGTGTTTAAGGATTCCAGCTCAGTGACAGCAGTTCCTACAGTAATATCTGACATACAGAGAAGTGCAACCACAGAGCTCTTTAGCAATGATGATGCTAGTCTCACAAATTTATTTCTCACTTTCTGTTAAAAGCTGCATCCTCTGGACATTCCTGGGGTATAAGAGCAGGTTGTGCATGGTATATCCACTCTAACACTCCAATCTCTCTAAGCCTCTGGATCCCCTCATCTGCATTATACCAGGGCAGTTCTGGCATTTCAACCTCAGGTAATGTCGGCCACCTTTTGATCCATGTTTCAACCAACCATCCAAACAAACTGTTACTACCTTTTCTAACCCCTAGAGCTATAATATTGAATGCAGAATCTCTGCTTAGTAGACCCATATCAATAAATTTAGCCTGATCCACCTTTATATTCCTCCCACCATTATCCCACACCCTTAAAATCCATTGCCACACATATTTCCCTGATTTCTGTCTATATAAATTGGAAAATTCACACAGTTCTTTTGGAGTATAGTGTATCTTTTCATATGTGATACTTTGTACCTCACCTTTAGGGGCCTTTTGGGACTTTAGCCTAGTTATAGGTCTGGAAGAAATGAGGGGTGGTGGGGGTGGTTCATGAAAAGAATTAGAAATATCTTCCAAGCCATTTGCTTCAGGCCCTTCATTTGCAGTTTCATCCGGTGAAACAAGATTAATCACTCTATGGTAATCCTTTCAGGAGGAGGTTGGGTGGCCAACTCCTCAAGGCAGGCTGGAGGTGGGGCAGTTATGTCCTCAAGGCAAGCTATTACAAGGTTATCTAGAGAAGACTCAGCATGATCTAGGGTTTCAACCTCACCCCTGATATCATTATCAATCCATATGTTACCATCTCATTTTTCAGGGTCCCACTCCTTTCCAATCAATGCCCTCACTTTAACAGCAGACAACATGCAAGATTGAGGTTTCAGTCTACTTTGTAAAGTTGCTACTCTAACAATAAGTTTCTGAGTTATTCAGATTTTCAGAGATCTCAAGTCTACGGCTACAGGAAATAAGATTTTCCTTCAGGATGCTCATAGAAACGTCTACATCTTTCAGATGGCACTTAAGCTTTTCATTTGAAGCCTTAAGCCCATCCCTTCACCCCTTAATGTAGACAGTGTATCTAACAACAACCAACCAACGTCTCTATACCTCTTATTTCTACGAAACTCCATAAAGGTGTCAAAAACTTTATCCTCCAAAGCCTGACTTTGTACAAGAGAAGCATTGGGAGAATTGAATGGTGATTTTTTTTTTTTTTTTTTTTTTTTTTTTTAAAGGAAGGAAAGACAGAGAAGGAAGGAAGGATGGAAGGAAGGGAAACATTTTTAAACATTTTCTTGTTTTATTATATTTTGTTTGTTTGTTTGTTTTTTACATGGGCTGGGGCCGGGAATCGAACCGGGGTCCTCCGGCACGGCAGGCAAGCACTCTTGCCCGCTGAGCCACCGCGGCCCGCCCCTGAATGGTGATATTTTGACTATCTGTTTTGCCAACTCACTCCACGGATTGGAAGTGTCATTCTGATTATGGGAATCAGAATCCTTAGTGTCTTTGAGTCCAGTCGGAGTAGAAAACCATTCATAAAAACCCCTTTTTAAGATTCTATTTCTTAAGAACCACTCCTGTTACCAAGATATATTAGTTAGGGTTATCTAGAGAAACAGAATCAACAGGAACACTAGCAAATATAAAATTTAAAAATGTGTCTCACGTGACTGTGAAAACACAGAATCCAAAATCCGCAGAGTAGGCTGTGAAGCCAATGATTCTGATGGAGAGTCTGGATGAACTCCACAGGAGAGGCTCACCAGCCAAAACAGGAAGATCCTGTCTCTTCTGGATCCTCCTTATAAGGCTTTCAGTGATTAGATTAAGCATCACTCATTGCAGAAGACATGCCCCTTTGGCTGATTCCAAATGGAATCAACTGTGGATGCAGCTGACATGATCATGATTTAATTCTATGAAATGTCCTCATTGCCACAGACAAGCCAGTGGTTGCCCAACCACCACTTGGCCAAGTTGACACATGAACCTGACCATGACAAACACTTAAAGGTAGTCTAAATTTGAACATAGTAGTTTTTGTTATGACTAAAATATTATTGAAGAGAAATGGATGCTATTTTTGACTATAAATGAATCCAGAGAAATGTCAAGTGCTTTTCTTTTCCAGTATCCAAATACTGTAACACAGACCTTAGAAAAATATGGGGATAAGGTGGAATCTATGTTTAAGTCACTGTGGTTGGTTGAATTATGCACCCTACCTCCCCGAAAAAAAGCACATTTTCTTTATTTTAATCCCATTGATATGACTGTAAATTTATTTTAAGTAGGACTTTTGAAGATGATAATTTTAGGTAAGGTGGTGAACTGAATCAGGTTGGGCTTTAATCCAGATTGCTGGAGTTGTTTATGAGCAAAATGAATGTTCATGCATAAGGAGAGAAGGCTAAGGATGAATGGAAACTGGAAGTCAATAGAACCCAGAGGTGAAAGGAAAAGACACCAGTATGTGTGTGCATTGCCATGTGACAGAAAACCCAAGGACCACTGCTCACCAGCTACAGAACACCATAGTCTTCATACATTATCTTTCTGATGGCTGATTCTCCTAGACTTAGAACCATAAACCAATAAATTCCCATTATTTAAGCTAACCCATTGTATAGTGCTTGTTTCAGCAGAAGGGAAAATAAGACAATTACATTTTAAGCTTAAAATGATTTTATATGTTATATAACAATAATATATTGTTTTGGCCCACTACATTACATTTTAATTATGTTGGAATTTGAAAGATATGTATTCTGCTTTTTCACAAAAGTACCAAAAGTTTCCTTCACTTACCAGCCTCTGGGGCCTGGTTACAGTATGTTTATATTTCCTGGTTAAGAATGTGTTGTTATAAATTATATTATAATGTGTTATTATAAATTGAGCTCAATGGATGTTGAAGCATCCCAGCAGAAATGCCTCAGTGCAATTAATTCTTTATAATTGGTGAATACTTCATGCCATGAGAAAGCTGAACTATCCAATTTTTGCTTGCCTTCTCTCTCAAAGAGCTATGTCTGACCTTGATTCTTATGCTAATGCCAGGTCAGGAAAAAGATCTATGAGGTCAGGCAGGAGTGTCTTAACCTTTTTTATGTAATTTAACCTGCATTATGTATCTTTTATGTTCCTCAGCTTTTACTTGGGATGTGATTTAGCTCTTACAAATAGTGGTTATCTTCAAAGTCCACAGTGTCTACAGGTGAAGCTTATTTCACTACCCAAGGCTAAGTACTTTACCCTTCCAAATAACAAATATTCATGAAGCATACCCTTAAGTCTGTTTTAAGTGTGCTCATGGGCATGCTTCTATAACATACATAATTCTGTGAGGTGGCTAGATGGCTATAAATATATGCCTCACAAACTCCCACTATAAGGAGCACAGCTGGCTCAGAGCCTCAGCTGCCCATCTCTGAATTCCATCCCTTGTGCTTTCCCTGAAGCCATGAATCACAAAGTGACTCCCAGACGGTGACTGAGCTCAACAGAGATGTTACTGAAAGCCTTTGGGGAGATTTGACACACCTTGGCAGCTTACCTGAGCTTGGAGTCTCCCCAGTAGCATTGCCAAGATGTCCTTACATTCCACAACAGTTTATAAGACTGTATCCAGTTGGAGTTTGAATCAGATCTCCCACAAAACACATATTCAACACTTTTAATACCCGTTTCTGTTAGTGTGAATCTATTCACAAATAGGAGTTGATGAAGATGTATTTTGCTAAGGTGTGGGCAAACTGAAGCAGGATGAATCATATCCATATGACTAGAAGCTTTATAAAGAGAGAAAATTCAGATGGAATCAGTCAAAAGAAGCCAAAAGCCAGAAGTCAGTGGAAACTGAAAGAGCAGACTCATCAGAGAGACATTGTCATGTGATGGAGGATCACTGGAATGTTACAAACTTTGGAGAAACAAGCCCTGCCAATACTTTGATGTTTAGTCTTTGAAACTGTAAGATAAATTCCTGTTATTAAGACAAGTAGTTTATGGTATTGGTCATAGCAGCACTAGAAAACTAAGATGCAACATTCCTTCTTTCTGTATTTTTTTATTTCATCAGACTTCAATTGAATTTAGATGGCTACCCAGCTGGATGCAGCTTCTGCTCCATTTTCTTTACCATGAACATTTCTCCTAACACAGTACCATCTTGATATTTGTTTCTTAGATAGCACTAATCAGCACAGGTCAATAATATTATTAACCCTTTTTTACCATATTAGAAATTAAGATAAATAAATTTACTTAAGATTACTCATTTAGGAAGGCAACACATCTGGGACTCAAACAATGTCTGATCTGTTTCTCCAAAAGTGGGGTAATCTTAGCTCTAAATGACTTACTTATTGCAACAATAAATTATAAGAAAAAGTACATGAGAGTTAGCCCTTGGGATTCCTCTATATGTTGAAATATTTTGTCTATTTCATACCTAGGAAGAGTTTTGTGTTCAGTAAAAGTAATTTTTTTCATCAGTTTTAGAATTGTTGAAGCAATTTGTATATACATATTTTCTTTATTTTTAAATTTTAGTCATTATATTCTATTTTTCAAGGGAGGCAAGTTCTTGAAGTGACCATGTATGGAAGAGAGGATACTCTCTTTGTATCAGTTGGTCAGTAAATTAATGTTTTGAATACAGTGTTCATATATTAAAATAAATTTAAAAGAAATGTTTACACTGCTAATTCCTTTAAAAGTTTTCACAATTATTTACTAATACATACATATAATGTATATATATATATATATAATATATATATTTTTTTCTTTTTGCTTGGGCAAGTACCAGGAATCAAACCAGGATTTCAGGTATGGCAGGTGAGAACTCTGCCTGCTGGGTCACCATGGCCTGCCCTATATATTTTTAACAAATGAAAATATTAAAGTCTGAAGTTATTTTATATGTAGACTAAGCTTCTAGCCTGTCACTAATTTACATGATATTTAAAACTTCTACACAAAATTTAATCATTCCTTCTAAATGAAATGATGCCATCTGTTGCATTTTGTCACCTAATTAAAAAGAAGATATTTTTGGATGTTCACCCAAAACACACTGAACGTATATATGTGATTGTAATAAATCTGCACCTTTTTTATTCAAGATGACCAAATTCAAAGAACTGTGGTAACTTTTATTGAGTTTATGCTTGCTAGAACATGCTTAGAGTTCATAAGACCTATAATGTCATTGAATCAAGAGAAATCCTATATATATGCTCTGTATTTATTGAGATTTCATTTAGGTCAATTATCCTTAATTATCCTATTTCAAACCCCCCTCCAAAAATTTTGAATGATAAGTGTTATTTAATAGGAATATTTTGTAGGAGCTGTTCTACTGACTAGTACCCCTTTAAACAATTTCAGAAATACTGCTCTAGCAATAGTGACATAAGAAATTAGAACCTATGCTTATTGAAAAAATACAAAACTCATATTTATCATTATATAATTCTAAATTTCAAGCCAATATCTATGACACTGACCTTTTAGATAAATACTAATTGATAGGATATTTCTTAATAAAGGCCTAAATGGAGACTTCTTTAAACACTTATCAGATTACTGAGGATTATATGAAGATAAATAGGAGAGATGAGTCATTGAGCTTGTGACACTTGATTGAAGTATGAAAATAATACAAAATTTTTCCCTTTCATCTGTCATCTTTAAAAGCTTTTACAAATTTTGTAACTATCTTCATTACTAATTCTGGAAAATAAAAACAAAAAGAAAACAACGTATTGTATGGAGACAGCTTGAGAGTTTTCACTTGAACTAGGACCATAATTATTCATAGAAAGTTGGAGAGTTATTAGGTTGAATGGACATCTAAGAGTAAAATATTCCTAATATCTTTCCATTCATTGACATTAGTACTGTTCTAATAGATGCTAGCACCACATTACAAACTATTTATTTGTATCTGATAGTCATTTTATTGCTTTGATGAATTTTTTCCCTCATTCATGGACTCATGACTTGAATCACTTTTGGCCCAACTATATTTGCATTTCTACTCCTAAGCTTTTGAAAAATATAAACTACATGTTTGAATTCATTAGCAAGCTTCAATTTATGACTTTTTGAGATCGTATTGTTTTGAACAAATGTTGGATAAAAATCTAAAGATTTACATAATGGAATCTATAAATGTAATGAATTAACTGTGTTAGTGTATTCGTTACAGTATTTTACTCTTCATCTTTATATGGAAAAGAATGCTTTTAATTTTCTTCTAACAGATTTTATTAATCTAGTTGGCTTCATGGCTAAACATGTTGTCAGACTGATTTACCACAAAAGATAATGGTTTCTTACAATCGAGTCTCAATGAAAAACAAATGTCACATGCATTTCTGAATATTCTGTATCTAATAAATATATCAATGTAATTTAAAATATATCAATGAGAAATTAAAAAAGACTGCTATACTATTCCCAGAAGCTGAAGAAAAATTATATAGTGTCAAAAACAAATGAAAAAATTTCTTATACACAGGCATCGAAGGGCTATATTAGTGTTATATGTTGAAATACATAAACATAATTTAAATGTAGCACTGTTTATATTAGTAAGAGTAGTAGAAAAGTTATTTGATAAATTTATTTGCAGTCTATTTTTTTTTTTTTTTTTTTTTGCTTAGGCAGACACCGGGAATCAAACCCTGGTCACCTGCATGGTAGGCGAGAATTCTGCTACTGAGCAATCATCTCACCATCCTCACCACCCTGCTATCTACTTTTGAAATAGTATGTCTATGCTATAAACATATTTTAGTAGAAATGAAATATGAAATAATTAGACAACAAAAATGCATATATATACTTTGAGTTTTAAATGATGAGCTAAATAGTCAAATTTATCTCCTGCTGGTGAATATTTCTAAAGATGGAATAAGTATAAAACTTAAAATAAGCTAGGATGGAACAGTATGCAAAAAGTTAATGGGTGAACTACTGCCAGCTTTATATACTCAAATAGTGAGGATGTCCTGGATAGCAAAAACAGAATGAAAATTTTACTAATAAAAGCCCACAGAGTTGTAACTGTTATTTCTAAATTCTGAGATATTGAGTTCTTTGTGTATAACCAGGTCATGGCATGGAAACTTGCATATTTGTGGGACTAATTTAACTTATTTGATCAGCTTATTTGAGCACCATACTTACATGGAACTTTGAATGGGGAGTGAAATCTTATTGGTTTGTATAGGTTGGTGTGATGTCCTGATACATCCAAGAGCAAGCTGGACAGAGGATTAAAAAGTATTTGCAAAGTTCCCTTGTGGGACTTGGCAAAAACATGGAAATATTAAATTTCCCACCTGGGGAAGACCTGATATTCTTACAAGTATTGGAGACTGCCAATTTGATGGTGCAGGCACATGGTCTTGGGACTTGTGCTTATGAAACTTACTCCTGCAAAGAAGAAGCCAAGCCTATTTATGATTATGCTTAAGAGTCACCCACAGAATGCCTCCTTTGTTGTCATATGTGGCCTCTCTCTGCAAGCCAACTCTGCAGGTGAGCTCACTGCTCTTTTCCCAATGACTCCCAGGTGTGTAAAATTCTCTGACAATATGGGACATGACTCTCAAGAATGAGCCTGGCACTGGCATCATGGGAGTGAGAAAGTCTTCTTGATCAAAAGAGGGAAGATAATTGAAACAAAATAAAGTTTTCATAGCTGAGAGATTTCAAATAGAGTTGAGAGGTCTTTCTGGAGTTACTCTTTTGCAGTATATAGATATTACTTTTCAGTTTTTGGTTACTGGAGTGGCTAGAAGGAAATACTTGAAACTGTTGAACTATAATTCAATAGCCTTGATTCTTGAAGATTATTGAAAACTATCGAACTTTTATGGTGTGAACATGTGAGCATGTAAACCTCGAGATTGTCACTCCCTTTATCCAGCATATGGACAGATAGGTAAGAAAAAATTACTCTTTATAGATTAATGAAAATGTTAAAAAATAATGGTAATCATAAATGCAAAAGTATATGATGATACTGTGAATCAGAGATTACCGTACACTTTGGATGATTATATCTCAATAAAAAATCATTGAAAGAATGAAATAAAGGAAAGGAAAGACTAAGACATTCCCAATAAGCAAATATTAAGAGAGTTTTTCACCCATGAGGTATGCTTTCAAAGCAATGTTAAGAGGAGTTCTTCAGACTGAAAGGACAGGACACCAGACAGTGGATTGCGCAGCATAAATAAATAAATAAATAAACAAAGACCTCTAGAAAAGATAACTGTGTAGGTAATTATAAATACCAGTGCAGTTGTCTTTTTTTTTTTAGTATGTAACTCACTTTTTCCTTCCTTCAGATTCCAAAGTACAGATGCATAAAAATTATGATAAAACTGTAATTTTAGAATACAATGTATAAAGATACAATTGTAATACATACAACAAAAATATGGGAGGACAGAGAAGTACAGGAAGAATATGGGTGTGCTATATAAATTATGCAGGTAAGAAATCAAATGAGATTGCATAGATTTAGGATTCAAATTTTAGTAGGATGTTAAGTTTCATAAAGTAATATATGAAAAATGTATACAGAAGGAAATGAGAAGGGACTCAAATTGGTGCATTACAAAAAAAAAAAATCAACAAATAAACTTGAAAGTAACCACTAGCAAAAGAATTGAAGTTCGAAAGAGGTAAAGACTTACAAAAACAAAATAGCAAAGTGGCAAAAGAATTCCTGCATTATAAGTAGTTACATTAAACGTAAAGGGATTAAGCACTCCTGTCAAAAGTCAGAATTGTTAGAATGGAAAAATAAAGCATAACTGAACTATATGCTATTTATAAAAAGTCACCTAAACTTGAAAGACAGAAGTAGGTTGACAGTGAAAGAATGAGGAAGTTACATGTTGCAAATAATAAAGTAACCTAAAGAGAGCTGGGATAGCAACAGAAATTTTAAAAAAATAATAATAAACTTTAATTAAAAAATTCTTGCAAGGGGGAAATGATGCTATATACTGATGAAAGTGTCAATTCAACAAGAAGATATTGCAATTACAGATATGTAAGCAACTAATGACAAATCCCCAAAGTATAGGAAGCAAATATAGATAGATATGAAGGGATAAATAGTTTATCTCAATAGTAATAGGAGACTTCAATATATCAGTTTTTTTTAATTTTTTTATTAATCAAAAAAAAGAAAAGAAATTAACACAACATTTAGAAATCATTCCATTCTACAAATGCACTCAGTAATTCTTAGTATCATCACATAGATGTATGATCATCATTTCTTAGTACATTTGCATCGATTTAGGAAAAGAACTAGCAAAACAGCAGAAAAAAATATAGAATGTTAATATAGAGAAGAGAATTAAAATAATACTACTAATAATATATATATATATATATATATATATATAAAGGAAAAAGAAAAAAAACAAAAACAAAAGATACAAACACACAAACAAACAAAAAAACATATTTCAGGTGCAGCTTCATTCAGTGTTCCAACATAGTTACATTACACTTAGGTATTATTGTGCTGTCCATTTTTGAGTTTTTGTATCTAGTCCTGTTGCACAGTCTGTATCCCTTCAGCTCCAATTACCCATTATCTTACCCTGTTTCTAACTCCTGCTGGTCTCTGTTACCAATGATATATTCCAAGCTGATTCTCAAATGTCGGTTCACATCAGTGGGACCTTACAGTATTTGTCGTTTAGTTTTTGGCTAGACTCACTCAGCATAATGTTCTCTAGGTCCATCGATGTTATTACATGCTTCATAAGTTTAGTCTGTCTTAAAGCTGCATAATATTCCATCGTAGGTATATGCCAGAGTTTGTTTAGCCACTCTTCTGTTGATGAACATTTTGGCTGTTTCCATCTCTTTGCAATTGTAGATAATGCTGCTATAAACACTGGTGTGCAAATGTCCGTCTGTGTCTTTGCCCTTAAGTCCCTTGAGTAGATACCTAGCAGTGGTATTGCTGGGTCGTAATCCATTATGCCATTCTATGTCTTTTGATTGGGAAATTCAGTCCATTAACTTTTAGTATTATTACTGTTTGGATAATATTTTCCTCGACCATTTTGACTTTTGTATTATATATATCATATCTGATTTTCCTTCTTTCTACACTTTACTTCATACCTCTCTCTTCTGTCTTTTCATATCTGACTCTAGTGCTCCCTTTAGTATTTCTTGCAGAGCTGGTCTCTTGGTCACAAATTCTCTCAGTGACTTTTTCTCTATAAATGTTTTAATTTCTCCTTCATTTTTGAAGGACAATTTTGCTGGATATAGGAGTCTTGGTTGGCAGTTTTTCTCTTTTAGTAATTTAAATATATCATCCCACTGTCTTCTAGCTTCCATGGTTTCTGCTGAGAAATCTACACATAGTCTTATTGGGTTTCCCTTGTATGTGACAGATTGTTTTTCTCTTGCTGCTTTCAAGATCCTCTCTTTCTCTTTGACCTCTGACATTCTAACTAGTAAGTGTCTTGGAGAACGCCTATTTGGGTCTATTCTCTTTGGGGTGCGCTGCACTTCTTGGATCTGCAAATTTAGGTCTTTCATAAGAGTTGGGAAATTTTCAGTGATAATTTCTTCCATTAGTTTTTCTCCTCCTTTTCCCTTCTCTTCTCCTTCTGGGACACCCACAACACGTATATTTGTGCGCTTCATATTGTCATTCAGTTCCCTGATCCCCTGCTCAAGTTTTTCCATTCTTTTCCCTATAGTTTCTGTTTCTTTTTGGAATTCAGATGTTCCATCCTCCAGTTCACTAATTGTAGCTTCTGTCTCTTTAGATCTACCATTGTAGGTATCCATTGTTTTTTCCATTTTTTCTTCTTTGTCCTTCACTCCCATAAGTTCTGTGATTTGTTTTTTCAGATTTTCTATTTCTTCTTTTTGTTCAGCCCATGTCTTCTTCATGTCCTCCCTCAATTTATTGATTTGGTTTTTGAAGAATTTTTCCATTTCTGTTCGTATATTCAGCATTAGTTGTCTCAGCTCCTGTATCTCATTTGAACTATTGGTTTGTTCCTTTGACTGGGCCATATCTTCAATTTTCCGAGCGTCATCCATTATTTTCTGCTGGTGTCTGGGCATTTGATCAGATTTCCCTGGGTGTGGGACCCAGCTGGTTGAAAGCTTTTTCTGTGAAATCTCTGGGCTCTGTTTTTCTTTTCCTGCCCAGTAGGTGGCACTCATGGCGCTCGTCTGTCTGCACAGCAGTCGGCCCGGGAAACCGCGCGTGGAGGTGGGAGTCGCTGGCCGCCGCGGCTTGGGAGAGTGCCGGTCCTAATTGCCCAGCTGGCCCGAAACGCCAAGCGTGACGGGAGGGCCCCGCTATCCAACGTTCCCAGTCAGACCGGGGAGCCACGTGCGTGGAGGGGACCCCAGTCGCCAGCCGACCCGGCCGGGAAAACGCGCGCCCCTCGGGTAGCTCACCGCAGCAGATTCTCCCTGCCCGTTCAGCTGTTCCAGAATGGGGTATGCTGTCTTTTTGGTCTCTGTCGTGACTCCGGGAGCTGTTTCGGATTGTTTCTGTTTCTTTAGTTGCTTTTCTGGAGGAGGAACTAAGACCCGCGCGTCTTACTAAGCCGCCATCTTCTCTGGAAGTCAATATATCAGTTTTATTAATGAATAGACTATTGTTCTAGTTTGCTAGCTGCCAGAATGCAATATACCAGAAATGGAATGGTTTTTAAAAAAGGGAATTTAATAAATTGCTTGTTTACAGTTCTAAGGCTGAGATAATATCCCAATTAAAGCAAGTCTATAGAAATGTCCAATCAAAGGCATCCATGGAAAGATACCTTGGTTCAAGAAGGCCTATGAAGTTCAGAAGGCACATGGCAAACACAGTCAGGGTTACTCTTTCATCTGAAAAGGCATGTGGCAAACACAGTGTCATTTGCTAGCTTTCTCTCTTGGCTTCCTGTTTCATGAAGCTCCCCGGGAGGCATTTTCTTTCTTCACCTCCAAAGGTCGCTGACTGGTGGTCTCTGCTTCTCGTGGCTGCATCATTCTGCTCTCTCAGAATCTCCAGCTTTTTCCAAAATGTTTCCTCTTTCATAGAATTCCAGTAAACTAATCAAGACCCACCCGAATGGGTGGAGACTCATCTCCACCTAATCCAGTTTAACAACCACTGTTGATTGAGTCATATCTCTAAGGAGATGATCTAATTACAGATTCAAACATACAGTACTGAATAGGGATTAGAAGAAATGGATGCCTTTACAAAATGGAATTATGATTAAAACATGGCTTTTGTAGGGTACACACATCCTTTCAAACCAGCGCAACTATCAAAACAGAAGATCTACAAGAAAGTGGAAGACTTGAATGAAACTACTAATCCACTAGGTCTAACAGACATACATAGATCATGTTACCCAACAACAGCAGAAAGCACGTTCTTCCCCAGTACACATGGATCATTTTCCAGGACAGACATACTTTGGGTCAACAAATAAGTCTTAATAAATATTTAAAAAATAAAATCATATGATGTATTTTCTTTTAAAACAGTGGAATAAAGTTAGAAATCAACAACAGGGGGAAAAAGGAAAATTCACAAATATCTGAAAACTAAACAGTATACTCAACTAATGGGTTAAAGATATCATGAAGGAAATTTAGAAATATCTTGTGGTGAATCAAGCCAAAACCACAAGATGCCAAAGCTTATGGAATGCAGTGCAGAGAGGGGAATTTACAGCTCTAAATGCTTACTTTAAATTTTTTTAAAGATCTCATATCAGAGGCCAACCCCACCAATGGAGTAATTTGACAAAAAGAAGAGTAAACTGAACCAAAAAGAAGGAAATACAAAAAATAGATTAGAGATAAATGAAATAGAGAATAAGAAAACATAGAATCAATGGTACCAAAAGCCTTTTTATTTGAAAAATCAAGAAAATCAACAAAATTTTTGGCTAGATTAACAAAGATAAAAAGAAAGAGAAGATTCAAATAAGTGAAATTAGAAATGGAAGGGTGACATTTCTGATGACACAACAGAAATAAAACAGATTATAAGAAATATTTTATGATCTCACTGAAATGTGCCAGTTTGAAAATATAATGTACCCCAGAAGAGCCATGTTTTAATCTTGATTCAATCTTGTGGAAGCAGCCATCTCTTTTAATCCTGATATAATATTGTAGATGAAAATTTTGGTTAGATTATCTCCAAGGCGACATGGCACCCTGGTTGTGGGTGTGACATTTTGTTAGATGGCGATGTGACTCTACACATTCCAAGTGGGTCTTGTTTAGTTTTCTGGAGTCTTTTAAAAGAGGAAAGATTTTGGAGAGAGCACAGCTGACACAGATGCTGACACTTGGAGAAAAGAGACAGATATGTGGAGATACTTGGAACCTGACAGATGTTATATGAAATGGTAAGAAAGCCAGAACCTGGAAAGAGCCAAAGATGAACGAGATGTAAGCCAGCTTTGCAGAAGCAAAGTGAGGCACCCCTAAAGCAAAGTGAGGAACAGAGGCTGAAAGCAGCAGAGCCCAGGAGAAAGTGTCAAGCAGATGCCAGCCATGTGACTTCCCAGCTGACAGAGCTGTTTTTGACAGCATCATCCTTTCTTGAGTGATGGTAACCTCTTGCTGGTGCCTTAATTTGGACATTTTCATGCCCTTGGAACTGTAAATTTGCAACTTAATAAATTCTGTTTTTAAAAGATATGCTAGTTCTGGTATATTGCATTTCAGCACCTTACAAACTAACACATGAGATAATGCAAATAAGCAAAATCATACTGTCAGAAACTAGAATACAGGTTACCAAGGGGTGAGATAGGGTTAGGAAATGGGGAGAAAATGCTTAATTGGTACAGTTTCTGTTTGGAGTGAAGGAAAAGTTTCATAATGGATGGTGGCAATGGTAACATAACGTCTTGAATGTAACTAATAGCCCCGAATTACATATCTGCATGTAGTAAAAAGATAAATTTTAGAATGTATGTATATTATTGGAATAAAATTTTTAAAAACCATAGAACTGTACACTACAAACAGTGACTATTCTAAACTATGGCTATGGTTAATGGTATAATTATAATAATATTGTTTTAACAATTGTGACAAAGTTACCACACCATGTAAAATACTAAAAATAAAGTGTGCAAGGGGAGTGGGTTATGTGGGAACTCTATTTTCTACATGATTTTGCTGTAAACCTACAATCTCTTCGATAAACCATTCTTAAAATCTGAGGAAACACACCCATGTTCAGGTCTCAAAAAAGTCCATATACTTTCCCCTGGGAAACAAAAATATGGACAAATTGGAAGTTAGGAATAGTGCGCCATGCAGTAATTAGAGGGAAGAGCAGAGCAGCTTTAGTAGACTCATTCTTTCAGAAAATATATTTTCTAGCTTAAATACATAATTAGCTCTTTCAAATCACTTTGATCTGACAGAGCAATCTTGAAACAGAGAATCAGAACAATGACTCAATTCACCTATAATCACCAATAGGGAAAAGAACTTATATATTCTTTTAATTTACATTGGAAGAGAAAAAGAATAGAAGAAACCATTTGTTTTGTATTTCTGTGTAATACAGTGCTACAACTTTGGCAGCTTAATATAATACCCATGTATTAGAACACGGTTCTGTAGGTCAGCAGTCCAAGTAAACTCTCCTATGCTTAAGGGTCCCAAGATGAAATAAATGTGTCAGCCAAGTTGAACTTTTTTCTCTAGGCTCTGAGACACAGTCCATTTCAAGGTCTATTCAGTTTATGACAGACTCCTGTTCCTGCAGTAAGACAAAGGTGCCTATACCATTTTTGGTTGTTATTTGGAAGTCATGCTCAGCTTCTAGAGACCTCTTGCCTTCCTCTTCATGTGGAAACCTCAGTTTGTATCTCTCTAGCTTTCTCTTCTGACTCAACTCTCTTGCTCTCTCTTCAGCCTTCTAATCTTAAAGGCTCATGTAACTATAGCGGGTCCACCAAAATAATCCAGGATTAGTCTCTAGTTTAAGGGCACTGATTAGTAACTTTCATTGTATCAGCAAAGCTCTTCTTTATACAAAGCTCACTTTGACACATGTAAGCCTCATGGAGCAGGGTGTGGGATCTTTGCAGTCACAATTTTTCCTACAATAGAAACCATCCAATCCCACCCCACCTCATCATCACTATCAGAATTCTTACAATTAGTAGCTGAATCTATTCCCAGGTAAGCAGAGATTTTCATTGCCCACAGGAAACATATTTTAGCTTTCTATATTTATATATCTTCATATTTTTCAACTTATGATTTTAGCAGAAACTTTCACAATTTGTAATTGAATTATTATAAGTGCCAAGAAACCTCTTAACATGTGTAAAGGACTACCTATATATGTGCTGAAGAGAATATCTGAAAATTGGTGGAGTAAACCACATCAATATGCTTGCCATTGGCTACTCTGTTATTCATGAACTCCATGAAGATGCACCATCCAGGGTTTTTCAATTTTCTGCTTAAATAGTATAGTGTCTATTGGACTGCCTCCAAGCTATCTTCCAGATGTAAAGATTATAATAGTTGGGAAATAATGTAAGATCTGTTGTAACTTTCCAAGGTGACACAAATCCTGCCACTGAACAGCTTTTATAACATCATGATAAAATCACATGGCAATATCATCTATAAAGAAAATGGTTGCAAATTCTGAGGTTTAAAATGAATAGTAAATCCAATCCAGTGCATGTGTTCTTTTCAAATTCCTGTGTGGTTTAACATAACACATATATTGATAGATTACTAATAAATTACAAAGAAAAAAAATTTTTTAGAAAAGGAAAATCTGATGATCACCTTAACCAAATAATCAAATACAATTGCAACATAATTGGACAATCTGACACCATGTACCTCCACATGATATATGTAGAAAATTACATTCCATAACTTATGTACTATTCTTTCCCAAAAGCAGAATCTAAATATAATTATGAGAAAATCCAATAATCCCCAATTGATGAACAGTCTTCCAAACAAATATGCCTATGTTCTGGAGAAATATCCACATCACAGAAGAAAAAGAATGATTGAACAAGTTCTACAATGTAAAGGAGAGCAAATAGATGTGATAACTAAATGCAATGAGTAATCCTATATTCTATCCCAGATGGGGAAGAAAATGCTCTAAAGTATGTTATTAGGACAAGTAATCAAATTTGAATATGGATTGTAAATTAGATAGTAGCATGATATCAAGTTTACATGATATCAAGTTGACAAGTTTACAAAGCTTTTGCAGGAGAATAATCTCACCCTGGGAGAAATCAAACACTAATTTTATGGGAAAGTTTATAGATGTGTCATTCATAGTAGGAACAACAACAATGATAAAATTTCTGTATGTTTATTTAGGTATAAATGGGTTAATGACTGATAGAAGGATAAAATTGAAATGCCAAATATCAACTACTGGTGAATCTAGAGAAAAGCTATAAAGATATTTATTGCACTATAATTCCAAAAGTTTATTTAAAAATAAATAAAACAAATAAGCAAAAACTACTTAGACATTGTGAAGCAGCACATATTATAATATACACACTGTGCTTTAAAACAAACTTCTGCATTACAGAGGTCCTGCTTTAGAGGGAGAATAAAATGAGGGTTATTTGAAGCTTTGCCTGTACCATTTAAATGTAGTCTAGAGATTCAGAGCGGAACGTGTTGACCTGTTGTTAAAGAAGATCAGTGGTGTTCTAGCTTGGATAAATATTTGCTAATACTGCATATATAAACATAATTATAATGGACAGAAGTGAGGTTTTTATTATAGATACTTGAAAGGAACCCTTGAAATTTGGAGAAATGACTAATTAGCCTTTCTCATCTAAATTTTGACCATCTCCATTTTGAACACGTTACTAGAACTTGTGTGAGGGGGTATAGACTATTTTGTGCAGATATTTAAAGTATTATTAATTGTACTAAGACAAAGGATTATGTTTTTATTGAAACAACAATTAACAGCATCAAAATTGAACCACAGACTCTTTTATACATATTTGCTTTTTACTGACTGTCTTAGGCTAAAATGTGAAAGAGGCCAAAGTATGTGTACCTTCAATTATTCTTTCTTTGACAGGAATGTGGAATGTATTTTTCACAACAAATTACAACAGTTATTTCAACAGTAAAATAAAAATATGAGACTGCATTTCTTGAATCAGATTTTATAGTTAGGATTATAATAAAAATCATTATCAGTACTGATGGAAATAATTTTATGATGGAAAAGAAAGCACTCTGATAAACTATAATAATTGCTTAATCTTTGTGCTTCTAATCAGATCCCTTTCACATATTTTCTTTCTTAAAGGTAGCTACTTTTATAACTCATCTTTCAAAGAAAGAAGCTCTAAAAATATTTAATATGTGAATTTGATCAGTGGATCAATGCTTAATATTGGGAGATTTCATATTATTTACTACTTGGTGATTCAGTTCCCCTGTAGTGATCTCTTTTAGAAGATTTTTGTGAACATTTGTAAGCTTTATGTAACATGTTTACTGAGCTACAGAGTCACCAAAAACCCAAATATTTTTATTAGAATGCATATATTTAAAGTAGTTTTATTGTGATACATTCACATACCATGCAATCTATCTGTATTGTGCAATCAATGGCTTTTAGTTTAATCACAGATTTGTACATTCATCACCACAATCACTTTTAGAACATTTTCATTACTCCAAAAAGAAAATGTCCATGCTTTTAGCAGTTACTTCTCAATCCCCCATCCTTCCACAGCCATACATAACTACTAATCTAATTCTGTCTCTATGAATTTATTTTTATTTATGCTTCATATAATAGAATCATATAATATGTAATATACTGTATATGGATTCTTTCACTTACAAAATACTTTTTATTATTATTTTTAAACTAGAGGCACTGTAGATGTATAGAAAAGTCATGTAAACTATACAATGTTCCCACATAGCCCCCTATTGTTGACACTTTGCATTAGTTGGTACCTTTGTTACAATTGTTGAATGAATATTAAAATATTATTCTTACTTATAGTCCACAGATTACATTAGGTGTATTTTACCATATTCTTCCTATTATTAACACCTAAGAAAAGTATGATACATTTGTTAAAATTACTGAAAGAATATTCTTATATTGGTACTATTAGTCATAATCCATTACAAAAGGTTACATTGTGCTATACAATTTTATCTTCTCTTATTAACCACATTCAGAAACATAATTCAGCATTGTTAATTACACTCACAATAGTGTGCTACCATCACCACCATCCATTTCCAAACATTTTCAATCAGTCTAAAAAGAAATTCTGCACAAATTAATCATCAACTTCACATTCTTTCCCTCCGTTTTATCCCTGGGTAACTTGTATTTATGAGCTTCCTTATCATAATTAGTTCATATTAGTGAGATCATGCAATACATGTCCTTCTGTGTCTGACCTATTTATTTATAATAATATCCTCAAGGTTCATCCATGTTGTCACATGCATCAGAACTGTACTCTTTCTTACAAGTTGAATAATATTTCCTTGCGTTCGTATATCACATTTTGTTAATCCATTCATCAGCTGATGGACACTTGGATTGCTTCCATCTTTTGGTAACTTTGAACAAGACCTATGAACATTGCTTCACAAATATCTGTTTGAGTCTCTGCTTTCATTTCTTCTGTGTATATAAATAGTAGCAGGATTGCCTGATCATATGCCATTTCTATACTTAGGTTCCTGAGGAACCCCAGAACTGTCTTCCACAGTGAATGCACCATTTTAAATTCCCACTGACAGTTGAATGACTGTTCCTATTTCTCCATACCCACTCCAATACTTACAATTTTCTGTTTATTTAATAGTGGCCATTTTGACAAGTGTGAAATGGTATCTCAACGAGGTTTTGATTTTCATTTCCCTAATAGCTAGTGATGTTTTGATGTGCTTCTTAGACATTGAATTTCCTCTTTGGTAAAATGTCTGTTCAAGACTTCTGCCTGTTTTTAAATTTGGTTGATTGTCTTTTTATTGTTAATCTGTAAGATTTCTTTATATATTCTGTATATGAAACCCTTATTGGATATGTGGCTTTGAAATATTTTCTCCTATCGAGTAGTTTGCCTTTTCAACGTTTTCACAAAGTCCTTTGAAGCGCAAAACTTTTCAATTTTGAGGAGGTCCCATTTTTGTATTTGTTCTTTTACTGCTTGTGTTTAGGTTGTAAAGTCTAAGAAAGCATTGCCTACCATAAAATCTTGAAGATACTTTCCTATATTTTATTCTAGGAGTTTTTTTTTTTTTTTTTTTTTTAATTAATGGGCAGGCACCGTGAATTGAACCCAGGTCCTCTGGCATTGCAGGCAAGCATTCTTGCCTGCTGAGCCACCGTGACCTGCCATATTCTAGGAGTTCTATGGTTGTTTTATGGTTCTTATATTTAGGTCTTTGGTTCATTTTAAGTTTTTTTTTTTTTTTATATAAGATGTGTGTGGGGGGGGTCTTTTTTTCATTCTTTTTCACATGAATATCCAGAGATTATGCTATCCTAGTTTACTGGACCCAGCAGCATTGTCAAATATCAATTGGCCATACAACTAAAGGTCTATTTCTGAACTCT
Organism: Tamandua tetradactyla; assembly: GCF_023851605.1. Lineage (NCBI taxonomy): Eukaryota > Metazoa > Chordata > Mammalia > Pilosa > Myrmecophagidae > Tamandua > Tamandua tetradactyla. Next base: position 75,184,433 of record NC_135335.1, read on the forward strand.
CAATTCTATTCCATTGGTCAATAAAGCTATCCTTGTGCCCATACCTTGCTGTTTTGACCACTCCACCTTTGTAATATGTTTGAGAGTTAAGAAGTGTGAGTCCTCCAATTTCATTATTCCTTTCAAGATGTTTTAAGCTATTTGGGGTCCCTTAATCTTTCAAACAAGTTTGATGATTATCTTTTCCATTTCTGCAAAGCACGCTGCTGGAATTTTGATTGGGATTGTGTAACCTCTGTAAATTAATTTGGGTACAACTGACATCTTGATATTTATTTTTGCAATTCATGAACATGGAATGCCCTTACATTTATTTAGATATTCTTTGATTTCTTTTAGCCATGTTTGGTAGATCTCTGTGTACAGTCTTTTCCATCCTTTGCTAAATTTATTCCTAGATATGTCACTCATTTAATTGCTCTTTTAGATCTTTTTTTTTTTTTTTTTTTGCATGGGTAAGCACCGGGAATCAAACCTGGGTCTCCGGCATGACAGGCAAGAATTCTGCCTGCTGAGCCACCATGACCCACACTTAGCTGCTCTTTTAAATGAAATTTTTCTTGATTTTTCTACTCCTCAGATTTCTCATTACTAGTGCATACATATACTACTAGATTTGCATGCTGATCTTGTATCCTGTCAATTTGCTGAACTCATTTATTAGTTCCAGTAGATTTGTTATAGATTTTTTTGGGATTTGCTGTAAATAAGATAATGTCATTTGCAGATACTGAAAGTTCTACTTTTTCCTTTCCAATCTGGATGCCTTTTATTTCTTTTTCTTACCAAAATGCTCTAGCTAGAATTTCTAGGACAATGCTGAATAACACTGGTGACAGTAAGCATTCTTGTCTTGTTCCAGAGTTTAGAGGAAAGTTTTTAGTCTTTGAGCTAAAAGACTACAATTGGGCATGTGTCCTGGTTTGAAAGAAAGTATGTCCCCTAAGAAAAGCCATGGTTTAATATAAATCCCATTTCATAAAGGTGGAATAATCTCTATGCAATACTGTATGTTTTAAACTGTAATGAGATCATCTCCCTGGATGATGTGATTTAGTCAAGAATGGTTGTTAAACTGGATTAGGGGACGACATGTCTCCACCCATTTGGGTGGGTCTTGATTGATTTATTGGAGTCCTATAAAAGAGGAAATATTTTGGAGAATGAGAGATTCAGAGAGAGCAGAGAATGCTGCAGTACCACGAAGCAGAGAGTCCTCCAGCCAGTGACCTTTGGAGATGAAGAAGGAAAACGCCTCCCGGGGAGCTTCGTGAAACCGGAAGCCAAGAGAGAAAGCTAGCCACATGCCATCTCACTTGAGAGAGAAACCCTGAGCATCATTGGCTTTCTTGAACCAAGGTATTTTTCCCCAGATGCCTTTGATTGGACATTTCTATAGACTTGTTTTCAATGGGACATTTTCTCGGCCTTATAACTGTAGACTAGCAACTCATTAATATTCCCCTTTTAAAAGCCATTCCATTCTGGTATATTGCATTCCAGAAGCCAACAAACTCGAACAGCATGATATTAGCAGTAAAATTTTCATATATGCCCTTTATCATGTCAAAGAAGTTTCCTTCTATTTTTATCTTTCAAAATGTTTTTATCAAGAAAGTATGTTAGATTTTTTTCAAATGCCTTTTCTGTGTCAATAAGGTGGTTTCTCTACTTCAACTTTTTAATGTGTATTATATGAATCAATTTCTTGTACTGAACCACCTTTGCATAACTGAGATAAAACTCAAATAACATGTTCCATAATTATTTTAATGTGCTATTGGATTTGATTTGCAAATATTATATTGTGGATATTTATACCTATATTCATTACAGAAATTATTCTGTAACTTTTTCTCGTAGTATCTATGTCTGGTTTTGTTATTAAAGTTATGTTGGATTTATACAATGTATTAGGTAGTGTTCCCTCATCTTCAATTTTTTGGAAGAGTTTGAGCATTCTGGAATGCTTGGTAGAATTTACCTATGAAGCCATCTAGTCCTAGGCTTTTCTTTTTTTGGTAGGTTTTTGACTACTGATTCAATCTCTTTAGTTATAATTGGTCTATTGAGATCTTTTCCTTTAAGCATCAATGTGGGAAGTTTGTGGGTTTCTAGGAATTTGTCCATTTCCTTTATTTTGTCTAATTTATTAGCTTACAGTTGTTCATAATATTCTCTTCTGAGTCTTTTTATTTCATAACTTCAGTAATAATGTTCCCCTCCTCCTTTCAATTTTATTTATTGGCATCTTTCTTTTTTTTTGTCAGTCTAGCAAAGGGTTTGCCAATTTTTGTCTTTGCACAGAACAATTTTTTTATTCTATGTTTTATTCTCAATTTCATTTGATTCTGCTCTAATCTTTATTTCTTACTCTCTGTGTGATTTCGAACTTATTTGTTGTTCTTTTTCTAGTTCCTCAAGTCTTTGATTCTTTTAGCTCTTTCTTCTTTCTTTTTCATGAGGTTAAGGCACTAAGTTTCCCTCTCAAAATTTCCTTCACTGCACCTGCTATGTTTTGGTATGTTGTGTTCTCATTTTCATTCACCTTGATGTAGTTACCAAATTCTCTTGCAACATGTTCTTTGGCAAACTGATAATTTAAGAATGTGCTATTTAACTGCCATATACTTTTGTAATTTCCAGTTCTCTGTTATTGATTTTCAGTTTCATTCCATTATGGTCAGAGAGCTTCCTTCGTATAATGTCAGTATTTTGAAATTTATTAAGTTTTGTGCTGTACCCATCACATGATCACTCCTGGAGAATGATACATGAGCACTTGAGAAGAATATATATCCTCCTGTCTGTAGATACAATGTTCTACTATGTTGTTGGGTCTTTCTCTTTTATTGTATTATTTTTCATGTCTCTTGTTTCCTTATTAGTCTTCTGTCTAGATGTACTATCTATTGATAAAAGTGTTGTATTGACGTTTCCAAGTATTATTATAGAGATGTCTATTTATCTCTTCAGTTTTGCCAGTATTTGCTTCATGTATTTTTGAGCACCATAGTTGGGTGCATAAATAGTTAAGATTATTCTCCTTTTATTTTTGTGGATTGCCCCTTTTATTAACATATAGTGCCCTTCTTTGTCTCTCAAAACATTTGTGCATTTAAAGCCATTTATTGTCTGATTAGTTAGGTAAAACAGCTCATTTTGGGTTACTGTTTGTGTGGAATATCTTTTGTCAACATTCATTTTCAACCTGTTTGTGTCCTTGAATCTAAAGTGGATTCAAATAGATGACATTATTTGGATCATACATTTTTATCTATTCTGTCAATCTGTGTCACTTAATTGCATAGTTTAATCCATTAACATTTAGTATTATTTCTGTAAAGGTAGTACTTATTTCAAGTATTTTATTCTTTGTTTTTTATGCAATATCTTATTTTGTCTTTCCTTTTACTCTTTCAGTTACACTTACTGATAATCTTTATTTCCACACTCTCCTCCAAGCCTCTCTCTCTTGTCTTTTACTTTCAGACTGTAGTATTTCTTGTAGAGCAGGTCTCTTTGTTAATGAAGTCTATTAGGTTCTGTTTACTTGTGAATATTTCAAAGTTTCCATCATTTGATAAGGTTAATTTTGCCAGATAAACTATTTTAGACTTAAAGTTTTTCTTTTTCAGTACTGGATGTATCACGTAACTGCCTACTCCCCTCTATGGTTTCTGATGAGAAATCAGAATTTTACGCTTATTCAGCATCCCTTTTATGTGATGAATAACTTGCTTGCTGCTTTCAGTATTCTCCTGTTATCTCTGCCGTTTGGCATTCTTATTAGTACTTATCTTGGAGTAGGCTTATTAGGACTTCTTCTGTTTTGAGTACATTTGCACCTCTTGGATGTGTATGTTCAAATCTTTCATAAGAGCTGGGAAATTTTCAGCCATTATTTCCTGAAATATTATTTCTTCCCCTTTTTCCTTCTCTTCTTCTGGGACACTCCTGATGTATGTATTTGCGTGTTTTGTGTTCCCATTCAATTCCATGAGACCCCACTAAAGTTTTTCTCTTCTTTTCTCTATCTGTTCTGCTGTCTACAAGATTTCATCTGTCTTGTGTTTTACTTCACTGATTCTTTCTTCTGCACACTCAGTTCACTATTGTATGTTTCTAGTGTATTTTCAATCTCTTCTATTTGCCATTCATTCTTATAATTTGTTATGTTTATTTTTATACTTTGAAATTCTTCTTTATGCTCATTCAGTGTCATCTTAATATCCTTTATGTTTTAGCCAGGCTTTCTCTCACCTCTTTAAGTTGATTTAGGAGTTGTGTTCAAGCATCTTTGATTACTTATTCCAAATTCTATGCCTCCCACAAAGTGTTAGTTTCTTCCTTTGACTAGGCCATATCTTCCTGTTTTTCAGTTTGGACTGTGAGTTTTTTTATGATGTCTAGGCACCTGATTATCTTGATGAGTTTACTCTTAAGGTCAATTTCTCTGTGTTTCCTAGGGTTTTATTATTGATTGGTTTTGTTTAAGGCGCTTCTTTGACATTGAGTTTAACTTATTCTAGACTTTTAGAATTTCTCATGTTTAACTCATCAGATTTTATCAGCTCTCCTTCATCTGATTCTTGCCCTGGATGTGTGGTATAATTTTTAAGATTGCAATGTATGTGCAATTGTTTCACCCCCAGGATAAAGGTTCCTTTCTTCTGTTTCTTCTCCAGGAAATGCGATCTGTTCTATTAGTTTTGTTTTGCTTTTATAGATTTTTTTTTAATTTTAATCTTATATCATTGCCTTTAGCTGCTTTTTACTGAAAGGCAAATTCTTAGAGGAGGGTCACCCTAGAAAAGATTTTCCATATCAGTATTTTTCAGCCAAAACAGGTCCAAGGACCCAAAAATGGGATGCAGACCAGCTCCAAAGACCCCTAAGGATACAGTTAGGAAGCATGTGCAAAACCTTTTGATTATTCCCTGAAGTTGTGTTTTCTTGGCTTGTCCTGCAGATGATTCCATTCTGAAACTGTTTCTCCTAGTCCTAAGGAAGCCCTGGGTCTTCAAACATCCACCATTTCAACTCCTACTGAGGGAGGAGTTGAAACAATATCCATGGCAGTCTCTGTGAGGAGCAGGCTGAAACAGCAGCTTAAAGCCAGAAACTAGTGATCTGAATTTTCAGTTTAAAAACTGTATTCAGTGCTCAACTGCACCCCATCATTGCCACCATTGCTAGGGAAGATGGGCCAAAAGTTAAGGTCTATGACTAATTTTTAGTCTTTTACTACATGTACCACATGTTTTCAAAAGCTGTTCTCCAATTTATAGGTAAATATTCTATCCCATATACATACTAGAAATATGAGTATATACTTTTTATTTTAATATATTTTATCATTATTATGCATTATTTATTTCTATTGCTTCTTGTTTTCTTCTAATATAAAATATTACTTTAATTTGATGATTTACAACCCTCTCAGTCTGGATGAATTTTTGTAAATTATATACAAAGTAAGAACAGTGAACTATAAAGACAATTCTAAACCTATAATATATATCCTAGGAATGAAACTTCTGGGAAGGAAGTCAGAGTAGGGGGTTCCAGAACTCACTCTTGCTTTCTCACAACAACTAGTGAGCAGGTAGAACTGTCTGAAACAAGTGTCCTGAACCTCTGGAGGTTGGGGGAGCACTATAAAGCATTGAGTGAAGAGTGGGAGAAGGAGGGGACAAATTTCAGTAAATAACTGTGAGTAACTTACTCCAGGGTGGCTAAAGGTGCCCATCCCGAACTCTCAAGGCAGGACTCTTTGAGGTCCAGTCTCTGTTGGCTCAGAAAGATAGCTGGAAGAAAACGCATAAAAAAAGTCATAGTATTTGACTCAGATTTGTTTTCTTCTATTTCTATTTTACTTCTTTTCCTTAAATTTTGTAATTAGTCGGTGTTATCTCAATACTGAGAAAATAACTCATTTTAATATGCCATATGGAAATATTTGTAAATTTTAAAGAACTAGGAGGTTGAAAATAAGACATATCTAAAATCATCAGGGGAAGGGAGAAATGCACACAAATCAAAACTATCAAATAAACTCTAAACGGCACTGTCTTTGGCCTGAAGCAAAACTCAAATGACAATATTTTATGGGTATTTTAGTTTATAAGTTTTTGGAAGGCAATATACCAGAACTGGGACAGCTTTTAAAAAGGGGAATTTATTAAGTTACAAGTTTACAATTCTAAGGACATGAAACGTCCAAATTAGAGAACTAACAAGAAACTACCTTCACTGAAGAAAAGCTGATGAAGTTTGAGGTTTCTCATTCAGCTGTAAGGGCATATGGTGATGTCTGCTAGCTTTCTCTCATGAAGCTCCCCTGAGATGTTTTCCTTCTTCATCTGCAAAGGTCTGTGGCAGTTGGTTTGTTTGCTCCAAAGCTTTCTCAAAATCGTTTCTTCTTAAAGGACTCCAGTGAACAACCCCACCTTGCATGGTGGAGACACATATCCATAGAAACCATCTAATCAAAAGTCACTACCCAGGATTGGGTGGGTCATATCTCAATGCAAATAATAAAAAAGATTCCAAACCTGGCAACATTGCATGAGGATTAAAGGACATGGTTTTTCTGGGGTAATAATAACTTAATAACTTCAAACCGACAGAATGTAAGGTACAAAATCTAGGGCACTGAAAATGACAGAAAAGGAAAGTGAGTCAGGGAAGTATGAAAGTAATAGCTGATGTATTCCAGGTGATCACTGATTCAAAAATAGACATATAAGTCTCCTCAGCCAAGCAGGCCTTTACACAGACACAGAGAAACCATAATCATGCTATTCTTTGGAGAGAGGGGTAAAGAAGAAATTTTTCTAAAGTCCCTTTTCATTACCTCTTGTGCCAACAAGTCATGATTTGCTCATCAGGGAGTTCACTCTCCTGTAATCTTAAGTCATATTACCTTTGCCTTTATGACTTGTGGGAAGCCAGATCCCAGGCCCTGCATTATGGAGTGATAAGATTCACTTGGTGACTCAACAGGTTCTGCAAGTGGTGAGAACAGCCAGAGACTTGGTACAACATCCCAGAACAGAGGAAGCAGGTGGGCCTGAAAGAAGTAGGTCACCAAAGGATAAAAAGAGAACAGATGAGGGCAAGAGAACTTATGGCCAGTTGTAAAATAGGCCTAATATATACAGAAAGGAAATCAAATAAACCAACTAAAACCATGAAACTACAAAGAATCTGGAGAGATACCAACTCCTGTTTATGAAATTCATCTTCAACAGTAAAACAAACAAACAAACAAACAAACAAAAAAAAAACAGCAGACAACAGAAAATGAGAAATTTCTCAAAATGGATTAGGAAAAAGTCTTCTTGATATATTTCTGTCAAAGAGGATAATCATAAAGAAATATAAAAACTATAAATCAGGAAAGGTTAACTAACGAGGCCTAGTAATAGGGATTATGGAAAACAATTATATAGCAATAACATCCCTAGGTTGGAGGCATAAGGGTTGATTTAGTAGCTCAGTAGTGTTCCTTTGTGTAATTTTCTTTAAGCTTCATGTGTGTGGGGCTGTTTGAGTGTCAGAATCCATGAGTATATAGCTTTCACCAAATTTTGAACATTTTGGCCATTATTACTTCAAATACTCTCCCTCCATCTTCTTCTTTAGGAACTGAAAGCTTGTATATGCATTATGCCATTTGAAGTTATCCTATTGCTCAGTGATTCTCTGCTTATTTTATTTTATATTCTTATTTCTTTCTGTGATTAATTCTGGATTAGTAGCTATTACTATATCTTCAGGAAAACAAGTCTTTTCTTCTGCAGTTTCTAATCTGCTCTTAATCTCAACTAGTATAATTTTCATTTTAGACATAGTAATTTTCATCTCTAGTTATTTTATTTTTCAATATCTTCCGTATCTATGCTTGTTTTAATTTTACAGCTGTTAAAAATACCATACAATGGGATGGCTTAAACAATGGAAATTCATTGGCTCAGGGTTTTGAGTGTAGGAACAATCCCAAATCAAGATGACAGCAAGATACATTCTCCCAAGGCCTATATAATGTTCTGGAGCTGGTTGCTGGCAGTCTTTTGGGTACCCTGGCTTTTCATAGAGGTAACATACCTTTCCTTTTCTGGGTTCTGTTGACTTTCAGCGCTGTCTGCTCTCTGTGGCTTCTCTCCTCTCTGTGACGTTCTCTATAAAGCCTCCAGTAATAGAATTAAAACCCATCCTATTTCAGCTGGACCACACATTAACTGAAATAACATCATAAAAAGTTTCAGTTTCAATTGGTTCACACCCACAGGAATGGATTAAGATTAAGAATATATTTTTTCTATAGTACATAACTCCAAGCCACAACAATATTTAACCTGTCAATCTTTTCTCTAGTTTTTTCAACATATGGAACAAAGTCATAAACATTTCAACATCTATTTCAGTCTGGTTTTGTTTCAATCGATTTGTTTTTCTTCTCATTAGGGAACATATTTTTCTGTTTATTTATAAGCCTTGTAAATTGTAATTAGATGGCGGACATTGTGAACTTTTCCTTGTTAAGTTCTGGATATTTTTGTATTCCTATAAGTATCATTGATCTTTGTGCTGCAATGCAGTTAAATTACCTAGAAACTTTGATTCTGTTGCGTCATGGTTGTAAAGGTAGGACCAGAACAACCTTTAGTCTAAGATTTATTACATGCCTCTACGTAAGCATGTAATGTTCTGAGTACTCTGACTCAGGAGTGCTTCCAAGCCCTCTCTAACCCTCATGGATAGTTCTTTCCCCAGTCCAAGGCAGTTTCTTTACACCCTGCATTGGCCACTGTCCTGCTGATTACTCAGTGGGGTCCCTCTATTGATCTCTAAATTTCTTTCTTTGTGCACCTCTTTTCTCTGGTTGTCTGCCTTACATATCAAGTGCCTTGTCTCCCTGTACTCTCAGTTATGTTGGTTCTGGAAGGCCCAGCTGGCCTGGAAATTCTCATACTACAGAATGCTGTGGCATACTTTCTTTTCTCTCTCAGGGATCATAATCGTCATTCCCTTATTTACAATGTATTGAAAACTTTTGTTTTAAATTTTCATAATTTCCATTGTTTCATGTGGGAGTATAAACTCAGTCTCTGCTACTCTATCTTGGGCAGAATCACATCTTTCCTTACATTATCACCCGTGTGGCTTTTCTCTATTTTTACTTTTGAGTTAAATTATTAAACACGTTTACTAACATGGGCTGTATTGTTCTAATCCCTAAAGGAAATGCTTTTACAGAAATGCAGTTAATTGTTATTTTATTGCCCTGGGTTAATGCAGAAAAACTGTATAAGATGAATTGATTTTCAATGGAAGAATGTTGTCAGTGTCATCGTTACTCCAATATGTGCTATTACTTTTGTGTACCTATGGGGAGAATTTCACTGATTTCTCAATATAATGAATAGTTCGATTCATCTCTTTGAACTAGCTACTACATAGACAGTAACTTATGCAGTTACTTTATTTGTATTGTTGGCTATCTAAAAGTACAGGTTCAAAGGAACAATTTGGCAACTCCAAATGTTTCAGATGGGTAATAATCCCTAGACTTTGTCTAACTTTTCTGATGCATATTTTTCCCTTGTCCAAATCCCCTCAGTGATTTTTGGTCAAATAAAATACACCAATTAAATCAGGCAAGTTCATAGCTAGACAGATCGACAGTTATTTGCCCTTCTCTGACTTTTCTAAGCTAAATTGCTTGCTTTCTTGATTCACCATTTCCCACCTGATCCTTTTAGACATATTTAGTTCTATATAATTAATCTCTTGCATTCATACCAATGAAATCTGCCAGAACATTCTTCAGTTAACAGATTTTTGGATTCACTTTCTCCTCCCCAGATGCATCCTAATGTTACACATGCCTCTATGAGACAGCGGCCATGCCCTGAAGAGTTTCAAGGTAATGAGCTGAGGGGAAAATAAAGTAGTCCACTTATCACATGTTTATGAAGGGCCTAACATGTGCCAGGAATTGTGCAGTATTCTAGAGACCAGACAGTGAACATGATAGATATTTATCTTACTTTCACAAAAATCTAGGCCCCAAATCCATTGCTTTGCTTTCGCTCCAAACATTTTTAACCGTGTTAAATTCAGTATATTTTTTTGACTTAGGAAAAAATAAGGTATGTTTCATTTCGTGGTTTATTTTCAAAGTCTTTCAAAAATATGCACTCACAAAATTTACCTATGAGGAAACACTTTTGGTGTTTCATATATGATGATTATTAAAAAATATATACAGGGAAATTTAAGCAACTTGGCTCATACTTAGAGAATCTATTGGAAAGGACATCAGAGCAAGCACAGTGATCAAATATAAACAATTTATGATTTTTCCAGTTAAACCTAAATAGTAATGTTATAGCCACAATAGATAGACTAATTGTTGACTTAAAATATGTGGAGATCCAGGCAAATGAAATGAGATTTGTAAAAGATATGTTGTGAGTTGAAAGAGGAAAGAATAAGCAGAAAGTTAGTAATGCTATTCTGGAGTTCTGGGTTGCCTAAGGACTGCTTAGGTTAGGGAATTCTCTTAAAACATCAGGATTCTAGAGAATCCCTATAAAGGAGAAAAAGGTTCAGAAAGGAAGAATGAAAAACTGAATTTCTTTTTTTGAGCTTTAATCTATTTCATTAGCCTTGATAGAAAAATTACTTGCATTTAGTTAAAAAAAAAGACAAAAAAAAACTAATCATTTTGGTTTACTTGAAAATTGAATATTGCGAATGAAATCTACTTTCTCAAATAAATACTAAAAGATTATGGTAATAACAACCACAGAGAAGGATTTTTATTTGCAAGAGAAGCAATGAAAACATCACAAAATGTTCTATTACATGAGTGGAATTAAATGGAATATAGACCTAAAATATCTGAAAATAGATATGCAAACATAGAGTCTTCTGCTTTTCTCCCTTTTCAATCTCACACCTCGCCAATGCTCAACCATTCATTAATTTAATTAATTTGACCTTGGTCATAGTCAGACATACCATCTTTACGATGTCAATAGGTCTTCAACTGATGTACGTCCCTGTCTCAACCCCTCTCTATTCTATTTCACCATTCCTATTTGATATTTAAACCATCTTCTATTTCAGAAATCTCAGTCTTGACTCCTCCTTCTTATTATAAATAACATCTGTTTAAATTTATATTCGTTTTTTCAGTTTCTTCCTTTTTCCCCTCATCCATCCACCTCAATGTCTGTATCATCTGAAAACACTTATTTGTAATGCTATCTGTGGTAGATATTTGACAGGAATTAAATAAATTCTTGAAATTATTTCTTGAAATATTTCTTAAAATGCATCATTCTCTTACATAAAACTCTACATTAATTGAGTCCTTATACATTTTTAAAATGTATTATTTTTCAAACAGATAAGACTAAAGGGAAAGTACACAATATTCATAAACAATATCTCTAGCTTAGTTACATAATATGCATTAATACATTCAATTTGTTTTTCTTAAACTTTTACTATATACCAAGAATTAGTATGCATCTTGGGGATAGTGCAGGAAAAATAAAATCAAAACAAAAACCAAAAACGAGCAAACAAAAAGTCACTGCTGCCAAAACACTTATATTCTAGTGGGGATAGAGAGAAAATAAACAGCAAAACTAACAAGAAACAAATATAGAATAGCTCACTAGGAGGTAATTTCCTATGACAACAAACTAAGTAGGATAAGAGTATTGAATGAAGTGGGGATGCAATTTCATTTAGGGTGGTAAAGAAGCTATTGATGAAGTTATATTTGGGCAGAACTTTGTAAGGTATAAGAGAATGATTCTGGCAAAATAATGAGCATGTAAGATACATGGTGACAGCATTTGTAAAACTATGCATATCTGGCATGACTAAGAGGCTCTCTTTGCCTGCACATGGAGAATAGATTATAGGATGTAAGAATAAATACAGGGAGAAAAATTAGAAAGCTGCCATAAATAGTCCAGGTGAAATATGGTAGTGACTTGAACTGTGATCATTATTGATTTATTCTGATAAAAATATGAAATTATTCTAACAGAAAGTGCTGAAACTTCATGAATGTATTTAAGAATTCTCTCCTTCATTGAAAGTATCAAAAAAATTTACTCAATTATTCTGTTAAATAATTTATACATATAATCTTTAGTATTATTTAACAAAACAATGAACAATTATGGTTAAATGGTTTTATGTTTTTAATCAGGAAGTTTAAGACTTCATACTAAACATGAATTAAAACATAGCTTAATGCAAATATTCATGTTTGCTTTTTCTACTTCGAAATTTTAAGAGTCTTGCTAATATAATTACTGCTTATGATCCCTAAGGGTTTCCCTATTAAATGTTATTAAAATAATCATTGTAATTATTTTCAAATTTATAGAACAAACTACTATAGCAAAATCTCTGCTTATATATACATGATAATGATGCAAGCAGTTAATAACTATGAGATGAGTTCAGTAGTCAGAGAATTTTCTATTTCATCTCTTCATTACCTTTTAATAATATAGGAGTCAAATCATTGACCAATCTCCCTTGGCCAACACACATGAAAAAGAAATGGACGTTATCTCATGACTGAAATTTCAAAACTAATCTACAATCTATATCATGAACAAAGAAACGTGTTTTAGATTTGCATATCTTCTTTTAAGATTATACACGTAATATATTTCATGAGAAATGTAGCAAATACTTTAGAAAATAATATCATGCTCTTAAAATAAAGAATAGCAGTTTAACAATGTTCGTAATTTTAACATTTTGAGTTAAAGCTATTTAATTATGGGACTATTCGCACAACAGTCAGTGGCTCTGTCATATAAGAATTAGTATCCATGTGTAACAAGCATGCAGTATAAATGTATGCAAAATAATGATGCAGTATTTCAAGGCTCCTTGAGTTTGGAGCTGAAGGATTTGCCTTTGGGTGAAAATGAATCTAAAGAGTTTATTTCACAAAGTTCACAATTTTATGCCACAGTGTGTAAAGAAGTAAAAGCTAATTTAAAGTACAAATTAAGTGGGTTTATCATCAGTCATAAACTCACATAAGAATCCTCGGAACCAGCAATGACGATAGTTGGCACACAGGCATCTTGAGTATCAATTTTGATTGAAGTGGAGAATTTGTTCATTTAGTCCTTTCCATATTGGATCTGGTTTGCTTCAATATATAATAAAACAAAGGTGAGAGAAAAAAAGGAGAAAGGCATTGTCTTTCTTTTTAAAAGAAGAATCTAGAGTAAATCTAATAACAGAGACTGGCATCGTAAAGTTTAGTTGTACTTGTGGAATATTTGAAAAAATCTTATATTATCCCAGAAACTTCAGGTGATTATGTGACACTTGAGACTTAGAATCAGAACTCTGAAGCTATGGAAATCAGTAGTACTCTGTACAAGAATGGTTTAAAAGGTTGAAAAAGTGATCAGCCATCAAGTAGAGAAAAAAATGAAGCTGATCTGGATAGGGCTAAGGTATATCAGAAGCCTAGGTAAAGGATGATGTCGTCCATATCTTAAAACTTCAACTTCTGTACGAGACTGAAGGGAGAGATGTTTATTTGATGCAAAATTTATATTTTGGGTAGTGCATTTTCTAATTTAACTTGTCTGGTCAGTTTAGTCGAATACCCTAAGTACAGGGAATCTTGAATAGGGCATGAGATTTTGTTTGTTTGTCCAGGTTGGTGTGATGCCCTGAAAAATCCCAAAGTGATTTGGACAGTGAATAAAGTGTTAGCAGGATTCCCTTAAGGGCATGAGGAGAAGGGAGGAAAGACTCAACTTCCCCATTTGGAGAATTTCTGATACTCTTGCAAGCAGTGGGGATAACCAAATCAACAGGCCAAGCCTCCGACCTTGGGGTTGCTCTTATGGAACTCACCCTTGCAAAAGACTGGCTAAGCCTACTTGAAATTAGGCCTAAGAGTCACCCCTAGAGAGCCTCTTTTGTTCCTCAGATGTGGCCTCTCTCTCCAAGCTGACATGGCAAGCTTTGCATTTTTAGGACAATTCCTAGAGCGTCTCTAAGAAGGTGTAGTGGTAAAAACGAAGGAATAAGTATTCCATGCTTTAATAAGGAAGTAACATTGAGTGGAGGAAGAAAATATTTTGCTAAAAAATGTTGGTAGTTGTATTAAAAGAAATTGGTTATTATTTATATAGCCAGGAATTAGAGGGGGGTGAGCCATAATGGTAGGCATGGAGAAATTCACAGGAAATGATTGATGAAAATAAAGGTATCTATGTTCACTTCTAGTTTTCCATTTATTGTTTCATGAGTGGATTTTCCTTTTTGTCACAAACTAAGAAATTCCGAGTTAGTGATCCAATAAATATTTTTCTCGACCACTTAACTCTCAAAATTAATGAAGTCATTCTAATTTCTTGAACTCTGAAATTTGAGTGTGCATTTTTTGTATGTTTCCTTTTAAAAAGGAACTTACATGTGACAGACCCACCTTTCTACATCAGTGTTCCTTGATAAACCAGAAGACTTTATTCTTACTCTCCCCCATAACTGGAAGAAGGTATCTTTTTATTTATGTTAACCCTTGGTATTCATAGGATACTAAGTTACTTGTGATAGGATACTAAGTTACTTGTGATCTATTTCATCCTGCTTTGTGGCATTATGATTTCATGTATGAAGCCATATGTCATGATTTCAGAACAAAAAATTGAAATTTCATCCTTAATTCATGTGTCTACGGTCATCCCTGTACCAGTGACATAGGTGTCTGGTGATGGCATTGTGTGAAGAATGATAAACAAAGAATTATAAATATTGGGGAAACAATAGTACTTTATCTAACTTTATCAATTTTCATGGACCATTTTGGAAAGAACGCTAACAGGTAAGTGTGTCTCATAGTTTGTCAATACTATGTTTCTTCTTTTACTTCTTTTCTGACCTGCCTCCTTCTCTTTCATACCTTCTCTCACATGCTAGCAAACACCCATATTCTTTTTTCCTGGAAGAATTTGAGCTGTAAGTTGCTTATGTAATTTTAAGGCACCGAGAAACATCTATTCTGTTTTCCTGTAAACTGACATCTTGCATGAGTTCCAGATTTGATCACCTTTATGTTATCATTCACTGTGGTTTCTGCCTGTATCCTGATCTCACAGCTTTTATATATAAATCTCCTCATGATGTTGTGAGATTAAAATTTCATGTCCCTTTTATCAAAATATCATGTCCCTTTTGACAAGATATCAAAATATCGTGTCCCTTTTATAAGATGATTCATCTGTTTCCCAATACTCTCTTGGGATACAGAAAGCTACATCTGCTACTTCACCATACATTTCCTCTACTTCTTTCTGACCATGGTGGTAAGGTGAGAGAAATATGGGACTTCTCTAGTGTCTTGTATGCACATTTGACCTCTGCCCGCAGAACTTGAACTCCCAGGTACTCCACTGAAGGCTCTTGGTTAACACTGTTACTCTTTTAGCGTACTACCTTCCTTCTTCCCCAGGATATACTACCATTATATACATCAGGGGCCATGAAATTAGTTCTTTAGGAGCCTGTAAATTTGCAAAAAAAAAACCTTTCTAACAAGTCTACTCCTGCTTGTGAAATCAAAAGCCATGATTTTATTGTAACAATTGTCTGATTTTCTGGTAACAGTTCACCACTCAGAGACATGACTGATTATAATCTTGTGGCTCAAATGAAACAGAAGAAAATATAAAGATGCACACTTGATACTTCAGAAGTGTATGATGTGCACTGCCAAAACTATTAACTGTTTATATTTCTGTGGTGGTTTGAGGCTGTATGTGCCCCAGAAATGTTCTTAAATTTAATCAGTTCCTATGGGTGTGGGCTGATTATAAGTAGGACATTTTGATGAGGCTACTTCAGTTAATGTATGACACCACATTCAAGATTGGTCTTAATCCTATTTCTAGGGTCTTTTATAAACAAGATGAATAGAGGGAAAGCCATGTAAGCAAGAAGCTTAAATCCATGAAACCCCTGAAGAGAAGGGAGAAACCAACTGATGCTACCATGTGCATTGCCATGTGAGAGAGCAGCTGATTTGGACATATTCATAGCCTCAAAACTGTAAGCTTATAAGCTAATAAATTCCCATGGTTAAAGCCATCACATTTTATAGCGTCTGCTTGAGCAGCCTACAACATTTCCCATCAGACTATAAGTATGTTGAAAATCATCATTTTTTTCATGTCCACAAGTGTTTGCCTTCTACTTAATGCCCCAAAGTCATGCAATTGATGTAAATTGTAGAAATTGGAGACTGAATGAAACAAAAATACTGAAGCATTTTTGTTTCAACTGAGATTGAAAAAAATGTCTTGTTACTCAAATGACTGAAAAACACTAAAATGTTTTCTACTTAATCTGTGCCATCACAGCTCTCCAAAATCAATGATGCACTGCTGCTCAAATACCCAAATCACCCTCCATTGCCGAGCATCTCTACGAAGACTTCTTGGCCCAACTACAAGTCTCAATGTCCTGCTGTACTATTAGAGTTCACAGTGCTACATATTTGAGTTGTGTCTGTCTCTCTTCAGTCATCACTGGAAGTCCAAGCCTTTCTAGTCCATCAATGTCCTCAGAACTTTTAGGTCCCCCATTCCTCACCAGACTATCTGGTTTTACCCCAGAGTTTCCAGTTTGCCTTGTGCAAATTCAGCTCAATATTATTAAAAAAAATTTTTTCAAAGTTTTCTACGTCCATTTGCCTTAATTACCCTGTTCAAAGGACAATTATTTCCCTGGAAATATCCAAGTGAAAAATGCCCTTTTATGTTTACAGTTTTCTTTTCTTTTTTTATTCTTTGTATGCTGTATGGCAGGGGTCACATTTCTTTCTTTTTCCACGTGAGTAGCCCCTTATTGCAGTATCATTTGTTGAATTTCTGTTTGTTTTTTTTTTTTCATTTGTTTGCTTCTTTGCTTGTTTGTTTGTGGAGTGCATGGGCCTGGAATGCTCCATATCATGTTTTTTATACTCTTAACTATAGTCCATAGTTTACATTAAAGTTCACTGTTTGTGTAGTACAATCTCACGGCGCGGGCAGGCTCCAGGAATCAAATCCAGTCTCCAGCAGACAGGAATTCTACCACTGAGCCCCTGGTGCACCACCCCTATGTTTATATGTTTAACTTTAATTCTAGTAATATATGTAAAACTAAAATTTTTCCTTTAAGCCATATTGAATATATAATTCAGTGGTGTTAATTACATTTACAGTGCTTGTGCTACCATCACCACTGTCCATCACCAAAACTTTCTCATCATCTCAAGTATAAACTGTGACAATTAAGCATTTATTCCCCCTTCCCTTCCCCACTCCAGCCCCTAGTAAATTGTAATCTAGTTTCTGACTCCATGAATTTCTTATTCAAATTGGTTCATAGCAGTGAAATCATACATTTACCCTTTTGTGTCTGCCTTATTTCTCTGAGCATAAGGTATTCAATGCTCATCAATGTCACATACAACAGAACTTCATTCCTTTTAATGGATAAATAATATTTCATTGGATGTATATGGCATATTTTTCTCACCCAATGTTCCATTGATGGACACTTCCATTGTATGCAAATAATGTTTAGAGTCCCTGCTTTCACTTCTTCTGGGTATACACCTAAAAGTTGGACTGCTGGGTCCTATGGTAATTCGATACTTAACATTTTAAGGACATACCAAGCTGTTTTCTACAGGAACTGCACTAGTTAACATTCCCAGAAATAATGAATGAGTGTTCCTATACCCACATCTTCTCCAACACTAGCTATTTGTTGTAATTAATATTCATAGTAGCCCTTTTACTGGACATGAAATGCTATTTTGTGATTTTGATTTGCATTTCCCTAATAGCTAATGATGTTGAACATCTTTGATTGTACTTTTTGTACATTTTCTATGAAGAAACGTCAACTCAAGAATTTTGCCCATTAAAAAATACTTGGATTGTTTGTCTTGAGTTAACCAAGCTTAACTGAGTTTAGGGATTTCTTTATATAATATTAAACCATAGTGAGATATGTGATTTCCAAATATTTTCTCCTTTTCTGTAGGTTGTATTTTTTTATAAGCAGGCAGACAATTTATTAGATACACACATGAGAAGACATGTGGGTACTCTCACAAGAAAAGAAAGATGAGAGTTGAGAGGCCTGTAGGTTGTCTTTTAGCTTCCATGTTGATAATCTTTGATGCATATATATTTTTTAAGATATTGATGAAGCCTCACTTATCTACTTTTTATGGTATACTTAAGCTTTTGGTATAGAGTTTAAGAAATCATAGCTTAACACAAGGTCCTGAAGATCCTTCCTATGAATCTAGAAGATTTTAGGTTTCATTCTTATATTTAGATCTTTGATCAATTTTGAGTTAAATTTTGCATATGGCATGAGGTAGGGGTCCACCTTCATTCTTTTGTATCTAGATACCTAGTTTTCACAGCACTTTCATTGAAGCGACTACTCTACCCCATTGAGTGGACTGGGCACCTTGGTATTATCTTACTTAGAGTGCCTTGATACTAAAGGTTTTTTGTTTCCTACCAAGCTTAAAATACTTAATATGCTACCTGTATATGAACTTGTACTACAAAAATTCAGTTTGATCTTACAGAATTCTGATTCAAGGTATCTTAGTGAGTAAATATACACATATTTTTTCACTTAAATTAATGTAAATATATCATAGCTAAATTGGTAAGAAAATTCTGGAGTTGCATAAGTTATAATCTTACTAGACAGTGCAATGAGTAATGTCAGTGAACACAACAAGATAGTACCTGCAGTGATGGTAAATAAACATTACCAATATAGAGCTTAGCAGGAATAAGCAAATAAATTAACTGCATGTTAGTTAAATTGTTGAACTATGTGATGTTGAGAAATATGATTTGTGTTTCAAATGAAGAGATTATTAAATAAACATAGTGATCAATCCTTTTTGTTGGTTTTCTGGAAATATTTTTTTCTACTGATTTATAATATGTAAACTTATGTTGTTTCATGGCTGTCTTTTTTCCCCTTCCTTATTTCCTTTGCTCTAAGCCAATTCCACACATGCTAAACAAGTCTAAGTCATAAAGAGCATAAGATTATTAAACGATATACATGAGTTTTTAAAAAGATTCCAGGCTGCCTAATTTGTCAAACAGTTATCACAACTTTTCCAATTGCAGATCTCAGCAAAACCATATGCAAATGGGAAATCATCCATTTTCATGAGTAAATAACAAATGCAATTTGATCTTTTAGTGTTCAGTATTCAACTACATCATCACCTCAGTGTTGTCTTAAAGTATTTTGAGGTTTGAAAAGCAATTTTTTTTGTTATCACATAGCTCGCATCATAGGAAAATGGCTAAAGTGTTGCATGAAATATAAATATGTCACAGTCACTGTCAAAGCTGTCTATAAGCATCCTTTATCAGCTTTCACTGTCTGCTATTTGGTAGTGACTTTTTAAAATGAAGAAACAGTGTTCAGGAGGTTGCTATTAAAATACACTAATGATATCTGGACTTTATATAATAGCGTCTTTAACATATGTTAATTGATTTATTATATGCAAAGCACTGAAGGGCACATATAAATAAAATCTGCTATAATAGAAGGAGATTTTTAAAAAGTATTTTACTCTATTTAAAAAATACATTGTTCATCTTGTATTCTTTAATGCAACAAAATTATTGAATAGATATGTACATATAACGTTGTTCTAAATTATATTGTCCAAGGTCATGCAACCACGGAAATGACAAAGGTGGGATTATGGTGTAATTCATTTAGAATAAAAATGCACACACAATAATAAAATATATAATAGAAAGATGCTAGTAAGGTTTCTAAAGAACCACCTCTCAGGAGAGCTGGAGGTGAATGAAGCTAAGTCAGGACATATTCTCTGAAATGCAATAAAGTAAGGGGTTAAGGAAGGGAGGAGGGCAACATACCAGCTCCCAGTCTGTGGAAGTAGAAAGAGAAAAACCGTAGGGGAGAGTTTCAAGAAGTTCTGAGTTATTGGAGTTTAGAAGTTATGAAATAAATAAAAGGCAAAGAAGGGAGAAAAATTGTAGGAACCATGTCTCAGAGGCTCCATCTTCCAAATCAAAGAGTTCATCTTCTACCTTGAAGTATATAGAGAGCCCTGAAGTGTTTTATTCCAGATGTGACATAGTCACATTGTGTTTCAGATGTTCAAACTGGCAGCTTTGTGAGATATTTTAAGGAGTCCAAGATAGGAGCAAAAAAAAAAAAAAGTTAGTATTTTTATACATCATGATGACTCTGCTGAGTTATAATAGAACATGAACTTAGGAACTGGAGAAATCAATGGATTGTAGATAATTGTAGGGTGCAGATATTGGAAAACTTGATTGACTACATGTGCAGAGAGAAAGGCCATTAAGAATAATTTCTAGCTTTTTTTTTTCATGATTCAGTGCTTAACCCTCTGAGACCAAGATTAAGAAAGATGGTAAAATATATGAAATTTTTAGAATAAATAATTATTCCTTCTGAGATGGGAGAATATTGAAATAAGTGGAATTTGAAGGAAAAGAATAGTATCTAGACAGAAATGCTAATATAATCATGGACAAAGGAAACTACTATGTTTAAGCAAGCATCTTTACTTAGTAGAGAGCAAATAATCAAAATATGTGCAATGGGAAACAAGAATAAGGGAGTGGTGGAGATGAAGCTGATAAATGAATTGAGTAGGATTTTTAAAACATTTATATATTAGCTGAGGGATGTTTATAATAAAT
The DNA here is from genome assembly GCF_023851605.1 of Tamandua tetradactyla. NCBI lineage: Eukaryota > Metazoa > Chordata > Mammalia > Pilosa > Myrmecophagidae > Tamandua > Tamandua tetradactyla. The sequence continues at coordinate 75,205,261 of NC_135335.1, forward strand.
AATTTTTCTCAGACTACATTTTTACTAGTAACAAATGTATAGCTTTTGGGAATGCATAACTTTTAAATGTAACAGTGATGTAAATAAAGGAGTAATTTTTTTTTTCTGGAATGGAAAGAGATTAAGGTGAAGCTGACCGAATTGTCCAAAAATATTAATTGCATTCCATATGCCAGGCTTTGTATTTACCATTTACAAAATAAAATTCTGAGCAAAGCAGATAGAATATATAAATTAAGGCAATTAAGAGGCAGATAGAGAGTAAGAATAAAGCAAACTTCAATTTTTGTATGCTGTAGTTCACTAGGCTGCCTAGGCAAAATCTGTGAATTGAGTTGGCTTAAATAATGAGTTTATTTGTTCATAGTTTTGGTGTCAGGAAAATGTCCAAATCAAGGGATCACCAAGGCAATGCTTTCTTATCAAAGACCAGCTGCCAGCAACCTTTGACTCCTCTGTCACATGACAGGCACATGGCAGCATCTGCTGGTCTCTCTCTTACCTTCTGGGTTTCACTGATTTCAGCTTCTTACTTCTGTGGCTTTCTCTTTGTCTGAATTTCATTCCACTTCTAGGGACTCTAGTAATAAGACCTATCCTGATTGAGGTGCAATACACCTTAACTGAATTAGCTTCATCAACAGGTTCTGCTTAAAATGGTTTCACACCAACAGAAATGAAATAAGTTTAAGAACATGTTTTTATGGGCTACATACAGCTTCAAACCACTGGACTCCAAAAAGATATGCTCTTTCCACATGCAAAATATATTCATTCCATCACAACTTCCCCATAGTCTTAAGTCATTTCAGAAACAATGCTTAAGACAAAGTTTCATCAAACTGGTAATGTGTGTGTTACAGTTCCCATCTGTCTGCAGACCTGTGAAACCTAGAAACCAAGTTATTTGCTTCTGAAGTACAGTAGAAGAATGGGTATGGGATTAACTTTTCCATTCCCATAAGGAGAATTTGGAAGGAAAACAAGGGTCATGGGTCCTCAACAATTCTGAAACCCAGCAGAGCATATTCCATTAGCTTTCAAGGTCTGAGAGTTATCAAGGGAATGATGTATTATCCCCTTGCCTAATGGAATAATGGAGTGGCGGCCCAACCCCTTCTAAGTCCTTGCCCAATGGCCACACCCTCCATGAAAATTGGTGTGAAAAGTCCTCCCTCTCTAAGTATTGGGATGGTGACCAAGCTCTCTGCAAAGTCAGGACACATGATCCACCACCCTATCTGAGTATTGGAGTGGCAGGCAGACTCTCCATAATCCTCAGCGCACAGGTTTCACCCTCTCTGAACATGACAGCAGTGGTCAGACTTTCTGCTAAGCCTGAGTCATAGGCTGCACTGTTTCTGAGAGCTGGTGTGCCAACCCTCTTTCTGAACAATGGGGCACAAGGTCAACCCTCTCCAAGTACCATGATAGACTCACCCTTTTCATACACATGGGTAAGCTTACTATTTTGCTTCAAGAAGCTGTTTTAGGTCCAGTCCTCGGCTTCTATTGCTCTGCCTTTAAGTGATTTTTTCCATTAATATGTCCCTTTTCTGTCTCTTTTAGCCCAGGCTGGCAGTGGTTCCATTCATACAGATCTCATAAAAAAACTGTTTGTTTTTCTTGTAGTACACAGACAACAGAACTTTCCATGAATCTTTCTTGAATAACTGCATTTCAAATCTTGAATTGCACAGAAATTGTTGACAGTTTCCATGTTTAATTAAACCTTCATATGGAACAATCTTCTCTGGAAACTCATTTTCCAGAAGCTCAGAATTTTGTAAAACATCAATTTCTTTGTGTTCAGGAATTCAGTTCTCAGCTTATTCCATTCCTCTCTCATTGCACTATTAGCTGCAAGGAGATGCTGGGCTGTAGTTTTCACATTTAGCTCAGAAATCTCTTCAGTTAAATATCCAAGTTTTCATCCAATCCACAAGAATGAATTAACTTTAAGTGTGTGTGTGTATGTATATATATTTGGAAGGGAGGGGTTCACACAGCATCAAACCACTACAATCTACTTTATATCTATCTATATACATAGGTATAAAAAGGCAGCTTGTAACAGATGCATGTGATACATACAATGATGGAAATAGACTATAAAGATGTAGTAAAACAGAGGGTGAAGAGGTCATCATAACTTATTCGCAGGTAGCTTCACAGGGAAGGTGACATTTAATTTGAACATGGGAGAATTAAAAGGACTTAGTCATGAGAACATAGTGAGAGAAGTCATAAGTGTATGTGCAAAAACCCTAAAGTGGGGAAATCCTACTTAGCTTGCCTGGGGGATAGCAAGAAGCCTACAGTGCCTGGGGCACAGAACTGAAGAACAGAGTTAAGGAATCTATTTACAACATAAAGATGCTCAAGGTTGACCAAGCATTCTCAACATCAAAAATGCTTTATGTTTTTTTTTGTTTGTTTTTTTTGGCTTGGGCAGGCACCAGGAAACAAACCTGGTCTCTGGTATGGCAGGAAAGAACTCTGCCTGCTGAGCCACCGGGGCCAGCCAGCTTTTTCATTTTTAATTTAAATTTGTCTCCTCTTCACTTTTTTAAATCATGTTTTAATTTTTTCAGTAAAGAATCTGTAGATTTACAGAAAAATCAGGCAGAAAATGCAAGGTTTTCATATAATGAAGTCTCCCCACCCATACACTGTTTTCCCTATTAGTAACATTTTTGATTAGGGTGATACATTTGTCATAATTGATGAAACAATATTATTATAATTATACTCTTAATGATAACCCATAGTTTACATTTAGCTTCATTGTTTCTTGTGTACAGTCCTATAATTTATTTTTAATTTTTTAAATTGTAATAATACGTATAACCTAAAATTTCCCCTTTTAATCACATTCAAATATATAATTCGGTGCTGCTGTTCACAAAGTTAATCTATCATCACCACCATCCATTATTAAAACCTTTCCATCACCCCAAACAAAATTCTGTACCAATTAAGAATTAACTCTGCACCCGAACCCTTGGTAATCTGTGTTCTAGTTTCTGATTTGTGAATTTGCTTATTCAAATGATTCAATATTAGTGAGATCATACAATATTTATCGCTTCGTATCTGCCTTATCTCACTCAACATGATACCTTCAAGTCACATATTTCAAAACTTCATTCCTTTTGACACTTGAATAATATTCCATTGTATGTGTACACCACATTTCGTTTTTACATTCATTTCTTGATGGACAGTTGTGCTGCTTCTATCTTTTGGAAAATGTGAATTTTCCCCTGTAAATTTGGTGTGAAAATATATTAGAGTCTCTGTTTTCAATTCTTTTTGGGTATATACTTGACTTCATTTTTTAAATCGAGGGTTTTTGTTTTGATTTTGGTTTTTAAAGAATTATACGTCACTTTATCTCCTAAAGTGTGATCGTATCCATCACCAGCTTCAGGCCAGGCGAGCAAACAATATTTAAGATGAGTTACTACAGCAATAAGGGAGAGAAGTGCAGCCAAAAAAAGTGTGGAGGAATGTACTTTAGTTGAAAAAAGTAACAGAGTGATATCATTTACATCTATTGAAATTACTGAGTGGTTCTTCTACCAAAACCAGGGATAAAAGCCCGTTTTAAGTATTGTGATTACTCTTCCAAAATAATACTTTCATAATTTTGTTTGAAATTCTGGGTGAGTTCTGCTAAAGCTTCCAGAAACTATATTTCAAAATTATTATATATAGTTAATCTAAAATTTAATAAAGCATTTCATGTATATCAATTTTGTCTTTACACATGCTAAGTTTTTTCAATTTAAACCAGTTATAAGTAAAGCTCACTTCTCTAATGTGTATTGGCACTGTAGAATTCTACTTCTGGGTATAACAGGCAGGACTAATTTAATTTTTTTTAAAAGCTTAAATGTAACATTTGCTACATTTTATCAGTGGTAGCTTGATAGCATCCTAGTGAGTTCTTTCTTAAATAAAATATGCCATTACATCAAAATACTTTAGATTTTAATCTTGGAAAAAATTGAGTATATTTATTCTCATTGGCAATGACTTTATTTTCTTTTATAAGCAAGTATTTCAATTTTTTTGGTATAATTAATGTGAAAGATATATAATGTTTACATCAGTTAATATGTTTCATTCTACAGGGGTAAGCTAACAACTGTTATAAAGCAAGTACAGGTCAACGGCGCTCAACTAGCTTTACAAAGAGAAAAGACCATATTGTAGATTGTGTTATTAAATAGCCTTCTGTTAGTTATATTTCATTCAACAATCAGCACATTGCTAATTAGCATATAGGTGACAAAAATAGTTTTAAATTGACTAAATAAATGTCTTATTTAGTAGCATAATGAATTTTACAAATGTGTTTAATGGTTCAATTAAAGATATGCAGGGCATAGGGATCGTCTCAAATAGTTTAAAGAAGTTCTTACCTCTAACTTGCAGTAATAAAGGATTTGAATCTATCCATAATTGTTTCCTGAATTCCTACGGATGGTGCTTTAATTAGCCATGTATGCATTGCAGTCTTCTGTTTAGGATGAGTTTTGAGTCTTCCTTTAACAGTGTGTATCATGTGGGAGTAAGGAGGCCATGGCAACAATCTGTACATGGTGTAATGCCAGCCACAACAACTTCAGGTTGTGTCATCTTGAGGAAATCAATCAACAAAGAACTTAGACCAGCAACTGCAAAATCAATAAATGTTAAAATTATTATTTGATATTACATCAAATTCTTTATAGTAGTGTTAAAATATTACAGTGATCCTCACTCTAACTTATCATTATATATTGACTGAATCTTACCAAATACAAATTAGAATTTTAGTTCAGGAACAGTCAAGTATATGAGCAATGTCAGAACATATAACCTAGCCTGAAATTTGTCTTCTCTACATATAATTTTGCTTTTAGAGCGTGACTTTAGTTCTTCTGATACCCTACTCTCATTCTACAATTTTTGTTACTATTTTCAAAGAAATGATCATCTTTCCCATAATATTTGCTGCAGTGTTGATATGGAGGGGGAATGGTTAAGGTTATGTGGATCTCTCAATTTTCAGGACCTGAGACCTTCACTACTTACCTGCTTCTTTTCATTCACTGCCATATATCTACAAAGATATCTCCAATTCTGTATGATGTATTCTCCAATAATTGTTCCCCAATACTTCCACCCCCAATTCTGCTCCCTTTTAAGCACCTTCCTTGCTGGTGCTGTGAATTTCCAAGTCTGAGAACTGTAATCAAAATTGTTGCATCTAATGCTGAATTCTTCTTTTTGGGAGTCATTTTGTCTGCAGTTTGTAGAAATTCTCTGTTGCCCTCTCCTATAATCCACGGTAATTTATTAAGATTCCCTTCTCCCACTTTCAACATCCACAAGCTTACAACAATGGTAGAGTAACAGTGGTAACTCTGTTGGAATTTGGCATATATTCTGGGTCTAATAAATATTTTGGGTAGTCTCCATCTCTTAGTAAAGCTGAAGCTTTGAAAAATGTGTGATTTATATTTCTACCATTCCTTGATCTTATACTTTTTTGTTTAGGATATTGATCTAGTTTGCTAGCTGCCAGAATGCAATATACCAGAAACAGAATGGCTTTTTTAAAAGGGGAATTTAGTAAATTGCCATTTTACAGTTCTAAGGCCAAGGAAAATATACCAATTAAAACAAGTCTATAGAAATGTCCAATCTAAGGCATCCAGGGAAATATACCTTGGTTCAAGAAGGCCAGTGAAGTTCAGGGTTTCTTTCTCAAGTGGAAGGGCACATGGCAAACACAGTCAGAGTTTCCCTCTCATTTGGAAAGGCACAAGGTGAACACGGCATCATCGGTCATCCATCAGCTTCTTCTCTTGGCTTCCTGTTTCATGAAGCTCCCCGGGAGGCATTTTCCTTCTTCATCTCCAAAGGTCACAGGCTGGTAGATTCTGCTTCTCGTGGCTATGTTGTTCTACTTTGCTCTCTCTGAATCTTTTTCATTCTCCAAAATGTTTCCTCATTTATAGGACTCCAGAAATTTTCAAGACCCACCCAAATGGATGGAGACATGTCATCACCTAGTCACTCTGTTTAACAACCACTCTTGATTGGGTTACATCTCCAGGGAGATGATCTAATAACAAATTCAAACATACTGTATTGAATAGGGATTACTCTGCCATTACGAAACAGGATTTAGATCAAAACATGGCTTTTCTAGGGAACGTACATCTTTTCAAACCAGCACGGAAATTTTATAGGAACATTTAATTCAGGTGGTCTTCATTTTCCTAGAGAAAATGTAGTAACTCCAAATGTTTGATTTGAACTCTCAGTTTCTACTTAATTAAACTTGAAGGTATAATATCTGATAGAAAAGATTGCAATAATAGCAGATTAAAATGATGTACTTCAAATTCCCAGCAAATATCTGGCTACTAGTGAGTGACATGATTAGTTAGTGGCAATAGAAATTCAATAAGCATGTTTAGATAATAAGGAAACCAATTAAAGAGCATAACATGAGACAGAGTTTAGAATATGCTAGACATAATTGAAAATATAAACAATCTATTTTGTGGAGAGTGAAATGCAATCTAAGTTCTGCCCCTAACTTTCTCTCTGGTTTTCTCTGTTTCTAGTAATTTCTAATGACAGTTTGAGATGTGAATGTTTGTTATTTTATGAACTGTGCAGGCTAAAGAGTATTGAAATCAAGAGTGATGGGTTTTAGGAGATGCATAGTCTATTCTTTGATTTACATCATATTTTTAGATGCTTGTAGAATTTCTAGGTTCCTTCCTCTCTGTCATGTGGACACCTCTAACTCACAAGCTCAAATTCAGAAGTGAAAAACATAAAAGAAGATTGATTTGAAGATTTCTGCCTTGGGATGAGTGTACACTTACCACTTGTTATGGTAGAGAATGAGAAGCTCACCGAGTCATGAGTCTTTGGTAAATTGTTCTCAATCAGGTGATGGATGAGACAGAAATGTTCTTCACTGTCTCCTAAAAACTGGAACATATCATACTTTAATTTCTAGGGAGGCTATTCTAGGTTATCTACTTTTACCTTTTTTTTTTTTTGGCTTATGTTCAATCCAGTAGTATCTTAATATTAGTGGAGAGCACTTCTCTTAGCCTACACTTATTCAAAGCGCATTTACAATAAAACAAGGCCCATGTTGCATTTTCATTAGACCGATATTTAATTGCCTCATTTAATCTCTTTGGGGAAAAATGTACTGGAATTTGAGAAGACAGTGTAAAGTAAGTCTTTGAAGAGTTTCAGTAAGAGATGAACATGATCTCACAATCATTCAAAATGATTTAAAATCCATGAATTTGAATCGGTAAGCTATGAGTCTCATAAAATAATGTAGGTAATGAAAATGTAGGAATTATTTTAATAACAAGTCAAAATGATGTGATTGTTCAGGAATGAAACTGTAAGACTTTAATGATCCTTTGAACAAAGTTAATGATTTAAGAATCATGGCTAGGGCCAATATTTATATTTAGAAAGAAACATGATGGTGGATTTAACAATAACTAGGAAATTAAGAAAAGGAATCAAATGCAAATGGGCTACTTAGAAGAATAATTAAGTCACTAAAAGTCTTTCATATCATGGTATACTGCCTGCAAGTTTTAAAATGGAAGGTAAAGAACAGTATGCTTCCTATTTTCCAAACATCAAAGACTTTCTGTAAGGGAGAAAGCTGGCCATTAGTTCCCAATAAAGTGTCAAGAAAGTAATTAATTCATAGGCCTTCTGGACCATGTAGTATTACTATCTATAATAGCAACAACAAAGAAACAGGATACCTTCTGTTGAGAAGAGCTACGTGACTTTCTTATACCACTCATTTTTATCTCAAGGTAGAATTTTTTATTTGAACATGACAATTTGTTGTTCTTGCACTTTTTTTTTTTTTTTTCATGGACAGGCACCCAGAATCGAGCCTGGTTCTCCAGCATGGCAGTCGAGAACTCTGCCACTGTGCCACCATTGCCAGGTCCTGTCCTTGCACTTTTACATGAATTTTCCCAAAGAAAACAAAACAAATGGTCATATAATATCAAAAGACAATTGTTCTTTTTGTCTTTCCCCGGTTTCCTTCACAATAGCAAATAATGGATTCAGGAGGTTATTTTCTAGTCCCCATAAAAAATTCTACATTGTACATTGTGCACTGATAGGTAGAATATGCACAATGTACAAAGCAGAATAAGTGCAATGTACATTGTACATTGATATGCACATTGCAACTTTCAATCACTTTTCATATGGGATCTTTATCAAGAATATTTGCAGATATATAGAATATATCATTGAATACTTCTAAGAACAATAGAATTTATCTAAGCAATATAAGAAGAAATAAATAAGATTGAGAGATAAAGATAAAAGTAAAGAAGAACCAACAAAAACATCACAAATTTAGAACAGGAATCAGAAGTTGTCTTAAACTGCGGTACATTTCGATGGCATCTATGTATTATATTCCTTATTAGAATCAAGAAGCTAATTCAAAGAGTTCCTAAATACATAGATAAATTTAAATACCTGGAATAACAAGGTGATTGCTTATGCTTAATTTATGGATTAAAAATAAGAGCATGGGACAAATAAAGTTTAGAAAAAACTTAAATTGTCTTCACTTTCTTTCAAAAGACTGCATATATGATAACTGTAGTGAGAATTTCCCTATCGTTAGGAAGCACAGCCTTATATTTATTAATGAAAAATTATGGTATATGATCAATTTCTCAAATGATGAAAAAACATGTCTTTTTATATATATCTCAGTGTGTTTATGTATGGGGGGACTTATACGTAGAAGGGTGAGAGGATCAAATGATAATGCATGTGTAGATGGGCTAAATGTTAACAATGTGAGAAACTGGGTAAAGGTTTACGGTCTTCTTTGTAATATTATCCTTCCAACTTTTCTGTAAATTTGATTTTTTTTTCCAAATAAAAGTTAAATACTACAAAATAAATCTGTGTGAAATCTCTACCAGCGTAAAATTTGATAATCCCCAAATCTTTCATATTTTGCCATTGAAAGCTTGTCTCCTTCATACCTTTTGCAGACTTTTTACACCTAATAGTGTCTTAATAAGAGCTATCCATTGGGCAGGCCTCTGAGCATAGTATTTTGAGTAATGTGCCTTAAAAAAGATTCAGATGGGAAAATTGATTTTTTTGTTGTTCTTATGTACTTCTAGAGTGGCAATTTACAGATAGGAGTTGTGATACATAAGAATTTGGTATGCATTTTCCTGGAATTAGAATTTTAAATATTTTCTATCTACCGTCCCTCATGCATCCAACTATTGCACTCTTATTGGATCACCCTGTGTCACTTATTTCTTTGCTACCAGAAAAAACACTTTGTTTAGTGTGTCCTATCAGCATATAATGGCAAATATAAAGGTTGGCTCTTTGAGGAAGTACTCAGTGAAGTTTCCAATTCTTCTTTTTAATTTCTTACACAAATAAAATATGCATAAGGCATGTACATTTCGACTTTACGAAAATAAGAACCATGCCATCCTGCAGCACATGCTTAGTAACCAAAAACCAATCTCCAAATGCTTATTTTTTCTTTGAAGGAGGGACTAGCTTTGAAGCACTAAAACTTTGTATTTGTATTTGCTGTTTATCATCAGGTTCTTCCCCAGACGTACATCTAGCTTCCGGACTGATTTTTTTTTCCTGGCCTGTTGTTTCAGTAAAGGTGGCTTCAGTAGAGCATCATTATCTGCCTCTTAAAAATCTCTCTCTTCTTGTCCTGGTGTGCCATTGCCAGGGAATTGCTTAACTTGTATCATGTCAACATCAGTTCTTTTCATTATGAGGTTCCTACCACAGATCCACTATAACCTCACTGTATCTCAACAGAAGGAACAGTTGGAAAGCCCAGCTGGAAAGAATGAAGCCATGGATGCCAGCCAAGATGTTTCTATAGATGATTAGCGCTAACAGCATGACAGGAATGCCCTCTCTATAACACAATCAGATAGAAACATTTTTTGAACCTCAGTTGAGGCAAGTGGAGCAAAGCAAGATGAAGTGACTAGTTTTCATGCCAAATCAAGATGATCTATAGCTGAGTCAATAATAGAATTGCTGGAAAGTAACATATATGCCCAATGCATCTTCTGACCCATAATAAAAGTTTCAGTTTATTCTATGAACTCTTACAATAAAGCAAGACATACTGTTGTTCAAATCAAAGAATTATAGTATTTCAAATAAGATATGAACTTAGAAATCAGCTATTTTAATTGCATCTGGGATGCATATATTTTAAAATATTTACCCTGTATACTCACACGTTGGGCATGGACTAAATAGAGAGCCATAGACTCTGAGTCCTGATGTAGTATCTGTTTTAGAAGTTTTCTTATATTAGTGTGAAAAATGCATAAATGATATCAACATGTAAATATGGATAATTTTCCCTGTAATCTGATAAAATAGTTGATGAAATGATTAGACGCACAAGTCTAATTTTTCAGAAATGTTCAGATAAGAAAATTAATGATATTATAGTCTGAAAACTAATGTTGCTTATTCCATAGTCATGCTATTGATTTGATTGAACAATGTGGCTAAATGTGACACTGTCTTTCATAGGTATTGTCACCAGGTAATTTTTAATTTCCTGTCTCAGTTTTTTAGAAGCATTCACCATAGAGATATGCTTATATATTTATTTACAAATAAATACATTTCTCAGTTCTCTTATCTTGAAATGGAATGCTATCATTCTCATATGATATAATTATTGTAATATTAAAAGCGTATCTTTCTGGTTGGTTTTCACAGTGGCTGACTGTGAGACAAAGTTTAGTTTGTGTGATGTTTATTAAGATATATTCATAAAATTAACACCTGTGCAAGGGAGGGAAAGGAAGCAGAAATAAGTAGAAGGAGTATTTCAGCTGTAATGCAGGCAAAGTTCTCAACAATACCCACAGGGACTCTAGATATGAATTGTCCCTCAATGTTTTCTCCAGTTGGGCTAAAATGGCCAGGCGTTTGCACTCCCCTGCAGTCTGCCATTGAAAGTGTGCTGACATGGAAGGCAAAGGGACAGACGGGTCCATATGCTCTTCACTATCCACCACAACACGTGAGGAACTTAGACCACAGCTGAGCATATAGTAACAGTTTTTTTCTACAGTTGAGTTATTAATTTTGTTTTATTTTAATAAATGCAATTACAAGATTATTAAAATGTCAGAAAGCATTTCAGTACATGTTAGGAGGAAACCCATTTTAATATGTTTTAAATTCCAATAATTTTATGAGCTGATGAAAAATTGCATTAAAAATATATTTTCACGCAATCTGTTTTATGATACTGAATTTGGTTACACTTTATCCTCTCTTTACTCTTTCTCAGAAAGAATGAAGCTCAAGTGTTTTCTCTGAAGTTATCAAAGTTCAAATTTAGCTAAGGGAATTTCAAACTTGTCAACAAAATGTCCCACCCCCCCCCCCCAAAAAAAGTCCCTCAAACCAGACTTTTGTATAAATTACTTTTTGCAAAACAAATTTTTTTTAAATTTCTTTTTGCAAAAAAACTTTTACTTCCATCACTTTCCCCTCAGCTGTCAAGTCTTCTGTCACCTTTTATGAAATTTCCAATGTCTTTTAACCTGTACAAGGAAACATAAATACATACATATATACATATGTGTATGTATTTATATATTCATCTATATCACCACTTTTTATTTGTTTACCTATTTTTTATTTATTTGAGATGTGGCTTTATAAAACAATCATGCATTTAACACAGGATTTCCATATACCACCCTATTATTAACACCTTGAATTGGTGCTTAATATTTGTCACAGTTGACGATAGCAGATTTTTATAATTGTACTATTAACCATAGTTCATGGTTAAATTTAGAGTTCACTGTTTGTGCAGTGTAGTTCTGTGGATTTATTTTTATTTTTCATTCTTTTATGTATATATAATCTAACATTTCTCCTTTTAATCCATTCAAATGTATATATTAGTGCTGCCAGTTATGTTCACAATGTTATCCTACCATCAACGCTATTCCTATGAAATCATTCCTAACATTCCAAACAGGAATCCTGTACATTTTAAGCCTTAACGTCCCATTCTGTTTTTTAGCTTTTTATATTATAACAGAAAGAAAATATTCCCCATATTAATACGTTAATTAAATTTGAAAAACATTTACAAATTAAACAAGAATATAATTAAGTTGATTGTATATCGTTTTTTTCAAATTTCCGGTATTAATGTTTCAAAAATTCTTCTATTCTGACCATAAACAAGAAGACTATGATGGAGAAGAGAGGGCCTAAAGTTTGTTTTTTTCTTTCCAATTATATACTCCCCCCTCATCTCAATAATTGCTTGTACAACCCTTTTCAGATTGAGATCATGAAAAAGTATTTTAGAAGGGAATATATATATATATATATATATATATATATATATATATATATATACACATATATAATTGAATATAATATATATTCGAAATTGATGTTTAAGGATTTGAAAAAGTATTTTAGGAGGGAAGGAGGGAAGATTATTTATTTTTCTTCTATTTATCTATAATGAATATTATATATATTCAAAGTTGATGTACTTTTAACCATGGATTTCAGTAAAAGAATCCTAAGATTGACTCTGGCATCTTCAGAGCTTTGGGTCTCTTTTTATTCACCCCTTGGGGATCTCCCATTGGAAGTTATGCAATGCAGGCTACATCTCATCTTGGTGGCCATTCCATTTTTCAATATCTCCTTATCCCTGTTTTTCAAAGTTCATCCCCAATAGACTTTCTAGTGTACCTTCAGGCATGACTTCACAACTACAACTTTAACTTTAAACTTTAGTTTTACCTTAAACTTTAAACTTTAATTTGTTCAATCACAATCATTTTCAGAGGTTTCCTTGAGTTTATTTGGGTTTACTTGGGCCCTGGGAAAACTCAAGAATCCTTGTGTTTAAAAACTTGAAAGGGCAGGTCTTACTCCTGCTTTCTTGTGCCAATGGCAGACAGTGACTCACTTTTTCAGTTTGTCAGTTGAGATGTTTAATATCATTAAGTTTTCCATATTCAGTGGTCTCATGACATCCTCTTCACTGGGCTAGAGTTGAGGGAAAGCAAACAATATTATCTCCAAATGGTCGTCATATGAAAAGGATAATGAGAACTCTTTTAAAGCAAATACGTTGTTTAATAATCTCTCAGTTCCTTTATATTGAGTTTTACAAAAGTTAATGAATGGTAAAATCACTTTAGAATTACTGCAAAAACAGTCCAGTATTTCATCTTAAAACTGCAGGGGCATGGGCTAATAGGGTAAATATATAATTATTTATGCAAATATTATGAAATTTTCTATAAGAATTTATTTGTACAGCTATGGGGGTGAGCAAGTTCCAATTCTGCAGGGCCAGCAACAAGCTGGGAATGCCAGTGATGGTTTCTGATGAGTTTCCAAGGAGAAGCTGTCTTGCTGAAGAAGAGATGGAATTTCTCCCTTCAGGCTGCTGAAATCGTCATTACTCTTTTTAAAGTTTTCCACTGATTGGCTGACATGTCTCTTATGGTTGAAGACAATATCCTCAGTTGATTGCAGATGTAATCAGTCATAGATGCAATCAACTTACTGATAAGTTAAGTCCTCAAAATATCATCAAGAAGCAATCAGGCCAGTGCCCTTTTGACCAAACAACTGGACACAATAACCTGACCAAGGTCACACATGAATTTAGCCATTATATATGTCATTTGTTTTTCTCAAGTCTGTGTCCTCAGCCAAAATACCAAAGGAAGAAGAATCCTATTTTAAAGTTTTGTGATAATTTTGTTGTTCTTGTTTTGTAGGCCCAATATAAAATATTTGTTTTATCGCTGCAACATAGAAAATACATTTGGGAAAATAACATTAGGGAAAATCAGACATCCTTACATCTAGTGCACTTGAAGTGAAGTGTCTTACTGATACTTCTGTTTTAAAAGTCCATATAATTTTTTCAAAAAGCCAGCCACAAAAGAGTACAGTACACATTTTGATTCTACTTATTTGAAATTCTAGAAATGACACAACTAATCTGTGGTATCAGAAAGCAGATTTGTCGCTACCTAGAACAAGCGCCTAAGCAGGAGAAAATTTTCTGGGGTAGTAGAAATTTCTGTACCTTAATTGTGATGTGTTTAGACAAGTGTATACAGTTGTCAAAATATTGAAGTACAGACTAAAAATTATTCCATTTTTGCAAGTAAATGCTTTTATAATAAGTAAGAGTGACACCTAAAATACAATCTTTTCATTTTTTTGGTTTCTTATATTAACTGAAGGAAATGCCCAGCTTCATTGTTTTTAACTTTTTTTAATCTTTCATTGATCATTATTCAGAATACCTCAAGAATCAATACAATTATTTTAAAATAAAATAAACAAAAGCTTTGATCTAGTAATGCCATTACTATGAATTTATCTGTAAGAATTTATTTACTGGTATCTTACAGAATTTATCCTACTCAAACAAATTCACATCAAACATTTAAAACTGCTCTTTATTGCTTCATGAAAATAAGGTAGGGACATCTTAATTGTTTCTCAGAATAGGAACTTAATATATCTTAAGTGGAATATTATTTTGTATTAAAAAAATAAATTAGCGTGGTGCAATTGTGTCTCAGTTGCATAATTCTCACTTGCTATGCCAGAGACCTGAATTCGATTACAGAGCCTGTCCATGCCAAAAATAAAGACAGAAAGAAAGAAATAAAAGAAATAAAAGTAAATTAGATATCCCTAATGCCCAGAAGTGATAGCACTGAAGTGAGATCCAAAAACACGAGGTATAATATAATCCTTGGTATAGATATTTTAAGTAGACATAAATATGTACAAGTCTAGTTACGCTACGCATACATGCACATATTTGCATGTACATGGACAATTTCTAAAAAAAAAACAAAAAGGAAAAAATCATAAAGTACACAAACCTGAAAAGATTAATTATGACCTGTAATTCAGGAATTTTTAATGTTATATATTTCTAGAGTACTTTAATACAATTTAAATTATATACATGACTAAAGTGAACTACTAAATTTACAAATGTATTAATGTCAAAATATTTCAATAAATATAAATTAAATTTATAAAGCATGTAAATACTGATTTCACTGATGGAATAAATGAATATAAACCTTTCAGCATATTATATATCAAGAACTATTCAAGAATGAAATTGATAGCTACCAAAAGAACTTTTGGAGTCTTTATTTTTAAAACATAATTAGATAACATTTTTATAAAAAATTATCCATAAAATTTAAGCAAATTAAATGTATCTTAATTTTTGAGTAAAGCAATTAGACTATGGAAACAGCATTTGAAGAATATTATCCACTTTTCCTAGATTTCAAAGAAGAAAGAAACAAATTCTGATGCCATAGTTGTGACATTAAACTGCAAGAAAAAAAGTCCTTTCAAGAAAAATAGTTAGAAATACTTGAGAGATGCTTTAGAGGAGAAATTATTGAATTTGTTTCTTCTTTCTTTTTTTTTGCCTTGTTGTTATTGTTGTTTGTTTTTTTACCCAATTGCTTACAATTTTAAAGACCGCAAATCCTGTATTTATTACTAGAGTATAGTAATGTAGGAAGGCAACAGACCAGAATACGAAAGAAGATTGAAAATTAAATCACTTATGATTGGTGCATTTCAGAATGTCATTGACGTGGCATTTAATTTTTTTCCTTGAAGCAATAAAAGGATTTTGAGATGTCACTGAATTTTCCTTCATCTACTCAATAATAAGCCATAGAAAGCAGTGTTCATTGAAATCAAATCCACAACCATGATTAAGAATCAGCTAAGAATTTATAAAACAAAAAGTGAAAAAAAATGACAATAAAATGTGAATTCTGTTACATTTGAATATGATTTCATAGAAAAATACTGGGTAATGAATAGATACCAACATTTAATAGTGTGTTGCTTTGGGTAGAAGAATGCAGGAGCTATTAATAAGATTTAATATCTAGCTACTTTTATAATAAACATGCTATTTATTTGTAATTGGAAATTAAATAAAGATGTAAGAATGACAATTTAATTTTACATTAATAGTGCATAAGCATCACTATCCTATATTCCAAATATCTCCTCAACCAGCACTGTGGGATAAATGAAGATATGATAAATATTTGTTAATATTGGGGTATTTTACTTTGTCTCCTTCTGTAATAACATTATCCACATTTCCTTTCAGAGAGTTAACCCTCTTTCATTGTTTTAAGACTGTGTGTGAGCATAAAGTGTATGATCATGTTTGCATTTCTTCCAAAGTCTCATCTCCTCTCTTCTCTTCTCTACTCTTCCTTCCCCTCCCTTCTTTGTCTCTTTCCTTCTTCTTCCCTTCCCCTCTTCTCCCATTCCCTTTTTTTATTCTTTCTCTTCCTCTCTCAAAGCAATATAATGAACACCACCAAAGATAGTTAACGCCTAGAACCCAAAATTAAAGCAAAATAATAAAAAGTTAAAGAAAATAAACTACAGATGAGCATTCATGTCATTAATTTGTTTTGTGTAAATGAGATTGTAGAATAGCTACTTCTCATATGAATCTTGTCCCATCACTTGTTCTTTGACAATAGAAAGGTTCTAAGCCACAATGTAGGTAAGAGAAACCTAAACAGAGCTTTGCTGTCTTCATGAGTTGAGAAGACAGAGCTAGGGTGATGAGGAGGCCAAAGTGTCTAGAGATTATGAAATAGTGCACAGGAGATGAGAGAGCTGAACATAGATAGAATTCTAGATATCTGAAGGGTTTTCCATTACCTGAATATTAAGCTTATAATAATCAGTTCATATACGTAAGGATACTAACCTGGTATGAGAAAGAACCACCCAAAAGGAGCAGAGAAAACAATCCCCCCAATTCACACATGGCCAGCAATTGGCCTATCCTTTTCAGCCTAACTGGATAAACTCATAATTCACTAGGCATTGGGGAATATTCAGAAGAGCATGTTTCAGTAGAAAGGCGGGATTAGCCACAAAATAATCACTGATCTCTTCCAGCTAACAGTGCATAAATGCAGGATTAGAAAGGAGCAAGCTATTTCCAAATAATTTAACTGCATCTCAGAAAAACAACAGTGAATCTTTATGCAAATACAAAAATACCCACCATCCAAACAAATAAAATTCACAATGTCAGACATCCAAACAAAAATTAGTAGACACACAAAAATACAAGAAAATATAAGTCACAATGAAGAGAGACAATAATCACTGCAAACTGACTCAAAAATGACATAGCTAATATACTTATCTAGAAAAGATGTTAAAACATTTATTGTAACTGAGTTACCTGCTTCTTTAATTAAAAGGAAGATGTTGTTAGAAACATGGAAGATTACAACAACAAGAAAGGAAGTTCTGGCCATGAAAACTACAATGCTTTTAATAAGAATGTGTTCATAGGATTAGACATTGCAGAAGTAAAGACTAGCAAAATTCATGACATAGCAATAAAACTGTCTAAAATGAAACAGAAATAAAAAAAAGACAAAAAATGAACAAAGTATCCATGAGCTGAGATATAATTTCAAGTGCTTAATCAAGGAGTGATTAAAATCACTGAAGGAGAAGACAAAGAAGCTGGCTCATAAAAATTCATTTAAAGAAAAAATGTCCAAGAACTTTCCAAATTTGCTGAAAACTCGAAACTTGGTTATTAAAGAAGCTTAAAGAAACCCAAGCACAAGAAACATGATATAGTAATCAAATTGATTAAAAACACACTTAAAGAAAAAAACTTTCAGAATCTAGAATATAGGTTACTAGGGGATGGGGTGGGGATAGGGAATGGGAAGTTAAGGCTAAAATGTACAGGGTTCTTATTTGGAATGATAAAAATGTTTTGGTAATGGATGATGTTAACAGTAGCATAACACTGTGAACATAACAAAAGAAAAAAATACATATATATAAAGAAAAAACACACAAAAGCAGCTTGAAAAATACAACTTTTTAGGCATGGATGGTGGCAGGCTTCTTTTCCAAAGCAATGTAGCAACATTTTAAAGTACTGGGAGGATAAATCTAAAAATATCTTGCAAAACTTAGGGCAGGCAGAAGGCATTTCACTAGAAAAATTGAAAAAAAAAGTCAACACCAAGACAAGTAAACTTTTAAGCATAAGGAAAGTAATACCAATGTGAATTTTAGTTATTTACAAAAGGATGAAGAGCAATTGAAATTTATGTAGGTGAAAACAACATTTTTTTTAAATCATTTAATCCGTTTGAGATATCATCAAAGTTTAAGAAACAGTCTAAATTAGCACAGGAGACACTAATATATGTGATATGACTTACTGGATGGCATCATGGAACACAAAAAATGATATTAGGTAAAAATTAAGGAACTCTGAAAAATGTATCGATGTTAGTAATAATGCATCAATATTGGTTAATTAGTTGCAGCAAACATACTGTACTAGTGTAAGATGTCAATAGAAGAAATTGGGTACAGGGATGTGGGAACTTTAGGTACCATCATCTCAATTTTTCAGTTAACTGGAAACCATTTTAGCAAATAAATTAAATTTTCTTAAAAGGTGACCAGATTGGAAAAGAAGAAATATAATTATCTCTATTTACAAATGATGTGTTTGTTGATGTAAAAATAATCTAATTCCATCTACAGCATAATTCCTAGAATTAACTATAAATGAATTTAGTGAAGCTTCTGAGTACACAATTGATGTATTAAAATGCATTGATTTTTCTATATAGTAAGATTAAAAAATGTAACTTGAAATAAGATAAATTTAACAATATCATGAAATATGACATTGTGACAATTATGTCAAAATATGCATAATAATTGAGTTCTGATAATTACAAAACATTGCTAAGAAAAATATAGATGTAAATAAATGGAGAGATCTACCATAATCAAAGGTCAGAACCTCAATATTTAAAGATGTTAGGTTTTTTTTCCCCAAACATCTATGAATATAAATCAATTTCTTACCAAAATACCAGCTGATTTGATTGTAGAAACTGGAAAGTTTATTTGAAAATTCATTTAAAAATAGAAAGATATTAGAGTAACCAATACTTTTGAAAAAGAACAAAATTAGAAGGGCAGTACTTCTTTTTTTTCTAATTTTGTGGCTGCAGTAATCAAGCCACTTGCACTCTCGTCACAAGTGCATGTTGTAATCAAGATAGTGTGGCTTTTTAATCAATTTAGGCACAAGACTCGGTAAAATAGGAGAGCAAGTCCAGAAATGGAACTCACTAGCGTTCACTTGAATTTCAGCAAAGTTGCAAAGACAATTCAGAAGAGAAAGCATATATTTTTAACAAATGACACTGAAACATCTTAAAACTCCTATCCAAACCGATTAATTTTAATCCATTCCTCACACAATTAAAAAAAATAAATAACTCACAGTGGAACATGGACCTGAATATAAAACCTGAAAGTATAAAACTCCTGGGGGTAAAACAGAAAAATATTTGTGTTCTCTCACTCATCAAAGATTTCTTAGTTACAACATCAAAAGCAAAATCTATTAAAGGAAGAAAAGTTTATGCATCGGACGGCACAAAATTGAGAACTCATCCTCAAAAGATCCTGTTAAGATAATGAAAAAACAAATTAAGACTGGGAAAAAATAATTGCACATTACATGTCTGTAAAGAAGCCCTATCCATAATACATAAAGAATTTTCAACTATTTTATAAAAAAGCAACCCAATTAAGCAATAGGCATGAGGTTTGCTACTCTTAGCAAAGTAGATATACAGATAACAAGTAGGTACAAAGAAAGATGTTCGACATCATTAGTTATTAGTGATATGAAAATTAAAACACAGGATATTATCTCTCACCTATTCGAATTTCATAGAAACAATGGCAACCTACGTAACTAGTCAGTGTTACTTGGCTTTCTCACAGCATGTGGTTTCAAGGAAGTCAGACTCCTAACATCAGCTCTGCCTTTTAAGTTGGAATGTTCCAGTAAACATGGCAAACTACGTATGACATTTCCACCCAGATTTGGAAGTCTCACCGTGTCACTCCACCATATCCTATTGATTAAAGCAGTCATGCGACCATTCAGATTCAAAGAAAGATAAATTAGACTCCATTTTTTTGGTGGAAGAGTGGCAAGAGCATATTGTAAAACAGCATGTGGAAACAAAAATACTCTTGCATCGACCTTTGGAAAATACAGTATACCCCAATGGGAATCATATATTAATAGAGTCTCTAAGCATTTTCTCACAGATTACTTTCAATTATGAAGGAAAAACTTGTGTCTTAAACTCTTAAGATTATGAAGGAAAAACTTGTGTCTTTAAACTCTTAAGATTAAGAGGGATGCCTACTGATGAAAAGTAATTAAAATGTCAGCCTCACAGTTTACAGCACAGTTCACCTCGAAAAGATGACCCTTCCTAATTTTGCAAATATGGGAATATACCTAGATATTCTGCAAGGAAAAAAATTACTAAGTGATTAAATCTTCCATTCTTTGATACAGTTGTATGTAAAGCTTTTCCTTGAGGAAAATTTGGGACAGTTTAAATATGCTATCTTGAAATGCCCAAAGCTGACAACCTAAAAATTTTGAGTCTCTTATCCCCAAGCATAAAACAATTTTCTCTTTATCGCGTGTGTATATATGCTTTAAAGCAATGCATTACTGCCTCTTTCCTTGAATTATAATATTGTCTATTTAAGGCAACAATCAAGGCATTTTTTCCCCTCTTGTCGCAAGTGCATGTTGTAATTAGTCCTATAGATAATTGCCTCTTGCCCTTTCATGACTCCGGTTTTGGCTGACTTCCACATCACAGTCACTGTGAGAAGATATAAACGACTCCCAACTAAGTGATAGTCTTGTGGCTGCTCATCAGAAAATTCTACATCCTTATAGGAGTTGATGATGCAGCAATATCTTAAGACCTCTCCTGACAAAATGAATATTGGCAAATATTTCAGGCTATTTGAGACATTTTCAAACTCTAATTATGCCTAACATCGTGCAGAACTCATGAAAGTAATCCAGCTCTACATTTGTATGCTAAATCTAAGATTAATTTCTCTAAAGCTATATAATTTTAGGGCCTTAATTTTTTCTTAGGCTGGGACCAATATGTTGAAATTACTTGTAATTTTGTTTCTCCTCTTAATATATTATTATATATAAATGTTGAAAATTGTAAAACAAGGTTAAAGAGGAAGACAACTGTCATAATAGCATTTGAAAATTAATAATAATATATTAAGTAAAAATAAAATTATATACAACTAAAACCTGAGATTATTATTTCTTAACATTGGAGTAGTGGTAAAAAGTGACGAAGATATGAGTAAGAACATAAACATTTCATTACACCTGGAGAGAAGATAAAACTAATCTTCTGTCATGTCTCTGGTATTTGCAAGAATTTTATTTTTTATGATACTATTAAGTTTTGGTGCTGGATGAAACCTTTTTTCATAAGAAATGATGGGTATAGTAACATTTATATCTGTAATTGCACATATCAGTGGAAGCCCATGACTTTTTTAAGACATCTATCCCCAGCTGTGTTTCTTTCATATATGCTTGAAAAGTATCAGAAACACTTTTGCTTATAATATACTCATATGCTCATTTCCAATATTTTCATTGTGTCTCATGCCATTGTTCTCTAAGGAATATATTGGAAGTCGCATATTCTTTCATGACTTGGGGGTAAAAATATTATGTCAGTTTGTATCTGGAAATTCTCTTGTTAGGAATGGATGTTATAAAAGATGATTCTTGCAGTGAAAAAGAAATGCCTTGACACTCATTTGCCAATATTTGAAAATGTAAGTAGTGAAATAATGATATTAACAGTTCTTACAATAATTGTAAATATTTTAGTCTGTAAATATCTATGAGGCCTTACTGTTGTCCAAGTGAGAAAAGTCAACTTAAAATGCACAAAAAGGTAAATGAAATATTTATGAAACATAAATTAGGAAAAGATACATTTACATTTTTATTTTTTAATAAGAGCAAGAAAATTTAAATGTTAGTTTTTCCTCTTTAACTATATGTTTGCTTACAAAGTATGAACATAAATGTCATATATACAAAAGGGTCAGATTCATATGACTGTGACATGTGCAGTTGTACAAAACTCTGCATTTAGAAGGCCACATTGCTTGGTTTAATGCTCTGATATCACCTTCTTAAAATTCTTAATGCTTTTATCTTTGAACTTGTATTTTGTAAATAAAGTCTGATTGGACTATGGATCATGCACATAATCAGAAGAGATAAACACAATGTATGTACATGCAGCTGCTGGGCATTCCATTCACATACTGCATTCCTGAAGCCCATGAACACGAATTTGTTCAATGGGACTCAGAGCAAATAAAAGGTTAGCATATTAGGGAACATGCTTCATTACCTTCTTTTGGGTCTAACAACTACCATGCTTTGAGGCCACTGGAATTCTGTAGCAACCTGTGAATTTCTATGACTCAATAAGCAAGGGCTCTGACAACATCAAGATGCTGCATTTTCCATATTAATGCTCTTCTCTGTTAGCCAACCACTTAAGCTGAAAATGATGTCACAGAAGTAAAATAAGGAGAGGGTACCCCATAGTTTCCTTTCCTCTCAAATGATCCATGCAAAGATGCTAAGTTTGGTACAATATGCACATTTCAAGAAGTGAGATAAAGGCAAATGAATTACATCCCTGCAGTGTTTCCATTGTTCTGTTAAGAATGATATGTATATGCGTGCATAAACCATAAAATATAAATTGTATAATTTTGATGATTCCACAAATAAGTTAAGTACTCATAATTTGTATTTAAATATTAAATATAATGATTTTATTATTTCAAAATATAAGAATGATGTTAAATTTTATGCTAATAACAAAAATTGTAGTATTTCTTTATTTAGAAAATCATTAAATAGCAATAAAAAATTACCATGTTGATTAGTGAGAAAGAGAAAGAGAATAAAGACAATAGCTGTATAATTTAGTAACTTTAACAGTAATTTTCCTGGTTTTTGAACAAAGTACTTATATTTTCATTTTGCTAGAAGTTCCATGAATTATGTAGCTGTACCTAAATGCAGCAATATATAAAGATTAAATGTATAATGAATAACTATGTTTATTCAAGCAGTATAAGATTTTATCCAATAAATTAATCTTTTAATTCACAATAGAAAGAGATTTAAGAGATTAAAAACTACCACTTAATGCATCAACAACAAGCAAGTGAAAAATTAAAGACTCACACAGATATAGTGGAGATTCTCACTTCTTTTCCTCCAGGTGCCCCTTTCTTTCTCATCACCATCTCTGAAAGAAGTATCGATTATAATTAGTTTCTTATGTACTTTCCAGATATTTTTAATAAAATAAATAAATAAACAATAAATTAAATGCATATTATTTTGTCTTTTCTATACAGCAAATGCAGCATCTTATACATATATATTCTTGTGCAGTTTGCATTTTTAATTTAAAAATATTTCTGGGAATCTTTGTATGTCAGAAAATGCAGAACTTACCAATTATGTTTCAGATTTCAGAATATTCCAAAGGTTCAAACGTTCATAATCGACCTAATCTTTAGGGTTAGGTTTGGGTTGATGAGTATTCAGGATGTTTTAATCTTTGGCTATTCACAAAAATGTTGTGGTGATTATATTTGAATATAAATTGATTCTGTAGAATCTCAAAAATGATTTTGCTGAATAGAAGTATATATGCATTTATAATCTTGATAGATATTAAAGGGTGCCCTGCATTTGGGGTTATATAAATTTATTAAAGCTCAATCGTCATATGAAAGCATCTGGTTGATGGTGAAAATTGTAATTCAATGTTTTAACTTTTAACTACATTCTTATGGTTTGTCTGCATTTTTTTATGTTAAGAGTAATGCTGTATTGCCTTTTCTGTGAATTGTTTCTTATATTTGTTGTTAATTTTGAACCCTGTTGTTAGATTTTTACATATTAATTTCTAGTCATTTATATATTAGGAAACTGGTCGCACCATCTGCAAAAAAATGTTCCTTATTTTTTCCTAAGATTTCTCATTTGTCTTTTGAGTTTTATATAGTCAAATTTGTTAAACTCTCTTTTGCAGCTTCCTGATGTTAAGGCCTACTTAGAAATGCCTTCTTCACATCGTTATAAAATGACCTTCATATATTTTCTTCTAATAAATTCATAAATAAATTCTAATAAAATAAATTTTATTCTTGACATAAGCCTTTGGTCTCTCAGGAATTTATCCTGTTTAAAGCATGAGTATGCATCCAATTTTTAATCAATTTTCAAGTGACAACCCAATTGCTCAAATACCATTTATTGAGAGCACAACCTCTGATCACTGATTTGAGATGGTATTTTGTCATAGAGTAAGATTTCATATACATTTTTGTCTATTTCATTTTTCATCAAAGTGGTCATGTACTATTACAATTTTTTAAATTATTGCAGCTTTAAAATACATTCCAATATTTTGTCAGATTAGTCATACTTCAATATACATCTGTTACAGGGTTTTCTTTATTATATTGTGTTTATTTTTTCCCCGTGGAAATTATGATCAAGGTGTAAATCTGTAAGATTATTGATAATTCATAATATCTTAATAAAATAATTACATTGCATACTTTCATTTAGGTCAGGTGTTTCCTTGGAATTTTTCATGTAAATGTTGCTGTTAACTGCCAAATAATTTGAACCAAGAAGTTCAACATCATGAAATTAGAGGAATCTAAAACATGGCAGTAAAGTACATGAATAAATAAATTGTCTCTATTACTATAAATAATTTTTTTCAATATTCACTTTCCTAGGGTAAAATCAATAATGGCATTAAAATGAATGATTTTGCTTTTTATTTCGCTTAAATGCTCTATATATCTGATATATGTATAACCGAAATAATCAGCATTTGGGAAAAAAAAGATCTTTTTTTTTGAAATATAAATTATTCAGTAGCAAGTAAAATATAACTTTGTTGTAATTGACAATGCTTTATTTACTGTGCTAAACTTTGAATAGCATTTCTGAACCAGAAATCTTAAGGACAAAACAACCTGTGAATAATGAAAAACAAATCTGCACACATGAATTATGGTTTAAACCTTGTCATGTTAATAAAAGGTGACAGGAGCATATTTTGCTACTAGATGAAGTTTCAGCCTTTATTACATGATTTTATTTCATTTAAATCCATGGAGTTAAACTGAAATGCTTAGTGACAGTCCATTTTTTTAAACCATCTTCTTCTCAGAAACAGACCAAAGAGTGTAGACATATATTTTATTTTATAAGATACCCTAATGAAAATTCTGAATATTTACACAACTGAATCTCTTACTCAGTTTCTGCAGTTCCTTATCTACCAAAATTAGCAATTCATATATGTTGATAAACAAAAAATTTCAATAAATACACAAATTTTCTTTTAGTTATAAAAGATATGAGCATGACATTGACAAATAAGTGGAACAGATATTTTAGTAGGTAACACTTCCAGCAAAAATGGAGTTAATGTGTCAATAAGTCTATTTTACTATTTCATAATTCATCTCTAAAAGTTAATTCAAGCAGAAGTATACTTTAGCAGTCATATTATTTCACTCATTTTATCTGGCAGTCTTTTATTTTATGTGCGACTACCCATAACTCAGTACATATTTAATCTTCAATTATTGTTATAACTCCTATATTCTTTCAATGTTTCCAAAGGAATGAAATGGCTGAAAACTTCCTGTTTTCAGAAAGGTATTTCATTTTCAGTATTCAAAATGAGTTTTAGGGTTTAGTGTATTGAAATAAAAGTCTCCCTCCCTCAAATTTGCATGTCATATATTGCCAGACACAGGTAATGATTTACAGAATATCTGGTAAAATAGAAAATGTTGGCTTCAATATCAGATGTTAATCGTTGCTCCGCTTCCATTCTCATAATTTCCTTCTACTTTCTACTTCATTTCTTTCTACTGTAATTTAAATATACAAGCCACTCAATTATAAATTTTATCCCTTCCAATATTCATTTTTTAACTTCTTCGTGATTTTATGTGTTTCCTTGGAAAATATTCCATTTTGTTCCTCTACGAGATAGATGCAAGACAGAACGATTTCCAGAGGCCTCAGGTATGACCAAGGACATGCTCAGTGCATTGTCACAGAAAAGTGAAGATGCCATGCAAATGAAGAAGACATGATAAATTCTTATGTTGATGAAAAATCAGTTTTATATGTTAAAATTTCTTGTAAAAAAATAACTGGAATATCTGATATCTGGAATAAAACAGACATACACTGTCTCGGTGGATATGGAAAGCTGGTAACGTGAAATGACTCTTAGATAATCTCACACATTCTACGTGCTTCAAGGTCCAGACGTGCTATTAACTAGGTCTGCCTCTTTAACTCTCTGTACTACATAACAAATTAGATATGTCCAATTCATACAATAATTACATCTCACAACTCTTGGTCTTCTTACTTTTTTTCTCTTTTTTGTTCATGGGCTGCCTATACACTTAGTATTTCAAAAAAATTTGCATGAATCATCAGTTACAGTTTCATCACACCTGTTCATTCTTTCATCTTCCTGAAGTTTGTCTAAAATTGAGCAGGAATAAAATAGATATATAATTAATCATTAATCAAACAACGTGTGATTGTGGTGTTTGTATGTGCAGTATAAGAATAAATTTTGGCAATCCTGGGATTTCTAGGGGGATGATATAAAGTTGAGCTGTAAGGATCTTTTTATTTATAGTCAGGTGTAGCAAGGATGGATGACATGAGAGATGTGCGAAAGACAAATTTATTAGTGCTCACAGGTCTTAGAAAAGAGAAGAGGGGCCGGCCTCACAGGGTCACACAGGGAAATGCATCAAGACACGGGCTAAACCAAGCAGGCCAGAGGCAAAAGGTTACTGCCACCCTGGGGACTGCGCCTTTATAATATTACTTGGTGGAGCTGCAGCAATTGGTCAGTGGGGATTGGAAGTTTGTATTTGACTTTTTAAGGAGTGTGAACTCTGGTAGGGAGGCAATAAATAGAAGAAGAAGCTGTTTATCTTGTCTAAGCAGGTCTGAGGACTCATCGCTGAAGACCTAATAACAGGCTTTGGAATGTTGAGACAGCAAAAAAAACTGAAAAAAGCCTCTGTTTTATTTAATTCACTATAATCGATTCTTGGATGTCTCAGCATCAGGGAGCTTAAGATTGAATTATTCTAACTGTTTGTCTTGTGGAGATTTAAAGGTGAGATATATTTGAGAGTTGGTTGAAAGTGATATATGTGGCTGTGGATTTGTAGGATATATAGGTTGGGTGAGTCCTCCTGCAGAGCATGAGAGGAGCACTGTGTGAAACTTAATCCCCTGTGTGGAGCGGTATTGGCAGCATTATTTGCCTTCCAACAGTGTTTGTGTTTACCTCAGAAAAGTGTTGCAATTGTAAGGTTTATCACTGTTTGGCAATATTTTCCTACCAGGGGCTTTCCAAGAAGGCAGAGGGCCATCTCAGGGAGGTCATACGGGAGAAAATCATCTCCGAAGTTATTGTTGATAGGCCAGAGGTAGAAACCAGGACGGGGCAAAACAAGCAAGGCGGTACTAGAAAAACAAACCCTGGGGGAGCATAACCTCTGTTGTTCATCATCCTGTGATGAGGGATGTTGTCATCTCCAGCAACAAACATTTGGAATGTGGTGCTGAGGTAATTTGCAATGGCCAGACTACTGGGGGTGAGTGGCCTTCCCGGGTTTCCATCTTCCATGAAAAGGTGAGGGCCAGAACTTTGTGGCTAGTAGCATACTCATGGGTCATGAGGGCCAGGATTTGTTTGCAATAAATCCTATGGCTGCCACAATCACGCATTTCTGTTGGGCTGTTAAGATGATTAGAGGTAATTCAAGGAGATGAAGGAAAATACATCTAAAGCAATAATGGATATTAAAAAGACACTAGATGAGCATAAAGAAGAAGTTTAAAGTATGAAAATAAACATAACAGAACTTAGGAGAATGAAGGGCACAATAAAAGAGATAAAAACACCCTGGAGGCATACAATAGCAGATTTGAACAGAATAAAAAAATCAGTGAATTAGAAGATAGAGCAATCTAAATCTCACAGACAGAAGAACAGATTGAGGAAAAAATGGAAAAAATTGAACAGGGTCTCCGGGATTTGAATGACAGCATGAAGCATAGAAACATAGGCTTAATGAGTACCCAGAAGGAGAAGAGAAGGGAAACACAGCAGAAAGAATACTTGAGGAAATAATGGCTGAATATTCCCCACCTCTTATGAAAGACAAAAATATCCATATCCAAGAGTCATAACATACTCCAACAGAATAAATCCTCAAGATAAAGGGTATAAACCCACAGTTAACTTCATACTCAATGATGCAAGATTGAAACTTTCCTTGTCAACTCTGGGACAAGAGAAGGATGCCCACTGTCACCACTTTTATTAAACATTGTCCTAGAAGAATAGGCAAGAAAAAGAAATAAAAATTATCCAAATTAGAAGTGAGAAGTGAAACTTTCACTATTTGAAGATGACATGATCCCATATGTAGAAAATCCCCCAAAAAATGTATGCAACAAAACTACTAGAAATAATAAACAAGTTCAGCAAAGTGGCACCATACAAGATTAACACAAAAAAATCAATAGCGTTTCCATGCACTACTTGTGAGCAATTTGAGGAGGAAATTTTACAAGATCATTTACAATAGCAACTAAATAAATCATATATCTAGAAATAAATTTACCCAAGGATATAAGGGACTGTACACAGAAAACTACAAACATCACTGAAAAAAATCAGTGAATACCTAACTAAACGGAAGGACAATCTGTGCATATGGACTGGAAGACTAAATATCATTAAGATGTCAATTTACAAAAGTTGATTTATGGATCTGTGCAAACTCAATTAAAATTCAATCAGCTAATTTTGTAGAAATGGAAAGCACATTATCATATTTATTTGGGTTAGCCAAAAACTTTTTGTGAAAGGAGAATGAAGTCGGAGGGCTCACGCTAACTGAATTTAAAGCCAGTATATTACAAAGTTACCATAGTCAAAACATTATGGTATCAGCATAAAGATAGATATATTGATCAATGGAATGGGATTGATTCAGAACCCTTCCATCCATGACAAATTCATGTTTGACAAGGCAGACAATACACTCATTTGATACAGAACAGACTGTTCAACAAATGGTTTTGGGAAAACTAAATATCCATATGCAAGAGAATGAATGAAGACTCGTCTCTTACACTGCATACAAAAATTAATTCAAAATGGATCAGGGACCTAAATATAATAATGAGAAAAACAAACTCTGAATAAAATGTAGGAAAGCATCTTCAAGAACTGGTGTTAGGCAATGATTTCTTAGATTTTATACCTAAAACACAAGCAAGGAAAGAGCAAATAGATGAATAGGATCGCCTCAAAATTAAAAACTTCTCTGCTTCAAAAGACAGTCAAAAAGGTGAAAATGCAACCTACTCAATGGGAAAAAATAATTTGGAAACCACATACCCAATAAAGGTTTAATATCTTACATATATAAAGAAATCCTACAACTCAATAATAAAAAGACAACCCAATTTAAAAATGGACACAATATTTGAATAGGCATTTTACAAAGAGAACATGCAATGGCTAAAAAATATATATCAAAAGATGTTCAAAATCACTATTAGGAAAATCCACATCAAAACCACAAGCAGATATCATTTTACACCTAAAATAGAAAGCCACAAATGTTGGAGAGGATGTGGACAAAAAAGTAATGCTCATTCACTGCTGGTGGGAATGTAAAATGGTGCACATGCTGTGGAAGACAGTCTCAAATTTTCTCAGGAATCATGCAATCCTGTTTCTAGATACATACCCAGAACAGCTGAATGCAGGGACTCAGATATTTGTGCAAGAATGTTCATAGCAGCATTATTCACAATTACCAAAAGAAATAATCCGCGATTGAAAATTTTAAAGAAAGAATGATTTGGTGTACATTCTTAATCCTCTGGAAATATACCTCTGGATATATAGCTTGGGTTGCTTCTCAATGGGTAACTTGGGACTATTCCATCTAGAAAGTGTTTATTTATAAACTGCATTGATGGTGGTCTGATGTCCTAATAAAGAAAAATTCAGTGTTTCCCCTGCTAGCATGAGAGCTAGTGCATAGGGTTTGCAAGAGTAGTGGTTGGGGGCACAGGTTTAGTGACCATACTAAACACAGTCTGCAGGCTATATTGTTTAGATATTGAGGCCACTGTATTGTTTTATATAAGTATAACCTCACCTATCCATACCTGGTAGCATGCTGGTCTGAGATAATATGCTTGCCAGCATGTCTGGGTGGTTTGACAGGAACAGTGTTGGTCCTCCTATGTTTGGTTGCTGCAGGCTTGCCGTGTTTTACTTAGGCCCACTGAGTCAAGTGGGCCTAACTCGATAACCATGTCAGGCATAGCATAAAGTGAATATACTAGCCACAGTTTTGCCTTCTAATGCTGACAGCAGTATGTGGAGGGTCTCTCAGCCTTCCTGTCATGCTAGGAACATAATTTCCTGTCTCAGGGTCACTTTGTTAAGTGGGGGTTGGAGAGGAGAGTAGTTTCCTCCAAAGTCCGCTAGTGGTGATGAACTCCCCTTATTAGCTGGGGTTCTTTCAGAATTAATAATCAAACAATCTAGACTTAAGAGCTCTGAAGGGAGCAGTAGGAGTTATACCAGCCAGAAACACTATTTGGCAGCTTGTGGAGTCCTGGGGAGTTCTCAGAATCGAACTTGTAGGACATATAATTTAGGGTGGGAAGTCATGGCAGCACTCAAAATAGGCAGCGAAAAGTGGCACAAAGGAGCATGTGTGACAAAAGCCAGCAGGTAAGAGAGCCCTCCAAGTAGTTTCATCTAATAGAGAAAGCTGGCATGTTAATCAGAAACAGCAAGAGATGAGTCTGGAATCTCCCATCCATCCATTGTGACCAGCTATCCTGCTGGCTAAGACAATTGAGTTACAAGGATATTTATATGGATAGACAAGTGCAACACAGATGAATGGTGCTAAAGATGCAGGAAAGAACAGCTTATTAGTACTCACAGAGTTTAGAACAGAGGAGCAGCATGCATAGTTGGGTCACATGGGGATAAAATATCAGGACCACAAGCTCAAGCAAGCAGGCAGAGAACCAAAGGTTATAGTGGACTAGGGGACTATGCCTTTGTAATCTCACCTGGTGGAGCTAAAACTCAAGGAAGAGTGGGAATTGGGGACTTTGTATTTGATTTTCAGAGGGGTGCACACTTGTGTAGGATGCTCAGAGGAGAAGGGGAAGCTGACTACCTTGCATAGGCAGGTGTCAAGGGTGGTCATTAAGGGATCTAATGACAAGATCTAAGATACTGAGGCATCATGACAGTGAAAAAGTCAGTGTTATTTTTAATTCACTACAAAAGAGAACATGGTTTTTGATTCATCCAGCCTCTCCTTATGTCAGGAGTATGATCGATTATTAAGCACTCACAAGCTAGTGAGTGCTTTGTACTCAGCCAGTATTTCAGGAACCATAGAAACAGACTAAAAAGATAAAAAACACTCATATTAATGGCTAAGAGATATTTTTAGAAGATCCTTAAGAAATAAGACAATATCTTTGGTGTCAAGAATTATTCTCTGGGATTTAAAGGCTAGGCAAGCACATCCCAAAGGAATTCTACTAAGTTTCCTCTCTGTGCAGTCATTAATTAATAGTGAGCTGTATTCCACCAAGTATAAAATAATTTATATTTTTTTATTCCTTCAGCTGGTATCTATGGTATATTTTTTATTGTTTCCATGGGATGTGACCAACTCAGTTATGGGTGGTAACTTTTGAGTAGATGGCTTCCATGGAGATGTGTCTCCACCCACTCAAGATGGGGTTGCTTACTGGAGCCGTTTAAGAGGAAACCATCTTGGAAAAAGCTTTAGAGCTAATAGAGCCCACACAGCAAGAGACCACTTGAGATTTAGAAGGAAAATGTCTCTGAAGAATCCTTATGAAATGAGGAGAGAAATCTAGTGGAGGTCACCATGCATCTTTCCAGCTGACAGAGATACCCTGAATGTCATCAGCTTTCTTGGGCCAAGTATCTCACTCTGGATACCTTCGTTTGGACATTTTTATAGGCATATCTTAATTTGAATATTTTCATGGCTTTAGAACTGTAAACTTGCAACTTAATAAATTTTCTTCTATAAAAAGACAATCCATTTCTGGTATATTTCATAATGGCATCTTACAAACTAAAGCAGATTTTGGTACCAGAGAATGGGATTCTTCTGGAATTTGCAAACACCAAACATGTTGGAACAGCTTTTTAAATGTATAAAGGGAAGATTCTGGAAGAGTTGTGAGGAGCTTGATAGAGAAGGCTGAGAATTCTTTGAAGATACTATTGGTAGAAATGTGGACTCTAAACATACTTCTTATAAGGCCTTAGAAATGAAGCATGTGTCATTGCAAACTGGAAGGAAGGTGATCCTTGTTTTAAAGTGGCAAGAATCTGGAAAAAATAACTAGGTTTGGCTGGAAGGCAGTTTCTAAAAGTAATGAGCTTGGATATTTAGCAGAAGAGATTTTCAAATTGAACATGGAAAGTGTGACCTGGCTTCTCCTTACAGCTTATAGTAAAATGTGACAGAGAATAGATAAGTTGAGAATTGAACTCTTGGGTAAAAATAAACCAGAAATTGATGGTCTGGAAAATTCTGAGCATCTGTAGAATAGTGCTCCATGTGAGGATTTAACCAAACATGTAAGCAGTCAGTCACTTCAGGAAAAGCCAGGATTAGAGATGGGGTTATTCAGGAAGGATTTGTGGAAAGTCCTATTGTCTGATGGGTATGGTCCCAGTGTACTGCATAGAAAACTAGCAAAATTCTTTTGGGTTCTG
The DNA here is from genome assembly GCF_023851605.1 of Tamandua tetradactyla. Classification (NCBI taxonomy): domain Eukaryota; kingdom Metazoa; phylum Chordata; class Mammalia; order Pilosa; family Myrmecophagidae; genus Tamandua; species Tamandua tetradactyla. Next base: position 75,238,332 of record NC_135335.1, read on the forward strand.
TATAAACTGAACCAGTGCCAATATGGATAAAAAGTGATAGAAAGGGTGCAATTGAAGGAAGAGTGACTTCAAGGGCAGAACTATGAAAGCTAAGATCTGAATCCAAGAAACTTAGGGCCAGGAGAGCAGACACACCCATGCACTTGGAGAGGGTGAGTTCACACCAAAGGCAGAGGGCAGGAATTTCAGTATTCCAGGCCTCAGAGACAGTAGAGCACAGTCCTTGGGGATTGGGTAGAATCTTGCTGTGAACACATTGTACTGAGGGATTGAATGTGTTCCCCTGGAGATCATAGGGAGCTCAGGTGCTGCCCTGATGCTTGGAGAGGGTGGAGTCAAGAAAAGGATAGTTTCCCCAAGGTCTTCCAAGTTTGCAAACTACACACTGGCATTTGGAGAGAATAGAGCCACAGTGTGGACCCTTGCAGAGGGTGGGATTGCTGCTTTCTAAAGCCCTGAGGATAAATGACTTTCAGACTTTGAAATCTAATGGAATTTACCCTGCATGTTTACAGAACTGTTCAGGTTCACCAACCTCTGTGTTCTTTCCAACTTCTCCTTATGGAAATGGAAACACATTCTATGACTGTCCTTCCTTTGTATATTGGCAGCAGATAACTTATTCTGAATTTAAAAATCCACAGCCGGAGGAGAATTTGCCTTAGGACAATCCATGCCTGAAGCTGACTTTGTTGAGATTTGGTACTGTTTCTGACTTTGTTTTGTATTTATGTACTTTTTCTACAATGATTTAAGGTTTTGTGATATTGCAATGGAATGAATATACTTTATATTTGGAAATAACATGTCTTCTGGACATCCAAATGGTGAAATGTGCCCATGTGATACTGTTGTATACCCCAGAAAAGCCATGTCCTTTAATCCTCATTCAGGATTTCCTGGGGGAATCATTTTTCTTGTTTCCATGGGAAGTGTCTCATCCAGTTGCAGGTGGTAACTTTTGATTAGTTGGTTTCCATGGAGAAGTGTCTCCACCATTCAAGATGAAGTTGCTTATTGGAGCGCTTTAAGAGGGAACCATTTTAGAAAAAACTTTAGAGCCAACACAGCCCACGCAACCAGAGACCATTGGACATGCAGAAGGAAAACACCCTTGGAGAAGGCTTATGAAGACAGAGTTAGCAGAGGTCACCATGTGCCTTTCCAGCTGACAGAGATACACCGAATGTCATCAACCTTCTTGAGCCAAGTTATCATACCCTAGATGCTTTAGTTTGGACATTTTCATAGTCTTGTCTTAATTTGGACATTTTCACAGCCTTGGAACTATAAATTTGCAACTTAATGAGTTCCTCTTTTTAAAGAAGATTTTCCATTTCTGGTATGTTACATTCCAACAGCTTACAAACCAAAACAGCATCCAACAATTACATTCACTCATTTAACAACTACGCATATGAACATCATCAAATTAAATTCTCTGAGTCATTGTATTCCTTTCATTTAACTTTTCATTCATTTTATGGAATAATTAAAATATTTTTTTAAGAAATTAGATATCAAAAATGTTTTCATAGTCTGCATGAATGTCTTCTCAGCTTTTTTTATAAGATGTAATACAATACCTTATATGTTCATTTTTTGCATGGCAACAAGATTTAGAAACGTGGTGGCATGAATAATCATTAAAATAATGCTTTTACCTTCAGCATGGCAGATTATATTTTCCAAAAGTGTCCACAGAAATATCTCCAATTTCTTTTTAGGACCTTACCATTCGATCATCAAGTCGTAGAGTTTATGTTTCCTGCCTGGATTTATGGAGGAAGTGACAATACATGATTTCTGACTATAAACAGTGAGTTAGCTCTTCCTGGTTCTGTCTCAGAATGTTCAGTTTTGGAACTTCTCCATCACCCTCTAGGAAATCCAGGAGGTCACATGGAGGTGCTTGCACTGACACCCATTTCCTACAGTCTCAGCCAAGAGTTCGCATCAAGCCCTCAGATGTCTGTGAGTAAGCATTCAAATGATTGCTTCCCCAGCTGCTCTTTGAACCATCCCAAGGGATGTCACATGGAGCAAAATGGACCTTTTGCCACTGTAATTGCAAAGTTACAGACCAATGATTTAAGAAAGGATTGCCACTGGCTTAAAATCCTAAAACTGAGGAAATATTATGGAGGGATAGTTAGGTAAAGTACATCCAGTAATCTTTTGATATTTTACACAGCTCTCAACTTTCCATTTTACCCTGGGGTTAGATAATTTACACTTTACCAAGGTCAATTATCTGGTTATTCTGGAGTTTTGTTATATTTTGTTTTGCATAATTTTGATCAAAATCACTGTCACTAACAATCACTGTCATGATCATAATTTTTCTTATGTGATGAGCCCTACTGCTACAGAAATTCTTAAATTTTTAAAGTATTAATGTATTTTGAGAAGGACCTTAGGACAAGTTTTCAGTACTAGTGCTGTAGGGCACTTGTATTAATTTGCTGAAGCTTCCATAATCCAATATACCAGAAATTGAATGGCTTTTTAAAAGGGTAATATATTATGCTGCAGGTTTTCAGTTCTAAAGCCAGACAATGCCAAAATTAAGGCACCAAAAAGAAGTTACTTTCACTCAAGAAAGGCTTGTGCCATCCAGAACACCTCTGTCCGCTGGGAAGGCACGTGGCTGTCATCTGCTGGTCCCTTGCTCTGGGCTCCATTGCTTTCAGCCTCTGTTTCCTGTGAGGGTTCCTCATTTGGCTTCTCCAGGGCTGGGTTTCATCTTCTGGCTTCTTTTGGCTCTCTCCAGGCTCTGGCCTTCTTAACATATGATGGGAAGGCACACAGCAATGTCTGCTGAGCCCTGCATCTCCAAATGCCTGGATTGCTTCCTTGGGCTCTGTTGCCACTCCAAATATCTCCAAAGTCTCTATCAGCTCTGAATTAACTCTTCTCCAAGTGTCTGCATATGAGGTTTTCCTGAAATGTTTCCCCTTTTAAAGGACTCAAGTAAACTAATCCTTTTAAAGGATTCACCTTGAATGGGTAGAGTCACATCTCCATCTAATCAAAAGGCTACACCCACAGTTGGATGGGTCACTTTTCCATGGCTGTAATCTAACCAAAAGGTCACACCCACAACCGGATGTGTCATATCCCTGAGGAAACAATCCAATCAAAGTTTCTCACCCTGAAAAATAGATCTAGTCCCAAAAGATTGTATCAGTATTAAAACACGGTTTTTCTGGGGTACAAATTGACACAGTATTTAAGTAGCATCTGTTTATATTCCTTGGCAAGTAGCAACACTGAGGCTAAACAGTGGCTATATGACTTTATAGTTCCTAACCCTTTAATCTGTTGCAATCCATCTTTCCTACATTCATTCATGCCAGCAATTAGATTTATTTTTTCTCAAAAGATATTTCATTCTTCATGGTAACTGAGAGCCATTTTTTGTTGACTGTATCTCTTTCACTCCAGGGCTTATTGAGTGAGTATATTTGGATATATGGCTTATAGTAGCTATCCTTGATATTCCAGAAATATCAAGGTATGTTAAGTTTTACCCTTATCATACATTAGTGCAGAGGTTAGGAAACCTTCTCTCTAAGGTGCCTGTAGTTATCTCTTAAGGTTGCTTTAATAAATTACCACAGTCTGGGCAGTTGAAAATGATATAAATATATTCTCTCACAGTTCTGGAGTGTAGAATCTGAAACCAATGTGTCTGATTCTTTCTGGAGGCTCTGAGGAAGAATCTATTCCATGCCTCTCTGCTTGCTTCTGGTTATTTTCAACAGTTGTACACATTCCTTGGCTAATCACTGCATTACTCCAATCTCTGCCTTTTGCCATCATGTGATCTACTTCTCAGTGTCTCCACGGTGCCTCTTCTGTGTCTCTTTGTCCAAATGTCTCTCTCATTTATCTAAGTCCCTTACTAGGTCCCACACTAATCAAATATGACCTCATTTTAACTTGATTACATGTGCAAACTCTATTTCCAAATAAGGTTACATTCACAGATATTGAGGGTTAAGAATTGAATACATCTTTTTTTTTTCTGTCACACTAAAACCACTATAGTCTGTCGTATACTTCCTCTCAAAACATAATATCCTTTCCAAATGTAAAATATTTTCACCTCATCCTAGGATCCTCAAAAGTCTTAATGCGTTCTAGCATCAAATTTGAATCCAATTTCTGATCTAAATATCATCAATTCACAATTTCCAAATGCTATCATCTGAATCATCCAAATCAGGTATGGGCGAAACTCTGGATATGATTTATCTCCTCTCTATCTGTCGATCTGTGAAACCTGGAAACAAGTTCACTGATTCTAAAATAAAATGGTGAGAAATACATAGGATGATATTCCCATCTGAGAAGAGAGAAATTGGAAGGAATAAAGTGGTCATGAGCTGCAAGCAAGTCCGAAACCCAACAGCACAAATGCCATTACTGTTTTAAGGGCTCAGAGCAATTCCCTGTGGTCCCATGCACTCTGTCTGCCTGTGTGAGCAGTGGTGACAGCCTTCCTTGATCTATGGCTATACATTTAGAGTCATTTTTCCCTTTTCTTGAAGTATAAACCATATTCTCAGCTGTGTAGCTTGATCAGCCTTTTCCTGCCTGCAGAGTCCAAAAATCTGACGGTCTTTCTTTATTTTGTATTATCTTAGCCTCTTCAATCCATCTTGGCAGTGATTTTCTTGCGTGTAAAATTCTCAAAACCTTTGTTATTCTTCTGTGTATGTCTAGGAAACCCACACCATTAAATATGAAATTTTTCCACAGATACTTCCTGGAAATCCCACCTCTATTCCTGGCTTCTGCTGAGATAGTTGATTGGTTCTATAGGACATGTTAAATCTTTTCAACAAATGGTTGTCCAGTCACTCCCTTGAAATTCTTTTAAGAGTGTGCTTTAACACATTTTGCATAGTATGAATAGGCTGAGGTGACTGAGTCATCAAATTCTTGCTTCTTTTTGTTTAACAGTTTCTTCTTCAACATTTCTTTCCCTTCACATTTGACTGTAAATAGCAAGGAGAAACCAGACCCCACCTCCTACAGCTTGCTTGGAAATTAATTGTCTGAATAGATCATTCACAAGTCCTACTTCCTACTGAACACTTAAACCATATTGACCCAAGTTTTCTACCACTTTTTAAAAAGAATCAACTTTCTTCTAGTATCCAATAACATGTTCTTCAATTCCATCTGAGTCAGTACTAAAAGCACATTTTAACCTCCATATTTTCCCCAGATCTTCTCAAGGCAATCCAAGTTTATTTATCATATGCCTCAAAAGTTTTCCTGTCTCTATGCATTACCCAACTCCAAAGCCTCTTCCATGTATTTAGATATTTGCTAGAATATTACCCCACTTCCAAGTGCTGCAATCTGTATCAGGCAGGGTTCTCTAGAGAAACAGAACCGTATATAAATATGTGGTTTAGATACATGATTTATTCCAAAGAATTGGCTTATGTGATTGTGGAAGTTGGCAACTCCAAAATCTATAGAGTTGGCACGTCTGAAATCTGTAGTGCTGGCAATCTGAAAAATTCAGACAAGTGTTTATGCTACAGTCTTAAAGAAGAATCTTTTTTAATTCGGGAAGACTTCAGTTTTTGCTCTTCAGGCTTTCAATTATTTGATAAGGCCCACCCACATTATCAAAGCAATCTTCTTTACATAACTGTCACTGCTTGTACATGTTAACCATATCTATAAAATACCTTTACTATAACTCATATAGATGTTTGATTGAATAACTGGGTACTATAGCCAATTTGACAGGTAAAAATAATCATTACAGGGTCAGATATGAATATTTGCAATTTTTCAGGCCAGGCAGCTTCTGTTCTAACTATTCAGTTCTCCTATACTAACATGAAAACAGCCATAGACAATACATAAATGAATGGACTTGGCTGTGTCCCAGTAAAACCTTACTACCAAAAACATGTTGTATAGCCAGATTGAGACCATGGACAGTAGTTGGTCAAACTCTGTATTAGGGTAAGAACACCAGAAACTGCTCCTATCAAATATATGGCATCTCAGTTAAGCCAATTATACAAACTTTATTTTTTATTTCTACAAGTTTGCTAACAGTAAAAAAATAAAATGAAATAAATAAAAAGGTTTAACAGTATGAATGATATATTGGAAGATTTTAAAGTTAAAAATACTACAAATACATTTTTAAACTTTAACAAAACAAATAAGTCTTGAGACTTAAAAATAGTTTATGGCAATTGGAGCTTGTCCCTTGAGTGAATTAGTGAATGCCATTCAAGTCAACAGAGACACAGATGTATGGAGATTCTGGGAGTACTAACAGAAAGATCAGATACCTAGACATAGATATTTGGAGATGCAGAGCCCAAAAGACATCACCAAGTAGCTTCCCATGAGATAGTAAGCAAACCAGAACCCAGAGTTTCCCTCAGAACAGCTAAGTGAAGACCCACAGATGCTTAGAGAGGAAACCATTGAAATCAGAATCTGGAAGCAAAGAGACCAGGAAGAAGGACCAGCAGATTCCAGCTGCATGCCTTCCCATGTGACAGACATTGGCTTTTCTTTGGAGGTAAGGTATCTTTATCTGGATGCCTGAGTTTGGACATTTTTAAGGCCTTAGAATTGTAAACTTGTAACTTAACATTCCCCATGTGAGAAAGAACCTCAATTGAAAGTTAGCTGCCTTTCCTCTGAAGAACTATACATTTTTAACTAAATAAATCCCCTTTTATTAAATGCCAATCCACCTCTTATGTGTTGCATTCTGGTAACTGGGAAACTAGAACGTGAGGTCTCTGTATTTATCTTTCCATCTATTTCTATATATACACCTATCTATCTATCTTTCTATGCATATTAATATCAATGTCAATATAGTTTTTTCATAAAATGATTAGTAAAATAGCATGCCATGCCAAAGTACTGAAGGGAATGAATTTGATAATTGCTTTTCCTAAAATGAGTAGCATTTTGCAAAGAAAAAAAATGCTATCGATGTACCTGAAGAATGCTTAATATCATGAACAATTCACCATAAGATATTGAATATGGCATCACAAGACAGTAGGAAAGAAATGGTTGGTTATATAATTACATTTATCCTTTTGACCATAATGTAGCCATAATGGGGTCCCTTCTACTCATAGGACACTAAGTACTTACAAGGAGTTTTCCATTTCCTTTTGTGGATAATCTGTAATAATCTTTTACACCTTTCAGTCACGTTTCAGAAGAATCTTATCAGAAATGTTTGGAGTCACTGGGGAATAGTTATCAACCAAATAATCCCATCTCTTTAGAAATATCTAGAATTAACTGTGCATGTGCCAGATCATTGTAAGAGTTCATGACAAAAATGACTTACCATTTACAGTCAGCTTCTTCTTTTGGACACTTATTACATTTATGTAAAAAGATTTCACTTTCATTCTTAAGTGTTTTCATTATATTCTTTATATTTTCTTCCATTTGAAACTGTGGCTCATCAAAGTATTTTCTGTTAATCGAAATTCAACTTAACTATTTCTCTGTTCTCCTATATCCAATCAGTATTTATCTCTCTGTCTTTTGTTCTTAATTTCAATCAGACTAATTTTGAATTTCATAATTACCATTTATTTCTAATATATATTGCACTTCCTTCAGGAAATTCTCAAATTTGACATCTATTTTCCTAAACATATTATTTAATTTATCATGAACTTTAAATAGACCATATGTGCAGTTTGTTTTTATTATCTATTTACTAAATTCTGTTATTTAGCATTGTGTTTTTTTTAATGAAAGCTAAACATTATATTTGAAAAAGCTGTAGAAACTATGGTGAGTTTGAAAGAATAAAGTCCGCTAACCTTCATCCAATCATGTTTTGAGCTGATGTGTGAGAAATTTGCTGTGTTTAGGGCTCTATCTTATTTATTCAATTCTTCTTAGGCATTTCAGCTGAGACTGATTACTGTTTCTCCTTTTTGGGGGAAAGTGAATGCTAATTTCTGTTTCCTCAACATCTTGAAACTACTGAGAAATCATTTCAGCTCTATAGAGATTTCATGTTCAGCTTTTCAGCTTTGTGCCCTGAAAGCTTAAGAATTCAGCAAATACTCCAGAGAAAAGCCACAGTAGGTGGCTTCTTTTTCTCTGCTGGACTCCTGTTCTCACTAGGACGTTGGTTACTCATGCTTGGCTGCCATGGAAGCATTAACCTCTAAATTTGTGTCATCAACTGAATGAGATTATCAAAATTTTCTGCTGAACTGTGGCTTCTTAAAAGTATTCCTGTACCAGGAATCTTTGTCCCTTTCCCTGCAACAAGAATAGGCAAATTACTCTAGAGAAAAAACAGTTCAATGAATGTCAGCTCATCTGACCCAAGACAAGACTCTCTTGGTCTCTTTGAGTCTTATATCTAGGTTGCCTCAGCAACTTTCAAATGCCTTCACAGAGATTTTTTTATGTAGGTTTTTTTTTTCCCCAAAGAACTATAAAATGCTCTATTGCACTTAAACTGTGTTGGCACACTTGCACCGTGATAAAATCATGCAATAGCCCTTATGAAAGGCATACACAAAATGAGAGAAAGCAGCACCAAAACAGATATCTTAGTGTAAGAATAAATTATATACTCTATGGAATAAAACAAATAAAATAAGTTGTCAGTACCAACTGAGTCTGCAATAATATCTATCATTATAAAAAAGAGAAAATGATATGAACTCGGAATGGGGAAGAGATTAGAAGAAGGTTTCAAGATGTAATATAGCAATTAAAGTTTCTGTTTTCACTGGTAAATACTAATAATTAAAAGGTTAAAATTAAGTGTGTGCTATACTGACCCAAAATAGGAAGTGTATAAAATACAGAGATATAAAAACATGATACTTATAGGATACAAACGTGGTATTTGGTTATATGGAAAACAAAGTAATAAACCTTGGCCAAAGAGAAAAAGAATAATACGCATTTTCCAAGATAGGGAAAGGAAATTATTGAAAATGCATATATTGATTCTGTTAAAGCCATACTTTCGTAGCATTTCAGCAGGTCAGCAATATTTCTGAACTTCAAAGGTAAAAAATATTTCATTTACAAAGAATCAAAATTACATTTACCTCATAATCCTCAAAGTTCTAATGCCATACATGATGCAATGCAGCAACTTATATGTAATTATGAGGCCAGCATTTGATGGCCCGGTAATTTTGTAGGCATTCAAACGATTTTTTAATTTACTCAATAATATTCCAGTAAATAAATCACTACCTTAACATTCTTAAAAATGTTCTATCTATCTAAATGATAAAAAAAAAAGAAATTTAGAACTTAAATTGGGAAAGCCCTAGCAACAAATGACTTCAAATGAACATTTCAAAAAAAATTACAAAATCCAGAAAATTTTCTGTGAGAAGACAAAGGAATTACCTAATTTTATTCAGAAAGATAGATAATGTTTGTTGGGAAGGAAAAAATACAAGTGCAACAGTGTTCTGGCAGAAGTATATTTGTCAAAGAAAGAAATAGTAATTTGGCTTCATTTTCAAGGTTACAGAAATATATATTAAAAGTGATATAAAAATTAAATTTGGTCCAAGAAAAAATTTATGAAAAATGACTATCAAGCCAAAAATAGGATAAAAATATATATAAATCCCACTCAGATGGCTCAAAGAAGGAAACATATAATAGTTTAACATGTGTAAGGGCCATAGAAATAAAATACATAATAAAATAAAAAAGAGAGATGAGTAAAATAATGACAACTATATGCTTTTTGTTAAATACATAAAGTAAAATATTTGGCAAATACAAACAAAAAGAAGCCAATTGGCTACCATATAATTGAGACAGAATAACGTTAAAAGAGAGTATTGCATGGGACCAGTATATAATTCATAATGAGAAATGGAATATTGGTGAATGAAGACATGCATGTTAGTTTATCTCCCTGCTAAGTAATTTCACTCTTTAAGAAATAAAGAAATGTACCAGAAATGCAAAGGACAAATTCACAGTATAGAGATACAATGTCAGAAGAATATACACAGCATTTATCCCTTAAAAGGTGAAGTAGCAAAATGTATACAAATATAACATATGAATAGCAAAATATTTAACATACCTTACGCAACGTATTTTGGGCACAGATGTGCACTAAAAATAAAACCTAAGTTTCCAGTGTTTGAAATGCTTATAACATTTGATCAAATATTAATCCATAAATGTTACAGAGAAGATTAGCATGGCCCCTGCACAAGGATGACACACAAATTCATGGTGTTTCATACTAAAACATATATATATATTAATCTATAACGAGAAAGTGAACAGATTTCAAGTAGTACAAATTTACAATTGATATGAACACAATTCACTGAAATTAGAAATGATTACACAAATATCATACTAGGCTTATTTAGCATTTTCCTAAAAATATCAATTAAATAAAAATATAAAGCTTTGAGTACCTACTATTTAGAAATTAAGAACAGCAAGAACTCAATACACAATAAGTTAAGAGATGATTGCATAAGTTTAAAAAGCTGGAAGAATGTATTCTGTTTTCAGCGAAAAAAGCTTGAAAATATATTAATTGGTTAAAGGAAAGAATGAACACAAAATCAAAGTTAATAAGATAGACAAGAGAATTACTAATATCAATTATCTATTTTTGAAAAGACTAAGAATAAACCAACAAACTCCTGATTTGAGCAACTTTCTAGAAAATTAAAATAGATTAGTTAAGAAATTTGATGAGATTTAACTATGGGTATTGACACATTAGAACATATGGAAAATTTAAGGATTGAAATAAACAAGTATCTATAGTGTAAAAATTGAAAGTAACAGAATGAAATTTAAGTTGAAAAATAACAAAGAAAGGCTACAATGTATCCCAGAGGATTAATAGTAGGACAAGAAACCAGCCCAGAAAACACAGAAATCAAGTGAAACTGAGAGGCAGGTTACACAGGCAAAGCCAAAACAGAAAGAGATTATTATGAGTTCCCTGGGGAAGCCATTGGACAACCACTATCAGTCACTCTTGTGTGTGTATGAATAGTCACTTCTTTTTCCATTACAAGTCATTCCTTCCGTATTCTGTGTCTAAGGCAGAGTTAGCAATAGACACACCTCAATCAATTTTCTGTAACTGATGATCCATGGCAGGGAGAGAGAATGGCCCACAAACCTCACCTTGTCTTCAGAGGAACAGGACAACATTTTATCTGAGTTCACATGCTGAACTGAAAGTGTGGAGATGACCTGGTGTACAACAGATGCCTAATCCTCTCCAACTATGTATTTGAATAGTCGACTTTATTAAGTTGTGACATCAATTAATTAACTAAATGAGAACCTACTATCTATATAATGAAATAAAGAAAGAAACAATGAAAAGGAAAATATTAAACAAGAATAATGTTTCCTTGTATATCTGCTTATGCGTAATTTCTTCTCAAAACTGTATGTCTTCTGAAACCAGTTGTGAATGTAATCAACATGAAATCCTGCTGCCTTGAATAATGTTCAAAAGGAAAGAAAAAAAGAAAGGAAAAGAATTATTTTAAGCATACACAGTTCTTATTTCTGCAGCCAGTTAGTGGGTTATAGCCTCAGCTTCCTGAATTGTTTTGGCCATTTTCCAATTATGCTAAAGTAAATAAATAAACATTTTTTTAAAAATAGGAAGCAAAAGAATCAAACAGAAAATTCTGCCTTCTGAAGAATGATGCAATAAGCTTCATAAATACTTTCAATAGGTTATTCATAATTCTAAAGCACAAGCTTCTCTGGGTAAAGAGGTACACATAAATCCTACAAAATATATGGACATTAGTCTGAGCTTTAGTGTTTTCACTCTAAAGTAAATTCTTTGAGCAGAAGAAATATTACTCACAAATATCTATGTTCTAATCTTCTTCCTGGGCAAACAGCCAATGTACATTTTCCATCGTCCCTTGAAGATAGGTGTGACGTGAGACTTGTTCTAGTTATTTCCACAGAAATCTAAGTGCAATTCTTCTAGGGGAAGATTCTAGAAAATATTATGCTTGCCTAATAAAAAAGGACCACATTTTCTGGAGCTAGTATTCTGCGTTCCTCCTTTCTTCCACATGGGCTTATATGCAGAAAAACTGGGCATTTTGAAACTTCATGGGCACAAATTCAAAGATGAAAATCAACATGTCAGTGATGGTAGGGCACAAAGAAATAGATATCACATGTCTGGGCCCCTAGTGGCCTCCTGGAGCTAATTTAAACCAACTGCTAATTTACTCCTGCATTTCCTTTTACGTAAGAATTCTTTGTTTGAACTTCTGTTAGTTGGATGATCTGTTACTTTTAGTTGAATGAAATGCTCCACCATTAAAATGAAATTTGATAAGGCTTTTATTACATGGATGGTTTTTCCAGCAGAAGTATATATTTGTCAAGGGAAGTTAATCCAAGTCTGGCATAAATGACTCTAATAGAGTCATTAATAATGAAGTTATTTTCTGCCTCTACCTCAGGAGAGAGTCTTTTAAATCAAATTACTACCCTGTGGATGGCTCATTCCTTCTTGCAAAATAAGGTATTGAAGGCTCTAGGGCAGAATCTATTGTTGACAGCTTGGCACATGACATTGACACTGGTTGGTCCAGTTGCACACACGTGCAGCCTTTATAGCTGCTGTAAAGGCCATGGTTTTCACGTGCCCTATAACAAGTTCAGTAATGTTTGGGGAAATAAAGTGGCATAGTGTTAGTATGCATCCTCTTTTTCAGCAAATTTATGACCTCTTATGCAGTCAGGTATTTTTAGTGAGCACTCCTGTGTGGTGCATATATTTTTAAGGCATCATTTGCTATAGGAAGTTCATTTGCATATCTTGCCCCTAAAACAAGATTGGCAATTTTCCAATCTTGTTCTTATCCCTCTCTGTAACTATCTTGGAATTTTTTCAGGAACTGATGCATATTCTTTTCCCATACGTCCTTGCAAGAATAATAGCTAATAAAATGTATCATTCATTCTGCATTCCATCAGCTGAAAGGATATTTCTTCACATTCCGCATAGCTTATTATGTCTATAGCATAATTAAAGGCAAGTTAAACAGCTGTTTTCACTGAATTAGGACCATTCAAATAAACTGGCTCCAGTCAATAAAGGAAGGATTTTAAATCACTCAGTAAATTTATTGAATCGGAAGAAATAATAAACATAAGTGTTGCCCTCAAAATCTAAAGATTTGGTGACAAATCGGGATCTTTTTGATTTTATGCTAAGGAAGTTATAAGATAAAATCAGTGCTTTCTTTCTCTGATTCTCCTTTCCACATATTCCCCTTCCAAATCACATCACCTAATCAGTTTCTCATAAACTGTGATTTTCTATATCATATTTATCGTCTCCTCTTCCCTGGTAGATTACATCGTCTCCCTGGGCTGTAATAACAATAAACATAAGGGTTTGCATCCATTATGAACAAGGGGAGATATGAAAGAGTTGCTTCTATTCAAATGTGCCCTTATTTTTTGTGCATGCTTTGTTTTGTATGTTTTCTGGATCAATAGTAACTAAAGTTAAAGAAAGCTCACACTGAGCCTGAGACCCTGTTCATCTAAATTTTGGAGCTTGGACTATGTATTCAGTCTCGCCATCTCACCCACAACTTTGGATCCTGAGGAATTTCATTGGGATGTTATTTTATTATGTGGACAGAAGTGAAGTTCACCCAAATAAGAACAAAGGCTAAATACTCAGAGCTTGCTATTGCAAGAAGTAGGCCACCACCACTTACATTTGGCAAAGACCCATGATCAGGCAGAGAAGTGGGAAAACAATAGTGGGAAAAAGGGAAGACATCAGTTATACCATGATTGGAAGCTGTTAGTATGAGGACGCTAGAAGTTGGTGTACAATCCGGGACTCCTACGTGATTGGTTAGGTTGAAAATCTAGTTGCACCTAAATTGGAAGTAGGGATGAAAATTAGGGATGCTATCAGTTATTTGTCAAGCTCTGGATATCTTTGGTCAATTTTTACAGGAATTATGGTTTAGCTTATTGGTGTGGTTGTTATAGATAGGGTATAGCTTCCTGAGCAAGTGGCTGTAGATATTGGTTCAGAGTTATATTTTTGTATATGTTCTGGCCATTGTCCATTTCTATATTCATTCTCTCACATCATTTTTTGCTCAAGTTTTCACACGCAGTTAAGTAGTGGCTACTTCTTGTTCTTCAGTTCCCATAACAGGATATCATGAATGGATCTAGCAGGGTGGCATCCAGTGAGTCATGAAACAACTAAAGATCCTGTAGATTCTCTTCTGGTACAGAGCTAAGCAGTTGACATCAATCTAGGGCAGGATAGTGAAGTGTACTGCTGTGCCTGCTTCCAATAGTTTGACTTACTTGGAGAAAGAAGAATATATTTTCCTGATTAATATCTCAATACCAGGTGACAGGGTCTGCATTTACTTATTCCAGTAAAGACCACATCTGGATCACCAGCTGAACTTGGAGTCAGCATATGATCAAGCACATTACAATTCACTGACATCTCCTAACCATGTGGTTAATGCAACAGAAAAACTGGCAGGTTAGAATGGGTTATGAAAGCAAAACCATAACACCTGCAACTTGCTATTCTTTCAGAGAACACTAACATGTGTCTTTGGGTTTTTTTTTTTGCTTTTTTTTTTTTTTTTTCATGGGCAGGCACCAGGAATGGAACCTGGGTCTCTGGCATGGCAGGTGAGAACTCTGCCACTAAGCCACCATTGCCCTGCCCTGTGTCATTTTTAATTGGGTGATTTTAGTTTCTAATTACCTTTCATACGGAAGAGGCATTCTATGGGTTTTCAACTGGCCCCTTCTTACTATGGCTCAGGAATCCAAATTCATATAAAATCTATTGAAGATATGTATTTCAATCGTATTCTGTAGAACTTATTTGCTAGTAATGGAAGGGACAGTCATATATTTCTATTTAATAGGCCTGCCTCTTATCAAAGTAAGTGACAATCAATATATTTCTGTCACTAACTGCTGTTTATAGAATCCTTCTCAACCACACTAAAACCTGTGAGATCATTTCAGAAGCATTTTTCCCCAATAGGTTTCCTTTTTAGAGAGAAAAACCTTTTTCAAAGAGTTTGGAGCTTTTTTCATTAAGGCATCTCTCAAGTGTTTTTGTTTGTTTGTTTGTTTTTTTAAGGAATATTGCTTATGTCCTCTTGGTTTATGAAGATTGGGGGTCAGCATTTTGTACATTTAAATTATGCTTCATGTTTTCATTTATCCCCAAGCGTGAGATTACATATTCTTCATTAATCTAAGGGATTTTTGGTATCTCATCTTCCTTTAGAAAGCAAACAAAATAGTAAAACAAATTCATCATATGGAGGATAGAATTTCTACTTTATCACTTTTAATATACTTCAGCATGATGTAAATATATGTTCTCTTCTCCTTAGTCAAGAACATCCCTTCCTATATTTATCAGAACTTGGAAAATAAATTTACAAAGTGCTGTAATTCTTCTTCTAAATCTTCCTCCACGTTTGTCTGGGTAATTGGCTTCACAAATCATGCTGAAATATGAGCCTTACTGTATGTCTAAAAACAATGAAGCGAATTCTTACAGATAACTCATTTTTCCACCAAGGTCTTGTTCTCATAACTTCAAGTATAAATTGGATTGTTACTACCTTCAGCCCCATATTTTTCAGACAAACAGTCTTATGTTCTTTTCTCTAAGTTTCTTCTCTCTAAACCACTTTATGTTTCTACATTCTGGTCCAGGCAAAATACTTTGTAAAACACAAAAAATGTTTATATCTTACTTAAACAGGAAAAGAATTTATCTGAAGCCTGCACATTCTTATTCCAGAACAAAGTTAATTTTTAATAGTATGGTGGAACACTGATTCTGAGTGAATCTATTTCTTAAACAAACATGTCAAAAAACATCAGTAAACTTCTGAAAATTCCAGAACCTTCCTTTAATTAGCTAGAAATTTAGTAAAGGAAACTCAGAGGCAAAAACTAAAACAGACAAATAATTTTCATCTTTAAATCGTTAAATTTGAGAATATTTGTCAGATTTGGTTAACTTTTCAGCTAGCATAAACTCCACTGGGCTAGAAAAGCTGAGGATAAAATTGCGTGACTTCTTAAAGTCATGTGGGAATGTCCAAGATGTAATCAGGACCTTAAATTGTTAGCATTTTCAATATAAAGAAACTATAATTCCTTCATACTCAGGTCACCAAAAAGGATTTGCCTAGTTCAAATTTTCTTGCAAAAAAAAAGGGGGAGGGGGGAACAATCCTGTGAGAATTCACACCCAGAGGCCAGTTCTCAGAAAGGTTACAGACCATATTCAAATTGAGTAGCCTGAAGAAAGTCAACCTTACATTTTACTTTATAGTAGCACCGGGTTCTTATAATGTTCCTTGCTTACTACCAGGGTGGAAAAAAAATGTAAATCATCTGAAATGTTTACTTGCACTCTAGAGATTCTAACAGATATAATTCCAAAAAATATGCCAGTTCAAAGAGGTTTGGGAAAAGAATGTGAAATAATAATTGAAAAAATTCATATATTGTATTTCTCAGACACAGACAAAAGCTTTAGTTACAAGTTTTTCAAATAAAAAGGAGATTATATGTGTAAAGAGCATGACTTACCCAAAATAAACGAACTTGAGAAAAGAATAAAATAGAATTTCAAGAAAGCAAATATTTTGAAATTAGAATTTACAAAATTCATGTGTAATTTAAGAGCAGATTATATACAATCAAATATTTACAGTAAAAAAGAATGAGAGAATGAGAATCTTGAAGAAATAATTTAGATGCAAACTCATAAATAAAATGAATACATGAAACATAGCTTGCTAGACACAGGTACTGGATGCAATTCTAGATGCAACTAAATTGGGCATCAGACAACAAAGAGAAAAAGTTTGAACAGAAGCAAATTGGAGAGCAATTACAAATTAACACTTTCTATAAATTAGAAGAGATTTAAATTCAAGGTGCCACATGAATCTTAAGCAAGAAAATTCCAAGAATATATACCTAAACTAAAGCACATCATCTTGACATTTCAGAACACGAAGAATAGAGAGTAGATTTTGAAAGTAGTCACTAGGAGAAGATGTTAACTTCAAAAAACAGAGTTGATTTCTCAAGACCACCTCTGAAAACATACAAAGTATATTTTATAATTATCTGTATATATAAATTCTTAAGAATCTAAAAATCAAGGTATCTAAGAGTAAAATTTTAAAACTTTAAAAAGGAAAGAAAAGATGTAACAGGTACATACCAAAAAAAACCCCACAAAATTCCTTTTAATGCAAAAAGGATTATTAAAGACGACAAGGATAACCATGTAATGACAAAAGGGTCAATTCACTACATATCTATAATAATGATTCCAAACATACAACCTTTATTTTGTATGAAGTATTTTCATTTCCTTTACTTGCACACACTAAAATTCTCTGTAGTTTGTTGTTTTAACAGAATAGGAATTAAAGGGAACTGACTAAGGAGAGGAGGAAGAAGGAAAAGGAGGAGACAGAAGACAAGAAGATTCTACTAGAGTTTCTCATTAAATAGATCATTTTCTTCTGAGAAATGCAAGTTACTTATTATATTGTTTAAATATTAGTCTGCTTCTATAAAACATCATTAGTAATAAAATAATTATTTATACATTTTTGGCATAATAGTTTTCTTTATAAATGAAGGAATAAAATTAATAATTTTTCTTTTTGTTAAACACAAATTTCTTTCCCCCATATTTCTCACTTCCTATATGACTTTCTAGTTTTGTTTATTCTTTATTTTGTCTTGCAATTTCTACAACTGGATAGTCTTCAACAAATTAATGCTGAGGTTTTCCATATAATTTTTAACAAGTATTTATTTCTAATTTTTATTCAAAAGCCAAAATGAACTTGAAATGTAAAGAGAGGTTCCAAATCAACAATGAATAATAGTAAATATTTTGTGAGCCACTTGGTAGTTTTTAACTTCTTAATAGCCACATTAAAAATGTTAAAATAGAAGTAAGATTAGTTGTGCTATTATATTTTATTTAATCTAATATAACCAAATACAATCATTTAAATCTGTAACCAATATACAAAAAATTACTGACATATTTTTACATTCTTTCCAAAAAAGTCTTCAAAACTTAGTGTGCATTTTACACTTGCAGAATGTGTTGGTTCAATTTTTCAGTGGCAAGTAGATACCATACCAAACTGAACATTAATTAGCATGGATTATGGGAAAATTTGAGCATTTTGATTCAACATGTGCAATTTAAATGCATATTTTAATGTACTATACTCTACGTTATAGATTGAGATGTCTCCCTGAAAAGAGATATGTTGAAGTCCTAATTCCTACTATCTCAGAATGGGACCTTATTTAGAAATAGGGATATTACTTCCAGAATGAGGCAAGTTAAAATGAGGTCATACTGAAAGTAGGATGGACCCTTAGTCCAATGTGCTTGGTGCCATCCTCAGGAGAGATTTGAACACAAACAGACATAAGAGAGAATACTATGTGAGGACTAAGGCAGAGAACATCATGAATTGTTCACAAGCCTCACCAGAAGGTAGAAGAGACATACAGAAGATATTCTTCCCTACAAGCTTTGAAGGAAAGCATGACATTTTGATTTGGGACCCATCCACAGAATAATGAAATTCCTGTTATTTTTAGCAACTGAGGTTTTTATTTGTTGTTGTTGTTGTTGTTGTTGTTTGCTGTTGTTGTTCAGCAGCCATAAGAAATTAAGATAACCTATCAAGGTAGCTTTTCATTTGTGTAAGGACCACCAGAACCCACCATGTATTCTTTCCTTGGGAATGATGGAAGAGGTCAAAGAAAGATCGTTTTTAACATCCCAGGGATAACGAAAGAAAATGACAACCAATAAAACCTTTTTTGCCTTTATTTATAATTTTTAAGTGTTGTTGAATTGTGCTTTCCTATTAGTTGAATAACAAAAGCACATAAAATAATGTAGTGATGTTGCATATTTATCCAATGGTAAAGCATTATTTTTATCATACATATATACTTACTGCTGTCTGCTAAACTATAAATGGAAAAAACCTACAGAGATAGGTAAGAAACATCTGATAAATATAAAACATTTGCAAAATGGCTTTGTAATCCTTTAGTTTGAGATAGATGGATGATAAGGTACAAAGATAGATAAAAAGAAATAGATAAATTTGTAGTAATTATTAAATGTGAAAAAATCATTAAGTAATGAATATGTACCTAACCTGTAATAAGAATTCATAAAACGATTGCATTTATTGTGATTATTATCATTAGGATGTCCTTAGGTGATCACCAGGCTTATACTGAGAGTGCAGTTATATTTTGCATTTTGAAGTTCTAAAAATCATATTATTAGTTTCATAGACCATGTTTTAAAAATAAAACCATTGGCATATTGTCTAATTTCTCCCAGTCTGTACTTCACAATATTGCCTTTCTATATCATAAGTACTTGTAAGACAACTGGTTTGATTTTCAATCTCACAATTTTATTTTCCTAGCTGCTAAAACAAATACCACACAACAGGTGGGCTTATTTATCGGCTCACAATTTCCAAGCTTTCTCCTCCCAGGGTCAGTATCTTCTGGCTGGCTGGCAATCTTGGGGCTCCTTTGCTTTTCAGTTACATAGTAATGTACACGGCAATGTCTTCTCCTTTTCCTTCTGGTTTCCACTAATTTCCACCTTCGTGCTTCACCTCTGGCTTTCTCTACATGTCCAATTTCCTTTATGAGGACTTCAGTCATCCTCATTCGGTCTGGACACATCGTAACTAATAACAACTGCAAAGGTCCTCTTTACAAATGGGCTCATACCCACAGGACCGGGGGTGGGATCTGAACATGCCTTTTGTGGGGACATAATTAACTTATATCTTGTCCCAGTTGTTATATAAACAACATATCTTGGTTTCTAAGGTGCTCTTGTATTATTAAGAAAACTTTCCTATTATCTTCTGAGACTTGATTACTGAAGTTTTTATTTTTTTAAAGTAAAAATTATTACCAATAATGAATAATATTAGTCAAATGAGGAAACATCAGATAAACACAAATCGAGGGAAATTCTGCAAAATAACTGACCAGTATTCTTCAGAAGTGACTAAGTTATGAAAACCTAAAGAAAGGTTAATAATTATTATGGTAGCAAATATATCTAGCAATTATAACATATTAGTCCACAGCTTCATCAACAAACTTGCAAGAAAAAAAAACAGATATTACAAATCATTGACTTAGATAGGAGAAATATATATTGCAGGTTTAAATGCAATCTGGGATCCTGAATCGGATTCTGGAAAAAATGATGACGTTGGAAAAAGTGATGAAATCCAAATAAGCTCTTTACTTTAGTTAATAGTGTTGTGCCAAAGATGTTGCATCAGTCATTGTGTTTCAGAGAAATAGAACTAAACACAGCCCGTAACAGGGCTGTAGAGTCTGGAGAGTCTGAAACACAAAGGGTGGTTGGTTGGAAACACGGGAATTTATTCTGCAGTATCAAGGCACATTTTTTTTTCCTCCAGAAAATCTGCCTTTCTGTGTGTATTTTTAGTTTTAATTAGAGTTGAAGATTCACAGAAAAAGAAGGAATAGCTACAGAGTTCCCTTAAACCACCCTAGTTTTGATACCCATTAGTACCTATTATTAATGCCATATATATTTGCTATATTCATAAAAGAAAATGTTATAACTGCGTTATTAATTATAGTCCATGGTTTACAATTGGTTGACTGTTCACGTTGTACAATGGCTCACAATTGTTTTAAAAACAATGCTGTTTTTAAAAATTCTAATAAAATAGATGGAGCCCCAAATTTCTCCCTTTCAACCATATTCAAATATGCAATTTGATGCTATCAATCGCTTTCACAATGTTGTGTTACCATCACCACCATCATTGCCAAAGCTTTACGATGAACCCTAACAGAAACTCACTGCACAATTTAAATATGAACTCCTCATTTCCTACCCCTACCATATTTCCTCGTAACCTGTATTTTAGATTCTGACTCTATGAGTTCGTTTATTTTAATTATTTTATATCAGTTTGGTCATAGAATGCTTATTTCATTCAACATGATATCGTAAATCTGTTTTTACTCTTAAGGCCTTCAACTAATTCGATAAGGGCCATTTTACTTCACATTATGAAGGTAATCTCCTTAAAGTCAACTGATGATAGTAGTTAACCACAGCTACAATGTACCTTTGCAGCAACATCTGGATGACTAAGTACTACGGCTTAGCCAAGTGTGTATATAGCATTAACCATTGCATATGTCTAAGCTTTGATGACTGTTGTACAGTTACATAAAACATTAAATTAAAGGGAAGCTCTAGGATTCTCTGTATTATTTTTGCCATCTTCTTTAAGTCTGATATTATCCCCAAAATTAAAATAAAATGACTGTTAGAAATGTGTATACTGCATTGCAGATATACCTTTTATGAAGAGATGATCTGATGGCTCAAATGCTATCTTATGCTCACATCATTTATAAATCCCTTTCCGAAACACATATTAACTATTTAAATGTCTGCACTGATAATACTACCTGCAGGTAATAAATATGTGATCTATACATGTAAAGTAAAACCCGAATTTCAAGAATTTCCCAAAGTTTAATATTAACCTAATAAAATATCAAAAGATTGAAAAGTTTTACAATTTTTTTTTTCATTTTGACTAATACAAGGTTGACCAGAGTAAGGGGACTTTATGGTCTCTGATATTCAGAGAGTAATTTTTAGGTAAATATTATTTTAAAAGTTTATTTTACAACCTTATTTAGGGAATGGATATGAGCATTACTCAAACAGAAATATTATCAATGAATGCTAATATGACAATATATAATCATTAATAGTAACATGAAGAAAAGTTAGGCATACAATTTAATAAATATCCCAAGTGAATATTCTTTGGCAATATCTTATGATATGTTTAATTTTTTAACTCACCATGCAAAACTCAACTGTTATTTAAAATTGAATTTCATATTTTATTTCCAAATATTGTAAATATTCAGATAACAGTGTAAGTGATACAACTTCAGGAATTTTCAATTTTAGAAATTTTCCAGAACTTACTAGGGGGAAATCCTCAAGTCTGTTTAAATTCAGTCAATCTATTCACCCTTACCCATAAAAATTGTGTTCAGTCATAATCAGCTTTTCAGTGATTTCAGTTAAACTCGGGTGCTGAATAAAGAATTGATTCTTTAATTCATCTACCTTTCTCATCATTTTGATGTTATCCTTTTTCATCCTCATGATTTAAAGCCTGGATTCTCTTTAACACTCAATTTTTCCTTGTAAATCTTTCCACACTGCACTTTATATTTTCAGAAGTTTCTGTAAAAACTGACCACATGATTGTAATTAAAATGTTCCTTAAAGGATGAGTAAGATTTAGTCACGCAAGACATGTAGTAAGGCTTTTCCAGAAGAAGAAATGTCAAAATTAAAGTCTTGATTGTGGGAAAAAGATATTTTACATGTGTCAAAAATACTTTAAGAGTCCTGATGTGTGAACCAAAAAGTGAAAAGGCAGGTAGGCAAAGAAACACAGTTGAAAAATTTTATGCCAAGAACATAATGAAATACCAGAAAACAAACTGAAGTGAATGGAGCTTGTTAATAGTACATTTACCACAGAATCAATCAGAGGTACCAGAGTTTATGACTAATTTGAGGGGAAACCTACTAAAATGCTGAGCCAATATAGTATCAGTAAGAATGGTGTATTAGCTTCCTATTGTTGCTGTGACAAATTATCACGTACTTAGTGGCTTAAAGTAACACAAATTCATAATCATATGGTTCTGGAGATGTGAAATATGAATAGGACTTGTGGACTAAAACCAAGGTGCTGGCAGAACTTTTCTTCCAGGAAAAGCAAGGTAAAAATCTCTTCCCAATCCCTTTCCATCCTCTAGAGATTGCATGCATTCCTTTATTCTGAACCCCTTCTCCGTCTTCAAAACACATCATTCTAACCTCTGGTTCTGTTGTCCCACCTTCTTTCTGACTTGTGACCCTCCTGCCTTCATGTTAAAAAAGGCTTGTAATTACATTGGACTCACCCATAGTATCAAGGATAATATTCCTTTTTAAATATCCTTAATCTAGTCACATCTTCAAGGGCCCTTTTGCCCTGTAAGATTATGTGACAGATTGAGTTATATTCCTGAGGAAAAACAAGTTCTTAGTCCTAGTCTGCATTCTTGTGGGTGTGTGTCCATTTTAAATAGGATCCCTTGAAGATGTTAACTTTAATATATAGCCCAACTGAATGAGGGTGCATCTTAATTTGGATTATTGGGGGCCGAAGAGAAAAAGGCATAGAAGTAGCAAGAAGCTAGAAGTCAAGCAGGAATCCAGAAAAGAAAGGAGACAATATCACCATGTGACAGGAAATCTAAGGAACCCCAAAATTGACAGCTACCAATAACAAGATAAAGTAAGCTATGCCAATATTTAGATTTTGGATTTCTCTTGCCTTCAAAACTGTGAGCCAATAAATTCCCATGACTTAATCCAACCAATTGGATAATACGTGGTATTTGTTATAGCAGCCTGGAAAACCAAGATAAGTGACATATTCAAGGTTTTTGAAGATTAAGTCTCTGTGTAGGGGGGGCATTGTTCTTGTTGCCATTATCTCAAGAAAATATTTTAGTGTGCTATTTATTAATTTAAAATAAAATTACAGAATGCTTATTATTAGTAAAATAACAAGGTATGGGTTTCTACTAAGGCTTGAAAATGTGCTAAAATCTGTAATTTAGTTAATAGTCTTGCACCAATGTTAATTTCTTACTTTTGACAAGTGTATTATGCTTATAAAAGATAGTATTAGGATAATTAAGCTGAAGGATGTACACGAATTCTTTGTACTGTCTTTGCAACTATTCTCTAAATCTAAAAATATTTCAAAATTAAATATTTAAATAAATAAATAATCAGTAATTTGTTTGAAGGAAGAATGCTTTCCCCACCCACATCCATTTGTGCACAGTGAAAGATTTTGCTTGTATCTACTTAAAATTAACTATAGCAATCAGTTGCACTTCATTTTATCACATTTCATTTGATGCAAGCCTAACTGTGAATATCTGTTTTCTAGATTTTATTTACTGTTTATTAAAGTTAGTAATCAATTGGTATGTGTTTTCCTATCACATTTTTGATATTCTGAAGAGTCATATGTTAAAGGAACTAATGTAATAAGATAAATTTTGACCTTCAAATATATCATGTCCTAATAACTGAAACTGAAACTGTAACTCATATTTTACTTTAAAAAAGAGAAGGGAGGTTGTAGATGAACTCTAGTTAAGGATCTTCATATAGGGAGACTATCCTGGATTATCTGAGTGGGTCTGAAACATAATCAACTGTCTTTGTAAAAATTAAAATTAGTAATCATTTGATTATTAAATATTATTAATTATTTCCTTATATGTAAATAATATTAAGATTTTAAGATATGGATGTGAAAAATGAAATCAAAGTTAAAAGTATAATAAGATTATTTATTATTTATTATTTATAAATAATCCTAATTTTATTATTTATATATGCTTCTGTATACCTACAGACACAACTGATTAATTCTAAATTAATCTAAATTAACTCAGGAAGGACAAAATAAAGCTATTTTTTGCATTATTAGTCACAGAGTTTGATTCTATTTATACTTGCTACACTGACTGTGATTATTATTCTCCACTACTATTTATCTGTTAATGATACTATCACTGACAAGCCGGGGCCAATTACTTAGGTTTGTTTTTCCCTTAAAAGATTGTAAAATTGACTTATCTCCAAAATATTGTTCAGGGTGTCTTGCTTTAATTGACTCTGACCATAAACTGGACTTGAAGACCATAGTAGTTTAGAAGATAAATCCTGAGGTGGAGTTTGGAGTGAGAACATCTTGAGGCCAGAGGCAAGTCAAAAAATACACATAATCTAGTATGCATTTTTAAACATCCAAACGAATATCAGAACAGTTTATGATCTTTACTTTCATTCACATGCAAAACAGTTATTTTTTTATTAATTAAAAAAATTAACTAACACAACATTTAGAAATCATTCCATTCTACATATACAATCAGTAACTCTTAATATCATCACAGAGATGCATATTCATCGATTCTTAGTATATTTGCATCGATTTAGAAAAAGAAATAGAAAGACAACAGAAAAAGAAATAAAACGATAATAGAGAGAAAAAAATGAAAAAATAAAAAAATAAGAAAAAACAACCACAACAAAAAACTATACCTCAGATGCAGCTTCATTCAGTGTTTTAACCTAATTACATTACAATTAGGTAGTATTGTGCTGTCCATTTCTGAGTTTTTGTATCCAGTCTTGTTGCACAGTCTGTATCCCTTCAGCTCCAATTACCCATTATCTTACCCTATTTCTGTCTCCTGATGGTCTCTGTTACCAATGACATATTCCAAGTTTATTCTCTAATGTTGGTACACATCAGTGGGACCATACAGTATTTGTCCTTTAGTTTTTGGCTAGTCTCACTCAGCATAATGTTCTCTAGGTCCATCCATGTTATTACATGCTTCATAAGTTTATTCTGTCTTAAAGCTGCATAATATTCCATCATATGTATATACCACAGTTTGTTTGCCACTCGTCTGTTGATGGACATTTTGGCTGTTTCTATCTCTTTGCAATTGTAAATAATGCTGCTATAAACATTGGTGTGCAAATGTCCATTTGTGTCTTTGCCCTTAAGTCCTCTGAGTAGATAGCTAGCAATGGTATTGCTGGGTCGAATTTTACATTCAGCTTTTTGAGGAACTGCCAAACTGCCTTCCACAGTGGTTGCACCATTTGAAATTCCCACCAACAGTGGATAAGTGTGCCTCTTTCTCCGCATCCTCTCCAGCACTTGCCATTTTCTGTTTTGTTGATAATGGCCATTCTGGTGGGTGTGAGATGATATCTCATTGTGGTTTTGATTTGCATTTGTCTAATGGCCAGGGACATTGAGCATCTCTTCATGTGCCTTTTGCCCATTTATATTTCCTCTTCTGAGCGGTGTCTGTTCAAGTCTTTTTCCCATTTTGTAATTGGAGGCTGTCTTTTTGTTGTTGAGTTGAACAATCTCTTAATAAATTCTGGACACTAGACCTTTATCTGATATGTCGTTTCCAAATATTGTCTCCCATTGTGTAGGCTGTCTTTCTACTTTCTTTTTTTTTTTTTTTCTGTCTCATTTTTTTTTTTTTTTTTTTTTAAAGGAAAGACAGAGAGAAGGAAGGAAGGATAGAAGGAAGGAAGAGAGGAAGAAAGGGAAACATCTTTTAAACATTTTCTTGTTTTATTGTATTTTGTTTCTCCGTTTTTGTTACATGGGCTGGGGCCGGGAATCGAACCGAGGTCCTCCGGCATAGCAGGCAAGCACTTTGCCCGCTGAGCCACCGCGGCCCGCCCTGTCTCATTTTTTTTTTAATTAATTAACGGAAAAAAAAAAAGAAATTAACCCAACATTGAGAAATCATACCATTCTACATGTGCAATCATGTTAAAACATTGAATGAAGCTGCATCTGAGCTATAGGTTATGTTTGTTTGTTTGTCTTTGTTTTTGTTTTTTTTGTTTGTTTTTTTGTTTTTTTTGTTTGTTTGTTTTTACTATTATTATTACTTTTATTTCTTTTCTCTATATTAACATTCTATATCTTTGTCTGGTGTGTCACTAGTTCTTCTAAACCGATGCAAATGTCTTTCTACTTTCTTGATGAAGTTCTTTGATGCACAAAAGTGTTTAATTTTGAGGAGCTCCCATTTCTTTCTTTCTTTCTTCAGTGCTCTTGCTTTAAATTTAAGGTCTATAAAACCACCTCCAATTGTAAGATTCATAAGATATCTCCCTACATTTTCCTCTAACTGTTTTACGGTCTTAGACCTAATGTTTAGATCTTTGATCCATTTTGAGTTAACTTTTGTATAGGATGTGAGATACGGGTCCTCTTTCATTCTTTTGAATATGGATATCCAGTTGTCTAGGCACCATTTATTGAAGAGACTGTTCAAGCCAACTCAACTGGGACAGAACAGTCTCTTCAATAAATGGTGCCTAGAGAACTGGATATCCATATGCAAAAGTTGGCTTGACTGCCTTATCTTTGATAAATGTCCATAAATGTCTCATCAAATGTCCATAGATGAGAGGGTCTATATCTGAGCACTCTATTCAATTCCATTGGTCGATATATCTATCTTTAGGCCAGCACCATGCTGTTTTGACCACTGTGGCTTCATAATATGCCTTAAAGTCAGGCAGCAGGAGACCTCCAGCTTCATTTTTTTTCCTCAAGATACTTTTAGCGATCAGGGCACCCTTCCCTTCCAGATAAATTTGCTTATTCTTTTTTCTATTTCTTAAAAATAAGTTGTTGGGATTTTGATTGGTATTGCATTGATTCTGTAAATCAATTTAGGTAGAATTGATATCTTAACTATATTTAGTCTTCCAATCCATGAACACGGTATGCCCTTCCATCTATTTATGTCTCCTGTGATTTCTTTTAACAGTTTTTTGTAGTTTTCTTTGTATAAGTCTTTTCTCTCTTTAGTTAAATTTATTCCTAAGTATTTTATTCTTTTAATTGCAATTGTAAATGGAATTCATTTCTTGATTTCCCCCTCAGCTTGTTCATTGCAAGTGTGTAGAAACACTACAGATTTTTGAATGTTGATCTTGTAACCTGCTACTTTGCTGCACTCATTTATTAGCTCTAGTAGTTTTGCTGCGGATTTTTCAGGGTTTTCGACGTATAGTATCATATCATCTGCAAACAGTGATAGTTTTACTTCTTCCTTTCCAATTTTGATGCCTTGTATTTCTTTTTCTTGTCTAATTGCTCTGGCTAGAACCTCCAACATGATGTTGAATAACAGTGGTGATAATGGAAATCCTTGTCTTGTTCCTGATCTTAGGGGGAAAGTTTTCAATTTTTCCCCATTGAGGATGATATTAGCTGTGGGTTTTTCATATATTCCCTCTATCATTTTAAGGAGGCTCCCTTGTATTCCTATCCTTTGAAGTGTTTTCAACAGGAAAGGATGTTGAATCTTGTCAAATGCCTTCTCTGCATCAATTGAGATGATCATGTGATTTTTCTGCTTTGATTTGTTGATATGGTGTATTACATTAATTGATTTTCTTATGTTGAACCATCCTTGCATACCTGGGGTGAATCCTACTTGGTCATGATGTATAATTCTTTTAATGTGTTGCTCGATTTGATTTGCTAGAAATTTGTTGCGGATTTTTGCATCTATATTCATTAGAGAGATTGGTCTGTAGTTTTCTTTTTTTGTAATATCTCTGCCTGGTTTTGGTATGAGGGTGATGTTGGCTTCATAGAATGAATTAGGTAGCTTTCCCTCTACTTCAATTTTTTTGAAGAGTTTGAGCAGGGTTGGTATTAATTTTTTCTGAAATGTTTGGTAGAATTCATATGTGAAGCCATCTGGTCCTGGACTTTTCTTTTTGGGAAACTTTTGAATGACTGATTCAATGTCTGTACTTGTGACTGGTTTGTTGAGGTCGTTTATTTCTTCTTTAGTCAAAGTTGGTTGTTCATGCCTTTCTAGGAACTTGTCCATTTCATCTACATTGTTGTATTTATTAGCGTAAAGTTGTTCATAGTATTCTGTTATTACCTCCTTTATTTCTGTGAGGTCAGGGGTTATGTCTCCTCTTCCATTTCTGATCCTATTTATTTGTGTCCTCTCTCTTCTTCTTTTTGTCAGTCTTGCTAAGGGCCCATCAATCTTGTTGATTTTCTCATAGAACCAACTTCTGGTCTTATTGATTTTCTCTATTGTTTTCATGTTCTCAATTTCATTTATTTCTGCTCTAATCTTTGTTATTTCTTTCCTTTTGCTTGCTTTGGGGTTAGTTTGCTGTTCTTTCTCCAGTTCTTCCAAGTGGACGTTTAATTCCCGAATTTTTGCCCTTTCTTCTTTTTTGATATAGGCATTTAGGGCAATAAATTTCACTCTTAGCACTGCCTTTGCTGCATCCCATAGGTTTTGATATGTTGTGTTTTCATTTTCATTCACCTAAAGATATTTATTAATTTCTCTTGTAATTTCTTCCTTAACCCACTGGTTGTTTAAGAGTGTGTTGTTGAACCTCCACGTATTTGTGAATTTTCTGGCACTCTGCCTATTGTTGATTTCCAACTTCATTCCTTTCTGATCTGAGAAAGTGTTGCGTATGATTTCAATCTTTTTAAATTTGTTGAGACTTGCTTTGTGACCCAGAATATGGTCTATCTTTGAGAATGATCCATGAGCACTTGAGAAAAAGTTGTATCCTGCTGTTGTGGGGTGTAATGTCCTATAAATGTCTGTTAAATCTAGCTCATTTATTGTAATATTCAAATTCTCTGTTTCTTTATTGATCCTCTGTCTAGATGTTCTGTACATTGATGAGTGTGGGGAATTGAAGTCTCCAACTATTATGGGAGATGTGTCTATTTCCCTTTTCAGTATTTGCAGTGTATTCCTCATATATTTTGGGGCATTCTGATTCAGTGCATAAATATTTATGTTTGTCATGTTTTCTTGTTTAATTGTTCCTTTTATTAGTAGATAGTATCCTTCTTTGTCTCTTTTAAATGTTTTACATTTGAAGTCTAATTTGTTGGATATTAGTATAGCTACTCCTGCTCTTTTCTGGTTGTTATTTGCATGAAATATCTTTTCCCAACCTTTCACTTTCAACCTATGTTTATCTTTGGGTCTAAAATGCGTTTCCTGTAGACAGCATATAGAAGGATCCTGTTTTTTATTCCATTCTGCCAGTCTATGTCTTTTGATTGGGGAATTCAGTCCATTAACATTTAGTGTTATTCCTGTTTGGGTAATACTTTCCCCTACCATTTTGCCTTTTGTGTTATATATATCATATCTGATTTTCCTTCTTTCTACATTCTTCTCCACACCTCTCTCTTCTGTCTTTTCATATCTGTCTCTAGTGCTCTCTTTAGTATTTCTTGCAGAGCTGGTCTCTTGGTCACAAATTCTCTCAGTGACTTTTTGTCTGAGAATGTTTTAATTTCTCCCTCATTTTTGAAGGACAATTTTGCTGGATATAGAAGTCTTGGTTGGCAGTTTTTCTCTTTTAGTAATTTAAATATATCATCCCACTGTCTTGTAGCTTCCATGGTTTCTGCTGAGAAATCTACACATAGTCTTATTGGGTTTCCCTTGTATGTGATGGATTGTTTTTCTCTTGCTGCTTTCAAGATCCTCTCTTTCTCTTTGACCTCTCACATTCTAACTAGTAAGTGTCTTGGAGAACGTCTATTTGGATCTATTCTCTTTGGGGTGCGCTGCACTTCTTGGATCTGTAATTTTAGGTCTTTCATAAGAGTTGGGAAATTTTCAGTGATAATTTCTTCCATAGTTTTTCTCCTTCTTTTCCCTTCTCTTCTCCTTCTGGGATACCCACAACACGTATATTTGTGCGCTTCATATTATCATTCAATTTCCTGAGCCCTTGCTCAAATTTTTCCATTATTTTCCCTATAGTTTCTGTTTCTTTTTGGATTTCAGGTGTTCCATCCTCCAGTTCACTAATTCTAACCTCTGTCTCTTGAAATCTACCATTGTAGGTTTCCATTGTTTTTTTTATCTCTTCTACTGTATCTTTCATTCCCATAAGTTCTGTGATTTGTTTTTTCAGACTTTCCATTTCTTCTTTTTGTTCATCCCATGCCTTCTTCATGTCCTCCCTCAATTTATTGATTTGGTTTTTGAAGAAGTTTTCCATTTCTGTTCGTATATTCAGAATTAGTTTTCTCAGCTCCTGTATCTCATTTGAACTATTGGTTTGTTCCTTTGACCAGGCCATATCTTCAATTTTCCTGGTGTGATTTGTTATTTTTTGCTCGTGTCTAGACATTTAATCAGATTTCCTTAAGTGTGAGACCCAGAAGGTTGAAAGATTTTCCTGTGAAGTCTCTGGACTCTGTTTTTTTTATCCTGCCCAGTAGGTGGCACTTGTCTGTCTGCGGGTCCCACTAGCAAAAGATGTTGTGGCTCCTTTATTAATGCCACTATTGGTGCTTGGTTGGACCCAGTCCCTGCCACTGTCGGAAACTCCCTCCTCTCCCTCCAGGCAGCCACCTATGGGGGAGGGGCGCCGGGTGCCAGTCGCCAGCCGCCATGGCTTGGGGAACTCGCCACTAGACCGGGAAGCCACCCGCGGGGTGGCCCAGTGAAGCGCGCGCCGCTTGGGTATCTCATCGCAGCAGTGTCTCGAAGTCGGTCTAGCCAGTCCAGACTGGGGTACGCTCTGTGTCCATTCCCTGCCGTGGCCCCGGGAGCTGTTCTCCACTCAAAAACAGTTATTTTAATCCATGAATAAAATTCAGAAAATACGCTTTCAATTAATTGCATATGTAATACATTCACCTTGATAATAAAAGTCAACTTGCTAGATATGTAGTTTTATCACTAATTTAAGACCTAAAAATAGGAGGTATGTAGTTACAAATTTAGGTGGGCAAAAATTTCACTTGATATTTCTCAAAGTGAACATATTTACCCTGATTACAATATGACGACAAACATCATCCATTCTGAGACATTCATTTCTGACCCACGACCACTTGTAGAAACAAGTAATATTCATGGATGGAAACAATTGTCTTTTCCTCAATTATCAGTTATCTTCTCTTCAATTGTATCCATGTTCTTAATTCACACATGGTCATTTACTCTTTATTTTTTAATTTCAATTTATAAAATTATATGAGCCTGTTGAACCTTTGATTCAATCAAATTCTTTATCTGATGAGGAAGCCAAAACTCATAAAGGAACATTCACTTTCCCAAGATACAATAAAAAAGCCACGTCTTAGTAGTTCAGTGCACACTTTGTCTTTTATTTCCCTGCTGTCCATTATTTTAACCCTCTGAGATTATCAGTTACTGAAGGACTAACTAATAAATTGACTTCAATGTCAGTCTTTTCCAGTTTTTTTGTTATCTATTATATGCGAGACATTAATGATGCTTGATTTATGCTTATAAAGCTCACATGTAGTTTGCATTATACAGTTATGCAGAATAATTAAGCATGAGTGATGCATTGCTCTTCTCTCTGAAGAATAAAGATGTTGATGGTGATGATAATAGTGTGATATAAATTTGTATCTATAACTACAAATTAACCACAGTTATTTTAGTTCATTCTCTCTGATACCATACAACTTTAAGTAATCCTTGATTTTGGTCTATTAGCTCAAAAAATGGGGAGTGTGTTTTAAATCTTCTATAATTACTTGGATTTTATAAGTGTCTCAAAGAATATTAAAATTAAATATGATATTGTCATGTTGCTTGATTTGTTATGAAAATAAAAGTACACAATTCAACAAAGGACCATGTTTTTTAAATGTTTGATTATTCCATTATCACCATCTGCTATTGTTTATTAGTCTATAAAATCTGACATCCATACTTTTTTAAATGATGCTTGGAATCTCTTAGCTGAAATAAATTGATTCAAAATATGCTTTTACGCTTTCCTCAGCTGAGTTTGATGTCATTATTTATTGAAAGATGTTTCTCTGATGAAAAAAAAAACTCTTAGGAAGTGAAGTCCTGCTGTATTTTTTATTTTCATCAAAGTCCATTTCTAGGTATTCAAATTTTCTTTTTTCTAAATTAAGAAAATTATTTCAAAAATAAAATAACCCCCCAATTTGTTAGCTTCAAATTCCTGGAGAAATAAGAAGGTAAGTCTTACATGCATTCTCAAGTGCGCTGTAAACCATGCATGCCTATGAAAGTGCCTGGCATATTTTACAGACATATTTAATTTACAGGAAACTCAGTCATTCAATGAACACAATTGTCCTTTTTATATACCTCCTTTGAAAAGCAACAAAGTAAAGGTGACCTGTGAATTCTCTTCTACTTTTGCTTTACAAGGTTTAACTGATTGATTGTAACTGACAGTCTAAAGTTTAAATAGATTTCTCTATTTAAAATGATTTCTCTATAAAAATAAGCAAGCACAGGATGTCTGGTGTGAGTTGAACATATTGGATTTCTTGGCATTGTTTTCAAACAATAAATAGATTTATTAATCTTCTATGATATTATTAACTAATTCCAACACAGTTGCATAATTTTTTTTCCATCTTTATTAAACTAGTTCATGGTGACTTCAACTGTGATGCACATGGGCATTTTGGTTAGTTTTATTTTTCTATGTGAATATAGATTTTCATGGATTTTTAATACAGCCACCTTTACATAAACCTTAACTTACTTAATTAACCACCAGAGACCTTATACTTAAGTTAGTTTTGAACTGAGAGTGTTTCATTGAAAATTTCTTTCAGGATAAATTTAAAGCACCTCTGTGTTTACAGGTGGTTTTTCTCATTATATTATTCCTTAATAACTGGCTAACAAAATGTCATTTAACCAAACATTAGACGGAAATTCTTTGTGTATAAGAAGAATGTCTATAACAATAGAATATTTCCCTTCAGTTATTTTTTTCAAATGTGAAAACAATTCTTTGAAATAATTTTTCACTTATTTTGGCAGGATGCAACTCTCAATTCTCAACAAAAGAGTGCTTACTTCTTATTTGGATACCTTGCTCTCCATTAACTCAATGGTTATTTCTATTTGTAGCTATCTCTGTCAAGCAGATTAATTATTGTTCAGGCTGTATATTAACTACACATGTTCAGTTCTCAAAAGTTCATCCCACTTTTGCTAAGTGGGCAGGAAATGTTCCCATACATTTTCCAGTCTCACTTGTTTTAACATTTATTGTGGTACACAGGAGGGATACTATATATTTCCAAAAATACTGTACTCAAGAATGAAGGAGAGGATACTGCAGAGGAAACATTGGGAAAATAGAAAAAGAAAGAACAATTAAGGAGAATCTTTCTAAGTACAAGAAATATTTACAATAACCTTTTAGCTTTGGATAAAGTTTTCACTGCAATATGAATCCTGTATCCTAACCAGTGTTGAATTATGTAGCCAATATTGGAGCTGTAGTCTCAGAACTTAGAATTTCATTTATCATAAATTTAATTCATCTTCAAATAATTGAGTATTAATTAAATATCACTATAACCTACACTATCATTGTTTGAAGAATAAATGATCAATTGTTTTATGACAAACTCAAGGTGAAAAGAGAGGGCAACAAATCGTGGCTCTAAGTATTTCTTGGCAAGGGGAGTAACTTCAAATTAATAGAATCAGTTGGAGAACCAATTGATATTTTAGAGGGATTGCAGATCATTCTTTATGTTTTAACATAATATTTTGAGTTGAGGAGGGAAGGAGAAGGTAGAAAGGAGAATTGGAACGAAAATAAATGAGAGAGAAGTCACTGCTGTGTTTTTCTTTTGTTAGTGCCTTAGCCATGCCTTCCTGCTATCCTGATATTCAAGGACAGAATTGGTTCCTTAAGGAGTTAGAAAGGGAATATGGGTGATGCTAATCTTCTTGCTATATCTGTCAAGAAAGCTTTGCAAGAGATTCTTCACAGCTGGGTCCACTTACAGTAGAGTTAGATGTTGCTGTCCACTAATTGGAGTGAACACTTCCTGCATTTTTCTTTTTCATTCCCACTGGGGACTTTTCTTTGGAAAACAAAGCCCCATAGAAAGAAAATGCTGCTATCTTCTTTAGTTTCAAATCGGAAAGACAGTAGTTGCCAAAGAAAAATATCTAGGAGGTGGGATAAGATCAGGCAGAATTTTTCAAACAAATTTGTGGAGTTGGTAATCAGTTTTCCTATTAAAAAAATACTTAATTAAATCCCTCTCTTGGGAAGTTGTAATAGACTTTAGAATATTAAAGTCCACAGAGTGAACAATTAAAAAGGAACTGTGCCCTTAGGGTCTGCACACTTGCTCCTAACCCAAGTTATACTTAATATACACACACACACTCACATGCACACGGATATGAAATAAAAAGTCTGCATTACACCAAGTTCTTATCAAATAAATATGCAGGGAAATTATTTTCCTTATTAACTTTCCTGTTTTCACCAATAAGTTTCCCTTAAGGCAATATTGGGAAATATTACTGTAGTGAAGCAAAATCATAAGGGATGGAGAATAGCTCTATGATTGATTTTAGAGTTCATATATTAAAAATAACTAAGTATAGAACAGGCAGTATTTTAAAAACCTACTCTGAAGATGTGAATAGTTGACTAAATCAACAGTGAAGTAATTTGCTGTTAACAAATTTGAATATATGTGCTAGTAAGTGAGGCCATCAAATTGGGCCAGAAATGCAAGTGTCATTGGTCTCCTGCAAGCAAGCAGTCAGATGCTTGAATGCAAGACAGCAGAAACATATTTTTACATGTTAAATTAAAACTATGATAAATATTGAGTCTAATGCTGAAGATATAAAATCTCCCTCTTCATCATTTACAGGGTAAGAAATATTACTATTTAATGTAGCCTTCAAACAGTGTGTAAAATATAAAATATTCTTCCTTTGTATTAAATATTTTTACTCCAATTTGGAAAATAGCTGATGTCACTGAACGCATCATGGACATTCCTCTGTCAATATAAATACATATTACACAAAAAGTAAACATACTTCACAACTGGCACATGTTCTAATGCTCTAAAAATAGGCATTCCCCAGGTACTTACATTTCAAGTCATCACTTTACTTTTAATACTTAATTTAAGGTCTCTATAGGCAATGATATAAGAAATTTAAGATTCAAGTGGGAACACAAAGCAGTATTTTTAAGTGGAAAGCAAAATTTGGAAAGTAGAAAACTTCTTTGCATTTCAAAAAATGATATAAAGTGCATGTTTTACATTTATTATAATAAAAAAAAGAACTTTATAAAAAATATATATTTGATTCCCCTGGTGCCTGCCCATGCAATATATGTATATATATATAACATGCTTTAAAAGTTTATTTTTCAGAAAAATCAGAGAACAGTAGTTATAATTTTTGAGTGCTGAGATATGCCGTGCATCTTCACCAAATTTAATGGGAAAAATTAATTTAATTCTTTCAATAACCGTGCTAGGTAAGTAGTTCAACTTTGAAGATGTGGAAAGAAAGGCAAAAGAAAGGGTAAGGGACAACCCTTAAATTATACAATTCCTCCCTGGAAATTCCTGGGTTCAAAACCACTGAGTCTACTCCAGAGCATAACTTCTGCTCACCATGTTATATCATTTTTCCTGTTTCTTTTAATGGAATTCTTTGTAAATCATTTTAAAAGATGATTTAGATAAAATGATTTAGATATTCAGTATGAGGTATCCTAAAGCTCACCAAAGAACCAAGGTGTCATGGTCAGGTTCATGTGTCAACTTGGTCAGGTGGTGGTATCTGTTTGTGTGGTTTTACAAGTACTTGCCTGTCTTGCTGTGAGGAAATTCCGTAGACTTAAATCATGATCACATTGGCTATATTCACAGCTGATTCCATTTGTAATCAGACAATGGGAGTATCTTCTTTAGTGAGTGAGGCTTAATCTAATCACTGGAAGCCTTTTAAGGAGGATTTAGAAGAGGCTGTCTTCCTGCTTCAGCCCGCGAGCCTCTCCTGTGGCATTCCTTTAGACCCTCCGTTGGAATCGTCAGTTTCACAGTGTGCTCTACAGATTTTGGACTCTACGTTCCCATGGTTAAGTGAGACACTTTTATATCTAGCAACAGCTCTAAATCTCAAAAATTAATAAAAAATAAAATTTAATATTTAACTTCCAATTAAATTATAAAACCAAGTGCATCAAATCTATTACATGCCTAAGTATCAAAGTATCAACCTTTTTTTTTTTCCCCATGGGCAGGGGGAATCGAACATGGATCTCATGTATGGCAGGTGAGAACTCTGCCTGCTGACCCAACTAAGTATCAACTTTTGAGATCTTAATTTCATGGGCTTCAAACACTACTTATCTTTTTAGAATAAAAAAATAACCATCTTGAAAATGCACAAATGGCCATAATGATGTATAATGTTCCACTCTGCAAAAAAAGTTAACTCATTGCCAAATTAAGGCAAAGAGTTGCCCAACTCTAATCACACCTGCACTTGAGCTTACTTAATTAAGAAGGTTCATGTGCAGTAATTGGAAATTAAATGTCAGGATAAAAGAGGAAGTTGGGTAAAGTTTAATGCTTTTATTTTTAAATAAAGTGGATGCAGTTATATAAACCTTTATCTCCAATTTTTGCTGCCTTAGGACCCAAGTTACTGCATAGATAGCTGTAACTTTTGACAGCTATGTGAAATCAAGTGTTATTTTATAAAAGTAGAATCAATATGTTCTAAAAACTTGGGTCT
Organism: Tamandua tetradactyla; assembly: GCF_023851605.1. Classification (NCBI taxonomy): domain Eukaryota; kingdom Metazoa; phylum Chordata; class Mammalia; order Pilosa; family Myrmecophagidae; genus Tamandua; species Tamandua tetradactyla. The sequence goes on from NC_135335.1 coordinate 75,275,805, forward strand.
ATTTTTAAGACATCTGTGGTTCCTTTTTTATGGCTTATTTTGATGCCTATTGTTAAATGACATTTAATATTGAAAAACTACAGCAGCTTATGAACTGTTATTGTTTAGATGGAAACTCTGAGGAAAAGTTTAAATCAATGTTTTAATTTAAATCTAAAATGCTAACGTTTTTTATTTTTAATCTACACTGAGTTTTAGTATTTCACAATTAAATTCACTGTGTGCTGTCTATGCATAAAATTTAAATTACCTTGCTTACAGGAATTTTTTTATTAAAATATACTCAGGCAAAACTGAACCAAGATAATGATAATTATTGGAAAAATGTTTTGGATAATTTGTTCACTGACACACACAAAAAATGTCTTTCTGCATCTTATATCTTTCTTAAGGAAAGATTAACAAATATATTTATTTAAACGTTCACCATTTTGCATGACCTCAAATGTCATTTAGTAAGAGTGCTAACAAGTTTGAATCTGACCATCTCACAATAAGCGTCATATGGAAAAAGAAGATTCTCAGCAGTTGATGTAGTCCATGTATGCACATATTACAAGAGGTCATTATAACATTGGACTAAGAACATGAGATTATATTTTCTTCTTATTCTCCTCATCTTCCCTTAATGCTATTTCCTTTATAATAGCTACAATGATGAAGAAAATATATTTAACCTTATTTTCCTTTCATTGTTAATTGGTCATTCATATCATATTGCACAAAAAATGCTTTATTTCTAAATACCATGCTAGATTACATGTATAGAAAGCTGGGGTTTCTATTTCAAAATAACTTAGATTAAAAGAGAAGTTAACATTTCAGTTCTAACTGAAAAAGTGGGAAAAAAAGAAGCAAAACAGGAAAAATAACTTTTTGCCAAGATTAAGAGCTTGGTAAAGATCACAGATATCTTAGGTGGCTGAAACCCAGATCTAGAGGGAAGGAAAAGAAAGGATAGCAACAGATAAAAGTACAAAGGCAGATTTGGGTCAACATCGGTACCACACTAAGTAGTGAAGTTTTACTCGATAGGGTAGATTTTTGTTGTTTTTAATGTTGCTGGTTGTTTTAGATAAAAGTTTTCATGATTAAATAGAATTAGCGAGGAATCCTCAAAGTAGCCACAGAGGAGATAAATAAGGCAGTGTGCCTGACACTTATCAAATGAGAGAACACTTAAGAAAGATCAATCAAAATAACTCTGTTTCACTGACTATGTTTGTGGGAGAAAATAATCAAAACACCGTTATAAAATGAGACACAGGAAGGCTTTGAGCTGCGGAAATTAAATATCTCAATTTATGTGTTGCCATTGTTTAAACATTTACCTTAGATTTTCCTCTTTTTACTTCTAGAAGTGAATCTATGGATTCCATTCATTAGTAAATGCAGAAAAAATATGTAAGATATTTATAGCTAGTATTGTGTAGCTTTGGATGTGTAGTAGTTGGAAAGTTTCAAAAATTCACAATCACAGGATGTAATATTCCCAATTCTTTAGATGATTATTATAGCAAACGCTAAGTCTTAGAATAAAACAAAGTAGAAGCGCAAATAATAACTACAAGTAATATCCCATTCCAGAATCTTATCTCTAGTTATCATCATTGCATGATTTAAAGAAGCCTTGAACATACAGTTCTCAAATTCTCTCTGTGACCTCCAATCTCTGGATTTTTTCTTAGTTTGCCATGACTATTTTTACTTTTGGTATTGTGGCCAAACTGGGCAATTCAGTTTCAGAATCTCTTGCACCTTTCAGGTATTTCTATTAATAATGTAAATATTTTAAAATCACATTCAATCTAATTTGAAAACTGGCTAGCCCCAGAAGTTTTTGACAGGTAACAAAGATTCTCATACCAGGGTCATTGTTCACTTCTAACCCTATCATTAGTGCTTAACATCAGTTAGAAACTTGGTAAAATGCAGCATCTGTACTATGTCTCTGGGCTCTCATATCCTCCTGCACCCTTGCAAAACCCAGAAACATCTCTGATACTTTTCATGTAATCCAGTAATCATTAAATGCACTCTGCTAGACTTCTGGAAATTTCAATCATCTCACTCATCTATATATACACAAAATATATATTGCAGGGTTCTTTTCACTAACTTGATAAAGACACAAGGAAAGTTCATTTATGGAATGATTCAATTTACAAAAGAACCACAATTCTACTCTAAGTTTGAACTTTTTTCAAAATAATTTGTAGTTTGGATAATTTTCCACACTGAGGATACATAAAATAAGCATTGCTTTCCAGTTATTGTATTCCACTGGAGCTATTAGTATGACAATACCATCCTTCATACTGTTCTTTTTTTTTTTTTTTTTTTTTTTTTTTTTTTTTAGAGGGAGGAAAGGAAGGAAAAACAGAGAAGGAAGGAAGGAAGAAAGGGAAACATTTTTTTTAAACATTTTCTTGTTTTTATTATATTTTGTTTGTTTGTTTGGTTTTTACATGGGCTGGGGCCGGGAATCGAACCGGGGTCCTCCGGCACGGCAGGCAAGCACTTTGCCCGCTGAGCCACCGCGGCCCGCCTTTCATACTGTTCTTGAGTTACGACTAGGTACATAGCAAAAACTGTAATTTTTGAAACAAACATTAATTCTCTTATTTGCATATTTCTTTTTCCCTCACGTATATAGCATGCAGATTCATTTGTTTTTGCTTTACTTTATCTTTTTACCTTTATTTTCTTATTATTATCAACAGTTCTACACTGGAAAATATTCCTTGAGTTTGTTTACCATATACAGGACACTTAGCTGAGATGCAGTAAATGGTTATTTATCCACAAACACCCACGGAATATTTGTATCAAATTAGAGATACCCTAAAATACTGACACTTTACAGAAAGAGCTTGAGATCACTTTGAATTAACCCCCAACATACAGTTGTCTGCCAAATTTTCTTCTAATATAATTAATGTGTAGCTATTGAAAAGGTATAGGTTCCTATATTCCTGATTTTTCAGTCTTTTATCCATGAAGTAAATCATAGTGACAATTAGGAATATGTATTATTGGTAGAAGTAGGCCATCTTTCTGTAAGATAGAATATTACCATCTTCTCCAGGAATTTGTGTCAGAAAATTAAAGCAATTTGCTAACTGTAAATATGCTTTCTGAACACTCAAATGCCATTCACTGATTTAATGGGTGGAAGCAATAAATGACTGAAAACTAATGTATATTCTGCTGTTTACACAATGCTGCACAGAGTTAGAATCACAATTTCTGATTTATACAGAGTTGCTATGTAGTTTAATGCAAATTCTACCTCCTGCCTTAAATATGTGTATAAATAGAAAGTGCTTTTTAGTATTAAAAATTCTTCCAGGGAAATGTTTATGAGATGTATGAGAACATATACCAGGGGGATTTAAAATGCTCAGGCAGGCCAACATAATTTTCTCCAGCAAACTAATGATTCAGCAAAGATATGAAGTACTTAAGTGTGGAAAAGAATATAAAAATGTTATCCTGACAATAACACACTTCTCAGTAAAAGAAATTTCTTTAACATCCAGTGTAGTAGTAATGAACAGAGCAACAGAGAACATGATGTAGATGAGGAGGAACCGATAAGAAGGAATTTCTGCCCAATACAGCAAAGATAATTTACAGAGGAGCGTTTTCCTTTAGCTGTTGGTATGTGCGTGTGTGTATACAGTGTGTGAATTATGCATACACATATGTGTAATGGGCTGAAGAAATTCACCAAAAAAGATGTTCAAGTATTAAACCCCTACCTGTGAATGTGACCTTATTTGGAAATAAGGCCTTGAAGATGTGATTAGTTTAGGATCCCAAGACGGAATCATCCTGATTTAGGGTGTGCCCTAAATCTAATGATGTGACCTTATATAAAGAGAACACAGAGCTATGCAGAGAGAAGGCCACGCCAAGATGGAGGCAAGGTTACCGTTATGCTGCCGTAAGCCAAGGAAGTCCATCAGAAGCCAGAAAAGGCAAGGAAGAAGTCTTTCTTAGAGCCTTCGGAGGGAGCATGTTCCTGTTGACACACGGATTTATGACCTCTAGCCACCAGAACTGTAAGACAGCTAATTACTATTGTTCTGAGCATAATGCATACACACATGCACGCCTACATACAAATTCAGATCCATTTTAAAATTAAGACTTTGAACTTGTCATTGTGCATGAACTTATATCTGTGCTGATTTCAACCTAAAAATATTGATCCTTATGAGGCTTTAAAAATTAATTAATAGTGTAAGTTCATTATCATTTAAGATTTATTTTCACCACACATTTTAATATTCTGTTTTTGTTACAGAGCTATTTAGATACAGCCATTCATGGATAATAAGTCATTTATTCCTCATTAACTGTAAGGATGGATGTAGATATTCATTACAGCCAGACAACAGACTCATTTAGCTGCATACAGTACATGATTATATACCACAGAGATGACTTGAATGCAAATTCCATTTCACATTAGTTTCCTTTTAACTTAAGCTTGATCTAATGGCTCAGATATTCTCCTTTATTCCTTTATGACTTTTCTAACAGAAAAACATTGACTTTTTAAAAATGAAAAAGTGTAAAGGAGACAGAAAGAAAAAATGTAAAAAGGGAGACAAAAAGATACAATGTATAGTTTAGAATGATAGTTTTCTCTGCTATGATTCACATAGACTCTAAACATTTATCTATTAAAGGATGCTTTCCCTGTTGGAAATTTATGTCCTAGACAGCTTAACCTTAAACTAGATGAGTTTCAGCTTTTAAGCGCGGCAAGACCTTACAAATCATCACAGAACTGGTCACAGTTGCAAACTTTATTTGAGCCTGCAGTGAAATGCTGGATTTTGCTGTCTCCCTTCCACAAGAGATAGAATATTATTTTAAATTGATTGAAACCATACTAAAAGCATATTTATCATGTTGTTTATAAAATTAGAATTTTAAAATTAGGGACTATGCATGTACAGCATACGAATATCTCATAATGCTGATTTGCTTTAATATAAAGCAATAAAATATCCTCAAAGTCAGAAGTTATTGCGTGAACTGAATATGCTGTGAATATAGGCACTGTTGTTATAACAAAATAAGTTTACAAGTTTACAAGTATGGGATGTTTACAAGTATGTGGCCTGCATACTTGCTGGAGAAACTAAACTAGTAAATAGTATATGATCATATATGTAGTATTAGTTTTAAAATTTTATTGCAGTGAACATTTTTTTACAATTAACAAACTGCACAGAGTTTGAAAAGTCACCACAGACATGAGTGCTTAAAAGATAGATATTCAATGTGGAAATGATATTAAAGTACAGGTTGAGAGAGACATAAAAAAAAAAAGCACCGCCCTGATACAGGTTAGCCACAATCTGTGACAAGTTAAGGTCAAGATAGGTAAACAAGTTAAAGAGAATAGTTAGCTAATTCTATCGCTAATGGCAGCACTTTATTTGCTTGTACAATTGAACAGAATATAAGGCAAAAAAATGGAATCTTTAGTTCTGCCTAATATGTCTCTTCTTTAATATAATGAGAAAAAGTTTTAGGTTCAATTATTCCACTGTCTTTGCAAAAGAAGTAACTGCTAGTTATAGATGGCATTATATGTCAAAAAATATTAACTTCTGTATCAAATAAGGTTTGTCAACAGATAATTCATATTTAATGAATCACAACAATATATTCTCTAATAGAAATATATTGTTTACACTACATTAAAATTTGTTATATTTACAGTATCTTAAGAATTTGATTATTTTATACAAATATTTGGTCAATGTACATCACATCTAATTATGTCTGCTTATAAAGTAAAGGGAATATGTGTTACATCATCCTTCCACTTCTTTTTCATTCTAGAAGAGAGGTCCATTCCTACCAAACCCAACACAGTATCAAATATTTTCTCAGTTCTGGTCTTGGCAGCCTCATCGAACTGATCAGAGATACACAAAAACTGAGAGCTATGTGCCATTTCTGGTTTTGGAATCTTTTATGTTTTATAGAAAACATAATCAAAATATGTTTTTCACAATTCTGGATCTCCATCGTTGCATTTTATGTGGTCTCCCTATATTCTCTACAGATCAATTAGAATTTTACTTTCAAAAGTACATATATCAAAGGTAGTTCAATGGTAGAATTCTTGCCTGCCAGACTGGAGACCGGCTTTGATTCCCAGCCCATGCACTTCCAAAAAATAAAAAATTAAAAAATTAAAAAAATTCTACAAATGGTGCTGCAATAGGGAATACTTACATGGAAAAAGAACGACATGTGGACCCACCATACAGCATACAAAAAAGAAAAAAAGTTAATATATCAAAATAAAAAACCAAAGTGACCAACAAGCACAAAATTAATAGTCTTGCAAGCTTCATATTCCTTCCCTGGTCTTATCTATGTTAACCTATTTCAATTTTTGAATGTTAATATTACTTATTTTCTTCTAATATGCTGCTACCTTATTTTAGCCTGTCTTTCAGTTTATTTTCCTCCCCTGGCCAATTTAAATTTCCATAGGGAAAGTCCCCTCTCTTACACTTCGTTTCAAGACTGATGTAGCAATTTTGTTTATTTTTATTTTTCAGCATAAATTTTGAATTGATTTATCAATTTCCTCTAAAGGAAATAAAAACTCAAGATCATATAATGGTTGTGTCATTTGAATTAATTGAATTATACTATTGAGTGATACCTCCTGAGAGTTTGGAACATTTTCATATTAATTTGATCGTATAGTTTATGTTTTTATTAGTATATTAAGCATATTTCATTAGAAACTTGTATTCTTGAGTAAGTTAATTCATGCACATGTAAGCTTTATTGATACTAGGAAAATATATTTTCACACTATAAATTTTCTATGATTAGAGAGTTGTTACTGTTATTTGTAAGCTGATGCTTCATATGGAAAATTTACCAGATTTTCTTCTTTGTTTTGTCGGTTTCTTAAGTCTGTTGATTTTTCAATGAAGATAACGTGATTAGTAAATAAGAACAGTGACTCTTTTCTCTTCCAATTCTTATACCTATTTTCATTCATTTTTCTTGCCAATGCTTCCAGTGCAAATAAATCAATTATTATGAACATTATTTTCATTCTTGTATAAAGAATTGCAACAAAAATATTAAAATATCTCCACTGTTTTCATTGCAGTTTTTTCTATGTACTCTTTTCAAAGTAATTAATTATTTTCCAGCCCCATTTTCTAGATATTTTAAATAAAAAATAATTGTTGAATCTTATCAACTAATACATTTGGGTCATTTGAGATGATTGTTTAACATTGTGGAGTCCATTAATTCTCTAAATTACATTATTAGATTTTCTGATGCAAAAAGAGCCTTGTAATTGTGGAATAAATGATATTTGATCATAATGCCATATTATTTCATGAACTGCTGAATTCAGAATTAATGGTTTTCAATATCCAAGGTTTGGTTGTATCTATAGGCATAAGTGAAATGCACTTTTAATTATCTTTTACTATAATGTAATTGTCTATTTGGGAAATAAAGATTCAACTAGACTCAATAAAGAAGCTGGGTGAATTCTATATTTTCCATATTTTCTAAAACAGTAACGTAGGTAGGAATTATGTACATAGGTACATAATTTCAGTTGCCTAGGCTGCTCAAAACAAATACCGTGAAATTGGTCTGCTTAAACAATGGGAATTTATCCACTCATGGTTTTGAGGATGGGAAGATGTCACACAAATCAGGGCGTCATCATGGTGATGCTCTCTTCCTGAAGACCTGCTGCTGGTGATCGGCTCCTCTGCCACATGCCAGCAACTGCTGGTCTCGCCCTTCCATTCAGGTTTCATTAATTTCACCTTCTTGCTTCAGTGGCTTTCCCCTCCCTCTCTCTCTCTGTAATTATTCTAGTAATAAAGGCCCCAGTAATAGGATTATTATTACTCATGCGTGAATGACGTGAATCACGCGTTAACTGAAGTAACCTTATCAAATGATCGCCTTATAACAGGTCTACACTTAAAGGAATGAATTAGATTTAAGAACAGGTTTTTCTGGGTTGCATATAACTTCAAAGAAATGCAATCAGAAATTATAGACAAATTCAAAAGTGAATCATCCATGTCTGGATTTATTGAAGGATTGGAAGTTTCTGATTAACATTTTTGATTGTTACTACTAATTCTTCTATTTGTGTTTTCTACTCATTCTTTTCCTCTCATCTTGTTGACAAAATAAATGTGTTCTTTCTTAACAAGATACATAAAACCACAAAAGCCTATTTTGCTGATTCTCTATGTGCACTGAACTCTTGCTGGGCTTTCAATATAGTTCTCTCATTTGCTTTGTACCCCTAGCTTCATTTATTTTGATGCTATATCTTCTTTTTCTTGGTGAGTTTGGGCAGTTGTATATGAAGAATCAATTCATCTTGGAGCAGTCAGTGAAATAAATAATTAAAATATTGGGTGAGAGTCATGAGTCCTACCTTTAAGAAGGTAGTCCCTGGAGGCAGGAAAATTTCCCTTTAATGCACATAAATAGGGAGACTACAGATTTAGAACAAAATTGTGAAAGCCAGGAAGATAGTCAAACCATCTGCAGCTTCAACTAGACTTAACACGGTGTACGTAAAGGATTATCAGGAGCTTCAGGACATCAACATCTCTGTAGTTCAGGTGGTAAGTCTCATCAACTTCTAGCTCCTGTTAAATGAGCCATTGGACTAATTAGCACCCCCAGCGATTAGCATCCCCCAAAATATTTATTCATGGGATCATGATAACTTGGATATCCTTCCTTCAAATATTCCTTTTAGGGAGCTGTGTGTGGGCTATTTCACCTAGAGGAGAGGGTGACAGAATCACTCTTGCTGATTATTTTGTCAGTGCCATCATAGGATTTGGTGAAAAATATGAAACAAACTTAACATACATAACTATTGAGACAACTCCAGAGTCATAGTCAATGTAAAATGAAATGACATATGAAATACTGATTCACATAAAGGCAATAAGAGTAGGAGTTTATTCTTGTATGAGACTGGATTACAAATAATTATACTTGTGTGCAAACTCAGGTGAAGGAGCAAAAGGTATAAAACCCATCAATTTTATATGCTTTAGTAAACACGGTCCTTATTGTTTAAATTATTCTACCTACATTGTGTTTAGGTATTTTTAAGGCCTTGACACATGAAGAGAAATATGAATCAAAATAATATAGTACTAACAAGGAGAAAATAATGTAAGAAATAATCTGTGAGAATTTCCATCTTTCCACAATAGATATTTGGCATAGGTCATGGCTAGATTCACAGACATGAAATTTTCATGGCAGATTAACAGATTTTTAAAAATTGGACATATGCATTAACTAACACAGTATGGACACTAAGAAAGTAATTACACTGAATCTTGGTAAAAATATAACATCTAGTAAAAAAAATTATATTATAGGAAAGCAAGGCCCCTGAATTACTTGAAACTCTACAGAGTTAATTAGGTCTATATACTAACTCTTGACTGGTAAACATTTTCTATTAGGGCATGCAGTGAGGAAAAAAAAATCATCTGTTTATGTTTAGAATTTTATGTCATGGCTGCCAAGAGAAATTTATTTATTTATGGTAAAGATTTTATAAAATGAAATGTATTGATGATAAAGACTTTTTTCCTGCTGAGGCACCATAAAAAACGGAAAGCAACACAAAACAATTCACTTAAACATTCTATGTTTGTTTTAATTTGCTTAGCTGTTTTTCAGATTAATTTGTGTCTATATAACTTAAGTTTAACCAATTTTCTTTTAAAAATTTGAACTTACATTGTGAATACATTTGAAATTTTACAGACTAAATTAAAATGTGAAACTATTTTACCTATGTATTTTCAGACTTGAAATATTTTGGGACAATTCATCAGACCCCAAAGTATAATTTTGACTGATGTTGTCTGTTTCATCTAGTCTTTTATTCCTTGTCAATACATAGAAGAAGAGCAATTTTATTTCTGCGTTAAAATACACTTTTGGAAAAAAAATGCCACCAAGCAGTTTGTAGGCTCATGCCATTGTTCAAGCCAATGATCATTAAGGGATGAGCTACAAAGATGATGTTGAGGACAAATTATATATGGGTAAAATGTGTTATCCACATAGATGGTTACATTGGCAACATAATTTTCATACATGCCTGACAAACAGTGGACATTTATAATAACTAATAAATTTTATTAATGTTATAGAATGAACATTATGAAGGCATTTTTGGTATTGTTTCACGATGATATTTGTTTCTCTCCTTATTATCATATTCAAATCTAATGGCATTTTGGCATTATTTTATAATAATATTAGAGATTATGCCTCTAAAATACTTAAGATACTCAAGTCTTATAATAAGAGATCAATAAAACATATTATTCATATAAATAGTAGTAACATTGGTGGTAGAACTGTGTTATTTGAAGTATTTAATGTAATGAACTATTAGTGAAAGTACTACCAAAAGCAAGTTAATATTCATACAGTAATTTTTTTTCATAAAATCTCAGATTTTATTTTGCACATAAGGCAGAATAGTAGTTTTGGAAAATAAGTAGAAAATCCTCATGGGATGGATAAGAATACAGCAATATGAGTTTTATAAGGATGTAACCACACGTGTGTTCTTCAGTTGCAATGTTGAAATGACTTCCTGAATGAGATTTGAATGGACATATTTTTTGATTGATAAATTCCATGCCAGATTATGTCATTATTTTGTATGTCATATCTATAACACACAGGATATTAGTGTTCCTGTACAACAGCAAAAATGCTCAATAATGTTCCTGTCTCCTAAAAAATCAGCATAATTCTTTAATTTTAAATTGGTACAGTATGAGGATTCTGGTCTTTTTAATTAATATTTTTAATTAAAATTAATTATATAAGTAACTAGGATGGTCTTTAAATTTTTCCTTTTAAAGGTATTTAATTCTTTCAAAAGTTTTCTATTCTTAATTTAGCCACAGAGTATATAACACTTTCTATATTAATACTGTTTTTGTTAAAATTGTGATTTCCTCTGTTTTTAGGAAATCATATTATGCTGATATTCATATTTGAATATATTTCATATCTAAGAATATAAAATAGCAACTATAATTGAATATATATATTACATATGTGTGTATGAATATATTTTTTCTACCATCTTATTTTAAGCCAGATAATGGAAAAAAATATACTAATTGAGGTAGTTTAATCTGAATCCTACATCACCATCTGCTAATAAAAGGAAAGCAGGAAAAATGTCATAAGGAATTTGACCTCCAGTGACTAAAACTTCAAGGCAAGGATGAAAACTAGTTTAACTTATCAGTCATTTCTCATTTTTTTCAGATTATGATTTTATTTTACTTTTGCTGACAAGAAAAAAAAATGTGCTTGGTTACCACATTAAAGAACATATTTTATTTATAGCCAGGCAGGCTTGAAATTCTTCACTTTAAATCCCTGCTGAACTTTAGAGAAACCTTTAAAAACTCAATTACAGTTATACCAGGCTTTTACCCCAGATTTCAGAGCCCAGAATTCTAATGCTCTTGGAGAAGCAACTGGTCCTGAAAATCTACACGACCATATGAAAGTCTTAAATGAGGGTTATTCCTTAATTTTGATTGCTGGAAAGGTGGACATGGTATCTCTCCATAGAAGAAAATGCTGCATGTCATTCAAATAAAAATTGTTGCCTGTTGTCATACAGGAACTAATTCTCCATTGGGAGAATTGGTAGATTTTTGGAATAATTCTATTGTGGAGATCATCATAATTTATCGTATAATTTTTAAGAATTAGTTTTCAAAAGTATTAATTAAGGTAACATTAGACTGGATGAAACAGTAACTGAAGAGTTAGTTTTTCATTAAAGAATATTTTCTAGAAGACAAGTTAGCAGTCATAAAACTACATGGATATTACACTTCTTTTGATTGTTTAAATGAACTTAGATATTCCTTGGAAATATAGACAAGTAATTGTTGTGAGAAGATTAATCATGCAAAGCAGAGTGTAAGTAACCATACAAGATATGCTTCCCAGAGAATTCATTTATCCCATGGCAGCCTTAAGTAAAGGACTAGTTATTTTTACTTTGGCCCTAAAGTCAGTAGACAAATAACTGCAATTTTTGTATCAACATATAGAGCTGTAAAGAAAATTCAGCTTAGTTCTGATAATACCACCCCCAACAATAACCATGACAAAATATCAGCTACATTTTTAATAATACACATAATTTTATACTTGTATACCAAGCATTGGTTTTAATAGCTAAGTTAAATCCAGGTTATCTTTGACACAAAAAATGATAAAACAGCAGTCATATACCAGCTTTCCTTTAAAATTAGTAATCAATATTTTTCCTGGAGGATAAAAAAATAAAGTATTTTCTTTTTATAAACATTTATTGAAGACCTACATTGATCAGGCATGAACTATATGTTGGCAATATATAAATGAATGTAAATTCTATTGTCAAGTAACAGATACTGTCATGGAAAAAGCTGTTTCTCAAATATACTTAAAATAAAATATGGTAGGTACAGCGATTAGATATATTTTTTAAAATATTGGTAGGCTGTCTCTAAGGAGGAAAGGAGCAAGAAAGTGAGGTGGGAGAGTGTCTAGTAGAATGTGATAGTACAGCTCTCTATCTCTTAAAAGGCAAATGAATAGCATTCAGTTGTGAAAAAAATTATGAGACAGTGAGGTAATGCAAAGACCAGTTTATACATTACAGGAAATAGGGTATTTTTTGGTAAAGGACCATAAAGTGTCAAGTTGTCAAAGATGAAACAAAAGAGGTTAGCAAGAAAAAGTTTGGGCAAAGCCTTATAGGCATTGGTGAGAATTTAGTGTTATTCTTTTCATTGTCAAGAGGCCACAATGGCATTTAAGCAGTGGAGTAAACATAAACATGTCTTAGTGTTGACTCCTTTCAACCCAATTTAGTTATTGTGATTAAAATGGATTTGAAGGGAAAATAAAAGACAGGAAATTTATCAGAAAAATCCCCTGGTAGTCCAAGTACGCTTTTGTAAGTAGAGAATAAGAGAATAAGCTGCACTGGAAGGTCATAGAAATATAAAAAGTAGCTTGTAGTAAAGGTTTACCCTTCTTCCATTATGATTTAAAAGACAGAATGTGAATTGATCTTTTTCTAAATGTAGTAAGCAATAAAACTTACCAAAACATAATTTTGCTTCTACATAGTTGCAACAGATGAGGTCCTTCTACATTCCCTAATTGCATTTTGGTTCAGACTTCCCATATAGTAGAGACATGAATAGATAAAAATGAAAATTTTTACTACAATGCAGCTAATTTTTGTGATGTAATTTTTTTTAATCTTCAATAGAAGTTATTCATATGAGTCTTGATTTCAGGACCAGTTCAAGTGCAGTGGCTGGAAAATGAATGAGAGCCATCCTTTTGGGATCCAACATTCACAGCAGTGGGTTCTGTTTTAACTTCACTAGATTTTAAAACTATGAAACATGACTCTGGGGATGGCATTTAGGACAGAAGTATACTGACAGAAGTAGAAGCAGCAGGGCCTTTGATGGTTAATTCTATTGATCTGAATATCGTTTTGAAAGTTATTCCTGGAAATAAAAATTAAAAGTTATACTTACATCTTGAGCTTTGTGTGTTAGGTAAGTATTAAATTCTCCATATATATGCATTTTGATATAAAATAGCTAGAGGGATTTTTATTATCTGCACATGTATTTTCAGCAATATAGTCATGTTGTGGTCTTCCTTAAAATTGAGCCCCAATTTGATCTGGGCTAGCAGTGCACCCAGATATAAAACTAGAATCCTGGACTCTCTTGCAATTATATTTGCTTTGTGACACAATGTGAGCTCATAAGGCATAAGCACAAGTCTACTGGGACATTCTGAAAAGATTTGTGGTCCTAATATGCTTTCTGGCTGTTGCTCTTTGCGTTATCATCTTTAACCTTTTATTCTTGCAGGGAATGTTGACTTAATGATTGGATCCGTAATGACTATGATGTGGTTCAGCAGGAAAAGACTATGAGAAATGCAGAAATCTTGGCTCTTTCAGTTTTGGACCATTTAATCAATGCAGAAATCTTCTTCTTCTGGATTTATGACACTGAGGGAGGAACCCTTTTTAAATCTACTGTCAGATTTTATTTTACTTACAATTCTTGAATGAGTATCAGATTTTTCAGTCCTTAAGTCAAGAAACGGAAAATGATTCTGGATGAATAAGCAAAAAGGGATCTAGTAAAAAGATACAGGTTTATAAGAAAAAAATGCTGTTATACCTAGAAAACAAGCTTCAAGAATGGTGTATAAGAACATATCTTATTAATGACCCAAAGAGGATACTACTGCTGCTGTTAGTACAATTGAAGTTATTTCTTTTACAAAGATTCAATTCTGAAACCATCAGGAAACCAGTACTATTTACCCTGCCACCATTAAGATCTGTTAACTTGAACATCATCTAGAGCAGATGTCATGAAGCCTATTTTAACATGTTCACATCCAAACTTGTCTTACATGAGTGTTTCTGATATTATGACCTTCTGCCAAAAGTCTGTGTACTAGTTGACAAGGACTCTAGCAACTTCTCTATCTGTAGTGTCCCTTGGTCTATAGGAGTTATAAGCTATAAATTTTCCAAACATAGCCAAAGATATTTAATATTCTATAAGTAGCTAGAAACATGACAAATATTCACTATACTGTAAATTAAGGCTGAAAATAATTTGCATGGCCAAATTTGTGTTTTGGTTAAGCAAAAAATAAGTGTTAGTGCTCCATCATCTTACAAAAAGATTATTGATCTATTTAAACTCTGCTTGTAATTCAGTGCATTATTACAAAAACAGCTTATATACATGCACACATAAACAAATAGGCACGCAGAAACCTAAATTCCTAAATGATTAGCATATAATTAACAAAAGGTGATGATTTATTAACCATATAAGACATAATTAAATGATAACGTGATGTATATGACATTTTTTCTCATCTACTAACTCTTTCAAATCACAATCAAAAGAAAAAGTGAGAATATTATAATTATTATTGGATAAAATATCACTTTAATGATAAATAAAATATTATTCATATTTTATGAACTATATTTGGACTAGAAGTAGCTAGCTCAAAAGAAAAAGCTATTTGAATGCCTATAAGGCAATGAATTAGTAAGATCATATAATTAGTTGAAATTTTTTAAAAAAGCTTTTGATTTCTATGAATGAATATTGACATTAATAGTGATGTTATATTCTAGTGGCAATAGAAATAAAATAGTCATTGTTTATTATTTACTTGAGTTTTATATTAAATCCTAAAATTATAGTGTCTAAGAATAAATTTGGGATATTCATCAAAAATAAAACAACGGGGAATAATCCAATATTGCATTACTAATGCTAATTTTTTCCAATATTGCTATAAAATCTTGTGTCCACAGAATACAGAATATTCTATTTTATTAAAAGTAAGTTAGTTTCAAATACCTAAGATAGAAGTCTTTCATATTTGATTTTTTAAAATAAATAAAAATATTCTGCACAAATATTCTACTTCAAGAGTTTGGGAAAGAATACCATAAGAATATTTAAATAAATAAAATATTGAGTGATTATTTGATAAAGTAAAAATTTATTTGTGAGTATAACATTTACTGAAAAAGAAGTACAAAATTTATTTACATTTCTGAAAATGTGAAACTTTCTTATTCATATCTGATTCACACAGTTAGGTTTATTGCAAGTTATAATTATGTTGAAAGACACTTCAGAATACATATTTTGCTTTCTTTTTATTTGCCTGTTAGTTTGTGTGAGTAAAAACTCTTCATTCATACCTAATATATTTTGAAGACAAGCCTAAGCATTTTGCATGCTTTACTGATTGTTAGTTCATTTTTATATTCTGTGTTTCTGTTCCTATATTTCTTCCTTATTTTTATGCAGTATTCTTGCTTTTATATACTCTCATTTCTGATTGTTTCTTTTCTATTGTTTTATCATTGTTAACATTTTAAGGTTCTAAAATGTTTTATTCAGAGATCAGCATTAATTAGGTTAATAGACTTGCTTATCCTCACTTATGTGAGGGGAAATTAACATCTAAAATGTATGCTTTAAACATAGTCATAAAATTTTTTATCATAGTCTTTGTCTCATAAATTTGAAGCTCATTCATTCTTTGTAAGTATTATAGGATAAACCTTTTAGTTCTCTTGCAAAACATTTCTTCTGTGACTGAAGATTGTACTTTTGTACTATCTTTTTAACAGAGGTGGGAGAGCTTCCATGCAGGCATCTGCCGAACTCTTCAGTTTTTAAATAAGTAATAGATCTCCACTTGGCTGTTAATGCATGCGGATAAACTTTCAACAAACAATTAATAACACTAAGTCCACAACGCCTACAGAGAATCATGCCAAACCTTATGTAATGAGAAAATAATGTTTGACAACATTTGCAAACTTTTCAGTTTTTTTTTTTTAGGGTTTATTTTAAAACAAAACTAAAAAAGAATAAAGGACACAATATTTCCACAACATAAAAGATAAGATTTTCAAAATTTATTCATGATTTCTTTACAAACACACACACGCATATAAATTGACACAGCAAGTACATAATAGGAGTGCACTTTAAGTTTTACTGCCAGCCATGTTGTATAATAACTGTTATGATTATGGAGTGCATATATATGGTATGTATTTTAAGATATTTTACAAACAAATATGTATTTTTGGATGAGGTATATTATATTGTGTCGTATGAAATGCCACTATTTAATCATTATGAGCTATTACAAAGCAATTTTATTTGATGATTGTGCTTTCTTAATTTATATATGTTATTATTTTTCCCATTTCATAAAATTGGGGTTCTTTTTACTGAATACTGTTTTGATTAATTAATAGCATTGATCTATTATTTAAAATGAAGTAATTTGTTAACTGCATGAAATACTTTCCCATGCTATACAATATATTATATATGGAATACTTAATTCATGCTCATTTATGTTATTATATATATATAAACATATATATATATATATACATACATACATATATATATATATATATATACATACATACATACATATATATATATATATATATATATATAAAATAGTTCTACAATTATTCTTTCAGGTGTTAATTTGTCCGAGAACGTGAGAATAATTCTAGGGCATATACAAAGAGTTAGAACTGTTATATACTTATGTTTCCAGCCCAAATTATATCTTTGAGCCAAGTATTACCACCAGAAGGCTACACATCTGTTATATATAATCCCAGAATGTTGCAGAGCTGCTTCACTGGGCTGTACTATTTGTCATGCATCCATCATCAACTGCAGGCTCATATAAAAATTTGTATCATGGGATGTGTTTGTATATTCTATGTTTTTAAAAAAGTCACTAAATAATCTTTTGGAATTTGTAATGTTTTCCATGGAAATTATTCCACTTTCTGAATTATCATTTATAATGTATAAATATCTACAAAAGATGGATTATGAATTGAATGACTGAAAAGTATTAATTCCAATTTTTCTCATTTTACTTTACAGGAAAATTAAGATCACTACTGAAATTCAGTTAAAACAATTACTTTGGCTCCTGAGACATGCATAATTGATATTGTTTACTACTTCTGTTTATACCTTTCTTATCTTAGATTTATTATTTTCATGATATGCTTATTCATTGTTCAAGTGTTTTAGAAAGCTGCTACATGATTTGTAATTAGAGGTTCTGACAAAATCTAATTCTAATTTTATAATATCCATCTCTTCTCTGCTTGTTAAATGATACATTTTATACCTAATAGATTATATATCAATAATTTGAAGGTAAAATAATAAATGACAGTTCTTCTTGTAAACAATACTAAGAACAAGCAATATATAAAGATGAGATTAGCTATTTGCATGTGTAATTTCACTGTAGGTAATGGGTAGGAAATTTCTTGCTTATGAGAATAGTTTCACTTCAAATTCTCAAGTACACATCAATTTAAACATAAAATATAATGGGGGAGGATCTTGGAAACCATGCCAGTTTAATAGCAAAAACTTGAAAGTGTTGCTTATCTAGTCTAAATAATGGAAAACTCAAGATATATTTGAAGAATGATTCTTCCAGCATTATTCAAAGAAAAGAGGGAGAAGCTCCAAAAGGCATGAACATTCTGGAAATTGTAAACATGTAACCTCAATAATGCTACATCTCCTTAGAAAAATGAATAAGTGTTAAATCTGAAAGTCAACTACATATTTTGAGTACGTTGTAAGCTATACCCCAATGCTAAATTATATAGTGATAATTAGTGATGGCATAATTTTTAAAAAATCTTTTATACCTAAATGTATAGACAAACAATAATTCTAATAAAGAATAAAAACAAATAAAAAGTAAATATAATGAAAAATTTGACATTAATAAAATTATTCTACAAATATGGTGATTCATATAAGCGTAATGAAAATCCCTTCTTCTGTTGACCTCAATAATCAGTGGAGAGAGAGACAATAATAATAAAAGTTATTTATACATACATATATGTTTACCTCTTCTGTCTATGCCTTTCTTATCTTATATCCATATCTATTTATATAAGCGGCAGTGGCTTATTAAATGGAAATAAAGAAGGAAAGTGGGATAGGATGTACCAAAACTCGTTGGCCTAAAAAACAAGATGGAGTTAACATTTACTAAGATAGAAGACATGTGCATTGGGAGTGTGGGGGGGGGGGGGTGGGGGTCAAAATGAGAATCGAGAGAAGGGTTTTGGATAAGTTGAATTCAAAAGACCTATTACCTCATCCAAAGGAATAAAAACTTAAAAAGACAAAAGTTTGATTGCCCATGTAATTTTCTGTGTTGGATTTCTCACCAATAACTCAATTTCACTGTTCGAGTGGCACGGGTGTTATCCATGTACTGTTTCAAAACCAATCATTTTTTATCTTCTGTTTCCTCTTTCCATGTAATATTTAAATACACACACATGCACACATGCACACATGCATACCTACATAGGACTAAATGAATCTCCAAACTTTCAAGCCATAGTCTGTTGCATTTATTCCTCTGTCCTTTAAAAATAGCCTCTCATTTGAAATTTTCTCCAAGATTCCTCATATATTTATATAATTTTGATTCTCTTATAGTAACTTTCACCAAGAAACTCTTATAGTAACTTTCACCAAGATCTGGATCCAGTGCAATCTCAAGGATGATTTAGTAAAGAAATAAATGCAGATAACTTGATAATTTTTAAATGGATAACTAAACAAAAATAAACTTCCCAGGTACAACTTTTAAACATTTTCATTGATTATCCTATGAATACAACTGCTGTGAACTTTTAAAATTTTGGCTTTAGGTGACCCATAATAGAAAAATTATCTTAAGAAAGAAGGAGGTGTATTTTCTACTACTAGTGTTATCCTGTTTTCTTTTTCCTATCAACAATCTTATATTTTATTTACCACAATATTAGCTAGGGCTCTCTAGAGAAACAGAATCAACAGGAGATATCTGTAGTTATAAAACGTATAAAGGTGTCTCACATAACCTTAGGAATGTAGAGTCCAAGGTCTGTAAGGCAGGCCTCAAGCTGGTAACCGATGAAGGTCCTCAATGAACTCTCAGGAGAGGCTGCTGGGCAACTGTGGGCATGTAAGGGTCCAAGGTCTGTGGGGCAGGTCACAAGCTGGTAACTCCAATGAAGTTCCTTAATGAACTCTCAGGAGAAGCTGGCTGGACAATATGTGAATGGAAGAGTCCAAAATCTTTATGGCAGGCTGTGAAGCTGGAGATTCCAATGAAGGGTCTGGATACCTCCACAGGAGAGGCTCACAGGCTGAAGCAGGAAGAATGATTTTGTCTTCTGAATCCTCCTTAAAAGCCTCCCAGTGATGAGATTAAGAGTCACTCCCTGCAGAAGACACTCCCCTTAGCTGATTACAAATGCAATCAGCTGTGAATACAGCCAACATAATCATGATATAAGTCCATGAAATGTCCTCACAGCAACAGACAGGCCAGCATTTGCTTGACCAGATGACTGGGCACCACCACCTGGCCAAGTTGACACATGAACCTGACCATGACAGTTCACCCCTTGCCAACTTGGCAGCTATTCACATCACCTTAAACCATACTTAATTTCTAAATAGAAAGCAATAACAGATATATTTTTTCCTCATCTAACAATACTTAACTGTGCCATATACAACTAGAAATGCATTAAATCTTCCCAGAATAAGGTTCAAGTCCTTGGGCAATATTCACTCTTAAACTTGATATCTTACAACTTAAATACTATAACATGAACAAAGCAGCATTACAGTCCTCATTTCTATAACTGATTGCATGGTCATAGTTCATATTTATCACTACCTTCCACTACCCATTCCATGTTCTCTTTACCCTCAGCAAGCAGCAAGCACTTCAGCTCGCCATGGTACTTTGCCTGGTGGGGTGACCCAAAACTTCATTCCTGAAATTTCAGAGCTATTGGTAGTCCTGCCTGGATTAATAATAGGACATGGTAGTACTAAAAGATGTCTTTGGGACCTCCTATATTCCAGGAAAACTCTTCTTTACCTCTATTGTGTAGTTGTAGTCCTATTTCTCCCTGATAGTCAGGGTCAATCACCCCAGCCAGTAAAGTGAACCCTTTCTTGGCTTGTTGATCCAGGGGCGTGAGTAGCCCAAAGTTACCAGGTGGTGGTCTTAGATCACAGTTCAATGGAATAATTGTTGTTTCTCCTGGTGGAAGCATTCCCCCTTCTGGAACTAAAACCTGTAGACCAGCAGTGCTCAAGATTGCAGAAACAGGAAGCAAAAATTTTTCTAGTGGATCACTAGGGGTAATAGTGAATGGTGCCACTCCGATTTCTACACCTTGGTTCTTGGACCCATGATTCCTGGCTATGGGAGAAACAGCACCATACAGTGGACACTGATAAAGAGCATACACAGCCTCCTGGAGAGCATCACCCCAGCCCTACAAGGTATTGCCACCTAGTTGACACCATAATCAAGTTTTTAAAAGGCCCTATCTCCATTCTATCAATCCAGCTGCTTCTGGATGATGGGGAACATGTGTAAGACCAGAGAATTCCATTATCATGCGGCCATTCTCACACTTAATTTGCTGTGAAAAGTATTCCTTGATCAGAACCAATGCTGTGTGGAATACCATGATGATGGATAAGGCATTCTGTAAGTCCATGAGAGGTAGTTTTGGCAGAGGCATTGCATGCAAGGAAACCAAACCCATATCCAGAGTATATGTCTATTCCAGTTAGAACAAATTCCTGCCCCTTCAATGATGAGAGTGATCCAGTGTAATCAATCTGCCACCAAGTAGCTGGCTGAACACTTTGGAGAATAGTGCCATATTGGGGGTTGAGTGTGGGTCTCTGCTGCTGGCAGATTAGGCACTCAACAATGGCTATAGCTAGGTCAGCCTTGGTGAGAGGAAGTCCATGTTGCTGAGCCCGTACATAACCTCCATCCCTACCTCCATGACCACTTTGTTGTGAGCCCATTGGGCAATAACAGGAGTTGCTGGGGAAAGAGGCTGACTGGTATCCACAGAACAGGTCATCTTATTCACGTGATTATTTAAACCTTCCTCTGCTGAGGTCATCCTTTTGTGCACATTCACATGGGACATGAATATCTTCTTGTTTTTAGCCCACTCAGAAAGATCTATCCACGTACCTATTCCACAGATCTCTTTGTCAGTATTTCCAGTCATACTCTTTCCAAATCCCTGACCATCCAGCTGAACCATTCGCAATGGGGCAAGAGTCAGTATAGAAATGCACCTTTGGCCACTTCTCCTTCCAAGCAAAATGAACAACAAGGTAAAACTGCTCAAAGTTCTGTCCATTGAGAGGATTTCCCCTCACCACTATCCTTCACGTACATCCCAAAAAGGGTTGTAGTGCTGCAGCTATCCACTTTAGGGTGGTAACTGCATATTGTGCAAAACCATCTGTAAAGCAGACCTGGATTTTTACTTCCTCATTCGATTTACTGTGAGGAACTTACCAAGAGGCCATAGCCCTGGTCTGGGAAAGAGAAGGTAAAGTGGCGGGACTGCAGACCATGGGCATTTGGGCCACTTCTTAATGTAACTTATTTGTGCCTTCAGGACCTGCTCTGGCCCTACCTCATATATACCATTCCATTTTATGATGGAATACTGCTATGCATATCCAACTTTATGGCTTGGTGGGTTAGACAACAACAAGCTCATAATAGGCAACTCAGGTCTCATGGTAACCTGGTGGACCATGGTTAAGCGTTCAGTCTCTACTGAGGCCCCATAGCAGGACAAAAGCTGTTTCTCAAAAGGAGAGTAGCTATCTCCAGCAGATGGTAAGGCTTTGCTCCAAAATCCTAAGGGTTTGCGGGCTCCCAACAGCATCTCTATTAGCCACTGACACTTCCAGCACAATTGGGTCTGCTGGATCATGTGGTCCAAGTGGCAGATAAGCTTGTACAGCAGCCTGGACCTGTCACAAAGTCTTCTCTTGTTCAAGTCCCTACACAAAATTAGTTGCTTTCGCAGTGAATCAATAAATGCACAGGAGTAGCACACCCAAATAAGGAATACGCTTTTGCCAAAATCCAAAGAGAAAATTAAGTGTTGTGCCTATGGTTTTTTTTTTTTTTTTTTTGGTCATAGAAGGGGCCAGAGAGCAGCAACTTAACCTTCACCTTAGAAGGGATATCTGACATGCCGATGCCACTGGACACTTAGAAATTTCACTGAGGTGGAAGGACCCTGCACTTTCATTGGATTTATCTCCTGTCCCATGACATGCAAATGTCTTACCAGTAAGTCTAGAGAAATTGCTACTTCTTGCTCACTAGGTCCAATCAACATGATATCATCAACATAATGTAGCAGTGTGATATCTTGTGGGAGGGAGAAACTATCAAGTTTCCTGAGGACAAGATTATGACATAGGGCTGAAGAGTTGATATGCCCCTGAGGTAGGACAGTGAAAGTATATTGCTGGCCTTGCCAGATGAAAGCACACTGCTTCTGGTGGTCCTTACTAACAGCTATTGAGAAAAGAGCGTTTGCCAGATCAATAGCTGTATACCAGGTACCAGCGGATGTATTTATTTGCTCAAACAATGATACCACATCCAGAACAGCAGTTACAATTGGAGTTACCACCTGGTTGAGCTTACAATAATCTACTGTCATTTTCCAAGACCCATCTGTTTTCTGCACAGGTCAAATAGGAGAATTGAACGGGGGTGTGGTGGGAATCACCACCCCTGCATCCTCCAAGTCCTCAAGAGTGGCAGTAATCTCTGCAATCCCTCCAGGAATCTGGTATTGCCTCTGATTTACTATTTTGCTAGGTAGGGGCAGTTCTAGTGGCTTTCACATGGCCCTTCCTATCATAATACCTCTCAGTCCATGAGTTAGAGAGCCGATGTTGGGATTCTGTCAGTTGCTCTGTACATGTATTCCAATTATGCATTCTGTAACTGGGTAAATGGCTACAGAATTGGTCCGGGCCCAGTGGACCCACTGTGAGATAGACCTGAGGTAAAATTCCATTGATCACCTGACTTTCTTAAACCCCTTCTCTGACCAGTGGACCAGAGTGATACTTTGAGTCCCCTGGAATCAATGTCACTTCTGAAGCAGTGACTAATAATCCCCTAAATGTCTGATCATTTCCTTTTCTCCAATGCGCAGTTACCCAGGTGAAAGTTTGTTGGTCTCCTTGGAGAAGACTTAGAGGGACATTAACAGTGTAAATATGTGGCAGTGTAACAGGGTCCTCACCCAAAGGAAACTGGCCTCCCCCTCATTCAAGGGGGCTCTGGGTCTGTCAACTGTCTTAAGTCTGGAAATTGATTTAGGGACTGTGACCTTGTTTTTGTAATTAAAGTTAGACTTCTGTTCACATGACCTAGAACACTTTTGCTTATACAGCTCAAACAAGAATTTAGTAGACTGCCCATCTATTGTAATTCTAGGTTCTCCATGATCTACTAACCAATTCCTCAAGTCTCTGTGAGTCAGATTATTTTGATTCCTGCTCTGAGTCTGCTGTCCATTATGATAGCCATGTCCACATTGTCTTTGGCAATTAAGTGCTGCCACCTGGCTTCTGCCAAGTCAGTATCTAATCATCCCCATTCTAGCTCAGCGACAGCAGTTACCGCAGTAACATCTGACCTACAGAGGAGGGCAACTACAGAGCTTTTCATGGATGATGGTACTAGTCTCACAAATTTATTTCTCACAGTTCTAGTGAAAATTGCATGCTCTGGACCTTCTGGGGCTGTATGAGCAGGTTTTCCATGATGCATCTTCTCTAACATTCCAATCTCTCCAAACTGTTGGATCCTCTCATCTACATTATACCAACGCAGTTCTGGCATTTCCACCTAAAGTAATGTCAGTCACCTTTTGATCCATGTTTCAGTCAACCATCCAAAAAACTGTCAATGTCTTTTCTAACCACTAGAGCTATAACACTGAATGCAGAATCTCTGCTTAGTGGGCCCATATCAATAAATTCAGCTTGATCCAGCATTATATCCCTCCCACCATTATCCCACACCCTTAAAATCCATTGCCACAGACATTCCCCTGATTTTTGTCTATATAAATTGGGCAAATCTTGCAGGTCTTTCAGAGTATAATGTACCTCCTTATGCGTGACATTTTGTACCTCACCTTTTCAGGTCTGTTGGCACTTAAGTCTAGTTATAGGTCTGGAAGAAATGAGAGGAGGTGGGGTAGTTCATGAAAAGAATTAGAAGTGTCTTCCAAGCCAATTGCTTCAAGGCATTCATTTGAGGTTTCATCTGGTGAAACATGATTAATCACTCTAGGGTTAATTCCTTCAGGTGGAGGTTGAGTGTCCAACTACTCAGGGCAGGCTGCAGGTGGGACAGTCATGTCCTCAGGGCAGACAATCACAGGGTTATCTAGAAAATACTCAGCATGATTTAGGGTTTTAATCTCTCCACTGACATCATTATCAATCCATATGTCACCATCCCATTTTTCAGGGTCCCACTCCTTTGCAAACAATGCCCTCACTTTAACAGCAGACCCCATGTGAAATTGAGATTTCAGTTTATGTTGTAAAGTTCCTACTCTAACAATAAGATTCTGAGTCTGATTTCCAGAGATCTCAAGTCTGCAGCTACAGGAATTAAGATTTCTTTCAGTGTACTCATAGAAATGCATATATCTGTCATATAGTGTATAAGTATAAATTTACCTACATTTGAAGCTTTCAGCTCATTCCTTTCATTAATGTATACAGCTCATTAATGTATATAGCATATCTAGCAACAACCAGCCAACATCTCTATACCTCCTATTTCCATAAAACTCCATAAAGGTGTTAAAAATATTATCCCCCAGAGCCTGGCTTTGCACAAACAAAACATTAGAAGAATCCAATGGTGATATTTTGACTATCTCTTTTGCCAACTCACCCCATGTATTGGCAGTGTCATTCTGATTACAAGAAATAGAGTCCTTAGCACCTTTGAGTCCAGTAGGAAACCATTTTTAAGATTATGTTTCTTAAGAACCACTCCTGGTATCAAGCTGTATTAGCTAGCGGTCTCTAGAGAAACAGAATCAACAGAAGATATCTATATATATAAAATTTATAAAAGTGTCTCATGTAACTGTAGGAATGTAGAGTCCAAGGTCCACGAGGTGAACTCAATGAACTCTCAGGAGAGGCTGGTTGGACAACCATGGGAATGGAAGGGTCCAAAATCTGTACGACAGGCTGTGAAGCTGGAGACTGCAATGGAGGGTCTGGAGGAACTCCACAGGAGTGGCTCACAGGCTGAAGCAGGAAGAGTGGCTGCCTCTTCTGAATCCATTAACAGCCTTCTGGTGATTAGATTAAGTGTCACACCTTGCAGAGGGCATTCCTCTCAGCTGATTACAAATGCAATCAGCTGTGGACACAGCCAATATAATCATGATTTATGTCCATGAAATTTTCTCATAGCAATAAACGGGCTAGCACTTGCCTGACTGGGCATGATCACCTGGCCAAGTTGACACATAAATCTGACCATGATGCCACCTCTTTCTTTTATAAAATGTAGTATTAGCTAAAATTAACATAAGTAAATTGCTTTGACAGTAGTGGAAACAAATAAGATTTGCCAGGTAAATATAGTATGGGGCATATTTACGCTAAAAAAACTTTGTACTTCACCTAAAAATCAACTTTTTTTGCTTCTTGTCTACATCTATCAATCCTGTAAAGAAATATCATTTCAACCTAATATTAAATGATGTTTTATATATAATCACTTTATACAAAGGCAGGCAGAACAAAGTATGCAGAAATAAAATCCTGAATGAAGAGTGTATTTGCCTATATCGTTCCAGTTACCTGAAAAGTTGTCAAATGTCAATGCATTTAGGGGTAGTCTGCATTTGAAGCTATTAAATTCTAAAACTCTTGATTTGCCTTTATTATTACTTTTTAACATTGTATGATTGCAACATTTACTCCATTGATTTTGGAATTCCATGATTCTATTTTATGATAACATGAAAGTATTAATTATTTCATTCAAAGAATACTTATCTAGCATAACCCTGTCTCACTATCTTAACAAATGTAATTCTCCATTCATTGCCTCCAGCTTCAAACTTAATTGCCCTATTAACCAGATCAAGCTGCTACAGCTAGAGTTAGGGACAAAATAGATTCTTCTGCATAAACAATGAAGACCAACTCTCAAGGACTGAATATCTTTCTTATTCCAGTAGCTCTTGCTGAAGATCTTGCCTTAGCACTATATGGCATATTTTAAAATATTAAATTATAAGATTTACAGCTTGTGGTAGTTAGATTCATGTGTCAACTTGGCTAGGTGAAAGTGTCTAGTTCTACTGCTGTGGACAGGAGCCAATGGCATGTGAACCTCATCTGTTTGCTGATTACATCTGAGTCAGCTAGGAGGCATGCCTGCTGCAATGAACGATGTTTGATTTAATTGGCTGGTGCTTAAATGAGAGACCTCAATGTAGAACAGCCCAAGCAGCTCAGCATACCTCATCTCAGCACTTGCAGCTCAACCCAAGCCTTTGGAAATGCAGAAAGGAATCACCCTGGGAAAAGTTGTCGGAACCCAGAGGCCTGGAGAGAAGGCCAGCAGAGATTGCCATGTGCCCTCCCATGTAAGAAAGAACCTCAGTCAAAAGTTAGTTGGCTTTCCTCTGAAGAACTATATACTAACTAAATAAATTCCCTTTTATTGAAAGCCAATCCTTCTCTTGAGTGTTGCATTCCGGTAGCTAGCAAACTAGAGCACAGCTCAAATAATTTGACCGACAGAATCTATATAGCTGGGAAATTAATCTATAGAATTACTCAAAAATATTTCATTCATTTTTTTGAAACATATTTATTGAGTGTCTACAATATGATAGGTATTTAGGAGACATCAGTGAAAATAATAATGATTATAAAATAAATAAAAGTTAAATATAAAAAAATCTTTGGAATCATGGAGCATCTATTCCCTTGCTTCTTTCCACCCAGTGTTTCTATGAACAACATAAATCACACTTCTCTGTACAATAATTCCTTTTAAATAATTACCAACAGAATAAAAGGAACTTGGAAATAAGAAGTACCTGTATTGCACTTACAAAATCAGAATGAAACACTATTTAGATTTGATGAGAATTTATGTTTTTATGCACATTTATATATTTGCTTCTTAAAAATTGTAGTAATATTATTTTAAATAGGAAATTTAATATGTATTCTAAATGTTCTGTTGAAAAACAGCCAGTTGGTATATGTAAGCTAACAGATTGAATTAAATTTATCTGACCAATCAATAAAAACTAATTTAAAATAATCCACATAGCTTTTTAAAATAGGTTTTGAAAAGTCTGACAATGACTCTAGAGCACAGAAATAAAGCTTAAAGCAAAGATTTCCGTAAAATGCAGGGATACATAAAATAATCAGTGATTTTTAAGGTATGGGGATCTCAAAAGAGCTCATTTGTTATACTCCTTAAAAGATCAGGTCAGAATGTTATTCTTTCTATTTTGTAAATGAGGCAGCTGATGCCAGATATTTTATCTGAGATCTCAGATGGTTTCGATAGGTTTTGGGAAGCAGTGGTCTGGGAGAATGGGTGAAATATCTTTGCCCCTATTTCTGAATTTCATTTCTAATTTGAATTAGCTTGCACAATTTTCATTGAACTAGTGTTATTTCAAATTAACTTTGAAATTACTCACAAAGACATCTCAAATTGGCAGTCCCTTCTTTTAATAGAACAACAATATCTTCCTGCAAGGTTTGAATTCCTTTCTGAAATAGTACATCAAAAATCTTCTTATCATACAGCACTTAACCGTTAATAACATGGACTATATTTTAGAACTCATTGTTAACACATTCTACTTTGCATATTAACAAAATAATTTAAAATTTATTATAGAAAACTGTTTCTTGCACTCTAGACACAGAAAAGCATTTTCATCACTTGTCTATTTTGGAATAACATTGATACTTGGCATTTCTCACTTCTTAGGCCATAATAAATAAACATCAAAATTGATTTTTAACATTTTTCCCTCACAGAAATTTAATTCTTGCCAGCAGCAAAAAAAGCAGGTCACATCCAAAGGTTAAAAGAAACTACTTCTAACCTGAGCAAACATTTCAACTGAAAATACTTTGGCTCCCCACAATCTTTTTCCTTCCATCTAATTTTCCTGCAAAGTAGGTTTCACTCTTGTGCAACAGAAACTTATAGGAAATGTGTAATTCATACCTGTATCTCCTAAATTCACCTATTTAATCCTTGTCCTCAAATTTCATTGGACAGGGAATGCAATCCATTCACTTCAGAGAAATTTTCTCCATAGAGCAAGAAGAATATTCATTTAGCCAACACCAAAAGAGTGCCAAAACACAAGATACCAAACTTCTATACTCGGGTGTCTGCTGGAGCTATTATGATAATTTCTCTCAAGGGAATATTAAAAAATATTTACTTACCTATCAATTAAATCTTTAAATATTCATTGAAGAAATATAATTGCTTAGGCATTAAGGTTGGTATTTTACAGCCGTGTAAGGAAGACCATCTCACAGATGACAGAGGATAATGGGATAAAATGAACATGATCTGATCAGAGAAGAAAACTGCTAACAGGACAGAAGTAAAGTAGTTTGGGTAGAGTTACGTCCATCAGATGGACTTGAAAACAAAAGCAAAACACATTCAGACACTAGATTAAGATTGAATGGCAACTTGAAATTGATAGGGATTTTATGAGACACTTTAGGATTTGGGTCTGCCATTTTTTAGCTGTGTAACTTCAGACAAGTAATTTCATATTCTGATCCTTCCATCATGATGTGCTCTCTTTTATCTCTATAATAACTTCTAACTTATATTCCATAATTCCAGAAACCCATGATAGAAGGAAATCATTGTCAATATTATTATTGACTAATTAAAAAATTAAACTACTAATTTGGACAAATAACTTGGAAGTCATGTATAAAATGTATTAGAATGGGGTGAGAATAAGGGCAGGGATGGTGAAAACAAGGGTTTTGTAGAGATAAATACAAGAGACTAGAAATACTAAATTTTATTTTTCATACCTACAATAGCAGTCCAAAGACATTGAAAAAGCAGAGACCCACCCTGATGCTGTGCTAATTTTCTGAATTGGCAGTTTTTTTTAAATACTTAATATTATTTAATAATAGTTATAAATATTTAATTCTATTTTTTAATATTCTCTATAAAATCTAGACTTAAGTACTGCAGCAGGGCGATATACTCAATACAATCATTACAAACAGCTGATATGTAAAGGAGAGCCAGAGGCAGATCATTGAAATGAAAACCTATCATTAGGAAATTTGACATAATGGTAGACTGCAGGTTTCCATGGTATCCATGAATACCATGCCCCATTCCTAGCAACAGCTTTCTAGCTACTCTGATTCAGAATTAACTGAGAATGTTTGAGAGGCGTCTATGCCAAAGTGCAAAGAAATCCAATGATGGTATATGTTTCCTTCATTTGCATAGAAGTTTCATAGTCGTACCTGCTTCAAATTAGCACTGTGTTTAAAAGCCAGATTACTGTATTGGTCATGACATAAATATTTTACAGGGCTATATTTGTATGATATGTCATAATTTGCTAAAAAATAAAATAATTAAAACAAATCTGCATTAAAATACACTTTATATGTTTTACAGTTGACAACTTGATTAATGTACATTCATCACTGTGAATGGCAGCATAAATGCCATGCCCTATTTCTGTAATTTCCATGCTCTTTTGTAGAAAAATTAAAATTAAAGGGAAGGCTGACAGCTTTCCTCTGGAGAAACTCTGCAGCATTAGATACCTCTTGTCAGACTTTAGTTTTGATAGGATACCTGCTTCTATTTGGTTAATGATGGATTTATACCATGGATGTCACAAAACAATGTTTGAAGAAACAAAAATTAATATGGAGGGGAAATACGCTTACACTTGTGTCATCTTCTAAGAATATCTTAAAATTTTCATGGGCAAAAACATAAGTTTACAAAAATAAATTTCACATTAATTAATATTACATATAATCAATTTCATTTTTGTTCTAGACTCAATTCAAAGTTGAGCAGAGGCACTAAGTTCTGATGTGTTGATAATATAGACATGGAGTAAAAGAAAAAGATTTATAAAGCTAAAATGACAAAAATCCCAGAAATAGAAGTACTACTATTAGTAGCTATGATAGTAATGATAGAAAAAAGTGATAAATATTTTAGAACTAATAATTTTTATTGCTCTATATGCCTGAAAACAATTTACTTATAATAAGTCTAATATTCACGTTAGATATCATTTATAATATTTCCTTATGGAAATTGGAAATTTCCTAAATCTTAATTTATTTACAGACCAACCCACAACTCAATAATGATACTTAATATTTAGGCCTGTATCTTTTGTACTTCAATATCTACATTCTTTCCAAATAAACAGTAGACTTAGTAAAGTATGAGGCTTAGTATAGGGTCTGAGTATCTATTTTCTAAAGTACCTTAGCTCTCATTTCTATGTAAAACAGTGCAAGGAACATAAAATTAGATTAAATTAAAAACAGTACAATATATTTATTTTCCTTTTCTACTTTCCACATGAAATTAGAACCTTGCCCAAATCTACCCTTCTCAAAAAATAGAAATTTAAAATAATATATGCTCAATATTCAAGCCACTCACCAATGTTAATTAATAAATTTGCAAGAGCAGCTTAAATTATTCAATGAATTGTTTGGTTTGGTTTAGTTTTTGTCCATCTTAAATACCAAAAAAGAGTAGAGAATCTAACAGTAAAAATAAAATACCAACTTAAGTGGAGATAATAAAAACTCTACATACATCTCTAGATTATATTCAATGCAGAGATGGAAGCAATAATTTGAAATAAAACTTTTGAGGCACATAAAAAGTGACAACTTGAATCCAAGAAAATAAATTAGTCATACTAAGAGAGCAAGTTAATGAAATACTCCTGCACATGTTTACATTTATTGTTTTGGATCATTTAAATAAAAATGATAGTAAGGATTTCAGTGTGTAAAGTTTGAGGACTCAAAGAAATCTGGCATGGAATTATAAATGTCTAGTCTTTTGCCAATGGTTAGTAACTGCAGACTTGTATGTAGGTAGGAGTGCTCTAGAAATTAAAGAGAAGAGATCCAGGACTGAGCCTTGCTTATAGACACCATCAACTAGCTAGCAGAGAAGACTGATCCTGTAAAAGAGAATAAGATGATCAATGGAAAAAACTTTTCCGGAGATGAAAGGACAGGACAAAAAATGTTTCAATAGCAGGCAATGATCAACAATATCAAATGCTGATGATAATTACTTAAGTTGAGGAAAGAAGAGTAAGTGCTTGACTACATGAATTTCAATGGACGTGATTATATTAAGAGAAATTTCAGTGAAGAAATGAGTGCACAAGAAAAAATAATGAGTGAATTTAATGCAGGGTTTGGATGACCCAGGAAATGGAAAATCATAGAGACTGGACAGGGGTAATAGCAGAAGTCACTACCATTCTTAGGTGGAGGGGAAAAAGGAAGAAGGGATGTCCCTGATTCCAGGCAGCAGGGTAATTTGATTGAAACTGGATCCATAGTGGGCTTTCTGGAAAATGGAGAAACAAAGGAGACTCATTCACTGCCTAAGGGCTAGTCTCAGGAGGATGGAGGGAGATACTATCATCAAATTTTTGTTGCAACTCTCTAGGGCTGAAGGGAAGAGGGACATTCGTACATACAGATGGGCAGTAATGATGACTAAGAGTCAGTGGTTTTATTAGTCAAGGTTCTCTAGAGACAGAACCAATAGGAGATATCTATAACCACAAATTTTATAAAACATCTCATGCAACCATGGGGATGCAAGAATCCAAAATCCATAGGGCAGGTTTTGAGGCTGGGCAGGTTTTGAGGCTGGCAACTCTAATGAAAGTCCTTCACAAACTCCATCTGAGAAGACAGCTGGCTGAAGAAGTGAAATTTTTCTCTGCTCCCTTAAGTCAACTGATTGAATTAAATATAACTGATTGGATTCTCTCCTTGTGGAAGACACACCCTTAGTTGACTCTAGATGTAATCAGCCATAGATGCAATCAACTGACCGGACATTTAATAAACCAGCCTAATGCTTTATCAACCAGCTAAACTATCCTTGCAGTAACAGTTAGGCCAGTGCTTGCCTAACTGGACAACTGTGCACCATCACCTGCCCAAGTTGACACCTGAGCTTAATCATTCACAGTGGCTGAGTGCATCAACCAACAAAACTCAGCAGTATTAATTCCAAGAGACATTCTTTACAGTTCTCAGAGTTTCCTCCAAAGTCAAAGTCTCATTTTTTGCAGCAGTTACCTCACTGATGCACACTTAATTGACCTTTCCTCCATCTCTGTCTAGTTCTCCATTCCCTCACTCTGTTTCTAAGATTAAACTCTCCAGTATACTATTTTTTTTGCTCCCAAATAAGCTCCCTACATCCAAGTACAAGTACCAGTACCAGGTTCAGCTTCTAGGGGAATCCAGTTTATCAAAGAGTTTGATAAAAGTGGCACAACAAAGCAGACATACTGAATCTAGGTCAATGGCAAGAAGAATCTCAGTGCTGAAGTGGAGTGTTGATAACCCCTGTCATACTGTAGCACTGCAAGATTATGAACTCTTCTGTGGTTGGGAAACATTGTCTCATGCAGGTCTCTTGCATTTGAATGGTATGCAGAGCAAAGTAATTCTAAGAATGGTGACTTCAGCTAAATAACTACTTTTAGTTTTGAAAAATAGAATGGCAAGCTCAGGGTGGCCAACTATCACCTAGGGGAAAGTATTGAAATCCAGAATGACTTAAAAATATTACTTAAAGAGACTTCCCATTTCCTGCATCTTAAGCATGAACTGCAGTGAAAATTGTATCCAGCCAGAATGGAAAATAAACATGCAGCAGTTGATAAATTCCTTTTGCTAAGGTTAGAGCACTGAGAGAGAGATTTAGGATATTAACTATGGCCGGTATTGTTGACTGGATGCATCAGAGGCTCTAGACGTTCCATAAATTATCCTGAACTCCCCAGGACAGCAGAAAATTTTCTACAGCCTCCCCTTGACTGAAAATCCAGAAAAATTCTAATCTGAGATAAAAGCATTTCTCAAATGATCCTCACCTATCCATACTTATGGCTTCCAAATTAATAATTAAAGACTGGTCTCAGCATCATGCAAAGGTAGAACTATGTTTTCTGCATCAGAGGGAAATATCTTATCATCAAAGCAATATAGGACTGGGCTAATATTAGTGGTAGTTAAGGTAATCCATATGGGTCTAAAGCATTAGGTTTTAGACTGATATGGAAGAGCTGATTGAAATTGATAAAAAGGAAGTAGCAAGTATAATGGGACTATATAATTTATTGTCCAATCATAGAGAGATAAAAATGCCAATAAAAATAATTAAAATGATACAAGTTTTGAATATTAATTTCTTAAATAACAAATCAATTTTCACATTGTTAAACCCATAAAATCACTATAGTAAAAAAATTATAAAAATTATTTTCTAAATAGAAGACAATAAAAACCTGCACATTTAATAAAATAAAATCTTCTAGTTGCTAAAATACAATATGAGATATATAAAGCATAAAAACTTATATGCATAAATAAAATAGGAATGATTAAAAATAAAAAAGAAGTTACATTTTTGGTACACATTCATATAATGTATTTGTTTATATTACGCTCTTACTACTATTTGTGATAAAATATTTTTCCCTCCAATATGAGTTTGTATTTTAATTTTTAAATTAAATTGTTAATAATTTTCTCCTCATCACTTGACAACTTCATATGACTCTTCTCTAAAGGTATAAGGTTTTAAATTTTGGAATATTCCCAAAGAGCACATTGTTCTTCTAGGAAACTACTCTTAATTCCAAATTTTTTCATAGTTAATTGTGTAAATATATTAGATCAGATATTTTCATAGTTTTCTTTTCTTTCCACTTCCGTTAATAGACTTAAAACAAAATTTTAAGAAAATATTTCTTTAGGGAAAACTCCTTAAAAATTAACTAAAATATGATTATTTATTTTAGTTTCTTCAAAAATATAGACCTGCTCTGTTTCATTCAGCTGACATTAGAATAAAAATTGCATCTAAAAAGAACTCCATCAAGGGATGGTATCATCAGTGTGGTGACATAAGACATCCCCTAAAAAAGCCTTCCCATAGGTTTGGCTAATAAAAGGACAAATCCCATTTGCTTATAGCTCTGGACGATGATGGAGACTGGAGAAGAACTGCACAATCACTGAATTAAAGAAAAAGAAAAATGTGAGGAAGGAAAATCTCATCTTGGGCTGCCGGGCAGTTCCCATTCCCCTCTCCCTCATGTCTTCCCTGGCAGCTGTGAAGTCGCACAGAAGCAGCTTGGTCTGTGTCCCTCACATCTTAGAGACCATAGAGTGACTCACAGTAGTGAGTACAACTCCATGTATATTCACTTACATGGAACTATGTCCACAGAGAACCAAGGCAAACATAAGTCACTGATGAGCACTGCTTACAAAAGGCTCCAGGGTGGGAAGAAAAGTGAGGGACAGACCACCACAATGGAACTGCTGGTAAGAATTGTTCTGCCTTCACTTAATTCAGTTTGCCGGACCACCGAATCGCAATTGAAACTGAATTTTCTGAAGGGACTCACATTTCCAGATTTTCTCCATTTGGCTCCCTGGGGTGGGATACCATATTGAGGAAGAAACTGGAGAGACAGAAAGGTTTCACAGAAAGAAAAGGAGGGGTTTTCCACTGAATTGTTGTAAAATAGGGCTAGTCCCAGAAATGAAAAGTATAAGAAAAAGGGCACAATAAGAATTTCAGCAAACCATAGGAGCTGGGGAGAAAAGTATGCACAAAAATGAATGGAACAGATCAAGATTCCTGGAGAAGGAATAAATGAGATCAAGCTTTCTCTTTGAGGAGAAACAATTGTATGAAAACTGAACAGCCTATCCAGGGCAAAAATCAGATGAATAAGAGCTGAGAAAATCTGAACAGTTAAGCATGGGCTCTTCTAAAGGTCTAGAATAAGTTAGTCCAGGTCCCAAAGAAGAAACATAATACAAATCCAATCAACAATAAAATCCTAGACAAGAAAGAAAAAAAGACCTCTGATTTAACTGATCAAGCTAATCAGATGCCTAGATATCAGTAAAAGTAAAAGCCATGCTAAGAAATAGGAAGATATAACTCACTCAATGGAACAAATCAAAACATCAGAGGAGACTTATAAGTTGGAACAACTAAACAAAGATGTTAAAAAAAAATCTCCTAAATTAATTCAAGGAGATGAAACAAAGTATGGATATAAAGGTAAAGGATATTAAGAAGACACTGGGGAGTTTAAAGCAGAATGTGAAAGTTTGAACAGAAGCATAACAGGGTTTATGGGAATGAAAGGCACAATAGAAGGGATTAAAAATAATCTAGAGGTATGACAACAGATTTGAAGAGGCAGAACAAGGAATCAGTGAACTAGAAAATAGGGCAATTGAAGTCATACTGTCAAAAAAAAAATAGAACAATTGAGCAGTGTCTCAGGGATATGAATGAGAGCATAAAGCACAGAAACATGCATGGGTATTGCAGAAGGGGAAGAGGAAGGAAAAGAAGCAGGAAGAATTATTACTGGAGGAAATAATGGCCAAAACATTCCTAACTCTAATGAAATACATAAATATACATGTCAAAGATGCACAACATACTCCAAATAGAATAAGTTTATACAAGAACTACTCTGAGATGCATAATAATCAGAATATAATGCAAAAAATGAAGAGAGTATCCTAAAAGTCACAGAAGAAAAGTGATTTGTCATATATAAGAGATCCTCAATAATACTATGTGTGGATTTCTCATTAGATATCATGAAGGCACAAAGGCAGAGGTATGAATTATTTGAGATACTGAAAGAGAGACTGATAGCCCCAAATTCCTTATCCAGCAAAAGTGACTTTCAAAAATAATGGAAAATATAAAATATGCACAGATAAATAGAACCTGAGAGTATTTGTCAAGAAAAGACCTGCTCTACAAGAATTACTAAAAGGATTTCACTAGGATGAAAGGTAAAGGCCGGAAAGAGGGGCTTGAAGTAGTGTGAAGAAAAGGGCTAGAGTAATAAATAATGTGTATATTATTGAAACTAAGTTGAAATCTTTTCAAATAGTAGGTTATAAATGTAGATTTTATAACATAAAACCTAGGGTAAACGTATAGAAAGAATTTTTAAATGTACAGAAAAATAAACAAGAAAGGTATCAGTCAGATATATCACAAAAGATTAACTATACAAAAAAAGAAGGTTGCAATAAAGGAAAATAGAGCCCTAAAAATAAATATGATGTTAATAAGCCAAAGAACAAAATGGTTGAAGCAGGTATTGCATTTACATTAACAAAATGGTTGAAGCAGGTATTACATTTACATTAATAATATAAGTATTAATGGGTTAAACTTTCCAATCAAAAGAAACAGGTTGACAGAATGGATTAAAAAGCATCATCCCACTATATGTTGTTTATCAAAGATCCATCTTAGATCCAAAGACACAAATGCATTGAAATTGAAAGGATAAGAAAAGATAATCCAAGCAAATAATATGCAAAAGAGGGCTGAGGTAGATATATGAAAATTAGATGAAACAGATTTTAAGCCAAAAACTGTGACAAAAGACAAAGAAAGACATCTTATATTAATAAAAGGGATGATCAACCAGGAAGAAATAACAATCATAAATAACTAAACACCAAACCATGGTGCCCAAAATACATGAAAGCAAAAACTGACAAACTGAAGGAAGAAATAGACACCTTTACAATAATAGTTGGAGATGTCAATACACCTCCATCATCAATAGATAGACTATCTAGAGAGAGGATTAATAAGGAAACAAAGAACTTGAATAATACGATAAATGAACAGGACCTCACAGATATACACAGAAGATTGCACCCCCCTCCCCCAAACAGCAGCATATACATTCTTTACAAGTGCTCACAGGTCATTCCCCAGGATAGTTCCCATGTTGGGTCAAAAATAAGTCTCAATAAATTAAGAAAGATTGAAATTATGAAAAGTATCTTCTCTGACCATAATGGAATGAAGTTGGAATTTAATAATTTAAGAAATGGAAGATCCAGAAATATAATGAAGTCAAATAGCAATCTCTTAAACAATTAGCATGTCAAACAAGATATTTCAAAGGAAATTTTAAATATCCAGAGATGAATAAAAAGGAGAACACAATATATTAAAATTTATGGGATACGGTGGAGACTGAAATTTATAGCCATAATACTTCCAAAAAATGGAAGAAGAGTGTCTTAATTTCTCAGCTGCCAGAATGCAATATACCAGAACTGAAGCAGCTTTAGCAAAAGAGGAATTTAATAAGTTATAAGTTTACAGTTCTAATGAAGTGAACGTGTTCAAATTAAGGCACCAACAAGAGGTTACTTTACTCGAGAAAAGCCAATGTGTGAAGAACACCTCTGTCAGCTGAACTGTCACATGTTGGCAACCGCTGGTCTCTGGTTCCTGGGTTCTGTTGCTTTCAAACTTTGTTCCTGTAGGCATTCCTAACTTTGCTTCTCCAGGGCTGACTTTCATCTTTTGGCTTCCCTTGGCTGTCTCCAGGTTCTGGCTTGCTTAACATCTCATAGTGATGTCTGTTGGGCTCCAAACATCTGTGTCATCTCTTTCTGTGAGCTCTGTCATTTCTGTAGGCTCTGTCATTTTTGTTGTTTCCATTGGCTCTGTCATTTCTGATATTTCCCCTTTTAAAGTTTCTAGTAAACTAATCAAGACCTATCTGGAATGGGTGAAGTCACATTTCCATCTAATCAAAGTTGACATCCACAATTGGGTGTGTCACATCACTGTAGAGATCATCTAATTAAAAGATTGCAACCTACAGTACTGAATAGGGATTAAAAGTAATGGCTGCTCCCACAAAATTGGATCAGGATTAAAGCATGACTTTTCTGGGATACATAGTACTTTCAAACTGGCACAAAGAGGGATCATTACCTAAGCAATTCTATGGGGCTGACATCACCATAATATGAAAGCCAGATAATACCACAAGCAAATAAGTTACAGGTGTGTTTCTCTTATGAATAGAAGTACAAAAATCCTCAAAAAAAAATACTTGCAAATAGAATTCAACAGCACATCAAAAGAATGATTCACCATGCCTAAGTGTGTTTTATCCTAAGTGTGCAAGCATGGGTTCTATACAAGAAAATCAATTAGTGTAAATATGCCACATTAACAAATCAAAGAAGAAAAACCATATGATCATATCAATTGATGCCGAAAGGGCATTTGCCAAAATGCAACATCCTTTCCTGATAAAAATCATCTAGAAAAATAAGAATAGAAGGATAATTACCCCTCATGATAAAGGGCATTGTCTTTGTTTGCTCAAGCTTCTGGAATGCAATACACCAGAAATGTACTGGCTTTTATAAAGGGATTTATTTAATTATAAATTTACCATTCCTCAGAGGAAAGGCAGCTTACTTTCATCTGGGTTTTTCTGCCATATGGGAAGGCCCACAGTGAAGTCTGCTGGCCCTTTCTCCCAGCTCGTGGGTTCAGATGGCTTCCCCCAGAAAAAGTCCTTCCTGTATCTCCAGATGTCTGGTTCTGAGCACTGAGTTACCTTCTGACATCTCGCTTTTAAGCCTCCAGCTAATTAAATTAAATGTCACTCATTGTGGAAGTCACTCCCCTTAGCCAATCACAGATACAATCAGCCATAGATGAATTTCACATGCTGATGATTTAAGTCCACAGCAAGAGAACAATTGGGAATCATCACCTTGCCAAGTTGACATTTGAACTTACCTACTTCAAGCATATATGAAATACCCACAGCTAGCATCATATTCAATGGTGAAAGACCAAAAGCTTTCACAATAAGATATGCTATAATACAAGGATATCTGCTGCCACCACTGTTATAAAAAACTGTACTGGAAGTTGTAGTCAGAGCACTTAGGGAAGAAAAAGAAATAAAAGGTATTCATATTGGAAAGGAAGATGCAAAATGTTCACTATTTGCAATATAGAGAACATGATCCTATAAGGAGGATGTGCTGATAAATAAACAACAACCCTACTAGAGATAACAAATGAATTCAGCAAAGTGGTGAGATGCAAGTGTCATGCACAAATCACCAGGGTTTCTCTATACTGCTAATGAGCAATCTGAGTAGGAAATCCAGAAAAAAAATTCAATTTACAATATAACAAAAATAATAAAATACCCTGCTCACTTCAGCAGCATGTATACTAAAAACTGGAATGTTATAGAGAAGATTAGAATGGCCCCTATGCAAGGATGACATGAAATTTCATGAGTTGTTCCATATTTTAGATGTTTTCAAAAATACTTCTGCCTTTAATGCACCAATGTCTGAATCAGAAATCCCATCACCTAATGATGCAGAAAGAACTGCAAAGCCTCCTTTTCTAATAGGAGAATATCACTGCTACTGTGAAATTGATGGATGGTGGCAAATGATTGATTGGCACCAATTATTCAATGACAAAACAGCAAAGGAACTATCTTAGTTCCTCTAATGTTAAGTTCTCACTTCCAAAGTGATATGTTGTTTGATATGCACAAAGCTTTACAAACAGTGCCTGCTTTTAAGTGGATTCTCATTAAGCAAATTGACACATTTTCTCAATTTAACACATTTTCTCAATTTGACATTGTATGGTTTACCCATTTCAGTCTTTAAGATAAAACTAATAAAAGTTTAGTGATTAACTTAGCTCAGTCATTTAAAATATTTTCTTCATTTTCTGTTTAAATACTGTTTCCAATACTTATTATATCATTTTAAATAATAGTCCATGATTTCTTTGTTTTTGAGAGCAGAATAAGGGATAATCTATGCTTTCTATGTCTTTCTGCACCTGAATTCAAATGAGACCATAGTTTAAGTATGCAGTATTACAATGTTTACTTAAAGAAAAATATTGTGGATGTATAAATATTACATCTTAGCATGCAAATCATAATTTTAAGCAACATAAATTACAAAAATATTAAAAATATAAAAAGCAATCAAATATCTAGGAATACCTTTAACCAAGGCTGTAAAGGACTTGTACAGGGGGCTCTACCAGACATTGCTGAAAGAAATCAAAGAAGACTTAAATCATTAAAAGGGAATTCTGAGTTCATTGACTGCCATATTAAATATCATTAAGATGTCAGCTTTATCCAAAATGATTTACAGTTTCAATGCCATTGTAATGAAAATTCCAATGGTCTACTTTTCAGAAATGGAAAAGCAGATTATCAAATTTATTTAGAAGGGTAATGGGTCCTGAGTAGCCAAAAACATAATGAAAAAGATGAACGAAATTGGAGAACTCATAATCTCTGATTTTAAACATATTACAAAGCAAAAGTGGCCAAAACATCATAATAATGGCATAAAAATAGAGAAATTGACCTAGAGAATTGAATCAAGAATTCATAAATATACCCTCACATCTATGGCCAATTAATTTTTTGACAA
This sequence comes from Tamandua tetradactyla, assembly GCF_023851605.1. Classification (NCBI taxonomy): domain Eukaryota; kingdom Metazoa; phylum Chordata; class Mammalia; order Pilosa; family Myrmecophagidae; genus Tamandua; species Tamandua tetradactyla. The sequence goes on from NC_135335.1 coordinate 75,317,102, forward strand.
GGCCACCAAATGCGTTCAACTGGGACAGATTATTCTGTTCAACAAATGGTGCTGGGAGAACTGGATATCCCTATGCAAAAGAATGAATGAGGACTCCTATCACACACCATATACAAAAATTGACTTAAAATGGATGAAGTAACTAAATACAAGAGCCAGGACTATAAAATTTCTAGAAGAAAATGTGGTGGAAGAATCAAGTACACACAGTTGTCCTTTATACAGCTCTCACAACTTTTCTTTAACTTCAAAATTAGTTTCAAGTAAAAATTTAAACCAAAAGAAAAAATAAAGAGTTCCAGGAAAATATTTCTCTCACAATTGAGATATTTCAAAGCACTATTATAAATTTCAAAATAAAATCCTGCACACTGTTTCAGTTCAGTTTTTAAATTTATTTCTTTTCCTGTTTTTTAAAGATAATATTTCAATTTCTTTCCATTCATGAACTTTATTTTCAATAATTGAAATAACCCAAGAACTTCAAATCTAAGGTCTTTGATGCACCCATTTTCTTAAAGCTTTGGATAAATTTCCAACTATTTCCCAACAAAACAACTAAGATCAATAACATCAGTTGAATACCAGTTCCGTGGCATTGGAGAACTCTTAGACTGATGAACTATATATATATATTTACATGTATGTGTATATAAAAATGTGTGTGTGTGCATATTCAAATTGATTAGAGGGTGTGAAGAGAGAAAACATTGCTCCCAAGCTGAGTTCTATTGCACATTGCCTCATCACAAATTTTTATTTTTTTAGAGTAATCAAGCAGACAATTTATTAAATCCTCATGTAAGAGGACGTGCGGTGATTCTTGCAAAGACCATGGTGAGGAAGGCGAGAGGCAATAGGTAATGTGAGACCATTTGCTTTGATAGATCAGCTTTAATTATTTTCCCTTCCCCCTCATTGTTCAGTGATTTCTCTTTCACCCTCACTCCTCTCCAAGGAGGTGCTGGTGGTAAATAGTGCATTGGGGTGGGTTGGTTGGCTCCACCTTTCTCTGTAGATGACTCACTCAGGTTGGGGTCATTTGGCTTCAGATGACTTTGCAGTTGCTGTGTGTTTCCCATAGGTGAATAGCCCTTGGGCAGAGTGTCGGTGGGTCACGGGCCTTCTTGACTTTCATTAATCATCCTTACTTAAAGGCTCTTTCACATTTTTCTCTCTCCTCTCTCCTTATTTTAGCCTGCCTTAAATTCCCCCTCAGAGAGTTCTCATCCCTTTAAGGGATACTGAGGGATGAGAGTCTGTTTTCTGTAGCTGCGTCTGGCTCTTCGGGGAGGATAGGCCCTGGTGATGGAGTATAGAGCTTTCAGGCTATCTCATTTAAGTTGAGAGGGGAGGAGACTGGAGAGGTGTTTGGAACAGTGGAAAAATCCTCACATCAGTGTTGATGTGGTGTGAAAGACTTCTAGTCTGGAAGAAATGAACTTGGTGAGAAGCTTAAAAATACAAAGGCTGATTGATTGCAAGTGGGTCTAGGAGAGGTCTTAACGAAGTGAGACTGGTGAAGGGTAGGAAAATGACCATCTTCAGGTTTAAGAGTGAATCTTAGCTGTGCAGCTCATTCCTGCTTTGGTGGGGAATAAAAGGGTGCAGGGGGCATGTTAACAGGTATGAGAATAAGCCTTAGAAGATTCTGTATTCCCTTGGGAGAAGTTAGTGTTATTTTTGATGGCCAGGGCAATGAATTATTGCTATTTTATGTTGGCAATAGCATGGCATTTAAGAGACTGAGTATCTTTGGGTGGTGTTTAATTGGGAGAAAGCTTTGCTCTTTCAACAGTATTGCATGAACATACAGAACCAAGCATCATCAAAAAAGTTCCAATGTTCAGTTTCTCTGTTTATTCATAAGTATATGTTTTGGGTTTTATAACCTCAATTTTATGTCGATAGGTATAAAATCACTTTTTTTGAGGGAATTTTGAATTATGTATTTACATCTCTCTCAATTCAAAGAATATTATTGTTCCAATATGTTTTAATATAATTTTGTGTTCTGAAATTTGCATTCAGATTATTAGCAAAAATCAACATTTTTCCTTAATATTGTGCTTTAAAACTGAATTTACAATAGCATTTGCCAGTCAGTTATTTTACTATTGACAAAATGGATTTTCAAAACTTTTAAGTTGGTTGCATTAATTGGATGACAAAAAATCAAACCATTATTGAATTAATTAACTTTTCTTAATGAAGCATTTAATGACATTGATATAAACCTGTGCCCTTAACAAATTGTATGGTTAATTTTCTGCTAAAGGAACTGATATATTTAATACTATTGCACGTATCTAGGTGCCCTTATTGATGGGCAGGCAATATTTGGGTAAGTAATAATATAAAAAAAGCATCTAATTGATAAAGTGATGTATATTTATTCCTTATAATATATTGGGTTGACTTTATTTTCAATTGCATATTGATAATTTTTTTCACATAATTTGATTAAATGAATGATATCTCCAAATTAGATATGCCTTAACTCATTGTATTTCCCCAACTTATTTTTATAATTTCACATTAAAGGAGCTTTGTTTGTTGAAGATTACAAATAAATTTGTCAATAAATTCAAAAACAAGATTTATATTCAGAAATTAACTTGAAACTTCATACAAATATTTTATGCCCTCCTATATTTGATATATTATTATTATTTATTATTATTTCTTTTTAGGTGCTTGATCCAGGAATTGAACCCGGGTCTCCCTCATAGAAGGCAAGCATTCTACCACTGAACCACCCATGCACCCTGTTCTATTTTTAATTATAGCATATAGATATACTTCAATTATATCAAGAGTGTATAAAGTTATATCTAGATCCATGATGTGCTAAGTTATTCTTCCTTGAGATTTCCAATGCTGGAATATTAAATATAAAACTTTAATAAAACAGGATGTTGTTCTATTTGTTCACATCTCCTTTCAATTGAGACTGTATCTTGATTTAATATTACTCAATTATAGTCTCTTTATATTCATTTTTTGAGACTAGTTTATGTGAATCTTTTCCATCATATTCATGGAAATGTTTTCATTGTTTTATTCTGTTTCTTGTATTTTATAGCAATGCCAATCTGTGGAATATCTTATATGCAATTTCTACCCATTAAAATTATTTCTGTTTTCAAGAACTATTTAATCCTATTAAAAGTGAAGCAACAAAACTTAGATTTGCTTGTTTTATATTTACACATATCAAGCAATTCATACTTAATGATAACATAGCATATATATTCAAAATTATTTTTTGCACCAAAAGCCATGATTTACACTTTTGTTAAGGACTGTCTGTTTCATCTAATTGTTCTGGTGAATATCATATGGTGTCTAAATTAAATCTAGTTGTTCTAACAGTATTTAGTAATTCTTCCCATTGTGGTTCTGAAAGAGTTGCAAGCTCATTTTTGATATGTGATTCATCAGATTTTCCATCTTTTAGAGATTCTAGAAAATATCATAAATGATGTTTCATTGTTCTGAAGGTAGTCTTTGTAGTTAACAGATTTGAAATCATGTCACTTGGTAATACATTCAAATTCTACGTAGTACACAGCAAAATAAATCTTATTGATTTACAGCCAAAATTCTATGCTGTAGTTTTCTTTTTCTTTTTCATCCAGATTGGTACTAGTATTAATGTTTACTCAATGACTTATATTTGCAAGTGATTTTTCAATCTTCACCTCTCAAAAATTCATATTTTCACAAGTGAAAAACTGATTAGCCATGAATTTAAACTTTAGTTGATTTTTGTAATGTAATTCACAAATATATAAAATAAACCTCAGATGTTCATCACGACTTTGTCTCTGTTACAATCTAATTGACCTGAGTAATATAGTAATATTTACTTTTAAAAATTGTGTATGGCATTTTATCTAACTTTATTGACCATTTAGTGTTAATCTTAGCTTGAATTCGCCATCCTAAAGAGTAGTAGTTTGTTTTATTTGATTTTATTTATCGTAACTCTCTAGAATTTGAGTGTAAAACTTTGAAATCATTTATACTAAACCTGAAAATCTCTATTGCTTTCTGTAAATAGTGTGCTATTAGTGTCACAAGAATAATTAAATTTTTGTTAGACTTTCATTATGAGTCTTTTAAGAACAGTATGCCAATGATCTAATTGGCATTACTTTGTTGAATAATGATTCTATGAATTTATTCTATTCCTTTTTTCTTATAATGATTGCATACGTGCTTTTTGTAGACAGTGGAAACTGCTCACCTTCATTGTCTCCATTCCTAAAAATTAATACAAACAAGATCTTTAAGTATTTCCTATTCTTTTCTTTTTAACCCTTTTATTTCTGAGCTCCAACATTTTAATTCCTATATTTATCATGATTTGAAATTCCACTGATTACCAATGTCCCAAATGCCTTAAAAATAAATAGTAGTTATATTAAAGATGATCATGATTTAAAAAGGTTGTATAGATTTATGTTTGCCACTGATTAACGCTACAAATAGAAATAAGTTCTTTCATGAATTACTCCAAAGATGATTCTTGTACAAAGAGTGGTTAAATTCAGGTTATGGGGGAAATTTTCTACTGCATGTATGGGCTATGTGTAGCAGGAAAACACTAGAAGTACCACAGCAACAGCAGGGATAAATTATGGGGGGAGGGGACAGGGGAAACAATTAAGAGAAGGTCTATATTTCTTACTTGGTGATTGTGCAGTTATTGGTTTTCTCTAGGGAATGATGAAATTATCTAAAATTGAGAGTGTTGGTGGACTTTGGACTTTGGACATTATACATGATGCCTAATGAATGCAAGTGGCTGAAGGATGCATTGACTGAGAAGTAGATTGACAAACGATGGTGTATACATATGATCAAATACTATGCTGCTACAAAAAAGAGTGAATTTGTGAAGCATGTAACATTGTGAATGAATCTGAGAGACATTTGTTGAGTCAAAATAAACTAGAAACAAATCAGCAATTATTATATGGTCTCTTATAGAAAATGCTTATAAGAAAACAGGATCCTAGATTGTAAGCTCTTATAGCAGTCACATTTAGTCCAGAGTGACAACATATTTCTGGATTTTGAGAGTCTATTTTAAATATATGTAGCCTGGCATTTAGAGATAAGAATGAAGCTGATCAGGTTGGGATTAAGGTGGTTCAGAACACAGGGGTTAGGAAGACTGTCTGTATTTTAGAAACATACCTACTCTTTGAGACTGAAGGAAGAAAGGTTTATTTTAACTGGAGCCTAAATTTTCTGTAGTACATAACTTCACTCAACGTGTCTGGATAGCTCATTTGAGTAATTGAAACAGGGATCCCAGAATAAGATTGAGGGCCTTTAATCCTGTATAGCTTAATGTAATGCCTGGATATCCTAGAATATATCAAGCAGTTAATCAAAAATATTGCAAAGCCCCTTGAGGGATGGCAGAAAAAATATGGAAGTATTAAACTTTACCACCGGAGAAACATCTGATACTGTGCCAAACTTCAGGGACACCCAAATCAATACACCAAGCCCTAGATCTTGAAACTTGCTTCTGTGAAGCTTATGTATATAGTGGAGAAGCTTAGCCCAATTATTGATATGCCTAGAAGTTTCTTCTGGAGGACCTCTGTTTTATATGCAGCCTCATTCTCTCTAAGACCAACTCTGTAAGTGAAATCATTGCTCACCCCCCCTATGTAGGACACGACATCTAGGGGTGAAAGTCTCCCTGGCGGCATGGGCGATAACTCTCAGGAATGAGTTTTGCCCTGGCACTGTTGGATCAACAATGCCATCCTGACAAAAATAGGGAAAAAAAGTGTAACAAATAAGGTATCAGTGACTGAGAGGTTACTCTGGAGGTCATTCTTACACGAGCTTCAGTTAAACATTGCTACCTATCAAAACCTGCCAAATCCTAACCAAAACCACTCCAGCCAATCCTAAAGAACACCTAGGGCAAAATATAAGAGACTACAAAGGTTCCATGCACTAGGGTAACTTTTCAGAAACCTACAACCTCCAGATGGGTCCCTCCAGATAAGTCCTGAAGCCTAGAGGAGCCAGTCTCTCCAGAACGTCAGCTAGTTCCATCTCCCTATCCCATATTATTGATAGCCCTTCCAACATGAAAAAGTCAGAATGACCAGAGTACAAATAAATAAAAACAAAAACTACCCCTAAAGAGTGGGAGAAAGACCAAAGGTGATGTTGGAGTTATACAGACAAGGTAGGGTTTAACAAACAAATATGATTGTTGAATCACTATATTGATCACTTTTAGTCACCAGTATCTTAGAGCAGGTAGAAGTAAAAACCTAAAATTGTGGAATTGTAACACATACCAAACTCTGAAATCCGTTCTACAACTAATTGTTGTACTGTTCTTTGAAATTTATTGCTCTTTTGTTAATACGTTACTTTTCACAAAAAAAGAAGTAAAAAGTCAATTGTGATGACAAAAAAATATTTATTTCTTCTATCTTCCAATGTTCTGCAGCAGCTATAAGGAAAAATCTGAGATGATGGTATGGTAGCCCATGAAAAACTCTGGGATCTGTCTTGTAACTACTTGTTGAAGAGTGCTTTAAAAACTATTGTTTTTTTTCTTCTTCCTTTGCTTTATATAATGTTATATTATACAATAAAAAAGTCAAACAAAATAAAGTAAAATAACTGAGCTCCTAGATTACCAAGATACAAGAAATGAAGGCAGGGCAGACCAGTGAATAGAAAAATAAATAAATAAATAAATACATAAAAATAAATAAATGATAGTTGTTTTTATGTGCAGAAAGTGTAATATACTCCCTAAAAGTAAATGGCCAATATAATACTCCCTGGTTTCATGAATCCATATTCCTTTTATTGTGGTAATAAAACTAGCATGTCTTTATGCTATGATCCAAATGGGAAGTTTCTTCACTACAAGCAGCATGATGTAGGAAGGGACTGGGAAATATGAATAAAATATGAACCCTCACAGAAAGTTCACACTCACCCCTTCCACTTGCACCCAAAATTTAATCACAAGTAAGCCTGAAGAACAACTGTTTGTCTCCGGCAAAAATTTCATTATTAATGGGAGGACAAAAAAGAACATTTATGGTGGACAATTAGTATTCTCTGTCAGCTTGGAATACTTATTACTTACAGATTTTTCTCTTTTTATAGTCAGAACCATTTATTGACATATAACTTCATGAACTTTCACATTCAGATCATTTTTTTTCCACTTGACTTTATTGCTTTTAACTGTTGTATTTAAATTTATCTTGATAATGAAATATCTATCATCTCATTTATGACATGTATCCTATGAATTTAACATCCTGTTAAACTAATATTCTAAGATTTTATTAGAACTCTGCATCTATATTTGTTAAGATAAATCTATAATTGTTTTATTTGTTACATTTTTTAAGTTTCCTGATTGTTTTGTATTGAAAATTTAACAATTATTATAAAATGAATGTAAAATATAATTTATTAATATGAATTATTTGTAATTGTGTGGACATATAAAATATATATGAAATATATGTTATATATTGTGAGATTATATGCAAAAAATATATGTTTGTATACATAATATTTGCTCTCAGAGACTTTTGGAAGATAATGTTTTCTTTTCAGGGAGTTTGGAAATAAATTTATAAATTTCATGGCTAATTTGGAATCCCTACTGTTTTGGTAATTAAAAATATATTAAAGTTTCCAACTTTATTTTCAGAATTAATAACATTGGTTGCACCTTGTATTATTTTATACATTTTAGATCTTCTTTTATTGGTTTGTATGCAGCACTTCTCATTTCTAATTCTGTTTTCATTTGTACTTTTGCATTTTTTGTTAATTAGATTGTCAAAAGCTTATCTATTTTATTTCAAAAACAAGCAAGCTACTGCATTTTCATATCAAGAAGATTTTGTTGAGACTCATATTTATCACTCCTAAATTGTCAGGGAAAGGAATTTGAATCACACACATACAGTTTTGTGTTGTTTCATTTGTGAGATTAGATAGCCCTGAGATATAAGTTGGTGAAGTGTACTGAAACGCATCTCTTTTTAATTTGGGGGGAACAAAGTCTCATATATATTATTCATAAAGGAAGATTCTTTTACAGGGACACAAAAAATTGAGAAGTTATGGGAGCATGGTTGTTCTTTGAGAATATAAATGCTTATGTTTAAGGTTGTTTTTAGTGTTTGGATAGATTTTCATAGTGTTTACTTTTTTTAAAGATGATGAAGAGAAAGGGGATGGATCATGTTGGACACAATTTTTGATCCTATTGGCCACACTATTTGAATTTCACTGGACAAAATGTTTATGGACAGAATCCCAAGATATTTTTACATAGGACTCTTCAAGATACAGTGGGAGGGGCATGGGACTAGGAAAGTAAGAAGAATTCCTGGTCATTCAAGAAGCAAAGTGGTTCTTGAAAAAAGAAAGAAATATATATCATTGATATGATATTATAGATCACATGCTATTATATATAATTATAATATATAATAAATATAATATTATATGTATAATCTTTATGTATAAACAGCATTTATTCCAGTAACCCCAAGAATAGCAGCTTGAGAAGCAAAGATTCTTATAGAGAATTCCATCAGCAGAACAGCAAATTAAAGCCCTTGAGTTGATATAAGAACAGAGAGCATCTACATTGCTTACAATTAACACCTAGAAGTGGGAAGAGTGACAATGAATGATCAGCACATTGTGACTATATAGGAGTGTGATGTTACAACAGGAGACAATGGCAGCCTAAAAAATTTGTATCTCCTCCCATAGAAAGTTTAGGTCTTCTTCAAATCCTCTTGGTCTGGACAGGCTTGCTACTTCTTTGATAATAAAGTATGGCAGTGGTAATGCTAAGTTACATCCACAGCAACATCATTAAAAGACTTTGTACTTCTACCTGGTCTCTTGACTGCTTCCAAACTTTGCATTAATAGAACAGTCTCTTTCTGAATGGGCCCTCTTGGATATGCTTTTTTAGTACTTACCTGCCAGGCTGCAAGAAATCCAAACCGCATGGAAAAGTCATGCATAGATACTCTGAAGAACAAACAATCCCAGCTGAGTCCAGCCCAGGCATCAGACTTGTGAGTGAAAAAATGTCTAGTTGATTCCAGTCCTCACCATTTGTGTCCCTCTCAACCATTCGAGTCTTTCAGATCTCATGGAGCAGGGACAAACTATCTCTGCTGTGTCATCCCTGATTTCCTATTTTAAAGAAACCATGACCATAATAAAATGGTTGTTTTATAGTTCTAAATTTGGGGTGGTTTGTTATGCAAAATGAGTCACCAGAACAAAAACTCATGAACATTTATTTGATTGATGGGATGGAAAGTTTGGCAATAAGCTGAGGACAGAAGGTTATATAGAGCAAAAACAGGAAATTTGCATTGTTATTATGCATATCTACTCTTTTATATCCAGTTTGCAATTTCATGATAGATGATAGATAGATGGATAGATAGATAGATAGATAGATAGATAGATAGATAGATAGATAGAGAAATCAATCACCAACGAATATGGTCTCTATAAACGTTAGCTTTAAAAATCATTTATGAAATGCTAATAAAGCCAAATGTTGCTGCCGTTTCTTCAGTAGATGTTCTCATTTTACTGTTGAGTAAATCATTAGATCTTTTCATCAAACTTAATGAGTAGTCAATGTATTAACTTTCAAAATATTGTATCCACATATTGTAAACTGGTCATTACTTAAGAAAAATATATGTTTTGGTAATAAGCATGTTTCAGTAAATAGTTATGCCAGGGAACTATCTGGAATGATGGAAATATTCTATACCTTGATTTTGGTGGTGGCCACAGAGTTATGTGCAATTGTGAGAATTAACACAACTGAGACAGTATATATTACATATTTAATTTTACCTGAATAAAAACAAAATGCAAGCAAAATAAATACATGTTTAAATTATTTGAAAATGTAGAACAAATAATATCTAAAAACATTTTATGATAAAAGTGTCAACATATCACATCTAATATGTCAAATGTAGGTCTTTTCTGAGATTAGATTATAAAGATACTGTTGCGTCCCTCTTAATAGTACTCTTGATCCTTCTTTGTAAAGCAACTGTGATGTTCTAAAAGGCACAGGTGACAAGGAACTGTGGGAAATCTCTGTCTAACAACCAGTGAGGAACTGAGACACTTAATCTAGTAGTCTATGAAGAAATTAATCTTGCCAGCATCTATGTGAATGAACTGGGAAAAAGATCCTCCACCGCTCGAGCCTTCCTCTGAAGCCACAACAATACCTCATATACTGACTCAGACTGTGACCCACTGAAACTGCCAAATAATGAATGTTGATTCTTTTAAACCATCCAGCTTTGAGGTAATTTTATAAGCAAAAAGAGACAATTAATACACACAATATACACATTTTTGGTTCTGCTTTTTTTGTTCAACATGTTTTTGAGATAATGGTTTTGGAGATTCATCATGTTGTATTATGTATCAGCAGTTAATTTGTTGATAACCCCAATTAGTATTACATTGTGTAAAATGATCATTTGTTTAGCTATTGTTCAATTGTTGGAATTTTAGGTATTTCCTTTTTTAGACTATTTTGAATAAGGCTGATGTGAATATCTTGGGAACATGCGTTTTTGTTTCTCTAAGATTAATACTTGCTGGTTCATTGCATAGAATTACACTAAACTTTTAAGACATTTCTTAACAGTTTCAAAAAGTTTAATATTTTACACATTCATGAGCAATATCTGAGCGTTCCAGTTGTTCCACATCATCGTCAACATTTGATATTGTTAGTCATTTCAATCATATCCATATACTGGTGTGGAATCATATTTCACTGTGCTGTCATTTGTATGTCCTGATGTCTAAGGATTAGAGTAAATTTCATGTACTTACTGACCATTTCTAGATTTTTTTTGGTGAAATTATCCTCAAATATTTCCACATTATTTTTTAATTCAGTGCTTGCCTTTAAATAACATTATAGGGATTCTTATATATTTTGGATTTAAGTATCTTTTCCAATATATGTGTAGTGAATATTTTACCTCAGCGTGTTGTTTGTCAATTTATTTTCTGTTAATGTCTTTTAATAAACAAATATTTTATGCTTATTAATATATTTAATCTATCTTGTGCATTTTATTTCTTCTTGAAGATCTGGACAAGATAAGTACCAATGACCACCAGTAGACAGCACAAAATGCTGCAGTCGTTAGGAAGAAAGTACACCTTGATTAGGACTTTCTCTTAGCCTCAAAAACATGAGTTAATAAATTTCCATTATTTAAGCCAACCCATTACAAAGTATTTGCTTGAATAACACAAGAAACTAAACCATTCTTATTTTGATTTAAATCTCAGATACTATCTTTTTCTACTGGGGGAGATTCCTCTCAACTTTTCAGCGTAGCGCCAGATTTTGGGGTCCTTAAGTATTTTCTATGATCTCTACTCCTACCCCAATCTTTGCATGCCTTGAATGACTTCTCCCTACTCTGTTTTCCTATCCACTGTGTTTAGTAGGCTTCATCCTAGAACTCAGTGTCTGCTGCCCTCTCTTTGGGAGCTTCTCTCTCAGCACTCCTACTGTGTCCTGAGGCTCTGGACTGCTACATTTCACCCCTGATTATCTTATGCATATTTATGGCAGCATAAGACTGTTTCTGCTCTAGTCTCTGTTTCCCACCTATTGTTATGTTCTTCTCATTTACTTGGTGAAGACTCTCAGGGAAAATCTTGGCAAATGGGTACAGACACATTCCATGACTGGGTATCTTCAAACTATTTATCCATCATACATACCTATGGCCTTAAAAGTCTGTTAAAGCTCCATCTGATTTCTCTTTCCCTTGTGTTGAGCATTGACTCATGTCTCCCACAAAAGGCATGTTCAAGCCTAACTTCTGGTCCTGTGAGTGTGAACCTATTTGTAAATAGGACCTTTGAAGGTGTTATTAGCTGTGGCTTTCCCAAAATAAATGAATGTGGGCCTTATTCCAAAATGGCTGAAGTCTTTATAAGCAAAGGCAAGGGGACACATAAGCAGAAGCCATAAGAAGAGCCAGAAACTGGAAGTCAATAGAACCTGGAAAAAAAGGAGAAGACACTACCAAGTACAATGCCATGTGGTGGAAAGACAACTAAACATTGATGGCCAGCCAGTAAATGCTAACCCTGAGAGTAAGCAAACTTTCTAGCCTCTGAAATTAAGCCAACGGCTTTTATAGGCTTTGTTTTAGTGCCAGGAAACTAAAACACCTTGTTTGCTCACTCTTGATTCCATTGTGCTCCCTGAATAATGTTGCCTATGTAATCTTATCTCCTATAAAGGACACTTTTTTTTCTGGGATTTGGTTTAGACTTCCATCTGCTCTGTGCTTTCATAGGGAGGGAAGAGCTATAATTTAGTAACTTATATTACTTGTTCTCATTGTTATAGTGAGAGTGATGGATATTTGGGTATTTATGACTTTCTATATCTGAACCAGAATCATAACAATTTTAATAAACACTGAATTCTACTTTGTTAATTTAAAAATGCAGCATATTAATTTCCATGGTTTTATGATATTTATCTATCTACAGTTCCACCTGGCACATGTGAAAAGTTTATTTTTAAACAAAGATTATCCCCTCAAAATGTGATTAAAACTTTCAGAACAATGAACTTATCAATCAAGATTTTTCCTTATACATTCAGTTTTAGCTTCAGAAGTGTTTCTTACTAATTTTTTCTTATATGCCATTCTGGTGTGTAGGGAAATACGGAAATCATGCATTAGCTGATTCTTGGTAGAGAAATTCAAATGCTAAGCCTATTAAACACTATGATTAAATAACCCTTTCTTCAAAGGAAAATACTGTTAGGAAAAAAAATACGAAGACTTATTTAAGTCAGGTATAAAGTTTGGTATATATCACTTTATTTCTACAAAAATTTAAAAGTTTATCAGCAGGCTAAAAGTAGTGAAATTGATATTCTATTTTGGTCTTTAGTCCTTCACGATCATTTGTCATGTTTTTTTTTATTTTTTTTCTTTTTTTGACATGGGAAGGCTCCGGGATTCAAACCCGGATCTCTGGCATGGCAGGAGAAAATTCTGCCACTGAGCCACCATTGCATCACCAACACGTGTTTTTTATATCTGAGAAACTAAGGTGGCATTTACCTTATTTTATTTTAGTATGGTACAAATAGTGAAATTGCTGAGAATGTTATGAAGGTAAGACATTAGCTCCTTAGCTATTTTTCTTTAATATTAATACTTTATTTTTCTTAATACATATGAAATTAAAAACTGTGGGGAGAAAAAGGTATGTTTGTATTCTTAAATTCAAATATTTATTTTATTTCATTAAATTTCAAATATCCAGAGAAGCTGAAAGAACAGAATAAGCATCTTTATATCCCTCAAAGAAATTCATTAATTGTATCTTGCCAAACCTGTTTCACTTTTCTATATCTTGTTTGGCTAAATCATTCGAAATTTGTCTTCTGACATCAGGATCTCTCACCCTTAAATAGTTCCCCACATATCTCTAAAGAACAAGGAAAACGAGGCCTATGAAACCACAATAAAATTACCATAATTACCTATGAAAATAAACAGTAAAGCAATAACAATTAAAAAGTACTGTTCTCAAATTTTCCTAATTGGCTCCAGTTTGGCATTTGTACCTTTTTTTATTTTTCAGTCAAGTTTGCTCCATTGAATGTTTCTGTTATGCTTCTGCTATTCTCTCCCAATGGAGATCATTTTCATTGCCTCTTCTTTCTTCATAGCATTAAATCCTTTGAAGATTTCAGACCCCCTGACCTTAAAAACATCCCATGCATGGATCTGTTTATTTCCTTTTGATCAGATACTGGTCAATCATTTCTACTAAGAACACGCAACAGGTTATTCTGTTTAAGGCCTATTGCGTGATATTCATAGAAGCCTGTCCTACATTGATGATGGCAAAGCTGATCGCTTAGTTAAAGAAGAAACTGCAAGTTTAATTATTATAAGAATATGTGTTTCAATTTTTCAATTACAAAATAAATATGGGATGATTTTTTTGGGCCATGTGTCATGTTCAGGTTCATGTGTCAACTTGGCCAAGTGGTGGTGCCTGTTTGTCTGGTTGGGCAAGTGCTGGCCTGTCTGTTTCGATGTGGACATTTCATAGAATTAAATCATGATCATGTCAGATGCATCCACAGCTGATCCCATTTGTAATCAGCCAAAGGCGAGTGTCTTCTGCAATGATGATGCTCAATCTAATCACTGGAAGCCTTTTAAGAGGAAACATAAAAGACAGGTTCTTTTCCTGCTTCAGCTGATGAGCCTCTCCTGTGTAGTTCGTCCAGACCCTCCACCAGAATTGTCAGCGTCACAGCCTGCCCTGCGGATTTTGGACTCTGAGTTCCCGCAGTCATGTGAGACACTTTAATAAATTTTAAATTTGCAAGTGTTCCCTGTTGATTCTGTTTCTCAAGAGAACCCTAACATATAAGAAACAGAATCTTAAAAATGGATTATGAATCCCATAATCAGAATGACACTCCCAATCCATAGAGTGAGTTGGCAAAATAGACAGTCAAAATATCACCATTTGATTCTCTTGTACGAAACCAGGCTTTGGGGGATAAAGTTATTGACATCGTTACAGAATTTTGTGGAAATAAGAGGTATAGAGATGTTGGTTGGTTGTTGTTAGATACACTAGCTACATTAAGGAGTGAAATGGACGGGCTTAAGGCCTCAAACAAGAAGCTTAAGTGCCATCTGACAGATGTAGATGTTTCTGAGTACCCTGAAGGACAATCTTAGTTTCTGCAGCTGTAGACTTGCAATCTCTGAAAATCAGACTCAGAATCTTATTGTTAGAGTAGCAACTTTACAACATAAACTGAAATCTCAGTCTTGCATTGTGTCTGCCATTAAAGTGAGGGCATTGATTGGAAAGGAGTGGGACCCTGAAAAATGGGATGGTGACATATGGATTGATAATGATGTTGGGGGTGACGTTGAAACCCTAGACCATGCTGAGCCTTCTTTAGATAACCCTGTAATAGTCTGCCCTGAGGACATAGCCGCCCCACCTCCAGCCTGCCTTGAGGAATTGGCCACCCAACCTCCTCCTGAAGGGATTGGCCCTAGAGTTATTAATCCTGTTTCACCAGATGAAACTGCAAATGAAAGCCCTGAAGCAAATGGCTTGGAAGATATTTCTAATTCTTTTCATGACCCACCCCCACCACCCCTCATTTCTTCTAGACCTATAACTAGACTAAAGTCCCAACAGGCCCCTAAAGGTGAGGTACAAAGTATCACACATGAGGAGGTATGTTTTACTCCAAAAGATCTGTGTGAGTTTTCCAATTTATATAGACAGAAATCAGGGGAATATGTGTGGCAATGGATTTTAAGAGTGTGGGATAATGGTGGGAGGAATATAAGGCTGGATCAGGCTGAATTTATTGATATGGGCCCACTAAGCAGAGATTCTGCATTCAATGCTATAGCTCGAGCAGTTAGAAAAGGTGTTAACAGCTTGTTTGGGTGGTTGGTTGAAACATGGATCAAAAGGTGGCCAACATTACCTGAGGTTGAAATGCCAGAACTGCCCTGGTATAATGTAGATGAGGGGATCCAGAGGCTTAGAGAGATTGGGATGTTAGAGTGGATTTATCATGCAAAGCCTGCTCTTACACCCCAGGAATGTCCAGAAGATTCACCTTTTACCAGAACAGTGAGAAATAAGTTTGTGAGACTAGCACCATCATCCCTCAAGAGCTCTGTGGTTGCATTTCTCTGTAGGTCAGATATTACTGTAGGAACTGCTGTCACTGAGCTGGAAACCTTAAATACAATGGGGATGACAGGATCCCGTGTTGGCAGAAGCCAGGTGGCAGCACTTAATCACCAAAGACAGGGTAGACGCGGGTATTATAATAGACAACAAATTCAAATGAGGCATCAAAATTATATGACACGCAGAGATTTGTGGCATTGGCTAGTAAATCATGGGGTGCCTAGAAATACAATAGAAGGGCAGTCTACTAAATTCTTGTTGAAGCTATATAAACAAAAGAGTTCTAGGTCAAGGGAACAGAAGTCTAACCTGAATTACAAAAACACAGAGTCACGGCCCCTTAATCAATTTCCAGACTTGAAACAGTTTACAGACCCTGAGCCCCTTAAATGAAGGGGAGGCCAGGTCCCTATGGGGAAGAAACCTGTTACACTGCCACAAATTTATACTGTTGACCTTCCTCTAAGTCTTCCCCAAGGAGACCGACAGCCTTTTACCAGGGTAACTGTGCATTGGGGAAAAGGAAATGATCAGATATTTCAGGGATTATTAGACACCGGTTCAGAAGTGACATTAATTACAGGGGACCCAAAACGTTACTCTGGACCACCAATCAGAGTGGAGGCTTATGAGGCCAGGTGATAAATGGGGTTTTAGCTCAGGTCCATCTCACAGTGGGTCCAGTGGGCCCCTGGACCCATCCTGTAGTTATTTCCCCAGTTCCGGAATGTACAATTGGCATAGACATACTGAGCAACTGGCAGAATCCCCACGTTGGTTCTCTAACTTGTGCAGTGATGGCTATTATGGTGGGAAAGGCCAAGTGGAAACCACTAGAATTGCCCCTATCAAGCAAAATAGTAAATCAAAAGCAATACCGTATTCCCGGAGGGATTGTAGAGATTACTGCCACTCTTAAGGACTTGAAAGATGCAGGAGTGGTGATTCCCACCACATCCCCATTCAACTCTCCTATTTGGCCTGTGCAGAAAACAGATGGGTCTTGGAGAATGACAGTGGATTATCGTAAACTCAACCAGGTGGTAACTCCAATTGCAGCTGCTGTTCCAGATGTGGTATCATTGCTTGAGCAAATCAATACATCCCCCGGTACCTGGTATGCAGCTATTGACCTGGCAAATGCTTTTTTCTCAATAGCTATTAGTAAGGACCACCAGAAACAATTTGCTTTCAGCTGGCAAGGTCAGCAATATACTTTCACTGTCCTACCTCAGGGGTATATCAACTCTCCAGCCCTATGTCATAATCTTGTTCACAGAGACCTTGATCGTTTCTGCCTCCCACAAGACATCACACTGGTCCATTATATTGATGATATCATGTTGATTGGACCTAGTGAGCAAGAAGTAGCAACTACTCTAGATTTACTGGTAAGGCATTTGCGTGTCAGAGGATGGGAGATAAATCCAACAAAAATACAGGGGCCTTCCACCTCAGTAAAATTTCTAGTTGTCCAGTGGTGTGGGGCATGTCGAGATATCCCTTCTAAGGTGAAGGATAAATTGCTGCATCTGGCCCCTCCCACAACCAAAAAAGAGGCACAACGCCTAGTTGGTCTTTTTGGATTTTGGCGACAACATATTCCTCATTTGGGTGTGCTACTCCGACCCATTTATCAAGTGACCAGAAAAGCTGCTAATTTTGAGTGGGGACCTGAACAATAGGAGGCTCTGCGACAGGTCCAGGCTGCTGTGCAAGCTGCTCTGCCACTTGGGCCATACGGTCCAGCAGATCCAATTGTGCTGGAAGTGTCAGTGGCAAATAGAGATGCTGTCTGGAGCCTTTGGCAGGCCCCAGTAGGAAAATCACAATGCAGACCCTTAGGATTTTGGAGCAAATCCTTACCATCTCCTGCAGATAACTACTCTCCTTTTGAGAAACAGCTTTTGGTCTGCTACTGGGCCTTAGTAGAGACTGAACGCTTAACCATGGCCACCAAGTTACCATGAGACCTGAGTTGCCTATCATGAGTTGGGTGTTGTCTGACCCACCAAGCCATAAATTTGGGCATGCACAGCAGCACTCTATTGTAAAGTGGAAATGGTATATACGAGATAGAACCAGAGCAGGTCCTGAAGGCACAGGTAAGTTACATGAAGAAGTGGCACAAATGCCCATGGTTTCCACTCCTGCTGCCACATTACCTTCTCTTTCCCAGACCAGAGCTATGGCCTCTTGGGGAGTTCCTTACAGTGAATTGACTGAGGAAGAGAAAACTCGGGCCTGGTTTACAGATGGTTCAGCACGATATGCAGGTACCACCCGAAAGTGGACAGCTGCAGCATTACAACCCCTTTCTGGGGTGTCCTTGAAGGACAGTGGTCAAGGGAAATCCTTCCAGTGGGCAGAACTTCGAGCAGTGCACCTGGTTGTTCATTTTGCTGGGAAGGAAAACTGGCCAGAGGTGCGTTTGTATACTGACTCATGGGCTGTTGCTAATGGTTTGGCTGGATGGTCAGGGACTTGGAAAAACCATATTTGGAAAATTAGTGACAAAGAGGTCTGGGGAAGAAGTATGTGGATAGACCTTTCTGAGTGGGCTAAAAACATGAAGGTATTTGTGTCCCATGTGAATGCACACCAGAGGGTGACTTCAGCAGAGGAAGATTTTAATAATCAAGTGGATAAGATGACCAGTTCTATGGATACCAGTCAGCCTCTTTCCCCAGCAACTCCTGTTATTGCCCAATGGGCTCATGAACAAAGTGGTCATGGTGGTAGGGATGGAGGTTATGCATGGGCTCAGCAACATGGACTTTCACTCACCAAGGCTGACCTGGCTACAGCCACTGCTGAGTGCCCAATCTGCCAGCAGCAGAGACCCACACTCAGCCCCCGATATGGCACCATTCCCTGAGGTGACCAGCCAGCTACATGGTGGCAGGTTGATTATAATGGACCACTCCCTTCATGGAAGGGGCAGTGATTTGTTCTAACTGGAATAGACACATACTCTGGATATGGGTTTGCTTTCCCTGCATGCAATGCCTCTGCCAAAACTACTATCCATGGGCTTACAGAATGCCTTATCCATCGTCATGGTATTCCACATAGCATTGCTTCGGATCAAGGAACACACTTCACAGCAAATGAAGTGTGGGAATTGGCACATGCTCATGGAATTCTCTGGTCTTACCATGTTCCCCATCATCCAGAAGCAGCTGGATTGATAGAACGGTGGAATGGCCTTTTGAAAACTCAATTACGGTGCCAACTAGGTGGCAAAAACTTGAAAGGCTGGGGTAATGTTCTCCAGGAAGCTATGTATGCTCTGAATCAGCGTCTGCTGTATGGTGCTGTTTCTCCCATAGCCAGGATCCATGGGTCCAGGAACCAAGGGGTGGAAATGGGTGTGGTGCCACTCACTATTACTCCTAGTGATCCACTAGGAAAATTTTTGCTTCCTGTCCCTGCTACCCTGAGTTCTGCTGGTCTACAGGTTTTACTTCCAAAACAGGGTGTGCTTTCTCCAGGAGAAACAACAGTGATACCACTGAACTGGAAGTTAAGATTGCCACCTGGCCACTTTGGGCTACCTATGCCTCTGGATCAACACACCAAGAAGGGGATTACATTATTGTCTGGGGTAATTGACCCTGACTATCAGAAGGAAGTAGGACTGCAACTACATAATCGAGGTAAACAAGAGTTTTCTTGGAATATAGGAGATCCCCTGGGGCGTCTATTAGTACTACCATGCCCTGTGATCAAAATCAATGGAAAACTGCA
Source organism: Tamandua tetradactyla (assembly GCF_023851605.1). Lineage (NCBI taxonomy): Eukaryota > Metazoa > Chordata > Mammalia > Pilosa > Myrmecophagidae > Tamandua > Tamandua tetradactyla. Next base: position 75,336,695 of record NC_135335.1, read on the forward strand.
ACAACACAATCCAGGCAGGACCACTAATGCCTCTGAGACTTCAGGAATGAAGATTTGGGTCACCCCACCAGGCAAAGAACCACGGCCAGCTGAAGTGCTTGCTGAGGGGAAAGGGAACATGGAATGGGTAGTGGAAGAAGGTAGTGATAAAATGAACTTCGACCACGTGATCAGTTACAGAAACGAGGACTGTAATGCTGTTTTGTTTGTGTTATACTATTTAAGTTGTAAGATATCAAGTTTAAGAATGAATGTTGCCCAAGGATTTGCACCCTATTCTGGAGAGATTTAATGTGTTTCCAGTTATATGCAGGACAGTTGAGTATTGTCAGGTAAAAGCAAAAATGTATGCTTATCTGTGTTCATTTGGAAATTAAGTATGGTCTAAGGTGATATATATATATATATATATATATATATATATAGGTGCTAAGTTGACAAGGGGTGGACTGTCATTGTTAGGGTCAGGTGTCAACTTGGCCAAGTTGTGGTACCTGTTCATCTGATTGGGCAAGCACTGGCCTGTCTGTTGCAATGAGGACATTTCATAGGATTAGGTCATGATCACGTTAGCTACATCCACAGCTGATTCCATTTGTAATCAGCCAAAGGGGAGTGTCTTCTGTAATTAGTGATGCTAAATGCAATCATGGGAAGCCTTTTAAGGAGGACTCAGAGGAGACAGGTTGCATTCCTGCTTTGGCTGGTGAGCCTCTCCTGTGGAGTTCATCCAGGCCATCCATTGGAGTCATCGGCTTCACAGCCTGCCCTGTGGATTTTGGACTCTGCGTTCCTACAGTCACGTGAGACACTTTCATAAATTTTATATTTGCAAGTGTTCCCTGTTGATTCTGTTTCTCTAGAGAACCCTAACTAATACAAAGTGGGACCCTGAAAAATGGTACAGTGACATATGGATTGATAATGATGTCGGGGTTGGGGCTGAAGCCCTTGATCATGCTGAGTCTTCTCTAGATAACCTTGTAATAGTCTGACCTGAGGACATAGCTGCCCCACCTCCAGCTTGCCTTGAGGAGTTGGCCACCCAACCTGTTCTTGAAGGGATTAGCCCTAGAATGATTAATCTTGTTTCACCAGATGAAACTGCAAATGAAGGGCCTGAAACAAATGGCTTGGAAGATATTTCTAATTCTTTTCATGACCCATCCCCACCACCCCTCATTTCTTCCAGACCTATAACTATACTAAAGTCCCAACAGGCCCCTAAAGGTGAGGTACAAAGTATCACATATGAGGAGGTATGTTATACTCCAAAAGAACTGCATGAGTTTTCCAATTTATATAGACAGAAATCAGGGGAATATGTGTGGCAATGGAAGGGTGTGGAGTAATGGTGGGAGGAATAAAAGGCTGGATCAGACTTAATTCATTGATAAGGGCCCACTAAGCAGAGTTTCTTCATTCAATGTTATAACACAAAGGATTAGAAAAGGTATTAACAGTTTGTTTGGATGGTTGGTTGAAGTATGGATCAAAAGGTGGCTGACTTTACCTGAGGTTGGAATGCCGGAACTGCCCTGGTATAATGTAGTTGAGGGGATCCAGAGGCTTAGTGAGATTGGAATGTTAGAGTGGATTTATTGTGCAAAGCCTGTTCTTACACCCCAAGAATGTCAGAAGGATGCAACTTTTTATCAGAACAATGAGAAATAAATTTGTGAGACTATCATCATCATCCCTGAAGAGCTCTGTGGTTGCATTTCTCTGTAGGTCAGATATTACTGTAGGAACTGCTGTGACTGAACTGAAATCCTTAAACACAATGGGGATGATGGGATCCTGAGTTGGCAGAAGCGTGGCAGCACTTAATGGCCAAAGACAGGGTAGATATTGGTGTTATAATAAACAGCAAACTCAAAGCAGGCATCAAAATGATATGACTCTCAGAGATCTGTGGCATTGGCTAGCAAATCATGGGGTACTTAGAAATACGATAAAACAGCAATCTACTAAATTCTTTTTCGAGCTGTATAAACAAAAGTGTTCTAGGTCAAGTGAATAGAAGTCTAACCTGAATTACAAAAACACAGAGTCACCCTCTCATCTATGGACATTTGATCTTTGATAAGGCAGTCAAACCAACTCATTTGGGACAGAACAGTCTCTTCAATAAATGGTGCCTAGAGAACTGGATATCCATATGCAAAAGAATGAAAGAGGACCCTTAGCTCACACCCTATATAAAAGTTAACTCAAAATGGATCAAAGATCTAAACATTAGGTCTAAGACCATAAAACAGTCAGAGGAAAATGTAAGGAGAGATCTTATAAATCTTATAATTGGAGGTGGTTTTATGGACCTAACACCGAAAGCAAGAGCACTGAAGAAATAAATAAATAAATGAGAGCTCCTCAAAAATAAACACTTTTGTGTATCAAAGAACTTCATCAAGAAAGTAAAAAGACAGCCTACACAATGGGAGGCAATATTTGGAAACGACATATCAGATAAAGGTCTAGTATCCACAATTTATAAAGAGATTGTTGAACTCAACAACAAAAAAACAGCCAATACAATTACAAAATGGGAAAAAGACTTGAACAGGCACTTCTCAGAAGAGGAAATACAAATGGCCAAAAGGCACATGAAGAGATGTTCAACGTCTCCGGCCATTAGAGAAATGCAAATCAAAACCATAATGAGATATCACCTCACACCCACCAGAATGGCCATTATCAACAAAACAGAAAATGACAAGTACTGGAGAGGATGTGGAGAAAGAGGCACACTTATTCACTGTTGGTGGGAATGTCAAATGGTGCAACCACTGTGGAAGGCAGTTTGGTGGTTCCTCAAAAAGCTGAATATGGAATTGCCATATGACCCAGCAATACCATTACTAGGTATCTACTCAGAGGACTTAAGGGCAAAGACACAAACGGACACTTGCACATCAATATTTATAGCAGCATTATTTACAATTGCAAGGAGATGGAAACAGCCAAAATGTCCATCAACAGAAGAGTGGCTAAACAAACTGTGGTATGTACATATGATGGAATATTATGCAGCTTTAAGACAGAATAAACTTTTGAAGTATATAACAACATGGATGGACCTTGAGAACATTATGCTGAGTGAGACTAGCCAAAAACTAAAGGACAAATACTGTATGGTCTCACTGATATGAACTGACATTAGTGAATAAACTTGGAATATGTCACTGGTAACAGAGACCATCAGGATATAGAAATAGGGTAAGATATTGAATAATTGGAACTGAAGAGATACAGACTGTGCAACAGGACTGGATACAAAAGCTCAGAAATGTACAGCACAATACTACCTAACTGTAATGTAACTATGTTAAAACACTGAATGAAGCTGCATGTGAGAATGATAGAGGGAGGAGGGCTGGGGACATAAATGAAATCAGAAAGAAAGATAGATGGTAAAAATTGAGATGGTATAATCTAGGAATGCCTAGAGTGTATAATAATAGTGAAATGTACAATTTTTAAAAATGTTTTTGCATGAGGAAGAACAAAGGAATGTCATTATTGCAGGGTGCTGAAAATAGATGACAATACTTTAAAATGTCACCTTATGTGTGAGACTAAAGTAAAAAATGTTTATTTGCTACAAAATTTATACTTTTACTAGAGCATTTCCTAATATAACTCATGTAGATAGTTTGATTGAATGTCATAAGTACTTGGAATCTCAGGTAGGACATGAAATTTTGTTGGTTTGTCCAGAGTGATGCTCCGATGAATCCCAGAGTGAATTGATCAGTGACTGGAAAAGTTTTTGCAAGTCTCCTTCAGGAAATGGTGAGAGCGGGGAGAAATTCAATCTCCCCAAGTTGAATTGTTGATATTCTCACAAGCAGTGTGGACATGCAAAGCTATAGACTGAGCCCCCACTTTGGGGATTTGTTCATATGAAACTTAACCCCACAAAGGATAAGTCAAATCTACTTAAAATTTAGGCCTAAGAGTCACCCCCAGGAGAGCCTCTTTTGTCGCTCAGATGTGGCCTCCCTCCCCAGCCAACATGACGAGTAGTCTCACCACCCTCCCCCTCTCTGCATGGGACATGACTCCCGAGGGTGTGGAACTTCCTGGCAATGTGGGACAGAAATCCTGGAGTGAGCTGAGACTCAGCATCAAGGGACTGAGAAAAACCCTAGAAAGAGCTAAGAATTAACATCAAGGGATTGAGAGAACCTTCTCAACCAAAGGGGGAAGAGTGAAATGAGACTAAGTGTCAATGGCTGAGAGATCCCAAACAGAGTTGAGAGGTTATCCTGGAGGTTATTCTTATGCATTAAGTAGATATCACCTTGTTGTTCAAGATGTAGTGGAGAGGCTGTAGGGAATTGCCTGAAAATGTAGATCTGTGTTCCAGTAGCCAGGTTTCTTGATGATCATTGAACAATAATATAGCTTTCACAATAAGACTCTGTAAATGTGAAAACCTTATGTCTGATGCTCCTTTTATCTACTTTATCAACAGAAGAGTAGAACATATGGAATAAAAATAAATAATAGGGGGAACAAATGTTAAAATAAATTTAGTATGAAAGGCTAGTGGTAAATAAAAGCAAGGGGTAAGGGGTATGGTATATATAATCTTTTTTCTCTCTATTATCATTTTATTTCTTTTTCTGTTGTTTTTTTATTTCTTTTTCTAAATCGATGCAAATATTCTAAGAAATGATGAATATACTACTATGTGATGATATTAAGAATTACTGATTGTATATGTAGAATGGAAGGATATCTTAATGCTTTGTTTGTTAATTTTTTTAATTAATGAAAAAAGTTAAAAACAAACAAACAACAACAACAACAACAAAAACACAGAGTCATGGCCCCTTAATCAATTTCCAGACTTGAAACAGTTTACAGACCCAGAGCCCCTTGAATGAAAGGGAAGCCAGGTCCCTTTGGGGGAGAACCCTGTTACACTGCCACAAATTTATACTATTAATCTTCCTCCAAACCTTCCCCAAATAGAACGACGGCCTTTTACCGGGGTAATTGTGCATTGGGGAAAAGGAAATGATCACATGTTTCAGGGATTATTAGACACTGGTTCAGAAGTGACATTAATTCCAGGGGATGCAAAACATCATTCTCATCCACCAGTCAGAGTAGAGGCTTATGGATGCCAGGTGATCAATGGAGTTTTAGCTCAGGTCCATCTCACAGTGGGCCCAGTGGGCCCCCAGACCCATTCTGCAATTATTTCCCCAGTTCCAGAATGTATAATTGGTATAGACATACTGAGCAACTGGCAGAATCCCTACATTGGCTCTCTAACTTGTGCAGTGAGGGCTATTATGATAGGAAAGGCCAAGTGGAAGCCAGTAGAACTGCCCCTACCTAGCAAAGTAGTAAATCAGAAACAATACTGGATTCCTGGAGGGATTGCAGAGATTACTGTCAATCTTAAGGACTTTAAGAATGCAGGGGTGATGATTCCCACCACATCCCCATTCAACTTTCCCATTTGGCCTGTGCACAAAACAGATGGGTCTTGGAGGATGACAGTGAATTAACATAAGCTCAAGCAGGTGGTAACTCCAATGGTAGATGCTGTTCCAGATGTGGTATCATTGCTTGAGCAAACCAATACATCCCCTGGTACCTGATATACAGCTATTGATATGGCAAATGCTTTTTTCTCAATAGCTATTAGTAAGGATCACCAGAAACAGTGTGCTTTCAGCTGGCAAAGTCAGCAATATACTTTCACTGTCCTACCTCAGGGGTATATCAACTCTCCAGCCCTATGTCATGATCTTGTCCGCAGGGAACTTGATCATTTCTCCTTCCCACAAGACATCACACTGGGCTATTATATTGATGATATCATATTGATTGAACCTAGTGAGCAAGACGTAGCAACTACTCTAGACTTACTGGTAAGGCATTTGTTTGTCAGAGACTGGGAGATAAATTCAACAAAAATACAAAGGCCTTCCACTCCAGTGAAATTTCTAGGAGTGCCTGGTTTACAGATGGTTCAGCACGATATGCAGGTACCACCCGAAAGTGGACAGCTGTAGCACTCCAAACCCTTTCTAGGGTGTCCTTGAAGGACAGTTATGATGGGAAATCCTCCCAGTGGGCAGAACTTCGAGCAGTGCACCTGGTTGTTCATTTTGCTTGGAAGGAGAACTGGCCAGAGTTTGTATTTGTATACTGACTCATGGCCTGTTGCTAATGGTTTGACTGGAATGTCAGGGACTTGGAAAGACCATAAATGAAAAATTGGTGACAAAGAGGTCTGGGGAAGGAGTATGTGGATAGAACTTTCTGAGTAGATTCAAAACATGAACATATTTGTGTCCCATGTGAATGCCCACCAGAGGGTGATTTCAGCAGAGTAAGGTTTCAATAATGAAGGGGATAAGTTGACCCGTTTTGTGGATACCAGTCAACCTCTTTCCCCAGCAACTCCTGTCATTGCCCAATGGGCTCATGAACAAAGTGGTCATGGTGTTAGGGATGGAGGCTATGCATGGGCTCAGCAACATGGACTTCCACTCACCAAAGCTGGCTTGGCTACAACCACTGCTGAGTGCCCAATCTGCCAGCAGCAGAGACTCACATTCAGCCCCCGATATGGCACCATTCCCTGAGGTGACCAGCCTGCTACCTAGTGGCAGGTTGATTATATTAGACCACTCGCTTCATGGAAGGGGCTGTGATTTGTTCTAACTGGAATAGACACATTCTATTGTCTGGATATGGGTTTACTTTCCCTGAACGCAATGCCTCTGCCAAAACTACCATCCGTGGGCTTACAGAATGCCTTATCCATCATCACAGTATTCCACACAGAATTGCTTCTGATCAAGGAACACATTTCACAGCAAATGAAGTGAGGGAATGGGCACATGCTCATGGAATTCTCTGGTATTGCCATGTTCCCCATCATCCAGAAGCAGCTGGATTGATAGAACGGTGGAATGGCCTTTTGAAAACTCAATTACGGTGCCAACTAAGTGGCAATTCTTTGAAAGGCCAAGGTAATGTTCTCCAGGAAGCTGCATATGCTCTGAATCAGCTTCCACTGTATGATGCTATTTCTACCATAGCCAGGATCCATGGGTCCAGGAACAAAGGGGTGGAAATGGGTGTGGTATCACTCACAATTACCCCGAATTATCCACTAGGAACATTTTTGCTTCCTGTCCTTGCGACCCTGAGCTCTGCTGGCCTACAGGTTTTAGTGCCAAAATGGGGAATGCTTCCACCAGGAGAAACAACAATGATTCCATGGAACTGGAAGCTGAGACTGCCACCTGGTCACATTGGGCTACTTATGCCACTGTATCAACAAGCCAAGAAGGGGATTGTGTTATTGCTTGGGTGACTGACCCTGACTATCAGGGGGAAGTAGGACTGAAACTACATAGTGGAGGTAAAGAAGAGTTTTCTTGGAATATAGAAGATCCCCTAGGGTGACTTTTAGTGCTACCATGCCCTGTGATTAAAATCAATGGAAAACTGCAACAACTCAATTTAGGCAGGACTACCAATGACTCTGAAACTTCACGAATGAAGGTTTGGGTCACCCCACCAGGCAAAGAACCATGGCCAACTGAACTGTTTGCTGAGGGTAAAGGAACATGGAATGGGAAGTGAAAGAAGGTAGTGATAAATATGAACTTTGACCATGTGATCAGTTACAGAAACAAGGATTGTAAAGCTGTTTTGTTCATGTTATACTAATTAAGTTGTAAGATATAAAGTTTAAGAATAAATATTAGCCAAGGACTTGCATCCTATTCTGGAGAGCTTTAATGTGTTTCCAGTTATATGCAGGGCAGTTGATTATTGTTAGGTGAAATAAAAAATGTGTGTTTTATTTAGAAATTAGGTATAGTTTAAGGTGGTATATATAGCTGCTAAGTTGACAAGGTGTGGACTGTCATGGTCAGGTTTGTGTGTCAACTTGGCCAAGTGGTGGTACCTGTTTGTCTGGTTGGGCAAGTGCTGGTCTGTCTGTTTCAATGCAGAAATTTCATAGAATTAAATCATGATCATGTCAGCTGCATCCACAGCTGTTCCCATTTGTATCAGCCAAAGGGGAGTGTCTTCTGCAATGATGATGCTTAATCTAATCTCTGGAAGCCTTTTAAGAAGGATTCAGAAGAGATAGGTTCTCTTCCTGCTTTGGCTGGCAAGTTCTGTGGAGTTCGTCCAGACACTCCATTGGAATTGTCAGCTTCACAGCCTATCCTGTGGATTCCGGACTCTGCATTCCCGCGTTCATATGAGATACTCTTATAATTTTTTTATTTGCGAGTGTTCCCTATTGATTCTGTTTCTCTAGAGAACCCTAACTAACACACCATGTAAATAACCTATTCCTCAATAACCATGCACAAAATGATTTTTGGCACCCACTGGTTATCCTCACTTGAATCAGTCATTATTATTTCTGGTTTAAGAATGGTGACTTTTAAAATACTGTCATTTGTTAATCACTTGCAAACTGGAATACTTCTGCAAAAAAGAAACTCTCCCCATACTTTCACTCTCTCTCTTTCTTTTTTCTGTCTCTGTTTGTCTTCAGTTTTTCTTTTATGGATTTAAATAGTGTTCTTGCTGATTCAGTATATTATAATAATTACTATAATTTATTTTATACTCTAATAGTCCTCAACTTGGCCACTGGTGGCCTCTTCAAGTTTTTGAGATGTTATTGATGTATAGAACACGTAGGAAGTATGAAATGTGAAATACATGCAGAAAAGTGTGTAAACAATAACTTTACTGCTGATAAATTTTCACAAAGGAAACATGTATTTAATCATAATTGGATGAAATAAATGAAGTTTACCAAAACCTCAACATGTCACTTCATATCTCCTCTCAATCACAAACTTCTTAGCTTGTGACTTGACTTCTAAGGTCTCCAAGACAATCAGAACGAGCTGTGCCACCTCATAATCTTGGTAGTCATAATCACTATCATAACAGTCAAGTGCCACAGCCATTTGTTTGCCAAAGATTTTGCTTTAGAAGCAATTATTAATGATGTCACTATATGTCAAGAATTGCCATTATCCCATTTTCCATTGGCAAGAACTGAGATCACATCCAAGAATACACATGAATGGATTACTGAATCTCATCCTTAAGGAACTTTCCTGGGGCCACCTGTGAGACCACGTTGAGTCAGTCAGGTCCCTTAGCAAAGCAGAATCCAAGTTTGGTATTTTGAAAGAGAATTTATATGAGGATTTAATACGAGCTGACATAATGCAATGGGAAAGATGCATGAGGGAATGCAAAAACTGTAACTTCAGGAGAAAGCCACCTCTTGGACTGAAAGAGGAAAATGTGCTTATCAGAATTGAGGAACTTGATGGAAAGGTTTCAGAAGTGGGACTAAGTTTTCTGAGGAAGGGCATAGTCTGGCTGGCATTGTTAGCTTTGAAAAGGATGAGACTACTTCTGGGAGTACAAAAAAAAAGCTAGGGATGTTAACAACTACTGATATTTCTGTAGTAAGTCTGACAAAGTAGTGAACAAACAGAATGGGAGTACATCATTTACCCTTCCTCTTGCTTTCTAGTCTTTCTCACATATTTCCTCCTTCCATTGCCAAAACCTAATAGTGTCAGTTGCCAGTAGAGAAATGCAGCATTAAAAAGTAGTGTTTCGAGTTTAGAAACCACAGATTAATAATCCTGACTTCCAACACTATAGATCAGTTTTGCCAAATTTGAACTTTATATAAATGCAATAATTTACACCTTGTAGTATGCACTATTACTACATATGCTGTTGCATGTGCACTTATCTATAACTTAGCCTTATTTAAATTTGATATATACCTACATTTCCTTAAACGTTTTACATTTATTTCTTTTAGGGTAAATCAATTTGAATTAATATTCTAGCTACAATATCTGAGATGATGGTACAGATTCTGATTTATGATGTCAAATTTAATTCTATACATAAAAGTCTTACATTCTTGATGCCTATGATCATATTTATTTGCTGGTTCAAGTAGGTTTACCTTTGAAAACTAAAATAGTTTCTTCTATCTTGATTTGTTTAAAAGGACTTTGAGACTTTAAAAATTTTGTTTACTGCCCCACCCATGTCAAAGATGTTAAAGTCTTTGAAATAAGTTTTAAATAAATGGAAAACTGTTTTCACAAGTCAATTTCTAAATGTTCTGATAGAAAAATGAAAAATGTAAAAATATTTAAGAGGTAGTAATCATTAGAAAAATAATGAAACATTTCTAGTGTTAATTATTTAAGTTGTTTTTTTGTCCAAAATGACTTTGTACTATATGTTAAAATATAATGTGGTTTTGCAATTTTACATAAATTAACATTAACTTTAATATATTAGACCAAACTGAAATATTTTTATGTAATACACAAGTCAAATTGTAAATATGGACTGCTAACTATAAAAATACAAAACTTGTTCAGAGGGTTGATTTTAAAAATACATATGTAAAAGTTATGTGCATTTTTCCCATTGTAAGATTTCAAATATTCTTTATTGATATTTTCAACTTTTCTAATAACATAATGGAGACATTATCTAATAATTGTTTTTGTTATTTCTGAAAAATATACAATCCATGTTTCTAAAAACCATGAACCGACTTTTCTGACTATATCACTCTGCTCAATTTCACAATAAGACCTCTTTAGAGTCAAGAAATTTCTCATTAAAGAGAAACTTTGGTCATGTCAGCTGCTTATTTGAAATGCTTTTTGTTATTCCTTTATTATTATAAAATAAACTCTTAAATTCCCAGACTTTTCATTAATATAAAGTGGTAATAGGCTAAGATGTATTGAGTGCTACTATGCATTAGAAACTTGAAAGATGTTACTAGAATTATCTCCATGCTTTATTTGGTAGTATTATAGCCATTATATAGATGAGAAAAGGGAAGATTAAAGAAGTTGAGTAACTCTTCCAAAGACATCGAAGTACATTCAGAAATTCATTCACATTTGTCAAAATCCAAAACTCCAACTTTTAATCTCTCTCTCTCTCTCAAATCTCATCCATTTTCAGGTTCATTATATTCCATTTAAATGTTTTGCCAAAAATAGTTAGTGGTAATTCTTTATCTTTGATGATTCTACGAATAGTTTTCCTGCTAAGAATGAATCAAAGTTACCCCTTAATGGCCCTCACGTTTGTTCCAACCAGCCAAAACTTCAGCTACCTTCTCCATTTCAGGTTCTACTTCTTTCTGAAGCCTTTCTTGTAGCATAGATTTTGAAAAATACTCTTTTCTGTGTGACTCTTCTTCTCTCCCTATGTGGAAGGAAAGTCAGCTAAGGTTGTGTTTAACAATATGTCATATTTTTTTTTCTGGGCCCTTCTACTTTGTGAACTGTGTGCATAGAGGAAACTAAATGTTTCCATGGTATCGAAGAAATTCACTAGATAGCAGTTAAAGGAGCAGGACAGCCTTTGATCAAACCATGACAGTGGAGAAAAAGAGAAACCAATAACAGTTGATCTCAACTCTGATTAACACAGAGATAATTTTAAAAAGACACAAGGGGGATGGGAAATTGGAAACTGAAATTACAGCGAGGCGTCTTGGGGAGGTCTGAGAGAGTCTATCAATGGGCTTATGGAAGAGGGTCAGTTATTGTGTAGTTTTGCTGAGAGCAGCACAGTTTTTGCACTTCTTCTGACTACAATACATTCTGTGGTTTAGCAACATTGTATTATCTTAGGTCAAAGCTCAGCATGGAGTCAAGTGCTCAACCACAGAGATATCTGAGTGTTGGGGAAAGTCCATACAAAAGTTTGGACAAGATCTGGTGCAAAGTTTGGAGAAGTAAATGGGACCAGATTCTCTTTTAAGGATTTGCAATAGACAATGGAGACAAGGGAGTTTAGGGGAAAATATTAGAATCACAACATGCTATACCAGACACACTTCTTCAAAACAATGTTTATATTTAGTGAATAAAGTTCATTTTTATTCTGTCTTCTTTCCCCAAGAAGATCTTAATTGTGTTCTCCCAGGCAGTAATTTTTTACCTGCAAAGCTGCATCATGTTATGGAAATATTTTCTTCAGACTTCTAAGTGTTTGAAGAATGGACTTAGATATTGGCTAAATATCAGGCTCCTTATAGCATTTACCATATTTTTCCCTCTAGGTTTACCCTCAGTACAGGTGGATCATTCCCAAGGCAGGTGAACTTCACAGCAGGTGACTGGGAGGTAAGGAAAAGGGAGATATTTGAGACACTGATTTGTTCATTTCTCAGTTTTTGCAGATAACCATCCAGTTTCACAACCCATAACTGCAGGTATTCAATATTCCTTTTGAGACATTAATTTGCCTAAAATATGAGCATAAGTTCCGTATTCGTATTTTCTTACATCAGGAAGTAGATTAGAAAGCTTCTATGTGAGCAGTATTTACTTTTCTTGTAATCATAAGGTGGTTCTAGATTTCATGCTCTTCTCCACTCCTAACCTAACTCTGCCTGGTCAGAGATGTGAATGGGTGTGGGGTGAGCTTACATGGTTATCTTCCAGGAGTAGCACTGAACTGTTTAATATTTCTGGTTTACAAAATTCCTCATCCGGCCACTACTCATTAAGTCTGTCCTCGCTCTGACCTTTACAGACTTGGATGTTCTTAATGGGTACAGTTAACCATGAACACTTCATCTTCCTTAAAAGCAAAGCAAAAGGAAATGAGCATTCTTTCCTAAAGTCATAATAGATGTCACATATGTACATTAATCAGCTGTAGACTAAGTCATCTGAAAAGAGTTTCTGATTTAGGGATGAACACTACACACTGCAGAAAAGCAGAAAGTTCAAAGATAAATGTGCCCTGCCTCTGGCTGGCAAGGAAAATAGTGGGTAGTTCTTTGACATCGATTACGAGTTTAGAAAAGAATATTCATTTCTCAGTATCAAAATAATTTAGGTTTAAAGTGTAAGTTTTTTGTCAATACATAAGGAAAACACTATATTAATTTACTAATATGTGTATAATATTTATTTTTGACATTAGTGATCATATTCAATACACAGGATAGAACGAATGCAGGTCCTGAATGTCTTTCAAGTAAGGTCAGAAAGATTATATTTTAAATGCAAGCATAAATGTGAAAATTTATATGAAGCTAACTGAATTGTTCAGAAAATGCATTTAATAGAACACTTTAGAAAGAAATTTATAACTTTGATAAATAACACAAAAATAAAAAAGTATACCTTGTAATAAAAAAAGTAAAATAGAAATAGCATTTAACTACGTACAAATGTATATATGTATGCATGTCTATTTTAAAACCTTTCTTGTTCAACATAAACTTTATTGCAGTAAGATATAATTTATTTTAAAGGAAATTCTGTACACTACTAAATTATTAATTTTTTAAATATATATTACATATTACAATATATTTCCTGTAGCCTGTTTTTAATAAAACAAATAAGACATTAATAATGGGAAAATAAGTGGAAAATTGGTGAACTATTCTACTGTAAATAATATTGTAAAATATGAAGTATATAAATGAAAATGGAAAATTGCTCTCCTTTTGTGTTTTGTGTGATATATGCCAGAATTTATAAGTTAATGCCTCAAACTTTGTTTTATGGGAAATGATGTGTATACGTGTGTGGGGGTGGATGTGTGAGACTTTGCAGTGTCTTTCTGTATTTAATGTTGGTATGAAGTATAAACTACATAGTTGAAAGGAAATAAAAAACAACTTTAGTTTGTTTAAATTTTTCAAAATAAACTCGTAATTTTGAATGGTGTAAAATCTGAAGTTAGTCTGAGCCATCAAATTATTATTTAGGTATATAAGAATTTTTTTAAAAAATAAAATAATGTATTTTCCTAATTAATTACAGCTTAAAGTACCTGTTTTATAATTTTTGAGATACCTAAGTAAGTGTACGTATTACATGATTTCTGCATAAAACACACACACAAAAACGAACCAAGAAAAAAAACATTGACTCCGTTTTTATGAAGATCGAATAAACTTAAATGAACTGGTTACTGAGGCATTGCCAGTTGTGGCTCAGGGATATTTCATAGATTTGTAACTCTACTCAGGATAATTGCAGGTATAGAAGCTAATATATACAAAAAGTCATTAACGTGTTATATTTACACATTTCGTTTTGATCCTTAAATTACACTTTAAAAATTTTCGTGTTGAGATCATTCTATTAATGATGGTTCCTAACAGAAAATAGTAAGATAAAATTCCAAATGTGCTAAGAGGGTCATAGCTCCATGCAATATTTTCACACATAGGTAATTCTCACCTATTTAAATTAACAAAAGGGTCAAAATTAAATTTAAATCAGTCTTGTTAATGTCTCAAAACCTTCCTTTGTTGAAGGGTATCACCTAGTCTTTAAATGACATCTAGATATGACCTGAATCACTAATGTGTTAACCACTATCTTTTAAAATACAACTCAAAGCACTTTTCGCAGCTACAACAGTAATAAAGATAAGACTGGGAGCTTCCTTGATTAAGCTGAAGTGTATCAAGTCTGTCACACTCTATTCATCATTTACATATAGCATATCGACAGTTCACAGCTAAAGAATCCTGCACAAAGATAGTAACATCATGATTCAGTGCTAATTAACTGTTTCTGCTGGAAGTATTTCCTGTTAATACCATAATGTCATCCTTGAATATTTTGAATTATCTATTCTATACGGTATGCTTTATGTATTTTCAATTAATCCATCATTCTTCTGCATGTCATTGCTCCTCGAAAAACAAATATGATCCTCTAGCACTTTATAATTCAAACACGTCTTTATGTAGAGTGTAAAATTAATATCAAGCTAAACATGTGCATGACATTATTCAGATTAAGCTTTATTAATTAAAGTCAGCTATATGCTGGTGTACAGTGTAATATATTTGAAATGAAATGGGCTACACCTAGGAAATATTATTTAAAAAAATAATGCTTTAGTTTTTCTATCAAGACATGGCACAAGATATTAAATATACTGTTTTAGTTCACCCAGCTCAAGAATGAGGAATTTTATCAACTGCATTAACTATTATATACTTCTGTTCTTCTCATAAACAATTGAAACTAGGTATTCAGGAATTTGCCATCCTTCCACCCCAACTATCCAAGTATATCTAGTACAACAATATGAAAAAGCCTATGAATGTCCTCTGAGTGGCAGGAGAAACAGGAGTAAATGTTTTCATTCAACATCACAATGAAGACATTTCCCCATTGCCAGTGTTTCTTGCGAACACCATACTCTATTTTCCAGTTTCTCACAGACACAAAATGTTAAGTGGTTAAAATGTCTACCTGCTGCTTAAATGCAGTGTTTAATTCTTATTTATCAATGCCAATCTGTATTTAATAAAGGCTGTAGAAAAAGAATGTAATAAAACTGTGGTCATCCAAAAGTTTAAAAATGAGGAAGAATCAATTAGACATTGACAACAAAATACCGAATAATTCCACTTCCAAGCATTTATCCACGAAAAATGGAAACCTGCCTGCATACAAAAATACAAATGAAATTTCATGGCAGCTTTATTCAGAGTAGCCAAAATCTGGGGCTAACCCAAATGCCAATCAATAGATGAATGATAAATTGTAATAAATCCAGGGCAATGGACTAGAAAATTATTCAAAAATAATTTTAACAATAGAAATTAACTAACAACTGATATACTCAACAAAATAGATGACTTTTCAAAGTATTATATTAAGTTGAAGAAGCCAAGCACCAAAAAGTACACACTGTTCAATTGCAAGTATATGCCACTGTAGATGGGAGAATGGATCTATGGTTGTAAAATGTACATTAATCTTGCTTGGGATGGGGGAAAAAAGGATGAAGAAATTTGGGAGGGTTATAGAAATATTCTCTACTTTGACTGGAGTGGTGATTACCAGGGTATACACATTTGCCAAAATTCATCGTGTATAATTAAAATGTATACTTTAAAAAATGTAAACTATACCTCAATAAAATTTATTTACATTGATTTTGAGATGGAAATATTTATTCATTGCTAACTGTATGTGTTTCACCAACTTGTGTCTTTGCCTATAGTCTTGTATTTCCATTTACTGATTCTAAATGGTGCTGAATACTACTTTCATATTGCATAAATTTTTACCACCTTACTTTCAGTATGTCTTTTGTTTATTCAAGAAATAGGTAACAAAAATGATTTTAAAAATATTAAAAATGTTCAAGTCTTTTCCCTGTATTTCCTTTTATACTATAAGCATAGCATATGAATATTAAAACTAGGATTTTTTTTTAGATAATTACAACTATTGTAGAAAACTACTCAATTGCCCCCATGTAATATTGTGGGTTTTTTTTTTTTTTATGTTTTCTAGGGTACTTAATTTAACCATTATAAATATTTGCTGAAAGTTTCTGCTTGTAAAGGAGAATTTCACCAATTCAAAACATTTTTAGAATTACTGCACTTCGAGTATTTTCAACATCTGCTTTAACAATTGCATTCTCACAAGAAAGGGTATATTTTATTTTAGTCAACCAGTCAACAAGTATTTACAGAGTTCTCAAAGGATGTATTACATTGTAGAAAGTAAATTTATTACTTTCCTACAAGTGCCTTTGAAATGTTGGAATATTTTCCCAGAGTTGCTGTGACATATTTTACAGTATCAATTAAATAAGAATGAAACCAAAGGGAAGTAATTGGCATTTCCAAGTAAGATTTTTCTTTTCTTTATGGTATAATATATCCCACATCTCCCATTTGTGTGTAAGTATGTAAGACAGATTGTGTTGTGAAAATTATGATAAATATGTCAGAAATGGTACTACTGTTAAATAAGAAACACCTTGAAAGAAGATTACTGAAGTCCACCTAATTATCCACATAAGCAAATAAATGAGGTGGAAACAATGAGTTCTTCAGACAAATAACAAATCTCTTGGGTGTATTTATTTCATAGGAGCTGCCTTGAATGCAAAATCCATTCATATTCTAAATTCCAAATTAAAATTTTCAAATTATAAAGTCACAATTTAACCTGAACACTAGAAATTACTTAAGTCCCAACGGTCCATAGATCCATAATTATAGTTGTTTCCTCATTTATCCATCAATCACCATCTACATATCCACACCACAGATTAATTTCTGAGTATGTTAGCAGAGCAAGCATTTTATATTAGCCACTTTATAAAATAATGTAATGAGGCAAGTGAAGTTAGAATGGTAAATAGCTTTACTAGTCACCTTAATTTGCTTAAACTTCCATTTTTATTCAGAAAACTGCAAAGAAGAAATAAAAAGTAACTGAGGGATGCTGATATACCTTCGAGATTCTAATTAAGACCTCTTTCTCCATGGGAAAATAAACATTGTAATAAACAGTCCCAAGCACGTCTGCTTATCTTCAGTAGATAAACCCATTTTAACACAAACATCCTGCCTGGGCAGCTTTTGCAGATTTATGGTACCTAAATAAACCCTACCCCAGACAACTCACAATAGCTCATGTCCTCCTTTCTTCCCTCTCCCCATTCCCCCTACCCTTCCTTTCTCCTAAGCAGGTATATAAACTGTTTCCTACCACAATTGAGTAGTAAGTTTCTTTTAGTTCGGTTCCCACATATGCCACTGAGCTCAACAAACATATTCTGCACCTTGCAACTTAACAGTCTGGTGTCAGAAGTGGGATTCAAAGGCAGCCACCAGGACTATGCTGGGATGGCAGCTCAATGAAGAGCTTGGTAGAAACAAGAATCCTTCGTGTACCTTCTTCTCAAAGGTCATTGCCTGGTTGACTTGTCTGGCCCCTATCAGGTCTTTGAACTCTTGCCATTTTGTGGTTGAGATCAAATCTGCTTGTTGAGCTGTTTGGGACCTCTGTAACAGTCTCTGTTGTTTTCAACCATCAGATAAGAGAATTCTCTACTGTTTCTGTGACTCTGAGAAACAGTCAGTCAATCAATCAATTTTCTTGAGCAAATTGCTTGATAAGATCTTTGTGCATTCATTACTAAACCACCAAGAGCTGTATTTATTGACTCTGTTTTGTTGTATTAAAAATGGCCCCTTATTATATGTATAAGAATTCCAATGTCACCAGTTGCAACTACTCTAGTAGATGAGTAAAATTAATTTCAAATGAACCTAAATACCATAGCCACAGTGGGGCTGTTTTGATCAGGTTAAACTGAATTATTTCAAGGAAAAGCTTAGCCTCAAATTTAAAATTAAGTTTACTGAATGGATGCTTTTAACAAATGGCTACTAGCAACTACTGAAAAAAAACAAACAATAAACTTAAAAATGCAGCTGCTTCTCTCTCTCTTTCCCTTTCTGCTGTCCCTCTCTCTCTCTTTTCACAGTACTGCCATAACCTTTTTCCCCTTCTCTTCTCCCCTCTCTATATGTGAACTACTGGGCCATCCCTGTCAAGTCCTTTAAAACTAACCCACCTAACCCAGCCCAAAGGTTCCAATTCAAAATCAAATCATTTGTCCCTAGCATGAGCTAGAATAGGGGATGCAGGAGTAATCTCTGGGTGGCCTACTTCTTTAATGTAAGGAGGAGTTTGTAATTGCTACACCCTATTTCTTAACTGCTACAAATCTCCATGTGTGTAAGGGAATGCCCTGAAAACACATGAGGGAATAGAGAACATGTTGCAAAGACAAAAGGTTATGAAACAGTAAAAATAGAAGAGGTACTGCCACTGCAGTCAGCTGACCATTGTTCCCTACAGTAGGGTCAGCTACAGTAAGCTGTATAAAGAATGACAGATGGGTGGGCCACGGTGGCTCAGCAGGCAAGAATGCTTGCCTGCAATGCCAGAGGATCCAGGTTTGATTCCCAGTGCCTGCCCATGTAAAAAAAAAGAATGACAAAGAAATCAGCAATTTGAAAAAAAGAATTACAATTTAAAAAGTATGCAAATTTCCACCTCTACTTTAGTGACAAGTTTGGCAAAACAGCTAAATTAAAGAAATAATATTTGAATTGCTGGCCTGTCAGCTCTTAAAATTAAGAGGTAAAAAAAAAGACCCAGCCAGAAATTAGAGCTATTTTAGCTAACAAAAAAAAATTGAAATGCAAAAACCTAGAATTTCTTAGAGGACATCAAGAAATGCCAATACAATTAAAGAATGAGTATAATGAAAATTGTCGGACCAATGAAAAGTACATTCTAGCTAGTAAGTGAAACTGAGATTATGAGGGAATACTCTGCTAAGAAATTAATTTAATTGGGGCAAAATAATTTCTCCTTCTAGTAACTAAGAAGCAAATGCTTTAGCCTGTATCTGCCTATTATGTCCTACACCTGCTGAAGAAGCTGATTATAATTACCTTTAAAATAGTAGGCATAGAGTTCTGGGAAGGTAGCCAAATAGGGTAGCTTGAGTTTAGCACTGCCCCATGAAAAAGACAGAGAAGGGTTGGGAGGGTGAGTGAGATGGCAGTTCAAGAGTGCAGCTGACCTCAGAGAGCCTTCTGGACCACATAGGGTGGCCCTGGTTGCAGAGGCTGAGGAACTGAGAAGCAGAAAACTGGAGCCTGGCACGGAGATACAGAGCCCGCAGGAGTGCACAAATGGGAGTCAGGGACTAGGAAGTGAACCAGGCCGTGTTCCTTGAATGAGCTACCCTCACGGGCACATTCCCATGACCTACAACTCACCCCACACCCCACACACCTGAATCCTGTCACTCACTCACATTCCCTTTGCTCCAAGTGCCACAACCCCACAATCCCCAGTGTGTGTACCTGACCCCCACCCCCACCACAAGGGCAGCCCAAACCACCTCCCCTGTACCCCTTCCAAGCACTACTTCCCACTCCCTGTTCCCTGCAGGCTATCACCAGTGCATAAAGGCTGTGGGTGCATACCTTCATACCCAGGCTATACCCATCCCTATACACCCCTAGTGTCACACAGCCTCAATCTACCCCTCCTGAGCTCTGCTCATCAGTTTACAGCACTCCTAGACCCAGGCATGGACACTGGCCCCCAATCATGTTCTTTAGCTCTTGGAACATTAGTTTATGGCACTCCTAGACCCAGCATACACAAAGCCCTCAGTCACATTTCCCAGCTCTGAGAAAGCACTAACCTGTACAGACAGGTCACATCCACACCTCGGCTTACGAATGTAAAACACCGAGCTGCTGCAACAACTCTAAGCATACGCACAAAAGGCCACATGCCCTAGGCAAGTGCACACCAGAGTTATACCTCTCAGACATGTGCATCTGCACAACTATATCCTCCTTCACCAATGAGTGCCCATGTTCACAGCATAAAATTTCCAACCTGCACCTATACCTGCTCTGCAACAAATCACTGTACTATTGTGCCCACCCCATACCCTGCAACCTGCTGTGCATCCACCCCAGAAGCACAGGGCCTTAGACCACGACAGGAAGTCAACTCTCAAAGTAATTCAGTCAAGATTTTAACATGAGATGAAAACAGCAGACACTCACTAAGCATATCACAATACAGACAGAGATAGCCCTGCCTAATGACCAAACTAAAACAACAAAGGAGACACAGATGTTGGAACAACTAATCAAAGATGCTCATATAAATATACTTAATAAAATAAGTGGGATAGCAAATGACATAAAGGAGATCAAGAAGGCAGTAGAAGAGCATAAAGAGGACTTTGAAAGAATAAATAGAAACATAGCAAATACTACAAAGATTAAAGACTCCATTGAAAAAATAAAAAAAACATACTTGAGGCACACGACAGCAGATTTGAAGAGACAGAAGAAAGAATAAATGATATAGATGACAGGATAAGTGATTTCGAACAATCAAACAAGCAAATGGGAAAAAGATGGAAAAATTTGAATTGGCTCTCAGGAAAATGGTAGACAAAACAAAGTGTATAAATATAAGAATCATTGATGTCCCAGAAGAAGAAGAAAGCAGTAAGGGGCTAGGAAGAGTAGGGGAAGATATAATGGGGGGAAACTTCCCAACCCTCAAAAGGATATGAATGTACAAGTCAAAGAAGCCCAATGAACTAAAAACAGAAATACTAAAAAGAGTTCTGTTGGCTGAAAAAAAAAAAAAAAAAAAGACAGGAGAGGGAGGTCTGGGGGAGGGTAAAGGAGTGAATAGTATCACTAAGGGTAATTTAAAGAATACAAAGAGAAAGAGGAAAAAGAATATACAGATATGACAAATAAAATGAAAATGATAAGATGGTGGAATCAAGAAACGCATTTTCAGTAATAACTTTGAATGTTATTGGCCTAAACTTACCAACCAAAAGATACAGATTGGCAGAATGGATTAAGAAACATAATCCAGTTATATGCTGCTTATAAGAGACTCATCTTAGATATAAGGATACAAATAGATTGAAAGTGAAAGGATGGAAAAAGATGTTCCACGCAAGTTGTAATGAAAAGAAAGTGGGAGTAGCTATACTGATATCATGCAAAATAGACTTTAAATGTAAAGACATCATAAGAGACAAAGAAGGACACTATATACTAATTAAAGGGTCAATTCACCAAGAAGATATAACAATCCTAAGCATTTATGCTCCCAAGCAAGAAGCTCCAAGTACATGAAATAGACATTAGCAAAACTGAAGGCAGCAAGAGATGTTTCAACAATAACAGTAGGAGACTTTAACACACCACTCTCCTCTACACATAGAACAACCATACAAAGATCAACAGGGAAATAGATAAGTCAAATAACTGATAAGTGAATTTGAACTAACGGACAAATATAAATTATTGCACCCCAAAACACAAGGATATATATTTTTCTCTAGTGCTCATGGAACATTCTCCAGAATAGACCATATGCTGGGACACAAAACAGGTCTTTATAAATTTAAAAACATTGAAATTATTCAAAGCACTTTCTCTGATCACAACGGGATGAAGCTGGATTTCAATAACCACCAAAGAATGCGAACATTCACAAATATAAAGAGATTAAATAATACACTCTTAAACAAACAGTGAGTCACAGAAGAAATTGCTAGAGAAATCAGTAGCTATCTGGAGATAAATGAACATGAGAACACAACTTATCAGGAATCATGGGATGAGGCAAAGGCTTTGCTGAGAGGGAAATTTATTGCCCCAAATGCTTATATCAAAAAACAAGAAAGAGCAAAAATCGAGGACTCAACAGCACACCTGAAGGAACTTGAGCAAGAACATCACACTAACCCCAAAGCAAATAAAACAAGAGAAATAACAAAGATTAAAGCAGAAATAAAAGAATGTGAGAACAAAAGAACAGAAAGAATCAATAAAACCAAAAGTTGGTTCTTTGAGAAAATCAATAAAATGGATGGGCCACTAGCAAGACTGACAAAGAAAAAAAGAGAGAGGATGCAAAATAAACAAAATCAGAAAAGAGAAGAGATATGTTACCACAGACACTGAGGAAATAAAAGAAATCATAAGAGGATACTATGAACAACTATATGCCAACAATCTAGAGAACTTAGATGAAATGGAAAAATTCCTGGAGACACAAAGAAACTACACTGTCTCAGGAGGAAATAGACAACAAACCAAACCAATCACAAGTAAAGAGATTCAAACCATCATCAAAAATCGTCCCACAAAGTAAAGCCCAGGACCAAATGGCTTCACAGGGGAATTTTAACAAACATTCCAGAAAGAACTAACACCTTCCTGCTCCAACTTCTCGAAAAAATTGAGGAAAAAGGAACTCTACATAACTCATTTTATGAAACTAATCATTTTAATACCAAAACTGGATAAAGATGCTATAAGAAAGGAAAACTACAGGCCAATCTTCCTAATTAACATAAATACAAAAATTTTCAACAAAATATTATCAAATTGAATCCAACAACACATTATAAGAATTATACACCATGATCAAGTGGGTTTATACCAGGAATGCAAGGATGGCTCAAAACAAGAAAATCAATTAATGTAATAATTAACAAATCAAAAGGGAGAAATCACATGATCATCTCAATTGATGCTGAAAAAGCATTTGACAAAATTCAGCATCCTTTTCTGAAAGAAACAATCCAAAAGATGGGAATCAACAGTAACTACCTCAATAAGATGAAGGAAATAGATGAAAAACTGATAGTCAGCATCATGCTAAATGGAGAGAGAATGAAAGCTTTCCCCTTAAGGTCAGGTACAAGACAAGGGTGCCCACTGTCACCACTATTATTCAACATTGTGCTAGAAGTTCTGGCTAAAGCAATCAGGCAGGACAGAGAAATAAAAGACATCCAAATTGGAAAGTGGGAAGTAAAACTATTGTTATTTGCAGATAATATGATACTATACTTGCAAGATCCTGAAAAATCTACAGCAAAGTTACATGAGCTAATAAACAATTTCCACAGGTGGTGCGCTATAAAATTAATGTACAAAAATCAGTAACATTCCTATACACAAGCAATAACCTAGCTGAGGAGTCAGTTAAGGAAAAAAATTGCATTTAAAATAGCAACTAAAAGAATCAAATACTTAGGAATGAACTTAACTAGAGATGTAAATGACTTGTACACAGAAAACAACATAACATTGCTAAAAGAAATCAAAGGAGATCTAAGTAAGTGGAAAGACATTCCCTGCTCATGAATAGGAAGGCTAAATATAGTTAAAATGTCAATTCTCCCAAAATTTATCTACAGATTGTATCTGTACAATACCAATCAAAATTCCAACAACCTACTTTGTGGATTTGGAAAAATTAACTACTAAATTCTTCTGGAAGGTAAAAAGACCCTGAATAGCTAAAAGCATCCTAATAAAGAAGAACAAAGTGGGAGGATTAACACTCTCTGACTTTAAAACCTATTATAAAGTCACAGTGGTCAAAACAGCATGGTTCTGGCACAAATAAAGAACGATTGAATCAAGGGAATGGCAGAAATAGACCACCAAATCTATGGTCAGCTGGTTTTTGATAAGATCCCCAAATCCACTGAACTGGGACAAAGTAGTCTTTTCAATAATTGAGCATAGAAGAACTGGACATCAATAGCCAAGAGAATGAAAGAGGACCCTTATCTTACACCCTATACAAAAATTAACTCAAAGTGGATCAAACACCTAACTATAAGAACTAACACCATAAAGTTTCTAGAAGAAAATTTAGGGAAACATCTTCAAGATGTAGTAAAACCATGTAGCTTCCTAGAGTTTACATCCAAAGCATAAGCAACAAAAGAAAAATAAATAAAAGGGAACTCCTCAAAATCAAATTCTTCTGAACCTCAAAAGACTTTGTCAAAAAAATGAAGAGGTAAGCAACTCAAAGGAAGAAAATATTTGGAAATCACATACTGGACAAAGGTTTAATATCCTGTATACACAAAGAAATCATAGCACTCAAAAACAAAAGAACAAACAACCCAATTATAGAATAGTCTAAATATATGAATAGGCATTTTTCTGAAGAGCAAATACAGATGGCTCAAAAACACATGAAGGCTTACTTATTTTCATTGACTATAATGGAAATGCAGATCAAGGCTATAATGAGATACCATTTCACACTTATTAAGAATAGCTGCTATTAAACAAATAAAACACTATAAATGTTGGAAAGGATGTGGAGAAATTGGGACATTAGGCATTGCTGGTGGGAATGTATAATGGTGCAGTCATTATGGAAGACTGTTTTGTAGTTCCTTGGGAAGCTAAATATTGAGTTGCCCTATGACCCAGCAACAGCAGTACTTGGTATATATCCAGAGGAGCTGAAAGCAATGACACAAACAGACATTTGCACACTGATGTTCATAGCAGCATTACTCACAATCACCAAAAGATGGAAACAAACCAAATACCCATCAAAAGATGAGTGACTCAACAAAATGCAGTATATATATATGACGGAATATTAGGCAGCAATAAAACAAAATGACATCCTGAAGCACATGACAAGGATGAGCCTTGAGGACATAATGCTGAGTGAAATTCACATAAACTTAAATCATTGTTTTTTTGCTTTTTAGGGGACATTGTTATCAATTCTTATTAAAGATTGTATATTACTCTTTCAACAATGCATTAACTTAACTGTTTTAAATATTTAGCATTGTTATAACACGTTTAATTTTAATGGTAATTGTATGTATACAACATTTACTAAAAAACAGTTTCCAGAACCACTGTGATAACTGAAGTACATAAGGTATATACAGAATGTGTTTTTATTAAAGGAAAAGGAGAGTAATTTATCCTAAATGACAGGTTGTTACAAAATAAGATAGAAGAATATAAAGGATGGAACATTGTTACCAGACAAAGGCACTGAATTCTCTGCCCAATGCACTCAAATAACCAATACCTGAGAAACTGGGATTTCAGAAAAAAACAAAGGTTTATTGCTACGAGGAAAGCAGGAGATCAGATAGCGTATTGGCAAACAATCTGTCTCCCCAGACCGCAGTTATTTTAATAATTTTATAATATTGAAAAAAATGGAAGGGTTTTAGATTAATGAGCACAATACAATGGCTCCACAGATGTCATTAGAGGTAATTTAATTACTAAGCATGCACAAATTAATTACATACTTACTCACAGAATGTATATAAGAAAATGACATGGTGGTATGATGGTTGCTCAGTAGTAGAATTCTTGCATGCCATGCCAGAGACCCTTGTTTGATTCCTGGAGCCTGCCCATGGCAAAAAGTAAATAAACAAAAAGTAAAAAAAATGGATTTAATATGATGATGAGTATGATTTTTAGTATTACAATGAAGTATAGGTCATTTATAGGTTAAAGTCTAAACTACTGCATATGTCAGGCAGGCCAATTTTGGTTAAATTCAGTTTTGGTTATCAAGATAACTTAGGAACTGGGCTAGGTTAGTGCTGAATTGACCCAAAGCCCTTCATTAAGGGCTGTGTTTAGTGATTATAAGACTTTAAAGTCAGAAAACCAAATAAAATGGATACAAATAAAGGTCAGTCACAAGGTTTTTATAGGCATAATGGCATAAAAGAGAGGCTATACAATCATTATCAGAAATCAAGGCAGCTGGATTACAGTTCAGAAACTTCAGGGATTTTCCTCTGTCTACTCTAACAGACCAAAAAAACAAAAAAGAATATCTATATAATGATCCAATAATCATAAGCATCCTTTAAATCGTAACTTCTTGGTTACAACCTGAATAAATATAGAAAGTTGCAGGAAGTTCATGATAAAAATTATTTCTCTGGTCAAAGTTAAGTAAAATTTAATGTCTAGCTATAAAATATTTTTAAAGCCATTGTATCAAATGATATATTGATGCAAACTGAAATTTAGTTTAGTTTTCTCTCTAGTAAAGTAATTAAAAGTTTTCTTAAATTATTATTCTATTTGCTAGTCTATTTTTTGGTAAAATATTATACAAAGTTTGTATGAATAATTAGTTCAAAAGAAGCAAAATTTCTGTTTTATCAGAATAACGTAATTTATGTTCACTTTATCCTGTCTTTAGTTGTTTAAGGAAATCAAGTTTTCACATTTTTAAAATATCTAAGATTTTCCTTAATTTTAGTTAATTAAAGAAACAAATATTGCTTCAATCTGACAACTTTTAATGGTTTGCTTTCTCAAGGTCAAACCCTAAAGGATATCTTTGTATTCCAAATAGTTGCAAAGGATTTATTCTTTCACTCTGTGGGGAAAAAAAAATGAAATGCTAAAAATGGTTAAGTTCATTTGATGTCAGTTGAATAAGAAATGTTTAAACTATGTTATAAAAATTAAAATAAATTTTCTAATCTTTTTGTTTCTAACAAGCAAAAAATTAAACAACAATATAATACAGCTAGTTATGGTTTCAGTTATTTTAAAATTTTTATGTGTCACAAAGCATCTGAATTTCCTTGTCAATTTTATGTTTTTACTTCGATGCTTTTCTGAAAGTGGGTGCAAACAATTACAAGTCAGAGTATCATATTCAACAAAGAGAAACTTAAAAGGAAAGCAAAACAAGTATGTAGGGCGTGGATGAAACAGAGGTCACAAGCTTGCTGCAGAAATATAGCAAAGCTGTCTCTGTGGGAATAGGTACCTGATGTCCTGAAAAGACTAAAGTGTTGCAAAGCTGCTTGAGTTAGGGAGGAAAGGAGGCCTTGGGAAGCATGTGTAACTTTTGACTCACCCAAGCACAAGGATGCAGGTGGTTCAGCTTGTGCTTCTTTGCACTAGTTCTTCAGTTACACTATTGTTACTTTCTTTACCTTGCAGCCCTATAAAATAAACAGCACTGAACCTCTTGAGCTCTTTGAGCCTCCATCAGAGCTCTGAGTACCATCTGGTCCCAACTTTAACTATACCTTTGTCTCTTGTCTTTCTCAATTCCAAGTCGCCTCCCTTCAGTCCAGACACTGAGCCGTGCTGGTCGCGGCACAAGTATGTAAATTATGTCCTACCCATTAACTAACATAACCCTAATAAAAATATTGAAAAAGCCACCTATGTTTTAACTAAAGTGCTCGCATATTTAAACTCCAGATGCCACACGTGGTGTCTCCCCATTTGAGTTACTGACGCATCCAAATTCCATGGCCCACAAAAGTATACAATCAGCAACATATATCTCCTAGTCAGTCCCCAAAAATGTATAAAAATGTCTTGCTACTATGCACACCTATAACTTTACCTGCTGAAAAGAGCTCCACAGACTTAGGTATTCAGTAAACTAAGTAAAGTCTGCCTCCAAACTGGTTCTGTTGCATAGCCCTGGATAGAACTGTAAAACTGGCCAATGGAACCCTGAAGCCCATCTTCCTGTTCTCAAAAGAACCAACAATGCTACAATATATAGGAAACCCAAGAATAATACCCACTGGGGAAATAATAGTGGAACTATGTGGTTAAAATCTAAAAGGACACAACTGGCACTAAAGCCCGATCCTAAGGGTAAACAGCATATATGGTACTATAAACCTAAAACTACCACCCATCAGCAGCAAATATCCTAAGCCCTATTATAGGAAAAAGTTCTGGAGTAATTTTACTTACAGGAAAAACCTTCCCATTTACATACCCACTAAACAGCTATGTTTAAGTCCCTAAGCTTCTTATCTGCTTCATCTAAGTTCCTTTGTCTTCCCTACTGAGCTGCAGCCATGGAGGCATTACACAACCAGGCTGACTGTTGGGCATGCAGAAACGTTCCAACTTCAAGTACCTCTGGACTTCCATGGAATATTCTACCACTGTGTTTAGTTAACTGAAGTGCTCAGATAATAATTGTGAATAGCCATGACCCCAAAGTGGCAACTATCTAATATTAATACTCTCTAAAACTATTCTCTCTCTGTTTTGTATATCATTTCTATTGTTAGAGAACAACTAAACAAAACATCCCCGTCTGTGACATGTTTGAGACATCATGACCTGCATGGTTGCTGACTATGGTACCCTGGCTGCCCAGACTCCTTGGTGTATTGAAAGACATAATGCTTCTAATTTAGCTGTTCACCAACACATAAGATGGCTGTCCACATTAGATATGATCAGATGATCATTGTATTGCAAAATAAATGGACAGGAAAGCAAAACAACTGAGGTATTTGCCTCCCCCAGCTGTAGCCTCATTTCTTAACATCACAGCCTGTAAATCTGTAACCTTCTGTTCCCAAGCTCAGGGACTTATGCAGAAAAAGTGGTGGAGTGATTGTAAAAGTAATGGGAGGAAGTAAAAATTGTAACATAGTAATACTTTCCCATTTTCCCTATTCTCCCTTTTATCTTTGCTCCTGCTCCTCTTTGGCCCAATAATCAATCCTTCCATAGCTCACAGACTTCATGTCTCAGGGACTAAAACCACTGTACTGTTTTTTGTTTCACCTGTGTCCCTAAATTGCCAAGCCCTTAATCAACAATAAAATCCCCGTTGGTCTTCAGGGAATCCTGAAACTCCCTTGACCAAAAAGAAAGAAATCAAAGTTAGAATGGTAAATAGTTTTACTAATCATCTTAATTTGCTTAAACTTTGACTTTTTACTCAGAAAACTAGAAAAAAGAAACAAAAAGCAACCCAAGGTGGCAGGCTGACACACTTTGAGGTGCTGATTAAGACCCTTCCCTCCGTGGAAAAGAAGAACTGTCATAAACAATGCCCAGCAAGTCTGCTTCTCTTTACCAGATAAGCCCATTTCTACAACATACTGCCTGTGATGCTTTTGCAGTTGAATGGCACCCCAACCACCCGGAACCCAGAAACTCACAAATCTCAGGTCCTCCTTGCCTCCCCCTCCCCATTCCCCCATATCCTTTCCTTTTCCTAAGCAAGTATATGAACTGTTTCCCTGCCACTCTTTAAGCAGTCACTTTCTTTTAGTTCTGTTCCCATCCATGTCACTTAGCTCAATAAACTTATTCTGAACCTTGGTTTCTGACGCTGTTTTTGACATACCAGGCATGTATTGTAGCAATGCTCTTTAGTATTTGAGAGGATGGTATTTAACAACAGGCGCTTTAGGATGCAGAAGCACAGCCATTCAGACCTGTGCACATATGTGCACATGACAAACTCACTGAGATTTCAGAAGCATTTCTTTCCTAAGCTAGAAATTGTTTGTTATTTTTCAACAGTCTAAGTCTTGTTTTCTCCAAATTATAGCTCCTTATTTTCTCCTAGCAAGTACTCAGCAAGAAAATAATATACATGTACTTTTTGAATTGCCAGAAAAACAGAGTATGACTGATACTTTTGTTCTTCTCTAAATTTTTCATCCATTAAATTGTGAAAAATTATGCTATTAAGAAGATGTAATGACTTGACAGAGGGCATTTCTTGAAAACAGACAAAACCTGTTTTTGTGTCTTTTTAGAATTTTCTATGTAATAGGCATACAAATACCTGTTTTATTGAGCTGTGTGCTCCTTAGTCTACATTTAGTACAAGTAAAAAATGTTTTTTACTTTGCATTAGCAAATGAAATCCAGCAAAAAGAATACTTAAATGGAAACAATCACTATACTATTCATGGACAATGTGCAGCTCCTTTGCTTAAAAGAAGGAACAGAACAGTAGATGTTTGTTATTTTTGTTAGAAGGAGGAGCCTGTTCATTTCTATGAGTAGTTGACTTCAGGGTAAGTTACAATTTAAAATTTCCTACTGGGTTAATAGCAGGTACCAAAAGTTCAGAGGAGCAGCAGTAATTACTTCTCCCCAAAGCAGAGATTTATCAAGAATGTCATGCAGTTTAGCATTACGCATATCCTGTTCTTTCCATTGTAGCTTAAAATACAGTGCGATTTAATGTTTCTGTTCCTAAGAGACCCAAAGACTGTGTCATAATCAGATGACTTTATATGGTTATTTCAAGTTATATATTATTTTTTTAAATTTATGACTGAGTTTCTTTGTGAACACGTATAACAGTAGTAATAGTATAAAGCATGATAATCAATTCTGAAAGTCTCGGACCTATGATCAATAGGTCACATATGTGTCCGATGTCTCTCACTGGAACCAGCCTGCGTTTGGTAAGGGTTGTATTACGGCAACTCAAGGTCTATATACAGAATTGTGTGATTCCTCACACAGGCAGTGCATCTTTCTAAATGGTTTAAGGACCATCACTGTGTACTTCCTAAGTGTCCCAAGCTTATCCTCTGGGATGACCTGTGGCCTCCTTCCATTGACATCATAGCAAATGCGATCTTAGCTTTCTTTTCTTCTGTACTCCTGAGAGAAGCTTCTTGGCTTGCTGCTCAGAGCTGAGCCATTGGTATTTTTTAGCTTCTTGTCCTTTGTGGGTTATTTTAGTCCACTGCCCCCACCTTTGCTCCCCTAATACACCTGTATCCTCACTCTCTGTTCCTTTTACCATTATATCAAATTAGGCTAGCCCCCTTTCTTCCTGGCTTTTATTTCACTTTATTATAAAGACAAAATGTTTGGAAATTGGAATAGGAGCTCCTTATCTCAGAATTATTTTATCTTCTATTTATTTATTGGTATATGCTTCTTAGGCTTCACCACAGAACTCTGGGGATGGGTAGTGGAAGAGAAGACAAGACCCAGGCTTGTCTAAGCAGCAAGTGTCACAGTGCACTATAAAACCACTCTTGTTTAACATGGGGCACCAGTGCCTATGTTCTCTCTCCCCTAAAAGTTTATTCTTTATCTTGAGCTCCTTGGTTTCCTATGTGAATAGAGGTTAGTGCCTTGCTAGCTTTTCTTACATACTCAGACACATACAAACATATTCTTCAGTACTGTTTCGTGATTATGGCACTTTGTAAAAGGAGAGGTGGATTAAAACTTCAAGAGCACTTATGTGGGGCTAAAAAGTATGGTTAGGGAAGGTAATTTGTACAATACAAAAACTATTGATCTCTTTTGGAGAGGGTCCCTATTTGGTTCAAAAAATAAATTATAATAGAATAAATTATAAAATATATAGCATAATTATATTTATGTGTCTACCATAATTATATGTATTATAATTATGTGTATTATAATTCTAAACCAAAGATGATTGTGTCTCTTCTTTTGAGGTAGCAAACTGAGGTGGTAGCAACCAATGGGAAATCAATCTCCACCACTGAAATAGCAATTTTGCAAGATAGAAAGGGAAAAGCTTGCTACTATAAGTAATAGAAAGTTTGTGTAAGAAGATCCAGTCCTACACAGATTCAGTCCTACTCCTTGTCACCTTTTTAAAACATTGCTAACCCAAAGCATATTCCTAATTTTTTTGTTGTTGTTATCATACTTTTAATAAGAAGTTGGGTCTATATTTTAAAGTAGTGTGATTTTTGTCTAATTTAGAAGCTAGTAATGAGTATTGATTTTTTTAAAATGAGGGTATGAAGAGTTACTGAATATTAAACAATTTTTAAAAAGTAGGGAGCCTTTGAATAGATAAAGTCATTATTTAGACAATCTTTTAAAACATCTTACTTTTAGTTTTCTCCATACCAAATTTTGACAGAAGTAATCAAGATAGTTAATGAGTACATTATCTGAATCAAGTAATACACCAACACTATTGAATCCATTGCATGAGCAATTATTAATGTTTTATATAGGCATGCTTGCACTGTATCCCAATAAATAGACATCTGCCTTAAGACCTGAAATAATAAAGGTGCTCAGTCCTTAAGTCCTTGTTACAAGGCATGGACCCAGAGCAAATGAGAAGCATATAACCCTTTAGGTCTTCATACAACATTTATGAATAATTACCATATTTCAAGATTTCTGATGGCTACAAGAAACAGATACACTGATGTTGGGGATTCAACACGTACTCTAAGAAATAGATATAAACATTCCTGTGAGTGTGAACCCATTTGTAAATAGAACGTTTTTAAGATGCTATTATTGGTAAGATGTGACCAACTGAATCATGGTGGGTCTTAATGTGTATTAATTGAGGCATTATTAAGAGAGGAACTTTGGACACAATCAATCAGAAAAAGTTACAGTAGGAGACCAGGTACATCACCATGTGACAGTAGCAGAGATAATAAGACAGTTATCATGAGGTTCGTGGCAACCCATCACCAAAATATTACAGATTCTGAGAGAAACCATGGCCCTGCTCACACCTTGACTTGGGACATCCATTCTTTAAAAACATAAGCCAATAAATTCTTGTTGTTTAAGCCAACCTATGGCCTGGTAGATGTCATAGCAGCCATGGCAAATTAAAACAACTGAGAAGAAAGAAGACAATGAATGAGAATTTATAGAAATAGAGTCCTATTTCCATACTTCCTATGTGGCAAAGAATATGGCTAAATGCATTTAAGCCAAGCCTGCAGTAGGAGTGGAATGACATTATATTACAGAATTCAATTTTATCCATATTCTGTCTTTTTCACCTTTTAAATTCTAGTGCCCCACCACCAATACATATGATTCTACCATATTTATATGTTTTGTTTAGTTTTGATTTCTAAATAAATATTTGGAAAACTTAATGGAAAATTAATTTAAACATAACTAGAATGATCTTTATTTCAGTGGGGAGTAAATGCTCCTTGTCACTTTTTTAAAACATTGCTAACACAATGCATATTCCTATTTTTTGTTGTTGTTGTTATCATACTTTTAACAAGAAGTTGGGTCTATATTTTAAAGTAGTGTGATTG
This sequence comes from Tamandua tetradactyla, assembly GCF_023851605.1. Taxonomy (NCBI): domain Eukaryota; kingdom Metazoa; phylum Chordata; class Mammalia; order Pilosa; family Myrmecophagidae; genus Tamandua; species Tamandua tetradactyla. The sequence goes on from NC_135335.1 coordinate 75,369,800, forward strand.
TTGTCTAATTTAGAAACTAGCAATGAGTATTGATTTTTTAAAAATGAGGGTATGAGGAGTTACCGAATATTAAACAATTTTTAAAAAGTAGTGAATGAATAATAAAATGAAAAATTTGTCTGATGGTAGGAATAAATTAATTTTCTTAGCAGCCTAGCTTTTGCTAAGGTCTCTTTTTAAAAGAAGACAAAGTAGGCATTTTTACTACATGTGGTTTTAATCAGTGTGATATAATTTTCAGTTCCTTTGATTAATGAGTACATTCTCAGCTCTTAGGTGTTACCTATTTGTTCAGAAGCCATAGAAACACTCCGACTTAACTGGCTTAAATGCAAGTTTTGACTGACTTAATTAGTTTCTCTAGAGTTGCTAATAACCATACAGCCTTGACTGTGAACCATGTAATTATTTCAACATTAATTCTCTCCCTGGGATATCTTATTCTTGATGTCATCATCTCTCCACTTCAATTCTGCCTAGTGATTTTACAACTGTAATAAAACTACTACTGGAAGATGTGCATGAATATTATACATTAAAAACGGTGGCATAAAGAGGTGTGATATAAAAATTGTCAATCTAACAACAACTATATGCAAAACAATGCCTGGTAACTTACCAAACATGAGGTAAGAAAATTAGTTATCTATCTGCAGAAAGATGAATCAATGCCAACCCTATAAATGCAGCATGTAAAACTGTTTCATTAGGTTTAATCCTTTACATTAAATTACCAAAGGGTTGAAATAGAGAAAATATAAAGGTTTCAGACATGTTTTATAGACTGAGAAGACTTACTAATTTTTTATATATATATATATATATATATATACATGTGTATGTATATATTTGAAAGAGAGAAGTGTGACAAAGAGAGGAGTGTGTGCAAAACTGTGTTGAAATGAAAAAATGGCAAAATTTTAGTTTAATACAGCAAAATCATATGCCTCACAAATTTTGCTTAATCTGAATACATTGACATTAAGTTTTAATTTCATGAAAACAATTCATGAACACCAACTATATACACCCATACACACAATTGGAGCAAGACAAATGCTGATGAATAAAGAAATACTCAGTGGATTCTAGAGTAGAACTAGAAAGGCACAGGTAGTGTTGAGTATTGACCTTAAGCCCAACTTCAGACGTAACAGTGGTTATTAATAAATTCCATAAAATATTACCAATAATCCTGAAGTGAAGCTAGACCTCTGGAAGTTTGAGTTATCTGCCCTTCTTAAATTGAGCTTCTGCACAACTTAAAGGTGTCATCCTGTGATAGCTGTCAAGAGTAATCGTGTTTCATCAGTTCAAAGAATTTAGGCTTTTTCCCTTCAAACACGGAAGTTCATATTCCTCTGAATGGAACAGCAAATTTCTATTTCTCAAGGAGATATTCACAATACTGTCTGCACTGAATCCGCAGAGACCAATCTGACCTTCATCTCTGTTTGTGTTGGTCACCAAAAGAAGTCCCTGTCTCAGATTCTTTGTTTACAACCTCTCTTTATTCAACTCAATTGTACCACAATCCCTAGCAATTTCTGACCCCTCTGGAATCTCCAATCCACTGATCAAACCATCTTTTTGCTCTCCCACAATTGTGTGGGACTGTCTTGTCCCTCCTTACCCAGGTGAAATGTTATGCTCAACTATAATCACTCCACTGACCTCTCTCTCTCCATTCCACCTGCTTGGAAAAATCTCTTCACTTTTTCAGAGACTCCATAAGTTCAGCTCTTTATAATTGCTGAAAGACATGTTTTATGTTCAAGCTGAAAGTGTGCCTCCAGTGTTTCCAGACAACCAGACTGTATTTTGCTGTTTCATTCATTTTCTTAATGTGTTATTTGACTCACTTTCCTCTCCTAAACTACCAAAAACAATTTTTCTAAACTGATAACCTTACTTAATATTTTATTGAGACTACTGAAGCATTCAGAAGAGAACATCTCAGAATCCCTCTGGCACATCAACATACCTAACAACTCCTTAACTCATGCAACCTGCTTTCCTGACTATAATTATAGATGAACCATTCATGATTGTTTTTACAACAATTTTAGCTCAAGCATCAGTTCACTACCCTATTTGTCTACTTAAGGATATAGCCTTAGTAATTTTCCCTTTTTCCTTTGCATCATTATTGTGTTCCCTCTACTGAGTCATTTTCATTGCTTAAAACATGCTGTAACTTTTTTCCAATTAGGAAAAAGAAGAGGAAAACTTACTTGGCTCTACTTTCAATACACAGCTATCACATTTTGTTCCCCCTTTCTTAAAACAAAATTTCTCAAAATCTATACAAATTGTCTGAAATGTCTCTCCTTGTATCTTATTTTTAAATACATTGACCCCACCAAACAATTCAAATTGCTCTAGTCAAGGTCAAACAAATGATAGCTATGTTGCTATTTCCAAGGACCAATTTTCAGTTCTCAGTTTGCCTACCCAAACGTCAAAAATTTTAGAATCCAATCATTCACTTCTTCTTAGCAGCGTTTCTTGACTTTTGTAGTATTAATTTTTCTCCTTCAAAATATTAATTTTTCTCCTAATCTTCCCTGGCTGCTTCCTCGAGGTTTCATTTCCTGGTTGCTTCTCTTGTTTCACAGATCTCTTAAAACTGGAGTATCTTTTGAATCATTCTCTCTCATTTCTTTCTTATCTATCTACACGTATTCCATTGGTGAATGGATCTTTCAAATATTCACACTTTTAAATACTTTTATGCAAAAGGCTCCAAAATGTATACCTTGAGCACAAAGCTCTCTCTCAAACTCAATAATATATTCCCAACTTCTCACCTGAATTATTCACTTATGTATAAAATAGGCCTTTAGAATTTAGTATGTCCAAAATAAGAGTCTGATCCACTGCCTCAAATTGTTTCCACTCACAGCCTTTCCTATCTCAGTTGATAACTAGATTTTTCAAGAAGAGTCATCTTGAATCCTTTCTTAAATATCTAAGTCATTGTTAAAACTGTGATTTTTTTCAAGAATTTAACCACTTCTGCCGTGCTGTTATAAGCAACTATAATAAACCATAATAAACCAGTGATGCTGTTATAATCACTTCCTAACTGGTCTTGCTGCTTTCACCCTTGCACATCTCACAAAATCTGTTCCCAACACAAGAGTGAGAGTGGTACTTTCAAAATCTAAGTCTGAAGAGGTTCGTATCTCTATTCAGAATCCTCCAAAACCTCTTATATCTCCTAAGAAGGGCTATGTGAGCTGGAACATTCTCCCTTTTCTAATCATATCTCCTACTATTTTCCCTTTCCTACTTGTTTCAAATATACTGGCCTCCTTCTTTACTTCAAATTTACTTGATAAACTCCAACATAGGCCTTTTGCATTGGCTCTTTCCTCTGCCCAGAAAACTCTTCATCCAAATGTGTGTTTAATTATCACCTGTTCTAGTTTGCTAGCTGCCAGAATGCAATATACAAGAAATGGAATGGCTTTTAAAAAAGGGAATTTAATGAGTTGCTAGTTTGCAGTTCTAAGGCTGAGAAAATGTCCCAATTACAACACATCTATACATACGTCCAATCAAAGGCATCCAGGGAAAGATAACTTGGTTCAAGAAGGCCGATGAAGTTCAGAGTTTTCCTCTCTCAAATGAGAAGGCACATGACAAACAAAGTCAAGGCTTCTCAGCTGAAAGGGCACATGGCGAACATGGCATCATCTACTAGCTTTCTCTCCTGGTTTCTGGTTTCATGAAGCTCCCAGGGAGGTGTTTTCCTTCGTCATCTCCAAAGCACTGGCTGGTGGACTCTCTGCTTTGTGGTGCTGCAGCATTCTCTGCTCACTCCGAATCTCTTTCTCCAAAATATTTCCTCTTTTATAGGACTCCAGTAAAACAATCAAGACCCACCCAAATGGGTGAAGACATGTTGTTACCTAATCCAGTTTAACAGCCACTCTTGACTAAATCACATCATCCAGGGAGATGATCTGATTACAGTTTCAAACATACAGTATTGAATAGGGATTATTCTACCTTTATGAAATGGGATGTTGATTAAAACATGTCTTTTCTAGGGGGCATACATCCTTTCAAACCAGCACACCACCCTAATTTCCTCTTATCTTTTAATGCTGTCACTTTGTCAAAGAAAAAAAATGTCCTCTAAACTACACTCTGTCAATGACCCCTACAATCTAATCCACCCTAGCTTATTCCATGCCCCTTAAAGAACTATCACTTTCCAAAATACTTTAGTTTACCCATCTCTATTTTTTCTAGTCCATATCCTTCCATTAGAATATATGCTTGGTCAGGGACAGGGATTATTTATTCTGAGCACTTATGTGTCGCATCCACCTAGAACAGTATTTAACTCAGTGAGACTCAGTACATTTTGCTGAACAATAAACGAAACTGATTCTCATTGGTTGTATGTAAAGCATTTTCTCTTTACTAACTCAGGATTTTCTCTGCATACTTAACAGTTTGAAGTTTCCTTACATTGCCTACATGTTTGTTGTTGGGATTTTTCTGTTGTATTTCTTGTTTGAAGAAGTACATTAGGGGGCTCTTTGATTCTGAAGACTCATGCCTTTTATTGTGTAAAATCTGAGGTTTCTAATTCTTTATAGGTTACTTGTCTTCCGTGCTCATTACTCTTTCTTTCTAACTCCAATTAGGAGTCTTTGGTAGTTTTCCAGTTAACACTGTTACTCATAAGCTGTTTTCATATTTCATTTCCTTTTTCTTCATATTGTACTGTGGTACAATCTCTCAGCTTTATCATGTGGGTTTTGTCTACTATATCCCTCCATGCTTCATCTTAATATTTTGTGGTTACTTTGCTCATTTTAATAGTTATTATTTTTAATTTCCAGGTTTTTACTGTTTTATGAAAAATTATTTTGCACATCCTCATATTCTTTTGCATGAACTTGATTCCATATTGCATGTTCTAAGTATGTTAAATATGAGTATTACAGTTTTTTTTCAAGTAGTGTATGATAGCATTATTTCTCTGTACTCAGATATTAGAATTTCCATTTTTTTATTTCAAGTGAGTCTTCCTCAGATGTTTTTTAGTTATTGATTGAGTTGATAGTTTTCAAGAGGCTTCCCTTATATCAGTTGTAGATTGTGAGTGGCTCTTTCCCAGGAATCAGCTACTACTAAATCTAATTCTAGAATGAGCACTTATATGCAGTTACCTTGAGAAAACTCAAGATCACTGAACTTTAACTTCCTCATATTTACAACAGAAATAATTGTCTACCACACTGTGAAAATGAATTTAAATAAGTCAATACATGTGCTTCAGTATGTAGTAAGTAATTAGCATGTAAGTAATAAGTATCATTAGCAAAATGCAAAATTCTTGAGAGGTTTTCCTGTGCCTTCATTTCTTTTTATTCCTGGGGACTACCAAAGGAAATACCATGTCATAGGTTGAGTTTATGTTTGTGAAATGAATAAATGATGGAAAAAAGGAACGGTTGTTTGTTTCTTTGAATTGCACTTAGTTAAAGTATTCTTTAGTCTTTATCCTGTTAATTCTTTGACTCTAATATTTTTCCACTCTATTTTTGAGGGTAGTTAAATAGCAGTATTCTATTATTGTTTATTGTTTCTCAACTTTTTGTGTGTTAGAATCACATGACAATACCCAAACACTAAATGCTGGTTCTTAATTACGGGAACTTAGGGAGCAATCTGTTCAAATTTTTAGAAACAATAATAGAAATATAGTATTACAGCTCAAAAGAAGACAAAGAAAAATCAGATATGAAGAATCTATATAGTGAGGTTTAGTACATGTGACCAATACACATTCAAGGATATGTATCTTTTAATTCAATGCTTCATATTTTGGGCTGTGTTTATTCCTCTAAAGCTTAATGGAACAATTTTTTAATGATAAAAGTAAAGTAAACTAGTGAAGTACATTGTCAAGCTGAAGTGAAGAAATAGTGTTCTGTTAATTCTGTTACAGAATTTAATAGTGATTTATCTTGAACATAATGTTTCAGCTATAATACAGAGAGTTCATTCTGAAAAATTTTATGGAGCAGCTTCCCAAATTTTTGATGATCATCTGAATTCATTCATTTATTAATTTATCAAAACAAACTAACTTAATGCAATTTTTTCTTGAAAAAATTGACACAATGTTTTATTGGAATTAATCTATCAACTAGTGAAAATACACCTAAAGCATAACAAAACTACCTTCTCTCATACAGCTTATATTTGGATAGAATAAAGCTGTATTTTCCACGCACTTGTAATCATTGTTACTAATCTTAAGATTTATATTTCAGTGTCATCCTATCAGACTATAACTGACCCCATTCTGATAATTATTTGAAAGAACAGAAAGATGATGAAACATTTAATTTTCCATTAGTAAAGGGAAAATTTTATTGAGCAGATGAAACTAAGGTGAGCAATGAAAAGGATTCATTGTTTATGTACAGCGTGGTACATAATTATATATTGATTTTATGGTGGAATTAATCATCTACAGCTGAGAAAAAAGATCTGTGAGATTATTTTTTTTAATTATAAGAGAAGTGTTGGGATAAAGAAAAATCACGTATAAAATACTGAGTTCCCGTTCACCACTCCATTAGTAACACCCTGCATTAGTGTGATACACTTATTACAGTTTATGAAAGAACATTTTAATAATTATATTGTTAACAACAATCCATTGTTTATGATGGAGCTCATTGTTTGCATTGTGTGGTTCTCTGTTGTGGTTATTTTAAAAATTTCCATTCTAGTAATATATATACAATCTAAAATTCCCTCTTTTAACCACATTCACCTATATTATCCAGTGCTGTTAATTGCATTCACAATGTTGTGTTTCCAGTGGTATTTCTGATACCACTGGATCAGAAATCTGGAGGAAAAAATCAACTAATTTGGATATCTTAGTAGCATTCACAAAGCATAAGAGAGTGAAGTATTTAGAAAAAAAATAAAGTACAGGCAGGGCTAACTCTTGGCCATTAGCTGGAGATCCAGTTAATTTGATTCTTCTAATACTTTCCCCTCTAATGTTTATTCTTATAATTATAGGTAACATACATCTTGGGTATTGTCCCATATCATCACACAGTATCTACAATAATGTTCTCAAGTGTCATAGATTTGCTGATACAGTAAGCAAATTTCTGACAGTGATTCCCAGGGACACTTCCCTTACAGAAATTTCTCCACCGTAAACGTGGATGGAACTTGCGATACAATGAGATGTTACTCCCATGATTATATGACATTACATGGCAAAATGATTTTGCAGATGTAGTTAAAGTAATTTACTGGTTGACCTTAAAATATGGAGATTATTCAGGTGAGAATTATCTCATTACATGAGCCCTTTAAAAGCAGAGTCATGCCTGGTTGGTGGCAGAAAGGGAGTCAGTGATATTGCAGGTATGAAAGGGACTCACCGCATTGCTGACTTTGAAGATGGAGAGGACCATGTGAGAAGGAATACTGGCCACCTCTTTGAAGAGTGGTGTGCAGCTGACAGCCAGCTAAAAACTGGGAACCTCAGACCTCCAGTCAGAAGGAACTGGATTCTGCTCACAATCCAAGTGAGTTTGGAAGCAAATTCTTCTTCAGAACTTCCAGAGGAGAGCCTAGAACAAATAAAACTTGACTTCAGCTTTATGATACCCCAGGAGGAGAACTCAGCTGAGCTGGTCCATACTTCTGACCTATAGAATCATGAGACAGTCGACAGGTGTTTACTGTAAGTAGTTATACAGTAATAGAAACCCAAACATGAGAATCTAACTTCTACCACTTTCTTAGATGTACAAATAGGGGAACTTAGAATTAATAGTTTCTAGCAAATAAATTTGTTGAGATGGAGAAAGTGTGGTAATATATTTAAAATGCATATTACATGCACAGAACATATTAGAAATTAGTTAAATAAAATGGGCTCATAAGAACAGTGACCTTCTTTATTTTGGATGAGTCATTTTATGTCCCTGTATCTCTCTTTATAATAAGGAAACTTTAGGCTAATGAATTTTTAAATTCTTTTAATGTTAAATATTCATACTGTTTTGGAAAGGTAATATAATATTTATTAGATTACTTTTATCAAAATAAATAGTGTTACTTATTTTTATATCCTGAGATACCCCCTTACCATATGGATGACTTATACAATAATGATGCAGACAAATAATAGCAACTCAAAAAAGCAACAAAAATGGAACACGTCAATGCAAATGCCAACATTATTGAGAGTTTCATGTGTATTAACTCATTTAATTCTCACAATCATTTATTTGTGCCTTTTTTGTATTGTCTTAAAAGCTTTATAGAGTAGGTACTTTTCCCATACTTGTAAATGAAGAACCTGAGGGACAAAGAGATATACTAATTGGCACATGTCACAGAGCAGTTTAGGGTCCAAGTTTATGAGCAGTGTGCTGCACCACTGTCCCTGTCACTTAACCACTCTTAATCTGCATAAGCTCATCTTAAATTGATGACATTGATAATTTGTGGATGTATTGTGAGGATTAGCAAAGGATAAATTTCAAAGCTTCCATAGTGCTTAGCAAAAAAATTGGTTGTCTATAAGTGCCTATATGAAGAAAATCCTATGCTGCAATAGTGATGAGATAATTATTAGACCTGTGCTCACAGGTTGACAATCACTTGAATTAAAAGATGTATTGAATAATAAAATGTAAACATATACCCTTGTCTCAATCCTGACATGGCCTAACCGTTAAAATATATATTTAGGTATAGGATCATATGGAACATGCAAATATTAAAATAATTACCCAACTATGTTAGAAACTCAGTTTGTAAAAACTGAACTCCTAATGAAAAAGTTAGCAAGACGACATAATGCAGGAGAAAATGTTAAAATGAAAGACAATTTCAAAGTGGAAAAATATGTTCAGTCAACATAAACATTGACAGGTTGTAATTGTAGTACCTGTTCTAGTTTTAGAGAAAACTCTCTGAAATATTTTGGGTGACTGTATCACGTATATTAGCAAACATTGCACAGTTCAGCAGTTCAGCGAGATAAATCCCTGTTCCTACATAAAATATCAGTTTGTGTTACAGCATAAGGTACTAATAGATTTGGTAAAGAATCCAACTTTCTTATAAATACATTTTAAAGCAAAACATAAGGTTTTATAAGAATTTCTTAATTTTTTGTTATAAATACTGTTATTTAGTGCAAAAATATTATTTTTAATGAAAATCTAAGCCATTATTTGTTATTTTCCCCCAGTGAGGAATTTTCTTTCCAAATGTGTGATTATGTACTCAGCATGTTTCATAAATGAATTCTGGTATATGTGTATGCCAAGTCCTGAAGTTCTTCCAAAGCATTTTTCCCCCTAAATACAGTTTGGAAATCTCATCATTAATGCTTCCAGTTCCTAAGCAACACACCCTCTTCTCTAGTTGCTATGGCAACCTTTGCATCAGGGAAGACACAAAGCCATCTGTGTAAGCCAGCATCCCTCCTTTCTCTAAAGTAAAACCTGCATTCCTCTTCCAGGGGGAAGCTGGAATAAGCTAAATATTTCTTAGAACCCAGTTGATATGAAGGTAAAACTTCATTGTAGTAATTTCCTTCTTTATTTATTTGAAAAGTAAGCACTTCTTCGAAGAACACAAAATTACTGTGCTGCCAAAATACAATTTCCACTGTAGATTGAAAGTATACTCTGAAATTGTAAGGAAATAAACTTTAAATTTAATCAAAACAAATCAAAATAGCTGGAGGTATTTTTAAATATTGGTTTTATTTCTGTTAATTTACTCCATTTTTTTAACTTCTCTAAGTGCACTTTACAGAATAATATTTTAAAAGAGTGAATATGTAACTAAAACAGCCAACTTGTTTGATCACTTGGAATTTTTATAGGAGAAATGAACAAATTGGTGCTAAGATTATTCTGAATAAAAATTAGAATTTGTTTTTGTTTTCCCAAAGCAAAACTAATATTATTTCCTGGACTTTGTAAACCAAGTCACTTCAGAATCTGTCTGGGGTTACGGCTTCATTGACGTTAAACATTTCAGCTAGTGCCTCTTATAGTTGTGTAACTATTCATTAAGAAGTTGCTATTCCCAATAGTTCTTTCAGAGTTTGATAAATTGAATAGTGAAAGTCAGATTTAATTTATTTGAGATGCTCATTAGTTTGGAGTTTTGCAGAATTTTTTTTCCTTTTTTTTTTTCCTTTTTTATTGTAGAGTATAACATATATACAAAGCAAAGAAATAAAAAAGCAGTAGTTTTCAAAGCACTCTTCAACAAGTGGTTACAAGATAGATCCCAGAGTTTGTCATAAGATATGATATGATCCTCTCATATTTTTCCTTCTAACCACTCCAGAATATAGGAGGCTAGGAAACGTAAATACTTTTTTATCATCACAATCAACATTTTCCTTCTTTTTTTGTGAACAATAACATATATGCAAAAAAGCTATAAATTTCAAAGCACAGCACCACAATTAGTTGTAAAACATATTTCAGACTTTGACATGGGTTACAATTTAACAATTTTAGGATTTTACTTCTAGCTGCACTAAAATACTGGAGAAAAAAAGAGGTATCAATTAAATGATTCAGCATTCATATTCATTTAAGTCCTATCTTCTATGTATAATTCCACCATCACCTTTTATCTTTCCATACCTCTCTTTGGGATTGTTTGGGCTTTGATGATTCTAAATTTTTGATATGGAAGGGTCGTCTTTGGATATGGGTATCCCATATGGGTAGGGTTATATGGGTAGGGAGATGGGAATATCTGATATTCTGGAAAGACTGGGCTTGGTTTCAGGACTTATCTGGACCAGGGACTCATCTGGAGGTTGTAGGTTTCTGGAAAGTTATTCTAGTGCCTGGAACCCTTGTGGAATCTTAAACATTGCCCTAGGTGTTCTTTGGGATTGGCTGGAATGGTCTGGGTTGGGGCAGTTTATGATAGGTAGCAAAGTCTACCTGAAGTTTGCATAAGAGCAAGCTCCAGTGCATCCTCTTGACTCTACTTAACTTTCTCTGACTTGGATACTTTATTAATTATACTTCTTTTCTCCCTTTTGGTCAGGATGGAATTGTTGATCTCATGGTGCCAGGTCTGGATTCATCCCTGGGTGTCATCTCCCATGTCACCAGGGAGACTTTCACCCATGGATGCCATGTTTCATGTTGGCGGGAGGGCAATGATTTCACTTATAGAGTTGGGCTTAGAGAGACTGAGGCTACATCTGAGCAACAACAGAGGTCCTCCAGAAGTAACTCACAGGCATGCTTATAAATAGTCTAAGTTTCTCTACTATCTACATAAGCTTCACAGGAGTAAGCCTCATGATCGAGGGCATAGCTTATTGATTTGGGTATCCCTAAAGTTTGACATAGTATCTGGGGATTCCTTGATAATAAGGTTTAATAGTTTCATATTCTTTCTCCCCTGCCTCAGGGGACTTTGCCAATAATTTTTGATTATCTGCTTAATATACTTTAGGATGTTTCCAAGCATTACAATAAGCTATACAGGATTAAAGGACCTCTTTGTTATTCAGTGCTCCTTGTGTTTCAATTGTTCAAAGAGAAATACAGCTAAATTGAATTAGATTATGCACTACAGAAAATTTCAGTTCAACTCCCAATAAACCTTTCTTCCATTGGTCTCAAAGAGTATATGTGGTTCTAAAATATACACACTGTCTTTCTTATCCCTCTGTTCTGAATTACTTTAACCCCAACCTGTTCAGCTTCATTGTTATCTCTAAATATCAGGTTATATATATATAAAACAGCCTGTCATAATCCAGAAATAACAATCACCACTCCAGACTTGATATGTCTGTTCTAAAAGCTTGCAATCTAGGCCCCGATTTTATTGTAAGCATTTTCTAAAGGTGACCATATCATTGTTTTTATTGTTTCTGGTTTGTTTTGTCTCAGCAAATATCCCACATATTCATTCACATTATTGCATGCCTCATGACGTTGTTCCTTTTTGTAGCAGCACAACCTTTGTTCATGACTATACATCATCTTTTGCCAATCTACTTCTCCATCAGTGCATTCTTCAGCCACCTGCATTCATCGGGCATCATATAGAGGGCCCAAAGCCTATAGTCCATCAACATTCTTAATTTTAAATAATTTCATTGCTCCCAAGAGACAGAAAACCAGTAAACACACCCTCGCCAAATAGGAAATCTAAACCTTCTCTTAACTCTCTGTCCCTCCCCGCATTATTTACCTCTGCTATTGCTGTGGTAGTACTGATGGTTTCCTTTTGAACAGAGCTTATAGCATGCAATAAAAGTTTCCCCCCTGTACCCTGGACTTAAACACTCTTTACACAAAAATCATATCTTTGAAGTAATTCTTATGAGAATTCTTTCATATTTCTAGTGTGAGTCAGTGGGACATTAGGTCTCTACAACCCCTTTCAATCTTGTTTTGAATCTTGTTTATCTTACATATGGTAATATTATTTCTAGACCCACTAAACATCACCTTCGAGCCTATTTATTCCCTTACATTGGAGTTCAACCACCTTAGTGAACAGTTCAGACATCTCTAGTTTCGATGTATTCCCCTTTCTTCTGTATTATAAGCCTCTGAGTACACCTTTATGCTGGTCATACATAAAAGTATGTATCCTTTTGTGTCTGACTAGTTTTGCTCAGCATTATGTCCTCAAGGTTTACCCATGTCATCATGTGCCTCAGGACATCATTTTGTCTTACTACCTTACTGTCTTACATAATATTCCATTGTATGTATATGCCACATTTTGTTGATCTACTCGTCTGCTGGTGGGCATTTGGTTTGTTTCCATCTTTTGTTGATGGTGAATAATGCTACTATGAACATCAGCATGCAAATGTCTGTTTGTGTCATTACTTTCATATATACTTTCTTCTGGGTATATAACAAGTGGTGCTATTGCTGGATCATAGGGCAACTTGATATTTAGTTTCCTAAGGAACTGCCAAAGTCTTCCATAGTGGCTGCACAAATGTACATTCCCAACAGCAGTGCATAAGTGTTCCAGTTTCTCTATATCCTCTCCAACATTTTTAGTTTCCTGCTTGTTTAATAGCAGCCATTATTATAGATGTGAGGTGGTATCTCATTGTAGTCTTGATCTGTATTTCCCTTATAGCCAGTGAAAATGAGCATCTCTTCGTGTGTCTTTAAGCCATCTGTGTTTGCTTTTCTGAAAAATGCCTATTCATATATTTAGTCCATTTTATAATTGGATTGTTTGTTCTTTTGTTGTTGAGTTGTATGCTTTCTTTGTATAGACAAGAAATCAAATCTTCGTCCAATATGTGATTTCCAAATGTTTTCTCCCATTGAGTTGGATGTACCTTCACCTTTTTTTTTAATTTTTTTATTAATCAAAAAAAAGAAAAGAAATTAACACAACATTTAGAAATCATTCCATTCTACAAATGCACTCAGTAATTCTTAGTATCATCACATAGATGTATGATCATCATTTCTTAGTACATTTGCATCGATTTAGGAAAAGAACTAGCAAAACAGCAGAAAAAGATATAGAATGTTAATATAGAGAAGAGAATTAAAATAATAATACTAATAATATATATATATATATATATATATATATAAATGAAAAAGAAAAAAACAAAAACAAAAGATACAAACACACAAACAAACAAACAAAAAACCATATTTCAGGTGCAGCTTCATTCAGTGTTCCAACCTAGTTACATTACACTTAGGTATTATTGTGCTGTCCATTTTTGAGTTTTTGTATCTAGTCCTGTTGCACAGTCTGTATCCCTTCAGCTCTAATTACCCATTATCTTACCCTGTTTCTAACTCCTGCTGGTCTCTGTTACCAATGATATATTCCAAGCAGATTCTCCAATGTCGGTTCACATCAGTGGGACCTTACAGTATTTGTCGTTTAGTTTTGGGCTAGACTCACTCAGCATAATGTTCTCTAGGTCCATCCATGTTATTACATGCTTCATAAGTTTAGTCTGTCTTAAAGCTGCATAATATTCCATCGTAGGTATACGCCACAGTTTGTTTAGCCACTCGTCTGTTGATGAACATTTTGGCTGTTTCCATCTCTTTGCAATTGTAGATAATGCTGCTATAAACACTGGTGTGCAAATATCCGTCTGTGTCTTTGCCCTTAAGTCCCTTGAGTAGATACCTAGCAGTGGTATTGCTGGGTCATAATCCATTCTGCCATTCTATGTCTTTTGATTGGGAAATTCAGTCCATTAACTTTTAGTATTATTACTGTTTGGATAATATTTTCCTCTACCATTTTGGCTTTTGTATTATATATATCATATCTGATTTTCCTTCTTTCTACACTTTACTCCATACCTCTCTCTTCTGTCTTTTCATATCTGACTCTAGTGCTCCCTTTAGTATTTCTTGCAGAGCTGGTCTCTTGGTCACAGATTCTCTCAGTGACTTTTTGTCTATAAAGGTTTTAATTTCTCCTTCATTTTTGAAGGACAATTTTGCTGGATATAGGAGTCTTGGTTGGCAGTTTTTCTCCTTTAGTAATTTAAATATATCATCGCACTGTCTTGTAGCTTCCATGGTTTCTGCTGAGAAATCTACACATAGTCTTATTGGGTTTCCCTTGTATGTGACAGATTGTTTTTCTCTTGCTGCTTTCAAGATCCTCTCTTTCTCTTTGACCTCTGACATTCTAACTAGTAAGTGTCTTGGAGAACGCCTATTTGGGTCTATTCTCTTTGGGGTGCACTGCACTTCTTGGATCTGCAAATTTAGGTCTTTCATAAGAGTTGGGAAATTTTCAGTGATAATTTCTTCCATTAGTTTTTCTCCTCCTTTTCCCTTCTCTTCTCCTTCTGGGACACCCACAACACGTATATTTGTGCGCTTCATATTGTCATTCAGTTCCCTGATTCCCTGCTCAAGTTTTTCCATTCTTTTCCCTATAGTTTCTGTTTCTTTTTGGAATTCAGATGTTCCATCCTCCAGTTCACTCATTGTAGCTTCTGTCTCTTTAGATCTACCATTGTAGGTATCCATTGTTTTTTCCATTTTTTCTTCTTTGTCCTTCACTCCCGTAAGTTCTGTGATTTGTTTTTTCAGATTTTCTATTTCTTCTTTTTGTTCAGCCCATGTCTTCTTCATGTCCTCCCTCAATTTATTGATTTGGTTTTTGAAGAGTTTTTCCATTTCTGTTCGTATATTCAGCATTAGTTGTCTCAGCTCCTGTATCTCATTTGAACTATTGGTTTGTTCCTTTGACTGGGCCATATCTTCAATTTTCCGAGCGTCATCCATTATTTTCTGCTGGTGTCTGGGCATTTGATCAGATTTCCCTGGGTGTGGGACCCAGCTGGTTGAAAGGTTTTTCTGTGGAATCTCTGGGCTCTGTTTTTCTTTTCCTGCCCAGTAGGTGGCGCTCGTGGCGCTCGTCTGTCTGCACGGCAGTCGGCCCGGGAAACCGCGCATGGAGGCGGGGTCGCTGGCAGCTGCGGCTTGGAAGAGTGCCGGTCCTAATTGCCCAGCTGGCCCGAAACGCCAAGCGTGACGGGAGGGCCCCGCTATCCAACGTTCCCAGTCAGACTGGGGAGCCACGTGCATGGAGGGGACCCCAGTCGCCAGCCGCCCCGGCTGGGAAAATGCGCGCCCCTCGGGTATCTCACCGCAGCAGATTCTCCCTGCCCGTTCAGCTGTTCCAGAATGGGGTACGCTGTCTTTTTGGTCTCTGTCGTGACTCCGGGAGCTGTTTCATATTGTTTCTGTTTCTTTAGTTGCTTTTCTGGAGGAGGAACTAAGACCCACGTGTCTTACTAAGCCGCCATCTTCTCCGGAAGTCATCCCCTTCACCTTTTTCACAAAGGTTTTTGAAGTGTAGAAGTATTTGATTTTGAGGAGTTTCCATTGATCTGTTTTTCCTTTTGTTGCTTGTGCTTTGGGGGTAAAGTTTAAGAAGTTACCTCCTATTACTAGGTCTTGAAGATGTTTCCCTGTATTTTCTTTTAGAAGCTTTCTGGTGCTAGTTCTTTTGTTTAGGCATTTGATACACTTTGAGTTAATTTTTGTGCAGGGTGTAAGATAGGAGTCATCTTTTATTCTCTTGGCTATTGATACTTAGTTCTTCCATGCCTAATTAATGAACTACTATTTTGTCCCAGTTCATAGGATCTGGGGGCCTTGTCAAAAATCAGTTGACCATAGATTTGGTGGTCTATTTCTGCACTCTCAGTTCAATTCCGTTGGTCAATGCTTCTGTCTTTGTGCCAGTACCATGCTGTTTTGACCACTGTGACTTTATGAAAGGTTTTAAAGTAAGAGAGCATTAAACCTCCCACTTCATTCTTCTTTTTTAGGATGCTTCTAGCTATTCAGGGTCTCTTTCCCTTCCAGATGAATTTGGTAGTTAGCTTTTCCAAATCTTCAAAGTAAGTTGTTGGAATTTTGATTGGTACTGTGTTGAATCTGTAGATCAATTTGGGGGAGAATTGGCAGTTTAACTATATTTAGCCTTCGTATCCATGAGCAGGGAATGTCTTTCCACCTATTTAGATCTCCTTTGATTTCTTTTAGCAATGTTATGTTGTTTTCTGTGTACAAGTCCTTTACATGCCTAGTTAATTTCAATTCATAAGTACTTGATTCTTTTAGTTGTTATTTTGAACCGATTTTTTTCCTTAACTAACTCCTCACTAGGTCATTGCTTGTGTATAGAAATGTTACTAATTTTTGTATATTGATTTTATAGCCCACCACCTGCTGAATTTGTTTATTAGCTCAAGAAACTTTGCTGTAGATTTCTCAGGATCTTCCAAGAATTGTATTGTATCTTCTGCAAATAATGAGAGTTTTAGTTCTTCATTCCAATTTGGATGCTTTTTATTTCTTTGTCCTGCCTAATTGCTCTAGCTTGAATTTCTATCACAATGTTGAATAATAGTTGTGACAACAGGCATCCTTGTCTTGTACCTGATCTTAGGGGGAAGGCTTTCAGTCTCTCTCTCCATTGAGTACAATGTTGGCTTTTGTTTTTTCATATATTTCCTTTATCTTACTGAGGTAGTTGCCTCTGACTCCTATCTTTTGGAATGCTTTTTTCAGAAAAGAATGCTGAATTTTGTGGAATGCTTTTTCAACTTCAATTTGAGATAATCATGTGATTTTTTTTCCCTTTTGATTTGTCGATGTGTTGTATTACTTTAATTGATTTTCTTGTGTTGAACCATCCTTGCATTCCTGTTATAAACCCCACTTGGCCATGGTGTATAATTCTTTTAATGTGCTGTTGGATTTGATTTGCTTATATTTTATTGAAAATTTTGCATCCATGTTCATTAGGGAGATTGACCTGTAGTTTTCCTTTCTTATAGCATCTTTATCCAGTTTTGGTATTAAAATGATATTAGCTTCAGAAAATGAGTTATGTAGAGTTCCTTTTTCCTCAATTTTTTGGAAAATTTTGAGCAGGGGTGGTATCATTTCTTTCTGGAATGTTTGATAAAATTCCTCTGTGAAGCCATCTGACCCCGGGCTTTTCTTTGTGGAAAGATTTTTGATGATTGATTGAATTTCTTTTCTTGTAATTGGTTTGTTGAGATATTCTATTTCTTCCTGAGCCAGTGTAGCTTGTTTGTGTGTCTCCAAGAATTTGTCTATTTCATCTAAATTGTCTAATTTGTTGGTGTATAGTTGTTCTTAGCATCCTTTTATGATTTCTTTTATTTCTTTAAGGTCTGTGGTTATGGCCCCTTCTCATTTCTGATTTTGTTTATTTGCATCCTCTTTCTTTTTTTCTTTGTCTTGCTAGTAGCCCATCAATTTTATTGATTTTCTCAAAGAACTAACTTTTGACTTTATTGATTCTGTTGTTCTTTTGTCCTCCCATTCATTTATCCCTGTATCAATCATTGTTATTTCTCTTTTTGTATTTGTTTTGAGGTTAGTTTGCTGTTCTTTTTCAAGTTCCTCCAGGTGTGCTAAGTCCTTGATTTTTGCTCTTTCTTGTTTTTTAATATAGGCATTTAAGGCAATGAATTTCCCTCTCAGCACAGCCTTTGTTGCATTCCATAAATTCTGATAAACTGTATTCTCATTTTCATTCATCTCCAGATAACTACTGATTTCTCTAGCAATTTTTTCTTTAACTCACTGGTTGTTTAAGAGTGTGTTATTTAATCTCCATATATTTGTGAATGTTCTCATTCTTTGGTGGCTATTGAGATCCAGCTTTATCCCATTGTGATCAGAGAAAGTGCTTTGAATAAGTTCAATAGTTTTAAATTTATAAAAACTTGGTTTGTGCCTTTGCATATGATCTATCCAGGAGAATATCCATGATATTTTTAAGGCCAGTAAGTGTAGTCAGTGCCTTTTATTCATAATATAACTTCCATTAAAACATCCATAAATTAAAATCCTTTTAGTTTTGTTGTTGTTGTTGTTTGTTTTGTTTTGCTTGGGCAGGCACCAGGAAGCAAACCCAGGTCTCCTGCATGGCAGGCAAGAACTCTGCCACTGTGCCACCATCACCCATCCTGATTAAAATACTTTTAGTTTTCATCTTTGCATTTTGCCTATCTTTCTAAACTTTAAAATCATGACAATATCTTCTGTGAAGTGGTTGTACCATTTTTTTTTCACCAGAAGCATATAAGAGTTTCATTTTTACACATACTCAACAACACTTGAACTGGCAGTTTTTAAAACTTTAACATTTCTAGTGTGCCTGTAGTGGTATTTGATTGTGATTTTTCTTTTTCTGTCTATTGATGACTAATGCTGCTGAGCAATATTTTGTGTGCCAACTTGCCATCCATATATTTTACTTGGTGAAGTTCTCTTCTAATAGTCTTTCCATTTTTATCAGGTCATTTTTTTCTCGTTGTTTAGTTGTGTGAGTTCCTTACATATTTTTCATGCAAGTCCCTTATCGATATGATTTGCCAATATTTTCCCCAAGATTGCAGATTATTTTTATTTTCATTATTGATAAGAATTTTTAATGAAGTCCATTTACTCAAATTGTGCTTTGATCATGCTTTTGACATTGTATCTAAGAAATCATTGCCTAATCAAAAAGTGCAAGTGTTTTATCCAAGGTTGTCATCTAGAAGTTTTACAGTTGTAGGTTTATATTACATCCATGACATAGTTTGAGTTAAGTTTGTATATGGTATTAGGCTAAGTATGAATTAAAGTTAATTTTTTTGCATATAACTATCTGAAAATTTTAGTCCTGTTTTATGAAAAGACTATCCATCCATTCTCCTCTGAATAACCTTTGCATACTTGAACGTCAGTTGTCCATAAATGCATTATCTATTTCTGAATTTTACTTCTATTCTATTGATAAATTTCAGAGTACAAAGTTTTCACATTTTTCTCAGATATATAACTATAAATTTAATTTCATATTCAAGTACTTCAATACCACTATAAATGATATTATTTTTTATTTTTATTTCAATTGTTTGTTTCCAATATATAGAAATACAATTGACCAATTTATATGATTTTAGTTTCATCACCTTTGCTAAATTCACTTACTAATTCAAATAATGTTTTTTGGAAATTTCATCAGATTTTCAACACAGATGTTGGTGTCAAATGTAAATTTTTTTTTTTCACTTTCCATTCCAATCTGATTGTCTTCTTTTTGTTTTCTCACCTTATGCAAACAATTGGAATGCCCAATACAACATCAAATAAGCAGTCTGAGAGTCGAAAACCTTGTCTTGTTTCTCATTTTAAGGGGAAACTATTGGTCACTAAAAATAAGGTAACTCATTGATCTTTTTACAAATGCCTTTTGTTAGGTTGAAGAATTTCCTTTTATCCTTACTTTGCTTAGAGCCCAGGAATGGATGAAAAGTTTTATAAAATGTTTTTTCAGCAATTTTTTCATATATTAAGATGATCATACATTTTTAATTTTTATGTTTTTAAAATATTGAGTTATTTGTTTAAGTTTCAATGTAAATCCAATCATGCACATATAAGGTAAACTTAATTTGGTTAGAATGTATTTATTATTATTTTTATATAATTCTGGATTTATTTGCTAAACTTTTGTTTAGAATGTTTGCATATATGTTTAGAATGGATATTGATCAATAGTTTTGTTTTCTTGCAATGTATTTGTATGATTTTCATTTAAACATAACACTGTGCTCATAGAATGAATTGGGGAGTGTAATCTCTAAGCTCTTGGAAGATAGATTTTTTGGGCAAAATTTTTATTGTAACTTTCTTAAACATTTTTTAGAATTTACCATAAATCTTTTAATCCAGAAATTTTTTCTGATGAAGTTTTCAACAAGAGATTTAATGTATTTAGTAGACATAGAGCTATTAAGGATATCTGTTTGATCTTAAGTGAACTTTGTCTCTTTCAAAGAATATATCTCTTTCAACTAAGTTTTCAGATTTATTGGAACAGTATTGCTCATAATAGTCCCTTATTCTTTTAATGTCTGTAGTTATGTGACCTCTTTAGTTCCTGAAATAAGTAATTTGCAAATTAGCTCTTTCTTTCCTGATAAGTCTGGCTAGATACTAATAAGTGTTAGTGAGTTTATTAAAGTATTAGTTTTATTTTATTGACATTCTCTATTTTCTGTTTTCTATGCCATGGATTTCTGCTCTGCTGTTTATTATTATTTCTTCTGCTTTGTTTGGGTTCAATTTGCCTTTCTTTATCTACTTTCTTAAAATAGAAACTAAGGTCATTAATTTGAGCTTTCTTCATTTCTATTGATAGACATTTACAACTTTTCTCCCTAAATACTGCTTTAGTGACATCCCCAAAATTATATGCTGTGCTTTCATTTTCATTCATTCATTCTAAAAAAACTTTCTTTTTTTTATTGATTTTTGTGCAGTCAATTGATTGTTTCAAGGTTTGCATTGTTCAATATCAGCATACTTGGGGTATTTTGAGATATCTGTCTTTTAAAAATTTTTAATTCCATTAGTCTTAGGGATCATATGTGGACTACTATGAATCCTATTAGATTTGTTAAGACATGCTTTATATCTCAGAATATGAACTATCTTAATAAATGTCCAGAAAGCTCCTGAAAAGAATGTTATGTGCTTGGATGAAGTAGTCTATAAATGTCAATTAGGACATGGTGGTTGTCAGTGGTGTTTCAAATCTACTGCACTTTTGTTGATCTTTTGCAATATCTATGTTTTAATAAATAATTGAGAGATGTATGTTGAAATTCCCACTGCGGTTTTTATATGTCGATTTCCTCTTTCAGTCTTCTCAGTATTCACTTCCCACATCTTGAAGCTCTGTTATTAGGTCCACAAACATTTTGGAAGTTAGGTGGGACCTAAAATTTAGCATTTACTCTGTGGTTAATTATTGCTCACATCTGAGACAAGTCCTGTGAATATTCAATGTCTTGTGAAGTTTGTGTTTCTTGCCCTCAGGTAGATCAAAGCCCAAGGGAGAAGAGTAAAGACATTAAATTATTATAATGGGTTGGGAAATTTTTAAGGTAGTGGGCATAGAGTAGTAAGGGAGCAGAGTAACTGTGCACAAAACTCCAATTCTACATACTACAAGGATCCAAGAGGATGACTTTATCATAAACAGAACGGAGAATTAAATTTCTCTGTATACTTACATGTACTATGTGTTCCTGCACAGACATTTCCAAGTTCCGTCTATACAGTTTTGTAGGAAATATATGTTAAAATAAATTAGTAATAAAAGATGAAAATGGGAGATTTCATTAGTGCATTTTCACAAGTTCATAACAATATAATGTTATATTTATACAGCACATTTTCAATTCTTTGGATAAATTTTCTCTAGTTCTAAGTGGGGTTAATGAATTTAAAATTATTATCCTGTAGCATTCTTGAAAATGTGATGACATTTAAAAATGTGATATTTGGTTAAATTATAACTACTCCCTGAAGATTCACCGATAAAATTAATCTAGTTTACCCCATTTTATTTAAATTATTTCTAAAAATTATAATTTTCCCCCACATTTCCACAAAAATTGAACATTAAAATAAAATGTGAGAATATAAACTATGTACAAAACTCTTTTTATTTGTATTTGGAGGAAAGGAGCTGGAAGGATTGATCTGATGAGCTTTTTATTGTAGTTTTTGTTCAAAGTTCTTCAAATGTTAAATGCATTAAAAATAATTTGAAATAGAAAATAAAACCTAAACAAACACGAGATAAAAGCATATGACTTTATTTATAATTAAAATATTGATTCATCCATCTCAGAAATATTTACTGAGCCAGTACCCTCGAAAAAGTCTGCATAAGTAGACATGGTCTTAGCTATGACTGCCCCCAACATTCATCATATAACTGTTAGCATTAACTTACATAATTTTACAAGTATGAAAAAAAATGTAAAATGCTATAAGAAAAATTATAAATAGGTCCTTTGCTTGAGTGGGAGAACAGGATTGACATTTCTAAAGAAAACACTTTTCAGCCAGGCGGTAGGTGGAGGAATTTCCTAAAAATAGAACTGCGTAAATGAGAACTATAGATGAAAAGAAACAAGGAATTAAAGGAAGGGAGATGGCCAATATAAAAGAATCATGTTGAGAAATGCAGGGGGGCAGCAGAATCTTCTGTATACTAAGATCTGAGAACAAGGCAAATCTAAGACTTTGAGCTTTATCTTAAGAACATGAAAAACTCTTGGTGGCTTTAAAGAAGAGATCCTTGGAACTTCTGTCCCTCAGTGGCAGTTGAATAAGGTCTTATCAGACAGACCGTTCTACAGATAAAAATTATAAAGTCTCAGCATACTACAAAAAGCAGCTCCCTGAGGACAATGAAAACAGACAGGTTCTTGTGAGGAGTACCTGCTTGGACAGGATGAGCTGCATATGATGAGTTAGAGTTACTTTTTGTATGGGTTTCATCTTAAATAGTTACTCATTGGATGATAGTGATTTTTGAGTAAGATAATACAGGTACAATTTCCTGGCATACAGTTTCAATAGCCATTCATTACTAAAGTTATTTTGATGGTGTTTCTTTATCCAAGCCAAATCATTTTTACGAGGGTTCAGTATTCAAAGTACCTCTTTACATTGACTCCTGGTGATTAATTTTGGCAATTATTTATGATATCACAAATACTATGTCAGGCATTTTGGGAGTCATTTAAGGGCATATATTTAAGGTGTCATGACACCTCTAAAAGTTATTCCTTCTTTTGGAGGTATTCCTTCCTTTTGGAGAGGAAAAGAATAACCCTCAGAATGGCAATGTGACAAAGTGACAAATAAGGGGCAGAGCTATGGTTCAACACAGGATTTCATACTCCAAGGCCCATGCTCTTTTCTAGGAGGACTTGTTGAAGAGAACTATTTAAAGTTTCTAAACACACTGTTGTGTGATACCTGTTGAGAGATACCTGCTCATGGGATAAAGATGCAGTTCAGCAAAGTCAATTCGATATAATTTTCTTTTGCATTAGAAAAAAAAAAATTCAAGAACCCCAAGGTGAATTGTATAAACCAGGTAATTTTCTAGGATACTCAGATTATATCATGGAAGAGAATCTCAGAGTTAATTGGATCAAGGGCCTTGAATACAAGTGAGTAAAAGGAGCCTCTCTGGTTCGCAAATTAACTTCAGCTACTTCTAGGAAACAGATGTCTTTATTCACAGTTCAATTTTTATTCATAATTTTAAATGAATTCAGAATTAGCCCAATTTGCACTTTTCTCTTCCTTTCTGAAATGTACCATAATTGGTTGCTAATAAGGCTTATAGTTTAACATGAACTGAATTAACAATTCGTAGTTATGTTTAGTGAAATGTGAGTCAACTAAACCTGTATTAAAAACTCTATTCAATAAAAAATAAATGTACATTTCAGTGGATGGTCTAATATCTTGGTTTAGACTAAGCACAGGTGATCCAATGTAGATGATAGAGATCCGTAGTACAAGGAAATTAAAACCTTAGTTGAAAACAAATGCAGACTTCGCGCAAAAAATAATTCATCCTTAGTGTGTTGATGTGCCTCAGACAAGAGTCAAAATATAACTGTTTCATTTGCAAATATATGCAATTTTGACTCACACTAGATGATTATTTACTGAATAATTACTCAGAGAACATTACTATTCTAAAATTAATTATGCCATCTTTTCTTTGCTAAAATAGACACACACATGTTCAAAGCCCCAGGAGCTGAGAGCACAAGATGAACAGGAGCATCAGCCCAGAAAGAACTGTATTTCTCACATATACTGCCACATGAAGGGTAAATGGGAAGAGGGCGAGAAAATAATGTAACATCTGTCTGAACTGCATCTTCAGAGTAGTGAATCATCTCTCAAGAGACATTTACAGAACCCACCTATTTGTGCATTTGGTATTATATTAACTCATCAGATTCTAAATGCCAATTTGGATCCTGCTATATCATTTTAGAACACATATTTGTAGTAAAGTTAAAGGTTTTATTATCTTTATTACAAGATTCTGTAACCACTGAGGAATTTGACAGAATCCAGGGTTGTTAAACTTCAAATAATTAACACTTTCTCTAGTTAGGATCGTGGACACTTTTATTAAGTTGCAGACTTTGGCAATTTGTAGTTTGATTTCAGAATTAGCATGAGCTATCTTTAAATTACTTCAAAGTGATGGATCTTAATTACCTGGATTGGAAATTAATCTATTTAAACTTTCATGTTAACAAAGATTGCTCAGTTAAAGTAAAACAGAAAAGCAACATTCAGACTACTATCTTGACCTGAAGCTTTTAATAAATGGTCTTGGATTCAAAGGAATGTATAAGAGATGAAACATGGGTAAATTTGTAAATATTACCAGGAGTGAAGGACTGTCTGAAAATAAATGTTTTATATTATGCATTTTTAAATAAGCAAAATTGACCCCTTTTCTTTTGTAGGATAAGGTTAACAATAATTATATATATATATATATATATATATATATATATATATATATATATATATATATATATATAAAACATATATATAACGTATAACATATATATAACATGTATCTAATATATATATATATCCATATATTATATATTAGATACACGTTATATATATGTTACATATATATGTTTAATTTCTATGGAGTTTAAATGAAGTGTTAATATGAAAGGAGTTTGCAAGATCTAAAGTGAGAATTCCATTTCCTTGGAGAACTTCTGCATGGAAATATCTATCCTCCTTCCCACTATGATGCATCTGAATGGTGAAACAATATGTAGAGTTCAAGAGTTTTATAGAGGTTTATGCATGTAAACTTGGAGAAAATTAAATGGTGCATGGGCAGTTTACAGATAGCAAAAGAAAGGAAGGAAGATTTAGCTCTTGAGGAAGAAAGCATATTTAATTCAAGATTTGGATTGTAAAAATAGATGGGCAAATTAGTCAGAAATTCCCCCAATACTTTTTAGCATGACTAAATAAAACTAGGTTCTACTCAATATATAAATATCTTACAAACTAGGGAGACAATACCTCATAATTATCTGAGAATATAAGTATGAGTGAAAGATTATAAATAAAGATATATGAAAGAAGATATGATTTCAAGTTGAGGATATGATTTCAGTGAGGAAGCCTCATGAATGAAGAAATTAAATATATGGTATCTTTGGACATAAAGAACTGGTAAACAACACAGACTTAAAATGAAGGCAAAGACCTGGAAATAACAGCTATCATAAATTTAATGACTGCTTCTTTTCAGGCAGGTTAGTTTTTACAGCAGCCCCAATTTTGAATTTAATTTTTATTTTTCCTGATTATTAATAAAATTGAGTATGCATTCATATGTTGACTAGTTATTCAAGATTATGTCAACTCTTTAACACCAAGAACAAGCAAATAAGATGAATTTGTTGTATATTATTGGTTTTCTCACTCTTGAAAATAAAAATTAAATCACAATCTTTTCATACGCAAATTGTATACTATCACAAAGTATAAAATATTTTTAAAGGTTTCATTTTGAAATACTTCCAGCTCAATTGGGATTTATGAGTTATAAACTCGAATGCACATGTTGTCACAAAAGGAAATAAAACTCTTTTTTGATTGAGGAATTGCAAAATACAAGTAGCTCTTTTCACCATATTTTTTCTGCCTCTTATTACTACTTATTCAAGCTCTTAAACTGATTTTTTGGGGGAGATGGTGCATGGTCTGGGAATCAAACCCAGGTCTCCCGCACAGAAGGCGAGCATTCTGTCACTGAATCACCTGTGCACCCCATTCTGAGTGTTACTGACATGAAAAATGGCAAGAAAGTGCAAGAGGAAGACAAAAACAAAACAAAACAAAAACAAAACATAAAGATGAATATGCAGATACAACAAAGAAAAAGAAGGAACTACTATTCTATGTAAAAGACCTAGTGCTAGCCTCAGAGGAATGCAGCAGAGTGGAGAATGAAATAAGGAGTAAGAAGACAGATGAGGCAGTGCTAAAGGAGGTATGGAACATAAATAGGAAAGAAAATAAGGATATTTTCCTGTTTTTTACTTCCTTACTTTGTTTCCTTCCATTCATCATTTCTTTACTCTCAACATCACCGTATTTTATCTAAATACTTTTTAAAAAGGTGATCATATACATGTATAGGGTTTAAGGTAACGCCTGCGTAAATTTCTAGATTTTGACACTGCATCAAATGTTTTGTATTTAGTGCTCCCTACATCCACTCTCATATTCATCTTTAGTAACTATGATCACATTAAATAAGAAGGAATCTAAACTAGCTATTTATTTTTATAGATGATAAAACTAAGCCTGATTGGTATAAAAATGCTTGTTCAGAGCCCTCTAGCCAGTTGTTGGTTTGAAATTGCAATCAAGGGCCTTTTTAATCCAAAGGTAGTGATATAAGATTTAGGAGTAAAAAGAAACAATGGTTTTAGCTAGACAGATTTGCTTGAGATAGTATTTTTTTTTTTAATCAACAAATGCTTACCAAGCGCCTATGTGCCAAATGTTTTACTTTCTACAGAGAATTGCAAGAATTAATACACTATCACAGTCTACTGACACAAACAAGAAAAAAGTCAAGAATTGCATGTAGCATTTAAATGATGCTATTGTAAATAAATGGAGACACTGATACGGCAGCAGATAAGAGAGACATTTAAGCCACAGCAAAATTTATGACAGCAGATTTGGGAGGGGGTTGTAATCAAAGAAACTCAACTGGAAAATATGAAACTTGTATTGTAAATGAAGGAAGAGAATACATTAAAGCACTTTGGATCTGTTCAAATAAAGAAAATCAAATTCTAGATGAAATCAATGACCAGACAGTTGACTTGATTTCAACATAGGTGGGTTTTGTGTTAGTGAACCACAGTCTGATCGGTGAGGGCTTCTGGGGGAACTTAGTGCTGCAAAAATAGATAGTGTGGACTTCTCAACCTATGTTAATGTGTTCGTGTACCCTAACAGTAATTGAGAATCATTGAAGGTTACCAGTGATGTCAGAAATCATTTGCATGTAAGAAAATAAAACAAGCTCAACCAAAATAATACCTTTGTGACGTTGGAAAACTCTGATAACAAAGCCCCACTCATTTTTCGTGAAGGAGTATTTAACTTCATGAGTTACAACAGCCCTTGTATTCCCAAATCCTAAATGCTTGTATGTCTCATTACTGTAACTCTTTAATATTCTCATAGGGCTAATTAGTTTTCCAAAATGTTTAGTGTCAGAAAGTGGAGGCGGGTTGCCAAGAAACAGAACATCTTAAAAGGTCAATATAAGACCATTTTGGAGCGTATGGCATGAGGCTGGTTCATAAGGACGTACTTTGTAAGATAAAAAATCAAGCATGAAGAAAAACATATATAGTACTAGATAGGACATATTAATGCCCCAAATGTTAAAAAAACAAAAGCAAAAACAAGGTTATTCTACTTTTCTTCAGTCAGTGGCTATAACAGTTGCAGATGTACGACAGAAGAGAACCAAATTGTATGAGTAACTGGGAATGGCTTGCATGTACTATATTGGCTAAGGTGCACAATGGCTCACCTGTGAATGGGGCTTCCAAAATTTCACCAAAAAACAAACAAACAAACAAAAAGAAACAGAAGGAAACAAATTAAAGCCAGACTTAACGAGGGGCTATAATATGGACCTAGAAAGCAACCAGGAATTAAAATACCAGCTACAATTTTCCACTTACTTTAAAAAAAAACAACAACATTGTTATCCTTCTCTCTGTGTGGTTGCTTCATTCTTTGCACAGTCTGAAAATTGGCTCTCTGCACTAGACTGAAAAAGTAGAGAACATTTTGAGGGGACCTACATATTAATAATGCTTAATGTGCTGTTTGGCACACATCGGCTGCTCAATTTTAAAGATTCAATATTTCTCTGTACAAACAATGGAAAATGACACCCCAGGTTTCTATATACTTTCTGAGTTTGAATATTCACAAGGCTAACTCAAATTACAATGACTTAATTAAAACTTACTGGTAGAGAAACATTAGCCCAGTTGGTGTCAAAGATCTGTCTCTAGACCGATTTTTTTTGTACGTGTGTATCAGTGTGTACACAGTCACTTTACTGTATCCACTCAATAGGGTATGTGAAAGCAGATTGTGAAGTGCATATTTTGACAGTAGGGAGCATGATGCCATAGAGAATATAAAGGGCATATCTTCTTTAATAGATTATCAAAGCCCACTGGATATATCTCAGAGGAAGAATGCTGCAATAAAATCATTATGTACTTATAAATGATTACTGGAGGTGTCAGAATAAGCTAGTGTTTGAGAAGACAAGATACTGAGAAATGAGAGAATAGAGTACTGGCATAAAAGTAAAACTTAAAACAGAAGGTCCCATTAGAAATTGAACCGAAATGAGAGAAAAGTGCTATAGTTTACAGCAATTAAGGTAAAATGTATCATGCAATTTAAAGGTATGTCAATATATTTTGGACAGGGAAACTGATACAGTAAAATATCTTATTTAGATGAATATACAAAAATTAGCCCTTATGCATTCCAAAAAGACATGCTTTTATGAATCACAGCTGCCATTGTTACATGTATTCTTCCGTATCAGCAGATGATTTATGGAAGAACTGTGAAAGAGGGTATTTAAATTACCTTCTATGAAAAATGTTGGATCTTAGATTGTATGTACTTTCTCATTTCAGCAATAGATTGTATAATTAAGAAGGCCTTTGGGACATGTGTGCATTTCAGAAACTTTATGAATTCTCACTTTCAGCAGGTTATTATGATGATAATAAGATCACATTAATTTGGACTTTTTTTTTTCTCTGATGATAATTCAAATGTTATAATAAACTAGTTTTACTCTATCTTTGACAAGCACTTGTTCTGCATGATAATATACAACTTTACAGAAAACAGTTCTCTTTCTTGGTAAACATGGGCAAAAACTATAAAACATATCCAATGTTTCATCTATCTGCTTACTCATTTTTGCCTACTTATTTTAATTTGGACCAACAATATTAAAGTCTTGATACAGATAAACATCTTATTTTCAAAATAACTATCATGGGAGGCTACTGAAAATACCTTGAAAGGTACTGAGGGACTCAAGTGAGATAACATTTTGCTGAACTGAAGAGACTTTGACTTTTTCAGATGGAATGATACATACTATTATGATTTCCCATTGACTTCTTTCATAGTTCCAAAGTATATTTTGATATAAGATAATAATAATAGTGGCTAAGTTTGGAGAAAAGTTGAGCATAGTTTAGAAGTAAAATAGGCCACCTGATACAGGGTGATAAATGTAAGAAGAGTGAGATAAGGTGATATTCAAAATATTTGAGTGATAGAATCACAAACCAATCTTAATGCACAAAACAGTTATTAATGGGTTTAGGCCAAAAAAATCCATAGTGTTAAATATAGTTCACTATGTATCCTGCACATAACTAAACTTAGAACTTAATATATGAAATTGTTAGCTGGGGTGTCAGTTTGCATCTAGTAGCGTGGGTTTCGGTTTTAAAATATATATGGGTTAGAGAATTTTAAATTTAAGTATGTGTCTTAGTTTGCCAGGCTCGCTATGACAAATATCACATAACGGTTTGACTAAAACAATAAGCATATATTGTCACATGGTTTCAAAAGCTAAAAGTCCAAAATCAAAGCATCAGCCTCGAATTCTCCTGGGAGTCAACAACAGTCTCATTCTGATTTGCCAAAAATTCTTGGGGTTCCTAATCTTGCACCTCCTGTCACACAGAGATCTCTTTCTTTCCTTTCTCTTCTCTATTAGTTTCTGCTGACTTCTCATTTCTCCCTGTAGCCTACTCCAATTTCTAGCTTCTGGTTTCTTCTCTTTTAAGGCTTAAACTATCATGGATTAAGAATCATCTTGATTCCATTGGCCACAGCTTAATGGAAAATAACATCTTTAAAAGGTCTTATTTACAGCGAGTTCACACCCACAGGGATAAGAATTAAGATTCAGAATCTGTTTGTTGGGATACGTAATCCAATGTTCCATAGTTCATTAAAGGAAATTTAAAGAACCAGAGAATAACCTGTATAAATATTTTCAAAGCAAAAATAGCACCTTTTAAAAAGCATCATATTCTTTTAGCACTGTTTTGATCAACTGAGTATCTTGCTACTCCATCATCACTGTTCTTCAACATTAAATGTCAGAAATCTTCCAACTGAGCTGTACTGTTGAATAAAAGAATTGACAAGTCCAACAACTTATTTTAACTAAGATTGTAAATAACAATGTTTGGGTGATTAACCAAGACATCTACTGTGTGATTATAATGAATCTTGAGATATTCATTTCAAATAACAAAAGCTTGAAAATACTTTGAATAATTATAATGCTCAGGAACATTTATAATTTAAATTTAATTATTATTGTAATTTTTTTATACTTCTATAACATCATATAATAAATTCTGGCTACCTAGACAAAGATTTCAATCCCTGTCTGCTTTCCCAACCTATTGATTTATGAGGTACAATATAGAAGGCCATTTATAGAACACACTGTCATTCCTCAATTAGAGGAAATGTTATGCAGTTACTTCCCACAGCAAACTTTCAGATGACTTAGGTCTCTCCAAAACTCCAAAATTGAAAATGACTGCTATGAAAAAGGCAGAGTAAAAATGTCAGGGCAACAAAATCTCGTCTCAAAACCACAGTTCCTCTGGAAGTCCAGAAGCCACAAAACCTAAATCAGAGGCACATGCACAAATTTAACTTTTCAGGTTTGCATAAAAACAAACAGAGAGTAAGAAAAGTAAGAAAGAAAGTGAAAGAAGGTATATCACTCTCGTAGCCCTACTTTAATATCCATGCTAGGTTTACTTCAAGTTTAGTCAATTAATAGGCCTGTGGATTGGGATTGGCTCTTCCAGAATTTTCAATAGCTCTCATTTTTCCCAGGTAGTCTTGTAATTCTCTCATTTATGTCTTCCTTACCTCTGTGACCCTAATAATTTTCAGGCCAGTGTTAAATTTTATCAAAACAGTGAAATGGATTTGGTGAAGAGAAATACTTATAGAAAATGAGTGTATAGTTGTTTGATAAAAAAGTTTCTAATCCCCTGTGGCAGATTATAAATTCCAATGATGCCGATCCCACAGTGGTCCTAGAACTTTGAGATTTCTCCAACAAGAGGATCCCCTTCACTTCACCCTCCTCTCAAAATTGGGTGGAATTTTCTGACTTTCTTCACCAACAGAATATGGGAACAGTGATGTTTCTGACTTGAGGCAGAGTGATAAAAATGTCATGATGTTCCAGCTTTCTTTCTTGGGATGCTTATTCTTTGAATTTAGCTACCATGCTGTCAAGAAGATTAACCTTGTTCATGCAAAAAGATTGCTGAGAATGTGCAGCTGCTGGTTTAGAAGCTTCCTGGACGTTCCAGATGACAGCATGCATGTATTGCCATATATATGATTGAAGATACCTCCAGATTATTCTATTTGCACACTGTTGAGTCACATAATAGAGCACAAGGACTGTACCACCTTTCCAAAATCATGATCAAAGATCTCATGAGATAATAAAATGCTGATTTACATGATTAAGCTTCAGGTGGTTTGTTACAAGAATAATCTCAAATCAGAATGTTGATTTTTAGGCGTATCTATATTTAACAGTGTTGTTACTGTGATGCAAAAAGATGATTATCCAAATAGACATTGGGCTTTTTATCTGGGCGACCTGGAAGTTGAGTGGAATTTGCTTTCTCCTTCTCACAATCAGAAGTTTTGCATGCAAACCTGCTTCCCATAGGTCTTATGGCTTCCATGTCTTGTATGTGTCTACATTGTCCCATATTCCCAAAGACTTCCAAGATCTGGGTATCTGGTATTCCCACATAACACTTTTGAATTGCTGGCTCCCACATCCAGAGGGATTGCTATTCGAGCATCCAGCAGAAACTTTCATGGATAACCTGACTCTCACGTTTGCACCAAATAGAGTCCATCTATTAAATTGCAAATGCACACTTATTGTCCAGCAAATGATCTGAAATCTGGCACTCTTTTTCACACAGGTAATGGAAAATTCAGAATCAGTGCTGCATTCCTTCTTTAAACTGGCTCTGAGGTTACCTGTTTCGCCAAGAAAGCCATTTTTTTTAGCCCATGTCATGTGACATTATGCTATTCATTATAAGCCCTAGGGCATATAAGTAGTAACTTTGCATGAATATTACAAAGCCAATTTTCAATTATATTCCAAGGTACTTAAGTCCAAGATTACATTTAAAAACTAGTTCAATCATATGAGTGGCAAAGAATCAAGTTTTGAAATATTTGAAGCGTTTATTTTCTAATGCAATATTGAATGATTAGGAATTTATAATGATCATGTCTAAAGCTATCTTAACCCATTCACAGACTGCACTAGTTTTTCTAGGAATTGTTTAATATTCTAATTTTTGTTTCTTCCTATTATAAATTTTTTTTATAATTCTTATTTGGCAATGTGAATTCCCATTATTCCTTACACATGATAACTCTTTTACACTGAAAATTTTACATTTTAAACCACAAAATACCATGGCTCATCTGTGTCCTTTTTACTTAACTTTTTTCTGGGTGTGCAACCCTGTCTAAAATTTTCAAACCTAGAAATGCTTCAAAGAAAGTTTTTAAAGGTCAATAGAAGTTTTTAAAGGTCAATAATCTGCATTTTCTAAGGGCTTATTCTCTGTTACATATTTATGTTAGTTAACTCAAGAATATTTGAGCTTTCAGTTTTATGGAATTTACTTCAGAAGTAAATTCCTGAAGGATATGTTCTTGCATAATTGTTAAATGTATTAACCCACATGTACTTTGAGCAGATATATTTGTATGTGCAATGATAAATTTTCAAACTTACTGGTACTTATCGGAGTGCACTGAGAGTTCTGGAACATTTCTAGTGAAACCTTTCTTTGATGTGGAGGTATTTTTTTTCTTCAAGTATCCAATTCCAATCAAACTGACATATGTAATTAGCAACCAGATAATAACAAGCCCTTGATTAAAATACAAGAGCTTGATTTTACTTACATGTTTACAAAAAAAACTAGTATATATTTTCCCTCTCATTTCTTTCAGCTTATAAGCCTGGGTTATTGAGAAAGTTCTCTTGCTATTTAGATAATATATTATGCTGGATTTTGATGTCCTTTAAGGAATACAAATTCCATTCATTTAAGACATGGCTAATGCATACCTGCTATGATTAAAACAAAAAAAAATATTTAAGGGTCCTTCTTACTTCTTGTTAGTTTATTGACTTGTCTTTTCTGCTGTCTAGTAGGGAAAATTAAACTCTGGGATACTTCTGAACAAAACAATAATCATTTTAAATAAAAATAAATGAACTATACCACACGTGGTGGATTGAATCTTATTGCCAAAGACATAATCAAGTTTTATTTCCCAGTGTTGTGGGTATCAACTCATTGGTGAATAATATCTTTGAAGATTTAGTTGAGACCAAGTTGAATCAGGAGAGGCTATCATTCATATGACTGGAATTCTTAGAGACAGAAGAATTTCAGACACAGCCATCAACTAGGAAAAGCCAGAGAGATCATCATTTAAAGAAGACAAAAGTTACTTACAAGAAATGTCAAGGTTTGTGTGGCAAGCCATTGCCAGAATGCATGGCCTGGTAGTACCTTGATTTTGAACGTCTAGCCTGCAAAACTGAAACAATATGTTCCTGTTGTTTAATTCAACTAATTTATGATATTTGTCATAACAGTCTCAGCAAAATAAGACACCATATCATACATAAATTTCAACACTGTGTCGCAAAAAAAATATGCCAAGAGTTTATTAGAGTAGCTAGTTTTACTTTTGTCTGAGTATGTTTTCAGAGACAGATGTATTGGAAAGCAGAAACAGACTCAACAATTGAGAGTCCACCAAGAATCAGAACAAAGCATTGGCTAGATGGGAGAATACATTGTTTAATATCTGCTACATATATGAGTTTCTCATTGAATGATATACTTTTCCCTCAATCTACTAAAAAACTCATTAAAAACACTAAATTGGGGTGGTTTGTTTGCTTTGCTTTCACTAATCAAAGTTGAAAGCATATGTCCATGGAGCTTCACTATGGATGAATCCATATTTTTCTGCCACCCTTAACAGAAGGGGTTATCACTGTTCAGATATGTTAAACAACTAACAGACAGAAAAATAATGAGCAGAAGTGTGAAGAACTAGTGGGGAATATCAGATTATTTCTTAATACTGCTGAGTGAAACAAAAAGGAGATTTATTCAGAAAACAAATATCAGTTATGACTATGTTATTGACAACTGAATCTTTCAATCATGGCCTTATAAAATGAATTGCTCAATTTAGTGTTTGGCATGGAGAAAGGACTCTCTATTGCTATTTAGCCAATAAGTTCCTTAAAACAATCTGGCATAGTCAGCATGATAAGGTTGTGTATAAATTCAGTACTCTAATAGATTATTAAGTAAAAATGTGAGACTCGTCCTTTCATGAAAAGATAATTATTGTGTTGAAACACAGGGGGTAAAAACATTTGGTAGTTCTTCCTATTCCTGTTCTCCCTTTTTATACTTGCTGATCTGTATGGAATTTAAAAATATGCTGTACTTTGCAAAGACATACTGGAATTATAAAAAAATAGGAATTTTATATTTGAAAATGAAATGAGCCAAGAGTCTTTTCATATGAATGACTCAAATAAAATTCTACCTCCATCTAGGGGACAACCATGGTATCAGGTTAGAAAATCTGATATTAGTAAAATTGAAAATTGTTTATAATTCTAGATTTGATATGTAGAAGCCTAATACTAACATGAAGAGATCAATAAGTCAAATTCAGCATGTCCAAATGCACCTGCATCGAATGAGTGTTTGTTGGCGACATTTGAAACTTGCCATGAGTAAGTTTATACATTTGTTTTTATTGAACAACAAATTCTATGTAAATTCAAAGGAATAATTTATTATTAATCAAAGAAGTAATAAAAGGTGTGTCATAAGGCAGGTTTCAAAATCTGAGCTACTAAAATACTAATATTGCAACACTAGAAATATTTGGAGAGAAAACAGAGAATTTGATTTCTGATATGAAGCCATTGCTGACTTTCAATATCAGATGCCAAGTAAAGCATGGAGTAGGAAAGGGAAGCCTAAAATTGTCCAATATAAAGTTCTGCTTTGACCCTTCTAAAATAGAATGATGTTCAGCACCTCTGGAAGTAATCCAGGTTGCTCATGTGACTGCTAAGGGGCTAATTAAAAGATGAATTATTGGAAAAGCTTCAACTGCTATTCACTGATAAGATCAGAACCTCTCTCTAACATACAGCCAAGAGTCTGGAGAATCTATATGTTTTTGGCTTTATGAGTCATTGTATATAAAACATGAAAGTGTAAATTAAATTAGGAAGATGATTTAGGTGAGATAGAAGACTTCATTGAAGAACACTGACCATTTGTTATTTCAAACAGGAAATTTTGTAACTCATCTTCACCACTAAAATTGATTAAATAGAATTGACTAGAATAAAATCAATGGCTCTGGGTAGAGGGTTATTGGAAATGGAGGGTCTTCTCACAGTTATACTTCCTTTCCTTCTCCTTATAATTCCTTCCTCCTCTTAATTAATTTACTTATACAACTGTTTCTTATTTTTTCTTTTATTTTAAGCATTCTCTGTTGCATTCCTACAAAATTAAATTTAGATCTTATTCTCTTTAGCCTCTTCCAAAACAAGTATGGACACTTCCTTGATGGAAGTGCTCCCAGTATAACTTAATGAGCACTTTTGGTTCTATCAGTATTTATTATTTAATTATTGTGATTTTAAAAATTGCTCACTTCCCTGTAAAGTAATATGACAATTATTTTCTTTTGCAGTAATTGTTTTCGACTGAATCATCATCCTACTGGTCATTTTCTTAACATCGTAAATATATCCATCAGATTGTCTTTTACCCTTTGACACAATTCTGAAACATTTGAATGAATTGGCTCCATCAGATGCTCTATTTTACTTTTCTTGGCCTCATCTTCTGGATTTTTACGTCCTTCCAGTACCAGCTTCACAGATCGATCTTTGTGTAGTTCTCTACATAGAGAACTCTATGTAGTTCTTTACATAACCTGGCTAGTTCCTTCCAGATTTGATTTCCAATGTGCTAGATACTACAGGTTTATTTTCTTGTATAGCACATGGACACATGGACAGTAGATGTTTGAGAGCATTCAGAACTAAAATCTGGTTTAATACCATACTTGATTGAGAGTTTTCTGGATATAGAACTTTAGGAGGAAAACCATCTTCCTTCATACTTTTTCAAACTATTTCACTCTACATACCAGTGTTAATACTATGAACAGTCTGATGCATATTCACTTAACAATCACTTTATATACTGTTACTACTGTTTGGTTTGTTGGTTGTTTTGTTTTTCCTCTCTAGAAGATTTTAGAAACTTCTCATTACCTATAGCTCCTGGAAATTTCACAGTTATGTCTCCTGTGCTATGTCTTCTTTCAATCATTGCACTCAACATTCAATGGGCCTTTTCAATTGGTATATGCTGGCCCTTAATTTTGGAAAAAAAAAAATGTTGTTGTAACTTTAGTCTGTGATTCCTGGCAGAAGGGGAAGGAAATTTCCTTTCCTTCATTTTTTCAATCATCTCGTTATGAAACTTCTGACAAGCAGGTATTGAATTTCCTGGATTGATAATTAATTATGTTTGTATTATATAAGTACATATATATACACACACACACACACACACACACACACACACATATTATTTATTTATTTATTTTGAGGAGAGTTCATGGTCTGGGAATCGAATATATAATTTAGTTTGGTCTTCCAAACATTGCTGCATTATTTTACTAAAAGATTTGTAATTTCTATAACATATTTCATGTTTTCAGAATATTCCTTTAAAATACCATTCTGCTCTTGTACCCAGGATAGATCATCCTGAATTTGTAAATTTATTTTTAAATTTGTTTTATTTTTCCTGCTTTGTCTCTATTTCACTGGAATTCTTTTTGTTCATTTAGTGCTCATTGTGTGTGTGTGTGTATATATATATTTATATATAGCTTTCATGTTAGACATTTTCTCAAATGTCTGGTGCGTCTTGGCTGACCGAGTTCACATATTTATAGTAAAGTAAAAATGTTTTACTTCAAGTTGAAGGTTCTGCAGGGACTCAGCCTTTTTGATAGTGAATCTCCCAACAGTACTGGTAATTTGTTTTTGTTTGGCAACTCAACTTTTTCAAAGAATGCTAAAGCATCTTTTTTATATGTAGGAGGTGGAAGATTAGGAGGATTTGAGAAAATAAGTCCAGAAGACATTTCTAGTTAAACACAGGGCAAGTTGCTGGAATATTTCATGGTCAATTTGCAAACATTCACTTAATCTCCATTTCATAAGTTAGTGCCTCACTTCCACCCTACACTCTGCCAGGTGTTCACCAGTCTACATGTTTTCTGTTTCCCCCAGAGTCTGTTCACCTGCTGGTATGACAGCCAACAGCCCAGGTAGGCCACACAGACTAAGACAGTGTTAATGGGAGTTCTTATTTTTCCTTATATTTTAAATCAATCTTTTTTGGCTCTTTTTTTTTTAACATTAAAATGCTATAAGATATATTATTATCTACTAAATTTATTTTTAGCCTAAAATTATAAACTCCAAATGTAGGATTTCTATCTTAATTTTAGTCGAAATCTTATCGCAGCACAAAGAGCATATTCAACAATCAGTTACTGCCCAGTTACTAATTAAACCTAAAGCCTCTACGTATTTTCAAGATATATTACATGGCTTCATAGTCCTGGGTCTCAGCTGTGTTATTCTTTCCTTATTTTAATTAACTTCTAAATGTTATTGAAATGATTCATTTAATTTCAGAAGTCAACATATATTAATAGAGAACCTCTCATGTGCCAAAAAAAATGATCCTTGATATTTTAGGGGCATAAAAAGGCATGTTATTTACCTAGAAATAATTTACAGTACTACAGATAATATACCATCAATGCAAATGTGTATAAACTAAAGATGAATGGTTGGAGTTTTGCAGGTATGAACACATGAAGAATAAGAGGGAAAAAAAAAGATAATTTTCAATTTGGGAGATTAAGGGAGGCCTATAGAATAATTGATTTATATTAGATCTGGGGAGATATGTTCAATTTAAACAAGTGGAGGTGACTATGGGTGTGTGGTCAGAAAAGTCTAGGACAGCTTGCATGAATTCTATGTTAGATGAAGTGACATATCTGAGAACTAACATTTCTATTACTTTATGGAGAATTTTGAATTCCAGACTAAATGTGTAGCCATCTTTAGCACTATAATAGCCATTAATTAAAGATTTTTATTAGGGCCGTTTCTTGATTATAATTTTGATTTTTGATTTCTAAAGATTATTGACATAGCAATGTGTACGATGAATGGAAAGAGTTAAAAGTAACAACTGTGAGAATGATCTGGAGACCCTTGCAATAGCGAAAAAGAGGAACAAAGCCTGGGCACATGGACAAGTTACTGCTAATGCAATGGAGAAAAGTGTAATTGGGTGGTACTTGCGATGTCTCCAAGAGAATGAAAGAAATAGATGCTGACGAAAATGTCATCAACACATGTAACCAAGAGACTGGCTTCATAGTGATTAAATAAGAAGTCACAATTTATTTGGGGGACAAGTTTGGGGAATGTGAGGTATAAATGTAAGGAAAAGAATAAATTTAGTTTTCAACACTTTATAGTTTTGCCTTTGGTTATCCTAACAAAATAGTCTTATAAACATGTTTATTCTTCTTATGTTGTTAAAATATCATTTTAAGGTGGGCCATGGTGGTTCAGCAGGCAGAGTTCTCTCCTGCCATGCTGGAGGTGTAGGCTTATTTCCTGGTGCTTGCCCATGTTAAAAAAAAAGAAATAATTAAAAAAATTTCAGTAGGGTAATGTTATATTTATTTTTCTATTGTATCTATATATATATATCTTATTGCACATAATGTTTTAATAAAAAGCAAATATGTTACAAATGATTGAGCATAAAATGACCTTTTTTTCAAATTGTGGAATCTCTGTAACTCATTTTGATTGACAGCCACTTTATTGGAAGAATATTGGCAAAAACTTCTGAGTTTACCTGCATCACCAATTCTTTTCTCAGTTGAATGAGAAATAAGTTATCTTCTGTTCATAGTTTAAACCACGTTAAAATTTTCCTAAGGGCTTGTAAAACAGATGGCAGAATCTGTTTAAAGCTGATATGGATATTAAAGTATAGAAATACCTAACAGGAATTTAAAGTTTTAATTCATTTTATCTCAACATTTCATGTACCAAAGAAAAAAACACTTGAAAATTATAGCTATGCTATGAAAATATAAATAACATAGAATATATGAAAAGAGGATATATTAAGTGTTCTAAAAATATATAGTGACTTTTATACAATAATGATAAACTAAATCCATATATTGCAGTAGAATGTTTTGTAGTTCCTGTCTTTTGCCTTTCAACAAAAGCTTTCGATTCTCCTCTTCCAATCCTGCCCAGACTCAACTACCATGGCACCACAATGTTCTCCTGTTTCTGGATGTTTCCAACAGCTTAATTCCTAAGCACAGAATGCTTGGTACCTTAATCCAAAATGAATATCTCCCCACTGTTCCCTTCTCACCACCCCTCATACATATACTTTTTTATAAAATGAAAGAACCACAAGAGGAGTGCACTCCAAACCCACAGCATGTCCAGCTGTGCCCAAACCCAAACATGACTCATCATGGGATGCAAGCCAAATGATGGCCGTGTACCTGCTAACCCTTCTGCTCATGAGTTAGAGCCTAATGTTCAGCATAGGGGTTGCTGAAATGCAGAGTGATTTATTATGTCATTGCATATCTGAAGGGATTTACTAGGCCCCCATAAGAATGGAAGATTCTTTGAGATGAGTCAGTGATGGGGGAAGTATATTTTCAGAAGGTGACTAATGTTCCTGAAATGACAAAGTTAGTGAGATCTTAGGTTTCCTGTAACTAAATGGCTGAATTATGCAAAAAATACATGTTGACTTCAGCATATATATATATATATATATATATATATGGTGGCTACAGATCCAAGTGCTGCCAAGTCTAAGATTAGACAGGCCATTTTCAACCAGGTAACTATGTTCACAGACTAATAAATATGATAATTGTTGAGCCTAAACCAAGTGAAAACTGAGTGGGAATTTATAATGACTAGTAAGTTGGGGGTAAGGGAGAAGGGAGTAGAAATTCTTACTAATTGCTGAAGAAAGTGGGCTACATATTGTTAATGGGTTGAACTGTTTCCCCCTCCCCCGATATATACTGAACTTCTTAACTCCTATATTTGTGAGTGTGGAGGACTACTTGGAAATACAATCTTGCAGAGGGGTTTAGTTAAGTTGTAATGAGGTGATACTGGAGTAAGGTGGGCAATTAATTCAATATAACTGGCTTCCTTATAAAAGGAGAGACGATATAAGCAAACACAGAGAAAAAGGCCACGTGATGATAGAGGCAGAGAAGGAGGTTTTTTAACTTCAAGTCAAGGAATGCCAAGGACTGTCAACAAACCACCAGTAGCTAGGAAGGTTTATGCTCTATAGGTTTCAGAGGGAGCATGGCCTGCTGAAATCTTGATTTTGGAATTCTAGGCTCCAGAACTTGTGAGGCAATTGATTTTTTTTTAAGCCAACATGTTCTTGGTACTTTATTATGGCAGCCCTAGGAAACTAATACACAAATTCACAGGGACTTCCTTCAGACCCTATGTGCAAACTAAACATTACTAGGATCATAGCTTCTTATAGACAGCTCTGTTAGCAAGAAATGCAATCCTTGCAATCTTTAACCAATGTGTAGGTCACTCTACTTCCATATCTCATAGGTAAGAGGGAAATAGAGAAAAAAGAGGGAGTGAGCAAAGAGAATTATAGGATCAATTTCTCCTTTAAGGTAAACTTACACAAAAATGAAGCTGATCTTTAATTAAGTGATAAATGAGGGAAAAGATTGAATTGTCATTTCTGAAACTGTGGGAAAATGCAGACAAGCAAATGAAATGACCTTCACAGACTCTGCAAAATGCCTGACTCTTCAGAACCTAGGTGCCTCCAGGAGGCACCTGCTTACTGTCTGCACTAAACTCCTTGGGGAATGGCTGGTATATTTTGCCATAGAATACTTTTCTTAAAGCAAGCAGGAAAACTTATTCGAACATTCTGAGTTGAACTAAGAGAGTTACTGAGACCTGATTGATGGAGAAAAATACTGGTGAAGGGGTGAGGATCATAAGGGTGGAAGGCCACTAGATGATCATTAGTAGAAATGAGAAACAGTAGAAAAACTAAACAAGGAAAGTTCATTGCCCTGGAGATAACCTCCTTCCGCTGCTGGCCAGTAAGCATATGCATCCTTCTACCAAGTCTTCATAGGAGGTGCAGAAAGGTGACCTGCCCCCCTAACACATTAGCACTGTTTTCCCCACACACAGAAAAAAAAACACTACTCTAGGTACTAGTTACCATCTCTATATTCTAATCTGAGTTCACTAAAAACAAAAGAGAACCAAAGCTCTTGTAAGTGATTAGAAGAGATTGAAGAAAATTGTGGATTTCAGCCTGATGTTCCTGAGACTTCATCTAGTCAAGACAAAGATGCCCAGGAACACAATGACTGGGTCTTATGGCAGTTGCATATTTATTTTTTATGTGCTTTGTATTATTTTCTAAGATACTGCCAAACTGTCTTCTAGAGTGTACCATAAATAGAGGGTGTATGGTTGGTTCAGATCATGCACAGCCCCCACACACCCCCAAAAAATGTACGAATGATCTAGTTCTGCAGATTTTTGCCAGAATTTGGTATCATCATCATTTTAATAATGTGGTCATTTTGATAGACATGTAGGAATATCTCTCACTATGATTAATTTCCATTTCCCTAATGGCTAATGTTCTTTAACATCATTTCACATGCCTGGTTTCCGTCTTCAGTGATCTGTCTTCATGCCTGTTGCCCATTTTCTAATTGGATTACTTGGTTTTTTTGCTTTGTTTTGTTTTGTTTTTTTTTGCATGGACAGGCATCGAAAATCGAACCCAGGTCCCTGACATGGCAGGTGAGAATTCTGCCACTGAGCCACGGTCGCACCACCCCGGATTATTTGTTCTCACTGTTGAGATTTTAAAGTTATGTTTTTTAGCTATCAGTATTCAAAATACTAATCCTTTTTCAGATACGTGGTTTGCAAATATTTTTTCATCCTCTTTACAGAGTATTTCTAAGAGTGAAAAGTTTTATTATTTTTTTATTTTTATGAAATATGATATCAATTTTCCATTATGGTTTGTACTTTTGCTGTCAAGTCTAAGAGCATTCAGAACCAGCTCTCCTATATTATTTTCTAAAAGTTATATAGTTTTACACTTTAAACTTGAGTGTGTGACCCATGTTGAGTTAATTTGGATATAAGATGTAAGACAGGTAAAATTTCATTTTTGTTAGTGTATATACATATACAATTCCTCCATTTCATTTGTTAAAAGATGATTTTTCCAAAATTGCACTACTTTTGCACACTTATCAAAAATATTTTGGCATATTTTTGTGGATCTATTTCTGAGGTTCTATTCTGTTTCATTGATCTATTTGTATACATCTTTTCTAATACCACACAGTCTTGATTATTGTAGCTATGTACTGTGTCTTGAAATTGACTAGAATGATTCTCTCAACTTTACCGTACTTTTACAAGATCATTTTAGTTATTCTAGCTTCTTTACATTTCCATACACATTTTAGAATATAGGATTTACTAGGAATTTTGTTAAACCTA
This sequence comes from Tamandua tetradactyla, assembly GCF_023851605.1. Lineage (NCBI taxonomy): Eukaryota > Metazoa > Chordata > Mammalia > Pilosa > Myrmecophagidae > Tamandua > Tamandua tetradactyla. The sequence continues at coordinate 75,413,255 of NC_135335.1, forward strand.
TACATCAATTTTGGGAAAGTAGACATCTTTGCTATTTTGAATGTTTCTTTACATGAGCATATTGTCTCATCATTTATTTATTATGGAGTGATAGTTTTATTGGGGTTGTATAACTTTCAGCATATAAATTGTGCACATTTGCTCTTAGATTTATACCTTAGAATGTACATATATGTATGGCATGCATTTATGCATATATGTATGTATTTATAGTGATTTTTAGTAATATCGTAGCTTTAATTTTGGTGTTCATGTATTCAATTCTAGTATATAGAAATATAATTGATAGTTATATGTTTATTATGTATCCTGTGGTTTTGCTGATCTCTATTCTAGGACTTATATCTGTGTGTGTGATTCCTTTTGATTTCCTACATAAACAATCATGCATTCTGCAAATAGGAAAATTTAGCATTTCGTCATTCTGGTCTTTGTACCTCTTCTTTCCTTTTCTTGCTTGTTGCATTGGCTATAACTTCCAGTATGCACTGAATAAGAATGGTGATGGATTCAGTAACGGATTCTTAGATAAGATATCAAAGGTAATAGTAACAAAAGAGACAATAGAGAGTAAAAGTTCATCAAAATTTAAAACTTTTTTGCATCAAAGGAAAACATCCAGAAAACAAAAAGACAACCTAGAAAATGGGAAAAATTACTTGCAAACCATATTTCAGATGAAAATTCACTCTTCAAATTGTATAAAGTAGTTTACAATTTAACAACTAAAAGATAAACAGACCAATTATAAAAGGGTAAATGACTTCTCCAAAGATGTAATGTTCAATAATTATATGAATAGATGGTCAACATCATTAGCCCTTAGGGAAATTAAAATAAAAATAAAAATGAAATACTATTTGACACACATGAGATGACTATTATTAAAATAAGAAAACAACAAGTGTTGCAGAGGATGATGAGAAATTGGAGGGCTTGTGCATTGTTGGTGTGAATGCAAACTGCTGCAGACTCTGTGGAAGCTATATGTTGGTTCTTCAAAAAGTTAAATATAAAATTACCATATGACCCAGTACAGATCTTTTGAAAGAAACAGCCCTTCTCCCAATGTGTTCTCTATTTTTTTTTTTTTTTTTTTATCTTTCAACTTCATTGATTTCTGACCCTCTCTTTATTATTTCCCTCTTTCTGCCTTCTTTGGGGGTTTTTGCTCTTTTTCTGGGTTTTACAGACAGAAACCTAGAATTTTTTCTCTTTTATAATTTATACATTGCCTGCTATAAATTTTCTTCTTAGCACTGATTTTGCTCTGTCCTACAAATTATATGTTATGAAAATTTTCATTTTCAGCCAATTTAAAATATTTTACTTTATTTTCCTTGAGATTCTATCTTTTACTGATGGGCTACTCAGTAGCATGTTGTTTAGTTTAAAGGTGTCTGAAGATTTTCCTGTACTCATTTATAGTTTATCCCAGTGTTATAGGAAAACACATTCAGCATTATCCTATTCTTTTAAATTTACAGAGATTTGACTGTTGTCCAGAATATAATCTATCTTGGTATGAATTGCATGGGCACTTAAAATACTTTTTATTTTTCTGTTCTAGGATGGAAGATTCTATAAATGTTGATAAGATTCTATTGGTTGATGATGTTATAGAGTTGTTCTATACCCTTGCTGATTTTCTTGCTGATAATTGTTTTATGAATTATAATGTTGGCATCTGTCAGTTTATTTACTTATTTGTCAAATTTCTCCTTTAGGCTCTATCAGTTTTTGCTTCACATATTTTGCAACCTTGTTGTTTGATTCACATTTAATGTTGCTATGCCATCTTAGAGGATTGGCTTTTATATGTTATAAAGTCCCTTTCTGCTTCTGGTAATTTTATTGCTCTGAAATTCATATTATATGATATTAATAAAGACACTACTGCTTTCCTTTGATTATTGTTTTTATGATATGTATTTTTAAATCCGTTTATTTTCAACCTGTCTGTATGATTATATTTGAAATGAGTTTGTAGTCGATTCCATATAGTTGACTCTTGTTTTCAACCCTTTCTGGCGAAGTCTGTCATTTACTTTTTTATTTAGACCATTTTTTAAATTTAATATAATATTTATATGTTAGGGGCAAGACTTTCATTTATTTATTTGTTTGTATTTTCTCATTTTCTGGTTTTATATTTCCATTTTCCCTGCCTTCCATGGAAAATTTGAACATCTTTTGCAATTCAGTATTGACTTGCATACTATTTTTGTGTTTATATCTTTGTAGAAATGTTTTAGGGTTGCTGTAGATATTATATTCCATGTACATGACTTATCACTGTTAGCATCATTTTACAGTTTGAATGAAGCATAGAAACTGTACCTAGCATTATGTGCTTTTATCTTTCACCATTTAAAATAACTTTGTTTTAAACATTTCCTCTACCTACATGCAAAACCACATTAGGCAGTGTTAGATATTTTTTGCTTCAACAATTAAACATAATTTAGAGAACTCAAGAAAAGAGGAAAACACTATCTTATTTACCAATATGTTTGCCTACCATATACTTTCTTCTAGTACGCTTCTTTTATTCCTTTTGTGCACAGAACATCTTTTAGCTATTTCTGTAGAGTACGTCTGCTGATGACAAATTCTCTTCATTTTGTTTCATTTATTAATCTCTTCATTTCTCCTATATCTCTGAAGTATTTTTTTTTCTTTGCTGGCATAGGATTCTGGGACTACGGTTCTTTTCTTTCAGCACTTATAAAAGGTTGTGCGACTTCCTTGTGGTTCCATTGTTCCTGACAAGACCTCTCAGCTTTCAAATTGTTTCCCTCTTATAGGTAAGATGTTCTTCACCTTGTTGTCAAGATTTTTTCTTTGCCTTCAGTTTTCATAACTGTAATTATGATGTGCCTCAGACTAGAGATCTTTCAGTTTATATTGTTTGGAATTCACTCAGTTTCTTTGATCTGTTTATTCATACCTTTTATGAAAATTTAGAAGTTTTCATTCATTAATGAGTATTTTTTCAGCCACCAGACTATTTCTCCTTTCCTTTTAGGACTCCGAAAACATTAATACTAGATAATTTGTTTAATTCCACTAGTTCCTAAGGGTCTGTTCACATTTTTTTTTTCAATCTGTTTTCTTTCTGTTCTTTAATTTGTGTTCTTTTTTTTCTATCTTCCAGTTCACTAGTTCTTTCCTCTTTACCATCGATTCAGCTACTGAACTCATACTCTAAGCTTCATATTTTGTTTATTATAATATTCAAGACTAAAATTTCCATTTCATCCTTCTTTATGTTTCCTGTATCTTTGCCAAGACTTTCTATTTCCTTGCTGAGACTTTCTTTTTGTTACATTTATTTCGGGGATGTTAATAATTGCCCTTGGAATCAACTTTATCATGACTGCTTTAAAATCTTTGTCAGATTAAACTAACATCTCTTGCATCTCGGTTTTGATATTAATGTATTGCCTGCTTCATTCAATTTCAGATATTCCTCATCCTTGGTATGACAGATGATTTTCAATTGAAACCTTAACATTTTCATATTATGTTATGAGTCTCTCGATCTAAACCTTCTGCTTAAAATGGCTTTCTTTGACACTGCTTTGGCAGGCGAAACAAGTACTACTCATCATTGCCAGATGGAAGTAGAAATATAGGTTCTCCATTAAGTCTCTATTTATACCCAAAATGGGGTCATCCTTACTACTGCTGAAAGGAGATGCATGTTCCAGATTCCTTTGTGGTCTCTGCTAACATCATTGTATGGATAGCCTCATTACTACTGGGAGGTGGTCAAAAGCCTTAGACTCCATTTGAGCCTCTCTAAAACCTCTATGGCAGAGAAGGAGAAGGGGTACCTTGTTACTTCTGAGAGGCAGTGGACTTCTAGACTTCTCACGTGTTCTCCACTGATGGCATGGGAGGGAGGGGTGGTTGTGTTTGCTACTGGCCTGAGGGCTCCCTACTTTGGAGGGTCTCATACCACATTTTGAGTAGCTTGTGGGCAACTCCTTGAATTTTCTTGAGAGTTGAAGTTTTGTCTGTCCAACTTAACCTTTGCTGAATTATAGGAATGGAGCCAAATATATTTTAGTGTGACGTTTTTCTGGAGAAGAGCAGTTATCATCTAAATGTTTTCTACCTAGTAAGGTTGTTTTTTCTTGGACATTTGCCTAGAGAGGTTAAAATTTTGTTTGGACATTTCTCCTTTTCTTTTTTTTTTATTCATCTGTACCCTTGGTTGTAGATATAAAAGGCAAAAAGAATACCCAGTAAACTTACCACTGTTTTGTTCCTTGGGTCTCCAAGTCCTGAGTCAGTTTGTCTTTTTCCTTCTACCTTTCATAGCCTTATGATTGTTTTATACATAATATCTAGGATTTTCAATTATATTTAATGGAAAAAGCAGAAATTTACCTCATGCTGTTTCCAGCTACCCTTCTTTGAGGTTGCTGTGTGTGAAGTCAATCACTTTGTCCACATAAAAAATATATATTTCATCATTATTCCATTAATGATAATTTTTGAGTGAAACCTTTATATTTCTTTAGGATATTTATGATAGGTGGCACAAATACTGTGTCATTGATACGGTAATTATTTTTCTCTAGTTCTTCACAGTTTTATATTAACATGATTTTCTATTTCCTTGTATATGATAATTTATAACTGGTTTTTTTTTTTCAGCATTTTATGCTGTCACTTAACTTTAGGAAGGCCTTCCAAAATAAACTAGCTTCCTGTTGTTCCAGCATTTACTTTGTGATCCGTATTTTCAGCAGTTATTTGAAATCCTACTGGTATCACAAACAAAACCTTGTTCATTTTGTCCTCTTCTTGTTCCACTGAATGGTCTGACTGATTATGGGTCAGTCCCAGTAGCTTCAGACTAGTGAATTTTCATTATGTATTAATTTACAATTCTCTTGGTTCTTCTATATTTTTTTGTAGAAATTTAGTTCATCTAGTTCCAAAGAGGAAATAAAGACACATTTATAATTTTATTGAGCTTTCATTAATAAGTACAAATTAACACAGGGACATAAACATTTTTTTTAATTGAACTATTCTATGGATGAATTGAATATAAATATCTTTCTCCATTTTTGAAATCTTAAGCTGTGTTTTAAAAGGGACTGTATGGAGACTGTACACATTTCTTGTTAAGTTTATTTTTAGTCAGGTTTTGTTGGCTGTCTTCCTTACCTATCTTTTACTCATATTTTATTAATTTTCTTTGTCTTTCTCTTTTATTTGATTGATCCAATCATTTTAAGGCTGCATACATTATCCATATAGCTAAGTATGATTTTTGCATTGCCACTTCTCTTTTTTGGCATTGTAAATATAAACTTCATTTCTGTAAGTGTTTACTTTTCATTTCTGTATATATCTTATGATATTTAAACTAGAAATTTTCTCTCTCTTCTTGGAATTCACTTCCAAAGAGGAAATGTTTTCTTTGATATGCTTATATTACAGATTACTCATTTTGTTATTTATATCAGTTTAATAACATAATTTGGGTGAAGGTATAAATTTTATCTATTTTTTATGTACTTTCTGTCTGGTGGTCCCTCTGTTTTTGTTTCACTTCTCTTAACATTCCTTCTTTATATAATCTCTTCTAGGAATTATTTGTGTTTCCCTGCTTCCGAGGAGAGGTAGATTCCTTTTCCGTCTTCCACTACCATGCATTTAATTCTGTTTATTTTAGGTAGGGTAGATGGGCTGAAACATCAGTTCTCTCCTCTCTTTAATTGTAAGTCCATACCACTGTTTTTAGTAAAGTGTGGTGATTTATTTTTCATACCATGGGCATGTTCAAATAAAACAGGATCATTATATGAGAAATTCACCACCGCCAATCATTCAAGGAGTATTTTTGATATAATACACCAAATATTAAATGTGTAAAAATTTAACGAGGCACATTCTCAATTACTCATATGAAATTAGAGATCAGTATATGTAATGAATTTAAATAACTCAAATATAATATTTTGGTGTTTAAAAATATGTGCAAATCATCACCTATTCATAGATATGGTAATTTATCTAGTGGTGATACTTTTCCTACATGCATCTCATGACATAGATAAGCATACATTCATTTATGGTAATTTCTTTTAAATATGCACTGTAAGGAAGGAATTTCATTTTCAAGTATTTCCTTATAATTATATAGCTGCACAAATTATCATGTAATATTCTAATTATGCATGTATAATTTATTTCAATTTTACTAAAGAAGACAAGGACCTTCTGCCATTTTTTAGACTTAATGAAAACAACCTTATAATAAAAATCAGAAAGCTTTGCTGTGGGCACACCTAATTTAACGGCTAAATTTGCGTTAAAAATTAATTCATGTTCTCTGAAGTTCAGGCAAAATATCACTTTCAATTTTGTTATATACTTGGCTAACTCAAAACTGAGTCTGAATAAATTCATTATAGCTCTATTCCCTTGAAATTAATTTTTCTTGAATTAATATATTACTGTAAGTAATTTAAAAAATAAAACTTAAATCGCTGCTGTTACATTTCTATGTCTTACTCTTTCTTTTCTTCAAGTCCACTTCATCAAAGCTTACATGGGACTTTTGGACCTGAAGACAGTAAGATGTACTGTAAAACAACTGTCCAAAAAGTCTTGGTTAGGTACACCTATATAAGAAGAGAGATTTGTGAAAATAAGAAAGAAAAAGACCTAACTTTTCCTTACGAATTCAGACAAAAGTTAAAAATAGACCATAATGTAAAATACCTTGAATATTTTTAGGATGAGTTATCAGGTCCTACCTACTTTATAGTTATAATTCTTTGATTTTAGAGAAAGCAATGGGAAAGTAACACTATTCATAATATGATGCTCTGTTCTTCCCACATTTCTTTGGAAAAAGTTAAATTTTGAGTCAATAATTCAATTTTTAAAATAATTACTTAATCGGGGAGAGTATATTTTATGAACAGATTGCAAGAATTCAAGCTGAAATGCATATGAAGTTACAGAGAGTTAGAACTGCAGCACAGAGTGAAATGCAGATCTTAAAAAGACTGCTGAAGAAAGTCTTACTAAAATAATTCTGCAACAGTGCAGTTCTATTATCTTAGCAAACAACAATGACATTCTTTCTATCTGCTAAAAAGTGAAAATGCAATTGAGGTCAGATTCTCCTTCAACTCAGAATGTTTAATTCAGCAAATACATACTTAAATAAAAAAGAGATGGGAAAAACTTATGGAAACTAAAATTAATTATGTTTTGAAAATTTATTATATAATGCACAAATCTTTTGGATGCAAAGTTAATTTGGTCTCATTACATACTAAATTATAAAAATAAATGCAAATAATTTTCCAATTAACATAAGAAACATTAATAATAATAAGCCATACATGTACTTGACACCAGTTTCTATAATATAAGCAATTTGTATCTAGTTATTTTTGCTGTATAAAAATTTTAGGAAACTGATTCATGGAAGTAAGAATTATCTCTAAAGAGAGGGCATCAGCATGGTAGTAATAGCAAAGTAAAATTAGAGCTACAACTTCACTTTGTATTTTATATGATAGAGCTGACTTTTAAATTGCTGTAGAATACTGATCAAATAAACATATATTGTAAAAATTTTATTTATTGTTAAGAATTTTTTCAATTGAAATACTAGCCTTTATATGCTAGTACTCTCTTCAAAAGCCAACACTAACTGTGAAGTATAGCGTAAGCTAACTAACAACGTATAAAACCTTCCGTTACTGACCCTGGCTTCCTTTCTCAGTCTCAGCTTTCATTCCCTCTACTCACTCTGAGCCATTACAATGCTAAATGTTTCTAGATTTTTTTTAACAATCAGCTTATTCAACTCCTCATTTGGAAAGAATGTCATAATTCTTGTTAAATCTACATGCAGAGAAATAGAGAGAGAAGAATGAGGTACAACTTGCCTTCATATTACCGGCATTTCTCAAGCTATTCTGCTGGTTCATCTCACCTGCTCTTTTTCAGTTCATTGTACCTCCTGTGACAAAAGTTCGTTAAATAGAAAGGTGATATGTTGGTGTAATTTCATCAGTTTCCTCATGATTATTACTTTAATTATTGCAAGCTCATTATCTGCATCCTCTCAACCAGTCCCTGAAAAATAAGCAAACCTTTAAAGATTAGCATAGAGTCAGTGAATGAGTAAAATTATTTTAACAACAACTACAATTACATTAGTTCTCAAGTCCAATTCTGTAATAGAAGGCATACACTTTATTCATTTGTTAATCCATTTTCTCTTTAATTTTATAGCGAATATTTACTAATTGCTTAACACTACACCAGGAATTATGTTTGGTAACAAAAATTAAATATTATTCATAGGTGCTTGCAACAAGACAGAAATCTCTTCTGGTTGGTCTCCAGCCTTTGCTCTTTATAGTATTCCATACACATTCACACAACTCTTCTCTCAATATTGGATGTTCACTGAGAACACAGAGAAGTAACAAAATAGATTCTGACAGACTAGAAGAGGCAAGTTGCTTCTAAAGACTTGAAGAGATAATTAAGTAGAAAAATCAACTAAAATCAACTGAGGGATGGTGAAATAAATTCTTGCAACTTCATTCAGCTACCAAAACCAACTACTTATTCTGTTTTATTCATTAGCCAAACATATGTACACACATATTCATACGCATACTCATGTATATGTTTTCAAATGGAGCTTTAGAATGAATGAGTTTTGAAACTTTTTTCTCCACTAGTTAATGTAAAATATTCACATTAATAATGTGAAGTCACATAATATGATAAAAATATTTGAGAGAATATACATAAGTTATACATTTTGATGAATGTATATGCTTAAAATATTGCATAGTTTTGTATAACTATTTAAAAATTACTATATTTCAGCTATTTAAAACTGAGTAAGCTAGAATGACTTTGAAGAAAAAAATGTTTAGCTAAGTAAATTCTATGTAGGTAGAATAGAAACTTTTGAAGTAATATTTTACAATTTTTGGAAAAAATAAATTTTGTCCATTGATATAAATTTTCATCTCTTTAGTATCATAAGTAGCTCTATGGTGAAATAAATGTACTTTTTGTACATTGCCAAGGCTATGTTTCTCAATGTCGTTTTCATTTACGTAATTAAAATAGCCATTTTGCACTATTACCTTTGGAGTCAAATTTTCTTGTAAAACACAGAATTCAGTTTAACAATGGGCTGAATTCTTATACAAAGCAATGAAAAAGTAACTGGAAGCTGCGCAGCTTGGAGAAATACATATAAATATATTAAAATGAATATGCATCAACTATGAACTTCTATATTTTTAAAAATAGAAGCAAAAGAAGTTACGCTAAGCCCTGAATGGACAATCTCTTTTATATCCTCCCAGAATATGGCCTCATATGCTTTATCTTAAAAACCTCCTGTACTTCTATTTCAAATGATAAGTTTATTCACTATTTTTGTTTGTTTGTTTTGCATGGACAGGCACCGGGAATCCAACCTGCTTCTCCATCATGGCAGGCAAGAACTCTGCCTGCTGAGCCACCAAGGCCCACCATATTCACAATTTTGCCCAGATTAAGAAAAAAGGCATCTCATACAATATATAATAGAAAACATTTGTTTAAGGTTTTGTTCTACTTATATTTACAAGATATATTTATTATTAATTTTGGCTTCTCAATATATGTATTTTTGAAGAAAAGCACAATCAACTATGGTCTGTTGTCTTATATCAATGATTTCCTGAAAATATTTAGACACATTCAGATTTTCCAATTCTGTGTGAGTTTATAAATTTCTCTTTAAAAATTTGTTCCCATTTAATCATAATGGCCTATTTTATTGGCTTAAAATTTTTTTATAGTAGTCTTTTTTTAGTGAAAGACGGTTTCCCCTTTCTTATTTGATATTGATAGTCTGCATTTTTTATTAATTTTCATCAGTTTTATGGAACAATTATCAAATATAGCAATCTTCTTAAAGACTTGGATTTGTTTCAATTTTACTATGTTGTACAATTTCTATTTTATTAATTTATGTTCTTAACTTTTATTATTTCTTTTATCCTGCATTTTTATGTTTCTTTTGTTTTTCTGGCTTCCTATAATAGTATATTTTATCATTGAATTTTCTACCTTCTTTCTCCTTAAGTATATGCACTTAAAGCTTTAACTTATCCTCCAAGCAAGGTTTATCTTTATCCTACAAGTTTAATATGTTGTTTTTTTCATGATCACTTACCAAAAATCACAGCTCCTTTCCCCAAAGCAGTAGGAAGTTGTGGATGCATGTAACTCTACATTGGCTTATAGTGACCATGTACAGACAAACCTCATTTCATGACTTTGCCAAAGCCCATGACACATGCTATTACCTGGGAGCTTTCCACTCTTGAATGCTATGTGGGAGGAGCAAGAGTCAGAATACTGATACATGTGATGCTTGTGGCATGACCCACTTTTCGGCCTCTGGAAAACTCCAAGGTACACTCCTGATAAAGAGACTGAAAATGGCAATACTGTCTAAGTATTATTATAAATGTAGTTTTGACATCTCAGATTTCCTGAAAGTTCCTCAGAGAATCCTTGGGCTATAGACCACAATTTTAGAACCAATAAAATAGAGCAGTATGAATAAATTTAGTTAAACGCATATACATCAGACTTACGTGCATTGATGATCTCTCGATGCCATCACTACAACCAGGGGACAGGCTAACTTTAAGACTGCAAATTAGTTTCATCATCCTTTCAGCATGAGCCTGTATCTGATAATGCTGCTTTCATGTCCCAAATCTCATCCTATTCCTTTATTTCTCATTCTACTGACAATGTATTTTTATGTGAACTATATCATAACAAAGCAGCTATTTTGTAGGTACTTTGCACGGTCAGCCTTCATCTGTCCCATGTATGTGGTGTTTAACCTTTCATCCTCTTTCATCATCATACTTCAGAGAAAGACAAAACAACTGTTTTTTTTTCCAAAGTATAACTGGATGGTCTTATCATCTCTGCCTTCCTATTTCCAATGTCCTCATCAAATTCTTCCTAATAAATTACTGAAAGTCATCTTTTTGTCAATACACCTGCTATTGCCTGATTATAGAATTTGGATAGAAATATTTTTCTAAATAACTGCTCAGGCAACCCCCAGTCCATTTTCCAGATAGTTTCCAGAACTTTTCTTTAAAAACACATATTGATTAATTTAACTCCAATATTCATACAATGTGGTGCCACTTTTATCCTAAAATACCATGTGCTATCGCCTCAGTCAGGATCTTTTCTTTTTTTTTTTTTTAGTTACATGGTCCCGGAATCCAACCCAGGTCTCCCGCATGGCAGGCGAGCATTCTACCACTGAACCACCCATGCACCCTGAGAATCATTTTTAATAGTGGTATGCTGCTAAATGCTTAGCAACTATCTCTGTCAGGAAGTAAAAGCCTTTGGCTCACAATGTTCGTGAATTGTATAAACATTCTCACCTTGGCTGAGCTCAAGCTACCAACTTGATATCAGTAAACATGGAGTTGGGAAGTGGGGTGTATACAATCAGGGGCTATTCCTCAAGGCGCCTTACATACTAGTTTCCCAATACACTTTTCATGTGCTTGTACTTAAAGACACACATATCACATTTGAAATAAACCACATAGTCATATAGTTGTTGGTCAATGGACCTTATTGCCTTTATCAGAATCTCTTTTTCTCTTGTTTTTGACTTGTTAATATTTTATCATCATTTAATTTGTTCAATAAAGACTTTTATTTACTGTAGGAAAAATCAAGCACTTTCTCCTCTGGGTTCCATAGTATTGATACATTGCTAGATATATCTACATTTATCAATAGTTCCTTCTCAGCAATCATCACCTTTATTAATTAATTCTTATTTTTCCATGGGATTTACTATAAGTTTAAATATTTGACAGCAAAAATATTGCTTGTCTACTTTTTGTTTTCTTATTCAAAATGGAGCTATGCAAGCATTCTCTCTAATGTCTTCAAAGACTTTATTGCAGGAATTTTCCTTTCTTTTTTCCATATTCATATATTCTTCTCTTTCTCATCATTCACAGATGCAAAGAAAGATGTTTGAATAGTGTATAAAACTTTAAAAAATAATTGCTTTGCCTGTCTAATTACTACCTGAGTTCTCTCTCTTCTTCTTTACTTCATTTACTCTTATTTCCCTAGCCCTCCTTCTCCTTTGTTGATTCCCACCTTTTCAGCTCATAAGGAGCCTCATCCTTTACTCCTTCTCTACATACTCTGTCCATGGGTATCCCATTGAATTCCACATTCTGGTACCATTTATATGCTAATTAGTTCCAAATTTTCACTTACATCCTAATCCTATCTCTTAATCCCTATGTACCATCTCCAAATGGTTCTTTTCTTTTTTTTTTTTTTTTTTTTCCGTGGGCAGGCACCAGGAATCGAACCCGTGTCTCTGGAATGGCAGGTGAGAACTCTTCCTGCTGAACCACTGTGTCCTGCCCTCCAAATGCATTTTAATAAGCCTCGTAAATATACCATTGCTAGAAATAAACAAAACCCCGAACAAAAGCCTAATCAATATATGCTTGCATCTTATTTCCTCTCAACTGAACATTATTGATCCTATTGTGCAAGTCCAAATTTTGTACTCATTCTTGAATTTTCTCTTTCTCTCATACATCGCATCTTTTTACTATTTTACTTAATTCTAATCTCAGTAAGCACTTGACTGGAATTTCTGACTCCACATGAAACTCACTATATAGTTTCTTCTCCACAGAGCAATATGGGTAAATCCTCAATTGATGCATAAAAATCAAACTCAAAAATATATATTTTAAAGGAACAACTGAATAAACTTCACAATATGAAGAGTCCTATAGAACTATGGTCCAGGTGAGGAAGTAGGACATTACTTATACTGAAGAAATTTCCCTAGTTTTACCTTCCAATAATTACGCCCTTCTGCTTCCAAAGAGAAAGTAGCTATCTTAATTTCAACACAATGGCTTATTTGAACCTTAAGAAGAAATGAATTATAAAATGTATATTATTCACTTACATGACTTCGTTCCTCAATATTATTTTTTGAGATGCATTCTTGCAGTTTTATGTGGGTATATTTTATATAGTTTGTATATTTTGTCCCTTTTTTATCATTGCATTCTGGTGGACATGGTGGACATTTGGTTTGTTTCCAGTTCTTTCCATTAAAAATAATGCCATTCTGAAAGCACAATGGACATGTATGTCTAACAATTAATAAAGAGGTTGATCAGGAGTTCACATGTGATTATATTTTTAAAAAAATGCCTACTGATTACCAAAGTTACCCTGCTATTTACGCTCCCACATGCAGTGATTGAGAGTTAATTGTTTTTTTCCATGCTTTTAAATTTAATTCATTATGATGTATATAGTTATGCCATTTTTGCTTTAAATTGCATTAGTAAAATCATGAAATTGAACTAATTTGGTTTCAACTTGCATTAATGCAAGTGCTAATGAAATGAGGCATTTCAAATATTTATTGGTCATTTGAATACATTGTTTTATGATGTGCCTGCAAATTTTTTCCACATTTTTCTATTTTAATGTATTTTGTCTATTGATTTGTAAAATATATTAATTTTTTATAGAAAATAGACCTTTTTGTGTTGGTTTTACCTCTTATAATGGTGATTTTTTTACTAAAAGTTGTTAACTTGAATGTAGTTTAATTTATCAATATTTCTTTTTTGTTTAGCATTCTTTAACTCTTGCTTTAAGATATATATATATATTTTTCTTTTCCAAATAGATCACAGTTAGATATTCCCACAATAATACTACATATCAATCTTTCCTAACATGCAATGGTTTCAAACAACCATATGTAGTTTTTTTCATGAGTCTACAAAATAGCAAATGTTGACTGGAGGACAGCTGCTTCTCACTGTTCAAGCTTAGGCTGCAGTATTTCTTGTCCTCTACCTGAAATTGATTGGGAAGTTTGCTCATGCATGTTCCTTATTAGATGAAAGCAGAAGTCAAGGGGACTTGCTCAACAACTAAGTCCTGGACTTGCAACAAGCATACTGACAATCCTGGCTCATTTTGATAACCTAATCAAGTCCGACTGTCAAATCCAAAGTCAGGTGGGAAGGGGGTGGGTATACACTGTCTCTTTAGGGAGAGAAACAACAAAATCACTTATAAAAACTGATGATAATAATGAAATCTATTTCATCAAATTAGTGATGATATTCTCTTATGATACATTATGAAATCTTCATTATTGTAACATTTTCTTTTGGTTATAAATTCTACCTAAAATTCATTTTTATCAATGAGGTATGCATCAAATTTTACTTATTTATTTTTTACAGATGGATGTCAACAGTTATTGAAAAGATTGATCTTTCTATGCTGCTCTAAAATAGCACCATTAGAGGTATTTGTATTTCTGATCCTTTTATAATATACATTGGAGTATTTGCTTGTGACAAAACCACATTATTTGCATTAAACTTTTATAATGACTTTTGATGTCTTTTTTAGTAAATCCCTTCATATTCTTCTTAAGATTATTTTGACTATTCTTAGAGCAACACATTCCACATAATTTTAGAATCTGATGTTTGACTTCCAACAAAAATATCTGAGGGATACTTAACTACTATTTCATCGAATCAATAGATCAGTTTGAATAGAAGTTAAATCTTTACTATGATGAAAATTACAATGCATTGACATGGTATAACTCTAAACTGATTTGCATCTTCATTTATATCTTCCAACCACATTTTATTATTTTCTATACAGAGTCTAACTGATCTTTTGTTATAATTTTTCCTAGACATTTCATGCTTTTGTTTCAATTATATCATTTTTAAAAATCATAATTTGTCTATTGTTGGTATATAGGTATATACTGAATTCTATATATTGACCTAGAAAATAGTAACCTTTTTAGCTTCTTTTACAATGACTCACAGTTTATTTGCATGCTCATTAAAATTTTCTAAGTATAAATCATAATTCCTTCCAATAATGTAATTTATATCTCCTCTTTAATTCCTATGCCTTCTTTCTTTATCCCTTTACCTGTTACACTGGAATACAATATTTAATAGAATTTGTGATGATGACCAATTGATTGATTGCCAGTTTCAGAGGGAAAGTTTTCACCTGGCTATTCTGTAATGTATAAATAATTTCAATTGTCTTTGGTACTCCAAACACCCTAATGTTTTCCCAATGAAGTTAAAATGAAATTGAAAGAGAAATGAGACACTTTATAACCAGTAACGTCTTTTATCTATATATATCCCTTGATCATCCAATTTTAATCATATTCAAACATTTTTAGGCATACTGCCTTTGAGATCCAAAAGACATGTGTGTATAAATAATTTGTTCCTGCATAGTGTTCCATTGTATGGCTGTACCAAGTTTATCTGTTCACCTTTTGAAAGACTTATAGATTGTTTCAAGTTTTGTCTGTCGCAAATAAAGCAACTATGAATATTTGTGTGCAAGTTTTTGAGTGAACATTCCTGCAGTACTTTTACTTGTTTGTTAATCAATGGTGCTTCCTTAACTAGACAGTCTCTGATGTTATTATTTACACTCATATTCCCACCTCAGTCATTCTCTACTGCTTTTGTATATTTTCCATGGGATGTATATGTGTGTATATAAATATATACATGTGTGTACATATATGAATATTTTCACATGTATATGTATATATATTTAACTTCCTTATTGTAATTATTACAATGTAAGCTCAAATGGAAAAAGGACTTGACTATATTAGCCTTCTCTGATTTCCTGGCACCTAAACTTGTATTATCAGAACAACACCTGACATACTGTAAATGTTTGGTAAATGAATAGTTTACTAGTTGGATTTTTTGATTGTTTGAAAGCTCATAGCTATTTGTAACACTTTCATTGTTGAATTTTATTTTAATTAAAGAGCTTAATTCAAAATAAAAAATGAATTTCTATGTCTTATTCTTTTGAAGCACATTTAGTTTTCATCTCCATCTATTCTAGTATTAACCATTTCTTTCAGGTCCTTGATGTTGGCATCATACCTGTTTAAAGTCAAAGTGTTTTCACTATATTATCAGAGCATATGCCTACGCAATGTCTGCTGCAATTCAAACTTCTATTCTGAAATAAACACCATTAATGCACTTTGATATGTGACAATTTTGTCTTTAACTCCTCAACTATATAATGCAACTTTGGTGAAATGTTTTCTTTGTCAAAATGTTAGCTTACCATTGCATGTGCAACCGCTGTTTTTATTTTTGTTTTGAACAGTCCTATAAATAAATGATAGCAAAATGTATGCATAGAGAATAGAATGTCTTCCCTAAAGCATAAAGCATGTTCATAAAACTACAGTTTTAATCATATTATTTTATAGAAAACAAACAGTAAATGATAGAAGATAGTCTGGATACTAGTCAAATTTCATGCAATCTAAAAGAGCTATCCCTAGATTATTTCAACAGTGAATATGCTAGTTATGAGGAAATGCCACAACATGTGATCTGAGTCTAATGTCTCAGCTACACCGTTTTTATATGAAAAGAAGAGCAGAATGCTTTAGGTCGGTAAATTCACTTATAATTCATGGGACAGAGTTCTTTGCTGGCTTGTTTTTGTTTATTTTTTAACAATCTAAAGACCAATGAAATTTGATGCAGGTTGGATTCCAGGCTACAGATAAACATTTTTACCTTTAATAGGATACTGTCTTAATAATTAATACCTAGAAATATAGGTGTGTCTGTGTTATCGGTTTCACTTTGTTCAGGCCTGTAATCATATGACACTTTCTGAACCAGACTTTCCCTGATTTTATTTCCTGTACTTACATTCCCCAACCCTCATTATTCCCTATCACTTTATTCCTTTTAATGTGCACGTCCACATCAAATTACAAGCTGCTCTTTCTGATCATTTCCAAACAGATGCAATTTCCTGAATAACTTAAAATGCATTTTTGACTTTCACTTGGATATGAATAAGTATCTAAATGGTAACTAATTGAAATAATTATTTTTTTAAATGTCTGTTATTTAATAGATACTCAAATGTAACCTTCATATTTACCTTTCAAGAAAAGGACGTTTCCCCCTTAATGACATGTGGGAACATAAATTTGGAGATTAATTTCCCTGAGATTATTCCACTAGGAATCTTTCTATCTCTCATGCATTAATTAACATTTTTATTGCTTCGCTGAATTAGCGTTTACTGAACAGTATCTATGTGTCAAGCATTACAGTTATAGTTATTGCTTTAGACATGAGAACAGAACAGAAATAATCTTTAAAATCTCTTGTGTGTGTATGTGTGTGCGCAGTGTGTGTGTGTGTGTGTGTGTGTGTGTGTGTGTGTGTGTGTGTGTGTAGGCAGTGAAAAATGATCAAAAGATATTGAGAAGGTTCTACTGTGGAAGAACAATGCTGAGAGCATTCAAACATAATGAAGATTGATTCTACCATTTAATTTAGTAATGTGAAAGTCAATGCTGAGTTAGAATGAAATTTTGGTGGAGTGATATGTTATGACTTGTCAGTGAGAAATACACGAGTGATCCAAGAGTATAAAACTTCAGAGGAAAGAAATAAAATAGCAGTAGGATTTAGAAGTATTGAATCCAAGAACTTATTTTGTTGTGTATGTGTATATAGCCGTGCATTTGTGTATTTTGTTTTGTTCTTATTTTAACAGAAAAGACTAGACTGCAAATATGAGGCTACGGTAAAAAATGAAGTGATAATTTGAAAATATACTTAGAGGAAGGTAGACGTGTATGGCTCATAACTTGTTCATTTTACTGAAAGTAACCATCTGCCATTTAATCAGTGCACTGAGAAAAAGTTTAAATTACATATTTATTTTTCTTGACAAAAGTTCTGTCCACATCTTTATCCTAATCTCTAAAAATTGTACCATAATATAATCTTCTCAAGTAGGACAGACTAGATTATTATGTGGAGAAATTATAAATTTCAATAGTAATTTTTTTAGTAAATAAATTTTAACCCCTGCCTTTTCTGTATATGAAAGACAACGTAATGCACATATGAAGTTAAGTAATGCTAAAGCCTTTATTGACTGATGAATGTCACATATGAGTATTACAGTCAATGCTCAAACTGCTTCAATACTGAAGCAGAACAAAAGAAGAAATATTTGATGTGGAGTGGCAAAAGATGAAATAGAATATAGAGTCATGAAGCAAAGGGAAATTATGCCTGGTAACCAACAAAATGAAATATTCCGTAGGTCTGGAGGTAAAGAGTTAAATATCAGATCATAAACGTAAAACTAATAACCAAACTGCCTAATTTAATGGAACTAAATATTTGACTTAGTTAGGCTATTTCAATATCCACTTTAAGTGATAGAGTTCTTTAACGCTCTCCCACCCTAAGCTGACTTTATTATAGTTTTACTTTATTCAATAAACTTACTAGGGATCTTACTTGTATCAAACATTTTGAAATACTGTAGATACAAACAGAGTTCATTTTGTGAGGGCATTTAATGGCTAAGGGAAACAAGACTATAAATTGCTATGCTGCAATAGAACTTGATCATTGTAATGGTAAAGTTACTAAAATGTGCAATGGGAACAAAGAAGATTGAGCAATTATATATCTAGGAAAAGGGAACACATTACTGAGAATACAGCAAGTAGATGTCTCCTGAGGATGAAGTCAAAAAAATTTCAAGGTCATTAAGAAAGGAGATGCATTTTCCAGAAAGGTAGCTAATATAACAGCATGGAACACAAATTTGGCAAAGTACAGAAAGGACAGTAAGACTTTCTTCTGTTGGGTAGTTTTTTTTAGATTTTACCAGAAGAATCACCATGGAAAATAATGAATTATAATAAATAAAATATAGACGATATTCTCAGCTCAGATATTTGTGATCTGAGGTTGAGTATATCCTAAGCCCTATCTCTTTTTCATTTGGTGCATTTTCCATTAAGACTGTCATTGGTGCTTCCTTCTGATGATAACTTAACCAAAGTATTACATATAGCTGGGCTAATAACGAGACCACTAAAACCTCTACATAGCATTTTCATGAGTTTTCTTGGTTTTAGAGAAATACATAAAGTGAGCGTAAATAATATATCTAAGCATATTTGAAATGGACTTCAAAACAACATCCATTAATGCTTACTTATTTATTAATTATTTTACTGAGTCATTCTCTAAATACATATTTTGTAAAGTCTACTATCTTCCAGTATATCATATTAGAGTCTATTGATAAAGAAATTAACAAAACAGACCTGGTTCTTACCTCACAAGGTTTATAGTTGGGGGCTGATAGTAGGGTAAGCATTAAATCAACTCTTGCAAAATTAATTATTCAGTTAAAATTCTGATGTTTGCTACCAAAGAGAAGTGCATATTGTTTGGGGAATACTATAAGTGGAGCTAACCTTTCTAAATTGCGAGGGGATATTTCTCTGAGGAAGATTAAGTAGAGACTGATATTGTAAGAGAAAAGGTTCTTCCTGCAGCTGCTGTTATCAATATTCACTTGAACGAATTATGACAGCATTTTATCCTCCCTATGCCTGATCGCTCTTCAGTTTGACTGTATTTAGTCATCACTTTTAGCTCTTGAAGAATAGCTGGTCTTAGAGTCACAACCACTCCTTCCTCTTGCCTGACATCTAGTGGAAGAGATAATTAGTGGAGAAGTCATGGAAATTTACACATAATAATAAAAAAAACAAAAATGAAGGAAGCCAATTATAAAGGGAAACAACAAAGGAATTACCTTCTTGGATCTTTGAATTATAAGAATGCGTAATACTGTGCATATTTCATTACTGCAGTACTATCTGTCCTTGAACTATGAATTCCACAGTGATTTTAATATATCTCCCTTTAAAATTTGCTAGTAATTCAATAACAATATTCATCACTGATGTTGAATCAGCAACATCAGAATGGCAGAAAAGTATCTTTCTCTTCATTATGACTTTCTTCTCTTGCTAATACCGTAATGTATATTTACACGTAATTAAACATGAACTCAAAGTATTTTAGTTATGCTTTTCCTAGAATATTAGAAAGTCATTCAATGCTGTTTAATTTTTCTATCAAATCTAATTTACAGTCTTATAATTTACAGCATGTACATTTCCAGGTTAAGGAAAGAACAGTTAGGTTAAAATATTACACAACATATAGGCTATTTATATAATACATTACCCAATATGATACTGAAGAAAAAGTATAGAAGTGAACATATTAAAATGTACTTAGTTCAAGTGAGATTTGCTTTTGATTTCAGGAAGGTAGAAGGAGTTGCTGACTTTCATAATTTCATGAACAATATTTATGAAGAATAAGAGAAAAGTAAACATTTCCTCTGGTATTTTAGGTAGATAATTATGTATAAGATGTATATGTTTATATATATAACATCCATACATACACATATACTTTCACACACACACACACACACACATACAATGCACCTTTTAGACAGATTTCATGTTTACTTTACACGTAAATAATTCCTCAGGGGGATTCTATATTTGCCTGCATATAATAACATAAAAACTAAATTCTCAAATAACTTTTGAAATGAATGTATTAGTCCATTCCATAAGCAGTTTCACACTGAAAAATAAATAGCAAACATGAAGTATATTTATATACTTCCTTTGGGGAGTTTAAAACAACTTTTCATCATCTTTAATCTCTATCACATTATATACATATTTTTGTCATTTAATATTTTCTCTGCCTTTAAGCTACAGTACCTTTAGAAAATGTCATTGTTTTTCTTTGACTTATATTTAAAGTCATATTTTGTGGTTATTCTTTTGCTGTTGTTTTTTAAGGAAGGAACTCTGAAAATGTCTTCTATGGCAGTATGTAATGATTACAAGAATATTGTAGGGAAAAATTATACCAAGAACAAAAAGAATTACAAAATTAAAAAAAAAAAACAGTAGTTACACTGGGTTAAAGATATTTTCTAAAATTAGCAATTTTATTAACTATAAGAAGAAAAACTTTGAAAACTGATGAAGCATTTGAAAGAAAAAACCTAAGCCTAATAAAATAAGTATCATAAGAAGGAGAAAAGAAAAAAACTTGCGAGAGGAAGGTTACCAAGAAATAAACTTAATTGAATGCAGATTACAATGCTAGGCTATAACTTTAGGCTAAATAAGGAAATCTATTTTGAAAAATAGTATAAAAGCTCATATAATTTTAGCATTGTGGATACCTTACATATTCAACAAAATTTGATTAGCCCAATAGGGAATAATAAAGTCTAATTGTCACCAACACAAAAGAAGTTAGCAAATTATGTAAAAATGCCAATGAAATGTTATGTTACTTGGGAAAAAGAAAATGACAGGAGACAGGAAATGTGAATAGGCTTTAAAATATTCTTTAATATTTTAAAAATTTTTAAAAAGTTGAACTGGAAGAAGAAATCTTTCAGTGTTTTTGAACACCACAGACATATTTATTTTCTAAAATTAATTTTAGTTATCTAATAACTATTTTTAATAATAATCACCCAACTGAAGACATAAACTTCTTTGAGTGTCTTGATCCTTTCAATTGGGCCCAAGAACAATAGAAAAGTAGTATATTGCAAATTTAGAAAACTTCTGAACATAATCTGTAACTTTTAAAATATGAACTAAATAATGCAAATTCCGTAGAAAGATAGTTTATTAATTC
Source organism: Tamandua tetradactyla (assembly GCF_023851605.1). NCBI lineage: Eukaryota > Metazoa > Chordata > Mammalia > Pilosa > Myrmecophagidae > Tamandua > Tamandua tetradactyla. The sequence goes on from NC_135335.1 coordinate 75,435,007, forward strand.
AACATGCATTTATTATCCACTTGCTATACAAAACCATGACTATATATGTATTGTATGATTCAGATCCCAAATAAAGCCAAGGAGATATTTTCTAGAATGTTATTCCATTGGGAAAAGGTTTAAATTCTCTCAAAAAATGAGAAAATAGATGACTTAGCTTCAACTGGTCTGAGATTTAGCACAAACACTGCAAAGCATGCCTTTAGATGTGAGCTTCTTAGTAATTGTTTGTTGACCTCTTCAGTAGTAATGCATATTTGAGTGAACTTGAAGAGAAATATCAGAAGTTCCTCGAGACGTGTAATGGCAAAAGAAATTTATTGCTACACTACCCCAAACCTGTTTCCTTAGACATTTCATGCACAGGGAGGGTTCTTCGCAGATGAGCTTCTAGATGAGATCTGATACACATGAAATGAGAAAGTGGAAAGTTTCAGATGAGTTACTTGGGTCAATATATTCCATGCTGCTATCTAAGATGCCTAGATATGATTACATTCTGCTATGACTTACAATTGTAGCTCTGAGATATATCTAAGCAACAGAAAAATCACTTAAGCCTTCAAATTTTAAAATATGTAATATACCATGGCTGTTACTTTTTCAAGTTGTTCATTCATTCATTAATGTATTCATTATTTGGTTTCAATTTTCTGACACACACTGGGAATAATCTTAGTGCAATGTTTCAATCTTTATGAGCTCTGCAAAATCATGTTCTTAAAGCTGATCCATTCCTGTGCATTTGGACTTATTGTGGGTGGGACATCTCCATTAGGTCATTTCAGTTGAATCATAAACCTAGTTAATCTTTATCCTCTACTGGAGACCTTTATAAGAGTATGAAATAGAGAGGAAGACAGGGAAGTTGAGAAAGAAAAAGACACAGAAAATGAGAAAGAAAGCCACAGACGGAGGAGCCAGAAACTGAAAGCAAGAGAACACAGTAGAGAAAGGAGAGACCAGCAGTCCCGCCATGGGTCTTGCATGTAACATAGGGGCTGAGGTTCTCCAGTAGTTGGCCTTTGGGGAGAAAGCATTGTCTTATGATGCCTTTATTTGGATATCTTCAGGAAGCATGTTTGTAAATTAATAAATCCCCATTGTAAAAGCCAACCCATTTCTGGTATATTGCATTTTGTCAACTTTAGCAAATAAAAACACTTAGCTATTCATTCTTTTAAAAAAAAAGAAAGAAACAGCCAACACTCTGTCCTTCATATCATAATCTGTAAGTGTTCTTTAATTACCTAATACAATAATGGCAAATCTCTAGATCATTTTAATAAATCACAATTAGAACTGCATAGTTCATATTATAATTGATCATTCCATTATGCACAACACCCCACTCTTGGAAAACAGGGACATGTTAGAAAGTAGTACTGTGTTATATCAAACATCAAAATAGAGCCTTAGAAGAATTTTCTCCAGAAAATTTCATGCATTAGCATATATTTAATTATCGACTAAATATGAGCTAAATAAGTCAATATATTTTTAATAAAAATATTAATAAAAAGTAAAATAAAAGGTTCAGATTAATTTTCCAGATCAATCTAATTATAAATTATCAGGAGGAATTAATAGTGAGTAATGGAATTTACTTCTTAAATTCTAGCTAGTTATTGTTTACAGATAAATAAGGACCATTTTTTATTAGGAAGGATATGCCTTGGTATAATATCTCATGTTTCTAGGGCAATTTGTGATTTTTATTAATTTTAGCATTTCTCTTCTTTGAATGATGAATACTTAACTCCCAATAAACAAGATTCCTTAGAGGATAAGACATTTCATTGATACCAAGTCCTATAATACATATAATACATATATATATGGAAGTATAAGTTAAGATTTATATATATTTGACAATAGTATATGGCTCCAATGACATTTCCACAGTTCATTTGAAATTCTCCCCTTTTTTAAAGTAAGAGCCTGTTAAGATAAAACAGACCAAATAGATGAATTATTCCTTTCTTTCCTTTTTATCATATATCTCTTCTTCATAATATCATATCAGATTATCCAAAGATAACCAGTGTCAACTCCAGCATTAAGTATGGAAACATAAGAGACTAAGATTTGCACACAAGTGCATGAGAATGAAAGAAAAAACAGTACACAAAGGTTGAAGAAAACCGTGTTCCTGAGAATCAAATAGTGTAAGGATATTCATGATGGGCAGGTTATTGTGTGTGTGTTTGTGACTGTGTGTTGTGGTTACCACTGAGGGTGTTTACTCTGATAAGCAACTGGGGTTACTTTTTCCCATTTTCTAGGTTTTAAGGTATGGTCAGGCTTTTTCATTAGATATGATGTCTCCTGGAAACTTCAGAATGGAAACATAATGATACATTTGCACACATTAGAAAAGGAAGTGGTGGGCTAGAGCTAGGAGAGGCCACTAGATGCCTCCCTGACATCTCCTGCAGTCTTCCTCTATGTTTATTGCTTCTGGATGTGCCCTTTTCAATTACAAATATTTTGTTGTAATCTCCATGATGCCAACTCTAAATATTGTAACAAAAAAATTAAGATTTAGGGGTTGATTTTGATTACTGAATCATTTTATAGATATTCCTTTCTTCTTTTCTGGTATACTGGAGCAGATAGAGGGAAATACTCAGAATTTTGGAACAGTAATCCACCTGCTTTGATCTCTGATAATGATTGTATAGTCTTATATTTTGCCCTTCTGATTGCAGCTAGCAATCACCTGTACCCATTTACCCAGTTTTCCGACTTTAGAGACTGTTGACCACTAAAGACAGACCCTACTATTTATTCATGAAAGGTCCTGTGTCAGTTCAGAACTAACTCACCCCAAACCCAAAGTTATCTCCACAACTGAGACTAGATCCAACCAAAGTTATCTCCACAACTGAGATTAGATCCAACCAGACTAGATCTGGCATGCGCGGTAGCTTGGACTTTTAAACTGTAAGGCACCTATACCTCATTATAATACTACAAATCATAACCATAATAATATTAAGGACACCATTTTCTTACATACCTCCTGTAACCAAGTTTGCAATCAATCTTCACATGATCGATAATCAGATCACTTCTAATTATATCATCTGGGGCCATTATCCTCATTATCCTGCCTATCTTTTGATACTATAAAACTGTCAGAATTGATGCAGTCCGGTGAGACAGAGTTTGGGGTTGATAGGCCATCTGGTTTCCAGCTACACACCTAGTATTAAACTTTTTCTCTCTTGAGAATGCTGTGTCTCAGGAATTGGTCATCTATGTACATTGGGCAAAAGAATCCACTGCTTTTGTGCAGTAACTATGTTGTATTTTTCTCCTCACTATAGAAGAGATTTACTAACAATATTGAGTATTTTTAGGTTATCTGAGAATTTTCCTATAGTGCATTTCTTTTCCACTGGAAAATACCTATATTGAGCTCCTCTTATTTTTACTCACATTTATTTCCAGCTTTTTGAAGCAAGTTGTTTGAACAGCTATTCTCTCTTGTTTTGACATCAAATTTTGCTCTTCAGTGAATCAATCACTACCTCATTCAAACATACTTAACCTACATTATCTATGATGATATTGCTAATTAACATTCCCTCTTCTTGCCAATGAACTAAAGAAGAAGAAATCTTGATTCAAGGCTCCCACTAATGCACACATAAACACACACATACACACTCACTCACTTTAGAATGTGTATTGCTGCCTACTATTATATTAAAATAGCTATTTCAAGCATTCTTACCATATGAAAAAAGATACATCAATAATTCATTCATTAATTCATCAAATGCTTGCTGATTGTACTGAGAGTACAATTGTTCTTAGTTCCAGAAAAAGAGCTGAACAAAAGAGATTTGTCACTGCTCTGAGAAAGCTTACATTCATATGAGATTTCTAGAACTTCAACAAAGTGTAAAGATAAAATATCTTTCATATGATAATAAGGGCTATGGAGAAACTAAACGTGGTAAGGGGATAAGGGACAAAACAGGGTAAGGGATTCAGGGAGGGGGATAAGCTTAATATACAGAAGGGTGAAGGCTGTCCTCATGTGTTGACCTTTCAGCAGATATCTGAGACAAGTGAGGGAGCTTCTCTAGAAGAAAGGGGAAGAAAATGTCTCTGAGGCAGAAAAAAGCTTGGCCTGTTCAAGGAACTTAAGAAAAATCAAGCACAGTGTTTTAAGGAGAGAATGCTAGATTGTGAAAGTATTATGTGGGCCAAACTAAGACATCAATGGACAGAGTTTAGATGCTATTTTGAGTGAGATGAGAAGTCAATTATAGTTTTTAAAACATTATTGAGCATAAATCAAGAAAAAGCTCTTTGTAGTATTAAAAACTCCGGAGCAGATGGCCTTGGAAATTCTCTTTCTCCTTGGTTTTCATTGCACTGTACTTTTCTGGTCTTCTTCTACATCCTTTTTTTGTTCCTCCTCTGATTACTATGAAGGTTTGGTTCATATGTCAGCTTGGCCAGGTGATGCTGTCCAGTTGTATGGTTAAGCAAGAAGGGGCCTGACTGTTACTATGAGGATATTTATGGACTTAAATCATCAGTAAATTAATTACATCAATACCTGATTACATTTACAATCAATTGAGGAGATTGCTTTCAACAACAAGAGAGGTCTCATCAAATCATTTGAAGTTAGCTTCAAAAGAAGTGATGATTTCAACAGTCAGAAGAGAGAATTCCCATCTCTAGTTCAGTAATCTAACTTCTCCTGGAGAATTCATTGAAAACCTTCGAGTTCCCACTTACAGCCTGCCCTGTGAAATTTGGACCTGTGCATCTCCACAGTAATGGGAGACAATTTTCATAAAAACTTCATAATATTTACAGATATTTCCTATCAAGAGTCTGTAGAGAATAGTGACTATTACACTGTTTTTGTTTCTATCTTCTATGTATAGAAACAAAGTTTCCTTTTCATTGGTGAATCAGAGTATTTTCTTGACCATATTCAGAGATCTTGTCAGTCAGGAGTCCTACCCAATATGAAAGTGGCATCAATTCCCTGAAAATACTTGAAATCTCTTTGTACACTTTTTATTTGCACATGAAGATACTTCTATTATAGGATGCACAGCTCATTGTATGTCTAGAGGAACCAATGAACTCTGCTGGTTTGCAAAAAGAATTCTTCCTCTCACAAACACATTCACATGCACTCTATCTATATTTATTGATATAGATATATAAAAATAAATCAGTCAGTCAATTTTGGATTCTAAAAAATGATCTGCTTTCAGTTGTTTCTAAAGTCAGTTGAAGCTGTTGATTTGATTGCCTATTGTATCTCCCTGCCGATGCTACATTACTCAACAATTCTCTCTTGAAACTGAAATGGCAAATAAGGGAAAAGCCATTAATACAGTTCAGAGAATTTTGGGGGGTTGCAAAATAGTGATAATAAAGATTGTTCTCATGTCAATATTTTCATTGTACAGAGAGTCAAAAAACTTCTGTTGTTCGGGTTTTCATTTATGAGTCTGAACTTCAAATGTTGTAAACCATAGCTGGGTTGGCGAAGTGCTTACAAATCCTGATGTGAAAAAAACTTGATGTTGAAGGTAGCCATATGAACAAAAGAGAAAAGGAAAAAATAAGATGAATTGATATGGTTACTTTTTAACTAGCACCTCTTATTTTAGTGTCAACTTATTTCTAGAAAATATGTAAAGATTCCAAACACATATATGCATCCCTTATCCATTTCTGTTTACTGGTTCTGTTTGTTAATAATGCATAGTGATGTTCAAGTGCTATTACCAGGGCAAGCACAGTCACCTGGGATGTCAATGACTCCTCATAGCTTTCCTGAGCTGTAGATATATTTCCCCCATACATCTGAAACATACTAAAAAACATATTTCTCCTAAAAAAACAATTTTGGACTGGATTAGGCACAAGTCAGGAAAATGACCACTCTTAAAAACTTTCAGTGAACAAAACCTATTGTTCCTAACAGAACTCCACAATGTTGCTTGCAATGTGTGAAGGTAAGTGCAAGGAGCTCTAAAATGAGAACTGGAAAATCTGATTGCATCGAGAAGTATGTGTTTGTGGTGGTTTGGAGCTAACTACCTCAGGAAAATATGTTCTTAAATTTAACCTTTTCCTGTAAGTGTGAATCCATTGTGAATAGGACTTTTGATGAGGTTACTTCACTTCAGAGTGGGTCTTAATCCCTTTGCTGGATGCTTTTTAAAGCAGATAAAATTCAGACAGATAGAGGAACAGTCAGGAGCTGAAAGTTGTGGAGCCTAGAAAAAAGGGAGAGATCAAGAAAGGCGGCCATGTGCATTGCCCTGTGACAGAGAAGACTAGGACTGAGGCTCATTGGCAGCCGGCCTCAGAACATCACTCTTTGGGAAGAAAGTATTACCTTGATGCTGCCTTGACTTGAACTTCTTTAGTCTTAAAACTATGAACCAATAAATTGTTAATGCCAACCCACTGAATGGTATTTGCTTTAGCCACAAAAAAACTAAAATAATATTTATAGGTTACTGAAAGCCTTTATGTTGACATTTTTCCAGTCATTTTGGATGGTTGTTTGAATATCTTTCAATATATGATTCCTCAGGAAAACTCACAAGTAAAATATTTTCTGACCCCTTCCATTTTAATAGCCATATATGTATGCATATATGTATGCATATATATATATATGCTGCCCTTATTTTATTTTTTTGTATGCTGTATGGTGGGGTCGCATTTCATTCATTTTCCATGCGAATATCCCATTATTGTAGTACCATTTGTTGAATTTTTTTGTTTGTTAGTAGTTTGGGGAAGTACATGGGCCAGGAATCAAACTCAGGTCTACTGCATGGCAGGAGAGAATTTTACTACTGAACTACCCTTACACCCCCTATATATGGCCTTAAATTTGAAAATCTATGTTCCTATATATCCTGGGTCACAATTTATTTCCTTGAGCATCATAAATAGTTACTTCATTGTTTATCCTCTCTTCTTGAAACAATTTTATAACTTTCTATATTTTTTAAATACATTTTTATTTTCTACCTTTAATTTACCTTTTAAGAATTTTTGTTGATTTACTCAATATTTTTCCTTCTGACTGGTCTTTCTTTCTACAATTTTTCTTTATATATATCCATTTATATTCTTTCATGAATTCAATCACTTCATTTCTGAGATGCAATGATTTGAATTATTTATCTTTCACATGCAGTTTTCTTAATTCCTGTTAGCACATTTGGCTTCCTTAGGCTCTTTCCAAGTGCTAGATTGCTTAATATCTCATGACAGCATCTGCTGGGCTCCAAGCATCTTCAAATGTTGATGTATCTGTTTTCCAAGTGTCAGCATCTGTATCACCTCTGCTCTGAAATATCTGTTCATTCTATTATTTCTGAATCTCTCTGAAGTGTTTTCTTTCTTAAAGGGTTCCAGTGAATGAATCAAGGCCCATATGGAATGGGTGGAATCATATCTTCATCTAATCAAAATGTGACATCTAAAAGTGGGTGTGTCACAGCTCCATGGAGATAATCTAATCAAAACATTCCAATTTTCCATGCTAAATCTGCATGAAAAGAAATGGCTGCTCCTACAAGATTGGATTAGGATTCAAATATGGCTTTTCTTGGGTATATAATACTTTCAAGCTGGCATGAAGGCAATGACTAAATTCTCAAGACTTAATCCTTCCTTTGACTTCTGCAGAAAACTACAAAGTCATATCAATTATTTTGCAATAAAATTGACTTTGCTTATTTAAGCCCTCTAGCTTCTGATGTTATGGAGCATTTAAAAATAAAATATGAGAGGATCTTATGGTAGCGCATGACAAACTCTGGTATCTGTTCTGTAATTACTTGTTGAAGACTACTTTGAACACTAGTGCTTTTTTATATTTCTTTGCTTTGTGTATATATATATATATATATATATATATATATATATATATATATTATACTATACAATAAATAACTAAAAATAAAAAATGAACTTTGCTTCATTTTATTGTAAATATCAAACAATACAGATAAAATTTGAGCATAAATTTGGAATTCAATGACATATTTAAAAAATATATGTTTAATTACCCAAATATGCTTCCTGGTACATCTTTATATGTGAAAATCATTCAATAAACAAAAATCAGAATTTAATTTTCTTAGACACAGTCAGAAAATTGTAGGTTTCCTTTGTTAGGGTTTAGCCTTTAGGAAAAATCAACAACAGTGAGTTATTCTTTATTTAAACAGTTTTAAGTTTCAGAAGCACTTTCCATATAGACAACGACCCATGGGAAAATTTCTGTAGTTTATATTGGGTGAATGCTGTTTTTTTCATACTCAACATAAAGAGTGATAATTATGAAAACTTAGTAGATATAGACATGTAAATGATAATTAACTTATTAAAACCATATCCTGTATTAATTAGAACCAATAGCACTTTTAAACAGTTCACAATGGTTGATAATTGTTAGCTAGAAAATTAACCAACTGGTTATTAATTCTTGTTTACATGCTTAATTATAAACACTAATGTGTACTGTGCTACCTAAGTAACACACACTCTCTAACCCTTTTCTTCTCATGATAAACTTCTCTCTGATGATAAAAAGTAAAAATACCATATATACTTTTTCTAGCTTTGCTTGAGCAGTTCTGGTCAATGAGACATAACAGAAGGTCTACTCAGATGGACTTCTGGGAAATATTTTCCTCTGTGATAAAAAGGGAGATATGTGAGGTGAATTCAAGCACAACTGACATTTATTTCGGTTAGCCAAAGACAATGCATTAGGCATATATAGGCATTTTTGACAAGGTGAAACCAGTATGAAAAAGACAAATATTGTCTAAGGATGGTGAGTGAAAGGATGCAAAGTGGTCTCTGATGACACCACCAAGCCACTACTGGAAACTGAGAACAACCAATCCAAGGCTTCCTGCTATCTGAAATCATAAAATATCTTTATTGTATAAACTGCTGTTGTTATTCAGCCTTCATTTCACACTCAAAATAATCTGATAGAGCTAGAGTTTTTGCTTTGATTTTTTTTTTTTTTTTTTTTTTTTTTTGCAAGGGCAGCCTCCGGGAACTGAATCCAGGTCTCCAACATGGCAGATGAGAACTCTGCCACTGCACCACCATTGCAAGCCCAAGTTCTGAAATATTTTTACATCTAAAACATATGGTTAAACTATTAAATAATATAAAATAACTATAAGCAACAAATCGTATATGTATATCTATTTATACATATCTGCCTTTTGGCCATAATTTTTCTAAAAATAAAAGAGCCATTCAATTTTATTTGATTATTTATTACATTTTGTATATGCTATAAAATATAAAATATTATTTATAACAGAGGCATGCATTTTGTTACAAAACTTTAAAATTTTAAATAATTTAATGGCATGGGACTTCCAAGCAAACCATGAAGTTAGGATTATATAACAAAGAAAAAACAAGTCCCCATTCCTCAGAAGTTCTAATACCTCTATTTATCACCATCATTTTGATCACATTCCTCAAATATATGACCCTGAGGGAAGCAACAATTTTGTGTAATGTTTTAAAAATTTTCCATAGTATTGCCTACAATCCTGCTTTTTGGTTCAGTGTTTCTAAAAGTTTGCTTGTAACCTCTGACTCAGATAATCTCTGACTAAATAAATGTATCCACATCACTGCATCCTTCTCCTTTGCATATTCTCCAAATTTTTGCATGTAGTTTATCTTAATCTATTTGATTTATGTCACAAATTCCTTAAACTATCTTCTTTGCTGACATCATAATGTTTTATATTCAGTATGTTACACATTCATACATTTAGGTATTTTGAATTGAATTTTAAGAGTGAGGCAAGGTATATTCCCATTGGTCAACTTTCTTGAGCAGAAATTTGTGAAAAAGGATTTTCTAAGGCTTTTGAGATGATGACAAATTTCAAATGGTAGCTGAACCTGGGTCTCCTGCATGGGAGGCGAGAACTCTGCCTGCAGAGGCACCGTGGCCCGCCCTATAGCACAGTTTTTAGTGCTTAAAATGTAGGCTCCATCTGCTGGGCTAGACAGAAAAAACACAGAATCAGGAGGCTTCACAGGAAAGATTGGCATCCCCAGGATCTCATCTGAAGGAATATGATATTGATTTATACCACCTTTGTGAGTCACAGACCTGTATTGTCTGGGAAAAATTAACTTGGGTAAGTCTTCTACAGTGAGATCTTACTCCCAGAATCACCCCACCAGGTAAAATTTGTAGGAGATAATAAAGGAGTGTTAAGACCATATAGAAGCAAATAAAAAGCAAACAGAGGTGATCAACATTCCCTGAGGAGGAAGAAGCAAGAGGTAACATTTCCTGGGGGTGAAACAACTGCACAAATATGGATATCTCAAAAATCATTCCATATATGCAGGGCAAGAATAAAATAAATAAGAGCTGAAACAATTCTGACAATTTAAACAAAAGCTATGCTAAAGATCTAGAATAAGATGAATCAAATGTCAATTAAGAATTAAAGCACAAAACCAATCAACAAGAAAACCCTAGGCAAGGGAGAAAATGACCTTCAAAATAAGTTAATCTAGCAATCAGCTAAAAATCACAAGTCACACTAAGAAGCACAACACTTCAGAAGAGATACATGAGTTGAAACAACTAGTTAAGAATGTTTAAACAAATCATCTAAATCAATTCAGTGAGATGAAAAAAATGTAGTAAAAGCGATGAAGGATATAAAGAAGATGCTGGGTGAGAATAAGGAAGAACTTAGTAGCATGCAAAGAGAATTATAAGACTGCAATGAAAAGCACAAGAGAAAAGATAAAAAATGCAATTGGGACCTACAACATCAAATTTGAAGAAGCAAAAGAAAGGATTAGTGAACTAGAGGTTAAGACAGCTGAAATCTTATACACAAAAGAATAGATAGAAAAAAGAATGGAAATATTTGAGCAAGTCTTCAGGAAATTGAATGCCAGCATGGAGTTATGAATATAAATGTCACAGTTGTCTTAGGAAAGAAAGAGAAGGGAAAAGGGTCAGAAAGAATAATTGAGGAAATAACAGAAACAATTTGCCAATTCTTATGAAAGAGATCATATTACAGGTCCAAAAAGTGCAGCAGACCTCAAACAGAATAAGTCTGAATAGAACTACCTAAGACCCTTACTAATCAGACTGTCAAATGCCTAAAACAAAGATAATATTCTGTGAAAACAGCAAGAAAAAAGCAGTTCATCACAGACAAGGGAAACTCAATAAGATGAAGTGCAGATTTTGCAGCAGAAACCATGGGGACAAGGATATATCTAACAAACATAAAGAAAAACCACCATCCAAGAATACTATATCTGTCCTTCAAAAATGAGGAAGAGTTTAAATATTCAAAGACAAACAGCATCTGAGAGAGTTTGTAAACAGGAGACCTGATCTAAAAGAAATACTGAAGGGAGTGCTACAGGCTGATAGAAAAAAAAGGGAGAGAGTGGTTTGGAAGGACATGCAGAAATGAAGACTATAAGTAAAGGTAATTAAAAGGGTAAAAAGAGAGGGAAAATAAGGTATGACATATAAAATCCAAAAGATAAAATGTGGAAGAAAGTACCGATTTTATAGTAATAACATTGTGCTCATAGATTATAGTCCCAAATCCAAAGACATGTACTGGCAGAATGGATAAAATGAAAAGATCATACTATATCCTATCTACAAGAAACTTACCTTAGACAAAAGGACAAAAATGGTTTAAAATATATTTTAAAATAATATATTTAAAATATATATTGGAAAAATACATTCCACGCAAATAGTAACCAGAAAAACAGTAGCGGTAGCTATACAGGTATCAGACAAAATAGACTTTAAATGTAACACAGTTAAGAAAGCTGTATATGAATAAAAGTAGCAATAGATCAAGAAAAAAGAATAATCATAAATATTTATGCCTCTAGTCAGTATGCTACAGCATACATGAGGAAAATACTGACAAAACTGAAGGGAAAAACAAACACCAAATCAATAATAGTTGGAGACTCCAATACAACACTCTCATCAATGGTTAGGACATCTAGACAGAGGATCAATGAGGAAACAGACATCTTGGATAATATGATACATTGACTAGACAATGCATATTAGTAGAACATCTCACTGAACAATACCAAGATATACATTATTTTAAGATGTTCATGAATTATTCTACAGGATAGACCACATGTTGAGTCACAAAGCAGGTCTCAGTAAATTTTGAAGGATTGAACTTCTACAAAAATACATTCTCTAATCATAATGGAATGAAGTTGGAAATCAATAACAGGTGGAGAACTGTAAACACAAATTTATGAAAGTTAAACAACATACTCTTAAACAATCAGTGGGTCAAAGAAGAAATTACAAGAGAAACAAGTGAATATCTTGGGGCAAATGAAAATGAGAGCACAAAATATCAAAATTTATAGATGTAGTGAAGGCAGTGCTCAGAGGGAAATTGCCATAAATGCTTATATTAAAATAGAAAAAAATGCAAAGTTGGCAATTTAACTGCACACCTGGAGAACTAGAAAAAGAACTGTATACTAACCATAAAATGAGCAGAAGCAAAGAAAGAGCAAAGATTAGAGCAGAAAGAAATGAAATTGAGAACAACAACAACAACAAAAAAAAAAAAAACAATAGAGGGAATCAAGAATGTTTTACCTTGGTTCTTTAAAAAAATAAGTAAAACTGATGGACACCTAGCTAGACTGAGAAAGAAAAAAAAATAGAAAGGTTATAAATAAATAACACAAATGGGAAGGGGGACATTATTACTGATCATTCAGAAATAAGACAAAAAGAGGATAATATGAACAACTGTTTGCTAACAAACTAAAAAATGTATACAAAATGGACAATTTCTTATCAATACATGAATAATCAACACTGACTCCAGATGAAAATGATGGCTTGAATAAGCCAAACACAAATAGAGATTGAATCAGACATTAAAAACCTTCCAAGAAATAAAGTTCAGGACCAGATCTTGTCACAGGTGGATTTTACCAAGCATTCCTGGAAAAATTAACACGAATCCTGCTCAAACACTCTGAAAAATGGAAGAGGAGGAAAGCTATATAATTCATTCTACGAAGCCAATATCACAGTAATACCAAAGCCAGAAAGAATATTACAGCAAAAGAAAATTACAGACCAATTTTTCTCATGTGTATAGATGCAAATATCCTCAAAAAATTTGCAAATCAAATCCAGCCGTATATTGAAAGAATTATACACCATGACTAAGTGAGTTTTATTACAGGTATGCAAGGCTTGTTCAACACAAGAAAATCAATTAATGTAATAAACCCCACATCAACCAATCATAGGGAAAAAAACACATATAATCTCAATGGACACAGAAAAACATTTGACAAAACCAATATTCTTTCTTGACAAAAACGTTTCAAAAGATAGGAATAGTGGCTCAGCAGGCAGAGTTCTTTTCTGCCACACTGGAGACCCAGATTTAATACTGGTGCCTACTCATGCAAAAAAAAAAAAACAACAACAACAATGAAAAGATAGTAATAGAAGGAGACTTCTTCAATATGATAAAGGGCATATATAAAAACGCACAGCTAAAATCATACTATGTGGGGAAAGATTGAAAGTTTTATCTCTAAGATCTGGAAAAAGACAAGATGGCCCACTGTCACCACTGTTATTCAACATTGTTCTGGAAGTTCTAGCTAGAGCAATTAGGCATGAAAAATAAATAATAGGCATCTAAATTGGAAAGGAAGATGTAAAAGTTTCACTGTTTGCAGTTGACATGATCGTATTTGTAGAAAGTCCTGAGAAATCTGCAACAAAGCTACTAGGGCTAATAAATAAGTTAAGAAAAGTGGCAGGATACAAGATAAATGTGCAAAAATCAGTAGTGCTTCTATACACTAGTAATTGCAAACTGAGGAACAAGTCAAGAACAAAATTCTATTTATGAGAGCAACTAAAAGAATCAGATATATAGCAATAAATGTAACCAAGGATGTACACGACCTTGTTTTAGCTTCCTGAAGCTTCCAGAATGAAATATATCAGAAACGGAATGGCTTTTAATAAGAGAATTTACTAAGTTGCTTGTTTACAGTTCTAAGAAGTCCAAATTAAGGCACAACAAGAGGTTACCTCACTAAAGAAATTCTAATGCTATTTGGAAGACTTCTGTCAGCAGAGAAGGCATGTGGCTGATGTCTGCTGGGATCTTTGGCTTCTGGACACTCTGTCTGCTGGGAAGGCATATGGCAATGTCTACTAGCTTTCTCTCCTGGCTCATCATTTCATAAGGATTCTCCAGGGGTGTTTCCCTTCTGTATCTCCAAAGGTCTCTGACTGTCTGAGCTCTGTTAGCCCTGAAGCTTTTTCCAAAATGGCTTCCTCTTAAAGGATTCCAATAAGTAACCTCAGGTGGAGACAAATTTCCATAAAAACTACCTACTCAAAAGTTACCACCCACATTTGGGTGGGTCACATCTCCATGGAAACAATAAGAAAAAGATCCCCTCCAGCAATATTGAATGAGGATTAAAGAACATGGCTTTTTTGTGGCACACAAAATTTTCAAACAAGCACATTCCACCATTTGGACTCCCAAAAGATATGTCTTTCCAAATGCAAAATAAATTCATTCATTCACAATATCACATTTTAAACAATTTCAGTAAAATTACAAACACAATACAATGTCGGAAACAGTACAAAATCTCATCAAAGTCAGTTATGGGCATAGTCTGTCCAAAGATAAATTTATTCTCCGGCTGTGGACTTGTAAAATTCAGAACAAATTATCTGCTGCCAGTCATAGGGTACATGTTTCCATTTACACAGAGAATAATTGAAATAAACACAGGGGTCATCTGACAAAAACAGTTCTGAAAACCTACGGGGCACATTTCATCAGATTTCGAAGTCTGAGAGTTTTTGATCCTTGGGGCTTTAGAAAACAGCAGTCCCACCCTTTCCAAGGGTCTACATAGCAGGCTTGTTCCCTCCAAATGCAAACTTGGGGGACATCAGGGAGGACACCTTTTTCTCAAGTATCACGGCAGCATATGGACTCTTTGCCATCTCCAGGGTATATCCTAAACCCCACCAGAACTATAGGGTGACAGCCAGGGTCTCCCCAAGGAATGTGCTTCACCTTCTCCATGGCCTGAGGTGCCACAACTCTTCCTGAATATCTAGGCTGAAGGTCTGTCCTTCTGCTTTCAGGGCAAACTCACTGTCTCCAGGTATATGGGTAGGTCCATTTTCCTGGCCTGAGGTTTCTTGGCTCCAGACTTCAGCTTTCATGGTTCTGCCTTTGAGGGTATTTTTTCTTCAATTTGTCCTTTTTCTATCCCTTTTATTGGCAGTAGTTTCATTTATACAGATCCCACAATACTCTTGATGGTTTTCTAATTGGTATGCAGAGATTATAACAATAAGACAATAGGACTTTCCACAAATCCTTTCTGGATAATTCTATCTCCAATATTGGCTTGTTCTGCAATGGCTGACTGCTTCCATGTTTGGTTAAGTCCTCATATGGAGTACTATTATCTGGAGTCTCCCTTTCTGGAACCCCAGAATTTTTCAGACCATCAATTTCTGGTTTCTTTGTACCCAAGAGTTCAGTTCTCAGCTTATCTCTTTCCTGTCACATTTCACTATAAGCTGTAAGAAGAAACCAGGTTAAATTTTCCACATTTAATTAGGAAATCTCTTCAACTAAGTATTCTAGCTCATGGCTTTTAAAATCTGCTTTCCATCCAAAACCAGTATCGATTTTGCCAGATTCTTTGCCCCTTTAAAACAAGGATTGTCTTCCTTCCAATTTGCAATAAAATGGGCATCATTTATGTCTAAGTCCTTACAAAGATAGCTTTAGAGTCCACATTTCTACCAACAATCTGTTCTGGGCATTCTTGTGTTATCTATCTAGCTTCTAACAACTCTTCCACAATCTTTCCCTTATCCATTTCAAAAGTCATTACAATATATTCGGTATTAGCAAACTGCAGCAATATCCCACTTATCTGGTACCAAAACTTGTTGTAGTTTGCTAAAGCTGCAAAAATGCAATATACCAAAAAGAGAATGGCTTTTTAAAATGGAACTTATTGGGCAGGCCATGGTGGCTCAGAAGGCAGAGTTCTCGCCTACCATGCCAGAGACTCAGGTTCTTTTTCCAGCGTCTGCCCATGCGATAAAAAAAGAAACATATTAAGTTGCAAGTTTATAGTTCTAAAACCATGAAAATGTCCAAATTAAGGACTAACATGAGATTACTTTCACTCAAGAAATTCCAATGTTGTCCAGAATACCTCTGTCAGCTGGGAAGACACATGGCAATGTCTGATAGCTTTCTCTCCTGGCTTCTCATTTCATAAATATTCTCCTGAGTTGTTTTCCTTCTCCAACAGTCTCTGGTTGTATGGACGCTGTGGGTACTGAAGCTTTTTTCAAAACAGTTCCCTCTTAAAGGACTCCAGTAAGCAACCCCACCTTGAATAGCTGGGGACATATATCCATGAAAACTACCAAATCAAAGTCTACTACCCACAGTTGGGTATGTCACATCTCACAATTCAAAAGATCCCTCCCCCACCCCCAGCAATATTGAATGAGGATTAAAGAACTCTTTTCTAGGATACACCATAGTTTCAAACTGGCACAGACCTATACCCAGAAAATTGTAAACATCACTAAAATAAATTGAAGAAGACCTAAATAGATGAGAAGGACATACCATGGTCATGGATTGGAAGACTAAATACAGTTAATATGCCAATTCTACCCCAAATGATTTACAGATTACATGGATAAACATGTCCTTTGCCCCCTCCCCCCCTTTTATTTTTGCATGGGCAGGTACTGGAACTCGAACCCAGGTCTCTGGTATGGTAGGTGAGAACTCTGCTACTGAGCCACTGTGGCCCACCCAATATAGAACCTTTTTGAAAGAAGAAACACAAATGGCAAAAAGTATATGAAAAAATGCTCACCTTCATTAGCTATTAAGGAAATGCAAATCAAAATCACAAGATACCATTTCACACCTAATAGAATGTCCATCATAAAAAAAAAACAAACAGAAAACTACAAGTGCTGGAGAGTATGCAGAAAAATAGATCCATTTGTTCACTATTGATGAGAATGGAGAATGGTGCAGCTGCTCTGGAAGGCATCTGTGGCTTCTCAGGAAGCTAAGTATAGGATTGTCATATGAGTGGCAATCCTGTTAGTAAGCATATACATGGATGTGAATAGGTATTTACACACTGATGTGTATAGTGGTGATATTCACATTTGCCAATAGATGGTAACAGCCTGACTCTTCATCAAATGATGAGTGTATAAAGCAACTGTGATATATACATACAAATGTTTGTCATGAAATCATGATGCATGCAACAATGTAGATGAACCTTGAGGACATTATGTTGATTGAAAAAGCAAGGAACAAAAGGACAAATATTGTATGCGCTCACAAATATGAACTAAATATAATGAACAAACAGTAAAATCCAAAAGCATAGGTATGACTAAATAGAAAAAGGGTAAAGATTGGACAATTGATGCTTAAGGAGTACAAGATATTTCATAAGATTGATTGTAAAGTTTCAGGAACGGATAGCACAATACTGTGTGATAGTGGCACAATGTTATAAGTATAATGAACAAAGCTGGGTTTGCATATGATTGAAAGAGGAAAGCTAGGCTCATCTATGTTATCAGAAGAAAAACTAGAGAATGAAAACTGGGACTGTATAACTTAGCAAAACATAGAAGTTTTGATGATGGTGGTTAATTTTACAAATATAAGAAAATTTTTACATGAAGTAAAGCAAATGGATGTCACTATTACATTGTGTTAAGAATTGGGTGATATATGGGAAAAGTACAATTAATGCAAACGAGTATCTATAGATTGCAGTAACATGGTAATATCTTTTCATTAATAGTAACAAAGGCAGTACAGCAAACAAAGTTAATGTCAATAATGAAGGATATAAAGGTGGGTTATGGGATTTTTTTTTTGTTTGAGAGAAGAAATGGAATTTTTCTCATATAGATTGTAGTGGAAAATGTATACATAGATGATTATGCCGGGAGCCATTCATTGTAAACTTAGGATGGATTATATGGTGTGTAGATACAACTGTTTAAAAAAAATTCAGTAAACCATGAACTAGCCTAATAATGGAAAGGAAAAGAAAGCCCACATATTCAAAGTAAGGTATAACAAAGGGAGAATAACCATTGTAAGAAAGGCAATTAATAATAAATAGTGAAACAATAATATGTAAAACACTGTCATGGTCAGGTTCATGTGTCAACTTGGCCAAGTGGTGGTACCTGTTTGCTTGGTTGGGCAAGTGCTGTCCTGTCTATTGCAATGAGGACATTTCATAGAATTAAATCATGATCGTGTCAGCTGCAACCACAGCTGATTCCATTTGCAATCAACCAAGGGGAGTGTCTTCTGCAATGAGTGATGCTTAATCTAATCACTGGAAGTCTTTTAAGGAGAATTCAGAAGAGACATGTACTCTTCCTGCTTTGACTGGTGAGCCTTTCCTGTAAAGTTCATCCAGACTGTCCATCAGAATCATTGGCTTCACAGCTTGCCCGGCAGATTTTGGACTCCGCGTTCCCATAGTCATGTGAGACACTTTTATAAATTTTATGTTTGCGAGTGTCCCCTATTGATTCTGTTTCTCTAGAGAACCCTAACTAATACAAACACCATGCAAATAAATTTGGAAGTCTAAAAAATGCAAGATTTGCTTGAAAAATCATTTACTATAAATGAATATAGTAGAAGTTAAAAGTCTATCAAATCTGGAACCATATGAAATGTAAAATAATTCTCAAAAAATAACTTTCAATAAAGAACAGAACAGAATATTTCAGAGAATTCTTTTCAGCCAATTAAAAGCAGATAATCCATTATACTTACATTATTTTCAAAGAGAGCAAAGGTAAGAAACCATAATAAAATATACTTGCTTATAAATTTAATGCTGATTAGGATTCCACAAAAGTATAAAATATCATTAATAAGTGAAACCAGTTTCACTTATTAATTTGAATTTAAAATTCCTAGTTTAAATACCCGCAAACAGGATCAACAACATATCAAACTTGTCACACAAAATCACAAGGAGTAATTTATTCCATGTTTTTAAATAAAATCTATTACTGTTTTCCATCACTAGAAAATACATTAATGTAAATACTCCTATTAATTAATGGAAAAAATAAAATCCCATAATCTGTTCCAAAGTTTTAGAAAGATGAGTAAGAATATTTAATACTAATTCCTGAAAAATCAGTGAACTGGGCACTGTCCATTTTGATATTCTGACCTCTGTGTTAAAGGTAGCACCTAGATCAATGGGATGAGGAACATTTTAGTAAATGTATTTCAAACAATTGCAAACAATTGAGTCAGTACCTCATAACAAGTACTATAATTAACTAAGAACAATCAAATAATTAAATGTAAAAAATTTAAAAAGAAAATACTAGAGAATGAACAGGTAGAAACATTTCTAACTATGATAAAAACATAGAAGTCATAAACTGAAAAATTAATAAAGATTAATGCATGAAAGTCATAAACTTCAGAATGACAAAAAAACATAAAAAAATTTTTAAATATAAACTTAGAAAACAATATTTCCAGGTCACATGAAAGAAGAATGGCTAACCTCCTTAATTATATAGAAAACTTTTAGGAATACAGATATACAAAACCCCAAACTTAACAGAAAAATTCTAAAATGGTATTTCATTATTTTGGCTAATTAACTTTTCTGCTGCTGCTCACATAAGCAGTGGCTTAACATACACACTAAAAATATTTCTCATTCGTTTAAGTCAGTTTTGGGTTGTGTTATTCGCAAGTCATCTTATGATGTGATTCAGGGATTTTGGCTGTACCCATCTCGGTCTCCACATATTGTCTCGACGTATTGTCTCAACATTTTGTATTAACAGTTGCCATCAGAAGAGAAAAGAAATGAACCAGTCACATTGACAGTGAGTTGTCTCAACCAGGAAGTGACACAAGTCAGGTACCCTTAGAATTCACTTGTCAGAAGAATGATGACGGAGTAAGGAAAAACATTTTGAAAACCTAATGACATTTAATATTAATTGCTAAACCTATTAATATTTTAAATTATCAGGGTCAAACTATAATAAAAATTATATAAAACTGGGTAGTTAAGTGGTCAGAATGCCCGCCTTTCATACAGGAGAACCGTTTCGATTTCTGGACCATGCACCCAAAAAAAAATTATATAAAACTAAGAAATGTAACTAGATTGTAAACCTTAAAAGAAAAATATTTATGCTAACCAACCATGTATAACCTACATTTTTTAAGTTGAAATTTTCATTTAATTCAATTAAGTTGAAATAAAAATGAAAATTTATTATAGTTAATTTATTTAGATTGATTAAATCAAATATATTATTTGACATATATGTTGATTTATTTAGATTGATTAAATCAAAAGATTAGGTAGATGACTTTATGTGCCTTTCTGATATTTACATTTATTTATCTGTTTATTGAGTGGACACTGAATTTGAAATGCTGGCAAAGTGAATAACTTTAAATTTTTAATTTCACCAGACTGTAAGACTGAGTCCATGAAAGGATAAGCTCTACTCAAAATGCATTAAAATTACTGATATATAGAATTCAAAACACAGACTATTCAATAGTACAGTCACACAATTAAGAACAATCGGGGTCATTTTGTGGAAAGGACGTTTCTTGCATAGTCAAATTTGGGTAAAACCTGCTTTTAGCAGCCCATTACTACCTCTCCTTCTCTGAATTCTTAACATCCATTTCTCTCATTTGGTGCTTGGTTTATGCTGCTCTTTTGTTGCTCTGTTTTTGTTTCTATTTCCTGTCCTCCAATACCTTGTACAGGGCTGTGTATGCATTTGAATGTAAAATAACTGTTTATGGTTGAAAGTCTACAGAATATTGTTAGGCGGATTTTTACAGCACCTTACTTATTAAAAAATATCTTTAATATATAATCGCATTAGATCTTTTTTGAGCTCAGTTGTGATCTTCATCTCCACAAGAACGAAAGAGGAGTTAAGAGGTGCGAATTTACACAAGGTCAAATGGTTATTAAGTAACAATAGGAGAGTCAAACGCATGATGTCTTATTCCATTTTCAATGAGCAACTTTTGATTGCAACATCGGCTGTGAAGTGGAGTCCCCAGAATAGCAGTATCAACATTCCCTGGGAACCTGTTAGAAATGCAAATTCTCAGGTCCAACCCCAAATCTACTGAAAAAGAAGCTCTGGAAATGGGGCCCAGCAATCTGTGTTCCAACCAGCCCTCCAGATAACTGATGCACTTGAAAGTCTGAGAACCACTCTTCTACACCCCAAGTATTAAAAGCAAAATTATTTACTTATTTATGTTCAGCAGTTTTGTATAAAAAATGTGAAGACAGAAATATCAATGGGTTTGTAATGCCGTTAAACAACTAGATTATATTAATTTTGGTATCCCTCATTCTAATAAACTCAGTGTATATAACTCAAAATGATGAAAGTAAAATATATATTATGAACTTAAAAATAAAAGAAAACCTAATGAAAAGATTGTTTCACAAAGTAGTATCAATGTTTGAATGTCTGATTATACAGCATTAGCATAATAGCACAGAGACTACATTTTTTCTCAAGGGGATAAAATAAAGCACCTTAATAAAGAGCTCAGGCAGTCACCAGTTTAGTGAGTGATCAGTTTAGAGTACAAATGGTGAACAAAATTATAAGTTGTCCCCTGATGTGGAGCAACTTAAAATGCATAACATCACCTATGATGTGTTGTTGTAAAAATGTTTGAATTGGATGCAATCATTCTGTCGATAGAACATTTGTTTTGTTGATAATGCAAGACAGAGAATAAGGTAAAAGACCCCATGAACACACATTTAGAAAATTCCAAAATGTGGTACATTTATGAAGCATATCATTTATAAAGGGCATTTTGGATATATTACATTGAATTTAACATAAATATTAATGATATTAATAAATTATTAATATTTTGCTAAGTGTGATAATGTTATTTTGGCTATGTAGAAAAATATTTTTATTTTCTAAATTTGAAAATGATCCTTACTTCTGACAAATTTTTAAATGATCAAATGGGAGAAAATGTATCTAGTACTTGCACATGATGAATATTTTCTGATGTCACTTACATGAAATGTGTATGTCTTACTCCCTTTATTCATTCATGCATTTAGTTTTACACATAAATATTTTCTTTATGAATGATTCTATACTGAAACTTAAGGACTTAGTTTCTTGGGCTTCTCATAAAAATATTTCCATCATTTTTCTGATGCTAATTTTATGTTTAATAATTTCTTTAGCCGTTTTGAAGGAAGTGGCAGTAGCATATTATTAAATTCAGAGTATACAGAGAATTTTTCCAGAGATTATGTTTTTTCCCCTAAGAAGATCTATTTAAAAAGTTACAGAACATGGAGTATATAAAGCCTTCCTGACAGTGACAAAAAAAATGAATGAGTAACTTGATAATTCATATTGATGTTTCATAGAAATTTTAGGTCAAAGAAATATCCAAGAGTGTATCTATTCAATGAAGCATTCCCATAAAGAGATATTGGAAATTAATGGATTCTTCAGTTCACATCTAAAAAAATGGCATTTAATAATAACATAATGATTATTTTTCTTTATTTCCTTCATATATGCATGTATGGTATAACTAATATAAAGAAAAAAGTAACCTTATCTGTTGAATGACAATTCATTATACTATTTACTAGAAAAAGTATTTCATTTTGCATTTACAAATAACCTCATCAGCAGTCTGCCTTTCTTGTACCTCTGAAAATTTGGATTTCCTTTTTCAGTATTAAATTGGATTGCTACATGAATATAAAATGACAATGAACAATCCTTTAAAAGGACAGCCAAAGAAAACTTGGTGAGTTGGCTCATTCATATTCAAGATGTCAGTTCAGTTTGGGAAATCTTATTTCTTCTAGATTGTATTTAATATTTTTCTCCTTATTTAAAAAAGTTGATCTATCCAGTGGAAATTATACACGTGTATATATATGATATGGTCAGATTTATTCACTTGAAAGAGTATAATATATACATATATTTGAAAATATTCATAATGTTAACATAATCTTCATTTGTTCAAATATTCTCTGTCTGCAATTACTTTAAATATGTTTTCCATGAGTAGTATAGAAGTTTTATTGAATACAAGCATCTCTGCAAGGAGCAACCAACCAGATCTGCTGTTTAACTCCTTCTTTACACGTAAAGTTAAAAAAAATTACAAACAAATATTGAATGAAAAAAATCATAGTTACAAAATCCAAAGAACACTTAACAGTTAAAATGTTAATTTTAAAGGTATGTACTTTTGTACAGTTGCCTTTGTCGTTTGTGTATTATTATTTGCTTTATGCATTTTAAACATATCAGTTTTGAGGGCTGCAATTTATTAATATATGAAATTATTTTTGAGTGGCTTCTTACCCTCTATAAATCTTTATATAATTGCTTTAATACTCTTGATTCAATATAAATGTCGTATTTTGTTTAGTCTTTCTTTTTTTATATTTATATAAACATTTATATGCTTTTAATTTTATAAGGACCATCATCATTTTTAAAGTGTTTCTACACTTGTGGTAATTTCTTCAGTATACCTCAGAGTGGGGAAGGTTATTGGGTCAACCTTAACATGTATTTGATAGGGTTGATTTAAACAAAGTCTAGCACTCATTTCAAAATCTCTTATATTCATGGCCCCCAAGATTTAAAAATCATAGTTATTTTTATTCTATCTGCAAACAACTTTTTAAAATATTAGTTTAAAATTGTTAAACATATCAATGTTTTTGACTGCTATTCTTCCTGACAATTTACTTTATATTTTAAGGTAAATGTATTCAGAACTTTCCTTCTATAAAAAGTGTTTTTGTTCATTCAAAAGATGAGGTTTTAAGTCTGTAACTCTTATGTATTGGCAGTAAAGAATCTTCTAGGTATATTTTAGACTTCATAAATTATGGCTTCTTTGCATATGCATTAGATAAGTTTGGCTGGAATGTTCTAGCTTTCACAGGTGCAGTGTATTTAATAGTTTGATCTTACTGTGAATATATTGAGCCCTAGAGCCATGGCTTCAAATTAGAGAACAGCTGCTTAGCAACATTTTTTTTTGCATGAGCAAGTATCAAGATATGGGCACAATAGAGAATCATGAGTGAAAAGAAATGACTTTTAAAATTAAGAGTTTATTTTCAGAAAATTATACTCTCATGGAGTTAGCTAAATTCTGTATTATTTAATCGTTCCTTGTGGTTTGTATGGTTTATGTACAAAGGAGTTAGCTTTCAGCATTCTTACTTCTTAATGACTGGTCTTCAAATGATCCCCATTCCTTGTGTCTTCACTTCTCAATTTTTACTGTTCTCTAAACCATATGTGATATTTTGCCAGACACAAATATATGTTAATTCACAACTTCATTTTAAATATTTCTTTATTGTGAATTATAGCATACATACACAGAAAATAAACAAAAAGCTATAATTTTCCACCCAAAGCAAGAGCACTGAGGAAAGAAAGAAAGAAATGGGAATTCCTCAAAATTAAACGCTTTTGTGCATCAAAGAACTTCATCAAGAAAGTAAAAAGACAGCCTACACAATGGGAGACAATATTTGGAAATGACACATCAGATAAAGGTCTAGTATCCAGAATTTATAAAGAGATTGTTCAATTCAACAACAAAAAGACAGCCAATCCAATTACAAAATGGGAATAAGAACAGACAACTCTCAGAAGAGGAAATACAAATGGCCAAAAGGCACATGAAGAGATGCTTAATGTCCCTGGACATTAGAGAAATGTAAATCAAAACCACAATGAGATATCATCTCACACCCACCAGAATGGCCATTATCAACAAAACAGAAAATGACAGGTACTGGAGAGGATGTGGAGAGAGAGAGGCACACTTATTCACTGTTGGCGAGAATGTCAAATGGTGCAACCACCGTGGAAGGCAGTTTGGCGGTTCCGCAAAAAGCTGAATATAGAATTGCTATATGACCCAACAATACCATTGCTAGTTATCTACTCAGAAGACATAAGGGCAAAGACACAAATGGACATTTGCACACCAGTGTTTATAGGGGCATTATTTACAATTGCAAAGAGATGGAAACAGCCAAAATGTCCATCAACAGACGAGTGGCTAAACAAACTGTGGTATATACATACGATGGAATATTATGCAGCTTTAAGACAGAATAAACTTTTGAAGTATGTAACAACATGGATGGACCTTGAGAACATTATGCTGAGTGAGACTAGCCAAAAACTAAAAGACAAATACTGTATGGTCTCACTGATATGAACTGACATTAAACTGAGTAAACTTGGAATATTTCATTGGTAACAGAGACCATCAGGAGATAGAAATAGGGTAAGATATTGGGTAATTGGAACTGAAGGGATATAGATTGTGCAACAGGACTGGATACAAAAACTCAGAAATGGACATCACAATACTACCTATCTGTAATACAATTATGTTAAAACACTGAATGAAGCTGCATGTGAGAATGATAGAGGGAGGAGAGCTGGGGACATAAATGAAATCAGAAAGAAAGATAGATGTTAAAGATTGAGATGGTATAATCTAGGAATGCCTAGAGTGTATAATAATAGTGAAATGTACAATGTGCAAATTTTAAAAATGTTTTTGCATGGGAAGAACAAAGAAATGTCATTATTGGAGGGTGCTGAAAATAAATGGTAATTAATATTTTAAAATGTCACCTTATGTGTGAGACTAAAGCAAAAAGTGTTTATTTGTTACAAAATTTATATTTTGACTAGTGCATTTCCTAATATAACTTATGTAGATAGTTTGATTCAATGCCATAAGTACTAAGAATCTCAGGTAGGACATGAGATTTTGTTGGTATGTCCAGAGTGATGCCCCGATGAATCCCAGAGTGATTCAATCAAAGAGTGGAAAAGTATTTGCAAAGCTCCCTTCAGGGAATGGTAAGAATGGGGAGAAATGCAAGTTCCCCAAGTTGAAGTCTTGATATTCTCACAAGCAGTGTGGACAACCAAAGCTATAGACTGAGACCCCAGTCTTGGGGTTTATTCATATGAAACTTACTCCCACAAAGGATAGGTCAAGTCTACTTAAAATTTAGGCCTAAGAGTCACCCCCAAGAGAGCCGCATTTGTTGCTCAGATGTGGCCTCTCTCTCCAGCCAACATGACGAGCAGTCTGACCACCCTCCCCCTCTCTGTATAGGACATGACTCCCAGGGGGGTGGACCTTCCTGGCAATGTGGGACAGAGATCCTGGAATGAGCTGAGACTCAGCATCAAGGATTGAGAGAAACTTCTCAACTAAAAGGGGGAAGAATGAAATGAGACTATGTCAATGGCTGAAAGATTCCAAACAGAGTTGAGAGGTTATCCTGGAGGTTATACTTATGCATTAAGTAGATATCACCTTGTTGTCCAAGATGTATTGAAGAAGCTGTAGGGAACTGCCTGAAAATGTAGAGCCGTGTTCCAGTAGCCATGTTTCTTGATGATGATTGAACAATGATATAGCTTTCACAATGTGACTCTGTGATTGTGAAAACCTTGTGTCTGATGCATCTTTTATCTACCATATCAACAGATGAGTAGGACATATGGAATAAAAATAAACAATACGTGTAACAAATGTTAAAATAAATTTAGTTTGAAATGCTAGTGATAAATGAAAGCGAGGGGTAAGGGGTATGGTATGTATAATCTTTTTTTTTCTGCTATCATTTTATTTCTTTTTCTGTTGTCTTTTTATTTCTTTTTCTAAATCGATGCAAATGTTCTAAGAGATGGTGAATATGCAACTATGTGATGATATTAAGAATTACTGATTATATATGTAGAATGGAATGATATGTTGAAGTTTTTGTTTGTTTGTTATTAATTTTTTTAATTAATAAAAAAGCTATAATTTTCAAAGTACACTTCAACAAGTAGTTACAGAACAGATTTCAGAATTTGTTATGGGTTACCTTTCTCTATATCAGATTTTTCCTTATAGCTGCTCCAAAACACTGGAGCCTAGAAGAAACATCAGTATAGTCATTCATCAGCCATGATAATTTATTAAATACTATTTTCTCTGTTATAACTCCTTCGATCATTCTCCCAATTTATAAGAAACTTTAGGCAATGTCCATTCTGACCCTTTCATGTTGAAAGGGGTGTTGACATTGTAGAATATGGGGGTGTTTATAGTTGGTAATCTTGGAAAGACTGGTCCCTCTGGGTTTCAGGGTTTATCTGGTCTAGAAATGCTCTGGAAATTATAGGTTACAGGGAAGAAAACTTAGTGCATGAAACTTTTATACAGACTCAGTTTGAGCCCTGGGTTTTCTTAAGAGTTAGCAGGAGTGATGTTGGTTAGCATTTAGGGAACAATGACTGTTGGAGAAGCCATAAAATATCACTAACATGGGTGCCATGCAAGCCCTGGAGAAGTTTATCACCAGCTGCCGTCAACAACATCCTGTGTGCCCTTCCCCCCTGCTCTCCCACCAGCTGCTGTGCAACCCTGAGTCCCAAGGAAGTCATTAGGCTCCTTGAGGCCCCCATCGCCCTCCCAAACACCGGTTGTTTCTAGCCTACCCCCTCCTGCATGCACTTCCATTGTCTGGGCTTTGGCTTTTTCATAACGTCACCTGCATCTCCTCGGTCTCTATACTAGCCAGCCTAAGTTGCACATCTCAGTCCTCCTTATGATGGACAGATCAGCAGGCAGCCAGTGACAGGTAAGACCTCCTGGGGAGGCAACCTAAGACAGGCACTGCTGCCCCTCACTTCTGGTGGCTTAGCTGGTAGCCAAAGATGGGTAAGACCTCTGGAGGAGGCAACCTAAGACAGGCACAGTTACTCAGTAAGCCAAAAAAAAAAAAAAAAAGGAGTAATTGTTGGAGAAGCCATAAAATATCGCTAACATGGCTGCCGTGGCTGATGCAAGGCAACACAAAATGGCTGACCTGAAATCTGCCCTCCACCCTAGCAACAACGGTGGCCAATCCCAGCCTGACACATGTCCCTGCATGTTCCCTTATTTAAGCCCGTGCATTTCCTCAATAAAGCAGACGCCTTCCACTCTCCCCTGAGGGTTGTCTCCTGAGTTGTGTGCTGTGTGCTCTGTGTCTGTGTGACTGACTCAGTACGGCCACTTACCCCCAGCCATCAGCTAACCAGCCATCAGCTACCCAACAAATGACAATTAGTACTAACTGAAGCTTGAATTACAGTAGCCTCCAGAATACACTTTTGACTCTATTTTGTCTCTCTTAGTCACTGATGCCTTATTTTTTTACACTCATTTCCCCCTTTTGTTCAGGAAGGCATTGTCAGTCCCATGGTGCCAAGGCAAGACTCATCCTTGGGAGTTATGCCCCACATTTTCAGGGAGACTCACCGCTGAATGTTGTTCCCATGTTCGAGTGAGAGTGATGATTTTATCTGAAGTGTTGGGCTTAGAGAGTTAGAAGGCACATCTGAGCAACAAAAGAGATTTCTTGGAGGCAACTCTTAGGCCTCATTATAGGTAGTCTTAGCTTCTCCACTACAGAAATAAATTTCATAAACGCAAGTTCCAAAATCAAGGGTTTGGCCTATTTTCTTGGGAGTCCCCAATGGTAGAGAGGGCACTCAGTTTTCTGAAATGAGGAAGTTTAATGGTTCCATTTTTTTCCCCCTCAGATCAAGGAAATCTACCAATACTTAATTATCAGACCACCATAGACTGAGATGTATCCCAGTATTACATCAAGCTATATAGAATTACAAGACCTCATTCTTTCTCTGGCCTCAAAGAGTTTCAGTTGTTTAAATGAGCCATCCAAACAGTTCAATTTAGACAGTATTTTACAGAAAATTTAGGTTCTAGATAGAACATACCTGTCTGCCTTTAGATTCATAAAATAGTTGAAAATCTAGAGTATATACAGTATCATCTTTTAACCTATATTTTGATTTTTCCCTAGTCTCAGCTAAATTGGCTTCATTTTTATCTTTAATGGAGGCCTGACTCTTTTTCAATGATTTTAACTATTATTTTATATAACTATGCTAACTTTAAGGGCTGTAACACCATATTTCTGGGTCTTAGATGTCACAGAGTTACTCAAAGTTCCAGGGAATTACTATCTAATAAACATATAGCTCGGTGTCTCAGAATCTAGAAATACACTTACAGCTTCAGACTAAGTGTGACTTCTATACTAGCTTACAATCTAGGGTCCAATTTTCTTATAAGTATTTTCTGAAAGAGACTTTAGCATACTTGTTCTTTTGTTACTGACTTATTTTGCATAGCAAGTGTAATTGAGGTTTATTCAGTTTGTTGTGTGTCACACAACAGCCTTCCTTTTTGTAGCTATACCATATTCCACCATATGAATGTATCACAGTTCATCATTCTGATTCTCAGTCATTATACCCTTCAGCTCCCTTCAGCTATTGGGTATTATGCATAATGTCCAAAATAAACAAAATGTGTCTTACAATATCCTCACTGGGTTATACAATCAGCAGCCCTCACAGTTTTTAGACAATTTTCATTGGTCCACAGAGACAAAGAACTGAAAAACACAGCCTCACCAAATATCAAATCAAAACTACCCCTTGTCATTTGTCCTTACCCCCATTTAATTGTCCCTGGTGGTGCTGTTATACTATTGATATCTTCCTGGTAAGTATTGGCCATGGCATGCAATTTTAGTTTTCCCCCTATACCCCTCTACTATTGACTCTTTGTCCAATATCAAATCTTTTGAAATAGTTCATACAAGAAGTTATTTATAATTTTAGATTTAATCAATGGGATACAAGGCACCATACATCTTCTTTCAACTCTATTCACCTTCAATATGGCAATACTACATATAACCCCACTAATTAGTTGCCAACATTTCTGTTCATTCCCTTGCATTTAAGTTCAAATTTATTAGGTAGCCTTTCCCTTTTCTAGCTTTTGTGTTCCTCTAGGTTTGCTGTATTCTATAGTGTAACCTCTGAGATTACCTTTACCAGAGTCATAATAGTTACAATCATACATATCTGTCCTTTTGGGTCTGGCTTATTTCACTCAGCATTATGTCCTCAAGGTTGTTGCATCAGGACCTCACTTCATCTTACTGCTCCATAATATCCCATCATATGTATATACCACATTGTATTTATCTACTTGTCCATTGATAAGCCCTTAGATTGTTTCCACATACGTGTTCATTTTCTTTCTCCTGTCTAATTGCTTCAGCCAGGACTTTCAGTACAATGTTCAATAATAATGGCGACAACAGGTATCCTTGTCTCATCCCCAATCTTAGGGGGAATGTTATCAATCTCTCCCATTAAGTGTTCTGACTATGGGTTAAATTTTCGTATATACCTTTGATGATACTGCGGAAGTTTTGCTTATATTCCTACCTTTTGAAGTGTTTTTATCAGGGAAGGGTGCTGAATTTTGTTGAATGGTTTTTCAGCATCAATTGACATTATATGCGTTTTTTTTTATTTGCTAATATGATGCATTATAATGATTGATTTTCTTTTGTGGAACCACTCTAGCATTTCATTTTTTTTTTTTTTCATGTTCAAAGGTTTTGGGCTACATGGGCTCCATTTCTCTCAGAATCTCAAGTCCTTTCCAAAATGCTTCCTCTTTTTAAGGATTCCAGTAAAGCAGTCAAGACCCACCTGTAATGAATGCGTTGCATCTCCCTCTCTTCAAAAGTTCATATCCATGACTGGGTAAGTCACATCTCCATGGAGATAAACTAAATGAGTTTCCAACCTATAGTACTGAATAAGAATTAAAAGAAACTGCTACCTCCACATGATGGATTTGGATTAAAACATGGCTTTTCTAAGGCACATAGATCCTTCCAAACTTCTGTTTCGTGGGTTCTGCCTTTTAAATCACCAGCAGTTTGGGCAGGCAGGACCAGACGAACTGTCAGTGCCCTCAGGTCTGCACTTGCCCACTTGCTGCTGCCACTGCCAGTGGGAATCATGGAGAATCAAACCCACCCTACTCTCCCTGTCTCAATCTCTCTGTCTCTCTTCCTCCTATGAAATATTGAAGACCCCAATTCAATCACTCACTGCTCAGGACTGCAGTTCCAGTCAATCGTTTCCCAATCCCATAGCTTGCGTTATGGAGCAGGGATGTATCTAGCATATCCTACTCCATTTTTCCAGAAGTTTCACACTTCTGTTTCATTAACAAGATTTGTTTTTAACACTATAAACTTACACCTGTCATATATTCTTCAGCTCTCACATTATAAATGTGCTTTTTGCTTGTTTTAGACTATCTGTAATCTATAGTTTGACAGAGAATCTCATAGAGCAAAAATTTCTTGATCTTAATGATTTTGTTAAAAACTAAAATGAACAAAAATGATGAAAATATGTAGTTTATTTTTAAATAGAGTATCAATATTCAAACATTGTCATTTCATTTGAATAAATATATAAACCCTCATATGATAAGAAATCTTTGACTATTTTCAACCATTCCTATTGAATATGGCTAAACTGAATTCAGCCAAATATTAGCCAAGATTACAATGATATGGCATAGATGGAGAGACCAATATTTTTCCTGTTTTATATCACATTAAACTATTTTTCCTTTCCTCCTATTTTCCTCAATTAAATGTTCTTTATCTTGTGATTATGCAAAATTTTCCTTTTAACTCAACTGTCATTGTTTTGGGAAATATATGTTATTCCAATACACCCATCAATAAATGAATAAATTCAGATTAATGGAAACTATGATTACCAACCTATATTTGTCTTCCTTTCTCAGCTCCCAAATCCTCAACTAAAGTCTCTACATTTAAAATCTGCACTCAGGTCTGTTTGAATGTCTACATTACATTACATGCTGAGTTCTAATAAATCCCGCAAAGCAAAGGACCAGATTGTGGTCTCAAAGGTTTGTGATTCTAGATCTGTAGAGTAGTACAGGGACTACTCATTTATTTTGATTTTTTAAAAATATTTCATAATTATTTCCTTTGATTACAGAAAGCATCACGCTCTTTTCCTTCTACCTCTGAGCAGTGGAATTTCTTTCATGTCATGGGATGTTAGAACTCTAACTAAATTTAAGAAAATTAGTCCAGTGGTCCCCAAATCTTAGAATCATTTCAGCTTCTTGTGATAAAGACATCATTAATGGACTCATGAGTGATTGAATTCTGGCGATTCCAACACTGATGAAAGGGAGCATATTGAGACAGCTGCAGGTCCTTAAAGGGACATCCAGATTTCAGAAAATGGAAGGGAAGCTAATAAAGTGAAAAGAGAAATAAAAAACAAATATGTTCCTTGCAATTGTGGCTCAGAGATTCTAGATAAAATACAGGAAATGTGCCAAAAAGGAGAGAGATGGGGGTTAGTTTATATGAAGTTATGAAAAGTGATTAGGGACTATCAGTCAGGGCTGTTTTGTTTGTAACTTAAAGAGAGAGATGGAAAGAGAAACAGGGAGAGAGAGAGAAAGAGAGAGGGAGAAAGAGGAAGAAAGAGAAAGAAAAGAGGAGGAAATAAGGGAAGAGACTGCAAGGGAAGGAAAATGAAGGATCAAGTAAAAAAGCAAAAAATTATATTGACTTATAATTTTAAAAGTCCCAAGGGCAAACTATATCCCAGGTCTCCAACACCATGATCAAACATTTCTCTTTTTCTTCTGTTTCTGCTTGTCTTTCTTTTGTGCTTTATTTAATCTCCAGCCTGCTCCCACCAATGTGCAAAACTGGGCTTCAGTTTCTCCAGGCTTAGAGTCATTAAAATGCATCATATATCTGTCAGTGTCCTGAATGTCATTAATTGCCATTGATTGTGACATGTGCCCAAGCCCATAGTAACAACCACTGCTCTTGGTGATCCACATTTCATGTGATTGATTTTATATATCCATTCCTGTATTGGGTGTGGTTTGCCATTTGTCTGACTACCTTTCCAGAATGTCATGGTCTAGGAAATAGGATAAAAATAGGATAACAAACAACAATAACAACAAATAATGCTGCAGATCAATAAGAAGACTTGAGCATATATACTTCTCTTCTGGTAATGCCTGAGGTGAACTACCAAGTCAGACAAAATAGACTTAGTCCTAAGATTTTCTTGGTACAAAAAAATTCACTGGATTTTGTTTCAAAGGTTTTTGCATAATTTGAAATCTACCTGACAACAGCTTTTAAAACTTCCTTTGGAGGCAGCACAGGATTCTGAATTGCTGCAGAAAATTCAAATTAAGTAAAGGCCAAATAATGTCCATTCAAATTAGTGATAAAAATGCTATTGGTGACCTTGGCAAAAATCTACACTGGTTTGACAGAAAGGAAGCCAGATGGCAATATATTGAGAAGTATGAATGAAAAGTGAGAGAACAGAGTCACAGGGAAGAAAACTTTTAAAAAGGTACGTGCTAAAGCAAAGTTAAGTAAAACAGAAGCTTTCATAACTTAGAGGAGCTATAATAATCCTTATCATTATATTGTAAGTAATTAATTTTGTTCATATTTTTCTATATTCTAAATTCACTATGTAAAATATGCATCATTTTACAGTTAGAAAAAATAAACATGCTTTTAAAAACAAACATCTATGTTAAAACTCCAAAATGCTTTAAGGCCAAAATGCATTTAGTCTGCAATTCAGTTTCTGGCACACATCCAAATAAGGTGAACCTCTGGATCTCCTGAAGCAAATGGAAAGTTGTGTGCTTGGCCCTGTGGCTGGAAAGTACACCCAGTAAATTCACAGAACAGTTCAGTTTTGTACCCTGGAGCTGTTATGGCAAACTGTACATCTAATTGACAGATTTTCTGCTGAAAACATCAATAATCTTTCATTGTAGGCTCTAGATCCTGAGAAAGACTCTGAGGGCTCATTTCAGTTAGTTATAGCTTTTCAGGTCACCTTTCCATTAGATTTATATAAGGATCTTAGTGTGGAGAGGAGAAGGTGGAAGGGTGTTTAGGGACATGTTCTTACTCTGAAAACTTGGGTTAAATTTCTAGCTAAAAAAAAAAGCACAGCTTTAAAAAAAAAACACAGCTAGAAAAAAATGTCATATATAATTTTCTCTTTGCTATGGAACCATTAATTGTTTAATATTCCACCACTTGACAATATTGAAGAATGGCAAAATAAAAATGAAAAATGAAAATTATTAGTATAACAGATAACTTGATGGATATTAAAACTGCTTTCTTTGGTCTAGTGAAAGATATTTGAACATTTATTTACCTTTATGGTCAGAGCATGACCCACCTTTGAAGGACTGAAGCACTTTATGTGTAAGGTCTAGACCTACACAGTCCAATATGTTAGCCACCAATCATATGTGGCTATATCTGAATTTAATTTAACTACATTAAATACAATTGAAATATATTTTATACAGACATTATAATTACATCCCAAATCTTCAAAAAAACAGATGCAGTTGTGGTTACTGTCTTGGACTGCGCAAAAAAGAATCTCCACCTTCACAGAAAGTTCTGGTAAGGCATTGACAAATATTTAGACCCTCTTGGAAGCTGTCAAGTGCTACGTACTTACTCTTAACTTACTATTAAGAGTAAGAACCTTTGTGTTCAGGTTTTAATTTATGGAAACTGCTAGGTTTTTCCTCAGACCCTGGATATCCATTTAATGGCTGATATTGTCAGCTATTTTTATGTGGCAATGGTGTATCTGTACTCTCTTTATTATAGCCTCTGAAGTCATTAAGATGCTGTCTAATAAATTATTCCAGCTATATCAGATGAATTCGGAAAGCTCAAAGTCATTGTCTTAGAGAAGCCTGATGTGCACAATCTACCTCTTTAAATTGATCTGAAATTAAATTTTCATAATCATCACAGATGTGGTTTTATATATTGACAATACTTCAACATAAAGAAAAAGTTTCCACATTTCTGAGAGAACTTCAGCAGCCACCAGTGCCCCAAGTCTGGGTTAAAAGAGAATAAGTCTCTATAAAAATTTAAAAAAAGACATTTAGTCTCTCTTCTTTTTCCTTACCAGTATGGAATACTTACAACTTCTTACATGACAAGTAGTATATATGTTTCAAAGTAGAATGCAAGAATAACCATGGAGAATGATTAAAATGAAAAAAAAAAAAAGGAAGATATCTAGGAAAGTAGATCCAGGAATCATGGAGAGAGATTGACTAGGGAGCTACCCACAGGAAGCAGAATTAATGCTTGTTAAAAAAAAATTCCTACTCCTTAGACTTGGTAACATTGCCCAATGGGCTTTAGTCACTACACATACTGAATCTAAGTGTTTTAAAGGGTTTCCCTTTCCAAACGGAAGTACTGCTTATACTTCCTCTCTTTCCATTTCATCACTGTAGGTTAGATGTTTGGGGAGAGATAACTTTTCATATCACAGTTCTCTAAAATAAACAAAAATAGCCATAATAGAGGCTAATATAGATAATGATATTTGGCTGCCTAGCCAGACTTTATTTCTAGATGAAAATTTTATTGCTTGGTGAAAGGAAAGAATGTATTTTGCCAGTAGGAATCTGTAAATGCTTGTGACCAACAGGGTGGCTGCATTTATGTTTCACTGGCACAAATTTCAAATAAGAGACAAAGATGGTCAGAAAGGAAGTAAAAAACCTCTTTGGATCTTACTAAAGAAATATTTTCAATGTAAAGATAATGTGAAATAAAATGTATAAAAAACTATACTATATAACATTTTCTAAAGTTTGCTTACTTATTTCAATAAACAGAGTAATTCCTAAGGCAGAAAGCACCATTAGAAGTAAATAAGGATATTTTGAAATGTAATTGGGGCCCCAAAAATAGAGTAGAGAGAGAAAGGGGGAATTTAGTGGCTTGAAAAGCATATACTAGAAAAGAGCAGTGTTGAGAAATCAATTATGAAAACTTTTATATCAGATGATGGGAGAGGATAAAAGAACAGGAAAAAATGAAATTTTAGACTCAAATTTAAAATCTGAAGAAGTGAATGAAATGTAATAGACACAGAATAGAGAAAATTAAGGTAGACAAAAGTGTTTTTGAAAAGATGAATGAAATTTAAATACCAATAATGAGCAACTGATAAAAAACAGAAATTAGCAGTATCAGAAATTAAACATGGTGTTTTGGTTTGCTAATATTGCCAGAATGAAATTATAAAAAATGTGGGCAATGTGATGGTGGCTCAGTAGCAATAATTCTACTCCACTGAGCTAGAGACCTGGGTTCGATTCCCGGAGCCTGTCCATGCCAAAAAAGAAATGGCTTTGAAAACGAAATTTATTGTATTAAGTTACAAGTTTACAGTTCTAAGGCTGTAAAAATGCCCAAGCTAAAGCATCCAGAGATAGATACCTTAACTCAAGAAAGGCTGATGTCTGTCATATAGACAGGCATGTGGCTGGCATCTGCTTGTCCTTGTTCTAGGTTCTGTTGCTTCCAGCTTCTGATGCCAGTAATTTCTTCTCTAAGTATCTGTAGGTCTTAACATAGCTCCTCCAGGACATGACTCAGCTCTGGCTTGCTCAACATCTCATTGGAAGGTACATGGTGATGTCTGCTGGGCTCTGCATCTCTAAACATCAGTATGTAGGTATCTGCCTTTTCTCTTGGCCCTACAAGCATCTCCAAATATCTGCATCTCTGTTGGCTCTCACATAACTCTGTTTATTCCCCCAAATCTCTCCTCTTTTAAAGGACTTCAGTAAGTTAATCATGACCAACCTTGAATGGGCATAGTGACATCTCCATCTAGTCAAAATGTCATACCCACAATTGGGTATATCATATTTCAATGGAAGTAATCTAATCAAAATCTTACACTCACATTGTGTAGATCAGTCTCATGGAAACAATCTTATCAAAGGTTTTCGCCCTACAATACTGAATCAGGATGAAAGGACATGGTCTTTCTGGGGTACACAACACTTTCAAATCAGCATATTACATCCCTCTGGATGCAAAAAGACATGTTCATTCAATATACAAAATACATCCACTCCATCAAAATATTATGAAGGTCCTAAACTATTTCAGTAGCAATATAAATAAAATATCAAGTCAAAATCAGTACAGAATTTCATCAAAGTCCATTACAGGCATTCTCCTTTGGCCGTTGACCTGTGAAACTCAGAAGAATTCATCTTCTTCCAATATGCAAAGGAGAAGCAGTCATAGGATACACGTTCTCATTTCCATAAGGAGATATTGAAAGGTAAACAGGAGTCACTGGACCAAAACAGTTCTGAAAACCTGCACTTCTCTCTCCAAACACTGGAGTGAAAGTTGAAACATTGGGGTGCATTAAGAAGACCACCTTTCTCTCAGCTCCACTCACTCCAAGCATTGGGGCAACACCTGGGTTCTCTGAGACACACAGTTAACACCCTCAGAATAATGGGGTGATCACCCAGGCTCCCCCCAATCCCAGGTTTATACACTCCACCCTCTCTGAGGCCTGAGGCCCCAAAACTTTTCCTGAAAATTGAAGAAAGCCAATCATCTGCTTTCATAGCAACCTCCCCCCCTCTAGGTGTATAAGTGGGTACACTCTCCTCGTTTGAGATTTTCTGGCTCCAGACTTTAGCTTCTATGGTTCTGTCTTTGAAATAATGTTTCACTCAATCTGTCCCTTTAATTCAAGACTTGCAGTAGTTCCATTTATACAGATTTCACAAAAAAGAAAACAAAAAACAAAAAACTGGTCAGTTTTTCTATGCTGTATACAGAGATCACACCATTCTGATAATAGGCTTTTCAACAAATTCTTTCTGGATAATTCCACTCCAGTCCTGGCTTGTGCTGAAATGGCTAACTAATCCATGTTTGTTTTAGTCCTCAGGGGGTGCCCTATTCTCTGGTCTCACTTTCTGGAAACCCAGGATTTTCCAGACCATCGATTTCTGGTTTATTTGTACACAAGAGTTCAGTTCTCAACTTATCTTTCTCGTCTCATATTTTAATATGAACTCCAAGGAAAAGCTAGGTAGCATTTCCCACATTTAGTTTGGAAATCTCTTTTGCTAAATATGCAAGTTCATCACTCTCAAATTGTGCCAGTCATCATATACCAGCCCTTAATTTTGCCAAATTCCATGCCACTTTCAAACAAAAGTCATCTTCTTTCAGTTTGCAATAACACATTCCTCATTTCTGCCTAAGGCCTTATCAGAGGAAACTTTAGCATCCACATTTCTACAAACATTCTGTTCAGAACAACTCAGGCCTTTTCTACCAAGAATATCACAATTCTTCCAGAATCTTCCTCTTATCCATGTAAAAAGGTGTTCCAACATATTTAATATTTGTATACAACAGCCCCCCCACTTCTGGTACCAAAATCTGTTTTGGTTTTCTAAATGCTGCCAGAATGCAATATACTAGAAATGAAATGGCTTTTGAAGAGAATCTATTAAATAATAACTTTATAGTTCTGAGGCCGTAAAAATGTCCAAACTAATGCATCCAGTCATACCTTGAGTCGAGAAAGTCCAACGCCTATCACATGGAAAGGCATGTTGCTGGCATCTCCTGGTCTTTGTTTATGGCTCTGTTGTTTCCAGCTTCTGATACCAGTGGTTTCTTCTCTAAGCATCTGTGGGCCTTCACTTATCTCTTCCAGGAGACAACTCTAAGTTCTGGCTTGCTTAGCATCTCATGGGAAGGCACGTGGTGATGTCTTCTGGGCTCTGCATCTCCAAATATCTGTGTCTAGGCATCTCTCTCTCTGTTGGCACTCCTAGCATCTCCAAATATCTGCATCTCTGTTGGCTCTCACACAACAGTTTTTTTCCAAAATGTCTCCCCTTTTAGAGGACTCCACTAAACTAATCAAGAACCACCTTGAATGCATAGTGTGACATCTCCATCTAATCATAAGGCCACACCCACAGTTGAGTGAATCAATCTTGATGGAAACAATCTAATCAAAGATTTCTACCTTACAATATTGAGTCAGGATTAAAGGACATGGCTTTTCTGGGGTAGACAACCCTATCAAACAAGCACAGATGAGTAAATATTAGAGTTTCTACTGATGTTAAAAGAATAAGAAAATATTCTGAAAATCTTTGTTCAAATATATTTGACAACTTATGCTAAATGAACAAATGATTCTTAAGATAAAAGCTACAAAGTTAACATACAAAGAAATGGATAATCTAGATAACAATTTTTTAAATATTGCCATAAAGAAAAATCCAGGGCTAGATGACTTAACAGATGACATCAATCAAATGTTTAAGGAGGAAATAAAGGGGCTCTTCCACAAACTATTACAAAGAATAAAGAAAGAACTCTGAATCCATTTTAGATAGATAGGATAATATTGAAATAAAAACCTGACAAGATGATTAGAGGAAAAGGAAATTGCAAAACAGAATATCTCATGTAAATGGATGCAAAATTTATTAATACAATATTTTCTATTTGAATCCATACTATTCTAAAGGGAAAAGACACCTAAACTGGGTAAGCTTTATCACAAGAATTAAGGTTAGTTTAAAATTCACAAATCAAATGATGTAAAGCAATTCATTTGTAGAATAAAGAAGAAAAAAATTAGCCATCATCTCAGGTATGCTGAGAAAGCATTTGATAAAATTTCATATTTTTTCATGACAAAAACTCTCAAAAAACATAAATAGAGGAAACTTATGCAAATTTTCCTAAATATAGTTAAAAAAAAACTACAGCTGACATTCTATTCATGAGTAAAATATTGATTGCTGTTCCCTTAAGATTAGGGCAAGAAACAAAATCAATCACTTATATGCAGCTATTCAGCATTGTACTGGACAGAACAGTCTGAGCAATAAGGAGGAAAAGGCCATAAAAGATAAAAATTTGGAAAGAAATAAAGCCAGCATTATCTTTATTCATAAATGGAATGGTTGTATAGTTACATAATCCAAAAAAATCCTTGAAACATGGTCCTTGTTTCTACATACCAGGAACAAAAAAAATTAAAGTAAGTGTTTTGATATAATCTACTATAGAATGCCATAAAAAAATCAAATACCTAGAAATAATACAATGGTATTAAATGCAAAATCTGTACAGTGGAAAATACAAAGCATGTGTAATAAATTATAGAATTTTCAGATTGCCAGAATTAATATTAAGATCATAAATGTCCTTAGATTTTTTCAAATTCCACATGAACACAGCCAAAGTCCCATCAAGTTTTTTATTTAAGAAAATAACAAATGTATTAAAAAATTGTTGAAAAATAAGTATCTGAAATAAAAACCAAGATGAGCTTAATTAGCATCAACATTAGTGGATGAATTTAAGAATTTAAGAATGAGTGTAAATCTAAGGAAATGGAGATGGTATGGTGTTAGCATAAGGACAGACAAAGACACAAAAGCAGCAGTAAAACCATGCCAAAAATTTATATATGCACATATACAATAGAAAAATTTACACATTTCCTGAATTTAACTTAAAATTTTAAGTATCATTCAATGAGGAAAGAAGTTCTTTTTAGTAAATTCTCTTGGGTCACTAAGTAGCTAAAATGATGAAAAATAAATAAAATGAGCCAAAGAATTAAATAGGTACTACTTTCAAAAAGAAATATCCAAATGGCCAATTTAGCATAGAACAGGGTGCTCATTAACATTAATTAAATATTTCACAAGAAGAACAAATTATTTCACAAGAAAATGCCAGTACATACATGCTAGAATAGTAAAAATTTAAGGAGACAATGCCAAGTGTCATCAAGGTTACTGAGCAATAGCAATTCTCATACATTGATGATGTGATTATAAGTTGGTGCAATAACTTTAAAAATAGCTTATTATTAACTCTTAAAGCAAAACATATGCTGTGTTGATATCATGAGTTTAACAAATTACTCTATATTTTGTGACTTCAAACAAAGTGAGTTAATTCAGTTGCAATTCTGAAGCCCAGAAGTTGAAAATCAAGGTTAAAACAGCTGAAATCTCTTTGGAGCCAGTAAGAGATAATCTCTTCTCTTTGTTTCTTCTAGCTTCTGCTGGCTGAAAGAATGCCTTGGCTTGTGGCCTCACCACTTCTATCTGAAATTCTGTGATCACATTGCTTCCTTCTCTTCTATCTGTGTTTCTCTCTCCTGTAAGGATATTTTCTTTGTCTTTAAGGCCTACACAGATAATTCAGATGATCTTTCCTATTCCAGAACCTTAACTTTTCAGATCTGCAAAGATCTTTTGCCCAAATAAAGGAATATTTACAGGCTCTGGAAATTAGACATGGATATATCTCTTGGGGAACTACCATTCAGCCAACTACTCATTGCTACCATATTGTCTACTCTGTGCATCCAAATAATACAGCCAAGAGAAATTACTATGTATAATACCAAAAGAAATGTATAAGAATGATACATTTGATTATTGATAATGATAAATCACTTATTTTACTTTTGAGTGAAATAGGTGCAAAGAATTAAAAGTCATTCTGACTTCATATATAACAGTGAGAGATTCATGATCACATTCACCTATCTTATTCCTTGTCTCCTTTATTTCACCTTCAAAAGTGACTGGCTTTTCCACAATAAAGCCAACAATGCTGATAAACAAATTCTACAAAGTAGTGGGATAAAAGAACAATCTGCAAAATCAGTAGTGTTTCTATACACTAGTAATGAACTAGCGTTCCTCAAAAAAGAAGTCATGAAAAATTCTATTTATAATAACACCTAAAAGAACAAAATATCCAAGAATAAATTTAATGAAAGATGTGAAAGACTTATGTATGGAAAACCACAAATTATTTCTAAAAGAAATTTTAAAAACATGCATAAATATGTGTTCATGGATTAGAAGACTAAATAGTTTTAAGATGCATATTCTACCCAAAGCCATTTAAGAAAACACAATTCTAACAGAAATTCCAATAGCCTTCTTTGCATAAAGGAAAAGCCAATCATCAAATTTATATGGAAGGGTAAGAAACCCTGAATAGCTAAAAACATTTTGAGAAAGAAGAATGACATTGGAGGCTTCAGACTTCCCAATTTTTAAAATTATTACAAAGCTGCCAAAATAAAATCAATAAGATCCTGGCACAAGGACAGACATATAGAACAGTGAAACTGAATTGAGAGTTCATAAATGGACCCGCACGGGTAGGGCTAACCAAGTTTT
Organism: Tamandua tetradactyla; assembly: GCF_023851605.1. Classification (NCBI taxonomy): domain Eukaryota; kingdom Metazoa; phylum Chordata; class Mammalia; order Pilosa; family Myrmecophagidae; genus Tamandua; species Tamandua tetradactyla. Next base: position 75,477,357 of record NC_135335.1, read on the forward strand.
GACAAGGTTACCAAGTCCATCTGATGGGGAAAGAGTAGTCTCTTTAACATATGGTGCTGGAAAAACTGAATATCCATAGTTGAAAGAATGGTGGTGGACCCCTGCTTCACACTATATTAAAAAAAAACTCAATTCAAAATGGATGAAAGACCAAAAACTAATAACCACAACTATAAAACTACTAGAAGAAAATATAGAAAGCATCTTCAGGACCTTGTGTTAAAATGGTTTCTTAGTATTTACACCAAAAGCAAGGGCAACAAAATAAAAGGTACATAAATTTGACTTCATCAAAATGAAAAAGCTTTTGTGCAACAAAGGACTTTGTCATAAAAGTAAAAATAAAACCTACTGAGTGGGAAAAAATGTTTGAAAACTACATAGCTAATAAGCGTTTACTAGTCAGAATACATAGAGATCTCCTACAGTTCAGCACCAACAGACAATGCAACTAAAAAATTGGCAAAAGATTTGAATAGACATTTCTCCAAAGAAAACATACAAATGGACAACAAGTACATGAACAGTTGCTCAGCATCATTATTCACTAGGAAAATGCAAATGAAAACCACATTTCATACACGTTTGACTGGCTACTATTAAAAAAGAAACAGGGGCGGGCCGCGGTGGCTCAGCGGGCAAAGTGCTTGCCTGCTATGCCGGAGGACCTCGGTTTGATTCCCGGCCCCAGCCCATGTAACAGAAACAAAATACAATAAAACAAGAAAATGTTTAAAGATGTTTCCCTTTCTTCCTTCCTTCCTTCCTTCTATCCTTCCTTCCTTCTCTCTGTCTTTCCTTAAAAAAAAAAAAAAAAAAAAAAAAAAAGAAACAAACAGAAAATAATAAGTGCTGACAAGGATAAGGAGAAATTGGAACACTCAAACATTGATGGTGAAACTATAAATAGTGCAGCTACTGTGGTTAACCATTTTCTGGTTACTCAGAAAGTTAATTGTAGAATTACCACATGATCCAGCAATCCCATTTCTAGGCACATACCCAGAAAAATTGAAAGGAGTCACTAGAACAGATATTTTCATACAGCTCTTCATAGTGGCATTATTTATGATTGCCAAAAGATGGAAGGAGCCCAATTGTCCATTAACAGATGAATGGATAAACAAATTGTCTCATACATACAACAGAATATTATTCATCTGTGAAAATGTATGAAATTCTGATACATGTGACAATATGGATGAACTTTGAAGACATCAAGCTGAACAAAATAACCCAGACACAAAAGGACAAATATTGTATGATCTCACTGCTATGAAATAATTAGAATAAGGAAATTCATAATGTCAATATGTAGAATACTTAATGCCTAAATGCTTTAGAATTGCTTTTTGGAGTGATGGAAAATTTTGGAATGGATGATGGTGATAATAAGAAAACTGTGAATATAATTAATATTTGTGGTTAAAGAGGAGATATTTTAGGTGTATAAGTGTACTAGAATAAAATTTTAAAACAAGCACACATAATATTGTACAACATAGAGAGTTAATCCTAATTTAAATTATGGAATATAGTTAATTGTATAATTATAATAACATTATTTCATCAGATGTAGCAAAATTATCACATTAAATAAAAGTGTTCATAGTAAGGGAGTATATGGGATCTCAATTTTATCCACTATTTTTCAGTAAAACTGCAACTTCCCTAATAAATATATATAAAGGGAGTGGCTCTAAGATAACATTTTTATTTGTTCATCCACTAACATTTTCAAAATTTTAGTTTCTTATCTGAAAACATGTTAAATTATATATTGAATAAACTTCATTGTAAAACTACATCTTTCTAAGAATAACATTAACCACAACAAACAGAATAAGAGGAAAAATATGAAGAATATGAAGCTAACATTTCAGGATGGAAGGCATCTTTCAACACATTTATTGGCACATACCGGCACTTTACATCTAAGTATATACTTCCAAAGCATGGTATTCAAGCAAAAACAATGAGTCCTGGTTTATCTGAAATAGATTTATTTCTTTGAGATTATTCTAAATTATTTTAAATGATCAGATCTTACAAACACATTAATGTTAATAAAAAACACTATTAAAAATGCTCCCACTTATTTAAAGTAATGCTATGAAGCATGTTTTAAAGGCTGCTTAGTAATTTCTGTATAAGGGATGTATATTTTTCTGGCACTTATCTAATCTGCCACTATGTAACATTGTGACATTTAGTCTGCTCTCTGGATACATGGCCTATTTGATCTGGAATCTCAAATGCCCTGCCTAAATAGAATTTAGATGGTGTCTTTAATCGCCATCCAGTGCTGACATTTTATTATGCGATTCTAGTGAACTCTTAGTTCTTTTCAGTGAGTGATATATGAGATTTTCTTATAGGAGAGAATGCAAAGAGTCTCTTTATAAATTTTATCTTCAATAGGACTCTCCACTATTAATGCATATTTCATAGGCAATCTACCTTTTCTGGGGATCCCTGTCACTTTCAAGTTGGAAAACTACTTAGGTGATTTCCTGTTTCATATTGTCATAAACCATATACATATATGTAAATGTACAAATACAAATACATGGTCTCTCTATATATTACGTTTATATATATTAGAGAGAGAGAGGTAGACCGTTATTACATATGGAATGGTGCAGCATCAAAAATATCATCTCTTTCTTCAGAATATGACTGCAGCATAGCTTGAATTAGAGGTGTTTAGAAAGCTGTTAACAACATAAAGTAAAGAAAGAAAACTTAGAATCATTAAAATAAAGCAAAACAACTACTACTTCGGATTCCTGTGACATCTGACAAGGAAATACATTTTTTTCATATTGAATTTATTTGGTGTGAGGAATCAGTATTTTCTAAGCCACTTATAATAATATGCCTAGTATTAAAATTAGCTGCCATGTTCAACAGCTGTTTAATTTTAGACATTTATTCCCAGTCTTCTTACTAAGGTGAACATTCTTAGATTTAATTTTCTTTTCCAAATGGGAAATATATGTTTAGAATTAAGCCTTTGTTCTCCATCTGTTACTGAGTTAAACATATAAACTATTAACTATCTATTTTAGTATAACTTATCCTGAAATATACCTGGAATTAGCAAAAGAGTGCATGAAGGATGCCAAATATTGCACTGAGTTTCTTAATTTCTAATATTGTTATTAAGTGGACCTTTTTCTGTCATTACTGATAAAGTGAAAAGTAAAAATAAAAAAAATCAAATATCGATGGTAGTGGTTGAATCAATTCTTGAACCAAAGCAGACAATCTTTCACCTCATTTCAATAAATACTTCCTGTGCTCTACAGATTTTAAAGCTTTATAAGAACTGTGTGTGAGAGAGTGAAGAAAATGTAACCGAGAACTTGCTCTCCAAGATATAAAAAATGTAAGGAAGCTTTAAACATATTCGTCAAAGGAAGCTATTGTTTTTTCTCAAAGACATGATTTTAGGACTTGTAATTAATCATCTCTGGTGAAGTGTATGTTTAAGTCACTTTGTTATTTTCAATTGGTTTTGATGTTTATTTAGAGGACTTGGTTTATATATTATGGATACAAATATTTTTCACATATATTTATTGAAAATATTTTCTCCAATTTTATAACTTGCCTTCACTCACTTAATGATGTATTTTAGTGAATATTCTTAAAGTTAATGAAGTTAAATTTGTCAATCCTGCCCTTTAAAATTATTTCTTTTTATGGGTGCATTTTTAACTATTGGTTCATGAAAACATTCTAAGTATATGATCCATCTGGAATTGATTATTACTGGTTTATATTGAGCAAAGTAAAAGTCATATTTTTCTTCATAATATTGATGTGGTGTTCATCCATCAATACTTACTGAAAAAAATTCCCATATTGTATTTCAGAGGAACTTTATCATGAATTTCTGACCATATTTGTATTTACCTATTTCTAAACAATCTTTTCAGGGCCATTGGTCAATTCATCTAAACTTGCATCTTTATCAAGTTGCTTAAATTATTGTTACTTGGTAATAATTACTGTTATGTGGTAGTATAAGTCGTCTGACTTTGCTTTTCTTCTTCAAGATTGTTTTTACAGTGATTCTGGAAAGTGATTTCATATTGATTAAAATTCGTCATTTTCCACATGTGTGTAAAATCAATTTGCCAAATCCAGCCTGCTGAAATATTTTGGGGAAATTAATTGAATTAATAGATCATTTCATGGAGAATTTTTTTTTTTTACATTATTGTGTCTTCCAAACCATTATCATATCTCTACATTTTAAAATGTTTATATTTTTGAGCAATAATCTGGAATTAATAAAGTGTGTTAAGTGAACTAATCCTGTTATCATCTCTATAATTTGCACTCAGTGATCCTAACAAAGATAAAATTATCAATCCTTAGAGCACTGACAGCCTCCCATTTGTTCTTTCATTTATCTCATCAATCTGTACATCCTGACCCAATGTAATTACTCTTCTGAACTTTATGCATATCAATCAGTTATGCCCTTTCATGAAAATCATTTAATGGAATCATATAGCAGGTACTCTTTTGTTTCTTAATTCTTTTACTCAATATAATGATATTTAAAATTCATTCACTGTAGTATATATGTGCAATAGGAAAGTACAATTGTATAGGCATATCAAAATATATTTGACCATTTGTGTGTTGGTGGTCGTTTGCAATATTTCCATTTTTGAATTGGCTCATTTGAGCTGAAGTGTAGGCAGAGTTGCAACACTACTTCATTTCTGAGATTGATAGTTTCATTATGTTAAAATGTTAAAAAAATATTTAATTTTCCACAGGATCTTTTTTCCTCGTGGCCTGGCTAAGTAATATTTTCTCAGCCTCTTTTATTTTAGCTGCATGCCATTAACTCTGGTTAATTTGGGAAAATCCCTAATATGTCCAATTATCTCTCCCCTCTTATGGGTCCCCAAAATGGAATATTTTGCTTAGAGTAAAGGGGAAAAATAGCATGGCTTTGTTGCAAAGAAAAACTTGAGGGTATTACAGTGATGAATGAATATTTACTTATGAATTACTACATAAGATAATCCTCCAATGTATGACACTTCCAGCTGTTCTTCATCCTAGCTAATCCTGGTACATCTAACCTTTTTAATGTTATACTTTTTGAACATGTGTATTTAATCTCACTGTGTATTTAAATTTCCTTTGCCAAATGATTTATATATTTCAGCATCTTTGCACATGTTTATTTTTCATCACGTTATCATCTTTGCCAAAGCTTCTCTTCAGATTTTTTGCCTGTGTTTAAATTTTTCTTATAATTGAGGTTTGAGACTTGTTTTTATATTCCAGATGCAAGTACTTGCTCTTGCATTTATTATTTGTGTGCTTTTGCATATATTATTTCATTTTTCCTACTTTAGGTTAATTTGCTTTTTTTCTAGGTTTATTAAGTTGATAACAGAGATCATTAATTTGAAAAAAAAAATTCTGTCCTAGTATAGGAGGTTTTGCTATAAATTTCCCTTCACTGCTTTCATGGCACCCCACAAACTTTGATATGTTGTGTTTTCCTTTAATTCAGCTGAAAATACTTTCTAATTCCCCCCTGTTGTTTTCTTCTTTGATCAGTGCAGCATTAAAAATGAGTTAAATAGTTTCCCAATATTTGGGGATTTTCCACATGGCTTTGTTTTTGTTTTTATTAATTTCTAATTTAAATGTACAGTGGTCAGGAAACATATTCTGTATTATTTGTACCACTCCATATTAAATGAGAGTTGTTTTAGAACGCTAAATAAGGTTTATCTTGGAAATTCTTCTGAGTGCACTTGAGAATGATGTAGATCAATTAATCAAGACAAGCTAGGTAATAGTGTTGATCAAGTATTCTATACCCTTACTGATTTTTTGTCTACTTGTTCTATCAATTATTTTTAGAGGGATGTTGAACTCTCCAATTTTGGTTGTAGAATGTTTCTCCTTGAAATTATATAATATTTTGCTTCATAATTTGAAATGTTATGATTAGGCATGCTGGTTTGAAAGTATTATATACTCCAGAAAAGCCACGTGTTAGTCCTGATTCAATCTTGTGGAGGCGGCTATTTCTTTTCATCCTAATTCAACACTGTAGAGCAGAAACTTTTTATTAGATTATGTCCATGGGAATGTGGCATGCCCAATTGTGGGTGTGACCTTTTGCTTAGATGGAGATGTGACTACCTATTTCAAGTGTGTCTTGACTGGTTACTAGAATCTTTAAAAGAGGAAGCATTTGGAGAAACCTCAGAAAGGGCAGAGCAGACAGAAACTTCACAGCAGAGCTAACACAGATGCCCACACTTGGAGAACAGAGACACAGATGTTTGGAGATGCTTGGAGCCCAGCAACCATCACCATGAGATGTTAAACAAACCAGAACCTGGGGAGAGCCAAGGGAAGCCAAGAAATGAAAACTAGCCCCATAGAAGCAAAATGAATCCTCCCAGGAACAGACGCTGGAAATAATGGAACCCAGGAGCAAGGGACTCACAGATACTAGCCATGTGATTACCCAGCTGACCTGGCAATGACTTATCAGTCTTTCATAAATTATGGAATCTTTCCCTGGATACTTTAGTTGGACATTTTTATAGGCTTAGAACTGCAAACTTGTAACTTATTAAATTTCCTTTATAAAAGCTGTTCCAATTCTGGTGTATATCATTCCAGTGGCATACATACTAAAACATTAAGTATATAACCTATATTTAGGTTTATATATATATAGGATTGTTATATCTTCTTTAAGATTTGACCACCCTTTCATTATGAAATGACACCCTTCTTCTCTAATATTTGTTGATCCAAAGTACACATTTTATGCTATAGTCACTCTGGCCTTGTTTTGATTAATGTAAGTGTGATACTATTTTTATTCTTTTGCTTTTAACTTATTTGTGACTTTATATTTGTTGTTGGCTTCTGGTAGGCACCACACAGTTTGACCTTACTTTTTTTTCCAATTCGACAATTCCTGTCTTTCAATTGGGTGTGTTAAGAACATTTACATTTATGGAATTATTAATATGAGTTGGTTTAATTCTATAATCTTAAATCTGAATCACAGGAATTTTGTACATTTAATTTGAGCTCAGCAATTAGTTCAAAATTATTATTATTATTTAAAATTGTCATGCATTTGAGGAGGGATTTTTTCAGTTGGACATGCTGATGAATATATGACCTATCAGCATAGAAAAAAAAGTGGAATTTTCAATTGAAAAGCTGGAATTTTCCATGACTAAGACTGTAATTTATTATATGTTATATATGATAAATTTAAGCATAACAGAATTTAAATTATGCATTATCTTCAAATCTGATTCTTCACAGTATTTCTTACTTTATGGATGAATCCATTATCATTGATCTATCCCACCAGCCAGAATGGCAGCATCATTCTTGGATACCCACCTTCACTTACCTCCCAATCCAACTGCTACTAAATTCAGTTAATTATATATTCTACTCCTGAATTCACTCTTGCCTCTCCATTCTGCCGTCCATTTGTATAACAATTTTCTAATTTACCTTCTGTTTCCCATCTTGGTTCCTTCATGTCCATCTGATATTACTGTAAGCAAACTTGCTAAAATTCCAAGTTAACTATGCTACTTTTATTATTAAAATTATTTTGCATTGCATTCCCCATGTTTTCAATATGATTTTCATGCTCCTTATCTTAAACATGTAATTTCTCCATAATTTCACCTCTGCTTAACACTCCCTTTTCAAGTCTACCTCTCCTCCACATGCAAACACTTCTCTAGCCATACAGAATTAGTTATCTTTTCTGAACATTATATTATGTTTTAAAGACACTTTTGTCTTTAAATATATGGTGTTGTTTAAAAAATTTACCACTTCCTCCTCTACTCTTTTTTGTTTAACTAACTCTTAATATTTCTCCAAAATTCATCATCAGTGTGTTTTGTCAGGAAACCTTTCTGAAAATTCTCTTCTTTCTTTCCTGAAAAAGATATTCCTTTTCTACACCCAGTCTCACTTAACAGTTCAATTTTTTCACTTTCATCTTTGGCTAATATTTTTTTCTCACACCTACACTTTAGTAGAATCTCTACTAACTACTCTCAGTCATTTGACCACCTATCCAAGATTTTCTCATTGACTTTTTGATAATCATGTTAAAACATTTCTATGTTTCACAAATCAATATATCTCAAACCAGATCATTACCCAACAAAGTTATTCTTTCTTTCAGTTTCAATTAATAGTGAACAAGGAAAATAAACTTGACAGATAAACACTGGAAAACTGAATGAAACAGTAGCTCTCAGTCCCCATCTGGGACACTTTCTGGCTCATAGAAAACTTTCAGTGCTTCAAGCTTGTGTTTTTATGAGTGAATCTCTGGGTTTCCTTATACAAAAACAGTAAGATGGCTTCTTAAATTAGATCTCAAATTAAACACTAAGGAAATGCAGGGGAAATTGGTCTGGTGGACTGATGATAAAATTAATTCCAGGTTTCTTGCCCTAACAACTTCATATTGAGTGCTATTTCACACCACATGACCTTGCATCCAAAATTACAGCTACAGTTGAAAAACATTAAATGATGTGAAAAACATTGACCAAGAAGCAACAGAGGAGATCAGATTATGTTTAGCATGTGCTGTTATACTGCATTTTAGAAGTATTTTGTTTAAAACATTGCACTGTTTATTTCAAAGGATTAATGATCAATTGTCCAGAATAAAGCATTACCAAAGGTTCCACTACCTATGGTTGTAAGTAATTTGTGCTTAATGAATTATAAATGTCATGTACTGAATACGCGGTGACCTAGTAGATGAATTTTAACATGTGAAAGGAATATAAATAAATAGATTTGCAATGTGAAAAATGGACTACTTTTTCAATCTTAAATGGGACAAATATGTGTATCAGAAAGATTTATTTTTTTGCATGGGCAGGGATTGGGAATTGAACCCAGGTCTGCGGTATGGCAGGCGAGAACTCTGCCTGTTGAGCCACCATGGTCCACCTAAAAAGATTTATATTTTAACAATTTTGCAACATCTAACCTTCTCTAAGATCAAGTTGGTGTTTCCTTTATTCATGTGATACAAGATGGTCATTTGATTGACCTTTATTTCAACAGAATTTAAACTTCATAATGCACTTCTATCTTGCAGAAAGAAAATGTTAGCAACTTTTAAATATATACATTTCATTGAGTCCACAATTAAATATCATTACAATGTTTGTCCTTCTTGGTACCCAAATATATTAATATGTGTATGGCACTTTGCATGTTGCAGAGAAATGTCTTCCTGTGTTCAGGAATAAAAGGTAGCTAACTAAAACTGGGAAAATTTGAAGAGAGTTTAATAAAATAGACTATGGTGTGGCAAAGGTTTAGGGAAACCACAAGAGAAAATGCAGAACAAAAACGTGCTATAATTATATATATATATATAGCCCTTAAGGGCAATAAGAGACAAAGGTTACTGGAATCCAGGGCAAGTGGCATTCAAAGAAAGCTGCTTTTCCTGAAGTTTAGATTCTTTTTGAGGGGTTTCTCCAACTCTTTAGCAAACAATAAAAGAGTAAGCCAAGAGATTAAATGCCATAATCTCACTAGTCAATCCTTTGGATCTCCTAGTATTCATAATTTGTCAAAAACATTCAGAATCCAAGCAGTAAAGGATTCAATTTAGTTCATATGGGTCAGTCTCCCAGAGCACAAAACAAATCAAGAAAATGAATGACTTGAGAGACATAAAGGGAAAGATCTCCAACGTGGTCTGCTTCAACACCCTTCAGCAGTCATTCTTACATATAACTGTGGTGAAAAATAAATTTTCACAACATGATCAGCTAAAATCCCAGTGGTTACTATATCAGCAGGACCTGATATCAACTACGTCCAACTGGCACGTTCAATTCAATATATTAGCCATCACTAATCTTCTCTGTGTAAGGTAGTTGGGTTTAGGTGGGAAGAAGAACTAACCATTATTAACATAGTAGAGTCTTCACTTCTTCAACTGATGAGAAGATCTAAATTGTTTATCATCCCTTTATTTTACTATTACTCTTTCTTCTACTTCTCCTTCCTCTCAGATAGAATATCAGCTGAATGGACTTTTTACCTGATGAAATTAATCTAAACTTGGAGTTCTTTTCAGTTTACTTTTGCCTTAGTTTTCCATTAACAGGGACTATCAAGTAAGAGAGTACGCCAGTGAATACCTAGAGTTCCACGCATTGTCCTTCTATTTTCCACAGTGTGTAAGAGACAATTTTCTCCTTGTGATTGTAATCAGTCTCCTAGCCAGTATGCTTTCTCCTTCTCTTCATGTTCATTCAATTGCATTAGGAACATAATTTGGCCAAAGAGGAAGCATGCATTTTTAATTCAAAAGATTTATGACTGTATTCCCCATTGAAAGCATTTCTTTCTTGAGCTCAATGACCTATAGCCAACAAAGCCTCAACTGTATTTGAGTGGTTGAAAAGAAAACATTCTTCAAATGGATTATTAGGTGTAATTGTATGGATGGGGATTATGCTACCTCTATTTCTTGGTTCATAGAACTCTTCATTCTTATTAGGTAGGAGATAACAACTTATATTATTTGCAGGTTTAAGGTAGTTATCATATCCTACAGAAAATGAAATCCCAACCTTACAGGCACTATAATTGCCTTCAGCGAGATAATGTACCTTTCCACCAAGCTAGCTGCTTCTAGATCATGGGACATGTGGAAAGGCCAATTACTACCTTTCCTGTAACATGTGACCAGTGTTCAGACACAATGTTGTATGTGAAATCAAAGAAATCCAAAAAGGAAATGTGTAAGTACACAAAAGCCCCATCCATGCCCCCTCAAGGATGGAAAATGTAAAAAAAATTCCACCAAGCTGTCAGCTTTTTTCCCTTTGGTAATGGGGAAAACATCATTTACTCTTCATTAGCTTCTGCTTTAGGGAAGATGGATACCAAGCAAAGGTAATAGAAAGATTAGTACTGAGAGGAAGTCCATGTTAATAAGTCATGTCCACTCCACCACTGCTTCCACTACCACTTTATACATGAGGCCGTTGAGCAATGAGGGATCTTGGTGAAGATGCTAAATGAAATCCACAGTACTGGTTATCTTATGCATATGATAACTGCATGCTTTCTTTGTTGGGAATTTACATGTGACATAAATATCTTCATATACCTTGCCACTGCATTCACACACCTCTTCAGATTTTCTGCATCACTTTTTCCAATCTTTTTTCATTCTCAGTCCCTAATTAGCCAGTCAAAGCACAGCATTAGCTATTGCCCATGAATATTTATAGATCTCTATCTCAGGATTTCTTTCCTTCCATATAAGTGAAAAAACAAGCATCTGCCCATTAGAATCATTTATTTCTTCATTGTCTTTTAGAGCCACTCCTGAGTGGCTCTGTATGGATGCAGCCATTCACTTCTGACTGGTGTCAGTAGACAGTGCAGATACATTGATATATCAAGTCCATGCAGTTTCCTGTTCCATTATTTGTGTTCCATTAATTCTATTGAACATAACTGTGGATTTAGAGGAAAGAAGGAAAGCAGAAAGAGATTTAATATGGGAACCTGTGACATCGACTCTGGCAGTATTTTTCAGGGCATGCTTAAGCCTAGTATTTTAAGATCCACTTCTAGGATTTTAGGCTGTACAGGTACTAGGGTGCATGGGTAATTTAGTGCTGGAATCCTTACCTACCATGCGGGAGACCAGGGTTTGATTCCTGGACCACACACCCAAAGCAAACAAACAAACAAACAAAACACAAAAATCCATTTCTATTACAGAATTTAATATTGCTAGTCACATTTACTTTTTAATTTAAATGTTTATGTATGCATAAATTGCCTATTTTGTGGATCAGAAAATGATCAATGCATGATGAGCAATACGGATTGAATAATAATTTTGCTTTTCATTTTATGGCTTCCTAATGTATAGCAATAAATTACCACTAATTTAGAAGCTAAAAAAATACAAATTTATTCCCTTATAGTTCTGGAGATTAGAAGTCCTAATCAAACTGTGGCAGGATGTGTCTTTCTAGAGGTTCTAGGAAGTAATATCTTTCTTTGCCTTTTATAGCTTCTAGAGGCTGCTTGCATTCCTTGGCTTCTGGCCCCATCCTCCATCTTCAAATCCAGCAGAGTAACATCTTCCAATACCTCTTTCTCTGACATCTGCTTCTGTAGTTTTCCTCTCATTTTTATGACTTTGACCCTCCTTTCCTCCTCTTATAATGGCCCTTGTGATTACACGAGCCCCACCCAAATAGTCTAAGTTTCTATTCTCATGGTAAGAGCCTCAACTTAATCACATCAGCAAAGACACTTTTGTTGTATAAATTAACACATTTACATGTTTCAGGATTAGGTCATGAATATATTTGAGGGAATATTATTCAGCCTACTATACTCATGTTAAGAAATTCTGTCTCAATCAAGGTCCAGTAACAGCCAGACACTACATTTAAAATGGAGAACAATTTTTCATCAGAAAAAGACATAGCCTTATCCCAAAAATCTAGGATTTGGGTCTATTTGTTGTACTTGCATGCTGAATCTCTCTGACATAGTTATTTGCAATAGTAACAAGGTTGCTAGGACACAAGGCCCAGGAGGCAGGCCAGTTTGCAGAACAACCTGGATCTATGGCAGGTCCCTTCTTGCCTAGGCTCAACTCAAAATCATTAGCCTCCCAAATTACCCAAGAAGTGAACTGGAACAGAAAAGTCAAATGCTATATATATTGCTTTCAAAATAAAAAATTTGCCCACAAGGTGTTTTGACTGTTTATTGGCAGTTGAGCGTTGCTTGGTGCAACAATTTTTCTTACTTTTTACAGCATAAACAGGTCAATAAACTCCAAGATATTTCATCAATTTTAAAGATTACTGAATATTGAAAGATTTGTTTCCCATTTTTAGTATTTTGTGTCTTACTAAGCATCTTACATGATGATTATCTCTTGCCAATCAGTTCTGGAATGGCCATGCAAGCAGAAATACGATGGACTAGTATTGTATTCCATGCAATATTAGGACAACCTATGTCCTTTGTTTAGAATATTTTATGAAAGAGAGGAGTAAATTGATGTAGCCCTGAGACAAAACAGGACGACTCTATTATTGTATTTATCATGTGAGAGCAACTGCTTATGATTTCCTTTGCTGGTAGAGATAAGGAATGGCAAACAATGTATTGCCATTTCAATAGCTGTATAACAGGTGTCAGGGTCTGTGTTAATTTTCTCCAGGGGAGATACTGTATCTGGAAATGCAGCTGTGATTGGAACCACTTCCTAATTATGGGGGCAATAATCGACTGCCATTCTCCTTGACACATCTGGCTTTACAATGTCCAAATAAGCATGTTAAATGGGGATGTGACAGGAAGTGGCCCTCTTGCGTATTTCAAGTTATTGATGGTGGCACTAATCTTTTTAATTCCTCAAGGGGTGTGATATTTTTGTATCATTTTGTTTTGTTTTATAGCAAGGCAGGATTAAGCAGGTGAAATTTCAGGAACTTCTACTAGGCAATTGCATCCACAAATTGCTGTCTCTATGGATCAGAGAATAAATATGTGATTTATGACAGTTACTGCATGTATCTATGCCCTGTATACATTTTTTTAGAATAGGTCTAAGTTTACACTGAATTTAAACTGTTCCAAGACTCAATCTATCATCTGATCTTGGTAAATCAGTGTCTTTATTTGCCTGGTTGCTGTGACAGATACTACACAAAATGGGTTGGCTTAAAAAGCAGAATTTTATTTTATCATTTTTTTTGGAAGCTAGAATTTTAAAATAAAATCATCCACAAGACCATGGTTTCTCCTCAAAGTCTGTGGCATTCTGGTCTTGTGTTACCACAATCTTTGGGGTTCCTTGACATGCATCTCTCCCTCCTTCACAAGATAATCTCTCTCCTTGTGTTTCTTGTCTGGAATCCACTCCTTCTGGTTTCTTCCTGTGTGGCCTTCACTTACAGGGTGTGAACTTTTTTCTGCTTATAAAAGACTCCATTAGTACAAATTAAGGCCCACTCTGGTTCAACTGGACACACCTTAATTAAAAATAGCATATTCATAAAGTGTTATTTATACCTACACAAATGCAGGCTGAGAACATGTCTGTGGGAGCACATAATTCAATATACCACAGCCCCCAACTTCAACAATAGATACAAGCAATAGTCCAAAGCCAAGAGAAAATAATTGCTGCAATATCTGGTATTTCTCTTCCTCTAGAGGTTTGAAGAGAGATATGTATCTGTGACCATATTGCAAAATTCTTCCTGAATCAAAATACTGAAGCTCTATAAACTGGCTTCATTTTAGGGATGGATTGAGAGGCCATGAATCTCTACTCTGACAAGTCAAGTAAGGCTTCTAATCTTTAGACCTGAAATTTTTACTCTTAAACATGTCAGCTGGTGCCTTACTAGTTCTGTAATCCATTTCATTTCTATAACCACCAAATAAGTTATTAATTATGTCAGAGGTTCAAAAACAAACAAAATAATCCATGTGTTCTATATAGTTTATGGTTATAGTTCTGGCCATTGTGTCTCGAAGAGTTAAAGGCCACCACCTGGCTTTTACATATAAATGATCCCATTGTTCCCCATTGTAGCATCTCCCACCATCATCACCATTTTAAACAGTTCAGTCACAATGGAAATGTTTCAGGATATTGGTGCTGCTATCCTGTTACTGATGACTCTGAGGCTGGTGACCAGAAGTCCCATTATGGTGGTTTCAGAGCACCACACCACCAGACACCCCAAAATATGGTTTCTATGCATAAATGGGACATTTGATTGACTGCCTAAAACCAAGCAAGCAGCAAGGGAAACTATGAGTCATTTGGGAAATTAGGAGTCATTTTGGTATGCACTGTAGGGAACCAAGAGTTATCACATGGAAAACAGCCCAAACATATGGAAGCAAGCAATAACAACATCAGCAATGAAAAAAGGGGGTCTCTTTAACCCTAACAGTGCCGATTATTGTTAGCATAAAAGTTAAATGTCATAATAATGTTTTTCAATAAAAGTCTTTTCATACAATTATGCTTTATTCCATTAAACAGATGTGATTTTCCTTATTTCCAGGATCATGGCACTTTATTGTCTTTGTAACAAACATTCCAGAATATCCAAACACAAATAAAAGTAGTAGGATTATACCAGGTAATACTTGTGTAAGAACATTTTCCAATTAGTAAAATCAGGATGATACAGATCATGAAAATTTCAAAATGACCATAAATTGCAGGTACAGAAGTTAGCTTTAGATAGAGTAAAGTAACTCATAATTATAACATCATACTGCACCATAATTTTATAGTATTCAAACTATCAATTTGCATTTTTTAAAAATATAACTAAAAATGTTTATGTATTGTGAATCAGTGCGCAGAAAAACAAAGCAAAACAAAATAAAACACCCTGTTTCAAGTCTATAAGATAGTTATTTCAAATGAGCTTGCTCCCTTTACTGTAAGATTCTTTGCACACCTTTATTACGAAATAAGAACTAAGTTATGATCTTTCCACATTCTGTACCACGGCATAATTCAGCATATGGTTTTCAGAATCATAATTCTTAGGTCTGTATTTGGTATATATATTCAGTTGAGAAAGCACATATCCTGGATTGAAACAGGCAGTTTGATCATGCCATCAAATAATAAAGTAATAAAAATAATGAGAACATCTAAGGAAAAAATATACCAAAGTGAAATTTATCAAGGAATGTATTCAGTTTTCAGAAAGTTGTTAGTTAACAGGGCCAAAGTCCTTTACCCTTACCCTTTTTAGGAATAGAACGGTGATAAATCCTCTCCTATGGCTCAAGCATGAAGCCATATTTAAAAATTTAAAAAGCGTCAAACAAGTCCTAACCCAGATGATTATTTGAATTTGCAGAATGATTGTTTGAGTTGTAAAGAAATGGAAAAGAATCTCTTAAGAAACAAAATAAATCTCCATTCAAATATCTTAAAGAGAAATATTTTGTGTAGTCTGGGAAAGAGGGTGATCTCTATACTTCTTCCTCATGAGAAGCAGAAAACAAATTTACATTGTGTTTTAAATAAGGCAGGATGAGATATACATAACATATTGCTGGACAAAAATCTCAGTTAAAATTATCCATGTCATTCAAGGAATGTGTTCATATCACAAGTAAACAAATCATTGCCTGTGGTGGTAGTGATTAAGAACCAAATCACCAATTATCTACAACACACTTTTTTTTTTGCGTGGACAGGCACGTGGAATCAAACCTGGATCTCCGGCATGGCAGGCAAGAACTCTGCCAGTGAGCCACCATGGCCTGCCCAATTATCTACAACTAAACCGTACAACTTTCAAATGTGACTAACAAAATTTCCTGCTGGTATGACTTTCATATGCTAAACATGTACTCACACATAGGACAATACGGTATCTTCATGATTCTACTCAAAGTTGGCAGAACAGGGGCAAAACCTTCCTAGTTTCAAAAGCCAACTCCAAGAAAGTATTTTTATTTAAATAAAAATCATTCAAAGAAACACTACATCTAAATAGAAACTTCTTACATTTATAAATTTTACAGCTCTAGGAAACTGTTGATATCATCCTGCTCTAGAACTTAGTTTGGTTTAAAAATTGTGGTAGGCAGAATTGTAAGACGAGCCCCAGTGAGCCTCCAGATAATCCCTTGTCCTTGAGAATGGTCAGGACTTATGAATATGATTGGGTATAACACACATGATTAGGTGATTTTGGATTAATTCTAAAATTATCCTGGGTGGATTTGCTTTAAGCAGCTGAAATTCTAAATCCAAGTAATGTTGTCAAAGAGATTCTCCTACTAAGCTTGAGGAAGGAAGCAAATAACCATGTTAGGAAGTGTCCATGGAACTACATATGTAGGACCTCTGTCCTATATCCTTAAGGAAGTGAATTCTTCCATTAACCTGGATGAGTTTGAAAGAAGACCCTGAGTCTTAAGAAGAGACTCAGAGACCCTTGCTGACACCTTGATTTTAGCCTGGTGTGAATTAAAGCAGAAGACCCTGGCTGAGCTATGCCTAGACTTCTGACCCATGGACTCCTCAAGTAGCAGCAAGGAAGAATTGGGAGATAGGAAGGATTTGGCTGTTAAAAGAAAAAGTTTTCATGCAATTTAGGATTTCACAGCTCTGTTGAGCCTATGATGAATTGGCATAATGTCATTCAAAAAGTAGAAAGAGCCTCCACCAAGGCAGTGGAATTGAGAAGCTCATATAAGGCAAATGTAGACGCAAGTGAGGAAATTTTCTTCTTGGCTGACATTAAATTTCAGTTTTACTTAGGGAGCATATTTAAAAGGTGGAGAGCAGGTGGTGGCTGAGGCATGAGCTGGTAATAATTGACAAAGATCTGGCTGTCTTTAAATTTGATCTTTTGGGCTAATCAGCATTGACAAGAAATAAAAACTTGCTATGAGGCTTTGCTCGGGTACCTCCATGATGGACCTACTAGATTTTATTTATCAACTCACCCTTTTGATCCAACGCTCAGTCAGGATGAAATAAACATTAAAGTTATCAGTGCTACTCTGTTACCATCTGATGATTCAAGACAGCTCTCACAGGTGATTTTTCTTTTTCTTTTTTTTTTTCTTTCTTGTATGCTGTATGGTGGGGGTCGCATTTCATTCTTTTTCCATGTCAGTATCCCATTATTGCAGCACCATTTGTTGAATTTTTGTTTGTTTCTTTTTATTTTCTTTGTTTGCTTGTTTGTTTGCTTTGGGAAATGCATGTGCCGAAAATCAAACCCGAGTTTCCTGCATGGCAGGCGAGAAGTCTACCACTGAATTATCCTTGCATCACCCCACCCACAGGTGATTAACTCTAGGTTACAAATATTCCCTTTATGCTTCTGTCATTATATACAGATGAGCACCATTTAGCAAGATCGTGAAATCATTTAAAATTTTAAAATGTGCAGTGCACCAGGAAGACTAATATGATTACTTTGAGTAGTAAAATGCTCAATGTTTGGAGTATGCTTTGAGCCAACAACTCCAGGACCCAAACCAACTGAAGTCAAAGAGATAAAAATTTCCTGAAGAACCTACTTTCCTGAGTCACATGGCTTGTTTGACTATTTCAGGTAACTCCATTTTGATTTCTCCAGAGGTACTTCTCTAAATACACAAGCACTATTGATAAAAGCACAAACTCTTCCTTGCTCAGCCACCATGTAGTCAAATGCAACCCTGTAATTTAAAACAATTCTGGCTAAAGAATCTACAGATTTTTTGTTGTGCTGTAATAGCTTTTGCAGTGTACCCAGCAATTTTACTACTGTTATAAGTTTTTGGTCTATTTCTGTTTATGTTAACTACTAACCAAGGAAATAAGAGTCCAGAGAAAGAGGCCTCCCAGCATCAGTGTTACCCAAGGCTACTCACATTTAGCTTGTGAATATAAATTGAAATAGTCCAGTATGAAGATTCAGATTTGTTATAAATTTCAAAAGGAACTACTAAGAGATTGCCCAATCTACATCGCCCTGATATTCACCAACTGTCTATACATTGAAATGTTTGCAGCTAACTGATGTCATGAATCACCTTAACTTGGTTCATTAAAATATTCAGGTTATTGATCACAGTGCCAGACTTATTAACACAAATGCAACGTGTTCATGGGCAGTCAAGGTATCTAAAGCCTGTCTGTTTTTCAAGAACAATGCTGCTAAGCTGTCAACTTCAGCCTAGAGGGCCAGAGCAGCATTCATGCTGGTGCTGAAGCTTGGATATACAGCCTTAGTTATATTCATAACTGTTCACTTCAGGTCATGTGTTTTCAGGGATACTATGATGATGCCGATGAAGGAGGTGAAATCCTGTATTACAGTAGGTCAAGTGTTCAAGTGTTTGGGGATATTAACCCCCTTTGGTCAGTTTGAGGCAAATCATGCAAAATATCCTAAGTTAGCTTTCTGACAGACATTTAGGATAGACAATATATACAAGAGTGTGGAGAGCCGCCTCCCGGGTCAGGCCTAGTGGACACGCTGCAGCCTGCTCTAGAGTTCCCCCCGCCCATCGAGTGAGCCAAGATGGTGCCCACATCCTGCTTCCGCATATGACGCACACACCCGCCAACCGCATCTACCAATCACTCCTGTATACGTGGTGTTAGCCTATTGGATTTTGATTATGCATATAAGGCGTTACCCGGACGGGGTAAGCGGAGACGACCCACAGGGAGCCGTACCTGACGGCCGCATAGAGGTTGTTCCCCCGCGGGGTATCTTGTCCCACGTGAAACCTGTAACAGAGAATGCAAGCTTAACTCCAGTAAAGGTCTGTGCTCACAACTGCTACGTGTCTTGGATCTGTGTTTCTCACCAGCGCGGATTTGTCTGCGTCTCTCTGTCTCTCCTCATTGTCTCACCCGCCGGCCGGGGGCTTGACGCTGAGCGAGAAGTCGCGGACACAAGAGCACAGGATACAGTCCAATTTAAGGTAGGTAATAAAATTATACACTTATTTGCAGTTTACAAAGGGGATGTATTTTGATTTGCTAAAACTACCAGAATGCAATATACCAAAAGTGAGAGTTGGTATTTACAATGGGGAATTATCTTTCAAATTTACACTTCTAAGGCCATGAAAATGTCCAAATTAAGGCATTAAGTGGAAGATACCTTCTCTGAAGAAAATCTGCTGGCATCCGGCTTCCCCTATCATATAACAAAGCACATTGGCCAGTGTCTGCTGGTCCTTTACTCCTGAGTGTCATTGCTTTCTGTCACTGGTTCCAGTAGCCTCCTCTCTGAGCTTCTGTGAGTCCTCTTTGTGTTTCTCCAGAGCTTTTCTCTCTAAGCTCTATTAGCTTTTTCTGTCCTTTACCCTACTATAAAATACTCCAGTTAAAGGATTAAGACCTACCTTGAGTGGGGTGAGTAACTTCTCAATTGAAATAACCTAACCAAATGGTCTCACCCACAAGAGGTCTGCACTCATAGGAATGGGTGAAAACATCATGGAATTTTCTGGACACATAATGACTTCAAACCAGTACACTCCACCCTCTGGACCTCCAAAAGGCATGTCTTTTCCATATGTGAAATTTATTAATTCCATCATAATAGCACAAAAACCTTAGATAATTTCAGTAAAAATATTAAGTACAAAGTCTCTTCAAAATCAGTTGTGGGTATGGTCTGTCCTAAGGAAAAATTCTCCTCCAGCTGTGAACCCGTGAAATTTAGAAAAAGTTATCTGCTTCCATATACAAAGGAGGTACAACCCTAAGATATAGGGATAAGCTGAAATGTAAATAGGAATCTCCAGACCAAAGTTCTGAAGACCTGCAGGACATAATTCATTAGATTTCAAAGTTTAAGACTCATCTGTAGAATGACATTTTCTCATCAGGACTTGAGATAGTGGCAACCCACCATTTCCAAGGTATTGTGCAGTGGCCGTGCTCTCTCTAAACACTGAGGTGTGGGCTCCCACATCTCTAAGCATTGAGGAGACATCCATGTTCTTGGCCCCACCTGAATCAAGGATCAATACCCTGAGAAAACTGCTTTGGTGACCAGGCTGTCCTCAATCCCTGGGGAATACCAGACTCTCTTCAGTCCACCTTCTCTGAAGTCTGAGGTGACAGCACTGTTCAGGAACAGCAGACAGCAGATAGCCAAACTCACTTTAATTCCCCAGGCAGCTGAGAGCCCTGGGGTGGTAACACTGTTCCTTATCTTGCAAATTCTGGGAAAAACTCATCTTTTCCACATACATGGTCCACTTTCTTGGCCTGAGGCATCTTCTCTCCAGATCTTAGTTGCAATAGTTCTGCCTTTGAAGTCCTTTTTCCTACAATCTATCTATTTACTGCCCCTTTCAGTCCAGGCTAATAGTGGTTCTGTTCATACAGATTTCATGACAAATGTGCTGATTTCACATTCAACACTCAAGAGTGCATCAAGAATGGTAAATTACCACATGATCTTTTCTTTTTTTAAAGTTTGATTTGCTGGTAATTTTCATTAGGAATCTCCAACTGGATTTTTAAAAGCCTCTTGAGACTAGGAAGCCAAGCCAAGAAACTAAAACCAGATTTCACCAGATTTCACTTGCAATACAAAAGTACCTTTTTAAAACTGGCCTATGAGGCTGGGAAACTTGGAGCCAGTTTTTTCAAGAGGGCTTTGTAAACATTAGCTACATAAAATCAACCTTAGTTTCTTAGAAGAGTCTGGTCACATATGATTAAATGAGCATCATGCTAGAAAAGCATTCTTATCAAAACCTTAGTTATGTAACCAGTATCTACAACTATGTCCTCTAAATAAAAAGAGAGATTCTGACTGAACCTATGCAAATAATTAGTTTGCCATAGGAATGAGAATATTCAATAAGAGTTTCCAAATCCTGAAGGTTACATGTAGGGAGAAAAAAAAGAAGGTTTTATGAATTATAGATAGCTTAAGAGAAAAGAGGAAGGAATTCCATGGATCTAGAAATTAGAACATTAAAATAACAATAATCCAAACAAAACTTTTTTATCAGTCCATTCAGTCCTAGGTAATTAGTCTCTGTGTCACCCAACCTTCTGTTAGTAAACTTATGAACCATCAACTTCTTCAATAGAATTCTAGAATCTTGACTCATTCTGGTGATATGACCTCAAAGTTTTGTAACAATGTCAGTAGAAGCCTGTGCCCCAGATTACCTGGCATAGTCTTTTCCATGAAATTCTGAGGCAGTCCCTGTTGTTGAAGATGAATCACTTAGCCTGCAGTTGATTTCAATTGTTTTCAGGGAAGCAACAGAATAAAAATTATCTCTAGATGGCCAAAGACTTACATCAGCCATGGAGAACTTATTACTGTTTTATAAAAGTGAAAGTTCTAATGAAAGTTCATTTTAAAAATAATATATTTGAAAAGAAAATTTGGTTGTTCCTAGGGCATACAATATTTGCCTTTTAAATAACTGAAACTATAACAATAAAACTACTAGTGTCAGATCAGTATGAGGACATCTTATTGAAAGTGAGAACAATGACAAATCTCTAGGAACTTTATACAGTTTCTGGAATACTTATATTAATGACATTTTGCCCATACAAATTTAACTAATGGAAGATTAGAAAATCATATTTAATTTGATACTTCCCATGCAATTCATAACAAAGTGAATAAACCTATTTCTAGCACCTCTCTTTTTACAAGATGAAAGTAAAAATCTTTGTGGCTTTCTGGGGATTCTCTGGAAAACTCCAAAGACAGCTTGAGATCAATAAAACATTATTTTGGATGATTTTGGAAAGGCATAATGTCCCCAAATTGTCAGGTTTGAACATTTTGTTAAATAAGAAAATTGATCACTGTGAAGCAATATTCAGTTAGCTAGTCAACCTAAGTGAGAAGAAAAGAGTAAATAGGAGTTATCATGGTCGTAAAACAATTTCTTTTAAAAGTGAAAAGACTTGTTTTCTAAAACAATAAAAGATTGCAAGGTCAACATAAATATCAATAGGAATAGTATTCTGTTAATATGTAGAATCTTTACCTTCTAGGCAGATTACTTTGACAGTGAAGAAAAATCTTTTACAAACTCTTACTAGAGCAAACCAATAATCCAAGAAAACTTTGTCATTTTTTACAGAAAGAAAACCAAATTCTAGTCTTGCATGAGGATATTGTCTGATAAGAAAACACTCCTAAAAATCTTATAAGCCTATCAAATCTTAGCCAACCTTGACCATGATAAATATATTTCCTTTTCTACAAAACTTTTTCGATTTTCTATATTCAATTAGGATTTTTTCCCTACAAGTTCTTGCTACGCATTCTGTGACAACCAGCCATTTCACTTTAGTACAAAGCTACTCTCTTTTTCCTTAAAAAGCACATCCACCATATTTCACATACCCATACCTTAAGTTATCAAAAAAATTTTTTTAAACTGTCTTCAAACAAACATCCTACAAATTCAATTATTATTTTAATTTTAGAGTCTTTATTTTAGATACTTACAAACTTACAGGGAATATACCATACAGAGAACTTCAATATACCCCTATTCCCCCAGATAACCTATATCCACTAATTTTAACATTTTCCATATTTGCCATGTCATGCTATTAATCCATCAATCTATCAGTCCATTGATACTGGATGACAATGGTGAGTTCTCTTCCTAATGCCCTCAATTGGCCAATTGAGGGCATTAGGAAGAGATACTGGGGACTTAAAGAGAGAAAAAAAATTATTGCTAGGCATAAAGCAGAAGGTCAGATGGTCCATTGGTCCAAAAATCTGTCTCCCCAAACAGTAATTCTGATAGCTTTATAGTATCAAAACATGGGAACCTTTTAGGATAATGAGCGTAATGGCTCCAGATGATATAATTAGAGGTGATCTAATTATTGTGCATGCACTTACATGCTTAGTCATATAATGTATATAAGAAGACTGTAGACTTAATATGATGATGGGCCTGGTTTTAGCATAATAATGAGATATAGGCCACATAAAGGTTAAAGTCTAAGATACTATGCATATCAGGTAGGCCCATTTTGGTTGGATCCAGTTTCAGTTATATATATAACTTTGGGAACTGGGTGGGCTGACCCAAGGTCTTTCATTAATAAACATTACGGGCTATTTTCAATGATCATAAAACTCTAAAATTGGAAAGCTAGATGAAATGGATACAAATGAAGGTTAGTCACAAGGTTTTTACAATCACAAGGGCACAGGATAAAGGCTATATGATCATTATCAGAGATCAAGGCAGTTGGATTACAGTTCAGAGATTTCAGTTATTTCTGTCTACTTTAATATTCCAAAAAGTAAAAAAGGAATATCTAGATAATGATTCATTAATCATAATCAACACTTAAATCCTAACTTCTCAATTACACATCTATGTGTCTTATCTATATTTATATCAATCCGTTTTCTGAATACTGGAGTATAGATTGTAAACATCATGCTCATCGAGCACTTTATACTGATATGTATATTTCTTAAGAGCAAGGACATTCACGATGAATCCACCTTAGTGCAGTTATCAAGTTCAAGAAATTTAACATGGATATAAAATGCAGCCTATATTTCAATTGTTTTGTAGATCCCAATAAGATCCTTCTGAGTCTTCCCTCCTTCATTGTTAATCTGTTCAGGATCATGTATTGCCTTTAATTGTAAATGTCTCTTGAGTTGTTCTTTCTTTAATTTTTTCTATGTTGTCAGAACATATATACATCAACTTTCCCATCCCAACCACTTCTCAGCATATTATTCAGTGAAATTAAATGCTCACCACATTCCATTACTAAAACTTTACCCAAACAGAAACTTTCACCCATTTTTACATGAACTCCCTATTGTCCCTGGCTCCCAACACTGACAACCTATATTTGAATTTCTGTCTCTTCAGTTTGCATATTTTCTAGTAGTTTCTTCATAGTTATCATGGGGCTTAAATATAACATGCTAAATCTCTAACAATCTTATTTACTTTTATAGAACTTAACTTCAATAGTATATACAACTATATTCCTGTACCCCTCTGCCCCAATACTTTTATGTAGTTCTTGTCACAAATGATATGTTTTTACATTATGAGTCCCACATCACTAATTTCTTATTACATTTTACGCATTTGCCTTTTAGATTCCATAGGAACTAAAAAGTGGTGCTGCAAATCAAAAGTACAATAGTACTGGCATTTATATTCATCCTTGTTGCTACCCTTACCAAGGATTTTTATTTCTTAAAGTGTCTTCAATCTATTGTTTAGTGTTCTTTCCTTTCAACCTACAGAAATCTTTAGTATCTCTTGTAGAGACAGACTAAGGGTGACAAAATCCTAAAATTTTATTCATCTTCTAATGTCTTAATGCCTCCCTCCTTTATGAAAGACAGTTTTGTTGGGTGTGGAATGCTTGGTCATCAGTTTTTGCTTTAAGTAGGTTCTACCACCATCTTATGCTCCCATAGCATCTGATGAGAAATCAGCACTAATTGAAGCTCTGTCATATGTGGCATGTTGTATGAGGCATGTGATTATAACATGTCATGATGTGGGTCTATTTGAATTTATCTTGTTTGGAGTCCATATACATCTTGGATGTTATATTCATGACTTTTCCTAAATTTGAGAAGTTTTCAGCCATTATATCTTTTGCTTTTTTCTCTGGGACTTCCATAATAGGTATATTAGTATATTTGATCATATCTCACAAGTTCCTTAGGTTTGTTGTCCTTTTTTTTCATTCGTCCTTCTTTCTTCCTTCTGCTCCTTCTCAGAATGTGTAATTTCAATTGTCTCATCTTCAGGTTCACTGATTTTCTTCTGCCAGCTAAAATCCACAGTTGAACTGTTGTAGAGAATTTTAAATTTCTCTTAGAATGGTCTTCATCTCTGTTTGGTTCATTTTTTTCCCACAATTTCCATAACTTTATTGATATTCTCTTTATGTTCAATGATCATTTTCCTAGCTTCCTTTTGCTCTTTGCCCATGTTTTCCTTTAGCTTTTTCAGGATATTTAGGACTACTGTTAAAAAGTTTTTGTCTGGTATTTTGCAGATTTGGACCTTCTCATTGATGGTTTCTAATTCTTTAGTGTTCTTTTCCTAGGCCATAACTCTCTGTTTCTTTATAAGATTTGTAATCTTTTATGAAACTTGGACATTTTGATATTTTAATGTATTGTTTTTGTTAGACTTTAAACACTTTCTGAGCTGTCTGTTCCTTAAGCCTATATTCAGCTAGTGTTATGAGAGAGCTTTCCTTGATTGTCAAGAGCTAACTGAAAAAGAGGGAGGAGGAGCAGGAGGAGTAAAAGAAAACACCTTTCCCAGTCTTTGCAGATTGACCAGTGCACCTGTTCTTCTTCAGAGCTTATCCATACAATGTTTGAGAATAGCTCCAGGCTAAAGTGTAGAGGCTTCCTCAGTCTTTTTCTGGGCATGTGTCCCCCACTTACACTATCCAAATACAACTCTTCCCTAGGAAACCAGTTCCTCCTCGTCCCAGGCATTGAATTATATTTCATGCACCCAGCAATCCTTTGCCCCAGATATCACAATTTGACTACTTTCCTATAGTACTTTGTAAGTGAGCTCTGTGAACTACCTTCTACATGCAGGACAAGTTCTGGGACAAGTCCCTTAGGCCACTATCAGACAGATACAAATTGGCCTAGACATACATGCTTTTATGTGCATGAGGGTTGCTCTGCTCCCTCCAGAACTGGGACCCAGGTTCTGCACTAGGCACATGGACCAGCTCCAAGCCAAGCTGGTGAAAGGGGCAGGAGGGGTCAACCAGAGTACCAGGAGATCTTATTGCTTTTAAGTGTGCTTTTTCTTGATATGGCACTTGCCCTGTAACTGCAGTCCTTTAACTGTGCTCAGGAGCTTTGAGAAAAATGGCTGTATTAGTTCTTACTGATTGTTCAAAACATTTGTGGGGAGAAAGGAATCCTGAAGCTTATTACTCCACCATCATGATCAAGGTGGGACAAAACACACTATTGTTAAAATAAATTTAGTCAACATAATATCTCAACTTGGTTAAATACAAATTTACATTTTTAATTATCTTAAAGATCTAGTTGATAAAATGATAGCTTATTTTATCAGTATACCTGTATAAATTTAGAAAGAACATACATAAATAGAATGAAATTGTCATTATATTGTAACTCACAAGGCATAACTGCTTTTAATTGACAATATTAAACTAATTCCACTTGCCAAAAGTTTATCAGAATGATGTAAACTTGAATTTGAAAAACATTCCATTTTAGTTTCATGAATACTATTCTTTCCATTGAAAATATTAGAAGTTTGGTATTCCTTAATTTCTAGGACTTTAGGAGTATTAATTTGTATATGTGTACGTACTTTCTCAAATCTGATTTGAATAGAACTCTTTTAAGGAGTTTTATAAGTTTATTTTAAAATATCATCAGAAATAGGAAAATAAACGTACGTCAATGATATAGACAGATACAAATAGAGAGCTTACAAGTTTAATTTAAATTTTTTAGCCATAACAGCCCTAAGAACACAGAAACAAAGAAAACTTAGAAATACAAAACTCACTGGTTTATATAAGCTATTTTTAGAATCTCACAATTTCATCCCATTTTGTCTAATTTATGAGCTTTGTTACTCAAATATAGTAAGAGATGAGCAAATTTACCTAATTGGAACATTCTACATAATGGCCATTGCAACTCCTGATTGTCTTTGGTGAGATTTTGCTGTTTGGTTAGATAGACACAGTTTCTAGCCCCATAATCTTTTTTTTTTTTTTTTTTTTTTTTTTTTGCATGAGCAGGCTCTGGGAATAGAACTTGGTTCTCTGGCATGGCAGGTAAGAATTCTGCCACTAGGCCACCATTGCACCACCCCCCATAATTTTTGAACAAGTAAAATGTTGAGGTACAAATTTGGAGAATCAAAGTTTTTAAAGTTTAAGGATTCCATCTTCATCATTGCACTTCTTATCTTGTGCACAGGACAAAAAAATCAGCAGTAACAAAAATGAAGCTTCATACTGAACCAAAGTCTCAGGACTCAGATTCAAAAGTTGAGCTT
Source organism: Tamandua tetradactyla (assembly GCF_023851605.1). Taxonomy (NCBI): domain Eukaryota; kingdom Metazoa; phylum Chordata; class Mammalia; order Pilosa; family Myrmecophagidae; genus Tamandua; species Tamandua tetradactyla. Next base: position 75,505,026 of record NC_135335.1, read on the forward strand.
TCACATCAATCAAATTGACCCCCCTAACCTGGCCAAAGCAATTTCAACTTTGTACAAATGACATAGAAACCAGTAGTAGCAAAACTGAAAATGCAGATTGCACCAAAAGGCTATAGACACAGACTAAGAATTTATGCCTTGTCATCAATAAAGATCAGCCTGCCAAACTTTTGGCTAAAAGCTTGTGAGTTCAGAGAGGTCAAACACAAAGAAAGTGGAGGTCCCATCTGAGAGGTCTTCACCTATAACTCTTGGAGATGGCAAGGAAGACAGAGAACTCAAAAGTTCAATAGTATCTTTACCTATCTTTCTCATTGTCTCCATAGCCATCCACAGTTGCCTTCAGGTAGGTTCCTTTATGGTACCCAAAAGCATAAAAGAAAAATTTCTTTTAATGAATGAAATATAATGAATAATTATTTTATTCACTATTTTAATGAATAAATTAAATTTTTAATGAAAATTGTTTTAATGAATAAATTCATGTAATTTTAGGATATCATAGCTTTATTGAGCCATTCATCAATCAGGCATCAATCATCCCATTCAGAGAGTAGAAGGAAGTTCAACTGAGGAGATGGAATTAAGGAGCTCAGGTAGAGTGAAGGTGGAGACAAGTGAGGAAATGTTCTGATTGGCTGCCATTAATTAAGGAGCAAATTTTACTTAAGAAAGGTCTTCCAAGCTAGGGAGTTGGTGGTTGATGAGGAATGAGGAAGCTAGCTGGCAACACTTGATAAAGATGTGGTTGTATTTAAATCTGGTCTTCTGGACTAGTTGAGCACATATAGGAAGTAGAAACTTGCCATGGTGCTTAATTCAGGCTTCTCCATGTTGGATCTACTAGATATTATTTATCATAGCCTTGGGTGAGTTAATAGCCATTCTTGGAAAAAGATCATCCCACCCAGAAAGGCAACAGCTATATCTAACACAGAGTCTAAATATGACTCAAATGCTATTGGAGATCAATAGAGATGGCAAGAAATTTATCCAGAGTGACTCAAACTTATTAAATTTCAGAAAGCTCTAACAAAATATATTTTTAGGGCTGGACACGGTGGCTCAGCAGACAGCGTTCTTGCCTGCCATGCCATAGATCCCCGGGTTTGATTCCTGGTGCCTGCCCATGCAAAAAAAAAAAAAAAAAAAAAAAATCATTTTAAAATTCAGTGCATCACCTTACAAATCAAGAGCAGTTTTCCTTACTGACTTTGGTCCATGAGGCAGCTGAGAAGAAAATTGGGAAGCCCAGGTGCTAAGTGCCTCCAACACCAGGTCAGGTTCTTGCAAATCAGTGGAATGGGATTACAAAAAGAATCCATGCTATGAAGAATCATTTTCTACTGTAGGGAAAGGGGAGGAAGTCACTGATTGGCAAAGCTTGAAAGCATTCTTATGGATATCCACTCTTTCCTTAGAAATTTCTTGCTAATAGTTTAGGAAAATTCAACTCATTCTGAAACAGTATACCTCCCATAAAGATAGGACTCTATGGATAAAGACTTGTTGAGAAAAAACACAAAACGTGAGTTCTTTTTTTCCTCCCATACACTACTTCAAATTTTGAAGAATTTTCTTTTAAAGATGCTCTTTGGTAAACACCTAGAAGGGACGTTTTCAACCACAGAAATGTTTAACAGTAAATGGATTTGCAAGTTAGGTGGCTGGTAATTACAAAATTCTCTTCTTTAGAAAGATTCAATAGTAAATTGCAACTGTGTCAAAGATTTTTGTGTGTTTCTGTCCCAATTTAACACTCTTGTTTACACTTTCCCAAACACTTTCTGTATCTTCTAAAAATATCTATACAGTTCCCTGACTTCCAAAGCAAAGAAGAAATTATGGGCCTGTTTAAAAAAGAAACAGAATGATGAATTAAATTGCTTTTCAAAGGGTTGAACACAAAGTAATTACATAGTAAGGGGGTTAAGATCTGGAACAAATTTAGTAGGATATAGTCGTTAACTGTTGCCCTCTAAAACCTACAATATTGGAAGATTAACATAAAAGCAAGCCACCCATTATCTATAATTGGTCACGTTTTACAAAATAAATGTATGCTTTTAAAGCTATTATTTGAGTACAACTGTTAAATTGTGTTTCACTGAATAAAAGTCAGTGTCAGAGATACTCAGAAATGGGTTAACACATTCTTCTCCTTATATAATTTTCTGTGATAAAACTTTTGATGTGATTTCTATTTATTGTATCTCTTTTACTTGACATTGAGTATGCACATACATGGAATGGTACACCGTGATTTATTTTACCATTTAATTTGGTCAAGTAGCCAGCTGAATTTTAGAATTGAACTGATTGTTTTGTCAGCCAGTGTCTTTTAAGTTGATTTTTTTTTTTTTTTGTAAAGAGAACAAAACTGTTTTTTCTTTCAAATTATCACGGGTCCTTTTTATAAGATATAGTCAATTCATGTTCCAATTTCCTATCGGGATTGTTCACCCTTTCTAATCTTCCTTCTCCTCGGAGGATGGGGGAGAAGAATGTGGTCCAAATGATTTATTCTTTTTTCTTGTACTTCACTGTAAATGGTTGGTCAGATCTGCATCTATGATTCTGCAAGGATGTTACTCAGTGTGTGGCTATTCTCACCAGTTTTTTTTGGATGTCATGTTGGCACCCATTGCAAAAATCCAGATGCCTCCTTTTTCCTTCATATGTATGGTCCATTCTGTGGCTTCCTTGCATAACTTCATGCTTTTGAGAAGCCCCTATGCCTCCTTTAATGTGGAATACTGGTGGTCTCTTTAGCATCTCATGGAGGTTGTGGGAGATTGAGTACTATGTATGATTTATCAATCTAAATCATAGATTGACAGGAAGGAGACTTTCTGTCTAAACTTTGTTTTTGGCTTTGCCCCAATAATATGCTGAATGTACTAAGGACATAGAATTCCAGCTTACATATTCACATATTTTCCTTTACCCATTTGTCCTTCATCGAGTATTAAAATCGTCCTGTTTCACTTCCATATTCTTTTCCATTGCCACAAACATTTCTACTTTTGCTTTGCCTAGTGGCAATTTCCTTTTTATTGTCTTCTCCCTGTTCTCTATCCTGTGCCTTCTTTGTTCTACACAGAAAACAACTTCTCTGTACTTAATAGCTGAAAAGTTTGAAAAGACGAAAAGTAAATTTTCAGTGTGTCATAATTCCGTTTTTAGTGCATTAAGGCTCAACTGTTTAATAACAATTCTTTAAATGAACATTGAAATTTCACTCGAAATTACCTCACCTCAAGGTTTGCAGATTATTAAGTTCTAATAATTTATTCCTTCTCTTAATTGCAGTAAACTGCAACACCCAATTCCAGCATTTGATGCCAAGGGCTGGAAATAGAGCTAGAAACACACTAAATAGAAGGAAAAATATTTCTCTCATTGTAATGCACTGTGTGTTTAGAAAGTAATAGTCATGAGTCAGGTATTTCTCATAAACTCAATTTGTTTCTCTTGAGATTTTCACCCTTGTTCATTTAGTGCTATTGACTATCAGATACAATCTGATAATACTCAATAACTCAGGATTTATAAAAGCAATACAAGAAATTATTCAGAATGAGAATTTTGATTATGGAATGTCTTAGTATGCCAGAATTGCTATAACATAGTAAATCAGACTGGTTAGCTTAATCAACAGGAATTTATTGTCTCACATTTTTGGAGGCTAGAAGCCCAAAATCAAGACATTGGCAAGACATGATTTCTCCAAAATCTGTAGCATTCTAGTCATTTGCTTGCTGACAATCAATCTATATGTCCCATCATATGACTTTCTGTCTCCTTAGCCTCTAAGTGGTGATGTATTAACCGCATGGTCATGGTATCTTGGCTTAGGAGGATTTTTAAGGACTCCAGTCATATCAGATGAAAATCCAACCTGAAACAGTTTGGCCTGATCCAAGTAGAATCATTTACAGATGAGTTCACATCTATCTGGGGAAGGACTTGATCATGTCTTTTTGGGGTGCATGATTCAATCTACCACATAGAATGAATGAAGACATAAATTAATAAATGGCAAATTAAAATGTTATGTATGAAAAAACATTGCATATGTGTGGTTCTGCTAATAGCATATGTTCCCTACTCACTAGGGAATTGCCAAAGTCCTCAGGTAATAGTGGATATAAATAGTACATTAATTTAGGCAAGATCTTCTTTTGATGCTTTGAGTTTCTCATTTACTCATTTTTTTAATTCTTTGTGTTCAAATTCCTTATTTCTTTGCGTTAGCATTTTAAAACTAATTATGTAGTATATTAATCTATCCTCATTTAGTCATAGTTCATACACCAAATGTAATGTGTTCAATTTCTGGATTTCTACAGTCAAAGCTATACTTTTCTTTCTAGTCAATATGCAATTTTCGTATGCAATGCAGAATAAAAGTCTATCTGGTTACTTTAAATCAACCTAAAAAATACTGATCACAACTGCTGGTTACCAGAAAGCTTTAAAATGTCATTAGTCTAACACAATCTATGTGGTAGATTGAATCATGCACCCCACAAAGACATGATCAAGTCCTCCCCCAGATAGATGTGAGCTCATATGCAAATGATCCTACTAGGATCAGGCCAAACTGTTTCAGGTTGGATTTTCATCTGATACGACTGGAGTCCTTATAAGTCCTCTTAGGCCAAGTTACTATGACATATGAACTTGTTCAAGCAAACAAGCAAATCCAGGATGAATACCTGTACTTGTACTGGCCTGGATCTTTGTCTTTTTGTATCTCTCTGAACCTGGGCCACTCTGAAAGGAGGGTTATTTTTCTTAACATTTTGATGGTAAGCAGATCTCACTGAAGATGGTTATGACCTGCTCTACAGAAAGTACCCCATTGCAGACAATTATTTGCCTCAAACTTCTATGCTGTAAAATAATATTACATATTCCGCTTTGCTTTAACAATGTTAAACCAATGTTACATTGGTTAAAAAGTCTGTCCTCATTCTGATATTAAATACCTGATTTAATTTGACAAATATATAATATTAGATATACTGTCATTTTTGCAATTCCCTGTCTAAATAAGTATGTTTGGCAATGAAACTAAATTAAATAATTTCAATTTGCAGTCAGTTAAATATGCATTGCACAGTGGGTGAAAAAAATTTTTTTTTATGTTTTCTTCTCTCTTTCTATCATTTTGATGCCACATGCAATGCAATTAATTTTGATTTCTTGTGAATTTATATTTAAACTCAGAAGCAATACAATATGTAGTATCATTTTCAGAATAATTTAACAAGTTTGCATTTTGAAATCGTCGCTTTTCATCTTTGTAATTCTAAAATTTTCTTTTTTACATCAATGATATTAGATGTTCTCCAAATGAAATAAATTATGTCAAATGTATTTTTAAAATGCCCAAATCCTGACAAACAACCCTCAAATAAATACATTTGCCACTTTTATTGGATCTCTAGATTATCAAGCAACCAGGCTTCAGAGAACTTTACGAGCTGGCTGGTCTTTCATTGCCATGGATACCAAGGATGTCCCTTAGCTTTTACAACAGATCTTTACCTCCAACATGTTGTGCAGTGCTTAATGCACTTAATCACTCTGATTACTTCAGGATTTGATGTAAGATCTGAAAACTCTGAAGAAAAGGAGACCTCTATAAAATGAACCCTTGCAATGACCAAATAATCCAGACATTCTTGGGTCTTTCACGCTTAACTTGCTCAGTTATCAAAATTCAAAAAGCAGCCAGAAGGAGGCTTGGGCATGGAAATCTACAGCTATCCATAGGTTTGGAAGTCAATAGAGCATATGAGTTGACCTGAATTTTATAAAAGCTTAAGTTAAAAGAAGGTAGCTTGAGGACTGTGATACTCAGTCTGTTTCCAAAAGCCTGCTTTTGCCTCAACACTTCACCTGGTCATCTAAGATAACAAAAGTGACCTTTGATGGTATAGTTTTACATTGAGATACCTGTCTGTGCACTGTGCAAACCCCATCTAACCTACACCTATATGGTAATTATTTATATGTTCTCCCCCACTGAATTGTCTAGCAAAAAAATGGTTTTAAAATATTTAAGCCACTGAAAAGTTCTTCCAACAACTGTATTTTATAAAAGCTGGATTTTCTCAATAATCTTCTTTTCTTGGTCAAATCAAAATGAAATAAAAATATCCTTAGGTTGTCTCCTTTCCCACATGTCTTTTAAAAGGTTCCTTAAATAATAAAGAGCAAATGCACTGTTCTCCATGCTGCTACAGCAGAGGGTGAAGAATGTCTTGCCTCCTGCTTCCTTTTCCTTCTTGCTCTTCTAACTCTTATCAAAAGACTCAATTTATTGTCCAAAATATAACACTCGAAAAGTGATCATAAGAAAAAAAATATTTACTGATGACATTCATATAAAAAGCACTTAAAGCAAAGTAAAACTGAGTAGTATATTTGACCTGAAGCATAATTGGAGATTCTTTAGGGTAAAAATCAAAACCTAGTGCATGAAACCTTTATAGAGTCTCGGTTCAAATCCTAGGTGCCCTTAAGAGTCAACTGGACTGATAATTGGTTGTGGTTTAGCAAACCATGGCGATTGGCAATATCTAACTGAAGTTTGTATAAGAGTAGCCTCCGAAATAGTCTCTTTACTCCATTTGATCACTCTTGGCCACTGATACCCTATTTTATTACACTTCTTTACCCCCTTTTGTTCCAGAAGGTGTTGTCAACCTCATGGCTAGGGCCAGACTCATTCTAGGTGCTCAAGTTCCACATTGTCAGGGAGATTTTCACCCTTGAATGCCATGTCACATGACATTCAAGGAAGGTAATGATTGCTGTCCTAGAATCTATAATTTCCGGAGGATTCCTGAGTCAAATAAAACTTGAAACCCAGAGGTCCAGCCTTTCCAAGATTATGAAATAATTACATCCCCCTATTCTTTAGTGTTGATACCCTTACTCAACATAAAAAAGTCAGAAAACACATTGCCCAAAGATCTCTATAAATTTGGAAAAGAATCAAAGGAGAAGGAGAAAGTATAAAAAGTAAAATAGGATTTAACAAATAAGTATGAATGCTGAATCACTGTATTCATGTTCTTTCCAGCTTCCAGTGTTTTGGAGCAGCTAGAAGGTAATACCTGAGATGGTGGAATGGTAGCCCATGACAAATTCTGGGATCTGTTCTGTAACTACTTGTCGAAATGTACTTTGAAAATTACTGCTTTTTTCTTTCTTTTATTTGTTTTAGTATTTTACAATAAAAAACAAAGTGTTTTAAAAAATCAGTTTTTCTAAGCCTCATTCATTTTTCTTTTGGAGTCTGTCTTATACCCTCCCATTCTTGAGCTGACCCTTATTTATCAATAGACTTGATGTCATTTTGTTTAAAATCAAATGCTTCAGCAGAAATCTCACTATGTAACCAGTGAATAAAAAGCTCCTCTTCACTATTGACAGCAAAGTAAAAAATGCAAGGTAACCATTTGTGCATGCAATCTCCTCATGAATTGGAACAATTAATCTGGTTAGTAATGCTACCTTACTCACTCATATATATTGCAACTATACAGATTGATAATTTCTTTTTAATTAATTATAGGGTAGCAGAAAAGATAATGCCTATTACTTCCACAGCCCTATCTCCCTATCATTAACAGTTAAAAAATAAATGCAATCTGATTTCCAAGAGGGCAATGTATATACATTCAGTTTCTAAAATTAAATTTTAACAGTATCATATCTACACTATGTGAATGACCATTCTTGAATACCTATTTAGTTCAATGGCTGCCTTTTAAATGTTCTGTGCTAACCCAGTGTTCCATCAGTAATAACAGTTCCAAATCACTGCCTTGATTAGTCATTAAGAGTTATTAATGAATTTTGTAAAGTGAATGATCATGTAAAACAACTAAAGAATATCCTTAGGGCAATGATAGGCAGTGACAGTTCAATATCAACATTATACTCTGAGAACTATTCATTCAATTTATATTTGGTAAGAAAACAGCTTTATAATGTCATTTTCACTTTCAAGAGTGGCTTTAAATGAGCCCCAAATGTTGTTTAATGGAAATCCTTAAAGAATTGAAGAAAGAGGATTGAAATTTACTCAACAGTATGAAATGCCTCAAGAAATCAATTTATGTATAAAGGTGATTTCAGAGATGAGTCAAATATTTATCTAGCTATCCAACTAAGTTTTAGATTATTTCTTATTAAAAAATTACTTTAAATAAAATTTTGAAAATCAATTTGAATGGAAGATACCATATAGAATAATTCACCAATTATGTATCTATATTCTAAAATTATTATCAGTCTCTAATACATAGTAGTTTATTGGTTACCCTGGAGTGACAAAATAAAGCGAAATGGTTCTTATATAAAATAGAACTTTGAAGCATTTTGGGGAATAAAAGAATTCCTATAAATGTAAAATAAAATTTTTATTGTTATGGAACATTTTGCCCATATTAACATCTGTTCCTGTTTGTGGAGACTTTCCTCTTGGCAAGACAGAGCCATCCGATGGCTCTCAGCCAGTCCCAAAATGTGTGGAGAACTGCTTAAAGAGCTCATCACTCTGCACCTGTGCAAGCTGTACAGCCCGCATTTGAAATGCAGGGTGAAAGCAGAATAATACATGCAAGGTTGAGTAATTCTGCAAAAAGGAATCACATTATGAGTCCCTGGCTGTCAGAATTCACAAATACTCCTATACAATCTGATAGTAAAAGGAAAAATCATCAAATTTATCATTGCAGTATTTAAATCTTTAGGACCATATCAGTGCCGTCAGAATTTTCTAAAGTGACCTTTAAGTAAAAATGATTATTAATCCAACTCAAATGCTTCATATTCCTTATTTTCTATTTATTCAAATTACTCATTTCATGACAGACTACCTCATCCATCTGTTAGCTGGATGCTTTCAGTAACTTGATAGCTTCCTGCAGTTGTTTAACTGTGATACCTCATCAAACTTGTTTTTATCCTTAATTAGGAGGCCTTCTTATAACAAACAAACAGTGTGAATAAGAATTCAGGAGCCCAAAGGGACCTTATGTGTTGATGTGTTGATATGTGTGTGTTGGAAGAGCACATAAGAATTTGATTGCGGAGGGCCACATTGGCTCAGGAGGCAGAGTTCTCGCGGGCACTTCAATCCCTGGTGCCTGACCATGCAGAAAAAAAAAAAAAAAAAAAATTTGATTGGGCTCAAAGTCTGAGAAAGTATAGTTGCACTTCTGTAAATCAAGAGATTTCCATATTTCCATGGATTCTCATAGGCTATACTTTATTACTAAACTCTCTTTTTCCCATGCTACATAAAAATGAGTGAAAACACCTTTTTATGCATTTTGAGGAATACTGAGTTTGTCCTATTTGAGAAAGAAGTTGACTGCTTTCACCTTTATTAAGCACTAATCTTTAGGAAACACATAATGTTTGACAAATAATATAACAACTTCTGATGTTCACAAATTGAGTGAAAAAAATTGTCTAATCACTCACTAGGTTTTCCTGGCTTCCATAGAAGCTTAGGATATGTTTAACTTTATTCAAGCTGAAAATTGATATCACCAGTAGGAACAGCCAACAAATCATAAGTGGGGAACCTGGGGTTTGTTGCTGTCTCAATTTATTTTAATAAAGTTAGCTAGAGGATTTTAGCTTTTACAAAATTCCCATAATGCAGCCTTGAAACTTTGAAATACAATGCGGATTGACTATTGAAAACACGTGTTTTTAGTGTTGACCTGATTCATTGCTTAGGATAGATCATCTTCTGTCAATAGAAGTGGCATTGATTTTAGTGATGAGGGTCTATATATCACTAGAAAGTAAAATATAATTGAGCCATAATGAAACTTTGTGCAACAGAGAGGAGATGTAAACTGTGTGAGGACAGGAACTTCATAACTATTGCATAGTATTGAACTGCCAGCACAAAGCATCACCGTGCCTGGGTAATTTCCAGTTTCAAATTATACTTTCAGTTACTTTGTTGGTGGTGAATAAATGAATTAGTAATGGCACATGCCACTTACATTGTATTGTACATATAAATAAAATAAACAAGAAAAATATATGTGTGAAAATATTTTAATTATAATTGAGCATGTTTTGACTAATTAGATATTTACGAAGATGTCTCATATTACCCTTAGGTGGAGGAGCTAGTTTTATATGTGTAAAATAAATTATTATGGAGAAAATTCCATGTCTTATAATTCAGATTGGGACATCTTTACCAGGATGATTCATTGAAAGCATTTGGTTTTGTTTGTTTCATTTTTTGTTTACATGGGCAGGCACTGGGAATCGAACCTGGGTCTCCAGAATGGCAGGCAAGAACTCTGCCAGTGAGCCAACATGGCTAACCCCATTTGGCTTTGTTTTTAAAGAATAACTGTTACTGCTAGGTTTAGCTTTGCTACACTACATTTGACTCCACTACCTTTGACTCTTGAGAGCTGGATCTGAGTAAATGCAGAGTTCAAAATCTGCAGAGCAGGCTGTGAGGCTGACAAATCCGATGGAGAGTCTGGATGAACCCCACAAGAGGCTCACCAGCCAAAGCAGGAAGAGAGCCTGTCTCTTCTGAATCCTCCTTAAAAGGCTTCCAGTGATTGATTACATCACTCATTGCAGAAGACACTCCCCTTGGCTGATTATAAATGGAATTAGCTATGGATGCAGCAGACATGTTCATGATTTAATACTATGATATGTCCTTATTGCAACAGACACCAGCACTTGCCCAACTGTACAAACAGATACCACCACTTGGCCAAATTGAAACACGAACCTGACCATGACAGTCCACCCCTTGTCAACTTGGTAGCTATACATATCACTTTAAACCATACCTAATTTCTAAATAAAAAACATTTACACACACATTTTTTCTTTCACCTAACAATACTCAACCATCCTGCATATAATTGGAAACACATTAAATCTCTCTAGAATAGGGTGCAAGTACTTAGGTAATATTCATTCTTAAACCTGACATCTTATAACTTAAATAGCATAACAGGAAAAAAACAGCATTACAGTCCTCGTTTCCATAACTGATCATGTGGCCATAGTTCATATTTATCACTACTTTCTTCAACTATCCATTCCGTGTTCACTTTACCCTCAGCACTTCAACTGGCTGTGGTTCATTGCCTGGTGGGGTGAACCAAACCTTCATTCCTGAAGTTTCAGAGCAATTGGTAGTCCTGCCTGGATTGGGCTGTTGCAGTTTTCCATTGATTTTAATCACAGGGCATGGTAGCACTAAAAGACGCCCTAGGTGATCTCCTATATTCCAGGAAAATTCTTCTTTACTTCCATTGAGAAGTTGCAGACCTATTTCCTCCTGACAGTCAGGGTCAATCACCCCAGACAATAAGGAAATCCCTTCTTGGCTTGTTGATCCAGGGACATGAGTAGCCCAAAGTGACCAGGTGGCATTCTTAGATTCCAGTTCAATGGAATCATTGTTGTTTCTCCTGGTGGAAGCACTCTCCCATTTGGAACTAAAACCTGTAGACCAGCAGAGTTTAGGGTTGTAGAGACAGGAAGTAAAATTTTTCCTAGTGGATCACAAGGGGTAATAGTCAGTGGTACCACTCCCATTTCCACTCCTTGGTTCCTGGACCCATGGATCCTGGCTATGGGAAAAACAGCACCATACAGGGGACGCTGATTCAGAGCATATACAGCTTCCTGGAGAACATTACCCCAGCCCTTCAAGGTATTGCCACCTAGTTGGCCCTATAATTGAGTTTTCAAAAGTCTGCTCCACCTTTCTATCAATCCAGTTGCTTCTGGATGATGGGGAACGTGGTAAAATCAGAGAATTCCATGAACATGTGCACTTTCCTGCATTTCATTTGCTGTGAAATGTGTTCCTTTATCAGAAGCAATGCTGTGTGGAATACCATGATGACAAATAAAACATTCTGTAAGACCATGGATGGTAGTTTTAGCAGAAATATTGAGTGTATGGGAAGCAAACCCATATCTAGATCATGTGTCTATTCCTGTTAGAACAAATCAATTCTCCTTCCATGAAGGGAGTGGTCCAATGTAATCAACCTGCTGACATGTAACTGGCCGGTTACCTTCAAGAATGGTGCCATATCAGGGACTGAATGTGGGTCTCTGCTGCTGGCAGATTGGGCACTCAGGACTTGCTGTAACCAAGTCAGCCTTGGTGAGTAGAAGTCCATGCTGCTGGGCCCATGCATAGCTTCCATTCCTACCACCATGACCATTTTGTTCATGAACCCATTGGGCAATGACAGGAGTTTCTGGGGAAAGAGGCTGACTGGTATCCACAGAACAGGTCATCTTATCTACTTGATTATTAAAACCTTCCTCTGCTGAAGTACACCTCTGGTTTGCATTCTCATGGAACACAAATATATTCATGTTTTTAGCCCACTCAGAAAGGTCTATCCACATACTTCTCCCCCAGACCTCTTTGTCACCAATTTTCCAATTATGGTCTTTCCAAGTCCCTTACCATTCAGCCAAACCATAAGCAACAGCCCATGAGTCAGTATACAAACACACTTCTGGTCAGTTCTCCTTCCAAGCAAAATGAACAACCAGGTACATGGCTCAAAGTTATGCCCACTGGAAGGATTTCCCTTGACCACTGTCCTTCAAGGACACCCCAGAAAGGGGTTGTAGTGCTGCAGCTGTCCACTTTCAGGTGGTACATGAATATCATGCTGAACCATCTGTAAACCAAGCCCAAGTTTTCCTTTCCTCAGTCAATTCACTGTAAGGAACTCCCCAAAAGGCTATAGCTCTGGTCTGGGAAAGAGAAGGTAATGTGGCAGGAGTGGAAGCCATGGGCTTTTGGGCCACTTCTTCATGTAACTTATTGTGCCTTCAAGACCTGCTCTGACCCTATCTTGTATATACCATTTCTATTCTACAATAGAGTGCTACTGCACATCTCCAACTTTATGGCTTGGTGGGTCAGACAACACCCAGCTCATGATAGGCAACTCAGGTCTCATGGTAACTTGGTGGCCCATGGTTAAGCATTCAGTCTCTACTAAGGCCCAGTAGCAGGCCAAAAGCTGTTTCTCAAAAGAAGAGTAGTTATCTGTAGCAGATGCTAAGGCTTTGCTCCAAAATCCTAAGAGTTTGCTTTGTGATTCTCCTATAGGGGCCTGCCAAAGGCTCCAGACAACATCTCTATTTGCCATTGACACTTCCAGCACCATTGGATCTGCTGGATCATACGGCCCAAGAGGCAGAGCAGCTTGTACAGAAGCCTGGACCTGTCACAGAGTCTCCTTTTGTTCAGGTAACAACTCAAAATTATCAGTTTTTCTGGTCACTTGATAAATGGGCTGGAGTAACACATTCAAGTGAGGAATATGTTGTCACCAAAACCCAAAGAAACTAACTAGGCATTGTGCCTCTTTTTTGGTTGTAGGAGCAGCCAGATGCAGCAACTTATCCTTCACCTGGAAGGGATATCTTGACATGTCCCACACTACTGACACCTAGAAATTTCACTGAAGTGGAAGGCCTCTGTGATTTTGTTGGTTTTATCTCCTATCCTCTGACATAAAAATGACTTACCAGTAAGTCTAGAGTAGTTGGTACTTCTTGCTCACTAGGTCCAACCAACATGATAACATCAATATAATGGACCATTGTGATGTCTTGTGGGAGGGAGAAATGATCAAGTTTCCTACAGACAAGATTATGACATAGGGCTTGAGAGATGATATACCCCTGAGGTAGGACAGTGAAAGTATATTGCTGACCTTGCCAGCTGAAAGCAAACTGTTTCTGGTGGTCCTTACTAATAACTTTTGAGAAAAAAATGCATTTGCCAGCTCAATAGCTGTATACTAGGTACCAGGGTATGTACTGATTTGCTCAAGCAATTACACCACATTCTGGAACAGCAGCTGAAATTGAACTTACCACCTGGTTGAGCTTACAGTAATCCACTGTCATCCTCCAAGACCCATCTGTTTTCTGCACAGGCCAAATAGGAGAGTTGAATGGGGATGTGGTGGAAATCACCACCCCTGCATCCTTCAAGTCCTTCAGAGTGACTGTAATCTCAGCAACCCCTTCAGGAATTTGGTATTGCTTCTGATTTACTCTTTCGCTTGGTAGGGGCAGTTCTATTGGCTTCCACTTGGCCTTTTTCACCCTAATAGCCCTCACTGCATGAGTTAGAGAGACAATGTGGGGATTCTGCCAGTTGCTCAATATACCTTTTCCAATTATACATTCTGGAACTGGGGAAATAACTACAGAATAGGTCTGGGGGCCCGCTGGACTCACTGTGAGACAGTCCTAAGATAAAACACCATTGATCACCTGGCCCCCAAAAGCTCCCACTCTGTCTGGTGGACCAGAGTGATGTTTTGGTCCCCTGGAATTAATGTCACTTCTGAACCAATGTCTAATAATCCCTGAAATATCGGATCATTTCCTTTTCCCCAATGCACAGTTACTCTGGTGAAAGGCTGTCAGTCTCTTGGTGGAAGGCTTGGAAGAAGTTTAACAACATAAATTTGTGGCAGTATAACATGGTTCTCCCCCAAAGGGGACTGGCCTCCCCTTCATTCAAGGGGCTCTGGGTCTGTAAACTGTCTCACATCTAAAAATTGATTAAGGGCCTGTGACTCTGTGTTTTTGTAATTCAGGTTAGACTTCTGTTCACTTGAACTAGAACTCTTTTGTTTATACAGCTGGAAGAAGAATTTAGTAGACTGCCCTTCTATTGTATTTCTAGGTACCCCACGATTTACTAGTCAATGCAACAGATCTCTGGGAGTCATATAATTTTGACTTCTGCTTTGAGTTTGGTGTCTATTATAATAGCCACGTCCACCCTGTCTTTGGTGATTAAGTGCTGCCGATTTAATCTTTGGTGATTAAGCTGGCAGAAGCCAACTCGGAATCCAGTCATCCCCTTTGTGTTTAAGGATTCCAGCTCAGTGACAGCAGTTCCTACAGTAATATATGACCTACAGAGAAGTACACCTACAGAGCTCTTCAGGGATGATGGCACTAGTCTCATAAATTTATTTCTCACTGTTTTGGTAAAAGGTGCATCCTCCGGACATTCCTGGGGTGAAAGAGTAGGCATTGCATGATAAATCCATTCTAACTTTCCAATCTCTCTAAGCCTCTGGATCCCCTCATCTATATTATACCAGGGAAGTTCTGGCATTTCAACCTCAGGTAATGTCGGCCACCTTTTGATCCATGCTTCAACCAACCATCCAAACAAACTGTTAATACCTTTTCTAACCCCTCAAGTTATAACATTGAATGCAAAATCTCTGCTTAGTGGGCCCATATCCATAAATCAGCTTGATCCAGCCTTATATTCCTCCCACCATTATCCCATACCCTTAAAATCCACTACCACACATATACCTCTGATTTCTGTCTGTATAAATTGGAAAACTCACACAGTTCTTTTGGAGTATAACATACCTCCTCATATGTGATACTTTGTACCTCACCTTTAGGGGCCTATGGGGACTTTAGTCTAGTTATAGGTCTGGAAGAAATGAGGGGTGGTGGGGGTGCATCATGATAAGAATTAGAAATATCTTCCAAGACATTTGCTTCAGGACATTCATTTGCAGTTTCATCTGGTGAAACAGGATTAATCACTCTAGAGCTAATCCCTTCAGGAGGAGGTTGGGTGGCCAACTCTTCAAGGCTGGCTGGAGGTGGGGCAGCTATGTCCTCAGGGCTGACTATTACAGGGTTATCTAGAGAAGACTCAGCATGATCTAAGGTTTCAACCTCACCCCAGACATCATTATCAACCCATATGTCACCATCCCATTTTTCAAGGTTCCACTCCTTTCCAATCAAAGCCCTCACTTTAACAGCAGATATCATGGAACATTGAGATTTCAGTTTATGTTGTAAAGTTGCTACTCTAACAATAAGATTCTTAGTCTGACTTTCAGAGATCTCAAGTCTACGGATACAGGAAGTAAGATTTTCCTTCAGGATACTCATAGAAAGTTCTACATCTGTCAGATGGTGCTTAAGCTTCTCATTGGAAGTCTTAAGCCTATCCCTTTCACTCATTAATGTATCCAGTGTATCTAACAACAACCAGCCAACATCTCAACACATCTTATTCCCACAAAACTCAGTAAATGTGTCAAAAACATTATCCCCCAGAGCCTGGCTTTGTACAAGCAAAGCATTAGGAAAATTGAATGATGATATTTTGACTACCTTTTTTGCCAACTCACTCAATGGATTGGGAAGGTCATTCTGATTATGGGAATCAGAGTCCTTAGTGCCTTTGAGTCCAGTTAGAGTAGAAAACCATTCATAAAAACACATTTTTAAGATTCTATTTCTTAAGAACCACTCTTGGCAACAAGCTGTATTAGTTAGGGTTCTCTAGAGAAACAGAATCAACAGGGAACACTCACAAAAATAAAATCTATAAAAGTGTCTCACTTGACCACGGGAATGCAGAGTCCACAACACACGGGGCAGGCTGTGAAGCCAATGATTCTGATGAAGGGTCTGGATGAATTCCGCAAGAGAGGCTTGCCAGCTGAAGCAGGAAGAGAACCTGTCTTTTCTGAATCCTACATGAAAGGCTTCCAGTGATTAGACTGCATCACTCATTTCAGAAGACACTCCTCTTGGATGATTACAAATGGAATCAGCTGTGGATGCAGCTGACGTTATCATGATTTAATTCTATGAAATGTCCTCATTGCAATACACAGGCCTGCACTTGCTCAGCCAGACAAACTGGTACCACCACTTGGCCAAGTTCAAACATGAACCTGACCATGACACCAGGTTAGGATCGAGCCTAAATTAATGACTAGTTTCCTTATAAGAGAGAGAGAAGGAGAAAAATGCAGAGAGACATAAAGAAGATTATGTGAAGGCAGAGGCAGAGACTGGAGTTATGCTTTCACAAGCCAGGAGTCACCAGAACCTGGAAAAGGAAAGGAAGGAACCTCTCCCTGAGCTTTTGGAGCAGTATGGCTCTATCAACACCTTTAATCAGATGAGAGTAAATTACTGTTGTCTTAAACACCAAGTTTGTGGTAATTCATTATGGTAGCCCTTGGAAACTACTGCAGATGGGAAGTAAAAATCTCCACTACTTGATTATTTTGACTGCATCCTCACTACTTTCTCTTCTAGGCTTTACAGCTTAGCAATTGTACAATTTAGCACAGAGTTAGGAACTATAGCAATCTAATTAGCATTTGTCTTCTACCTCTATCGCCAGGCACATAATATGGGCTTTGATAAATAAAGAGTCACAGAAATACTTAGACTTAGTTTGGCTAGGTGTGGTAAATTTATAACACATACCAATTTATTTTTCAATACACATGATCAAATTTAATGTTATTGATAGGGTATTTGGATGTTAATTTTAACTTCCTAAAGAATGCTTATTTAAACCCAGAATGGAGCCATTGGATCAGGCAAAACAAAAGAAAAAAATGCACTTGTGCAATAAAGTTATGTAATATTATATAGTTGCATTCCCTCTTGCTCCAGATTTTAGAAATCTTTCCAGTTGAGTCCTTGTCTTTCTTCCTCTTACATTGTTTTTTTTTGTTTTTGGTTGTTTTTTCACATGGGCAGGCACTGGGAATCAAACCCATGTCTCCGGCATTACAGGCGAGAAGTCTGCTTGCTGAGCCAGTGTGGCCCATCCTTATGTTCAGTTTTAAGACACATTAATTCAACTTAAAAATCCTATCTTACTCTTTTGCCTGCCGGACCACTGCGCGGCGCCCACGTCCCGCAGCAGCGGACCCGCCCGCCCTCCTCTCCCCTCTTTTGCCTGCCGGACCGCCGCGTGGTGCCCATGCCCTGCAGCAGCGGACCCGCCCGCCCTCCTCTCCCCTCTTCCGCCTTCACCAGCTCCTCCACCACCAGCCTCGACAGCCTTGCCACCCTCACCTTTCCTCCTCCAGAACAGCTACTGGGGGAGTGGAGATAATACAGAGCAGCTCCTGGAGCCACGAGGGAGATCAAAGGGACGGCGTACCCCATCCTGGAATGGCTGACTGTCTGGGAGAACCAGCTCCGGTGAGATCACCAAGGGGCACGGGCTTTCCTGGGTGGGACGGCAAGCGGCCGGAGTCCCTCCCTTCCACCTTCCCAGGCCAGCTGGTAGAATTGGACAGGCGGTCCCCTTAGGCCGCGGCGGCTGGTGCCCCCACCACGCGAGGCCCCCCGGACCAACTGAGAGAGTTGGGTCAGAAATCCCCAGACTGCGGAGAACAGTGACCGGGGGATCCCTTCCAAACACGTGACTCCCCCGTCTGGCTGGGAACAGTGCACTCTCCCAGGCTGCGACAGCTGGCGCCCTCCCACCACGCTTGGTGCCCCGGGCCGACTAGGTAATTCGGCCGGATGCTCTCCCGTGCTGCGGCAGCCAGCGACCCTCCCCGCATTCAGAACCCCAGGCCGGCTGGCACTCTTCCAAGACGCTTCAGCTGCCGAACCACCCCTACGGCGAGAATTTTCCAGAGTTAAAGGACCCACAGCAACTTTCACTGGTGGAACCCGTAGAAAAACATGTGCCACGAGCGCCACCTACTGGGCAGGATAAGAAAAACAGAACCCAGAGATTGCACAGAAAAATCTTTCAACCTGTGGGGTCCAACACCCAGGGAAATCTGACTAAATGCCCAGACGCCAGCAGAAGATAACAGATCACGCTCAGAAAATTGAACATATGGCCCAGTCAAACGAACAAACCAATAGTTCAAATGAGATACAGGAGCTGAAACAACTAATGCTGAATATAAGAACAGAAATGGAAAACCTCTTCAAAAACGAAATCGATAAATTGAGGGAGGACATGAAGAAGACATGGGCTGAACATAAAGAAGAAATAGAAAAACTGAAAAAACAAATCACAGAACTTATGGAAGTGAAGGATAAAGTAGAAAAGATGGAAAAAACAATGGATACCTACAATGACAGATTTAAAGAGACAGAAGATAGAATTAGTGATTTGGAGGATGAAACATCTGAATTCCAAAAAGAAACAGAAAATATCCGGAAAAGAATGGAAAAATTTGAACAAGGTATCAGGGAACTCAAGGACAATGTGAACCGTAAAAATATACGTGTTGTGGGTGTCCCAGAAGGAGAAGAGAAGGGAAAAGGAGGAGAAAAACTAATGGAAGAAATTATCACTGAAAATTTCCCAACTCTTATGAAAGACCTAAAATTACAGATCCAAGAAGTGCAGCACACCCCAAAGAGATTAGACACAAATAGGCGTTCCCCAAGACACTTACTAGTTAGAATGTCAGAGGTCAAAGAGAAAGAGAGGACCTTGAAAGTAGCGAGAGAGAAGCAATCCATCACATACAAGGGAAACCCAATAAGACTATGTGTAGATTTCTCAGCAGAAACCATGGAAGCTAGAAGACAGTGGGATGATATATTTAAGTTACTAAAAGAGAAAAACTGCCAGCCAAGACTCCTATATCCAGCAAAATTGTCCTTCAAAAATGAGGGAGAAATTAAAACATTCTCAGACAAAAAGTCACTGAGAGAATTTGTAACCAAGAGACCAGCTCTGCAAGAAATACTAAAGGAAGCACTAGAGTCAGATACAAAAAGACAGAAGAGAGAGGCATGGAGAAAAGTGTAGAAAGAAGGAAAGTCAGATATGATATATATAATACAAAAGGCAAAATGGTAGAGGAACATATTATCCAAGCAGTAATAACTCTAAATGTTAATGGACTGAATTCCCCAATCAAAAGACATAGACTGGCAGAATGGATTAAAAAACAGGATCCTTCTATATGCTGTTTACAGGAAACACATCTTAGACCCAAAGATAAATATAGGTTGAAAGTGAAAGGTTGGGAAAAGATATTTCATACAAATAACAACCAGAAAAGAGCAGGAGTGGCTATACTAATATCCAACAAATTAGACTTCAAATGTAAAACAGTTAAAAGAGACAAAGAAGGACACTATATACTATTAAAAGGAACAATTAAGCAAGAAGACATAACAATCATAAATATTTATGCACCAAACCAGAATGCCCCAAAATACGTGAGGAATACACTGCAAACACTGAAAAGGGAAATAGACACAAATACCATAATAGTTGGAGACTTCAATTCACCACTCTCATCAATGGACAGAACATCTAGACAGAGGATCAATAAAGAAATAGAGAATCTGAATATTACTATAAATGAGCTTGACTTAACAGACATTTATAGGACATTACATCCCACAACAGCAGGATACACCTTTTTTTCAAGTGCTCATGGATCATTCTCAAAGATAGACCATATGCTGGCTCACAAAGCAAGTCTTAACAAATTTAAAAAGATTGAAATCATACACAACACTTTCTCGGATCATAAAGGAAAGAAGTTGGAAATCAATAATAGGCGGAGTGCCAGAAAATTCATAAATAGATGGAGGCTCAACAACACACTCTTAAACAACAAGTGGGTCAAAGAAGAAATTGCAAGAGAAATTAGTAAATACCTAGAGGCAAATGAAAGTGAAGACACAACATATCAAAACTTATGGGATGCAGCAAAGGCAGTGCTAAGAGGGAAATTTATTGCCCTAAATGCCTTTATTAGAAAAGAAGAAAAGGCAAAAATGCAGGAATTAACTGTCCACTTGGAAGAACTGAAGAAAGAACAGCAAACTAATCCCAAAGCAAGCAAAAGAAAAGAAATAACAAAGATTAGAGCAGAAATAAATGAAATTGAAAACATGAAAACAATAGAGAAAATCAATAAGACCAGAAGTTGGTTCTATGAGAAAATCAACAAGATTGATGGGCCCTTAGCAAGATTGACAAAAAGAAGAAGAGAGAGGATGCAAATAAATAAGATCAGAAATGGAAGAGGAGACATGACTACTGACCTCACAGAAATAAAGGAGGTAATAACAGGATACTATGAACAACTTTACGCTAATAAATACAACAATTTAGATGAAATGGACGGGTTCCTGGAAAGACATGAACAACCAACTTTGACTCAAGAAGAAATAGATGACCTCAACAAACCAATCACAAGTAAAGAGATTGAATTAGTTATTCAAAAGCTCCCTAAAAAGAAAAGTCCAGGACCAGACGGCTTCACATGTGAATTCTATCAAACATTCCAGAAAGAATTAGTACCAACTCGCCTCAAACTCTTCAACATAATCGAAGTAGATGGAAAGCTACCTAATTCATTCTATGAAGCCAACATCACCCTCATACCAAAACCAGGCAAAGATATTACAAAAAAAGAAAACTACAGACCAATCTCTCTAATGAATACAGATGCAAAAATCCTCAATAAAATTCTAGCAAATCGTATCCAACAACACATTAAAAGAATTATACATCATGACCAAGTAGGATTCATCCCAGGTATGCAAGGATGGTTCAACATAAGAAAATCAATTAATGTAATACACCATATCAACAAATCAAAGCAGAAAAATCACATGATCATCTCAATTGATGCAGAGAAGGCATTTGACAAGATTCAACATCCTTTCCTGCTGAAAACACTTCAAAAGATAGGAATACAATGGAACTTCCTTAAAATGATAGAGGGAATATATGAAAAACCCACAGCTAATATCATCCTCAATGGGGAAAAAGTGAAAACTTTCCCCCTAAGATCAGGAACAAGACAAGGATGTCCACTATCACCACTATTATTCAACATTGTGTTGGAAGTTCTAGCCAGAGCAATTAGGCAAGAAAAAGAAATAAAAGGCATCAAAATTGGAAAGGAAGAAGTAAAACTATCACTGTTTGCAGATGATATGATACTATACGTAGAAAACCCAGAAAAATCCACAACAAAATTACTAGAGCGAATAAATGAGTACAGCAAAGTAGCAGGCTACAAGATCAACATTCAAAAATCTGTAGCTTTTCTATACACTAGTAATGAACAAGCTGAGGCGGAAATCAAGAAACGATTCCCATTTACAATCGCAACTAAAAGAATAAAATACCTAGGAATAAATTTAACCAAAGAGGCAAAAAACCTATATAAAGAAAACTACAAAAAACTGCTAAAAGAAATCACAGAAGACCTAAATAGATGGAAGGGCATACCGTGTTCATGGATTGGAAGACTAAATATAATAAAGATGTCAATCCTACCTAAACAGATCTACAGATTCAATGCAATACCAATCAAAATCCCAGCAACTTATTTTTCAGAATTAGAAAAACCAGTAAGCAAATTTATCTGGAAGGGCAGGTTGCCCAGAATTGCTAAAAACATCTTGAGGAAAAAAAACGAAGCTGGAGGTCTAGCGATGCCGGACTTTAAGGCATATTAGGAAGCCACAGTGGTCAAAACAGCATGGTATTGGCATAAAGATAGATATATCGACCAATGGAATCGAATAGAGTGCTCAGATATAGACCTCATCTATGGACATTTGATCTTTGATAAGGCAGTCAAGCCAACTCACCTGGGACAGAACAGTCTCTTCAATAAATGGTGCCTACAGAACTGGATATCCATAAGTAAAAGAATGAAAGAAGACCCATATCTCACACCTTATACAAAAATTAACTCAAAATGGATCAAAGATCTAAACATTAGGTCTAAGACCATAAAACAGTTAGAGGAAAATGTAGGGAGATATCTTATGAATCTTACAACTGGAGGTGGTTTTATGGACCTTAAACCTAAAGCAAGAGCACTGAAGAAAGAAATAAATAAATAGGAGCTCCTCAAAATTAAACACTTTTGTGCATCAAAGAACTTCATCAAGAAAGTAAAAAGACAGCCTACACAATGGGAGACAATATTTGGAAATGACACATCAGATAAAGGTCTAGTATCCAGAATTTATAAAGAGATTGTTCAACTCAACAACAAAAAGATAGCCAACCCAATTACAAAATGGGAAAAAGACTTGAACAGACACCTACCAGAAGAGGAAATACGGATGGCCAAGAGGCACATGAAGAGATGCTCAATGTCCCTGGCCATTAGAGAAATGCAAATCAAAACCACAATGAGATATCATCTCACACCCACCAGAATGGCCATTATCAACAAAACAGAAAATGACAAGTGCTGGAGAGGATGGGGAGAAAGAGGCACACTTATCCACTGTTGGTGGGAATGTCAAAGGGTGCAACCACTGTGGAAGGCAGTTTGGCGGTTCCTCAAAAAGCTGAATATAGAATTGCCATACGACCCAGCAATACCATTGCTAGGTATCTACTCAAAGGACTTAAGGGCAAAGACACAAACGGACATTTGCACACCAATGTTTATAGCAGCGTTATTTACAATTGCAAAGAGATGGAAACAGCCAAAATGTCCATCAACAGAAGAATGGCTAAACAAACTGTGGTACATACATCCGATGGAATATTATGCAGCTTTAAGACAAGATAAACTTATGAACCATGTAATAACATGGATGGACCTAGAGAATATTATGCTGAGTGAATCCAGCCAAAAACTAAAGGACAAATACTGTATGGTCCCACTGATGTGAACGGACATTCGAGAATAAACTTGAAATATGTCATTGGTAACAAAGTTCAGCAGGAGTTAGAAACAGGGTAAGACAATGGGTAATTGAAGCTGAAGGGATACAGACTGTGCAACAGGACTAAATACAAAAACTCAAAAATGGACAGCACAATAATACCTAATTGTAAAGTAATCATGTTAAAACACTGAATGAAGCTGCATCTGAGCTATAGGGTTTTTTGTTTTTGTTTGCTTGTTTGTTTGTTGTTGTTTTTTTTTACTATTATTACTACTTTTATTTCTTTTCTCTATATTAACATTTTATATCTTTTTCTGTTGTGTTGCTAGTTCCTCTAAACCAATGCAAATGTACTAAGAAACGATGATCATGCATCTATGTGATGATGTTAAGAATTACTGAGTGCATATGTAGAACGGTATGATTTCTAAATGTTGTGTTAATTTCTTTTTTTTTTCTTTCCGTTAATAAAAAAAAAAAAATCCTATCTTTCATCACCTGCTTTTAAGTTACAAGTGTTTCAATTGCCTATTCCAGTTTTCAATGAGGCACCTTATGAGTCACCTTTAGGAATATGGCATAACAATATAATATTGTATTTTCCTGTCCATTTATGAAAATTAATAACTATGATATGTTCACCTTGATCAAAAGAAATCTAAGTGGGCTAATTGCTACAGTTCGCTGTTAAACACCTCTAATTTGGCTCTTCAAGATTGATCCTGTTACAGGGTAAGTGAAATCTAGGGTAGAATAGGTCTCATTCTGGACAACACTTATAGGGAGTGTTCAGTCTACCACAATTCATGTCCCTGTGGGTATAAATCCATTGTAAATAGGACATTTTAAGGATGTTGTTCTTTGTTAACGTGTAGCCCAACTGAATGAGGATGGGTCTTAATCAGACTTACTGGATTTATAAAGAGAACATGGAAGTCACAGGAGCAGAGAAAGTGGAGGACATGTGATAGGAAGCAGAAATACATTCAAAGAATCCCAAGGATTGCCAGCAGTCAGTACAAAAATGTCACAGATTTGAGGGATAAAGCAAGCTTTGCTGCTGTCTTGATATTGGATTTTTTCTAGCCTCAAAAATATGAGCCACACTTGTTATTGTTTTTTTTGATACATAATTCTGAAATTTATTTTAGCTCTAAAGTTAAGTGGAAAGTGGGGTGGGCACACTTTTTTCTTGATTTTGTTGCACCTGCTAAGTCAAATAACAAGTGAAAGTAAATCTAAAGTTAGAAGAAACTAAGTGCAATGAATGATCCAGGAGGGATACCATATGTCAAAGGAGGGAAAGAAGAGGCAAAGATTTTGAAAGAGACTAAGAAAACGTGAAAATCTTAGCTAAAAATAAGGAATGCTTTTAATTCATTAATATATCTTATATTTATAATTGCTGCTGTTGGGCAAAGGTCAGTGACCAGAAGGGCCCTTATATCAAAGAGGGGGATTTCTTTTTTCCAGAAGGGACTGGGAGGCACAGATTTTTCTGTGCTGTCATCCCCATGTTAGCACCAGGTGGCAGAACATTGATTCTCTCTTGGAATTATGCTCCTATTAATAAGGTATTCACGTCCAGCATTCCAGAAAGTGTGTGGCATGATGCAGAACCCAGAAATGCAGGGCTGCATACCCTTAGGTGAGCCTTTAGCAGGATGCCCCCTCATGTGAAGGACAGGATTTGGGCTGACACCCACACGAGGAGGAAGAGGGAGGAGAGATTGAGCCAGGAGAACCTGTTCTTACACCCAGAGCCCCTTTGGACTGCAGATAAGGGATGACAGCATTTGGTGAGAATGGCTGCTCACCAAAGAGGACCCTGAGAAAGAAAAGCGCATGAGAACCTGGTGGGGTGCTGGTGGGGGCAGTGAAGTTGAGACGGTGTTTTCCTGCAGTGAATGTCTTGCAAAAGTAAACATATTGTGTGACTGCTTAACATGCTGATGTATGAACACTGATGAGCCCTGGAGTCCTTGTTCTAAACTCATTTTTTCCGTTTAGTGTTGAGAGAGGGGGAAGCTGACCCTGTGTTCTTCCCCATGAAACAAATCACTGTATGGCTCTCAGAATCAACTGTCTGTTTTCCTTTGCTCCAATTCATCCTTTGACTGAATTTATGTTCAAGGGTTAGACTTCCAAACATCAAAACATCACAAATGTGTGTGATATCTATTGACACTGGGTTGAAAAATGCCAATTTAAATAACATAAATCAAATGACCATTGTCTCACACCAATAGCAAAAGGGGGTGTCAGTGGTGGGATGAGGAAAGCTGGTCTGGGAAGAAACAAAGGAAAAAACAGAACCACAGAACCGGTCTCAAGCAGCCAAGTGGTGGAGTTGAGGGCTGTGACCCTTTGATCTCGCGGAGGCTTCTGAGCTGCCGCTGCTGGTGTCTTGGCAGAGTTTGTGGGACCCGAGCGGCTGGGGTTGGCGCGTGCAACAGTGCCTAGGTGTGAACAGCAGACTGGAAACTGGTTTCTGCTGAGCTTGAGGCCACACATGTTCCAATTCTCCAGCAGAAAAGTTCCTCTACAAAACAGGAGTGTCAAGCGCTGCGGAGACCGGTCAGTACTCTTCTGCAGCTGGAGCTACGTGGACACCTGCTCCTCCGTTTCCGGCTCTTCTGGGGAGCCCTCGGGTTCTTCTGAGGCATAGAGAACTTCATTAGTCGCTGCACGAGGTCGTCGTTTTCCTGTCGGTGTTTTTGGCAGAGAAGTTGATGTCCCTCAAGTTCCCGAAATAGAAATCTCTTTCTTTTTCCTTAAAGGGCAGGTTTTAATATGAATGTACCTGTGCCTCAAGCTGTATGACCTGTGCTTCTAAATCTTTATCAGATTTAGATGCTGAGCCTCTGGATGAGCCAAAATTCTGATCAACAAATTGTGATGTAAGACAATCTAGTTTGCTGTACCTCATAGAATCTTTGAACAACTAGCAAAAAACTGGCAGACCCAGTGTCCCACAAACTCCCGAGAGCAGTGAAAGAGTGCAGTAACTGGGTAAGTGCCAATCAAGAAAACATCTTCAAAATCAGTAGAAGAAACTTGTGGCTTCTACTTCCATTGTTGACTACTTCACTATCCCCTCACCAAGAGTGGTGTGGAGCTGGCCCACACTTTCTTTGTGAGTCTCTAGTCCTGTTCTGGAGGGAGTAGAGTAAATCTAATGTGTATGTACTGGGTATTAGGGAAGTCACAAATATCTGTTAAACAGCTATTGTAGTTTGCTTAAAAGCTGCTGGAATGCAATAAACCAGGAATAGTTTGGCTTTTTGATGATATTTATTAAGTTTCAAATCTGCAGTTATAAGGCCATGAAAATGTCCCAATTAAGGCATCAGCATGATACCTGTACTCTGAAGCTGCGCCACTAGCATCTGGGACCCTCTATCAGCTGGGAAGGCACATGGCCTGCATCTACTGGTCTTTGCTTCTGGTTCCCTTGCTTTCAGCTTCTGATTCCTGTGGCTTTCTCTGTGTCTTGGGAGTCCTCTCTTAGTTTCTCTACGGAAAAATCTGAATTTTAGCTTGTATTGGCTGTCTCCAGGTTCTGGCCATTCCAGTTTCCGTGAGTCCTTGCTTACTATCTTCCAGGCATTTCTACCTTAGTTTCTTTAAACTCCCTCAGCTCTCTTTGTGCTCTCTTAAAGGAAAACTCTCTTAAAAGAAAGCTGATTAAGACCTGAATGGGCAGGGTCACATCTCCTGGAAAAAACCTAATCAAAAGGTCCTACCCAACAATAGGTCTGCTCCAAGGCTGAATGAGAATAATATGGGGTACATAATGGATTCAAAATCAGCACAACAGCAATCACCCAGATTTCACCAACCCCCACCTCCTCTGGAGAAGACACAAATATATCTGTTTCTCTGGCCTTTTCCTGCCCCTACCCTTTTCTACTGTGTGCCATTTCATAACTCAGGGGGGATATGAAGTCCAGTCAAAATGCCATGCCAGACCTTAAACCTAAAAATTGGGACTAAGAAGTCCCCCATGCTTATCAGAACAGGAATTCTGATTCTGGGTTTATAAAGAGAACATGGAAATTTATAAATGGATTTCTAAGACTAGTATAATCACAAGCCCAGAACATGATGCAGGCTCAGAAAAGAAAGAAAGGACCCTGTACTTCATGCTCACCTCTGTCTGATCTTCTCGATAAGAAGCTGAATCTAAGACGAGCAACAGCCAAGGCAGAGCCAATTTGCAAAGGCGGTGATAGGTGTTGTTTTGCATTTGTTTGTTTGTGTTTATTAGTTCATGGCACTAAAAGAAATCTACCTCATATAACTAGCTGAATATGAACTTAAGGAACAGATAGCTCTAGGAATAAGTCCCTGAGATAATAATTTAAAATATTATAATATTCAATGTACAGCAAACAAATCATCAAACAAACAACAATAAGAAATGATGGGCCACCCAAAGTAACAAGATAAAAATCCATAAACTATCAAATAAGATCAGACTTTGGACATACTGGAAAAAGACTTAAAAGGAAATTGTCTCCAATATATTCAAGGAAATAGAGAAAACATGTGGAAA
This sequence comes from Tamandua tetradactyla, assembly GCF_023851605.1. Taxonomy (NCBI): domain Eukaryota; kingdom Metazoa; phylum Chordata; class Mammalia; order Pilosa; family Myrmecophagidae; genus Tamandua; species Tamandua tetradactyla. The sequence goes on from NC_135335.1 coordinate 75,533,113, forward strand.
GAACAGAAGGATAACAGGAAACAATATAGAAATCTCAAAAAAAGAAATTTTGAAAAAAAACCAAACACAAATACTGGAGTTGAAAATCACAAAACTGAAATGAGAAATTTCCTAGAGGATTTCAACCAGAAATTGGAGTTAACAGAAAAAAAAAGTCAGTGAATTCAAAGACAAGACAACTGAAATTATTGCTGCTAAGGAGCAGAAAGGAAAAAAAAAAATAGCCTATCAGAGGAACATCAAGTATACCAGTATATACATATAGGGATCCCAAAAGAAGGAAAAAGAAAGTGGCAAAAAGAGTATTCAAAGAAATAATGGAAGAAAACATCTGAAATTTAATTAAACAATAAACACATTTAAGAAGCCCAGTGAACCCAAATAGAATACACTCAAAGAGAACTGTGCCAAAATAAAAATGTTGAATGCCAAGGACAAGCAGAGAATACTTAAGAGAGAAAGAACATGTTATATACAAGGGAGACACAGTAAGATTTAAATTCCAGTTTCTCATCAGACCATGGAGTCAAGAAGAAAGGGGGATGATTATTTAAAATGATGATAGTTGCCAATCAAGAATTTTATACTGGGTGAGACTATCTGTCAAAAATGACAGAGAGATTAAGATATTCCTAGGTAAACAAAAGCTGAAGGAGTTCATCATCATTAGACCTTCTCTACAAGCAATGGAAAAGCTAAAGTCTTCTGGGAAGGTAACCATATGATCAGTTATAAATGCCAGTACGACTGTATGTGATTTTTGGCATGTAACTCCACTTTTTACTTCTTCCACATTATAAAATGCAAAAGCATAACTTTTTTTTTAATAAACTGAAGTTTAGAATAAAATGTTTAAATATAGAATTTGTGAGAATTACAACAAAAAGTTGGGGTGATGAATGGGAATGAGAACAATGTATATGCATGCTATTAAAGTTGTTATATCAAATAAAATCTGATTGTTATCAATTTAGCATGAGAAAGTTAAGTACCATGGTAATCCCAAAGCAAATAGTTGAAAAATGTATGCAAAAATAAATAAGAAGGGACTCCAAATGACACACTACCGAAAAAGCAGTAAATATGAAAATGGGCATTAAGGGATAAATTCAGGGACAAAAAAGATATAAGATTTACGAAGTCTAAATAGCAACAGAACATTCTGTATTATCAAGTTACTTTAAATATAAATGGAAAACACTCTAATCAAAATGAAAATATTGGCAGAATGGATACAAAAGAATCACCAAACTATAAGCTGTTTAAAAGAGACATCTTCAATTCAATGACACAGGTAAATTGAAACTGAAAGGATGGAAAATATACCACACAAATAGTAAATAAAAGAGAGCTGTTAGGATAGTTTGCCAGTTTGAAAGGATTTGGGGTACAATCCCAAAAAAGCCATGTTTTAATCTTGATGTAACCTGTGTGGCCAAACCTATTGTTTAAGGTAAACTTTGGTTGGAATGTTTCCATGGAGATGTGACACACCCAGTTGTGGTTGTGACCTATTGGTTAGATTACTTCCATGGAGATGCAACACATCCAATTGTGGGTGTGGCCTTTTGATTGGATGGAAATGTGAGTCCATCCATTCAAATAAATTTTAATTAGTTTGCTAGAGTATTTTAAAATGGGAAACATTTTGGAGAAACTTCACATGCAGACACTTGGAGAACAGTTGCTTCAGTGCTGACAGAGACCTAGATGTTTGGAGATGCTTGGACTGCTTGACAGAGAAAGCAAATGCCTAGATCTGAACAGAACCTAGCAGATGTCACCATGTGGATTCCCATGATATGCCAAGCAAGGCAGAACCCAGAATTGTGTCTAATAGCTTAGAAAAGCTAAGGCCCACAGATACTTAGATAGGAAACTACTGGCATCCAAAGCCGGAAACAGTGGAACTAGGAAGAAGGACCAACAGATTGTCAGCCATGTGCCTTCCCATGTGACAGACATTGGCTTTTCTTGAGCCAAGGTATCTTTGTCTGGATGCCTTAGTTTGTACATTTTTCTGGCCTTAGAACTGTAAACTTATAATTTATTAAGTTGCCTTTATAAAAGCTGTTCCATTTCTGGTATATTGCATTCTGACATCTTACTAATATTAGCAAAATAATATTAATATCAGATAAAATAGACTTGAATTCTAACTGTTACAAGGCACAGAGAAGGTTACTATATTTTGATAGATGAGTAAATGCAACAAGAAAACATAGCAACTATGAATATATATGGAATTAATGGTAGAGCCCCTGACTTTATGAAGAAAATACAGATAGATTTCAAAGGGGGAAATGGATGATTCTTCATTGATAGTAGTAGTAATCTGCACATGACTTTCTATAATGGTTAAAACATCTAACTGAATATCAATAAGTTACTAGAAGACTTTTAGAATACTATAAACCAAATAGACTTAATGAACATATATTGGACACATCATCCACCAACAGCAAAATGCGTCCTATTCTACTGCACAAGGTCATTCACCAACAGAGACCCTATTGTAGGTCACAAATGAGTCTCAATATATTCTAAAATGTTGGAATCATGCCATGAATTTCTTCAACCACAATGGAATGAAGCTAGACATCAATAACAGAAGGAAAATTGGAAAATTCACAAATATATGGAAATTAAAAACATAATCTTAAACAAACAAATATGTAAAAAGAAGACATTACAAGGGGAATTTGGAAATCTTGGTAAATGAAACAAAAATACAATATACTCAAACTTTTGAATGCATCAAAGGCAGTGCTGAGAGGGATATTTATAGTCCAAAATGCTTATATTAAAAAAGAGAGGAAAGATTTCGTATCAGAGATCTAACTTTACAACAGGAATATCTGTGAAAACAAGACCAAACAAAATACAAAATGAAAAGGAGGAAAGAAATCAAGATTAGAGTTGTAACAAATGAAACAGAGAATTAAAAAAACAGAAAGAAGAAAGAAAACCAAAACTTGGTTCTTAGGAAACTTCGATGAAAACAACACACCTTTATATAAACTGACAAAGAGAAACAAATGCAAATAGCTAAACTCTGAAAGGAATAGGGGACATTACTAGTAACCCAGCAGAAATAAAAATCATTGTAAGAGGTGTGGAAGTTAGATTCAGGTGTCAAC